>NW_026889807.1:40000-1527500 GCF_033153115.1 Saccostrea echinata | reverse complement strand
TCATCACATCTCAACAGAACATACATGTATACATGTAAATTTTACTGATTTTTTTTTTATCTTAAATGTGTCGATGCTGTTGAATTCCGCTAAAAATCATACAAATCTCCATAATATCCACGCATTCCGTTAACATGTTCATATTTTCCCGCATAAACGTAATGTTAATCCGCCAAAATATCCAACATTGATATCAATATATATCGATATCAAGATATATATCGATGTGAGAGTGCATAAAGGGAAAAGTGCTTACTGCCTTAGCAACATTTATGTTATATTTGAAACAAAATATGTAATTATTAATGACTTTTCTCGAATTCTTGAACCTGTCTGTTATAATAAAATATGGACATAACAAACATAAATCAAAAACAATTGTCCATTGAAACAATTGAAATCGGGAGCAGAGAAACATGGACCTATAAAATCAACAGTGGTGGGATCAGGTGCCATGGAGAAGTGAGTATCCACTGCCGACCGATCAAAACCACCGTGTTCTCCTTGTCATGGTCGGAAAACTGAAAAAAATTCCGTTGACAACGCCGGTATATTAAGGTTACACACAGATATTGTACTAATACAATATGACCTTATAGTAAGCTATATGACGTGGACTTAAGAGACAAAGATTTCTAAAAATCTATATTAAAAGATTGATTTGAGGTCCCAGAATTGAATGAAAACAAGCAAAAGTTTAATATAAACAAAATCTTGTCATATCTGGATGCTATAAATACCTAGTATGTATTTGTCACGGGGGTTAAATACGAAATTCATGACGTCATGACTGTTGATCAGTATTTGCAGTGAAAATGAACTGAACGAGAATTCATGTAAACAAACATACGAAATCAGGGTTTAAAAGCATTTAACATGATTATCATGTGATTCATGCGGAATTAAAGCTTATTAATAAGGTACGTTAATATATAATTTAACATTTTTTTATCTACATAAAGAAGACAGAAAGTGTTTTTACATCCCGATCAGCCTTTCCTTTGTTGTTTTAAAGTTTGAAAATTTATTTTTGTTTCTAACGAAAGTTAGGATTTTTTAGTTTTTGTTTTCGACATAAGTACAAATTGTAGAACTTTTTGTAAGGTTTCATCCGAAAGTGAGGAATAATTATTTATGTGGTAGGAGTATAAGACTCTAGCAGCACCTTTCATGGTCCAGTGATGATTTTACAAAACTATTTTTACAAATTGAAATTAATTATCCTCAGGGTAGTGTTGAACTTTTCACTTTCTCATTAAGGCATCTTAATATTTTTATGGATGTCACATGTTGGAGTGCTTCTTTTAGTGTAAGACTCATTGAAATCTACAGAATGGATAACGATAGTAAATATTTAGTGCTTAAATTTACTGATTTATCAATGTAACATTTTACAAAAAATGTAAATTCGCCGAATTCTGGTCTGTGTGCTGCCTTAGCATACCTGGGAATTCAATTTAATAAATAAAGGCCTGAGAATTATAAAAATTGTCGCCATTTGAGTGTAGTTTTTAAGTTAGAAAAAGTTTCGTAGACAGTTTAATTCGTAAATAATAGCCCGAAAATTAGAAAAAAATGTCGCCATTTGAGTAAATCTTTACAGTATGCCAAAAAAATGACCTGATAATTCCCGTTGGTTACAAAGCGTTGACTTCCGGAACTGAAATTAAAACACCCCTTAGGAATCTGAATGACTACAATATTGTAGTGATTCATTACATACTAAAGACAAACACTGATCTAACCCCAAATGCCTAGGTTTTATTTAAAAAAAAAATGGGAGATAGATAAAATTAAGAATCTTTTATGTAGAACAAGGAAACCAACTCTGGTGTACGAACTATGCCCTGTAAATTTTGCAGTTTGAATAAACATCACATACAGTACCAACCAGACCCAACCTGACAGATAACAGTCCCAGAGCAGTCCCACAGCGGTACCAGAGCAGTCCCACAGCGGTCCCAGAGCAGTCCCAGCGGTCCCAGAAAGCAGTTCCAGCATTCCCAAAAAGCAGTCCCAGCAGTCCCAGTAGGCGGGGTTAATAATTTGATGGGCGGAGCTTAGTCATAACTGAGATTACACAGTGTATCAACAAACAATGCCAGTAATATAAAGGCAGTTGAAATTTAATGATGCACTTCTTTTTTAGGAGAAAAAAGTGTTAGACCTGTTACATGTACAGCATATTTACAATTATGTGACAATTATTTCTGAATAATTAACAAAACTGCAGTATATAAAGGGAAAAAAAAATTAAAAAAGAGACGGTCACACTCAAACTTTAATTCATCTGTAGTATATTAATTTGAAACCAAATTAAACCATTGTTTATTAAATTTTATTTATTGACAATGGTTACTGCATATATTTTTTTCTAGAAAATTAATTATGTGTTTAATAAAATGAATGGCTTACTTTAAGACTATAATTCAATGACTTTGAAATACATGTAGATCCTACAATTATAGAGCAAGGCCGATTCCCATATTACTCCGTATTATGTTTTTCATTGACGTTGAAGCTTCAGAAAATATACATGTGTAACATGAATCTGATGACAGTTAATTCTTTATCAAATTTTGCTTACTAATATATTCTGGCTATCATTTTCATTGACTTGTCGATACAATTATTGTAAGAATCTTTACGCAACTTAAAACAATTTCACTAAAATATCAAATTTCCTGAGCCCGTACATCAGTGTGCATGTACATGTAATTCAGGCAAGTGACTATATCTCAGATATTTAAGAAATCAAATAATCCTGAAATAAATTTATACCATGTTTATTAAAACAAGAGTTTTGCAGTTTGAAGAACGAAATAAATGTCATTGTTGACCAGTATTGTCAGTGATGTGTAACACTGATACCCAAATAACACGCGTGAACTGTCTGCTATTCATGCCCAAAGACGATTGAAAACGTAGCCAGTGCACCCCTACAAATGTGTTCGGATGATATTCTTTATCGTTGTTAAGTGTAGGATAACATCCGAGGGGACGATTTGACCTCTGACGAGACCAGCCTCGAGACTGTACGAGATCTGCACCAGTTCCTGTTAGATTTAGACAGGAACTGGATGTGTGGTTTTGGATTTATGCGTTTTACGTAAGTATAGCTCATTTTATTTACCTTTATTCACTTAAACATTCTTTTGCACATAAAAATTGATTCATTTAGTCATTATTTCTCGAATTCTATCGCCTCGAACACTTGCAATGAGAAACGGTAATTCATATACATTTAGAGTTATCGTCCTTTGTTTACATGCCACCACGTGGTGGAAAAAGAAAAATCTTTTGAAGCTATAAAAATACTTTGGGCTTGTCAATGTTTTTGAAAATATTATACAAAATAATTGATATTGTTCTTGGTGTTGTGAAATATTTTACCATAGTATTAAAAAAGGGAAAAATGATTCAGTGTGCAGAAAATGTTATAGTCTGTTTTACTTTTTACAACAGCTGATACACACACTCATACTGGTAATTTCTCAGCTGATTGCATGTGATATGAATAACATTGTGAAGAAATGCTTAAATGAATATAAAATGAGTGTGACATTAAAAATATAAGAGGTGGTCAATGTACATCTATCAAGTGATCAGCTGGTGATCATACAACTAAATTAATAAACATGTCTTTCTCTCTCCATCTCTCTCTCTCAAAAAATAAATGAAAAATTATAGTAATAGAGAGGTTGAGATTTTAAACTTGTACGTGTACGTGTGCACAAACTTTGACCTACATGTACACGTTTTTTTGTAATTTGTCTGTTGAGATTTTAATGATGTGTAACATGAACGTGTAGACTGCAATCGGTGTCTCTGCATGTTTCAACTAACTAGTAGTTTTGTGACATTAGTATGACTTTAGTTAGTTAAAGTAAGTGTTCATGAAACTTAACATCCATAATAATGGACAGCAATAAAAGTTTCACACATAAATTGACTAGTTTTTATTGAAAAAGCTACAAGTTTACACCTACGTGTAGATCATCTGCCTTTTTACAAGTTGAAGGAACTTGTAGAAAACTTATCAACTCCAAAACTGATGACATAATACGCGAGAAATTTAGGGAATTCTCCTACTAGACGTACCCGTACACTAGGGATGGGTATCGTCAAAAATTTCGTATCGTGATATATCACGATTTTTCCCCAAAAATATCACGATAAATCGTGATATTTTTAAACACAATTTTTATTTCAATTTCAAATTAATTTTCATAAAATTTCTTAAAAATATGCCATAAAAAATAACTTAACTTTTTAAATTTTCATTTATTTAATATAAAGCATGTTTTGATGCCACTGTTTAACCGTTTTCAACATTTTTTACACTTCCTGTAATTGTCATTCAATAGTTTGAACAAATAAATGAATAATTTCTGGAATTTATAGTTATGTTCCAAATACGGTATTTTAGTCTCCTACCGCGCATCCCTACCGTACACGTATGAAATCTCAACCTAGGTCTCTAATATTTTAATTGCATAGCTAAACTTACTAAGGCTGTATCAATATATCGATATATCAGTAGGTATCGATATTCAAGAATGTATCTTACTGTAAAAAAATAGCTTTGAATACGTATTGGGCAGGCAGTTTTTCATGTAACTTTGTGAAAAAGTTGGGAATTTCAATCACCAATTAGATTGGATTTAGCTGTTTTGAATTAAAATTGATCAATAATGATATAATCATTGAGGAGGTAACACATCTTAGATAATTATTGCAAAATACATAGACAACTGTATTTGACAATTACAGTCGTTAAAAGTTTGAATTTGAAGTGTAATTTGTAATGACTTTGAGACAATAACTTTAAAATAAGTTGCAAAGCAATTAGTTTTAATAAAATTCATATTCATGCATTAAATGATTTATAAGACTATTTTGATAGACTTGTTATAGAATCCAATATATCGCTTAATAAAATATTGTATTGTATCGTATCGAAATATTTTGCTCTATTATAACACAGCCTTAAAGCTAATACTCGAGACTATGCCCATGTGTCCACATGATGAATGATCAGTAGAGAGAGCTCATCATGCAGTGAATGTATATAAGCTTGATAAAGGTTAAACTCAAAACTATACAATATTCATGTATTAAAGAATAAAATTCATGTTTTGATTAATTCACTGATTATTGTTATCACTTTTATTTCCAAGCCTGAAATATTATGCAGACACTGAGCTTTTTATATTTGATAGTTTTATAGTAAGTCGTTGTTGATCGAGGGGTAAGGTTTAAGATTTTGGAAATTTCATACCCCATCTATATCAAATACCATTTTAATTAGCTATGAACCTATATTTACAATAATAATGACATCTTTGCATGTAATCAGAAGCAGACAAATGTGGACAAAGTAATGTAGAGAATATGATTTTGGTACCTGAATACAAAAGATGTATCTGTTACAATCTGTAATATTACTTATCATAATCTAAGTTTACTTTAAATTAACTGACTTTTACAAGGACGGATGCAGGATTTTTGCATTAAAGAGGGCACACACTCTTAGTTGGGGAGGGGTCTCCGGGTACCACCAATGTCCTTAAAGGATCAAGGACAGTTTTAAGTGGGAGGTAAAGCCCCTGAAATTCATGAGAATCAGCAATTAGAGAGCCTTAGAATGACTCTAATTTGAATTTTATTAAATCCGTATATGACAGAGAAAACAATTAATATAAATCTGAAACATTTTTATACGCCCGTCTTAAGACGGGACGTATTATGTTACAGCCTTCATGTCCGTCCGTCCGTCCGTCCGTCTGTTAGCTTTTTCGTGTCCGGCTCATAACTTTAATACTATTAGGCCTAGAATTATCAAACTTTGTCAGTTGATACGTCTTGGGTAGAAGGTGTGTCGCGCATTAAAAGTAGGTCACTCTGACCTTTAATTTAGATGCTATGGCCAAATATGGACAAATCCTGTCCGGCTCATAACTAGAAAACTATTAGACTTAGAATCATCAAACTTGGCCAATTTATGCATCTTAGGTAGAAGGTGTGTCGCGACCTATTTCAAGGTCACTGTGACCTTTAATTCAGTGAAATTTTTTAAAAAAACTGTGTCTCTATACTATTAAATTACACAATCCCCAAAAATGTAAGAATGTTGCAGTATCCTTATTAAAAAAATGTTAAATCAAGAAAATACTTATATTTTGTCATTATATACTTTACAGCAAACTATAACAAATGTAATGTTATAAGAGAAATTTCACCTCTCCCATGGGTGTCATCATCAAGCACTGGTCAAGGAGAATTTTGATAACAGAAAATTACATGTCAAATTAGAGAGAAATTAATGAGTTTAGTGTGAGGAACTAACTGGTAGAGCATCTCTGATCAAGCAGGTGTTATCTATATCTCCTGGGAATTGGGGAAAGGAATTAGCGTTGGATTAAAAGAATGAATGAATCTATTTGGCTAGCCTTTTAACTTTTGAAATGAATTTGGTGAAAAGTAATTAAAACTAACTTGATATTGTATAATAAACTAATTTGATATTATATAATGAAAACTAATTATACCAGGGGGGGGGGGATATTGGAATCAGCATGTCAGTTTGTCTGTTTGTCAGTATGAACTGCAGCTTAAAACCAGTCTGACATGAAATCTCAAAAAAAATCATCAAGTATTTTTTTTAAATGTTTTATGGTAGATAGATCATACAAATCTAAGAGTCATGCAGTAACCTTATTAAAAGTATTGCATCAAGATTACACAAGTTTTTGTTTCTTTTTATAAATCTTTGTAACAAATTTAAAAAAAATCTCTGTTTTCAACGGAATGACATGAATATGCATTTTTACCACAATACAGACTATTAAAGCAGATAGTGCAGATCCATTCATCCCTTGGGAGTATAAATGAACGGACATGCATCCAGTTAAAGATTATAATTGAGTTCAATGTATAGGAAGGCTAGCTGTCTCAATCATTTCTGTTAGAGCATCTCTGATCAAGCAGCTCTTATCTGTATCCTTTGGGAATTAGACAAAAAGAAACTGCTTGTCAGTTTATAGCATATGTCATTTGATGGCCAGCCTTTTATTTTCAAAATTAATTTGGTATAGATTAAATTGTTAAGACTATTTTGATATTGTTTAATACCGGTATGATATTTTTATTTAATTTTTTAAAAATATCAAATAAATATGAAAAATGGGGGGGGGGGAGGGAGCTGCAGATGGGCATTTGTCAAGGTCTAACACAACCAGTTGAGAAATTTATTATAATTAGTGCCTGTACTACAGGATATGTATAAACATCAAGTATTATAAGGAATTGAAAAATCATGGATATCTTTGAATTAAGGTTGACATGATTTTCTTGCACCCTAAACTGTTTAATTTATGATAATTGAACAATATTTGACGGGCGTATCATGCTGTGGCGGGGTACTTTATTATTTTTTTTTTTGGTTTTAGAAGGGGCTAGTGCCAGGAGTGCCCCCACCTGAATCTGTGCATGTGCCTTTTTTATGAATTAGGTGATAGATATATGTGTGTGCTTGCATATATAGTTATTTAAACTCGCGTGGAGGGGGGGGGGGGGTTACCACTCGACAGAAGATACCTACTTATCCTACTCACCTGATCCCACTTCTGGAATTTCCTAGCGTCCTTATTTTTCTGCCCTGTTAACCAATTTGTATTGTTTGTGTTGTTTGTACGTTTTTATGAGATTGATCACTGTTCGTTATCCTCGACTTTGTAATTTTCATACTTCAAGGAGTTTTATTCTTTTACAAATGACGTTGACTTATATATCTTCTAGCTACTTAAAATTAGATAGAACAAAAAAAAAAAAAAAAAAAAAAATTGGACAATGTAAAAATTAACATCTTTTTTTTTCTTTCTTTTTTTTGCAAATAAAGATGAATATATTCAAGCTATCATACTTTTAAAACATTGTCATCGCAAAACATTTTCGATTTTGAACCATTTCGTAAATTTTCGCCAAAAATGTAATAAATTACAGGAGGACACCATAGATATATTTCTTTTTTTTTTTTTTAATAAGAATAGTGTATTGCTGATTACGTCGATTTATGTCATATTTTGACGCCTTCATGAACGCGTTTTGTTAAATTTATGAGAAGCAATTTGCCTGAAATGATTTTGAAGGGTGCGTTCTGCATAATGTTCCTTACATTTTTTTCGTTTGCTTTCGAAGATATTAAGGCAATAACAATACAGGTGCATTAATATCTAAATCCGTCATTTCTTTTTAAAAGCTGGCTATTATTTATTTGTCTCAAAGTCTTGAAAATTAATATGACTGTAATCCACATTATTTCATTCCTTCAGATTTGTCAGCATCAAAATAAATGAAACATTTATTCGCAAAATCATGGTCCAAAAATCACCAACAGTGTTATGCTTTGGTCTTAAAAATATTGATTGATTGATTGTATGTTGTTTTATGTCCCATTCGAGAATTATTCACTCATATAGAGACGTCACCATATACCGGTGAAGGGCTTCAAATTTTGACCTTTACTCGGCACGCAGGGCCATTGAGCAGTGAAGGATCGCCTGCCGTGACACGGAGCCTCGGTTTTTAAGGTCTTATCCGAAGGACCCGCAACTTTCACTTCAAAGTGCCGAGGGCCTGGCGAAGGAACAATCGTTACCCATTTTTTATCGACTTAGGTCAGTCGCGGCCGAGATTCGAACTCACGACCACCCGATCACGGAGAGAGCGCTCTACCGACTGAGTTACCGTGAACGGTTGGTCTTAAGAAGAAAAAAAATGTATTTATGTGCAACATAAAGTAAATTATAACATCTCTTGTTTTTAATATTATTAGGGTTTTTCCCCTGAATTTACACTTGATCTCATCAAGTGACCATTGTTTATTTCAAAAAAAGGTTCATCATTTTAAGGTTCTGTATGAATTTATAGATTAACAGAGTATTGATAAACAAAAATGAAGTCATAGAACTACATTCATACTTTTGATAAGCGGCATGCAAATATAAATTTGAAAAGCCTCACAACGTATGCATATGACAGATCGTCATGTAACATAGGTAACCATTTTTCAGAAAAAAAAAGTTTTGTCAAAGAATGAAACTAACTGTTACTGTAAGTTTTGAATTAAAGTTCTATATGTACTTTCAATAGCTTTGTATACAAGAACACATCTGCTCTTAGTATCATATTGTATTAGGGAAAAAAAGTTTAAAATTTTTTATATCAGTATGTATTGATCAGAAAAAATGAATTAACACAGCAGTTGTTTGACAAGAGTTTTCAAAATTAAGGAGAACAATACTCGTGTAAATTGTCTTATGCAGAAAATCCTTCATGCTGGTAACTATGATTGTAAGCCTATAGAGAAAAAAAAAATTCAATATTAACAATACTTTTACTTATAATTATTACTTAAATAACATTACATTTTTTAGTCAATACAAGGGGTCATAAATCGAGTTTTGAACGTTAAAATGACAATTGTGCTCAGTGAAGTGGACCTATTGTTTTCAATATACACGGGGACTTCTCTGAAAATATCATATCGGAAACAGATAAGTTCTAATGTAAAAGATTAAGACACATAGTCAAGAACATTAAGTTCATTGATTTCCACAATCATTAGGAATATGAAAACCTTGTGAAGCGATGTTTTCATGATCTCTCTCTATCGTCCTAAAATGTAAAGATAAAAGAAACATTAGTTTTGAATAATTATAACGTAAAAATGAATTCTTTTTTTAATAAACATAATTTTTTATTTATACAGAAACATATCTAAAGAATCCTGTTATGTTAGATAAAATCTTACAAATGAAATTTAAACTGTGAAAATTATAGAGCACTTTTAGGAAGATGGATTGATGAGTGTAGATATTGTAAAAAATTGTTTGCTTTGAAAGTCTTCTTAGCTCTACATAGTTGGTGTTTATGTAGTCACATCCAGTTTCCGTCCTTTAGATTACCTTAAAATGGTAATATTTATGGTAAAAATATTAGAAGATTTCTTTTTAATTGAAATACATGAAGAAATAGACGATGTTATATATTATTAACGTAAAAATAAAGTCAAACGAAACTTACAAGGTAGTCTTAAATCTATTTTTAGGGTGAAATATATGAAGATAACGAACAGTATTCAGGCTCAAAAGTCCATCAAACAATACAAAATAGGAGCAGAGCAAACACGGACCTCCAAACATTAGAGGTGGGATCAGGTGCCATGGAGGAGTGAGCATCCCCTGCCGACCGGTCACACCCGCCGTGTGCTCCTTGTCATGATCGGGAAATAACGGAAAAATCTGTCGACAATTCAGTGTGTAAATAATGGCCTAACAATTTGTATGAAAAACGTCAGTCAGCATTTGACTCAATAATAAATTGTATTTGCTGACAAGGTCATTGTATCGGAACATTTCACTCCTCTTTCCAAAGTCACATTTGTAGATTTCACCATAGGGTAAAGTCTGAAATATACTGGACGTATTGTTCTTTAAAAGTATTTAAGCGTTGTCTCAAGAACAATTTCTAATGCACTATCAAAACCTTTGATAACGATCCGGGCATTTAACTTAATATATAAATACATGATTGTACAGTTTAAACGAATTTTTCATATCTTAACATAATGAAAAGAAAAAAGAATTACTGTAAAAAAAATATACAAATGTATTCAATTGAAACCCTACATATTGAAATGGTTTTGCTATATCACGTAAAAACTTTAATCTTGCTTTGAAATATCTGACAAAAAATAATTTCTTCTTGCGTCTTTTTTTATATATAAGTTATATTTAGAGTATCACAGTATACAAACAATGAAGTATATCAATTTTTTTTTTTAAATTGATTCTTATGTGAAAATTTTTTCTCTCAAATCTTACCGCGTACTTTTTCCTGAAATCTGTCATTATCATCTATGCCTTTTTCAGAAATGATACGCTCTAACGGACTCAATGAAATATCTGGTGTTGAATTTTTATTCATGTACATTTAACCATATGGGTTTTCGGCGTGCATAAGCTCATCTTCATCGATATTAATTACGTTTTCATCTTGTTTACTTATCTAAGATTTTTCATCTATTGTTTATGGAAGTCTTTCTTTTCGTCTTCTGATGAATGATAAACCATTGGTGGTAACTTTTTTCTCGCCATCTCCTTTCTCGTCTTCAAACACAAAACAATATATAGTTTTTTTTTTTTTATTAGAAGCATAGTATTACAAGTAAGCATTGAAAGTGGCAATCTTAATAAATGTACATTAGTTGGCCATGAGTGAGTTAGCAAATTGGAGTCCGAACAAACTTCGTCCGCTTCACAAAAAAATGATTTCTGTTAAACTTATGTACAGTGCTTACATTCTTTACTTAGTATATTGTAATTTGCCCCCTTGCATGTATAACACTCTGGATTCTCCAAGGAATGCTGGAATGAAAGAGACAGTGAAGAGGCAGTACTGTCCATATTTCTTGTACTACACGTTTCAAATCGTTTTTAAATTCCCTTAAACGTTTTTGTACACCGATTTCTAAGATTTTCCAGACATGTTCTATAATGTTGATATCTGGACTCTGGGCAGGCCATGGCAAATTATTTATATTATTGTCGGCCTTCCGTGCATTGGCCTTAACAGATGCATGACATGTCTTCCTAGGAGATCCAGGGTCGGTTAGGGAAGTGGTGTGCTACCACTGGCCATAAATTTTCATCAAGAATAGACATATATTTATTTGAGTCCATATTGCCGTCAACTGATGACAATGACCCTACTCCGTTTTACAAAATTCACCCCCAAAACATAAGTGATACCCTGCAGGAGTGCTCCCTGTCTCCAAACTCACTCAGGCATTTAGGTCTTAAAAGTTCCTCAGGCTTCCTCCAAACGTATACTTTGTTATTGTTCCCTAGGATAATTTTAGTTTCAACACTAAAGATGACCCTGTACCAATTTCCCCGAACAGTTCATGTCAATTTTTGTCTACAAAACCTTGTCCGCCGCTCTCGGTTTACACGAGAAACGGTAATCCGTTTGGAAACCACACATCGTTTATAGCCATCCGCACAAAGTCGTATTCTAATAATTCTTACAGACACAATACAGTACCAACCAGACCCAACCTGACACCTAAGCAGTCCCAGAAAGCAGTCCCCGGGACTGCTTTGGGACCGCTCTGGGACTGCTGTGGGACTGCTCTGGGACCGCTGTGGGACTGCTCTGGGACTGCTCTAGAAAGCAGACCCAGCAGTCCCAGCAGTCCCTGGGACTGCTTTCTGGGACTGCTTTGTTCACTCATGCATGAAAAAGGTTCTGAGTGACATGATAGCTCCGCCCCTTGTGTATTCTGAATTTGCAGCTCCCTGTTGTTGTTTTGTTTACTTTCAGCACAGAGGTGTTTAAGATAAAGAATTAAAAAAACCAAGGATTTTTTGCAACATTTTAAAAAGTAGAGATAGATATACATGTGATTACCAAATGTCTTCAGGGGATGTAAATTTACACAATTGTAGTCTAGAATTAATTTTAAAAAATTAAAGTAGTTAAAAGGGAAGTCAGGAGATGACTTTTATCCTTTAAATTAAACTTTAATACAGGTGTTTGAAAAAAATATATATATATCTAGCTAGGTCTATTTAATTAATTAATGATAATTTAAACTTTAATACAGGTGATTGAAAAAAAAAAAAAATATCGAGGCCTATTTAATTAATTAATGCTGTCAAGTTACGGAATGTACTCAAAGTTTGCATTAGCACTATTTAAAAACAAACAAACAAACAAAAAAAAAAAAAAAACAAACAAACTTGTCATTACAATAAGACATTCAGAGGGACGTACTGTACTGGATTTTTTTTTAAATTGAAAAAGCTAAAACCATATGCATGCTAAAAAAGAGCATTCCATGCTATTTTTTACCGCCCTCAAATAAAACCTAATAATTTATTAAATGACCATGAAATAAAATTATTCTACCATTCTTCAGTCATTTAAAAAATTATGTTTGTGAACAATTATTGGGGGATTTATTTATGAATTTGTTTTTGATTTATAAACAAGTAATTAAAAGAGTAAATTCATAAACATTTTAAAATATCGGGAATTGTGACTTATTTCTTATTTGTTTTGTTTGTGTTTTCCTGGCCGATTAATAAAAAGCAATACAAATGTATAAAATGGTGTCAACACCTGAAGTTTCAATCGCCTTCGGGCATGATTAGCAGAAAGTCAATGCATGTTATTTTGGTATCAGTGTTACACATCACTGAACATGCTGGTCAACAATAACACTAATTTCAATCTATGTACTGCAAAAAATCTTCGTTTCAATAAATGTGTATAAATTTATTTTTGGATTATTCAATTTTGAACATAATCTGAGGGTTTCATTCGCGTGATTTACAGATGTACACTCAAACGTTTATAAAATAAAAGTATTATTGTTTTCTGTTACATAGATAATTTAACGTTAATTAAATTGGCAAGTCAGTGAAAATAACCATGACTGAAATATAATACACAAAGAATTTTTCAAAAGCTCCAGTACTTAAGAAAACTGCATTCAGAGTATAGTATGGAAATCGGCCTTGCTCTATAATTATAAGGCCTATTTAAAGCTAGTTTTGATAGAAAATAAATAACTCAAGCTTAATTATCTATAAAAAAAAATAATAATAAATAAATAAATATGGAAACCAATATCAATCACAGTAATTTAGAAATTGATTTATTTTGATGAAAAATTAATATACCACAAAACTGTGTTTAAATATTCATGTTATTTATAGGTGTGAACGTCTTCTTTGTTCAATATTTATTATCTGTTTCTATACGCGTAGTGTGATTTTCTTAACAGTTAAAAATGACTGTCGCATGGGAAGTGATACTGCTCAGAAAGAAATGGATCATCAATTTCAACTGCCTTTTATAGTTACATTGTTTATTGGTAATCTCATTTCTGAGTAAGCTCCACCCATTAAATTAATTAACCCCGCCCACTGGGACTGCTGGGACTGCTTTCTGGGACTGCTGGGACTGCTTTCTGGGACCGCTGGGACTGCTCTGGGACCGCTGTGGGACTGCTCTGGGACCGCTGTGGGACTGCTCTGGGACTGCTTTAGCAGTCCCAGAGCAGTCCCAGAAAGCAGTCCCCGGGACTGCTCTGGGACTGCTTTGTGTCAGGTTGGGTCTGATTGGTACTGTATATCCTGTGAAATTGTTAAATCTATTTGTTAAGTCTTTTACCGTCTGTCTTATGTTTTCTTTTACCCGTCTGAATAATATTCTGTCTTCCCTCGGCGTTGTCTTTTTTCTTACCTCCACTTCGCTGTTTGTTTTCTATGCTTTGTCTCTCGCTCACCCATTTCAAAAGTTTCTGGACAGTTCTACTGTTCATATTTGGCAGCTATTGGATTTTGTAACTCGAAAATCTGTTATTTGACAGAGATATACATGTAATAATTTCTCTCTGTGCAGTTGTCAATTCTTTTCCATGAGGAGTCATCGTTTCTATGCAGAAGACAATTTGTTTATAAAAGAAAGATGATCCAGAAAAATAACACAAACAGTTTCAAAATTTGAAAAAACTATTTATTCGGATAAAATTGAATGTGATATGATCATATTTCTTGACAGACATTTCCACCAAACATTTGAAGCGGAAATGGTAACACGAACGACGCTGCAATTTTGCGAACTCATTCATGACCAACTACTATGTATCTCACAGTATACTGTCTTTTTGGTCTGTTGCTTGTCCTCCATACCTTTAAGTAGATAACGCCTATTTTGTAAATAAATAATTGTAAGAAAATGATGATGTAATAATTTGAAGTACTAGATAAATTCAATACCAATATGCTTTAAAATAAACAGAGATACGTTATACAAATCGTTCTTCATATATAGTTCGGAAGTAAAAAAAAAATACAAGCACCACGAGGCCAATTAAAAGGATTGCAATCGACACTCCAACGATTCCCGCATTGAATGCCCTTGATTTTTCCCCTCGTTGTTGTCAGTGGAAGTCTTAAAGAGACATATCACAAACAAATAGTCTGATCTACCTTACAGAAGAGATACATCGCTATTTTTTTTTTCATTAATATTTCCTTGAAAGGAAATCGAAATCGAAATTTTAATTGTGTAAAATATAAAACTGGCCTTTTGAAAATTTTCTCAGAAAATTTACAGCAACAAAACTTCAATTTTACTAAAATTACTCAACAAAATTATTGAACAAGTAAGCTATATTCTCCCACTTTTCTACTTGACCAGACTTTCAGTTGTTTGACTAAACAGCGAGAGAGGCTCTATTACGAAAAGACTTGAATTTTTTACGATAAAAAAATTGCTTGTGTCATTCATCCTTGAAAGGGGTGTGAAATAAAGGTCATTTTGTGCTTCATTGATAAAACTTTATAAAATACATAAAAGGAGGAGCTAGTTTAATGATATGCCACATTTGTATGCCACACTGATGTGCTCAATATACTATTCCCATATATTGTACATTTTTCAGAGATAGAGTAACAGGTCCTCTATATACAATTTTCACTACAGTTTTGCATACAATAAAACCCATAAGTATATGGACTACATTCTGAAAGAGATCAATTATATTAAAAGTCTGCAGTTAACCAGTTACATCGGAGTTTTGAATTCTGAAAGTTATCAGTTACACCAGTATTTAGATGTCAGTATTACAAATTATCATAAAATACTTTTTATTTATCTTAACTTGTACATGTATCTTATGCAGTGATTTTGACACTTTTGTGTATTATCAAAAGTTTGCACTCACTTTTTTGCAAAATTTGAAAAAAAGTATTTATTTGGAAAACAAAGCTAATATTATATCTGAACATATTTTGTAAATATACGTTACCTTGTAAACATTAAATCCCCTAGAAACCTTGGTCACACCCATTTCAACAAGATCCATTCGTATGATAACAAGAGAAAAGCAGGCGACATTTAACACTACAGTTTTCGCCGTATTTATTATGAGTAATATTTCCAAGACACAATGTAGTTACGATATCGAGAGATTACTGTTTTTTTTTTTTTGTTTTTGTTTTTGTTTTTGTTTGTTTGTTTGTTTGTTTTTGTTTTTGTTTTTGTTTTTTTTTTTTTTTTGTTTTTTTGTTTTTTTTTTTTTGTAGCTTGCTACATTATTCAAGATTCTCCATCATTTCAAATTTAACTGTCTAATATTCGTGGTCTTTTCCCGACCGAATTTGCGAAATAACCACTGAATAAATGAAAAGAAAAAAAGAGCTCTTCCTGAATCACTAGTTTAATTTTTAAAAAAATGTATTAAATACTTGGCAAATTGAAATATAAATTCAAGCATAATTAAAAACAAAAAATATATATCGAATTTAAAATAATGTAAAAGAAAAATTAGAACGTTTCCAGTATATGTGTTCTGTGATCCTCTCCCCCCTCCACCCCCCATCCCGCCCTTACCACCAACACACCAAACTAATTATGTAATTATAAATAAAAGCTATTATAATTTGAAAATATTAGTACCAGTTATGATAATTTTTCAGTGTTTAACCTATTTTTTCAAAAAAAAAAAAAAAAAAAAATTGCTTAAAAAATGTAAATCATACACCTACATTGTCAGGACAGAGGAATTTCTGGTAGGTCACACTATATATTTGCAAGTATTGGTCTCCGTTGACTAAAGTATCTTGAAACTTGTGAACTAAAACCACACAATCTGTTTGGAGACATAAAAAGCTATTTTAATTGGTCTATCGTTTATTTTTAACATTACAGCAATACATAATTACAATACACCTACGATGTATGACTCACAGTGCAAATGCAATTTTAGAGACGTCTTTATCTTTAGTAAAGCTAAATAGTTTTAAAAATAAGAGTTAAAAAGAATCATTTGCAATTACCAGGAAGTGTGAACAAAAGGCTTGTCTCTTTTCATCCATGCGTAAAGTCCAGCGTGGTGTAGAAGATAATTGGTTGTGCAAACCAAACAATGGGCCATAATTAGAGTAAAATATCGGTTTAGTATTAGAAACACAGCACATAATTTGGAGTTCCCTTTTAAATTTATAAATTTATACATTTATCCTCATGATCGACAAGGATTTTTATGTGGCGCTAATATTTTACTGTGGCGGACATATGTCGCTAATTTTTTTAACTCTGGGGCTAAAGAATTAACTGTGGCGGGGATGCTTCGTTAAACGGCCTATGGAGAACCTCTATTTTTTTTCTTTATACGCATGTGTATATTAGAATACTTTCGTATCGATATCGAATCACGTTTTTATTCAATGGATTATCCCCCGCGAATAATAATACTGTGTTTTTTTTAACAATTACTTGAATACTATCTCTTTTTGAAAATTTCCTTATCGGCGATATTGCTTCGATAGCTAATATAGTTTTCTTAACCCTTGGTTGGTACCGTCCTTGTCGTGATATATGTGTGTCTATGTTTAAATACTTTACATTGACGAAGGTTGTATTTACCTTCGATATTTAGTCACGTTGCCATTTTTCATTTGTGGTTGTACATGCATTTTTTATGCAAAACTTGTACACATGTACTTATCGAGTACTAAGTTTGCCCTGCTGTCGATATAGTCGATTTCGGCGATATCGTTTCGATATCGAATAATGATTGTTCAGGACATATTTTTACCAAACTTCGCCTTGACCTGAACCCTAACCCTTACCCCTGACAATACCAAACCCTAACCATCTTTTTATTTACATATTCAGGTCAAATATGAATCAATGTTTACATTGCTTGTGGTCTTATATAATTATTCTGTACATGAACTTGAAAATAAATTTTACAGATCAAGATCGATATAGATACAATATCGTCATGATGCTGTCGTTAATGACGATATAGACACAACACTCAGTCTTATATATGGAGTCCAGTAATTCAAATTTCATAGTACAGATCAGGATCGATAGTTACACGATATTGACATGATATTGTCGATATCGACATCAAATTCGACTTTTGACATGTATGTTTATTATAAAAGTATTCTAGATTGAATAATATGAGCATCATGTTTGAATGGATGGGGTATATTTTCAGAATGTGTTCGAATGAAAAAAGTTAAATTGTATATTACCAAACATTCTTCTAAGGTATAGGTCAAATATCCCCTGTAAATAATGTCTTTGAATAAGTTTTTATGCCAAAATTATTTAGTCCCAAGCCACTTGATGTTAGAAAAACAGGTACATTTTTAAGTGAAGTTTAATTGAAAAGTTCAAAACTATTTTATTCATTTTCAATCGATCATATCAAAAAAGGTTAAAGAAAAAAAGTATACTTTTATATTTTTAAAATAAAAAAATTACGTGTAAATATAATGTGAAATATATCTTAATAAAAATATGCATTTATCAAACTTTGAATTGATTTTCGAAATGATTTTCAGAAGGATAATTGAAACACTTAAAAGAATATGCATGCAGCATAACTCTACACATCAAGATACATCAGAAAATATTAAAGTGGCCTCCTAAAATTGAAAATGAAAGAAACAACATTACATGATATAAATGGATTTGAATTTATTATGATTGATATTTTTTTATGTTTACACGAGCATTGAATAAAAAAATATATAAAAATCTCAGAAAGCACAGCTTGGTAAAGTGTATTTTTGACAACGAATACCCAAAGATGGATTTTATGTATATATTTACGTAGGGGTTATTTAAGAGTGTGAGAAACAGTAAATATTTAAAAGGAATATTTTTCAAGAAATTAAGTCATTGCTTATGATAACATGCAGTACATACATACTCTTTATAAAGTAAAGAACACATAGTTTAAACTGTTAAATACAATATACCATAACTGCATTGAAGTCCCTCAAATCCAATCTGACATCCACCCACATATTCCCCGGTCGTTCTGTTACATCTATTCTGTACTCCACAGTTATCATTACAATCTTGTTCACAGTTATTTCCAAACTTTCCAACTGAACACTCTACCATTATGATATTGACAGATATTTCAGCATGATCAGGCTGAATATAGTTTGGCTGTCTATACAGTTTATATGTTTTCAAATATCGGTTGATAACCTATGAAAAATGCACAATTTCATTCATGATGACATTTCACGAAAAGGATTACCCGATTCACAAAGGTTTCCTTCAAACCCAGCGTCACAACCTTGAAGACATGAACCATTAATGTAATGACACTGTTTTTAATTAAGGCAGGCTCCACAGCTATACCTATAATATATTATAGTAAGTACAAGCTTATTAAACACATGTACCTTTATTACAATGAAGATCCTTCCAACCTGATTGACATCCTTTTTCACACTCTCCTGTCGTTCCGTTACACATATTAGGTACGCCACATTTGTCATTACAAAATATTTCACGGTTTGTTCTAATTTTCCGACTGAACACTCTGAAAGGTTATATATTCAAAAAGGAATGTTAATAATTATTTTGCACAGGTCTAATATTTGTAATTTTTATATTTAAAAGGTTACCTTTATTACAAAATGTTCCTTCAAGCCCAGCGTCACAGCCTTCAGGACATGTCCCGTTGATGTGATGACATTGTTTATATCCCAGGCAAGCTCTACAACTCTCTCCACAATCCTGTCCATACAGTACCAACCAGACCCAACCTGACACAGAGGAGTCCCAGAGTAGTCCCGGGGACTGCTTTCTGGGACTGCTAAAGCAGTCCCACAGCAGTCCCAGAGCGGTCCCTGCAGTCCCAGCGGTCCCAGAAAGCAGTCCCAGAAGTCCCAAAAAGCAGTCCCAGCAGTCCCAGTGGGCGGGGTTGATTATTTTAATGAGCGGAGCTTACTCAGAAATGAGATTACCAATAAACAATGTTACTATAAAAGGCAGTTGAAATTGATGATGCATTTCTTTCTGAGTAGTATCAACAAATATTTACAATTCTTAAGCGACAGTCATTTCTGAACTGTTAAGAAAATTATAGTATGCATATAGAAACAAATAATAATTATTGAACGAAGAAGACGTTCACACCTACTTATAATATGAATATTTAAACACAATTATGTGGTATTTTAATTTTTCACCAAAATAAATCAATTTTTTTCTGTGATTGATATTGGTTTCCATATTTATTTATTCATTTTTTATAGAAAATTAAACTTGAATTGTTTATTTTCTACCAGAATTAGCTTTAAACAGATCCTATAATTATAGAGCGAGGCCGATTCCCATACTATACTCTGAATGCATTTTTCTTAATTATTGGAGCTTTTGAAAAATTCCTTGTTAAGTTTTGCCGAGTATTATTTTTCAGTCATGATTATTTTCACTTACTTGCCAATTTAATTATTGTTAGATTCTATGTGTAACACATCTTTGCTAGCCAAGGATTTCTGATACGACTACTCTCCTCATAAACCATTGGCATACTGTGCTGACAAAAGACGGGATTGTTTTCGTCACGTGATCACGATTCTTACCAGGTATGCACAGATTGCGTCATCGACAGAAATAAAAACAGTCATTCTACAAAAACATGATCAATTAAGATTTTTTATGTCGCTTGCAAATGTACCGTTGTAATATCTTAATTATAAATTTAAAGGTCGATTTCAACTCTAAGACTTAACATACACACATGGTTTTGTAAATATTCACCGATATATATAAAAGTTTTGATATGAACATAATGTAATGTTGAAAAACGTATTCCACTGCAAATCTTAATGTCGCTTCATTTATATACAAATTTCAAGATGAAATTTTCAGCCGTAAAATCGTTCCGAATAGAGTGCAATGAATGTTAAAAAATACTTTTATCCTATATATATAAAAAGAAATCAAACCACTTCTCGCAAAGAAATGCATAGATCTCCTTTCATGCGAATTTATAAGTATGTCGCTTAAAATCGATTAACTTCCGTAACGATTTTGTTTTAAATTTCACGCATAGAATGCAGACTTCAAAAAGAATTGAAACTTATCTGAAAGTGACCACGGAACCTTATATCATTCTAACTGCGAGTCAGCTATTTTACACGATTACATTTTATGAATTAGACAAAAACAGTTGTCTCTCTTAAAAATTTAACTTCCGTAACGGTAATTCAGGAAAGTTTTTGCATTTAAGGTATAAAAATTTTGATTATTTTTGGAGCAAAATGTTTCACACTTTTGTTTAATATCCTAAAAAAAAACTTTGATTTTAACTATTGAAGAGAATTTTAACTTTCATGCTAGGAATTAACTTCCGTAACGATTAACTTCCGTAGCGATATTTTTCCCGAAAATTTTATTTAAATTCGGATTCATGCGAGACTTCATGAATCATACTTTAGCGTTCTTTACTGAACATCAGAGACGAAAAATTGGTCAAATTCAGCTTTATTTAAAAAATAATAAGGCTTGATCAAGCATTAACTTCCGTAACATTACCTTAAAATCAATGGTATCTTGAAATTGTTGTAAAAAGTTAACGATACCAGATTTGTGGACGATTATTTTTTTTCAAGTTCACTGATAGGTCCTTTAGGGAATTATGATGTTCATTTTGCTACTTGAAACAATTGTTTTTTTTTTTTTTCATGTTTTTTACTCTGAATTAGTTCATTTATCGTAGAATGACTGAGAAGCGTATTTTAAAAAAGAATGTTTTTAAAGAATAATTAACAGGAAGGTGTTGAATTATGTTAATTAGTTATTTAAACATGTTAAAATGCAAATCTACATCTTCAGTATTGATTCTTAATCAGATATTTTGCACGTAGCTTAAGATATTGGATGACACCATATCGCTATTCATAGAATGGCGTGTTATCTTACGGATCCTTGATTACTTGCGTTTTTCATTCCCGATATTAACAGCTGATTAAAGAGTCAAGATATATCCCGAACGCAAATATCGTCATAAAAATTTACAAAAAACAATTGCTGATTGGTCGAACGATGTCGATCAACTCTAATCACATCTTGAGAAAAAAATCCCAACATTTTTTAACACCGTATGCCAAGGGCTTATGAGGAGAGTAGCGTATCAGAAACCCTTGGCTAGCGAAGATGTATGTAACAGAAAACAATAACACTCAGTTTTAAGTGTTTTATTATATAAACGTTCGAGCGTACATCTGTAAATCACGCGAATGGAACCCTAAGATTATGTTCAAAATTAATTAATCCCGAAATAAATTTATTGAAACAAAGATTTTTTTGCAGTACATAGATTGAAATTAGTGTCATTACTGACCAGCACGTTCAGTGAAGTGTAACACTGATACCCAAATAACATGTATTGACTTTCTGCTAATCATGCCCAAAGGCGATAGAAACCTCAGGTGTTGACACCATTTTATACAATTGTATTGCTTTTTATTAATCGTCCCGGTAAACACAACAAAACAAATAAGAAATAAGTCACAATTCCCGATATTTCAAACGTCTATTTTTAAAATAAATATATCTTTTATTAACTTGTTTATAAATCAAAAACTACATGTAATTCATAAATAAATCCCCCAATAATTATTCACATTGTTTATGTGATGAAGATTGGTAAAATAATTTTACTTCATAATCATTTAATAAATTACAATGTATTAGGTTTTGTTTGAGGCAGGCAAAAAATAGCATGGAATACTCTTTTTTTTTCTAGCATGGTATTAGCTTTTTCAATTGAGAAAAAAAAATCCAGTACAGTATGTCCATCTGAATATCTTACTGAAATGGCAAGTTATTTTGATTTTTTTTTTTTTTTTTTTTTTTTTAAGTGCTATTGCAAACTTTCAGTACTAATTTGACAGCATTATTTAAATAAATAGGCCTAGATAATTTTTTTTTTCAAACACCTGTATTAAAGTTTAAGTGATAATTAAAAATCATCTCCTGACATTCTAGACTAAAATTGTGTAAATTAACAGCCCCACAAGACGTTTAGTAATTACATGTATTACTATATCTACTTATTAAAATTTTGTAAGAAATCCTTGTTTTATCTTAAACATTTCTCTGCTGAAAGTAAACAAAACAACAACAGGAAGCCTGCAAATTCAGAATACACAAGGGGCAGAGCTATCATGTCACTCAGAACCTTCTTCACGCATGAGTGAACAAAGCAGTCCCCGAAAGCAATCCCAGGGACTGCTGGGACTGCTGGGTTTGCTTTCTAGAGCAGTCCCACAACAGTCCCAGAGCAGTCCCATAGCGGTCCCAGAGCAGTCCCACAGCGTTCCCAGAGCAGTCCCACAGCGGTCCCAAAGCAGTCCCGGGGACTGCTTTCTGGGACTGCTTAGGTGTCAGGTTGGGTCTGGTTGGTACTGTAACTGCCATCATTGCATTCTATTAAATGCATAATATATAAATAGTTATTTTGAACAAAATCAGAATAAGACCTAAACAAAAGATTCAAACATATTATGCATTATGTAAAATACCCATTCAAATGTCAAACAAATGGAGATTTGAACAAGAAAGATTATTTTTGGAAAGGACTTTACTCTCGTAACCTTGATAAAAATGATTATATTTGTTTATTTTTAAGCTGTATTACCCAATGAATTAATTACTCTTTGAAAAATACTGAAACTTAAATGCTTTATAGCCTTTACTTTCAAGACAACTTAAAATTTGCTTTCGTCAAACAGGAGAATTATTTAAGTTTCTGACCTGTTTCACACTGATATCCTTGGTATCCAGGTTTACACCATGAACATTCTCCTGTTTCTATGTGACAATTACGACAAATGCTGGGACAGCGAAGAGAACAATTTGATCCATAAAATCCCATTTCGCAACCTAAAATAATTCAATATGGTAACGTGACACTTAATGAACAAAAATTAAAGACAATTCAATGGATTACTTCTATAATCTAACTTAGAATTAAAATACCTAAAAAAAAAAAAAAAAAAAAAAAAAAAAAAACAAGGGAGTACTTTATTTGTTAGAGCAACGGTAGATTTAAAATGTTTTTTTTTCCAGATTGAATGCATTGGAATTCCTTTTATATTTCTCGCTTTAACAAAAAAAAAAAAAAAAACAAAAACAAAAACAAAAAAAAAAAAAAAAAACAAAACAAAAGCAAAAACAAAACAAAAACAAAACAAAAACAAAAAAAAAAACAAACAAACAAAAAAAAAACAAAACAAAACAAAAACAAAAAAAAAAAAAATTACAATTTATTTAAATTGAGGTATTGTCCTCATATTCTTTTCATTTTATATGCATCAAAGATTAAATGTTTTACACGAAGTCGGTCTTGTATTTTATTTTTCAATGGTTCTTTTACTATGCATCACTGCGTGTTTGATTACAAGACATTCACAGCGTAACATCTACGTTTCTCATTACTTAACAATATGTCTGTTAGCGTTTCTATATAAGTCTAAACAATAAAATGATTTCTTTAGTTGCTAATACAGGAAATAATGTTGTAGCTTTTGCAGAAAAAATACATTACCCACGTAAGGGGATTAAGTAATTTTTTTCTGCAATAGCTGAAACGTTAATTTCCCTAGAACAAACAAAGGAAGACATTTTATTGTTTATTTTTATAGCTGTGTAAATTATTATATAATGTAGGATTAAGTACGTTAAACAGTACATTATTGAAGTCATTATTGTGTGTTTGATTGATGGAAAAGCCGTTTATTAAAATGACAGTTTGGCTGCAAAATGTGTGCTTTTTCATTCAATTTTACCCAATATATCATTCAGAAATAAGGTATAAAGATGATGTAAGCACTTTGAGAAACAGAAATATTCTCTCCTCATACAAAATTAATGTAATTAGAATCTGCCGGAAAATCAAAGCTCGTTCGAACTGGAGCAATCTTAGATCTGTTTATTTGTACCACGTGAATTCTAAAACAGCACGTGCCTACACTGTAGAGTTTACAATTATGATGAATATGAGGTAAAAACAATTCTCAAAAGCAAATTATCATAACTTTCTGATAAAATAATCTGAATTGATAATCGTAAAGATTTTAGTCGAATTTAACAGAATTAAAAGTACAAATGTTGACATTTTGTGTATTGGGGTCCGAGAAAGGAAAAACCACCAAAATCATACGTTATCGCGGCAAATGTCAAACAGAATATTTTTCTGCACAATTAAAAAAATTACCATTTCAAATGGCAACAATGTTTATAAGTCATAGGTGTATTTTTATGTTGAGTTTACACTATTTTTTTTTCTTTGAAAGCTATGGAAAAATGAGAAATGATAACAAGTATCAACAAACCTGTCGAGTAGAACCTTCGCGAGCCCTGCGTGAGCGTCGCCGGGTTCCCGTTTCTTCTTTATCCAACGATTATATTAATCCCCAAACTAAATTTTAGTCAGGAAAGTTGCTTTTTCAAGGTTTATTTTCAGTTTCTTTTTCTTTTTGGTCGACTTTGTCAATGTAGCAGGCCTCCCGGGCTTCCCTCTCTTACCATGTTGTTTTGTTTATGAAAACTACGCATGCACGCTAAGCATGGTATGTGGAACCCCGAACATGTTGCGATGTATAAATTTATGTCCCATAAATAACTATTAATTTTAATGAAATAATAAAAATTATTTAATTGTGAAAGTTGTAATTTTCTGAAAGTTTATACATTTGTGATTGGTAAAAAATTCCAAATCTTGTCGGAAAAATTTATCAAGTCAGTTTTTGATGAGATGCGCCGTACTGTCACTTTAAGAAATCTATGTAATTGGTTTTCTTAGCAGGTTTACTGACTGATAAACAACCATGGTTTTGATAAGAGATAAAGGAGATAACATTAAGTGGATGTAAATATAAGACAATTAACAATTTAGTATTTCTAATAATATATTAGACCATGATCTTTGACATCCGAAAATCAGGTTACTGTTTAGGGGAAAGAAATTATTTCCTTAAAGTACTTTGTAATTAAATCCACGATTATGATGTTTGATGTTTGTATATTATTTAAAGACAACGCAACTGACCAAACTTACTCCTGTTCACTTCTGAACCATATTCTTATCTTATACAAACTTGTCAAAGCCATATTTCTTTCAGGCCGTAGATATTTAATATATGTACTTAATATTTAATCATATTATGATTTTCCATATTTCACCTCATTCTTTGGTATCCTTCTCCAAACTTACGTAATGGACATGTTGTTGTGCAAATAGATTATATACATTAATGACCTTAACTTTCAATTCCAATTATCTCAAAAGTATGAGAAGCATCTCGATTTAGTAAAACATATTTTGAGGTTAAAATATCATTTTTGTTTCTATCAAAAAATTGTAGAAGTAATGTCCTACTGTACGATGTGAATTTCGAAAATAAAAAGTTAACCTGTTTCTATCCGCATGTGACAGTATATGATGTGATTTCATTGAAGAAAAGGTTAAATTTATAGCATACATATTTAGGAAAAGAAGACTAATGAAACGTCTTAATGTGATCAAAAGATATGATAACAAGCCCCCCCCCCCTTTTTTTGTAAAGGAATCTAGAACGTACCATAAACCTCCACCTCACACAATTCATTGAAAGCGTTCACGGAATACTCATCAGCATAAGTTGAATTCTGTGGTCTCTCAGTATAGTATATGACATATTGTCCATGCGTAGTACATGTTACGTTAGCGACAGCGGGAATAGTTGATCTGTTGTATATTGTGTCATGGAAACACAGATATCCATCAAGTCTATTTGTTGTATTTGATATATAGACATAAAATCTTAGAAATCTAGCCGTAAGGCTATCTTTAGCATCTGCAATTTAAGCAATCAATTTATTTAAGAAAAGCAAGCATGTCTTTTTCAGTTTTTACATGTATAACGTAAGCACACTATATCAGATTTCAAGTATATCTCATAATCATTAGACACAATTTATTTGTGATATAAGAATGAGCACACTTAAAGAGAGCTAAGTACACAACTAGAACAATGTTCTATATTCATTTTATGTAAGCAATTAAATGCAAAGTTTTTGAATGTACAGTAAAAAGCGTTTTTGGATTTGTATATGGTAAATTGATAGATTCATTTTCAAAAGCCTAGATGTTTTGATTTATTTCTTTTAATTTGAACTAGTACATGTACATTATATAAATTTATGTGTCCTTTTATCTCTTGTACATTTGAGAACGTGTATATACTGGTTTAATGTATTCTATAATTCTTCTGAAAAGGACAGTTTTAAATATATATGGGATAATAATATATTTTAAATAAAGCAAACTTACTCCACACTCTATTTTCAGTCCTGTAATATATCCTTATATAATGTATACTGTAGATGGATGTCAAATTTACCCACCAGATAACGATTTCCTGTTTATCTTTCGATATCACACACTGATCTCCCATTGCCTGAAGTTTGTCTTCAATCCGTCCACAGCATTGCTAGAGTGAAATTTACTGTTACCCTCAATAAATGGTGCTCGCTGCCATGTAGGCTTTTACAGAGCCAAGTTTTCTACAAAAGAAATTAATTTTCATTCAAAATGATTACAAATCAAAGTTTTATGTGAATAGTATAAATAAATGTATGCTGATTTTAGATAGTAAAAAAGTCAAACTAGTCTTTATAAAAAATAGAAATAAATGAATGTAAATAATTAATACTGACCCGAGGTAAACCTCAATGTCATATAATCTTTAGAAATTTTGGTTAATGTAGGCATCACTTTAATATTTTTGATGAAATGCTTTGAAACTTAAAATATAAATATATAATAACTGGTTACACAAGATGATGTATGTATGGTCAGCACACACAGTGAAAACTGCATGCACATTCGTGCAAGTGCAATGCGTATAATGACAAATATACTTGATACTTGATATACTCTGGCTGTAACTATTAATATTTTTTCTTCTTTTTTTGGATGAAACGCTTTCGCCATGTTAGGCTCTTCAGGCAGTTATACAAATGTCAGGTAGGTTACCTGGTTACGTCCAAAAGCAAACGTTCATTGTGACGTCATAATACATCAAGGTAGCATAAAGTTGCCGTATTGGATAATGTAGAAATATTGAATTAACTTTAACACATAATATACATAAAATCTTACAATATGTTATAAAATAAAGTATCATTTGCGATTAAGATTTGGTTTAAAGAGTTTAATAAAGTAGTCTTCTTTTTGCCAAGCGCAGATTTTCGTTTTCATTGGGAAGTTTATGAAAAGGGAAAATCCTAAATATTCCTTTGCCGCATTTTGCAAAGTGTTCACAACATGGTGTATTACGCACACTAGGGTCTTTAATTTGTTGTTTGTGTATACGAACCCGGGCATTTAGTTTTCTCGTTTCTCCAATATAAAATTCTTTGCACGAAGGACAGATTGCACAGTAGATAACGTTTTCGGATTTACAGCTCATTGGTGAGTTGGTTCGAATTTCCATTCCTGATTTAAGTTGGATTCTATTTCCTTCTTCTAAATATGTACACGTTCCGCATCTTGGATCTCCGCATTTTTTAATGATTGGGATTTCCTCCTGTGTAGTAAAACGGGCCTTTGTTAACATTTTTTTAAGATTGGGTGCCTGTCGTCGACTATTGAAAATATCATTTGGTTGTATTAAACTTTTCATATTTTCCGATTGTTCTAAAATTGTGTAAACTCTTTAACGTCCATAAGGATATTTCTGTTTCGCGGGTTATGGGTCACAACAAAGGCTATTTTCCCGTCAATGGTGTTGTCATCTACACGACGTGGATTTCTAAGGTTCTCCATTGGAATTTTGGACGCCTTGTCTATTCCAGCGTTGATTAAATCAATTGTATAGTTTTGTCGTCGTAGATTTATTTTTAATTCCTCCAAACGTCTAGAATACTGGGTTCTATCTGTAATAATAGTACAAATTCTTCGTGTTAAACGGGATACTACGTTTTGTGTGGGATGGGTGGCACGATCTAAAATCCAAATACTGATGCGTGTCCGTAGATTTACAGTACAAGTCTGTTGTGATAAAGGATCTATTCTTTATAATAAGAAGATCTAAAAATGGAAGTTCGATCCGCACGACTTTTTTCTATTGTGAATTGTATAGAATCATGAAGGTTTTTTAAGAAGTTTAAGAAGTGAATGGAATTTATTTAAGTCTTCCTCACTCTTGGTCCAAAATTTGAAGCAGTCGTCTAGGTATCGTTTCCAATTATTTCTAATATAGTTATCAAAGTCGTCATCAAAGAGCTCTGGTATTTTCCCATATAATTGATCTTCTAAGTATCCCATCACTAAGGTCACATATATATATATATACATACATACATACATACACATATATATATATATATATATATATATATATATATATATATATATATATATATATATATATATATATATATATATATATATATATATATATATATATATATATATATATATATATATATCCATGCACCTATGCAAACACGGGTTATACAGTCATATATCCTATTTCAACATTGTCATGCGTTGCATAGATTAAAATACAAAAGTCTTTTTTTTTCTTTTATAATATTTGCATATATTTATGTAGTCAACTTACTAGTGTGGCTTAAGATACATATATTTTATTGTACGGAACTACGTAACATGTTTGAGGTTGGATGTCAGAGAACACACAAAAATGATAAATATAAGAATTTTTATAGATCTTCGGCGGAAATTTCAAAAGGGCGGAGATAATGTGATGATTTTTTTTCCCCAAAAAGCGGACTTAACGTGATGACCACCCCCCACCAAAAAAAAAAAAATGCTGACATTTCCTAATGGCAGACACAATGTGATGGAGGACAAAGCCTTACTCAGCATACATATCATGCCTCTTTGTCCACAGGTTTTGATAAAGCACAAGGAGAAAAGAAAAGGGCTTTCATATTTAATATCCAATATGTACCAACCCTTGAAAAAAAAAGACTTTCCTTATATTCTATGATTTTTGACATCTTGACAATGATATTTATTCTACTTTTCTAAAAGACCCGAAAAGTGGAGGACAACATTTCTTTTTATTTCCATTATTTGCATATACACTTTGCGTTCCATTAAGATATGCTCTATTCCCTGTAGGAGTTCATGTAATGTTTAAAAAGACATTTCAAAATATAAGGAATTTTTAATTTTCAAAGTAAAATAAGCTAATGATATAACTTACTGTAACCATATGTAAACCCAAGTGACAGCAACAAGTAAAAGGTCTTCATCAAAAACAGATTAATAAAAACTTCAGAAAACTTTACAGGAATAGCAACCAACGTAGACTGAATACTTTACACAATCTGATGCCATGAACAGACAGCCAGATTATTTTTGATATATTATAGCTTATAACATACTTCCCTCTAGGTACTGTTTTGACAAAAAAAAAAAAACAAAAAAAAAAAACAAAAAAAATTATTACTGATTTTAGAGTAAGGAGGAAGGAAGGGAATTATTTCCTATATGAATAGCTAATGACTCCTCATATACTTAAATTGAACGCCAAACATATTTTTATGACTCCAACATTAATCTCATATCCAAAAGATGAATGCTGAAAACATGGCTCGATTTTAAAGATTATTTTGCATTGATAGATTATATTCCCAAATAGGAAAGGGAATAAAACCCATGCAATGTGACTACTGATCATTATACATGTATATGTTTCCCAAACAAAGTTTGGAACATATTGTGTTTCTCTGTTTCTTATTAAGGTCTTCCGTCTCCAAGACCTTATTGTTTTCGTTCGGTTTCTTTTTCCCTATTATTATCCCTACATCAAGACTTTCAGGGATAATTCCGACACGGTCAATATGGCGTTTTTAGTAACTTTAAGGACTTTTGGTCACCGGAAGTGAATGAAAAAGAGCTGGAAGTTGTTAAAAATTTATATATATTTCATCTCTTATGTGTTTTTCGCTATATTTTGAAGAATTTAGTTGCTAATTTCTATCATCTATAATCATTGTTCAAAAATCAACTTATTCCAGTCAAGATCTAAACTTACTTCCTCAGAAATCGGACGGAAGACCTACTCATTACTTGCAACGAGATCTCATTTAGTTATTATTATTTTTTTCTTATCTATTCTGTGCAGATGATTTTTCAAAAATGACTCCACGGATTTCTACAAAACTTTCAGGAAGAAATCATTTTTTGTTATTTTGCTAACGTCACTTCCGGTTGCGAGTTACGGCTAATTTTCTGTTTTTTAATTGATTTCTTGTCCAGGCGTTCTTTCAAAGACGGTTAAAAGTATGATCATGAGACGTTCAGGGATGATAGATAAGACGTTCTTGTTTTCGTTCTACTTCTTTTTCCCCATTACTTTTATTATTGTTAAGGTCTCCCGTCTTCAACGGAAGACCTTCTTTCTATTCTGTTGTTTCTTTTTCACTATTATTATTATAATTTTTCCTACCGATTTTGTGCGGACGATTTCTCGAGAATTCGAACGCCTCAATTGATTTTTTTGAAACTATCAGAAATGATTATATATGAAATGAATTTGAACCATTTTACGTCATTTTTCACACCTCACTTCCGGTCGCAAATAACCGCCGATTTACTGATTTTAAAATGCAATTTTGTCCAGGCGTTTTCTCAAAAACGGTTAAAGATTCAGTAATGAAACTTTAAGGGATTATAGATCTTAACTTTAAATGTGAAGCACGGGTTTCATTTTTTCGAGCGTCACTTCCCTTGTTCACTTGAAGTAGTTTTAGAATATCAAATTTCATTTTTTTATTTTTTCATTTTCAATAAAATGTAGACGTTAATGATGGAGTCTTGACGAATGTTTAAAGTCATATCATTTTAACCGGAAGCAGAGCTCACCAAAACCGGAAGAAGCCTAAAATTAAAAATTTTTCATAGAAACTTTCAGGGATGATCAATACATGCTACATGTAACTCTGCATAATGCATGTGTTTATAGCACTTCCGTTCACAAACGGAAGTGACTTTAGAAGAACCGGAGGGAAATTTAGAAAATAAAAGAAATCAGGTCTGATTTGTTTCTAAATATATTTCAAAGTATGTTCATCTTAATGACTTGCAACTGTATACATTAAAAAAAAATTGGACTTATATTACATAATAAGGGGGCCACAAGGGACCAGCATGCTAAATCTATGTATATAATTTTGCAAAGCTAACTTGCAAGGAGAGTTTTTTTCATGTATCATAATAATGCATTATTGTGATGTCTCATGACTTTGAGTCACCCATTTTTGAGAGTTGTGGAGTATGTCGTTGATCCTTACGTGGCGGGTTCGAATCCCACTGCGGGACATGAAGACCGATCTTTCGAATGAGACCGTTTAAACCCAGATTCCTTGTTGCAGTTGGTATTGGCACGAAAAGATCCCTCACTGCTCAAAGGACTAATTTCCCGAGTTCAGGTCTAAATTTGCAGCCCTTCTCCGGGGAGTGGTGGCGTCTCAACATAAGTGAAAAAATATCTCGGAAGGACGTTAAACAAACATACAAAAAAAATGACTTCGGTGATCACGTGATGATCACTTATAATATTTCCTTAAAGTTGCACAAAAATCGCATCGGCACAAGAGAGAAACAAAACTATTGCTCACTTTTTTGTTGCATTAATCAATTAAATGTATTCTGTTGTACATATAACGTGCTGGGGGCGAATCTGAATTTAGTAATAGTAAATACTTCATGAGAACTTCATCTTACCCACATTTATGAAGTTATACTTCACTCCTCATTTGAATTTATACAAAATAGGCTATAAACCATATTATCCCCCATCAAGATTCAGTAAAAGAACATACTTCCCTTGTAGATTTACACAGGGTATCTTCAATATGTCCTTATTAATCATTGGCGCCAGTGTAATATATCATGATTTATAAATTCTACCACTGTCTGCTAAGGTGTAAAGGGGAACATTTCACATTCTACTTTTTTGTTATTGTTTTGAATACACAGTATACGAGATAAGAGAAAAACATGTGATATCAATACGAATGTTTGCTACCATTACAGCACAGTGAAGCTTTAAAGAACTACAGAACACTTGAATTCAAATTAAACGTAAAATACTTTCTACATATCATAAGAAAGGAATGTACAAGTAATGATACATTCCCCGCCTTGTCAGCTCAGGTTTGCAGTAACTTGAGGTCATATGCTATTATGGCGACATAGTTAGGTAGTTCAGAGAAGTTAATACTGCGGGTACATTGTGATATTTTACGGACAGCCTTATTCTAGCCATGAAGATGTACATTTCCAAATGCATAAACGCTAAGGCGTTTCATAAAATATGCCGGCTTGAGGCGTCGTAGTTCATGTTCTCAAGAATTAAAAAAAAAAAATCATTTCTTTTTGATGACAGGCATATCACAATGCTTATCTATCCAGAGAAAAAAAAATCGAAAATGAAGCTTATGTAATGAAAGTTACTTGATTTATTGCAGACGATCATAGACGCAATAGAGAAGGAAATATACTTTTAGTTTAAACTTACATAGAAATTTCATATTTTTTAAATCTAAATGTTTTTTCTCTGCTTTAAGAATTGTAGTATTTTAGAACAAATGCTAATCAACATTTACTATTCTAAAACAAATAACGTTGATTCACCCTTTTTCAAAAATTCATTTTAGACTTTTATTTACATACTTATTACAAGGCCATATTTTCATATTGAATTTTCTACACTGGTAGGTTAAAGTTTCCTGTAAAATATTGGACAACATGCTATTGCAGGCACTTCTCTGAAACACCGAGATATGACGTCATAATGGAATATGACGTCAAGTCACTCAAAACTTGAACTGTCACGAAGAGAAAAATGTCATTAAATTCAAGTCTTATTTCAAACCAGAGGTAAAGTGTAAGAACGTTATTATAAAATTCACGTGTCTTGACTGTAGTTTTAATTAGGGTGTGTAATTATTATAAGATGTTAATAGCCATTCTCTGTAACCACTTAAACTTTTGTGGCACGCATAGTCACATATTTTTTTTCAAATTTGGCTAAAATTTACCACCTCATAAACTACTCCAAAAATATTGTTAGATCATATGAATGTTGAATAGTTACCATGGAAACGGTGTCTAAAGTTTTTTTTGTCTGAAAAAATGCAATTTTTGGGAATGTTATTCAATTGAATGCGGCTACTTCAATTCATGTTACTCACAGAAATAAAAAGTATGACATCTGATTTTAAAAGTCATTTAAAAACATTGTTGGTATTCAGGCTATAAATATGAGAAATCTATGATTAATATAGCAGAAATTCATTTAAAAATTGAATTATCTCCCTTTGATAATTGTGAGCTCTTTAATGTGAGAGACAAAAAAATCATTGGACAAAACTGATTGGAATGTGTTTACATTGTCAACATAAGTAAAATCAAGTGGTTTTTTTTTTTTTTTTTGTTTATTTAATGTGCATACAAATTTTAACCTCTTTGTTTATTTCCTGGATGCAAAAGAGTAATTTTTATGTGTAATGGGGAAATGTACAAGACCACATGGTACAAGAAATCAGCTCTGTGCACATTCATGATATTGAAGCCTAAGCCTCAAGGTCTTAGGAGTTTCAAAATGGGGATAAAAAGATAAACTTAAGATATCACAATTATATTTGAAATGAATTGGTTGTAGGAAGAGGTACAGTGTCTCAGTCAGAGTACGTGATATATTACAATGAATAACAGCCAGAAAAGCCAGTGTTTCTTTTTAAAAAAAAAACAAAACTGAATTATAATGTTAGAAAAGTAAGCTTTTGATTTTACTTAACGGGGCCGACTGGGGTTTTCATTGCGCAATACTTCGCGCAGCATGGTAAAAAAAAAAGCATATTTACTCTTTTAAAGCAACTATTTTTACTTAATTTATAAAAATTAACAAATTTAGGAAATCTAAGGTTAAAAAAATCTAATTACGTTTTTAAATAACTGATTTTTTAAACGATTTTTCAAACGATGGGAAAATAGACGTCGTAATAGCGTGTTTTTGACGTTATGAATAACCGAAGTTCTTAAAGCGGGGTCATTAATTAAGTCATGGAATAAAAAGTATAAAATAGATGCTTTTGAAATTTTAAACAGGAAATTGAGAATCTCACAATCATTTTTAGTATTTTTTATGTAAATCTGTGGTATCTGTCATATTTTGTTGTACTCCATAAAAACAGGAAAATATCATGATTTTTGACATTTTGAGATGCCCCCTCTGGAAACCAGACGGTAGAATTTTGTGTTTCTTGCATAAAATGTACAATATAGTATTACCCATCAAAAAATATAATTTAAGCAAAAAGACTGTAGTAGCATTTGTATAATTTGCCCCGAAGTGCGAAAAAATGGTATTTTCCTATATAATCCTATAGTAAATGTACCTCTATTTTGAGATTGTCCCTAAAAAATAACAAGACGGTAGATGTTCCCTAAACTTGGCATATATACTGAAGTCAATGTAAGGTACATATGCTATAAAATTAAAGAGTTTCTCTGTAGTAGTTTTCACACAATAAAACCCCAGTCGGCTCCCTTAAATAATTAAAATCTAGCTACATTTACATGATCGTACAAAACTGGAAGTTGAAAGTCAGATAAAAAAATAGGCTTGGCAACAACAAAGTGCAGGTGTATCAAGTTTATATTGAATGATGTGATGTAAGTTGATAATGTTGCTGAAGCAAGAATTTTCTTTAAAGGAAAGGTCTTTACCCAATAATAAAAAAAATAAAAAAATTGTTAAGGCCAACAATAAAAATGTTTTGTTTGATTTCTATTTTCTGTCAAAATCATACTTTTATAGGGGTGAGGTGGGGGGTTGCATAGAAATGCAAATTGTATGAGTCATATTTAAAGTTAACGGTTTATTATATCTCTAGACTAAGATACATTTAGATTGAAACTTGTAGCAGTAAAATTAATATTAAATCAGTCTAAATGTATTTTATTAACAATGAAAACATAAATAAATTTCTGACCCCCCCCCCTTTCTACCAAAATAAAAAATCTAAAATTACACAAAAAATAAATCTATACCTCGGAATGGGGGCGGGAAGGGGTGAATCACTTATGAATGAACCACTTCATTTAATATTTATAAATAACGCTTCTTAACGTTTTACAAGAAATCCATTTTTTTTTTTTTTTTTTTTTTTTTTTTTTTTTTTTTACAAATGCCTCGTACCAATTGATGTGGGTAAGTGCTTTTACATGGTTCCTGGAAGGGGTGGAATAAGTCCTGGTCATTGGTTACTTTATTCATTTTAAAAAAATGAAAACCGTAGGAAGAAGGCAGGGACAGATTATTTATTTCAACATTTTCACGGTATAAACTTTAGAAATTATGTTTACATTACACACTATAAGGTGTACGATTCCATCAAGCTTAGCAACCAACTCAAATTTAGCAACCGACATAAATTCACGAAAGCACAAAAACAGGTCCAGCATATTTTTACAACAGATAATTGTTGATTAAATTTTGGGAAATAGCAGATCTATTATGTGTAAACCCATGCATATTTGGGTTGAAATATTTATCATCAATGTCTCTAAATTTTCAAGTTTTCAAGAATAATATTGCAAAGTAAAATGGATTTAGGCTTTTTCTGTCAACTTCTCTGAAAAAAAGTCACAGGAAAACATAATTTGACTGTCACCGGAAAAGTGCGGGCTGCTGAATAGAGTCAAAAATGTACATTTTAGAACAAGGACTTAGTCTACAAAAACAACAGAAGAGTGTTTTTACATGCATGTAGCACAGTTCTCTAAATACAGTCACTCAATATGGTAAGTGTATAGGCTTTCAATATTTTGACTTGGCAACATTTTTATCAATAAATGACCTTAAAAAAACATTCTCATAGCATTTTCACATTATGCATCAAGCTAAAGGTGAGAATGTAATTTATTTACCATGCGGTTTCAGTAAAATAAATTGTGTATACGCTTTCACAATATCCAAGTAAAAATGCTGTATTAACAAGCTAATTCAGGGAAACTGTGTCCCCTGCTTAAGGAAAAAAAAAGAAGAGCATTTACGGATCTAGAGGGGTGGTGGTGGGGGTGGGGGGACGGGACACTTTTAAGAGGAGCGGGCGGGACCATAGGGAGATATGATATAAAATTTCATTCCAAAAGCTTAAAATTTTTTTGAGATATCACTCGGAAATGAAAGTTTTACACAAAAACAGAATGTATAAATTTTTACATTGACCTTTGACCTTTTGACCTCGAAATCAATAGGGGTCTTTTTTAGTTCATAGGAAGTTGTGCTTTAAAATTTCAATGCAAAAGCTTGAAGGCTTCTCGAGATATCGCACAGAAATAAAGTGTTTGAACAGAATTTATGTATTCATGCTTTGACCTTTGACCTTAAAATCAATGGGAGTCTTCCCAAGACCACAGGGATTTTTTAAATGCAAAATTTCATTGCAAAAGCTCAAAGGCTTCTCGAGACATCGGGCTGAAATAAAAGTGTCACAGAAAGACAGACTGATGGACAGTCAGACAGACCCAAATCAATATCCCCCCACTTTCAGTGAAAGCGGGGGACAAAAGGCAATTTTTACATACCATTGTGACCTTGAACTTTGACCTTCTGTCCGTATTTACCAATTCATGTGATGCCATATGAAGTTATTGTCCACCAGAACTGTAATTTTGTTTATTCATGCTGTTTAAAACAAAAGTGTTAGTTAGGACACGGAAAAAAAGTGCTTAGTTTCCTTAAATTTCCATCTAAATCGAGCTATTTTGACCTTGACCTTTGACCTTTTGGCATGAAAATTGACTTTTCTCTTTGTTTCTGCTACTGTGTATCACATACCTAAATTTGGTTTTAATCCATTTTAAAATACTCAGGTATTTATATGGAAACTGATTGTAGATACCTATTGCCCTTGTCTGGAATTCTTTAAAAAAGCTTAAGTTTGTAACCATGGTAACATGAAAACAAAATATGAATACCAAGTGTTTCTCTGCAGTTTACATTAGAACTGTATATGGACTTTCAAACCAATGTATTTATTTTTTCCCAAATGTCCGCAAAATTTTATACCAGGCTTTTCAAAAGAGCCTAAAATCTACAATTTTTTTCCAGAAAAATCTTGCCTAAAAACGGATGATCTTTTTTCTATTAGGTAAAGTTACTCAAATACTAGAAATTATCTAAAGAACTGCAAAAATGATGTATTTTGGCAAAAAGATGAAGTCATGTAAATATCTTGTTGTATTTAAGACTTTTAATTTGTCAAAAATGGTCATTTTTCATCAAAATCTAGCATTTTTTAGGCCATGAAAAATGCATGTTTGTTGCCATGGTAACCATTGACCATAGCAACCATTTTATGAATTTTAGTTTCATACATCAATATAGGAATGTGTGCCAAGTTTCATAAAAATCTAAGACATAGCTTGCCACACTCCCTATATAAGAGTTTAAATGCTTACAGTGAATGGCTATTAAAAGGTTACTCTGTTTCATTGCTTTGGATAGTGTATACAATATGAAATTGCAATATCCTGACATTGAAATGGTTCGGGTTAGATTGAGTATTTATGTATGTATATAAATGGATGGTGCAAATGATTATTAAAGATTAATTTTCAATATTCTGAGGAGAAGAATATTATATTAGAGAATCTTGTTTGGGATAGAAGATTCATGCCTTCGTTTTGATGTAAATTATGATGATTGAAAATACCTCCTAATGTATGGGAAATTCTCATGAAATAATTCTAAAGCTTATCCCAACAATTTTTTAAATACCTTTTGATACAAAAGCTTTATCTTTATCATCAAATTTAAATAAAAATCGTGTTAAGCACTCGTCGAAGCAATTTATGTGCAACACTAAAAAAAAAAAAAAAAAAAAAAACACAACTAATTGATCGTCACGTGATTAATAAAGCCAAGTGATATCACAACAAATAATTATGGCAGTATGTAATTGATAGATCCCTTTGTGCAAATTGCCTGTGTTTATGTTTACAGCCCACATATTTAATTCAAAACCGATTGGAGATGTACTGATATGCTTGGACTGTAATTTGTTGCTTTGGGCAGCCTTAACATAACTGCGTACGAATTTTTCTGTTTACCCAATCATGACAGGAGATGCCTAGTCCTCCATAGTACGTGATTCCACCGCCGTTTTCAGAGGTACATGTTCTACTCTGTTCACAATTTGCATTGTTTGATTGGACTTTGAGTATAATTTCTGTTCGTTATCATTACATTCGATTCTTGTTTCCTTAAAACACCAATAAAATACCAAAGATTTTGATGTTAATTCTGCAATATCTTTATTGGCACTTATACATATATGTTACATATGCACTAATAACTTTCAGGGAAAAAAAATGAATGACTGTATAACACTATGTGAATGATTGATCTTTTGTGTATAAAACAAAACCATACTTGATCAGTAAAAACAAAACGAAAGTTAAGGGATAAGACCAAGCATTTTCATTAAATAAAAAAAAGTTTGAAGTCAATAGCTGCATAAGCTAAAAATGAATTTATTGACTGACATGCATTTTATTGTACAAAATGGTTTATGTAATGAAAAAAAAAACCGTATTGCATTGACTATATACCATGATAAAAAATAGTATAAATTCACAAAAATATTCAATACACCTTAAATAAGAGGCAAACATGAAATCTGATTTACTTAACTTTAAAATTCAAGCATGAAGGGTTTGTTCATTTTAGTCTTGCATTTTATAATACTTTATAATATCCTGCAAAGGAATAAGCTCTGGTTCTGATACAGGATGCTCTAGACAATCAGAAATATTTTCCTGAAGACTTTGTTGCTGGCATATACAGAATTTTTCTGAATGTGTCCGACAGGGAATTGTTGAATTTTTAAAATCTATTGAAATACACAAGGTTTTTGGTGCGTCTTTAGGCTGGTAAATGTGTAATCATGTATCTAACTCTACATTCTTTTATTAATTTAATCAACAAAGATTTTTTAACGATTTTGGCATCATAGGTGTGTAGATCACATTGACAAATTCCTGAGCATATTCAAATTTGGCAAAGGAAAACCACACAATCTCACAAGTTAATGATATGATTTCTCAGTTTATAAAAGGTACACCATTTCTGTATCCACCATTTACTGATTGCTGTAAATATTTTCCGTGGAACTTTGTATGTGATCATATACGGATCTAAAGACCAGACTGTACTCATCCTGAAAAAGAATATGTTTTTGCTTAATTTAAAAACATTTATTCTGTTCATCATTATTGAATGCATTAGTATTTGTTTATTTGAGTTTATATTCAAACATTTATTGACATTTGAGGAGGTCATCTCGTGACTCTCTGGACCTGGTCAGGTAATCAAAGGTGCGTATACATGTAGTTACGAATAGACTAAATTGAAATGTCAACATTTTCTTAAATAATAAGGAATTTAACAACATTTTTCTCAAGCAAAATCCTTGTCGCTTAGAAATATGAATATCCATTATGTGTTGTGTAAGAACACATAATTATATTTCAACAGTTATATAACCGTTTAACAGTGGGAAATAACTGTTTACATATAAAGGAGTTTTCTTTCTTCGACTTTTCCGTCTGCCATTTTTAGTTCTTTAAAATGTATAACCTAATCGGAATTTTATCATAAACAACTCCTTTCTTAAGGAGGTTGGATCCTGCCATCAAAAGTAATGTGAATTTTTAATCAAGTATATTTTTAGAATTTATACACATAGCTTAATTAAAAATCAAAACAAAAAATGGGGGTCAATGCGCTTCTTTTGGCACTACAGAGCATTTAGTTTGACCTTTTTGCACTGTAAATACGTCTTTCAAATAAATCAATTTTTAAAGTTTTTCCTCCAATATTTTTTATTCAAATAAATTATGGGAACAAACACAGTCTTATTTCATCTTGAATAGACACATTAAAATTTGTGACAAGTAAAAAAATTTCAAATTACTCCGCATATTCAGTTATTTGACCTTTTTGCACTCAAAAAAATTCATTTTTCTGGCATTAAAAGTTTAACAAGCAAAAATATCATTTGAAAGTAATGACATTTTACTGACTTTAAGAGGAATGGTTAAAAGTATCTTATATATTTAGAAAAGAAAATAAAAAGTGGGGCTCTGTGATGTTAATTTTTAGATATTACTAAAATAGTGCTAATTTTAAGCTTAAAATAGGGAAATTTTTTTCTTGATTTTCACAATATATTTGCTATATTTATCAAATATGATGATAGAATTCATGAAAGTTTATTTAACATATAATTTAGGACCAGTATAAAACAGTTCACTGCACAAAATAACTCTGAGTGCAGACTGCATGTAAAAATAGGAATCCAAACTTAGCATACTTTAAATACTTCGAATGAGAAAAAATGATCATTTTCTTCTAAAAAACCTTCCGCCACAAAATATAGTTCCTCACTTAATGCTTTTGGTATGGAATTTAATCATGGAGTTTTAACTGAATATAGTTTAATTGGCATTATAGAATTCAAAATTATTGTAAGAATTATAACTTTATGCAGAATTTTTGAAATATAGGTTAAGATATAAATCTGCTCAAAAGCTCAGGAGCGAACCTCGTTAAATAAAAATGTTTCATATCTTTCCTTTGGTCATCTACAAAATTTAATTTGTTAGAAACCAATCTGATATCACCCACAAGAAGTTGAAATTTGAATTTTCTATTGATAATGTCTTTGTAGTCTTTGTAGACTAGGTTTTCACAAATGTGTACTGGTTGTGTCCCATTCTTTGCTGGCATATTTTGTATTCTAATGAAGAATCTATTCCTAAACATCCACTTGAACAGAAGTCTCTTGCTGTTGCATTCAATTCGACATGTAAAATATTGAGGAAGTTTTATCAATTAGCAATATTATTTTCTTTCATTCTTTAATTCGATATATCCCACTGGAATTGAAATAAAGATCGCAAAGGAGAGTGACATGTCTGGTTGATTCGAATATTTGAATATTTTACCAATGTTTTACTAAAAATAACGCCATTGATTGCACATTAACAAATAAACTTTATGATAAATAATGACTTCATCTTTTCTATCGTCAGCTTCCCTTATTGATGCAGAAATATACCACTTTAATCTGCATATGGGACTTACGCAGCTATGTTAAGGCTTCCCGAAGCTTAAAAATGCGCTCAAAACATAATACTGCATTGCGAGGTCGGTTTTGGTTTTAGTTCATAAGTATTGTGCTTTAGTACTTCCAATTTATATAGAGGGTTCGACTATATATTAACGTATTTGTTATGATATCACATGACTTTGTTGATCACGTGACGGACATTTATATCTGTTGAAGTGTTTCACATAAATCGCTTCGGCGCAGCTGATTAACACAATAATTATTGACATTTTGTTATATAAATAAATTCATCGTATCCCTGTGAACCCGAAATGTGCTTGGGAAAAGTCAAAGTATTAGTTGGGTACAAAATATTTCTTGAGAAATTCAACTTACCCACAAATTTGAGGGTTTTTTCCACACAATATCGTAAACTGTATTGAAACAAAGCCATCACACATTTATCCCAAGCAAGATTCAGTTAGAGAACAAACTCTTCTTACAGATTTCCACAAAAAATCTCAGATTAATCCTCATTAATCACCTGCACCAGACTCTTTTATATACACAAAATAAATTCTACCTCCAACCACGGGTATAAAACAGAGTACGTTTCAAAAGTATATTTTTCGTAAGCATTTTGAACATGCTGAATTTCAATCAAGAGTACGTAAGCTATGTATTTTTAAAATATTCGGACATATAAGATTTAAAAATCCTTTAACGACCCTTGAATTTTGCAATAGCTGTCTAGCATTTTACATGCCGTTTGAAATAAAATGTGAAGTTCATGACACTTTCCCCGTCATAACACCTCAAGTTGGCAATGACTTGACGTCATTTTCCATTATGACGTCATATTTTGGTAGTTCAGAGAAGTGAAGGCACAGATTGCACTGTGATATTCTATGGGAAGCCTTAACCTACCTGCGTATATTCAGTGGGTCGGAACATAAATGGTACTTAAGTCTAAGACCATGCTTAAGAAGGACTTAGGTACAGTTTTAAACTTAAGACCATAACTAGAAACGTGCTAAGATTTGACAATCTTAGCAAAACTTAGGCGGCCGGTAGAGGTGACTTAAGTATGTCTTAACTTTCTTAAACATATATTTAGAACTATTTAAGGTTGACTTTATACGTTAAAACATCCCTCTATTTATATTATGCATTAAAAAATAATTTTCTATATTTAAATATACTGGTATAAGAATTTTATAGTTTTTCGTCGGGGGGAGGGGGGATTCATCACTGATTCCAATGTCACTCTCCAAACTACATATACATGTAATTGCAAAATATTATTTTTGGGATACGTTTGAAACATTAGTGGGACCTAGGTTATAAACACTAATCATTATAAGTAAATTGTATACAGTAATCATGGATTTGTTCACTGTGAAAAAATGAGATGAAATGATTTTAAAAATTGTCGGCGAATTAAAGGATGATGACTAGAAAACTGATAAAGATTTTCTGTAAATTAGATTGAATGTAGCGAGGATTCAGATAGGGTTCACTACCGTTAACGTTCGAGAGAGAGAGAGGGGGGGGGGGAGGGAGGGAGAGAGAGAGTTGTTGATAAGTTGGAGATCTACGAAACATTATTTTCTGAAAACAATTCTTTTCCATCCTTCATTAAATTGTAAATAAGTATGTCATAAAACGTTTGCAGTCTCTGCTTGCTGAAATGGGAGGGGAAAAAAATCGAATTGTCCCCTTTGTTTTGTTATTTACTTTTTTTTTTTAGAATTTCAGTTTAAAGTACATAGATGTCGTGCCATGTGTGCGAGAATGACAATTTGAAAGCAAGGGAACATTTGTCAAACGAAAAAAATAACAACAAACGGTAAACTGAAAACATCGCAGTCTCGAGTGATAAACAATATTCACGCATTTACAATGAACCACTAATGCCACGTTGTGACCGTGCAATATTTGTTTTCAAATATTTCGAATAATTTAAACAGAATTAACTTTAATCAAATACGAAATCTAATCTAGCCTAGCTAAAACCGATAGGTAAGGACATCAACTTTAATATATATGTGATTAAAAACGTAACTAAATCATTTTTACAAATATATATATAGATAAATTGGAAAACTAGGATGATTCATAACAAATATTTTGAACATAAGTTTGACTTAGCTAAGACCTAGCTAAGTCCGTTTTATGTTACGGTTTAAGACATACTTAAGTAGTACTTAGGCAGGTCTTAAGACTGCACCTAAAACATACTCATGACCCTACTTAAGTCAAAAACTTAGCAAGCTTTATGTTACGACCCCCTGGTGACTAACACATTGTTGATACAAGGCTATATACAATCTCGTTTGAAGTCAACATTTACAAATTCTAAGATCGATACAATGACTTCTTCACAAATTCCATATATTATTTCGAATGTTGCTTGACATCATTTAACAAATCCTTAGGTCATTTCTTCACACTGAAATATATACATTTGTGGTATCTCTCTATTATATAAACATGCAGAGAGCAAATATCTTCATACCTGTATGAAGTTTTTCGAAGGCCATAGGTCATTACGTGACCTAATCACACAGCGCAGTAATATATCTACATAAAAAGACTTACTCCACTAAGCAATATAGCATGTTTTTCATGCATAAAAATGTACAAATTACGCAAGTAAAATAATAATCATTTTATTTACAATGTAAACGAGTATTTAATACAGTTTTTGATCGGTTTTACGTAGAGAATAGAAAACTACATGTTATAAGTTCCATGTCTGAGCTGCGTAGTCTCAACGTTTACCCTTATTTTCTCGCAGACCTCTGAATGCTATAATTTTTTTTCATTAAACTTTACTCACAATAAATTTGAAAATCTGTTGAAAAATATCAATGTAATGCAATCACGTCACAAACACTGCACTTTGGAAGTTCGGTAGGCACACCTCCATCATCGAAATCGTTGTGACGTTGTCTTACCAATGTAAGCTGTCGCCAGTGTCTCCACGTCAACATCATAAATTAATAAATATGCCTTACTGAAATCGTAGATTTTATGTTTTTGATCAAATTTTGTACTTGATTTCAAGTTATCTGGTCCGGACAAGTGTCTCCATTCATCCCTTTCCGACCGAAATTCCTCCAACTTTTTATTATCAAACATCGGACGTGTTTCTTGTGTTTTTTTAATATCGAATATGGGTTCTCATGAATACAAAAATTCCCAGACACCAATATGCTCACTATAATTGATCACAAGTAGCCTTTCACAGAATATTCCCTTCAAAACAGAATCCTTTGCCTGATGAATTTGAAGCGTAACCGCTTTTCAAGCCGATTTACACCTAGCGTAATTTGTCAAAATCTACGACGTACAGTTAGTGCAATATTTATATTTGATTACATTCTATTGTCCGTCTCAAATGTATATATAAGTAATAAATAACAAGTTTAAAAACTTCAATGGGAATTGAAGTGGGTCGGTACGTGATCAAATCTTCTGAGAAGGCCTTCGGCCTTCACAGGATTTGATCACGTGACCGACCCACTTCAATTCCCATTGAAGTTTTTAAACTTGTTATTTATTTCTTAAATGACAACAGGTCTCCCCGTTTGCCCGATCATAACGAAGGACATTTGAAGGAAAAATGCAAACGTCTACTTTCGGGGAAAGCCCGAAGAAACCCCACGGAACCTCATTTTGAAGTAACTCACAGGAAGGAAAGGGAGCCCTAACCTTTCAGAAATCATCACAATCCCTGATCTTTTATTGTGTCAAATAAACAATATATTACTGTATCACCACAACCTTGCACAGCAAACAGTGATGGTGGGCAATTCTTGGTTAATCCATTCTTCTCCTCCCTCTTTCTACTCGTTTCTATCTATACCATATCCCTACAGTGGCTGCAACGTTATTGTTGACAATCTACACGAACGATCACGTTGCACGAACGATTCCGCACGATTAACGCACGATAAGACCTGTTACACGAACGATCCCTCACGCACACGATTCTACACGTTACACGATCTTACACGATTGCAAACGCAAACGCACGATTCTTCAAGCAAAATAGTTCAAATTCTTTAGGAAATGGATATTTTCAAAACGAAATAAGCCTTAATATTTATTTTAGATTTCAAATAATTATTGATATTATTTCATCGACTTTCAAACATAATAGAAAAAATAGAAATGGATATTTCTGAAACTAAATACAATAGATAACAAACAATTATTTACGTATTTCTCCGACTTAAGAAAACTGTTTTTTTTCCTTCTATCAGAAGATGTACATGAAGGTGGGCCGTGAGTTTTGATTGAATTAGATTTCATAATATGCAGAAAGGGATAAGTCTGAAAAAAATTTGCATGAAAATGAATTAAATTATAAGTCTAATCCATGTTTCCATTTGTGAATCTCTTAAATCAACAATTATTTTACAAATCATTTATTTGCAGAAATTATAAAAATAGTTAAAAGTAAGCTCCAGAGATAAATACTGATAAACGAAACCCCGACAATCATGTCGTGTACATGTACATTCGTGGACTAAATATTTATGTAAGCGTAGAGAATTGTTTATTTATGTATTTGTAAAAATATCAATTTTTGATCTATTGATTTTAAAAATATCTTGACCATAATTAGCAGTAAACATAATTAACATCAGAGAAAAAATCCTTAGTACGGTTTATCACAAAAAAGTCACGCGATTTGACGAGAACACAATATTGTACGACTTACTATATTGCTTATTTCCAAGCGATAATTAGTTCGTTCTGCTTTCAATTATGTAAATCGCGTTTCATTCATTTTATTTGGATTGGAAAAAATTTAGACAAGCGAAATGCTTGTATAATAAATAACATTCCGATAAAAACTTACAAAACGAAATTTACACGTTTCGTAACGCACGATCACGCACGATTAAACCCGCAAACGATTGAGTCTGATACACGCACGATCTCGCACGTTACACGAACGATCACGCACGTTACACGAACGATTCTACACGATTGGTTTTCTCAACAATAACGTTGTAGCCACTGTATCTTCCTTTTCCTTTTACACTTTTTGGCCCGCAAAACCCATCTCTTTCTTCCCATTGTATATCTGACCACCCAATAGATTGGTCAGAAAATATTACCAGGTAAGAACGGGCAGTGCAATGAACATTTAAAGTTTACAGTTTTTTCATTATGTTGTATTTTACTTCTCAGGTATAATTCCTTGATATTTTTATTTCTTATCGATTTAATCGATTTTTGTTTGCAGAATGTTACCAAACGTATAATGCAGTGCATTCATCTTGTTTAAATGTTGAACAATCAAGAATATACAATATCGTGCAAAAGAAAATTCGAGAACAATATCGAATATTACCGAAATTTACAACTTTACGATTTTAAATACCGTCAGAAATATTACGATCATGTACCTCGTTGCAAGGTTGACAAAGAAATACTAAGAGTCTTCACATGTATGATATATTTCGGACACAGCTATATGCAATGATGGCAATTCTCCCGCGTGAAGAAGCAGTTTCGATAACGATACCCATGGTACATTATAGACAGTTCAATCTTTAACCAGGCATTGATACAGAAAATGAAAATAATATTGCAAACAATTAAGAGAAAATATACAGAACTATACAGAAATCGAGATCACTACGTGTATAAGCCATTTAATGTTTTTAAAAAAAAAAAAAAAAAAAAAAAAAAAAAAAAAAAAAAAAAAATCTTCCTATCCAGCACTACTTTCAAAACCAAAATGAACTGATCCCAATATGCGTCATGGCATGCATCCCCATATACATCAAATTCGACTTTTAAAAATTTTATTTTGCAAGGGACATAATTTAAAAGCTATTCAGGTATATTCCACAAATACTATTGTTGCGACTGCTACTTACAAAATTGGGGCAGAACTCTGGTCTTCGAACTTGAAGCTGTCTGACGGCAATGAAGACATCTACCCTGTCATCCATGTTAATCTGTTGTATCACGTTGTGGATGGCACAGAAAACACCTGACAGGGATGCGCCATCTCTGTTGTCACAGACGAAAAATGTAAGCAAAAAAGAAATTTATGCAAATACAAAAAAAATGTGTTTGTGACAATAGAGGCTATTTCACAGAAAGGAAAAACTTAATTTATATATAAACGAAGAGAGAAAGCGTTTTGCTCCTCTAAACTATAATCATATCATGGACGGATCCAGTATTTTTAAGGAGTGTCCACACCCACTCAAATAATTATGAAACTCAGAAATATTTTGACACGCCAAAAATGGTAAATCACTTGCTCAATTCTGAAAAAAAAAAATACTGAAAGGGGGTTAGACAAGTTGCCACATTCATTCTCAATTTTTTCTTATACATCATTCCCCTTGCCATTTCACTTGGAATAGGTTATGAGTTTCCATGGGAGTTGGTGGGGTTCAAAGTCCTTTTTCAAAAAAATACTTTACATCGAAATTTAGTGACTGTACAAATTCCAATGCGGGGGGGGGGGGGGGGGCAGGATCAAGACTCATCGACCCTCTCTTGGTCCGCGTTTGTTTATCCATCATATTAGTTTGATCTCATTGATTAAATAAAACCTGATAACGGTAAAAAATATCATAAATTCATCGAATTTTGTTTTATATATGCTTTAGCTTCGTTATATTCACATTGACCCACCTTTTACATTCAGAAAGTGAGTTATGCTTAAGAATTCTTATCCGATCTTGTCTTTGCATTGATAAAGGCAGACACATTTTATAAATGTTGAGTGTCTCCTTTGGTAAAAAAGTGACGTGAAGGAAAAACCATAAACCCCAATTTATGAGCGTTTTGAAATATCAAGGTCAACTAAAAACATTGCTCAAGGTGAGGTATACTTTTAGAAGTAAAATATATATTTGTTAAGGTTACAAACATATGCACTATTTGGGATTATTATTATTAACATATCGTTCCCAGGTCTGAGACATGGGATGTTTTAACAACATGCTAAAATTGTTTTCAGTCAATAGTTGAAAAAAAGGTACTGATGCAATTTGTAACACACAGACAAATCTTAGCAAAACAGTTGCCATTTGAGAGTCTTCAAAGAATGTACGAACACTGTAATAGGACAGGATTTCAAATCTACATTCTGCAGACAAGCTGATGACAAATTATTTGCTGCCACTTAAGGAATAAATTTAATAGTTTATACTGGTATAACCTGGGTTGGGGCAGTTTACGCTTTATAAATCTCGAAGCGGTTTATAAAAAAGCGTAAACTGTTTCAACCCAGGTTATACTAGAATAACTTGGGTAGCTATTTAATTAATTCCTGATAATTTAATTTTCCATCATTAAGTGTAAAAAATAAGACAATTTCTCCGTCAAAAATGCCCTCAAATTGTACGTATTTTAAATGTAACGTCAAGTGGATTGATACGTTTTTGACGTAAGTCATTGTGACGTAGGCAACCCAGGTTATAAAATTTATTCTATTTTTTATCCAATCAAATGATGCGTTACAATGAAATTAAATTATAAAGAAAATAATCAAAGTTTTCTTAAGCACATTATTTATTTATAGATTAATTACTTGCTGACAACTGTAATGGGTTTTTCTTTCTCAGAATTCAGAGCAGCAGGTACAAGTCCTCTAAGCTGGGTTGTGTCTAGAGGGTTTCCGGATGTTTTGATGGCAACTTTCGGTTCTATTATCGTAATTGACTGAGCTTCCTCCTCACTCTAAATTTAGTAAATATAAAATAAAGCAAAAAAAAAAAAAAAAAAAAAAAAAAAAAAAAAATGTACATCTAAACGAAACATACATGTATCTCATCTTTATCGTGTTTTATAAATGAATTATAAAAATTTTAAACAATTAATTCCGATGTTAAAATGTGGTATTCTAGAAGCAGTTACATTCGACTTGATTTAAAAAAAATGCAACTCAGATATTGTATTCTGAATTAAACACGATAAGGATGTATGTACATCTCAACAATTATATACACGTATGAATCATCATTATTAAAAATTACTTACATTATTCTGTATGACGTGTATATTAGTACTTATGACGTCAGTACCGGTCTTTGATTGATAGTGAACAGTAAAAGGAGTGACTACCTTGGAAGAAGAGGGACTTGGTAACCATTTTGTACTCTAGATTTGAAAAAAATTGAAGTACAGTGTACGTGCAAAAGAATTCATAGCTCTCAACGCTCAACAGTAATTACTACCTCTATAATCAAAATTTGAATTATCACTAACATTTATTAAAAAATCCAGGTTCGTTCACTTTGATCATTCAAATTAATTATTCATGCAACAAATTAAAATTCCCTAATCAATTCTGTATTATCTTAATTCAGATTTGGATACATTAGAAAATGCACAAATGTTACAATACCACTATTTTCTCTACTTTTCAGTGCGAAAATATACGTTTTGTATTTTTCAATAACATACTGAATCAATCTCATTCAGTGGGTCCATACAAATTACAGTGTCAGATTCATGATCATTGAGCAGGCTCAGGAAGTCTACAACCTCCTCTGTTGATGGATACTGCGTCACTATGAACCCTCTACTGTTGGTATATGACTATAATTGTAAAAATGAAAACAGTAAATTACCCGTTTTCAACCTTCAAACTGTGAAAGCCGAAGAACTCTACACTGTATGATTTTTATTTAAAAATACAAATAATGATCCGTAATACACGGCCATTATCTAAAGTAAAAGGAAATCTTCATGAAATTGTTATATATGTTATATATGTGTAAGATTTCATTTTTTGGGAAAATTTCTTTGAACATCATTATTACAAAACATATTTGTCCTTACTGGTACATAAATTGCGTTGATGAAACTTCCTCTTTTGGACACAACAGATGAGAGATGGACAATAAATTTATCTACTATTTAATGAAATAAAGTGTATATTTTATGAACCAATAAAGAAGTAATGATTTCATGCAATCCTTAGAAAAGGTGAACTCTATTTCAAATACATTTTATATCTAGAAAAACTTAACTGAAAAATTCATTGAATTATTAAATTCAAATTAAATAGGCAAACATGGCAATGTAAAATCCAATTCCATTCCAAGATATATGAGTGCATGAATTTATTAAATCCTTTTCTATTTTTCCTCAATTCTAATAATAAATAAATAAAAATAATATCACTTCCATTACGTCAAGATTCACAGTAAAATCGAAAGCATATTTTTTTTCTTGATTCTGACAGGATAGTGTCTACACTTGGAACCAAGTGCACAGAAGTAGCCATAAAAAGTAGGGATTTTGTGGGAAATATCTAACAAGAGCGTAAACCATATAATTATTTCATTCAGGAAGCTTTCAGCAGTCAGTTTACACATAATTTTTGTTTTATAATATATAACTAAGTCTAAACAAATGGCAGTATCTAGAGAAATTAAACAAAAAAATTCATCAAATGAGTGAACGATTATGTTATTCTAGACCCGTCGTTCCCTTTCAAATGCCTCAACTTAATACTTACAAGGTAAAATACCATTCGTGTGTGCACCATCACAGCCTTCTTTAGCTAATTTGTAATCAGAGTCAGTGTATGTTGGTCGTACTTTCATCAAAAGCTGCATAAATATATATTTAGTCAAGAAACACTAAAAGGAACTATATCAGACTTAAAAAATAAAAATACCCTGATTGCGAGTAGACGCATCAAGTTACCGTAATTTTAGCTTATATCAATATAATATACATTCATCAAAACACTTAAAATATCAACCGCTATCTAAAAAGACATTCATCCAAGAAAAACTAGAGTTATTTTACAGTAGTAAACACAGGATTGTCCTGATTGCATCTAGTTTTATTAAAATACCCCAACTTTTACTTTCATTATTATTATCTCCTTCAAGCACCAGAAATTTCAAAGTCTTCAGACGCTTCTATACTCAATCAGTGTTTTCACTGACTTCAAGACTTAAAGACTGTCAATTTCACAATCCTTCCTATACGTATTGAATCTGACGACTTGTTTCAATACTCTCTTCCCTCCCTTCCTGGACAAAAGTATGTCATCCTTACTCATTCACTGGATCACACACTCATTCACTGATTGGCTCACTCACTCTCTCATTTACTCACATACTCACTGAATTTTCTTACTCTGTCAATCACTTGCTCTCTCACTAAGTCACTTACTTTTATCCACTCGCTATCTCATTTACTTTTCAGTCTACCTTATCAATACATAGGGCTCACGGCGGTCATGTCAGATACAGAGATGATCTTTACTCATCTTAGGCACCTGATCCCACCACTTTAATGTCCGGGGTCCATGTTCTATGCCCTGTTCAGATTTGTATTGTTTGTTATATTATCTTAGGATCGAACAATGTTCTTTATCTTCACGCACTCATTCACTTACACTCTTCCTGGCTCACCGACTTTCTAGCTCGTACGATCACTCAATTAATTACTCATGCATGCACACACGAATGCAGGCACTCTTACTTCTCACTTCGTCGCTCTCCCTACCCTTTTCTTTTTTTCTCACTCACATATTCAACAACGTTTTTCTCTATGCATTCACCAAGCCAATAACTCCTTGTAAACATTACATATTCTTTCAGACAGACACTCATCTTTGTTGCTGATTTGTAATTCTTTAACTCATCCATTACTCAGTACCTGGAATTCTTTATGAAGTTTGCTCTGATTAGCTGGTTTGTTCATTGTGATGGATTGTGCCTTTTCAGTGAACTCTTCAATTGTTTTTACATTCACAGGGGATTTGTATATTTCGTTTAAGGCAAGGAAAATAGTTATATACTGCTCCTGAAATATTATTTTTGTTCTGTTAGAATACAAAATATATCATGTTAATAACAAAATATGATTTAAAAAAGGAAAATGAAGAAAAAAGGTTAATCTTTGAGTTCATATCAAATTAAATCAACAAGGAAATACGAATAATTTTTTTCTTGTTTACATTACAAGATTTTTAAGCATTTTTTGTTATTCAAATTATCTTTTGTTTTAAAGATCTAAATGTCATTCCTTAGCCAGTTGCATAAAATAACACCTGAATAAATTTTTAAGCTTTTGTTTTTTTAAATAATTTTAAAACCAGTATCAAATGATGATTAAAGATCATCAGTGTTAAATTTCTTTTCTGAATGGCAAAAAATTGTATTTATTAAGTTTCAAAAAACTTTCAACAAATGAATAACATGATGAAAGGCAATAATAAGATTGACATTTACTTAAATCTCTGAGAAATATTGCCTGTTTTCGTACTGTTTTTTTTTCTTCAAATAATTTATCATAGAAATATGGAAATGAAAAAGAAAAAACCTGTTTATTAAGGTTCATTTTTTAAACAGCTAGATTGTTATTTTCTGAGTGTATGCTATGGCATGGTTGACAAAGTCTGTTATTAAAGAGCTCTGATTGAGACTGTTTTTTTTTTCAGCATTGTTATTTTACATAGATTAGCGTTTAGCAGGGTTGTCACATGTTTTATTAGTATTGTTATTTGACATAGACAGTGATTTTCAGTTGGTTGAGATAAACAGTTATTTAAGTACTGTTTTACACACCGAAAGTTCTTTCGGTATTGATTTGATTGATTGATTGTATCTTGTTTTACGTCCTATTCGATAATTTTTCACTCATATAGAGACGTCACCATACACCGGTGAAGGGCCTTTACACGGCACTCATCGCCATTGAGCAGTGAGGGATCTTTGTCGTGCCTACGCCTGTCGTAACACGGGACATCAGTTTTTAAGGTCTCATCCGAAGGACCCGCAATTTTCAATTTAAAGCGTCGAGGGCATGGCGAAGGAACAGTTGCTACCCATTTTTTTTTCCGATTTAGGTCAGTCGCAGCCGAGATTCGAACTCACGAACTCCCGATCACGGAGCGAGCGCTCTACCGACGGAGTTTCCGTGAACGGTTGTATTGAAATTGAACAAAAACTCTTATTTTAGAAGGGTTGCCATAGACTGTCAATTCAGTGTGTCAGTGCAAATACACTGTTACTTTATGATTGTAAACAAGGATTGTTATTTCAGCATTCCTTCATCAACCAACTCTTTTTTGCTTTGTTATTTTCTAAAACTAATATTTTTTGGAGAACTGATTTAGGCCAGTTATGAGTATTTCAAAAATGATGACGCACATATGTTTGGACCATATTCATCCTGTTTTCTCTCATCTTCTTGACAAATTCTGCTACGTTCACTTTCCCCGTCTTTCTTCCTATCTGGTTGAGGACGTCTAATGCTATGTACGTCCCCGTTCTACCTATTCCTGCACTGAAAAATCAGGCAACACATTTATTCATATATATTTTCGTAAATTTACATGCATCTAGTCAATATCACATTTCCCTATGTAGATCCTGGATCATTAAATTTTATACATATCCAAACATTTATGAAACATTTTAAAATAAAAATTCATTTTAAAAGATCAAAACTCATTAAAAAAAGAAAGAAAGAAACAAAAAAAAAAAAAAATAAACAAATCCGAAGCACAAGGCACCTGCAATGTACAACAGTAGGAGATTCGGTCTGACTGGTCCCAGTTCGGGTCACGTGATAAAGGAAAACAACAAGACACAGAGGATCTGGGGTTCCGTGGTCAGGCCAAGAAGTATAATGAAACTGGGTCACCACACGTGACTTCTTTGTCTTAAAAAAGAATCATTTACATCACCTCATAATGTTGATGTGATAAAGCAATTTAAAGTAATTGGTCTGGTTTTAAATGTACACTAAAAGTTTTTCAATATATTTAGAACCTTTTTCAAATTTAAATAAAAGTAATAGGATAAGCAAATACAGTTCGTACTGGTTTGGTAGGACATACTCACCTCCCTATGAATTACAGTCATTTTTCGTACAATGTAGAATGCATATTCTTTTTCTTCGATCATTTTTACTGACACAATTCCGTAGATTATGTGCTTGTTTCCTTCCGGCCAGTACTGGGTGCACTTCACCTTGAAGTACACAAACTTCGGCAATGTATTATAAATGACAAAGTAATATTCTGTTCTTATGAACCGTAAGAAGGGACTAAAGCCCAGATTTCTACATTAAATGGATGCTCCGGAAAAAGTGGTGAGGAGCAATTCTGACAGAGTAAATTAAATTTAACCAAGTTTTAGGATGCAGTTTCAGAGATATTATTAACTTTCGAAGACACATACCGGCAGTATTCCGTTCATTATTTTTTTTTCTTCAAAGTATCAACAGCCAAGGAAAGTACAGAAAACAATTAGTTTTTTTAATAATTCAATATGCATCAAGAGCAGACTATTTCGCTTTTTCCGCATCTGGAACTTCAATAAAACTTAATTATTTTCACCGTAATATACCTTATTTCTTTCCTTGAGATTCGTCAGCATTACAATAACAGAAACATTTTCTTGCCAAACCATTGACCAAAAATCACAAACAGTGTTCTGTTTTGGTCCTAAAAACAGAATAATACAACAGGCCAACGACCCACAACATTCATTTGAGTCACTATTTCCATGCTGTTCTTCATCAGCAGATCCCCCCTCCCCCGATATATAAATATATCTTTCACATCTAAAATTTCAAAACATATAATAAAGCCGAAATTCACTTACCATGCATTTGCAGGTAAATATATAGAAGTTTAGGGAAATCATTTTTAGACACAAATTTACTAAACACAGTGAGTCATCAAGTGGAATTTGAGATTTTAAATATTGAATGTGCACATTAAAAAGTGGACGTATAATTTTTGATATAAATAGCAACGATCCTAGTGTTATAGGAAGCAGATATTTTTTTTTTATTTTAATGTTTATTACACTTGCATATTAAGTTAAAGTTTTCACATTCATAAGTAATATAAAACCTTGTGCAGCGATGTATTCATTTTCTCTATCAGCACCCTAAAATGTTAATATGAATAACATAAATAGAATTAGATTCTTATTTCGATAAACATAAATCTAAATAGAACTAATAAAACGTTCTTCAAGAATAATGTTCTAAGCAATTATGTTTATTTTTTACACAAGATATCAAGAATAATTTAAAAAAAAAAAAACAAAAACAAAAAAAAAAAAAACAAAAAAAACCCAACAAACAAACAAACAAAAACAAAACAAAAAAAAAAAAAAAAAACAAACAAAAAAAACAAAAAAAAAACAAGAGGTCCAAGGACCTAAACGGCCACCTTAGTATAATACAACTAGGAGCAGACAAGATTTTCGAAGAAATAATGCATTTTCATTTTATAATCAATAGAGCCCCACCATGACACCAGAAGCCCTGACAAAGGAGCCATGAAATGAACAATTTTGAAGAAAGAGGTTCCCCTGCACACATTGCACTTACTCTGTTTGTTTATCTAGGGGTTTTCAAAGAAATAATGCATTTTCACTTTGAGATCAACAGAACCCTCACCCCCTACTCACCCCACCTCCGAACACCAGAACCTCTGACACCGAGGCCAAAAATTCACAAATTTTACAACTTTGGAAAAAGCATCTGTGCTCATTATAACCATATATTTAGAATCTTCTAAATACCCAGGAGCAGCGACAATTTTCAATTAATCAGTGCATTTTCACCCGATAATCAATAGAACCCCTAATCCAGGGGCTATGAAATGCAAATTTCGGAAGAAGCACCCTTGCTCATCATAACTTAGCAATTAGTGTGCCTAATACCCAGAAGCAGAAAAAGAGATTTTTCAATTATTAATGCATTTTCACTTTAGGATCAATAGAACCCTGCCCTCCAGCCAAACTCCTGACCATGGAACCTTGATATTCACAATTTTTGGTGAAGCATCCTTACACATTATAATTATGCATTTGATTTGTTTGCAATCACTAAAAAATCAATACAGCCGCTCCCACAAGAATCTCCGACTCGGGCCACAAATTACCAATTTTGGAAGAGGAACCCTCGCTTATCATAACCATGCACGCAGTCTATCTGCTAAATATACAAGGAAAGAGAAGTTTTCTGAAAAGAATTTATGCATTTTCACTGTTTGTTCATTTGAGCCCTCCCTTACACCAGACCCCTCACTCAGGAACCATAAAATCCTCAACTTTAAAAGAAGCACCCTTGTTCATTATAACAATGCACTTAATTTCTTTGCTTTATATCCAGGTTAGAAATGTTAACAATTTTAGATGCCATATCAATTTCTCTTAGTATCGGACGAGTAGCATCTGTGTTTGCTGGACTAGGAACAACAGGCATTTCATTCAGGACACATTGGGAGTACTGAGGTCGAGACGCCGATGCCATGTTCGAGAGTGTGCTGCTTAAAGATTTCTTCTGATTTGAAGATAAGGATTTGTTATATGAACGGAGAGAACTCTCATTTTTATGGTTGCTCATGAACATAATATGGCGAGCGTCATTGTCGTTAAGGTAAGTTATGGCTGTCGCTCGAAGACAATGAGGAGTGTACTTTTCTGAACTCCAGCTGCAGTGCAGATTTCTCTTAGAAAATTTGCAAAGGTGCGTTTTGCAAGAGGCTTTGCAGAAAACCATTTGTCGGCGTCCAGGAGGGCATCTCTGAAGTACTGGTTAAACAGGTGAGTGGCATTTTTGTCTGTTTTGTCGACGAGAAGTTGTAATAGCTCTACTGGGCAACAGTTGGGATCCTCTGTAGCATACATTCTTTTATCAGTGTTGTGACTCATCGTCAGACGAAATGCCACCTTGACGATTCTTCTGTACAGTTTCGTGCCTTAATGTTACATATTTTCCAGTGTCATCATGATGAAGCTGAAACCTGTTAATCTGGAGCTGGTGGTGGAATTCCATGCCCCTGGTAACGAAATGAACTGCAAGGAAGTACCATACTGCATTCCGAAGAATGACTGGAGATGACTTTGCTCCTTGGAGGCATGTGTAGATTTTATCTAAGTCTCCCTCATCTATAACTGCTTTATGTTGTGTGAGTTTGAATAGTCCCATCCGTGTTCTCTCTTTGAATAACCCATCCAAAATACCATTAGCAGTTTTAAATTTCTTGTCATGCACGATATCAATCTCTATCTTTAAATCTGCAAGATGGGGATTGATGGCAGCCCTTATGTTAATCAAGCTGTTTTTTGATAAATTGGTTCCTCATTTTGAATCTCACCAGCCTTGGATTTTTTTTCGGTTGAGGCCTGGCTTCGCAATAAAAACGCCCCAAACAGTTTGCTAAGGTAAGAGGGTCAACAAGGGCCATATCTAGATTACTTCCATTAGCTTCCAGATTCCATTCTGCAAGAAAAAGACATATATATATATATATATATAACATGTGGGTCACGTTTTAGTTGCTTAATAAAAAAAAATGCAACAAAACCTGGTTTCATTTGTTTTTATATGTATGTCCTTATCAACTACTGAGTATTTGTATTTAGGTGTAGGTCTGTGTACCTTGAAAAAAATTCAGTCCCCATGAAGCGTTTCTTTTAGTGTTGGGGGCCTGTCTGGATTCAAACAACTTTTCCACATCTTCAGTTGTTTTTTAAAACCTTTTTTTAGGTAGATCCTGAATGCAAACTCAAGTAAGAATTAAACAATGAAAATGACATTTCTTGTCTGCTTTTACTTTTATATAATATATCATGCTGAATTCAGTGCATGATACTTACTTTTTCGTCTTGGAGAGTGTGAGCTCTCTCAACATCAGTAGTCAGTGTTCCACTGTTATCATTTTCAATTTCAGTCTTCAGGTCATCCAGTTCAATAGTCTGAGGAACCAAGTCTTCATTGTCTTCCTCAAATAGGAAATTTAGGATGTCTAATTCCTCGAACTGGATACCAAAGTCCCCAAAAACCATGCTTAAGCAGCAGACGATTCGTTTGTAAACAATAAGTAGTTCTTGTATTCATACGCCAGACAGACTTTGGTGATTTGGTCTTGTGTGTTATGTGCTGTTATCACTTGTAATTTTATAATGCTTTTTATTAGGGTAAAACAAAGTAAATGTAAATATAAAGAATTAAACTTGAAGAATCAGGCATGTCGATTTATTTTCATCATTATTTCTGATAATGAAGACAGGTAGTGTTTTGAAATCCCGATCAGCCTTTTCTCTGTCGTTTTTAACAACAAAGATGAAAAAGATGAAAAAGTTCAACACTACGCCGCATATCTTGTAACACAATTTTTGTTCATATCGAGAGCTTGTGTTTATAGTACTTGAAAAGTGCTTATAGAATCCTTTGGTCAACATAAATTGATGAAAATTCTTCGACCGTATGTACAAAATATGAAAAAAGTTAAGTTTCATGCATAAAAGTGGGATAATTATTTCTAAGGCAGGAAAGTAGGATTTTAGCAGCACTTTTGTATTGTCCAGAGATGTTTTACTATTATTATTTTCTTCAACAGAAATGATTTATCCCCGTGGTAGTGTTGAGCTTTTCACATTTCATTTATATTTTTCTATTTATAGACGTCATATGAAGACATAGCGGGGTGCTGCTTTTAGCCCCAGACTCATTATCCTCTCTATAATGGATAATAATAGTAAAAGTTTTATCCGTGCCTTTTCCCATTTGTCAATGTTACAATTTACTGAAAACAGTTGTGAATTTGCCGAATAATGTTCTGTGTGATGCCATAACATACTGTACGTAATTGGCGTATTCAAAATTTAGCGCAATCTCTGGGTATGGAGTTGTTGGCGTAATCATGAATTAGCGCTATACATGTCCATCCCGTGTATTGTAATTATAAATGATTTCTTCGCGGTATTCCTGAATTAGAGCATCGTTGTCTGTGCCAAAGCCGCTAAAATATGAAGCCCGCTTTTTTAAGTACACATACAGTACCTGCGTGTTTACTATATGATCAACAAAGCCCCTCTCCTCTCACCAGAACTTATGACCCTGAGGCCACAAATTTCACAATTTGGGAAGGTGCACCATTGCACAACATAACCATGCACTTAGTTTAATTTGTCAGCTTCATACAAAGGAGCAGAGAAGAAGACTTCCAAAGAATGTAAGGATTTTCAGTATCTGATCAACAGTGCCATAAACATCCCAATCCTTTAATCCCTGACGAAGGTGCAATAAAGTTCACAATTTTTGTAAAAGGCTCAATGCTTAAATTCAATCATGCTCATAATTCAACTGCTTGATGTCCATAGTAAAGAAGAAGATTTTAAAAGATTAATTTTGATGGTTTTAGCCCCACTCCTTCAGGCCCCCAGGGGGTAGGGACAATGAAATTCACAATTTTTGTTTTCCCTTGGATGCCACAATCCAACACTGGTTGAAATTTGCTCAGCGTTCCTAGAGAAGAAGCTGTAAATATTCAAATCTCAAGGAACGACGCAAGACGATAGACAAAAACATTGAGCAATACATCAACTGAGTGACCCAGGTGACTTAAAAATACTTAAGTACATGTAAATGTCTTTTAAAAATACATGTATGAATACTGCAATATAATAAAAAAAAATCTTACTTCTATATAGTTAGCGTGTATGTAGTCCGGTACAGTCTTTAATATAACTCTAGAATGGTCATCTGTTCCAAGTAAACATAAGTATGTAAGTATATTTAATTTATACAGGGATACTTACATGAATTAATATTTCAGGTTATCTGCAACAGTTGTCATTAAACATAAATTAAGCTAACATATAGACTTACAAGGGAATGTAGTCTTAAATCTGTTTTTAGGAAGATTTTCATTCCTTTTTCCGATATCACACTGGTAATTTTCACCGTAAGGTAATGTCTGAAACATATAAAGAAAGAGGTATATTCAATTTGTAGCCTTGTTTTGTGGTTTATGCTTCCTTTTTGAGTTACTAAATTGTCAATCGTTCTGACATATCTAAACAACACTGTAAAATATCTGGGAACAATGTAGAATGTTTCACTTTATTTGAACACGTTGTGAGATCTTAAAATAGCTAGATAAATTCAAAGACCTTCTCAATTATTTACATATTATATACAGATTCTAAAATATTAAGTAACATTTCAAATCCTCTAACATTCAAATAAAATTTAAAATGCCCCCCCCTCCCCCCCAAAAAACATTATTGAAATTTACAGGTTGAAAATTGTATAACAGCTTTTAGGAATATCACAGTTTATTATTCAATTCAAAAAAAAAAATCTTTAAGAAGTTTTTTATTTGAGATTTTCATTTGATTCTCATGTAAAAACTTTATTAAACGTTCAAATCTTACGTACCGCGTACTCTTTTTGGAATCCATCATTATCATCTTTCCCCCTTTCAGTAATGGCACTTTCTAACCGGCTCAATGGAATATCCGGGGTAGTTATATCATTCATGTATATTTCACCATAAGGGTTCTCGGAGTGAACTATTTCATCTTCATCGACTTCAACTACGTTATCATCTTTTTTAATCAGATATTGTTCATCTTTTGTTTTCACTGAAGTTTTAATCCTTTGTCTTTTCGACAATGTTGACTTGTTTGAATCAATGCCAGTAACCTTTTCCTCACTATCTCCTTCTTCATCTTAAAACAGAAATCGATTAATTGTCTTGATTTTATATAAGGTATAAAAATAAGTTAACTTTAAAAGAAAAAAAAAAATATATATATATATAAGAAATATCTCACATTGCACTGTCTTTTTCGTCCTTCTCGTTTTTTCCGTGACTTTATTTACATGGTGCCTAATTAATTAGATGGATAATTGTAAGAAAATGATGTTGTAATAAGGGTCAAGTAGTAGATTACTTAGGTTCAATACCGATATGCCTTGAAATCAGTGTTTTGTGAAAGACGTAAGTGAAGATTACCTTCTCAATATCAGAACCACGATGAAAATTACAAGAACGGCAATCAAAGCTCCAGCAATTCCGCCAATGACTGCTATCTGTTTGTTTCCATCATTATTCTGAGTTGAGGCCTTAAATGTGCGTAAAATACACAGTAGTTATTTTGTGATTCATTGATAAAACTTTATGAAGTACATAAAGAGAGATAGACATCTTTATTACATTTATCCATAGCTTAATACACCCACCCCATAAATTAGACAATCTCCAGAGACGATATTACAGGTATTATTAATACAACTCTTACTGCAGTTTTGTATACAATCAAACCCATAAGTATATGGACTGCATTCTGAAAGTAATGAGAGACATAAATATTCTAAGGTATCAAGGGATATATTTATATATTTAGTTCATTATAAGGGAGGAAAGTTCCATTACATTGTTACTTTATTTCTGAATATATATCGTAAATATACGGTACCTTGTAAACAGTATGCTCCTTGGTAACCTCTGCCACATCCACTAAAACATGATCCATTGATGTGGTGGCAAGAGGAAGGATCCCGGCAATTACCACAGGGCTCACTACAGTTTACGCCATATCTGTTATTGGAGCATTCTAATTCAAATAGAATGACATCATGTTTAAAAAGAGAGGATGGATATATTATTAAGTTGTACGAAAAGGGCAAAATAGTATTCAATTTTAAACATTCGTTGAAGATATGACTTTCTTACATAACTGCAATTTTAACTGCCTTTAAAATATGTCAGACTAACATCAATAAATAGCATATTTTGATTTTCCCTGCAATAAATAAGGTCAGCAAAGATTTCTTTCATATTTCAATTTCGTATAACTTCGTCACATATATATTAACAGGTTAAGCCATATTTATTGCATAGGGATTCTAAAGCAAATTGTATTGTTGGGATTGATTGTTAACGATGATTTTCGTATTTTGATGATGTAAAATATAGAGATTTCCTTGTGATTTTTTTTTCATTTTTCTTTCTTTAACATATGGCTTGCTAGGACTACGTTTTCAAAAAAATGTAAAATATCTACGTAACTCTCGGGCATCCATTATGATAGTGTCAACATAGGGTAATGTTTTTTATACCCACCATTTGAATTCTTGCACCCACTGTGTCAAGTAAACAAATGGTCAAGTGTTCATTTGTAAGGAAAACATATTTTCATTACATTTAGTAATCATCTGGGGAAAATACTACTTTATTCTTGAACTGTTCATTTAAAAAACATTGCTAAAGAATGCCTTAAAAAGTTAATTACGGATTAACCAAACAGGTACATGTATATAAATATATAGCATGCAGAATAAACTATTAAAACTGTTAAATAAAGGTTCTTTAAACGTTAAATTCCTATACCATTAACCATTAACATTGATAAGTACATTATGCCACTAACTATAAAAAGTGCATTATGGCATCAACATTTCAATCAGTTAAATGCATTATACCATTGATCATTAACACTAATAAGTACACTATACCAATAACACTGTTAATTACACTATACGATCAATCATTTAAATTGTAAAATGCAGTATACCATTAACCGTTAACAGTGATCACCTATTGACAATGATAAATAAGCAATATACTGAAACCAATAAATACTGTAAGAAATTCTTTTCTATCTACCATTCAAACGTTAAATTGTCATATAATTAATCATTTACTCTGATAAGCTCTTATACCATTTACATTTGACACTGTTAAATACACTATCCCTTTAATCATTGAATACTTTAAATACACTTTACCATCAACCATTGAAACTGAAAACTTATAAATACACTTTAACCGTTAATACCGATACATGTAAGTACCCTACACCATCAACTTTTCAAATTGTTAAATACAGCATACCATTACTACAATGAAGTCCTTCCCAGCCCGGTTGACATCCACCTTTACACTTTCCGGTCGTTCCGTTGCATTTAAAGGGATCCTTACAGTTTTCATTACAATCTTGTTCACAGTTTTTTCCGAACTTTCCTACCGAACACTCTGTAATGATGTTAAGAGATATATTAATATAATCATCTCGCAAGTGAAAGATACTGTATTAATATTGTATCCCTCTATTAGATTTATTTGTTTAATTGTATGTAATGATGCAAAAATTATGATTGTCAAAAATACATGATTAGAAACATTTCACGAGTTATATCACCTTCATCACAAAATTCCCCTTCATATCCAGCATCACAGCCTACAGGACATGAACCACTGATGTGATTACATTGTTTATATCCCAGACAAGCTCCACATTGCAATCTACAATCTTGTCCATAACTGCCACCATCACATTCTATTAGAATTTTTAACAAATACAATATTTTCTGAATGTATTATGTTTTTCCAGATGTCCCATTTGCACACACATGCATTACTTATAATATTTAAAAAAAAATACCAACAAACTATGTAATGGACTGTAATATATCTGAAAACTTTGGGAAGTATGTGTCTCAAAAAAGCACTTTGATGATTATAGCACTTGTTGTCTTTAAAGATTCTTATAAAATGAATTACAATGTCAAACCTAGTGCACACTGATCTCCCTGATAGCCAGGTTTACACCAAGAACACACTCCTGTCTCTATATGACAGTAACGACAATTGTTAGGACAGGGGAGGGAACAATTAGGTCCGTAGTATCCAGCTTTACAACCTTCAAACAATAAATTAAAGGCCTTCCTTGGAATACATTAAACAAAATACATTTTTCTTCTATATACTGAAGTATGATATATCTTAAGAATGCATTGTAATTTACTACTTCTCTAAAATATAACACAGTTACATGTAAACTTTGATCCCAATTTGTGTTCCTATCTTATCACCAGAGACTAGGATTTTAACTTATCAAAATATTGTTTGCTTAATAATTTCACTGATCATGGCCTTTCTGTTCTTAAAAAGATTTTTTCAGTATTTCCACTTGATTTTTAATTCCCGTTGAAACGTTGATTCCCAAGTTGACACCGTCCAATAATTCTCCGGAAACTAAGAGTTGAAAACTACTTGAGAATTATTCCATAGCAAGATCTTTAAATTGCCCTTCTATTCTTGAGAGGGAGATTTGCAAAGAATTTTTTCCTACATCCCCCCCCCCCCCCAAAAAAAAAAAAAAAAAATCGTTGATTCCTCATTGTGTGAAGTCCTCACCAATAGAGTTATTATTCAAATAAAACTGAATGTGTTCTAATTGAAAATCTCTTTTTTTTATTCATATTACTTATCATGTGTCAGCTGTTCTCATGAAGATTTTTAGAAAGTTTTTCAAATATTCTCCTCTGTAAAACCCGTCTTGTTGCCCCATCCAAGGCGCAGAAGGCAATGATTCCTTAGGTTGACAATTTTAAATGTTACCCTCAACTACAAATTATATTTATTTAATTATAATGGATTCTTGAGCTCGAATACTGTTCGTTATCTCCACATATTTCATTTAATATTTGATACAAATGCATATATTAGTGAACCGCACGCTAATAAATTCTTTGCAGTCTACATTTTTGGAATATCACTTGACATCAAGCGATGTCGACTGTTGCTACTTTTTTCACGCTGGAAGGCGTTGTTTCATCATTCAGAGGTTTTTTTTTCCTTTTTACAAATGTTTCTCGACAAATCAGACCAGTTGGAAAACACGAAGATACACCGTGATGGATATTAAAAATTCTACATTGGAAAAGACGAAGATAACGAACAGTAATGGATCTCAAAAATTCTACACACAATATAAATCTTTCAACAAGGCATAACACACGGAATTTCAGAGGCGGAACTAATTCAAATGAAAGTAAGATATAAATAATTATGGACGTGCTATTATAGAGGAGATTTTTAGACTTTTTTTCCAGTTTAAACAACATGAAACCTTAATGTGTCCCTACCCTATCACCGTGTAGCCCTGATTTGTACAATTTAAAACTTATGTTAAGAAGCTTTCATATATACTTCATCTATTCTTGCAAGGTATTTTAAAAGACATTTTTAAGTTTAAGTTCTTTCCTCATATATTTAATTGTTAAACTTTTAACCAGTAATGCTCCCCTTTCCCTAGATCATAATTTGAATTTTCCAAAATCTACATTATGTTATGAAAAAAATCACACAAGTTCCATACACTGTATTATTCTGTTCCAGTGGTTTTCGAAAAAAAAAAATGAGTACCTGCTTTAAAAAATCCTCTTGCAGGGCAACATTTTCTTTTATTTGCACAATTTGATTGTCCTTCGACCAAAAATGCTTTGTTTCAAGTTTGTTTTCAATGAGTATAGTGGTTCTTGAGAGAAATTGAAAATGTGTAAAGTTTACAGACTGTAGACAGACGCAAGACCATGGGTGATAAAAAGAAGTCCACAGGCTTACAACTAAGGTGAACGGAAAAAAAATAAATCATGTATATGAACCTTACACAGTAGTAAGAATCCATCCTTTCTAAATGAGAATATTGAATTTATCTGCGAGAAGAAAATATCTTAAGGTAGAAGAAAAAAAAAATGAAATTCAAAGCCTTCATACCGTAAACTTCCACCTCACAAAGCTCATTATATGCGTAGGCCGAATATCCAGTAGGATAATTGAGATTAGAAAGTCTCTCATTATAATAGATAACGTATTGTCCATGTACAAGGCACGTTATATTGACGACAGCTGGTATTGTGGATCTGATGTAGATTGTGTCGTGAAAACATAGATGACCATCAAGTCTGTTTGTTGTGTTGGATACATAAACATAAAATCCGAGAAATCGTGTTGTGTAGCCATTTGATGCACCTGAAATGAGAAAATATTAATGTTAATTTCATGGAATGTTCCGTTTACCTGATCAATACAAATGGGTGTGACCAGTCAACAGGGGATGCTTATATGGACATCTCTTAGGCACTTAATCCGATCGACCTCTGGAATTTCGTTCGCATTCTATGCCCTGTTCACAATTTTATATTGTTTATTAATTTTTTTAAGATCGATCACTATTCGTTATCTTCACCAATTTGATTTGATTTTTTCTCTCATTCAGTGATACATATACCTTTTTTATTTAAATAAGTTGATTTCTAAAGATTTAAAAAAAAATGAATAACTGTTAAGATGCACACATATCACATGTCAATTTTCTCTCTGAACATACGAGGGTTGTCCGTAAACAAGGCATTTTTACTGCAAAATAAAATGCTGAAATTTTTTGCAAATGTTTATCATGTTTATATATCATATTTTATAATATCTTATCGGATTAGGCGAACATTACTTCTTAATACAAGGATTTAATAGATAAGGTGTTTGTAAAAAAAAATATCATACTTTAATTCATTATCTATCATATCGTCAATTTGAAAATTCAAGGCATTTGCCTAACTTTAGGCAAAGTCCAAGGCATTTGAAATAAAATAGTGTTTAACACAGTAGTCGAAAACACCGGAGAGCTGTTTAGTTATATATCAATTTAGTCTTGATAATTCTACAGACATAAAATGATAATAGAAGAAAAAATGACATAAAAAAGTTTTAAACGATTGAGACCTAATTGTATCCCACATCAATTCTTCAAAGTTCATGATCAATGCTAGAAAAATAATAAAATCTTTTTGTTTTTAGACATTATCAAACAGAACTCAGATATCAAGGTAGAAGCACTAGATAGTATAGTTTGGTATACAGAGTTTGGATTGCGGGATTCGCACTTAGTTTTCACACATGCATACATCATACAGTTCTTCAACTATTATATTATGCAGTTTACTCCAGTGACAAGTGGGGTTAAAGTAAACATAATCAGTTGTATTTATTTGGAAGTTTTAAGAGTAGTTTCAATGTAGAAAAGAAATAAATGTCTGGCACGTAGCATAATTTTGAAAAGTAGGGCATCATGATTAAGAAAAAAAAAAGACAACTTACGAGATAAAAATCTTTGACTCCCCCCTCTCGCTGCCCACCAAAATGGAAGAGGTCTCTCAAGGTATTTAATTTTTAACGATCATATTTTGTATCTAATAAATAAACGGTCCGATATTTTTCATCATAGTAGCATTTTAAAGATGTTATCCAACAAAAATACTCCACCAAGGGAATTTTCTAAATGTTGATTATTGTCCCATTAATTGCAACTTGAATTTTACATTGAAGTCTATGGGCAGCGCATGTGTTATTAAGATATTGTTAAAAGTAATTCAAATTTCATATAAATCTCTGGGGAAAATATGCATATACTCTGTCTTCAAATATAAAATAAAATGAATAATTCACCTCAAATATTTTAACAAAATTAAACTTTTCTTCTTTTCATCAAAGACAAATAACTCTTCAGAAACGTTTAAGGTGCAAAATGGCCGGTTTCTTATATGTTATCAGTCATATGAATTTGGTTCATTTCACTTTCATCGTTACCTAGCAAAACATATTTAACTGGTTTAAAATGATTCAAAATTGTTCAATATCCCCTCATTATACATTGAATACCTTAACTCTATACTTATTTTTTTTTATTTGGAAAGGTGTTACATGTAGGGCCAATTAATGTAGGGAGTTATTTTTACAATATTGTTAGAAGCCATCAGTCTTTAAATGATTATTTTCAAACTAAATTTATAATAAAAACTTTACGATCAGGAAAAAAAAGGTATGTGTGGGGGTAAGGAATAGGCTCCCTTCCCCCCGATCCCCAACTTCTAAGTTCCTTAATTTAATGTTCATCTGAGTAGATGTCCTGTTCAGGTAAAACAACTTTAAGAACTAATCTAATCAATTTGGTAGTTCTATTTCTAATCCAATATAAATAAAAATGAATCCTTGTTTTGTCAAGTGCAGGCAAACTTATATGGAAGGGAATTACCGCCAAAAGTCTATTTATCTTGCTTTTATTCTTATTCTGCCTACTTCTTTATTCTTTGTTATTATTGTAACTATATGTCACTTTATTGTTTTCATATTCGTCTTTATTACATTTCACTTTGAACTTTTTCATTCTTCATTTTGTCCCTACTTCTATGTTGCTTTATTCTTGTAAATTCGATCTTCTTTCTTTTAAATTGATACAGTTTCTTTAATAAATAGTTATGATCATCTCTATTTCAAATGTAAATTCAGTCACGCAAACCATGAAGCGCATTCAACGAAGACGAATACAAGTAGTGTGAATTTGATACGGCATTATAACGCTAGGTGGCAAGGTGTTCGCTTCGAGTGTTGGTAAAATTAGGTACGCAAACCCGGGCCGGGTTTGTTCGTGATTTTTCAATTTTCTGCCTTTATACTTTTTCAATCGAACCCAAATTTTCAAATGATGTACGTTATAGGTTCAGGCATGTACCCGGTGTCGTTCTCCCTGAAGGCTGGCTAGATGGTAAGACTTCCCACGGAAGACTAGCTTTATACTGAGACTTCTCCAGGGGAAGTCTCATTATATTGCCAGTCTTCCCGGGGAAGTCTCACTATATGGTCAGTCTTCCCCCTTCATAGCGAAACTTCCCCCTTTAATTTAGTTTCCGAATATTTTTTATTGTAAAACAATGTTTCTTTACTAACGTTTTCAGTGTTTGGATAAAAGATCTCCGTCCTATATTAATGAATAAATAAATATATGAATAAATAATTAAAACATTTTAATTGTGATTTCTATAATAAAAACATCTTAACCATGCAGGCAAAGATAGGTAAACTGCGCATTTCTACGGGTAATGACCTTTTTACTGTTAAACTAATGAATATGTCTTTTTTCTTTTGATAAGAATCGTTTCGGAACAATACAATAAAATAAATCTGCTGTGCACGATAAATTTATAATGCGCACTTTTATATTGATTTATTTGAAACTACACATCTTTTTTTTAAGTATAAGGTCATTACCTTAATATGCAATCTATACATCGTCGATGTAAATAAAATCCAAACCAAACACGGAAAGGGAAGTCTCACTATGGTCGTTTAGGGCGGAAGGCTCACTTATAAGTCATTTCTCTCCCCCCCCCCCCCCCCCCCCCCCCGGAGGGGAAGTCTCACTACATAGCCAGACTTCCGTGGGGAAGACTCACTATGGGGGAAGTCTCACTATATGACATCGGTAGCGGGGGGGGGGGGGGGGGGGTCTGGCCACCAAACATTTTTCTAGCCATAACATTTTACTACTGAAAATGTTCAATGAAAGTCTGGTTGCCCCCACCCCCTCCCACTTTTTGTTGCAGTTTAGTCAAATAAGGGCCATGTACGTAGTGATGTATGAGTAAAATTTGGTACTGAAAGAAGTTGGACCCCCCTCCTCCCCAAATAGAATTTTCGAGTTTGAAGAATTTTCCTCTTTTTTTTTCCTTTTTTTTTTGTGTTTGTTTAATTTGTTTGTTTGTTTGCTTGTTTTCTGTTTTTGTTTTTTTTTTGTTGTTGTTTTTTTTGTTTGTTTGTTAGTTTTTTTTGTTTTGTTTTGTTTTTTTTTTTTTTTTGCTTGTCAAGATTTTTAGGTAAGTTATTTTTTTTTTCTCTGGCTGCCCCTTTCAAAAACAATGCTTCGTCTCTAAGTTTTATCTATATACGCTGTAAAAAAATTGCCATTATTTATATTCATGTATTTATATTTGGAAAATATCAATATTTTAGATTATTTTTGGAGATTTTTGATTTCCAATTTGCTAAGATGGGTAGGCAATATCAAGCCGACATTTTACGTATTTTTTGCCAAACGAGACATTGACAAAATAATTTTTTGAGTTATTCTGGTGTCAAACACTTTGTGCTTACTAGAGATATTTATTTCTTTATTGATAAGTGCTATTTCTATAGAAAAAATAATACATATTTTCCTTAAAACCGGGGGAGGTTTCTAGTATGCCCCGGTCTAGCCTGGTTCCGGCCACGCTTACCCACGACGTTCCGCACTACTTTGCAGAACATTATGGGTTGGCTGAAACCAGACTAGCGACTGCGCATAAACAGTTATTATCCTGAAATAAAGAAATGTCAGTTCAGTAGAATAATATATAGGGTTCCTGAAAAACAACTCAATTTATAAGGGTATACTAGTAATTATCGAAATATTTAATATTCTTTATATCAATAAAACTGAAATTCAATCATCCAACAAATAACTTGAATAGAGATATATTTTTCAGGTGACAGAAAATACACAATTATTTTGGAGTTTTCATCATTGGTCCGGTTTTAATGACCCAGATTTTCTTAAAACGTGTTATTTAAAGCAACAGAAGCACATTTGTAAGAAGAAATGCTTATAAATAGTTAAGATAAAATGTTTAACATCAGAATAATTTATAAATTTATTAGTTTTTTTCAAAAAAAAAAAAAAAAAAAAAAAAAAAAAACCACTAATTAAAATGTCAGCTTGATAGTCTGCCTTCCCATTTTACCAATTTAGAAATCAAATATCTTCGAGAAAATCTAAAATATTGAGCATTTCGGGGCAATTTTACCGCGTATACAAATAAAACTATAACTAAAATAACTTGAAAAGGGTTCGATTGATAAAGTATTAAGGCAGAAAATTGAAAATCTTGAATAACCTCGGCCCTGGTTTGCGTACCTTATTTTACCAACACTCACAGCGAACACCCTGCCACCCAGCGTTATAATGCCGCATCAAATTCACACTACTTGTATTCGTCTTCGTTGAATGCGCTTCATGGTTTGAATGACTGAATTTACATTTGTAATAGAGCTGATCATAGTTATTTATAAAAGAAACTGTATCAATGTAAAAGAAAGAAGAACGAATTTACAAGAATAAAGCAACATAGAAGTAAGGACAAAATGAAGAATGAAAAAAGTTCAAAGTGAAATGTAATAAAGACGAATATGAAAACAATGAAGTGACATATAGTTACAATAATAACAAAGAATAAAGAAGTAGGTAGAATAAGAATAAAAGCAAAATAAATAGACTTTTGGCGGTAATTCCCTTCCATAAACTTAAAGCATTTTTTTTACTACAACGTTGAATTTCAGGCCAACCTAGAGCTACAAAGGTTGATCCAAACGTAACGTCACAACTGCTATACAACGTTTAATAACAAAATTTGACATACTCATACCCCTTTCTATTTTGATTTCTGTTTTAAACATTCATTTGATAAAATACTTCTAAAAAATATTACAATAAACACAACTTAAGGTTTTGTGTATCACCACACGGCAAGAATGTTACCGACGTCGTTATGATGTTACTTTTTGGCACACTTTTTCAGTTCATCCGCATATCTTTTTAACATCTCACATGTTTCTTTTTTTATATCTTTACTAAATTTTTTCTATAAACCGTCTTGTTTCGGATTGTAGTATTATGGCTTTTCAAACCTTGTCCAAATGTGTTTGTTTAAATCCAATTTTTTGGCGTTAAACCTGTGTATCATCAGATTGGAAATGGCGTCATGACGACGTCGGTACATGCGGCGATACATATATATATATATATATATATATATATATATATATATATATATATATATATATATTTACCGTATCTGCATTTTATATGTAACTCATGGCACACAGATATAATGAAATTCGGTTAATTTGAAAGAAATCTCCAGGTCCCTTAATTTTCAATGTAAACGAGTTTGACTGTAATAGTTTTTTTTTTAAACAGAACTGTTCACAGATAATGAATGACACGAATTTAACAAGGTAGAGTGGCCCTTAGCAAAACAATTTTATACCGAACATGAAACGCCTAATGCATGTAAAATTTTTTCCACTATAATCAAAGTTTATGGATATGACAAAAATAAAAATATATGGACCTAGCATAGCACCTGGGGGTCGTAACATAAAGGGTACTTAAGTCTAAGACCATGCTTAAGTAGGACTTAAGTACAGTCTTAAACTTAAGACCGTAACTAGAAACGTGCTAAGATTTGACAATCTTAGCAAAACTTAGGCGGCCGGATGAGGTGACTTAAGTATGTCTTAACTTTCTTAAACATATATTTAGAACTATCTGATGTTGATTTTCAATGTTAAAACATTACCCCATTTATATTATGCATTAAAAAATAATTTTCTCTATTTAATATACTGGTATAAGAATTTTAGTTTTTCGTCCGGGGGGGGGGGGGGGGGGATAATCACTGATTCCAATATCACTCTCTAAATAAAATACATTTAAATGCAAAATATTATTTTTGGGATACGTTTGAAATATTAGCAGGACCTATGTTATAAACACTAATCATTATAAGTAAATTGTATACAGTAATTATGGATTTGTTTGTTCTCTGTGAAAAAATGAGATAAAATAGATTTTAAAAATTGTGAATTAAAGAAAACTTGTCTGTAAAGATTGTCTGTAAATTAGATTGAATGTAGAACGCAACAAGCGAGGATTCAGACAGGATTCACTACCGTTCGAGGAGAGAGAGAGAGAGATTGCTGAGAAGTTAAACTTATTTACAATTAAATTGTAAATAAGTATTAATGTTATAAAACGTCTGCAGTCTCTGCTTGCTGATGTGGGAAGAAAAAATATTTAAACGTGTCGTGTCCCTATTGATTTGTACTTTTTTTTATTAGAGTTTCAATGTCAAGTACATACACGTTCGGTTATCGTGCCACATCTGTGAGAATGATAATTTGAAAGCAAGTGAACATTTGCCAAAACAAAAGAATAACAGCAAACGGTAATCTGAAAATATCGCAGTCTCGAGAGATAAACAATATTCACGCATTTACAATGAACCACTATTAACACGTTGTGACCGTGCAATATTTGTTTTCAAATATTCAGAATAATTTAAACAGAATGATACTTTTAATACGAAATCTAATCTAAGTAACCTAGCTAAAACCGTTAGGTAAGGACGTCAACTTTATTATATGTGTAATTATAAATGTAACTCAATCATTTTTACAAATATATATACATTGTGTAAATAAATTGAAATAAACTCGGATGATTCATAAAAATATTTTGAACATAAGTTTGGCTTAGCTAAGACCTAGCTAAGTCCGTTTTATGTTACAGTTTAAGATATACTTAAGTAGTACTTAGGCAGGTCTTAAGATTGCACCTAAAACATACTTATGACCCTACTTAAGTCAAAAACTTAGCAAGCTTTATGTTACGACCCCCTGGTGTTAAGCTTGGTTTTGTGACGTCACTATTAAATATGAAGAATGAACATAAGCTTTGTTCCATTGTAAACAAAGCTTAAAAAAGATTTACAAAACAGAAGTTCCAAAATTAATTCGGCCGTATTTGGCCAACTACTTATTTTGTTTTTAAATTATTCATTTGATAATTAATATTAGAAAATAGAAGGTTGTTTTAGAAGTTTAGAGACGTATATATTCAATGTCAACAGTCGAAGGATGGTTGGTTGATTAACGATTGTGGCTTATGATTTTTTTTCAACATAATACAGTTAATCAACTATGCTTAGTCTTCTGACGGTTTAAAAACTTGGGTCATATATATATATTTTTTTTTTCGGTACAAAAGTTTTCTTTCAATTCGAAGGAAAAAAAACCCATTAAGATTTATTAAGAATAAATAAGGAACATACCTGCAATGAAATAATTTTGTTGAAGATGAACTTACCCCACAACTTATTAGCTGTTCTATAATAAATCTGTATGACTTGAATGCTGAAAATCGATTCCAAGTTAACCCACCAAGTGGCAGTTCTCTGATTATCAGCTGATATAACGCACTGTCCTCCCCATGCTCTGAGGTCAGATTTCAGTCCATCTACAGCATTGCTGGAGTGGAACAAAGTTTTTCCAGGATTATACTGGTGTGATTGCCATGTTGGTTTGTTCAAAGCCTCATTCTCTAAACAAATCGATAAACTTCAATTCATATTTTGTATTTATTATCAAATATTAGGACTATTTAATCAGTCGTATTTGAAAATTATAATTTTTAGATATGTTTTGAAAACTTTGACATGAAATGAATTAGACATATTTTGTATTCATTATTGAATATATCTTCCATGTCTTATCAATTAGTAATATCTATTTTCGATCGAACGTTGATTTGTTTTTACTCAGTGATTTCGATATAAAACGGCACCACAGAGTCCTAGAAATCTGTTTCAATTTTTGAAATTTTCGTAGAAATGGAAATTCATAGCAAACTACCGACTATATTTAATGAGAAGTGAAATGAATTCAACTTTCCTAATGCCAATTTCAATTCCCTTATATATGCAGCAATCTACCATTATCATTTGCACATGATGTTTATGCCTCACATAAGGTAAACAAGAGCAAGTTTGCTGACAATAGATGTATTTTGAGATTTTGAGTATTTTAAGTAATGATACTTAAGATCATGCTAAAGAGGTATTAAAATTCTCGCTTAAAATAAACATTTTGCAAAGTCCATGTTTCAAAAATGACAGTGTTTGCAAATAAAGTTTGCCGTTGGGTCAAAACTGACTGACATTTTCAGACAGAATTGTAAGGGCATGAAGCTACGCAATTGCATATTCTGTGTTATAAGTAAATCATTTTAACTTTGCTACTCTGTTGCAGATTTTCAAACATTTCCCTGTTTCTTTGTGTTTGCTTAACATAAAAAAAATCCAATTCAGTTTGCAAGATCTGTACAAATTTGAATCTTCACTATTAGATTAGCTCAGTTGGCAAATGTCAATCAGAGATACTCTTAAAAAAGTTTGTAATTCCTTTAAAATGCAATTTGTATTATCTCAATTTTGGCATTATTAGCGATAGTTCTGAGATCGCTAAAATTGGATATCGCTAACAACTTATTCTATACTGGTTGTTATAATTGTCTCTCTTTTGACATTATAGAATCGCTAAAATTCCTTCTCGCTAAAAATATATACCAATTTTGGGGAATATATCGCTAAGTTGCAGATGTGTGCAGTTCCATATATATGCATGATATATTACTTTAAAATGAACATGTTTTGTCACCACAGAGCACTCTTTTCAATGTAACGTCAAATGCATAACGTCATAGTTTCTGAAAATATTTTACACACAGTATGTTGTACCTAACTTTCTCATCAAATGTTTTCATTACGACCTTTTTACTTAGTTTGCTAACGATTAATTTTTCAAGCAACAACATATTCTTAAACGTCTTCATTGTTTAGTGGGTACATGTAACTCTGCTTTCATTTGCTCCGCTCTACTCACAGTTTTGACAAGAATTTAATTGATAATCCATTTTCCGGGGGTGGGGGGGGGGGGTGGGGGGCATTCTTAACAATTTTTTTATTTCTTTGATTAAGTATCAATTTTGTATTAAAAGAACAATAAAGTGAGTAGTAATTAAAGTTATTTGATTAGCTTTGATAAAAGATACGACCAAAATCTTGTCGGAAGCGCACACACGTTTTTCACTTCGCCACCGCCATGTTGAATGTCAGGTTGCAGTTTATAAATCGAAAATTGGTGAGAAGACCGGTTTGTGTAGATGACAAAATAGAACAAAAGAAATAAATTATTCCTTGTCTACAAAATCAGGTGACAAGATCTGAGTATGTGTGACGACGTCTGCATTAGATGATAAGGTCGGAATGTATTTGATGATTTCTCGGCTTGTGCTGACAGCGTTTACGGAGGCTGGATTTTCACCCTCGATAATGTGGAGCTTGCGACCTTCTTTTGATTTGAATATAGCTCTCCGCTGTAACTTCAGACGGATGCCTCATTCCTGTGTTTTGACATATACATTATGTGACGCGCTTCAGATCAAGCGTCATTCATACTTTGGATTGCTGTTGCGCGGAGATTGTGTGCTCTGTAGCGTTGATATCCTCATTTCACTTCTCATTAAATATAGTCGGTATTTTGCAAATATCAGGTAATAATACTACATATGTTCTCTAGGTCAATGTTGACATTTAAATCAAATTTCTGGATCAGGATTCAATATTGCCTCTCTCACACGTTTATTAAAAACAGATTTGTAGTACTTTTTTACTGGTTCTGGAAAGGAGACATTCAGTATTTTGACTAGAAAGTTGTGGAATGCGTTTTGTACATTCGCTTGTTGGCCGTCCCTCGCTTTTATTGACTTCAACTTCTAGTTTACTTGCTTTGTAACGTGAGTGAGACGGGCATAGATCAAATCATTTTCGTTGGTTTGCAACTCACCTAAATCTGTTTTTGGTTAATAATGAAACTTAAGTCTCCGCAAAGCAGAATATGGTGTACCATACCACCAAACGCATAATTATTGATTTTTGAGGAATATGCAGTTCCTAGAAAAACTGTGCTCCATCTGTCTTCCGTTGTTTTAAGATGTGAGTCATGGCTTTGTTTGCAATTTAATATCCCTCCTAAGATCCGATAATCATCGGTTGATTGCAGCACGTAGGCCTTCCAAATATTGTGATCGTACTCTTCATTTGATGTCTTGCATGGTCTTGCCACGCAGTAGAACTGTTTGAGCATAGCAGCTAATTTCCATCGCTTACTGATGAAAGGTCGGTGTTTTGGTTGAAAGTTTCCAAATACCAATGTACAATACATGTATTATTTTACTTTTCTTGTTTTAATGTCTTATTTTTGTATATCGTTGTAATTATATTTTAAGTATTATTGTTTTATTGCATATGATTGCTCTTTGCATAATATTGTATTCCTGCAATTCTTTTAACTGATGTTTTACCTGTGATATTTATTACAATTATACCATTAAACTGAATTTGTATAATTTGTTATAGAAAATTGCTAAAAGTAAATCAAAAATATGTACAATGTTCTTTGCATTTCATAGAAAGACAATAACGCATCTGCTGGCTGCTGAAGATCCAATTAACGTGAAGATTCAGATCCATATAGAGTTAGGTTCGAAGCATTTATGGATGCATTGGGGGAGTCACTTCTTCAAGAAAAAAGATCAAGCTCAAACATGCTAGGATTTTCCGGCTCCTGTTAACCGTAAGGAGGGGGTTCAATGGTCTTCGACATTTCAAATTTTACTCTGGCACAAGATTTACGCGAAGTGTGAATATATTTTTAACCAAATTGGAGAAGAAACTACAAAATTAACTAACTCTTCTGAATTACTAGTTTAATACACAAAGGGTATTTCAAAATTATTTGAAAAAAAGATAATAAACACAATTAATGGATATAAAATATACATAGTGCAAAACAAAATTTAGAATATTTTCAATACTTGCCTATAGTACCGTAAAAAGACAATGCCGCAGCCTACATACATAGTTATAAATAAACAAATATAAGCAAACAGAATCTGAAAATAGTAGTACGAGTAAAATAGCAAGTGATTAACCCTTATTTAAACAAACAAATATGTTTACAAAGGGTAACTTAAACACCGTCAGTGTTCATTAAAGGCCAGAAGAATTTCTGGTAGGTCACATCACCGAGCTTTCATATTTCACGGTCTCAGTTGACTGAAGTATCTCAAAATTTGTAAAATATAAATAAAAAATCACGTTTGCAATTTAGAGTCATAAAATAAGTTTGTAATAAGATAAAACTTACCTGTTTTTTTTTTGTAAAATAGAAATATATTTTTTGTTTTATTTATCAAACGATAGTTTTTCTTCAGTTAAGTTTCCTTAATAAGCATATACATTGCTCCCCCGTTATAATCCCCGCGTTATAATGCCACCCCCCCCCCCACCTACACCAAAAAAAAAAAAAAATCCAAGTCCTGATTTCCTCGCCGTATAGGCTAAATCCCCCGTTTTACTGCCATCTCCCACCTATAGCCATCCGCCGACGCATTTCAAGTTCATATCTGTTTTTACCGAAATTATTGTCCCCGTTAATTACCGCCGATAAGGAAACTTTTTTTTTGTTTTTCGACAAGTGATGACCACTAAAAAAAATATTTTAAAAAACTCAACATTTTCAAAACAATATTGTATTATTCAGTTATTATCACGATCATCACATTGTCTTGTTTGTTTTATTGACCCTGCAGAAAAGATATGTATATGAAATTAACAATAATGGACGTAAGAAGTGAACATAACAATTAGACCCTAAGTATCAGATGCCACCCCATTTATAACAGCAAAAGTATAAATGTTGGCGATAAAAAAAAAGGGGGGGGGGAGCACTGAACAGGTATCTTAATTTGAACTTTATTTTAGATCGACGCACAGCAACATGAAATTTGTACCTAAAATACTTTACACATATTTTATGAGTCAGCTTTGATATTAGTTTTCTAAGCATTCAAATAAATATAAGTAATTTCCACAAAAATGAAAAATAAATGCAGATTCAAAATACTTTCCTGCTCACCACTTAGTTTAGTGCTAACCATAATCGGTGATAATGAATGAAACCCATACCATTTGAAAGATGGCATCACTAACTGGACTTCAGAGTAAACAAATTCAATCAGCATGATTTTAAAGGGATTTTAACAACCTTGCTTTGATTTATCATGATGGAGATTGGTTGATATAATGATTTGAATAGCAAACGCAGATGTGTTAAGGCTAGGTATAGGCATTCTGTGCACATATACTTATTGAAATGCCGAAAGACTATATCTATTATACAGAGAAAGAAACATATTATTAAATACATTCTTGGTACCCAAGATATGAGATAGCCAGTACACATTATGACGTCATAATATGACGTCATTTTTCTTTACTACACAAGATTATACTGGACATCAACAAAATTGCTTCGGTTCAAAGACATGCTCTCTTTTATTGAACTGAAACAAGGTACATTCAAAAGCAAAATATTCCAAAGATTGCTGGTATTGCTGCACAAATATCAACAGCCCAGCTGTTAAATTACTATTTGTAAAGTTTTAAGTTGAATCAGGGTAAAAATGTACAGTCCGGTATAAGTTTCCTCTGATTTCGATCAAATGATAAACTTCCTAGGATTTGTGCAGCAGTTTTATTAATCTCTGGAATATTCTTCTTAGCATTAAATAGTTTTTCTGTAAAATTAAATAAGGTAATCTCTTGCGCCGGAGCTGTTCGGGTGATGTATTTTATTAACTTCAGTAGGTTACAACAATGACGTCATACTATGATGTCATAATGTATACTGGCTATAAAATGTCGTTGGTACTAAGTATGTATAAGAAAATAAATCAAAACTTTCTCTGAGTAATAATTATACCTTTATGCGTTTTTATTAGCTCATTTGCATAGAAATGCCTATACCAAGCCATAACTCACATGCGAATACAACCTATCACTGGACTGTATTTTGACTGACATATTTCACACTAGTTGTAAAGCATTTGTTTAAAACTAATCTTAACTACGGTATATTCCGTCTACCTGATCAATACATAGGTTTCTAGGCGAACATGATCGATCAACAGGGAATAAATTCTCTTTCTAGGCACCTGATCCGACCTCCAGGTTTCTGTGGGTCCGTGTTTGAATATCTGCACACAGATTCGTATTATTTGTAGATTTTTTTAAGACTGATCACTGTTTACTATCTTCTTCTATTCAATCAATGATTATAATAAAAATAAAATGGTACTCTAGTTAATTTATAAACACATGCCTGGTTGATAAACCCGTTTTTAAGCACTATTGAAAAAGACATCTTCTCATTTACTTCTCTATTATAGATGTATATACTACAAATACATCTATCCTAGTCATTCTGTATAAGTAATACACGAACAACTTCTGATTTTCAAAACGAAGCACTTCGTATGAATACTATTTAACACTCATTTATTACAATACACAGAGCAGTTACTAAATAAGCCTTAATATCTTCATTTTATCAAAAAGTGGAGACTGATGAAATGTAGAAAGATTGCTTTATCACAAGACGTTTGACACAGATGTGCATACAATTTCATATTACAAGATAGATTTCATTTAATGTATGTAGTCACTTGTGGAAAGAAAACAGAATTCAATTCGGACCATGAAATTAAAAAGAAAAAAAAAAAACACTTACCGTAACCATATGTACAATAAAATGCAAATGCTAAGGAGTAAATTTTCATTGAAACCGTACTAATAAACTTTAACTAGAACGAAGAGCAACGCAAAATTCGTCAATGAAATGGTACACAAAAAAGTTAATTCTATCAGGAATTTTAATTAATGTAAATTTCGCAGCACTGTTAAGGCGTACTTCAAAGAAATCAACAGAATATAAACGTGTATAAATACATACCTTGTTAAAATGAATTTAATTTTGTAAAGGTACTATATTATCTTATGACTTTAACATTCTTTGAAATAACATTGTATACCTCGCTCTGTACTGAATTTGGTTTGGTCACGTTATTTGATAGTCACGTGATAAATGCATGTAATGTGTACTGTATGTAGGTCACAAACAAATTTCAATATCGCAAGGGCATACCCTAGTTAAAATTAAAAATCAAAGTAACAGATTGTTTCTACATAACTTGTAGTTTATGGAAAGTGCTGCTGCTTTAAATAGAAATCGCATTTTATTAGTTTAAATTTCATGTTATTTTGCTAATGTCGAAATATGTCTGACCTTTACCAAGTATTTTATGTATTTATTAAGTTATGCTTTCGATTTCAGGAAAGCAGCAGCACTTTTCTAGTTAAGGAATATGTCCTTTATATGTATTCAAAAAATGATCCAGATCTATTAAGTGTTTGCCCTTGCAAAAAGGCGATTTAATGAGGCACCTCGGCGTGAAACATGCACACCCTGTAGACAAAAACACGGTAGATAGTTTATAAATAATGACACTAAACAAATGTTTCAGATTTGTATTAATGGTCTAGCTAAGATTTTCAAATAATATTCTGTTTAATAATAAAATGCATTTTTCACTGTGAAAAAATTACTTGATCCGCCTCTCACTGCACATAAAATGCGTCAAACTTTACCATGATGACGTCATGTCGACAAGTGCATTGCGATCAGTGACTTGTTTATATCTTGCTGTGTGGGATTTAACTAGCGACAAAAATGAATGCAGTGGTAAGTTTTGATGTAGTTCATTACTCTTATGCAGTTTAGATTCGCAAATTATTTCATTTTCAGTTATTGTGAGGAATTGCTATATTTGTGTGATGTCACAATAAACTTTTCCAGTATAAATTAGGCCCCGCCCCCTTTATGCAGCCTTAACAGAGCTGCGTTTCTTTTTCACCTTTGATCGTTGACCAAAACCAAAACAGAAAAAAAAACATGTATACCACGAAATCTATAGATGCAATTTACATTTTTAAATCAATTTTGACAAGGTGTTACTCTTGAGATTTACAGATTGCATCATTCATGAAGTATTAACAATTTATTAATGTATTAGTCGATAAAACATTTTATAATGAGGAATAGATGTATTCACAGGTATGCTAAGGCAGCATTTAGATCATTGGCAAATTGACTCTTTAAAAAAAAATCTAATATGGATAAAGTAGAAAAGCCACGGTTAAAACATTTACTATGCTTATCAATCTTGTAGACATCAATATTTGTTTGCTTCCTAGGTTAACGTCTTTTTCAAGAATTTTTCACTCCCATTGAGACGCCATAACTTGCCGGTTGAGAGCTGCAAATTTTAGACCTATACTTGGCACTCAGGACCATTGAGCAGCGAAGGATCAAATTTGCCAGCCCATACTACAGCAGAGGATCTCGGTTAATACGGTCTCATCCGAAGTAACGGTCTTAGCGTCCCACGGTAGAATTCGAATCCGCGAAGTGATGATCATTTCCTTACTCCGCGACTCAAAAGCAAATGTTGCAAATGTTCTAACCACTGCGCCATGTGGGCGACTTAGACGTCAATTAGTCTGAAGCTAAAAGAAGCACTCCACTACGCCGTCATCATTTTGCCGTCTATAAATAGAAAAAAAAAGTCTTAATGAAAATTGAAATGTTCAAAACTACCCTGGGGATAATACCTTTCATAGTTTATTTCCATAAAAATGCTGCAGATTCTACTCTCGTCTTACAGAAACAAATATTTCACTTTTTCGCATTATACCTTTCTTACGATTTTCATCGAAGAATTTTTATCATTTCCTGTTAAACACAACATTCTAGCAGCACTGTACGAGTACTTAAGAACATAAGTTCTCAATAATGACAAAAAATATGTTTCAAGATGTTCAGCACAGTATCGAACGTTTGCATCTTTCATGTTAAGAACGACAAAGAAAAGGCTGATATGGATATCAGAACTTTTTGTCTGAATCCATTTAAAGAAAACAAAGATCAAAATAAATCAGAATACGTGAAGCTTAAACTGCCATTTTTCAATGTATAACACACATTTGCTCTATAGGTTTTCAATTCCCATTTCATATATCTTTATTTACAGGAATTTTCGTTCCTTTTCATTTTCACTTGGAGTCACCCACTTGGCGCAGTGGTTATAGCAGTGGTAATAGTGTTTGCTTTAGGGTTGCTGAAAAAGGAGTTGATCCTAACGTCACTTGTTCGAATACCACTGCGGGGCCTGAAGACCAGTTTTTCGGATGAGACCGTATATACCAGGGTCCCGTGCTACAGTAGGGCTGGCTCGAAAAAGATTCATCACTGCTCAATTTTACTGAGTGTATGGATCTAAATTTGCAGCCCTGCACCGGTAAGTGTTGGCTTGTTCATATGAGTGAACAATTCTTGAAATTAGCATAAAATATAGAAACAAAAGCATTTTCACTAATATTTGAGTAACTGTTATGACGTCATGGATTGTGCATTTAAAAACTACTTTTTTTTTTCTTTATCATCTAAAACTTATTTATTTAAAAAGATTTCATTTTACTATCTTCTGCATGCTTCCATTCAATTTTTGGACTTAGAATGAATCCTTAAATATAGATTTTAAGAAGTCGATAACTTTAAGCTTCACGGCATATTACTTACTATGACTTCATATTGTAAAGGCAAGACAGAATATCTGGATGTACATGTAGCCTTAACATGACCGCTTTGATACTCTATGTCAATATAAATTTGGGATATGAAATGACGCCTTTGGATAAGAAGTTTCTGTAATTTCCTAGCAGGCCAGTGAGTGTTTGATTGAAATTCATATACATTTTGTTAATGGATTTACATACAGTAAAACTTGCTACACCTGTATAAAGAACTCGGATATAAGGAAATCTCATTATATGGAAGTTATATAGTCCCATCCTTCACATTGAAAAAAAAAATATATGAATAAAAAGAATATATGTTATAAGGAATTAAATTATTTTATCCCCTATGCGCAAGATAAACTGCACAATAGGGAAGCAATTAATGAATTTACAGAGGAAAGTAAATCAATTTCTTGTCCACTGATGAGAAATACTTCCTGATGAGCAAAATCAGAGGGAAAAACGTTTTGGGGGTAAATGGACGGGAACAACAATGTGATATAATAACAAAGGAAACAAAAAAGGACGATTATGTAATTCTTTTGTAACATTTGCCGTTTCATTGATATGAATTAGATGCGCTTATGTAAGATCCAAATAATGATTATAATATGAAAAACGTGGATTAAAAAATAAAGATACGGGAAGATATTGAAGTATATAGTAATTTCTTCCCTGTTTTATATATGACATTCAATGCACATTTAGTTAAGAGCCATCTTTTCTATGTTGATCAGCTAAGTTTTTAAAATAAATTGTATCTATGAAAAACAAGAAACAAATTTTTAATTAGTAGAATTAAATTTGGACTTCCTAGCAAATTATTGAATATTGTACAATTATTTATCTCCATAGCAACATCAAGTTCTCCATAGCAACGAGGCAAAGAGAGTTAATCTTGACGTGTATTCATTGATCTTATTAAGACTTATTCAAATTAAGTCTTGTGGTTGAGCAAATTTGACAATGAAATGTTGGTCATTCATTTTGTTTGGTACTTAATCAACCCATGGCAACGATTCCCTGTACATGGCAACCAATGTACCCTATACCTCCTGTAAAACAGATTTGACTTTGGGATCGTATTGTTTGTCATGGAATTGAATATTCAAGTAATGTGCTGATAATTGTATATGTTGAGAATGCGGAAAGAATGTAAAATGTTGTAGCAAATTATTGAATACATGTATTGAACATTGACTTATTTTACTACGCAGCTAGGTTAAGAACGCCCATGAAATATACGCCTTTATATATTCAGGGAAAATGAATACAATCTTAATATTTTTTTAACAGCAGTAGTTTTGATAAACGTGAATTGTGGTGATTGCATTTGTATATATTGGGTCTCTGCTGAGTTCGGCCAAAGTGACATCGCTTACATCAGCTGTTTGTCACGTGACAGGTTTAAAATTGGACCATATATGTACTACTACAAAGATCGTAAAAGTTCAACGATATACGGACATTCTTCCGCTATAAAATTTATTTTGTTTTCTTTGAGACAAATTCCTTAACCCGAAAAGTGCTGGGAGCAACTTCTTCATGCTTGAGAATTGTTTAAAATTTAGCCGTCTCTCTATAAACTCCAGACAAAAATGTAATACGCATTGGAATAATGTTAGATTACGGAATAAATAAACAATGTACAACCAGCTCCCAGCACTTTTCAGAACAGTAGGAATAATGGCTACACATGTTTAAAAATTCAGAATTTATAGTGAAACGGATATCGTTGAACTTTTGACATTTTCGAGGGGCTGGACCCCTCATTCTAGCACGTTACTGTACAAATGTACTCCCTACGGCTATATATAAAGTCTACACATTATCAATTTAGTTTGACAATAAAATGCGGATTAATTTATTTCAGAATACGTCTCTCTTTCTGTCTGACTACGCATGTTTCGTATTTATTTTTATTTTTACAAGCCACGATAAAAGTTTGATCCACGCCTCAAATACAGAGAAACTGCGTGTCAAACTAAGAAATGACGTCATCTCAGTAAGTACAGCGAGATCAAGATGGCTTTCATTCTGCATACGTTAAGTGCTATTATGGCAAGATAAGTTGCACATCCATTTATTTTTATAACATTTATGAGAAACGAAAGAATTTCGTGTGTTTTAAAAAGAACATTATAGTATTTATTCATCGAGATTCATTTGTATTGTTTTAACGTGACGTCATAATAGCTCTCCCAAACCTCTGCATAGGCTGACGTAGATATGGGAGTCCTTAATCTAGCTACGTATGGAAACGTATCCAATTATATTTGGTAAGAGTATTCAAATTGAGTAGGAAGATAATAGATTTAATTATTCTATTTATACTTATTACAGATTGCAAGGGCTTTCCAAACAGAAAGAGGATAAACACGATTGTTCATATCTAAATATAGAATTTTATGCATCAATAACCTCGATTAATACTAAGGTCACATTTAAGCCGATGGTCGGGCGACCAAATTATTATCGTATCGTCGGCTGAAAAACTTATTCGGACGATTCTAGTATTGGACGATGCAGAGTAGTCACATTAATTCCCAGGAACACCGATGCCTTTACATGTTAAAAATTTCTAAGTAGGCCAACCCTTACCCGATCATTGTTTGCTGAGCCACAGTTTGCTTTCACCGTCGGCTGACATTTATGAAAACCCAATCCCGAAATGTCGATCGATCTACCACCGATTTGACAAACTGTCTGGCGATGGTCGGACAATATGATCGAAGGTTGATCGACAAACTATTCAACAATTTCTTCAAATGAAGGAGTCAGCCACGGACACAGAAAAAAAGTATAAATTGGTTGGTCGACGAAAAAAGAGGTCAAAATCAGACAAGACAACACGTACCCGATGAACTGACGACTGTCCCCCGAAGAATGCTATTTATGTTTGAAAAAAACTTCGGCCATTGGTCATCTTTGGAAATGTGACTGGGGTTTAAGGTTTTCAAAGGACTAAAAGAATAATTTAGACTTAAAATAGGTTGTGTTAAAGTCATAATGACTATTTTTTATAAGTTCAGACTAATTAAAATTATTTCTATTTGTTTTATGTAAAGGATAAAGGCCTCAAACTGTCCATTCTGTGAGAGAAAGAACTAATCGAGGGCCTGCGGCCCTCGATTAGTTCTTTCTCTCACAGAATGGACAGTTTGAGGCATTTCTCCTACTTAGAACATGATTTCCTTTGTTCTGAAAATTAAATAAAAATGTACAAAATGACAGCACACATACAATGACAAGTTAATTGTTTACGGAATGGACAGTCACAGGCAAGCTAGCGATGCAGAACAAATTGTGTTTCCAGATGCAAATAACAAAAGGTCTTTGTCTTAAGAATGGACAGTTACAGGTGGATTTTGTGGGATACTAGTATTTATACAAGTATGCGATGCTTCAAAATCAGTTTACAGTTTGTGTTGTAAAGGCATACCTGTTTTCCTGTAATGGAGAGAGTATATGACAGAATCAAAATCTAATAAACCAAAATATGCACAAAATTAGTGATATTTGGATCTGGAAACGGAAAAGTAAGAGTAAAAGAAATACACCCAAATTTTGACCCAAAAATGAACTTCGGTGACAGATACAGATGATCAAATTCGAATCAAACTTGGAAATGTTTTATTTGAATTCTATTTTTGATGATATATTAATTGCAACACTGTAATGGTGAGATGCAAATTGTGTTCTGAGTGTTGGATTAGCCATGAGCTAATCTTCGACCTGAAATAACCATCTCAATGTTTTTAACAGATCTGTTACCGTACAGCGAGGAATTAATAGCAGGGTGCTTACATTTGCTTATTTTAGCAGTTTTGTAGTAGACCGCTAAAATTTTAATCCCTAAATTTGTACCCTTGGTTATAAGCACTGAATCTAAATGAGAATAACTTTAACTAGAACATCGTTGCGAGCAACGAGAGGTCTTCCGTCCGAATTTCCATCCTGAAAATATTTGATATTTTTTGCATGTACAATTACATTTCTATGTGTTCGTGGGGAAAAATACCTAAAATATATCGTGGGTCTTTAAAAAATACCAGGATTTTAAAGATTTTTGATTTATAAAAACTGGAAATAGCGGAGAATTCACGCAGAGAAAAACGTCAAACATCATTTATAAAGATGAAAACGTAAATTTAAGCTAAAAACTGAGGAAAAAAAGTTGGACAAAGTCGATATTAGTCCAAATTGCCTGCGAGAAAAGTAAATATGGAAATCACTATACCAGCGCAATGTACCAGCCATCATCGACGTTTACTTTGCACTCATTGCCTGACGTAGAGATTGTCAGGCAGGCTAATTTTTTTTCTTCAAAGTTATTTATAGGATGAAAGCACCTAGCCAGCCAAATTCTATGCAAACAGATTCACATTAGGATTTGTTACTAGAGTTTTAACAATAATTGTTAGCAAAAGAAATAATCAGTTAGTGATGAAAACCATTGTTGCGTTTACTTCGTTTATTCTTTATGCATTAAATTTTTATTCCATAAAATTCCAAATAAAGATATGTCCGTGTAATCCTTTTTGTGGAGCATCAGTCCATTTGTCTACTAAAAAGGCATTTCACGATACATTATTTCGTGCCAAACGTCATGAGCAAGTTTTCGTGCCTTTTCTTTGGAATGTATGTTCTATTGAATAGGTGTGATAGCTTCAATGGAATTTTAAAATGTACGTTTTTATGGCCTTTAGAATGAGTATTTATCACATTGAACATATAACATTATGTATATGTTTAAGTAGCACTGAAGCGGTGAATTCGCTGTTTTTCTTCATATTTTATTTTCTGTTAACCCAAAAAATGGACTATTTCGATGTTACACATTCAAGAAAAGACTGGAAAGTTTAGGAACAAAACATGTCTCGCTCTACGACGGTCAAGGAACCTGATACCATTTATGTTTATTAAACAGTATTTGTAAAAAAAAAAAAAAAAAAAAAAAAAAAAAAAAAAAAAAAAAAAAAAAAGATTTCTTTTCTTTTTTGGGGGGGGTTTCTACTCTTTGATAGAAGACGAGCCCGGCATGCGAAAGAAATATTTGCCGCATAATACCTACTATAAATATTTATTGTTTTTGTCAGGCAAGCTTCTTGAAAAGCCATTACTTATAGCACAATATGTATTACCGTTGTGCAACACCTCTAACTTCTCATTCCTTCTTCTAGAGGACTTGTATAAGCTATGCCCGATGTCCAATCCAATTATGTAATTTGACTTTACATAATAAAAACTAATTAAATATAATATCTATGAACCTGGATCGCCTGCGTGAAAATCCAACACGCTCACCATAATGCCTTTGGGATCCCCCCCCCCCCCTTTCCAAAGTGAAAAATGATGACTACATGTATCTAGAGTTTTGATTTATCAATTTTAAAACAAATTATACATTTAGCATTTTGAAAATGCTTCTTTTAACACTATTAATATCATAGAAAACTCGACTTTTTTAATTCACTTCCCGTAGCGACCGGAAGTATTGATAACCATAAATTGTAAGTTCGAACATCTAGATGTCATGTTCTATCATCTCTAACAAGTCCCCAATTCATATCTTTAGCCGTTCCTTAGATCAGTCGAGGACAAAATTTCATTTTAAAATCCGAAAATTGTCCATAACGAAAAAAAGAAAATTGCCTCCAGTTTGAATCAGGCATATCATGTCATCAGAGAAGTTGACTCCTTACTCAAAAGGTAAAAGTTTTACTTTATGTATTCCCGGTATCTGTAGCTGTATTCCTACATGAAATGTGATAAAATGTTTCATTGATCAAATATCACAAAATTCGTACAGAGTAAACACCAGTATCATTTTGAAGATAAAATGTTATATTTAGGCTGAAAAAAGTAAATTAGTACGGACATTCTGGGGATTCTACCGGGGTCGCCCGTATAAAAAATCATACATGCTAACCATTGCGCTAGCAAGGACCACCTCTTCGAAGTGAAAAATGAAGAATATCTAGAGTATGAGTTTATCAATCTTAAAACTAATTATATATTTAATCTTCCTATGAAATTTTTTATTTACCGTGTTAATTTCATAGAAAAATATGAAAAGAAAAACAAAGAAGTTGAAAAATTGTACTTTTTCAATTCACTTCCGTTCGCGACCGGAAGTACAAACGACGAAAAATAAAGGTCAATCACCATATCTACATTTGATGCTCTATCATGTCCGTGAGTTTCATATCTTTCTCATATCGAGAAAATTAACGGACAAAATTTCTGTTAGAAAATACAAATTTCCCCAAAAATCGCGAACGGAAGTGAATTTCAAAAAAGTGAGGGAAACTCCTGGAGATATTTTCAAGATGTATCTTCCCTGAAAAAAAATCTTTTGAATTGAACCACGCACAGCTGAGATATCGCCTGTACTATGAAAAGTCGAATAATAATACTAATAGAAAACAATAAGGTCTTCCAAAGGAAGCCGGACGACCTTGATAATAATAATAATAATAATAATAATAATAATAATAAGAAGAAGAAGAAGAAGAAGAAACAATAGAATCACTATAAGGACTTCCGTGGAGACGGAAGGCCTTAATAACCTTGATCAGTCTCTTGTTAAACAATGTATCTGCTATTGCTATGCACTAAGACTCTTGCGAAAATTGGTATTCAAATGTTGATTACACCTACTGAAATTCATCTAAAAGATTAAATTTCGCTCTTTTGCAAAGATGTTGAACTCTTTGTCCGCCTAAAAAGTTCCGCCAAAATTATTGGAATATCTTTGGGTATGGAAAACGCCAAATTTTATACCCGCTAAAGAAACCTGCCATACGGTAATAGGGATGTTAGTAGCTCTTTTTTATACAATAATTCCTTAATGAAAACAAAAGGCTCTAAACAACTTTTTAAGCAAGACATAAATTGATTCTTATAGCGTAATAGCGAAAATTAGTGATAAAAAGTTGGAAAATATGGAAAAATAGGCAGGTATTGAGGTATGTTGAACCATTTCTGATATCTTTTAACCCATTAGTGAAAGCTATCTCTGCACCGACCTTAATTTTGACAATATCCTTTAAGATATATCTTGTTGCACATCTTCTTAATCATTAATAGATCTTTAAGTTTTTGAAAATACCAACGTTGGAGTTGTTTGGGTTTCTTTGTCCACTCATTCTATTTTAGTGTGATTCTTCATGGTACTTGCTTCATCATACACGTAGACAATGTTACTTTCAGCCTTTATATACATTTACCTGATATTGCTTTGTCTCTTATTGTTTTTTTCCCACAATCAACAAAATTGTTTTCGATGCTGTTTAATTTTAGAATATCTACGAGTGCATCTAATTTACTACCTTACATTATGGAATAAAAATGCTGCAAACCATTTTTTGTCAATATGAATTCAGCTTCTTAAATTTGACCGTTATAACATTTGTGTTATCAGATGGAATCTAAAATAAAGCTGAATGGACAAGGGGGATCGGAATACACGCTTGAAATATCCTCTTAAAAGATATGTACATGTATATTTTTACTCATTTTACCAAAAGTATTTAAGATTGAACACCGACAATACGGAAGTGCAGTTAGCATGTGGCAGTCACTAGTATGCAGTGGTATTTACCGGTAAGCAAGTAGCTGTCGTATATGAAATTACATATAATACAATACAAAAAAAAAAAAAAAAAAAAAAAAAAAAAAAAAAAAAAATCTAAAGATTCCCAAAAAGAAAGATCCAGACATTTAACAATAACATTACTGGATCTTTCTTCCATATTGCCAGCTTTTAATCTTAAATTCTGAAGATTATACTCTACCTTGTATTCAACTGAGAAAGACCTTACATCGTTATAATACTAATTGATAGGTATCTGTGCATCACCGAAAACATTACACTGTTAACGTGAAATAATCAAATGCCGTTACTTACCATAATTTCTTGCACACCAAACTGCCAAAGCTATTATGTAAATTTGCATCAAAATCATATTGATAAACTTCAGGAAAAAAAAAGTTCACTAGGATGCAAGGCGATTAAAAACCTATTCAGGGGAATGCAATACAACACGAGCAGGGCACGTGCTCAAAAAACTAACTGAATGTTAACAGTGTATGGTTTATAACACAAATCACTTTACGCATATATTGGGTTGACAATGCATCTACTTGAAGTGATTTGCACCTAAGGGATATAAAAAGGAAGTTATTTTCCTTTTGATTAGAGTTTAACTAAACATTACTATGATTGAACGAAAGTCCATTAAGAATACAAGAAAGTTTATTATATATATATGAAGTTATAGGGTTTATAGATACTAACAAAAGTTTTATTGTGTTAAAATAAAAGGTCACCTTTGATTTTGCTGACTGACTTAAATCTATACTATCTTGTAGTACAACATACGACATTTCACAATATTTCTAATGCATAATTGTCCTTTTACCCAAATGAAGAAATCGCCAAGAGTAAAGCTTACATGATTTTGATGTTGTATTAAAGAAAAATTATTTAAATATTCATACCCTTTGTATGTTAATGTGAACGTCCGCCATTTTGCGATATTTTGATAAGCAGGTTTTGTCATATACAGGTAAAATTGCAACGTTTGTTAAATATATGTTAAACATACGTTTTACATATGTTTTGAAACATACGTTAAACATGAAAAACGTACAACATATGCTTAACATATGTTTGAAAACATATGTAAAACGTATGTTTAACATATGTTTAACATATGTTTTTATCACCATGAATGAACATGTGTTTCATAATACACACGTTGAACATATGTTATACCAGGTACTACGGTTTCTGGATTTTAATACATTGTTGCATTTATTTCCTCTTCTTTCCTGGGAAATGTATTTTTTTACCCATCAAAATATTTCATCTTCTTTTGCTTATAATGTGCAGGGCACCAAGTTTGACGTGTATTTCAACAATATCTTTTAAATGATTTAAATGATAACAGAACACAACATTGTTATCAAGTCTTATTTATTATTCTACATTTTGCTACATTTTTTCATCTGTCATAAACTAATGAGTGTAGAGTTGGCAGCATCTAAAATCAATAAAAATGTATTTATATATTTTGAAATTGGCATTGTGTAATTATGCAATTTAATAAAATCTTGCTTTATTTTTGAAATACCTGTATAATATGAATTAATGAATTGTATTGTGACATTCCAGAGTAACTCATAAATATCTATTTGTATCAGGAAAAAACAAACCTTGACTGTTGAGGAACTTGTTTCGTCTTCTGCCATCAAGCTCCTCCATCTTTAACCATTTATCCTCAGTTTGGCTGCGGTGCTCTTGAATGTATGTTTTGAAATCATTCCAGAAATGGCTTTCTTGCTGGGTCTGGTTCTGGGTCTGATTCTGGTTTGTATAGACAAATATTTTTTGTCTATACAAGAAAGTTCTCTGAAAGTGTTGATATGAAAACGGAAATCACCAATGGCCTATATTGTGTAGATAACTTGTGTATTATAAAACAATCTTCATGCATACCAATAAATCTACTAAATATTTAAGATGGAAAAAATGCTGCATCATGCGAGTTTTGATGCTGTGATGAATAATTCTTTTTTTTTCAAAATCTTTACATGACAATCACGTACAAATTTTGAGTAACAAGAATTTAAATTTTGTAAAGGATACCAGTACTTATCTTTATACATGTACTTACAAACAGTAGGGCATTTCGGCGTCTCTCAGTGAAGCAATTATCCTCTCCTGATCTGCAGAATGGACTGTAGACTACCCTACAGAACTCTGCCAATTTCAAACTTCTGAGGTCCACTTTTCTCTTCTGTACAAGCTGTAATCATTATACATTACACGTATTATACATATGAGAGTATGAATGAAGTAAAAATTTTGAGGTTAATTATTACGCACGATTACCCCAATTGTTAAAGTTATGCCAGTTAGAATAAATTTTTAACCCTTTGTTTGAATTCTAATACTTTTATAATGAAGGAATGATATCTCATTTTTTTCTTTAAGAAAACTGGACTGAAAACTTCATCTTCTAAAGAGAACACTGAATGTTGTATTTGTGAAAATATAGTTGATGTATGTCAACAATATCTACCGATCAAAATTAAGTTCCATTTTGTCATCGATCTGATGATTAAATATTTAATTTTCCAAGAGCTTCACAATTCCTTACTGATAAGGAGCATGTAAGGAATGCAGAACAACAAAAATGTACCCTTGTCTAATTGCATTGGAATAAAGTTTTTATTTATAGAAACTTACACTCCTTCTGAATTGGTTTCTGAATTCTGTGAATTTCAGCATAGAAAACGAGTTGACTTTTTTCAATGCATCAATATCCGAGGATCTGCCATCCCTCTGTAAGCATTTCTTCACTTCAGACTGGAAAAAAATTATTATAATTAATATTATTATTACTAGTTTATGTACTAAACAATCGCCTTTCAATTTTCTTGTAATGCAATTATTTAGACAGTTTCTCTCACCTGGTATTCTTCATTCTGGAGATCAAGCCACATGTTTTTGGTAAACAAATGTCTCAGAAATAGATGCAGCTTCTCCTGTAAACACAGAATTTTTAGATAAGATATTCGATGGGAATGTTCACAAAATATTTAGAATTTCTCTATTAAATTCATATCAATGAATTTAAGAATTATCCATTATAATTTAATTAAATAACTGTTATGGGCATTAACACCTGAATGTATTAAACCCAACTTTTTGTGTGTGTGTGGGGGGGGGGGGGGGGAGAGGGGGGGGTGTATTATTACTTTGAATGAACATCATGCCATATGGAATGGTCTCTGTTGGACAGTACTCGATTACACCTCTTTAAGTTCTGCAACTTCTGATCGTAGAGACTTTAATTCCTTCACTGTAATTTAATGTTTGAAAATTATGATGACTATATAAATGTGACTGTCGTACAAAGAATAAAAATATATCTAATATATTATGTATATTGACTCAACTTTTTTTTAGTTAATAATTTGTAACAATGCTATAAAAATGTACTTGCATATTTTATGTTGAACATACGTTGCAATTTTACCTGTATAGTAGCAGAAATTATCACACAGACCTAGCATCCTTTTTAGTGTACATTTGTATTCTGCGTTTTATGATTCATTGTACCGTAACATTGCACTTAATCATCACTCTAAAAAAGGAAATTTGCAGTCTTGATATATAATCTTTATATCTTTCAGTTTATCTCTAAAGACTTCTTTTAAAGATTCAACGCAACTCGTATAAATTTCATATACAGATCGAAGTTTTATGTAAGTCAATTCAAAAGATGATTTGAATATACACTTGATTTTAACAATAAAGTGCATATTTTTTCGTTTGATAACTTTTTAAAAAAAATAATTATCTTTCTGGTTTGCAATCCACAAAAAGCCACACCAACACACACACACCAACACACACACACACACACACACAGAGAGAGAAAGATATTTTGCATGTTAACTTTTTATTGGTATTTAATCCTCAAGGTCAACATGTTTTGTTTGTCTTAAGCCATCCTACCCTAGAAAAAAAGTGCCCAGTGAATAAAAGTTGTAAGTTTGTCTTATGCTTACGATGTACTTTAAAACGTCAGAGGATTGCCACATTCCGAAAAAGATGTATTATAGTTTATTTCATGCATGTCAGTTTTTATCATCTATTTTGTTAAAAAAAGGGAAGGATGGGTGTTTTGCTTTGTATTTTATTTAGAATTCAATCGTATTGAAACGAATAAAGTGTGCTTTTTATGATTTTGAATGGACGGTTAAAATTCTTTGTTCCCAAAAAATTTCATTCCATCTTGTTTTGTTCCCCAGTAGATTGATAGTCATCAACACTAATTATTTAATTTAAAAAAAAAAATGCTCCCTTAAACATTTAAAGTACGAAGGTTGATCCAAATGTTCGTGGAATTTCTTTCTAAAATATGAAACCAAACAAAAGACATATTTATAAAATACAGACATTATGCAACTTGACTGGAAATTTCACCACGTTCCAATTACCATTAAGTTCACACGAGCTTTCTCAACATGGACAGTTGTAAAATCCGGGGGAGACTTCGACGTAACTTGAAGTTAAGTATGTCACGTCACGTTCTAGAAGCATATCACACTCATGTTCAAATCACGTTCAAATCGACTTTAAAATTCTACAGAACACTGCATTCTTTCTCCATTTCTGTTCATAAGAAAAGCCAGGGTACCCATCTCGCACCCACTTTCTTCATATTACAATTATTTTCAAAATACTCTCCGTCTTTCAATATGACGTTCCAATTTCACTAGCAATGTCAAGCACAGTACGTCGGCGGTCCGCGTCCATTAACGCTCAATTTGTCTAGGAAGAAAAAATGACCTTCCAATAGGCGGCCTTGCCTTTCATCCTCCTCCATGGAAGTTCTATTTTCCATAAATTTCACACGCCACTGGAAAACCAGTTGTTTATTCCTCCCTGTATCAGCTAGTATATGCGTTTAAGTCAGAGTTTTCCTGAGATTTTCACAAAACTTATTACTTGACCGAATTTCGATGTTATTTAAGAGAGAAACTAAATATCCAGTAAAATCAATAAATCTCTCAAACAAAGGTTTATAAGAGGTTAAGCTATCGTAATAATGACACAATTTTCATCTTTTTATGTCACTAGCGCGTTTTTTTTTTTCTCTCACTTTTAGTATCAAGAATAACAATTTTAACGAACGAATAAATTTATCCACCGAATTTTCAAACATCTGTTTCTATGGCAACTACCAAAGTGTTTTTCATTAATATCAAAATACTTTTTTATTAAAAAAAAGTGTATATATTTCCCATTGTAATTTTTAATCAATTCCACTAAGAAATAAATAAATATTAGGAATTTCCCCGCATTTTTGGATCAACCGTCGTATAATAGGGAAAAAATAATTGATTTGGTAATTATGAATATAAATACTGTTCATAAGCGTCACCCAAGCCATTACGGCCTATATTATACATGTATCTGCATATTCTAGGTACGCAGAGAATTTCGAAAGGAGAGAGTTGTTTTCGTGATCGAATAATTCAATTTGTGTAAGACTTTTCTTTCTTTGTTTATATTTTTTTTTCTAAACGATATTGGAAGGACATAATACTGTAGCTAGTATAGGTCCCTATTATTGTGTACTTGTTAAAATAATTTGAAGAATTTCGAAAACTTGTCGTGCATCAAGTAATGTTATGTTGATGTTGTTTTATTATTAAATAAATGCAATTGTTTTTGACAATATACTTTCTTCTGCACAGAAAATTAAGGAGGCATACAGCAAAATTTGAGAGTGTGCCAGCTCATGTTTTAATGCATTTGTATACATGCATTCTTGTATATAGATGTATCATTTAAATAGCCGAATTGCATTGAATTTTTCAATTCGGAGACATGGCAGCGTTTCAAAACACACTGCTTGCCGCCTAAGGTTTTCAAAACTTATTATTATTATTATTATTATTATTATTATTTTATTGAAAAACAACTCGCACTGCCTAATGAAGTATTCAACACTGGTCCATTGCACAGAAAATAAAGGACAATTCAACAGTGGTCAACTGCTAAGAAAATATTGTAGTATTCAGCAGGGGTCAACTGCAAAGAAAATATAGAACCGTTCAACAGTGGTCAAATGTACGGAGTATAAAGTATTTAACAGTGTTTAACTGCAGAGAAAAGAAAGGAGTATTCAACAGTGGTCAACTGCAAAGAAGATGTAGGAGTATTCACAGTGATCAACTGCACAGAATTTATAGGAGCATTTAACAGTGGTCAACTTTACGCGGATAAGTTGAACTCTCCCTCATTTGCATGGCAAAAATTCAAGCAATGGTCCATTGACGGTCAATTATTCTTTAACGAACTGTCAATTGGATACTCCGATTGACGTCCAATAGTCCTTTTTTGTATGGGAATACAATGTTAAAAGAAAAATATGGCGAAAGTATGAATAAACGAATTTAAAAGGAAACGAAAATGTATAAACTATCAAACAGAAATAAAACACGATATTATGCCCTACAAACTGTTTAATAGATAACTTAGCGGACCGAAATTTAATTTTAGAACAATATTTTTGATTGACTTTTCAAGGTACATCAAATCTTAGTGTTATCAAACTCCGTGCTGATAATGCAATAAAGTAGACAGTTGTTGATAAATCCAGAATTAAACTTGAAGTATCTAAAGATACATGACTACTGTTGAGTAACTGTGAATTTTTATTCAGGCTTATTTTATGTTATAATTTCAAATACTGTGGAAATCAAATTAACATGTTTAAACATTTATTCCTCAGCAATTTTTCCTAGGAAATCATAGGTATTTTCCAAACTGCCCTCGGGCTGATATGGGGCCACTCGGGCTGATATGACATATGATATGGATTTTAGTATGTAATATTCTCTATGCATGGCCGAGAGAACCTTATATATAAATTGGCTGTACTTAAATACATAACATACAAATTAAAATCAAACTCGACATCGCAATGCAATGTTTTGGTTTGAACGCATTTTAAAGCTTCGGGAAGCTTTAACGTAGCTGCGTGGTATTTCTTGTTTCTGTTTATGCCCTGTTTATAAGATTTTATTGTTTGTAGATATTTTGAGACCGATGACTTCTTGCTATCTTCACCTTTTTCATACAAAAATACGTTTGTAGAAAATTTCAATTTACTACATGGAATAACATTATTTGGAAATTCCATTTTATTTTACAAAGAATTATTTTTAAGTTAAACAAAGTGCGTTTAAATTCAATGGTACTGGAAGAACGCCATTTCATTCAATGAAGAGAGCTTTTAATTTGTCCATCTTACTTAACAAAGGGCTCAACTGACTAACCATGGTGCTTCTTGTTCTTCGTCAGCAGACTCTCCCCATATATTCGTACAGAAAACCTTATCTCAAATTGTAGCTACATTCTATCCCTGGGTCATCATTAAAACAAAATTGATTTAACCAAACTTAAATCTACACTACCTGTTTCCATTTAACATGCCTGATCATTGCTTTGCTGTTCTTAAGAAGTTTATATGACGTTTTACCTATTTATGACACTGCCAAACTCAAATCGCCATATTTGCCAGCCATACGCCATGGAAACATGATTTGTAAAAAGGAAATATGAAGATAACGAACAAAATTCAAGCTGAAAATCCATTTAGACAATACAAATCGGGAACAGAGCAAAAGCACGGACCTCCAAAAACATTAGAGATGTGATCATGTGCCATAGAAAATGAGCATGCTCTGTCGACCGGTCACACCCGCCGTGTACTCCATGTCATGATCGGGGAAAATGGAAAAATCCATAGACATTTCAGTGTGTATATAATGGCCTAACAATTAGTATGAAAAATCAGTCAGCATTGAACTTTATCGCAGGTTGAATTTGTTGTCAAGGTCATTGTATCGACTATAAAACTTGCGAAATGACGACATTAGACAAGACTGTTGATATCCTTGTTTCACCAACTTGTTTGTAAATATCTTGCCTACTTTTAGAAATTGCCCATAGCATGCTCTTGCGTATCAAATCAACTGGGAGACAAAAACGCCATATGCAGATGATAAGGGTATATTGCTATATAAGTGAAGGAAGTTTACGATTAAAAAATTAAGTCATCACGTTTATCAAAATATTTGTTCGTTAGGTTACCATTCAAGTCTTTTTCAAGTGAAATATCCAATTATGAAACAGATATGTCAGACTCTGTAGTATGTTTTATTTCAAGTCCACTAGGATATATAGAGTCGACATATGAATGGAAGTAACTATTGATAATTGATGATACGTCGTCGATTTATCTAAATGTTGAGTTGATGGCCATAGCAAGTGTTTTCTTCTTCTCATGTAGAAGTTTTTGAATAAATTCTGTTTCATATGAATGCAAAAATAGGTCAGCTTATTACGGGGCGCCATTGGTACACATGGGAATTCCAACAGACTTTAGAAAGACCTAATCTCCAAAAACTACATAGATATTGTCAATTAGAAACTCAAACATCTTTTTAGTACCATCTTCATAGTACTTGTGTGTACAATCAGAATGCTTTTTGAAAAAAAAAATAATTTTGCAAATGACCAATGACAAGGTAAGAATATTTTTAATGTAAAAGCAGCTGTCTAAGATGTCAAAAAGTATGGGCTTTAATTTATCGTGGGGAATATTTGTATAAAGTGCTGAAAAGTCGTACGTTTTGATGTTATTTATAGTGTTAACATTTTGTGATTCTAAATTATCTATAAGTTCCTTGGAGTTATTAAGTATCCACATCTGATTTACACCACTTCTTGAACATACTGTTGTACAGTACACCTGAAGGTTCTCCTTCACTAGTGTGAATATTATAGTGAGGAGGAATGAAAGAGAGAGAGAAAAAAATTAAATCTATAATTTGTCGGGAAGCTTTCACATAAACGCCTTTTTTCCGTCCCATCGGTTCTTAAGGCAAAATTTAAAATATCCCACCACATTTCTATCAGTTTTCTTTATTATCTCGCCCTGTAAAAGGACGTGGTCTTTTATGTAAAGAAAATGAATTCCCTTTATCGAAAGATTCTCTGCTTAAAGTTTTGATAGAATTGGCCTGACTGTTCTGGAGAATAAGATGACATTCTTACAAGTTTACGACGACAACGTCAACGACTATGATCTTTGGTTCAGGTGAGCGTAAAACTGACCACACAGGAGAATTGTTATGCAGAACATGCATAAACATAATTCACAAACTAATTCTGAAGCAATCATTGGAAAAAAAATAGCCTTTCTTCATCTTATCTCCTTTTTTACAATGTCAATAAAGCAAACTATTAAGTTTAAGATTTTATATCTATACTTGCTCGTAATCAGTCAATTAAATTTAAAGATGGTGATTCCTCTATATCAATGGATAATTTTTTTCTTCAAATATGAAGACTGTAATTATGGCATATACAGATATATGTTTGTAAATTTCAGATGACCACAATTTTTTTCAGTGTTGTCTATTCTTCATGTGATACTACAACTGTTATTAAAAGTCAGTAGGGGATGTGCCGTTTTCTTTCAGCTCAGTATTGCGTATTTTAAAAGACATAAATCCCCTCACCAAGTCTATCATTTCCCTCTGATTTGCAAGAATCTGTGTAAAGGCATTCTCTTTGCATTTATCGCCGGAATATCCAGGTTCACAAATCCCAAAACAGGATCCTGTCACGTGATGACATGGTCTATAACCTTTACAATAACCACACTTTACATTCTAAGCCATACCAGCCATGGCTGCATGCTGAATATAAAGTGGAAAAGAAACATAAAAGTCAAAACTTGAACATAACGGTATCGTATCACATGTAAAATATTTTTTATTAGAATACTGAAAATGTAGAACACAGCTTCGCAACTTTCTACACAATGGCTCAAGGTATAATCATTTCAGCAAAGCTTTATGAATTTTATACAAATATATATTTTCAAATTCCATTTACTTTTGTTGCATAATGGCCCTTGATAGCCAGCATCACATCCATTCAAACAAGACCCGTTCAGTGGATGACACTGAACTGATTTAAGGCATTGACCACATCGCAAAGTACACTCCACCATCACACCATCACATTCTGACATGATTTTATTTAAGAAAGAATACAAATATAAAAATGAACTCATTTTGCTTGGAACTGTACGTTAATATTTGAAAAGCTGTAGACATTCGATGAAAGATACATGCCTAAAAAAAATAAATAAAAAATAACATCATTCAATTTTAGTTTGAAAATTGACCATGCAGCACCATGCAGCACTTTTATACATACTGTGAAAATATGAAAGGAATTGTAAAATGATTATTGCTTCAATGGGGACAATCTAACTGATCATGCCCCCCTCACCCCTTTCTTCTTCAATACGTTTTTTCTCTATAATTATACAACAAATATTTGACACTTTATATAAGATGGCGTTCAATAAATCAAAGTGATTTAACGTTTCGCTAGAAATTTCCGCGCCGGCGAAAAAAGATGGAGAACAATATTTTTACACTTTCCTCATAGAAATACGTGATAGTTCACGTGATGAACTTGGCTTCACTTTGAAACTATAATTATTAAAGTGTTAAAATTAAATAATTATAATCATATTTAGCAGTTTACATTTAAGCCAGGTTGTCGTCCATTATATTTATATGTAGGTCGTGATAATCACTAAAAAATTCTCATGCAGTGTAACTTGAGTTTTCTTTTTACAGATCATTTATAATTTACTTCCATGCTATAAATCATTGTTTTATAAGACGAGTTTAACGGAAGACTTATAAAAAAACAACAACAACAACAATCAAAAAACCAAAACAAACAAACAAAAACTAATAACTGGTCCACTGATAAGAATATTTTTTTTAAAAATTGTTTTCAAATACATGTAAATGATCATTTGAATAGTTTGTGTTCCTTACTGGTTCCTTACTGGTTCGTGACTCCCCCCCCCCCCCCCCCCACCACCACCACCACCACAACATACATGTACATACTGGAGCGGAATGTTAACAAACAAAATTCTAATTGTTCAAAAATAAATAAAAGCAAGAAAGAAAACAAACAAAACAAGAATTCAATCACTGTAAACTCGCATGATTAAGTAGATGAAATTAAGATAATAACGGCCGATTTTTTTTTTTTAATTGTGTTATTTCCATGAGCCCCCTTTCTCTCTCTCTCTCTCTCTCTCTCTCTCTCTCTCTCTCTCTCTCTCTCTCGTAAAGCTATTTTACTGATTCTCAGCATTCAGGTGGCAGCAAATTACATGAACATGAACTCTTCATGCAACGTACCAAAGAACTATGACGTTTCCAAATTCAAAAATCAAAAAAAAAAAAAAAAAAAAAAAAAAAAAAAAAAAAAGAAGAAGAAGAAGAAGAATTGAATTTCTCATTGATAACGTGCCCAGACGAGGTACATGTCACTTAAGTTGCATCGAATGTAGGGGGAGTATATATTCAGGTAAACCGTGACCTTGGAGATAGTATACATCCAGCTAGCAAGTGTCAATTAAGAAAAACCCACCGCAATTGCTCTTAGCACCCGCAATATCTTCGAAACGGGTGGCAGCATTTCAATTTGAGTAAAAAATTCTCGAAAGGGACTTTAAACAAACAAGCAAACCTCCTTTTGAAAGCATTGCCCTTCAATTGAAGAAATTTGAATCCCTACACTCAAGGATGTTCTTTGCCATGGTTCGCTTGAATTGACCTAGTGGTTCTGAGAAGAAAATGAAATGAGCTAAAAAGTGAAAAGTTTACAAAAGACATATGCCAGACAGACACTGAGCACTCTTCAATCAGAAAATTTTACTCGAACCTTTAGCTCAGATTAGCTAAACATTATACAACAGACATCTCAAAATTTTGCAGATTTTGTGCTTTGTTGACGTTGAAATGGTGTAATGTTGATGGGTATCTTTTCGATCTTATATTTGAATGCTTCATGTTGTACATGCACATGTCCTTTGTATTGCAGTCATTTAAAACATGTCATATGTTTACACTTGTAGTTGTATATGCCAAAATAGCAGCTCTCCCTAACTTATAATGTAAAAATACACATATTACAAGTTCGTAATGTATTAAGGCCTAATGCAATGTGTCCATAATCCTAGAGTGAAGGACCATCCATGTAGGACTGTTGAAATTTCAATATGCTATTTATTCTTTGTTATCTCCCAACAGATGCTCCTCTGGCAAATCATGGTCTTGCTTGGTATTAAATTTCAGTAATCAGATGACAGTCACACCTATCCAAAAGACATTGAAATTTCTCATTTCAAAAATTTAAAAAAGAAATGTGCAGACCATCAATTATTATTTGTAAAAATTCTCTTATAACATGATTAAAGAGACGTTTACAGGCAGTCATTTGAGGATCTAATAGAATAATATATAGGGATTAAGTTTTTTCATGATTTCACATAAAGGAAATACACATAACTTGTACATGTCAAAATTTATTAGGAATGGCAATTGTCAACAGTGGTTAACAGACTAATCAGTCAGAAAGATGGTAACCGGCTATGGTTTTTATAACCGACTGTTCAATATTTTTGTATATGTTACCTTTTAAAAAAATCTATCGTTATACATGTTTTTCTTTTTCTAAAGTACCACTTAGATCACTTATACCATGTTTAAAACTGAAAAGTTACAATCGACTAATTAAATTTTTCACACAAGTTCCAATTATTTTGTCATTGCAACAAAACACAATAATCTTATAACAAAGTGCAAGCGATTAACAATCTTGATTCATTATAATTGTCATTCATTTTTTTTTTTTTCATTTAGTTTTCAGTATGTTTTATAACCACAGGGAATGACAATCACTTCACTATAAGCTTCAATTCATTATAAGCGTTTTCACAATAAGCATGTTTTATTGTATATTAACCCAAATACTACTACATGTTACATACCCCATATGTAAAAATTCTATTTTCTATATACAAGAACATTTTTTTTACTAAACAATGTTTCACAGGGTAATTAATCTAGTTCATTGTCTGTCATGGTAGTATAGTGGTAGGGCATACGCTTTGTGATCAGGAGACCTGGGCTTGATTTTCATTCACTAAGATATAAAAAAACCCCATAAAATCAATCAAAGTATCAGATGAGTAAGAAGCTGAACCTTACGTCGCTGGCTCAATTCCCACTGCTGGATGAGACTGTATAAACCGAGGTTCTGTGTCACAGTAGGTGCTAATATCAACGAGATTCGTAGAGACTAAAAATTGGATCATTCGTTTCTTACTATGGTTCATTTCTATAGGAAATCTGTTAATCATAATTGAACGAAGTATTTGAAGCAGACTATTGCTGGAACACCTCAGCATCGGAGGTTCAAATGAACAATTTATTGCTTTGAAAAATCAACAACTTCATATTTTGTTGTATTTAAATCATTTAAAAGTAAGAAACGAAAGTTTTATAGGGATAGGGACTTTAAAGGATGTCCAAAGGGGGGAAAGTTGAAGTGGGCAGCTAATTCATTTCAGCCTGTATTGATCGAAACAAGTGGTCGAAGTCCGGGCAAGATCTCCCGAATAACTGCCATGAGATTTGTAGAGACATCAGAAGTTTTTAGTCTCTACAAATCTCGCTGAAATTAAGTAGGTGCTGGCACAAAAAAGATCCCTCACTTCTCAAAGGCCATAAGTGCTGAGTACAGGTTTATATTTGCAGGCTTCCACAAGCAAGTGGTGTCATCATAATATGACTGAAAAAATGTTTAAAGGGGCAATAAACAAACAAATCAATCAATCAATACAGCAGTCTTATCATGGAAATAATCAGGGACCTATATATTTATGGGACAGACATCTCCTTCAGCGCCATGTTTGTTTTTAATCAAAACGTCACACACAACACAGTAAGTTTTTCAAACTTCGTTTTTCCCGAGTAAAAAGCATGTTTCCTGATTAATGTAATCTGTTCCTTTTGTATATCAGAATGGATTTTTAATAAATTTTAAAGGACATATTATAAAATAATTTAGATATTAAGTAACCAAAATCCAAAGTAACCAAAAGTAATCAACAACCAAAATCGGCGAATTCTGGGAAATACAGCTGATCAGGGGCATCCACTGATTTTTAAATAAACGTAATAACAACTAAGATACGGGGGTAAAAGAGTGATAACAACTAATCTTGAAAAATATTTTGATAGATAAATTAAGGTTTTGATCTGAAATATTTGATAGCATTAGAGATATATTTAATAAAATTTGACTTACGAAATCCCGCAACTTACGAGATATCGCGAGACTTGCGAGAGTTGCCTATCCCGTTAGTATATGCATGTAGGTCCCTGAAATCATTCAACTTTTATTTTATTTTTCCCAAATTTCTTTTGCAAATTAACCAAGTGACATTAGTGAAATTTTCCGTCAATAAATTATGATCTAAGGACTTAGCTCTAACAGCTATTTACATTAGTTGAAAAATATAAGAATAAGTATCATGTGAATTATAGTATGCGAGATAGTGTTTTGTTGAATTTTTGCATTTTTTGTTTCAAAAAGTGAGTCTTGGTGAAATTATATGCTATACATGTATTTAAATAAAAGGTAAATCGGTGGGGATTTGATAAGGCTAACAAACAGTGTCTGAACTATAAAACAGATAACATGTCAGTGTGTGAACATTTATAAAAACATGAGTGCTCTGAATAGCTAGAGTGTAGAAAATTTTTGATAAGAAAAACTCTAACCTTAATTTCTGTGGTTCACGCCAATCACATGCTAAAATGTCACCGTGAACTCTCATCACTCGTTACATTTATCAATGGAAACTCCGAAACAGAGTGTTCATCGTTGTTAATGTGACCGTCAGAATTTCCTCGTTAACAATTCACAAAAGAATATATAAATCGGATAATCCCCCTTAAATTAATGCTCCAAAGGATTGTTAAAGTGCTTTATAGCTGCTGATTAAATGTGCATGTCTACATACGGCTTGTGCGGTGAGAAATGTACAACTTCAGTCACATGATTTCACATTCTCTGTTTGGAAATCCGACTTCGATGGCTACTTCCCAGGCACACACTAAAAACATACCAAAGCCTTGATATTTACCTGATGCTTTTTCAAAAAATAAAATAATCAGATTGAGTATTATACATGATTTATTTTAAAGATTTATGGACTATTCTGCATTATATATGCTATACTGAAATACACTTCTTTAGAATATTTACTTACAAATTAACATCAGGTCAAATCAGGTCTTTAGTATATCAGGTCTTTAGCATCTTCCTACTTCCTACAGTGTTGTGCGTGATATGTTACATGTACAAACAAGACGCACCGATAAACGGATGCCAATAAAAAGAACATTTTATTTTTACATTTAGTTGTGTACATATATCGCATTTATAAATGATTTGAATAAAAAGAAAACAAAGAAACAGAATCAACACGATATATTTCAGATGCTTCAACTAAAACTGTGCAAGAGGCCCGGAAAAGGCTTGGCTGGCTCGTAGACAACTTGTTCCTGTAATGATTCTCACACATTTGTTTTATGAAATGCAAATAAATATTGCTTGGAGCTTGTTTCTCTTTATATCAAATGACAAGATATAATAAGCTCGAAATTATTTCAGTCAAACTTTTTCATAATATATCAAAATTTTGATCTCAGAAAAAGACGTTCATGAGCTGTTGACCCCTAAATATAGGGACCAGCCCTTTGTCCTTGATCTTATCTAAAAGCACTCGAAATTACACACAACTTTTGTTCTATATGTCTTACCAAATTATTCTCTGTTTAAAAGTTATAACACAAAAGGTAGCAACATTCCATGGTGAAAAAATGTTAAAATTTGCCGTCACTAGCTTTCGAACTTAAAAAAAATAGCTTATAATTTAACCACCTTGCACAGCTTGTACAATATATTAGCTACAAGTTCTCCAACTTTCATGTAAATATCTTATGTCATTCTTGAGATTTCTAATGGACAAGAGACATTCCAAATATCAGTTAAAAGGCAATAACTCATAGACGAAGGCATATATCAAAAAATTGAGAAGAAACTTTTTTTTTTTAATGCAAAGTATCTAACCTGAAAGTTCCATAGCAATCGGGCGAAAGATCTTTGAGAAATCGCCTGTCAAAAATCGGCGGGAAAAAAATAAATAAGAAGAAACAGTAGAAAATCAGTAAAGATTTCCGAAGCGGAAGCTCGGAAGACTCTAATAATCTTAACCATCAGAATCAGTAGAAGGTCTTCCGTTGGGACGGAAGACCTTAATAATATTAAGAATGATTGTGAAGTAGACATAAAATGTATTATAACTTATATCTTCATGTATAACCAAATATTTTATTTGTTTTACCTATCACAATATTAAATGTATATTTAAACTACAACTAAATAATATAAAATTACATAAAGTTCAAATAGGTTGTAAACTTTATAGCGTCCTCTTTAAGTCAATTTACTGGACAATATACTATTGATGCTCAGATTGAGAAATTAACATCTTTGAAAGAAAATGTAGCCAGGAGACTAGACTTAAACACGATAAACTTTTGAAGGGTGAAGGTACTAAATTCTTGTCAAAATATAGACGGCAGGAATGATTTAATAATCTCAATCTCAACTGTATACAAATGTGGCAATGACTGCCTGTTTTTATTTTTATTCTGTTCTGTTTTGATGACTCCTCTATAAGCTCTGGCATTTTTTACCTTTTTGTCTCCACTGTTATTAAGAGTTTGATAGATTAATGAATGTACATCTAATTAGAGCTACGGTTTCTTCCTGTAAATCTGTTTATGTATAGATAGAATTTTTTTTTCATTTTTTTTACAGCCCCATAAACTTTTTAAGGTAGATCTAACTTTAATTTACGTGCATAATGTTATAACATTATGTTATCGTTATGTAATACAAGTTCTTGAAAATAAAACAATGTTTCCCACTAAAACTATAACATTTGCTACAAGAAAAACTTTGAAATCATACCTTGCCCATGTGTAAAATCTTTTGCATAAATCAAAACATATATAACTATACACTTTAACGCCATTATCCGTAAATATCTATTTTTAAAGGAAATAATTTAAAGGGAGCAAGTGAGTGATGGGACTTTCCCTTTCGTTTTTTATTTATTTGATCATCAACCATATCGAACAATTACAAACTAAAAGACTGTTTACCTTTTTGAATCTATTTTTTTTTTTTTTTTTTTTTTTTTTTTTTTTTTTTTTGAAATACTGCTTTTTCTATATACTGACTTTCAACGATACAAGTGGCAGCTTTAGTCGTAACGGAAGGGATTATTTGATTTTATATATATATATATATATATATATATATATATATATATCTTCAAAGGAGAATTGAAAGTGTTATGTATATAATAACATAAACATAAATAAAATTAAGAATCAGTAAACACATAGCGTACAGACCCTGAAACGTGCTACTACCCCAAAAAAGCGCGTGACTTTCGTGCGCTTTTCCTTTCGTGGAAACCGTGTAGCGCTTCGTGTAAACCGTGCAGCGTTCCGTGCAAACCTAGTAGCGAGCGTGTACCGTTCGTGCAGCGAGCGTGTGGGGTAGTAGCACGTTTCAGGGTCTGTACCATGTTTTGATACTAGACATTTGTTTTTGAATTGGTGACTTTTTTAAACTTATTTATATTGAGATTTCAAAAATTACGACAGCCCAATAATGCAAACCAAAACTAAATAGAAAAAAAAAAACCCAACAAATTATTAAATAAAAAACGAAATTATTATATAAAAAGCAGATTATTTTAAAAAACGAAAATACTAAATAAAAAACAATATTATCAAATAAAAAACGAAAATACAAACTGAAAAAACGAAATTATTAAATAATAATGGGAAAAAAATATATATATATAAAAACGAAATTATTAAATAAAAACGAAAATGCACAATAAAAATACGAAATTATTAAAAATAAAAGAAAAGAAAATCCATAATTAAAAAACTGAAGCTAAAATACGGAATTTAAATGTGCATGGCAAGGGCGTGAAGCCAGGAATCATTCGATAAAGCGCACGTGTTATAAAGTATCACTTAACAATTCTATTGACCTGATTTTGTTTTGACATTAAAACAAGTGTGGGGGAAATGAAAAAAAAAAGAAGATAAATGTCAAATTGACAAATATGGAAACGAACTAAACCTTAAGCGCCCCTATCTGTGAACCCACATATCTTGGGTTGTTGAAACAGTAAGGAGAATGATTAGAATACTTTGTGCGGATTTTTATGCAAGTGTGTTTATTGTTTGTTTACAGATATAACTGACTTAAAAATACAAATTGAAAATTTTTCATTAAGAATACTGTAATTCAATTTTTATTCCTTTATTTTTTAGTAATTATGAGAGAAAGTGTGCTCGCCAACATTTAATTCTCGCGTATAATAGTATTCCTTAAGATGAAATAGAGCAATAACCACAATTCGAGAAATATTTTTCTCGCTTATCAAGAGTCAATTACTATCTTGCGAAGATAAAGTGTTGCGAAAATTTAGTGTTCTACAGTATATGAGATTAAATAGTTAGTGCATCACTTCTATTTAAGCATTGATAAAATGATCAAGAAATTAGAAGTGTTTTGCTTATTTTCAAATAAAGTAATCAAAAATTAAAATCTATTCATTGTAACCACCTTTACTTGTTTAATTTTTACACTTGCACTCTTTATTTTTTTTTTTTTACAATGTCAAACAAACCCTCAAAATCCGATCAGTAATATGTCATTTTACAACATTATTGCGCTGTGCAATAATGAAAAAAAAAGATGTATAGCCATATGATTTTCCTAAATGTTAAGAAGTTCACCAGCTAAAAAAACGGACTCTTAACATACAGACATGTATATGTTAAATATTTTGGCAATTTATTATCATAATGGCTTTGATGTTTCATGTCCAGATTCATTGTTTGATGATAATTACACCTACACTGAGGGGTTAAGAAAGTTAATGTTAACGTTGACTTATCGTCTTTTCTAGAATTACCGGCCAATTCATCAGACTAGTCAAAGTTCACACTAATATATATATATATATATATATATATATATATATATATATATATATATATATATATATATATATATATATATATATATATATATATATATATATATATATATATATATATAGATCTAAGGATATTAAGATAACCAAAGGTAAAATAATCCCCTATTGTGATTATCTACTCCATTGGTTATGTTATCGATGTGGGAATAGCTGAGTTTAAATGCAAATATTATCACGCTTGTTTTAATGTTGAAACAAATTTAAATCAGGTCTATAGAATTAATGCTTTATCATACGTGCGTGTATGCGGTTTATAGGTTTACGCCCTTACAATGCACATCTAAATTCCGTGTTTTAGATTAATTTTTTAATTTAATAATTTCTTCTTTATTTTGTATTTTCGCTTTTTATTTAATTATTTCGTTTTTTTATTTTGTAATTTCGTTTTTTTATTTAATAACTTTGTTTCTTATTTAATAATTTCATATTTAATTTTGTAATTTTTTTTTATTTTGCATTTTCATTTTTTGTTTAATAATTTCGTTTTTTTTTTTAATTTAATAATTTTGTTTTTTATTTAGTTTCGGTTTGCACTTTTGGGTCTCCGTAGAAAATTACCAGCATTAAGTCTATAAAGTTTTTTTTTTTTTTTTTTTTTTCAAATAAATGTAAAATTAAAACAAATTTCTTAACTACTATAAATTTCTTAACTACTACAAATTTCTTAACAACTACAGTAATGCTGGGATAAATAAGAAGGTTGTGATATTACTATCATTCCAAAAAGAGCATGTCACTTTCTTAGATGCAATGCTTGAAAAAACACCTTTACAAAACTTTACTTGCAAAGTAAATCTCATTAAAGGTGCTCCAAAAAGGTAACCTTTACTTAAACGAAAAGGTAATTAAATTTAACCTTTCACCTTTAATGCTGCATTAAAGTTGATATATATATATATATATATATATATATATATATATATATATATATATATATATATATATATATATATATATATATATATATATATATATATATATATATATAACTTTTTAAAATCTTTATTTAAATACTGGCCTTTGTTTAATACACTCGTACTTAAGTGCTTAAGTGTAAGATTTCAACAAATGGTTTTTGACTTTTAAAATAAATAGGTATCTGATGTGTCTATTGTGTTACCCCTTCCCCATTTTTGTTAAACTCGATCTTACTAAAAATACACAAATTTTCAAACGTTATATCAATTTCCAGTTGTATTTAGTATTAGAGATTGTCATCTACAAAATATAAAAATTTATACTATTTTTGTATACTGTAGATGGACAATCAAAAATGTAAAAATGGTATCAGATATCAGAATATAGATATAATAAACTTTAAAATTCCCTATGACTTAACCTTTAACTTATTTGATTTGCTGATAGATGGAGAACTCTTTTTTATTTGCTTTTAGTGTAGATATATTGAAACCTTTTCTGTTATAATTTGTGCTTCATAAATATCTACCAAAAACAGTTACAAACATTACAAGATTACATTTCTTACTTGAACAGGCAATAAAATGACAAAGAATAAAATTAAAAAGGTTAAAATACAATATTATTTATCCTTTATGGTGCATGTACATGTGTTAAAACTTTGCAGTTTAAATAGAACTAAAAATGCCATACTCAGTTATTACTCAAGATCACTGACGAGAAACTACACAACATAAATCAGGCAAAGTACTAGTATTTCCAACTTAAACTATTAAAGGATATCTAATGAGTATTTATTCACAGGTTAATAATGTTGACATCTTGTAAGCATAATGGTGCAATATACATATTCACAAAATAAAGAAACAAAATTGCTTAAACACCTATTAGAATATAGGTTCAGATGTAGTTTTGCAAGATGCATAAGTAAATGCATGTGTCCAGCTTCACGCAGTGAGTCTGTTTGAGCTTGACTTTATACTTTGGACTAAATGTTACATGTATTGTGTCTGTGGTAGGAGAAAATATGTAACTGGTTGTGGTAGATGCTTGAGTGTTTGCATATTGTCCAGCTTCACACAGTTTCATGTATGTGCATCCTCTAAAGAAATGGAAAATCATAATGAGTTACTAAGTTTCTCAGTGCACAATATACACAATTTTACTGAAAATTAAACTTGTGCAAAAACTCTCTTGCTGAATAACTTTCATTATTAAAATGCTTGAATGTTCATCTATGTATTTTCAGATATTTTCTAGTGAGTGTATATATTCTTGATCACGATGGCATCCATATTTGATTCCCCTCTCTGTCATCTTTTCTTGGTCACCAATTAATTCAACAGTAGGCTAGGTACTCAGATCTCTCAGGTGTTGGACAAAAGGAGTGCTAATAATAAACATAATCTTCGAAATTAGAGAATAACATCTATTTCTTTTCCAGGTTTGCATTAATTAGTTATCTTCTGAAATTAATGCACTTCTGCAATAACCTTGAAAACTTGCCAAGATACTTTAAATGTTTGTAGCATGCTTTAACTACTACTTTAATTCTATTTTTGAAAGTTTAGAATAATAGAAAAACAAGTTCAAATATGAAAATAAAATGTAAAAGATCTTAATAATGAAGATTCATTTACACAAATTCGGGAGGTCGTGAGTTCGAATCTCGGCCGCGACTGACCTAAGTCGATAAAAAATGGGTAGCAACTGTTCCTTCGCCATGCGCTCGGCACTTTGAAGTAAAAGTTGCGGGTCCTTCGGATGAGACCTTAAAAACCGTGGCCCCGTGTCACGGCAGGCGTTGGCACGATAAAGATCCCTCACTGGTCAATGGCCCTGAGTGCCTAGTAAAGGTCAAAATTTGAAGCCCTTCACCGGTATATGGTGACGTCTCTATATGAGTGAAAAATTCTCGAATGGGACGTAAAACAACATACAATCAATCAATCACTTACACAATGTGATAACACATTGAAGTCAATTCCTCACCTGACTTGCTCATAATTTATCTTCATAATGGAGTTGATTCTATGATGATCACTTTCGGGCTCGGGATTCCGGATCGGGCTCGGGATTCCGAGGAGTATGGTGGGAAAAATTAGGCAGGCCACAAAGTTGGTAAATTATTTAACTGTTAGTGAATTGTGCGCTTTGCTTAGGTATTGAAGATGATAGGAGTCGAATGTTGGCGAATTTGTTCAATCCTGTAAGAGAGTGAAACGAAAAGACTCTTGCCCGCGGACGTGGACAGCATGGCTTCAAAAATGGCGGAAATGGAGGTTATTGAGTATAGCGTTGTTACTATTTAGTCTATTGCTGTTGTTGGGGGACGTCGAAGCTAATCCATGCCCGACTGGCCATGGCCATGGGAACGAGGAACAAAGGTTTACAAGAAATACGACACAAAGGAAGTTACCGTTTGAAAAACAGCCACCATCATCGCCCAGCGGACAGTCACATGATTTGGTAAAAATTATTCGCGAATTAAAGGATGAGTTAAAAGAAGAGCTTAAAATATAAACAGTAAATTAGAGACAGAAATAACAAAGTTAAACCAGAAGTTAGACAGAGTGATTGACACAAACGATAGGTTGGAGAGTAACATGAAGCAGCTTGAAGAAGAAAATGGGATACTCAAAGCTAAAGTGAGGAGGCTTGAAGATCAAAGTAGAAGAGATAACCTGATCGTATGGGGGATAGAAGAAGACCAGGAAGAAGCAGAAACATGGATTGACTGTGAAGAAAAAGTAAGACAATTATTTAAAGACACCCTTGGTATTCAGCGTGCAGACGATGAGGACAAAATGGTCATAGAGAGGACACATAGGCTTGGAAGGATACAAAGAAATAGTACGAAAGCAAGGGACATCATCGTAAAATTTGGTAGATGGAAAAACAGACAACAAGTCCTTGCAGCTGCACGGGAAAAGCTTAAGAAAAAGAAAGACGAACCAGAAAACCTTATCTCGATAAGTGAAGACTTCAGCATAGAATCAAAAGGGGTTAAAAAGGATTGCTAAAGCATATTGACAACATTCGCAGTAAATACAAAAATGTAGTGTTGACCTATGATAAGATCATGGGAGATGGAAAAACATTTCGATATGACCCGCGCACAGACGAACTGTATACAGAGGGAGCATCCAAACCATTATTCGCAACGCATACTTCTACAGATGAGTTCGATGGGAAATAACAAGAAGGCCGAGGCCCTGTAAAAGAGGTGAAAATGCTTACATGGAATATTGGTGGTATTAGGAAATTATTAGAAAGACAAGAGGCTTCTGAATTTATAATGCAAAATGATATTATTTGTCTGTTAAAAACTTGGGCAAGTAGTACTCAAGATTGTAAAAAATATTTTCCCAGGTTTTGTTGAATATTGTAATATAGGGTCTAAAAGATCAGTGTATGGAAGAACTCCACAAGGTATTGCAATTTATGTATGAAGAGAAATTGAAATTTTTGTAAAAAGATGGGTAAAAAATACGATGTCTATTATTTTAGTGTTTTATAAAGAATTGTTTGGGACTGATAAGGATGTTGTTGTGGTTGCCTGTTATTTGCAATTGCCACCAGAAAATTCTAGTTTTTATGAAGATAAGGATGATAAAAATGGTGTATACTTACTATATAGTGAATTGTTAGAGTTTTTGAGTAACGTTAAAGAAGAGGTCTGTGTAATATGTACAGGAGATTTTAATGCACGTGTAGGTAACATGTTGGATTTTGATGAGAATGAAAAAATATATCCCAGTTATTGGTGAAGACATAGATGAACAGGGTACTTTTTCCCTACCAAGAAAATCACGTGATAAAGGCATAAATAAATTTGGAAAAGCACGGATTAATGTATGTAAGTCACTACAATTGTATTTCGTTAAGGGAAGATATGAGAGTGATTTTGAAGGGCATTATACTACATATCTACAAATGGTAAAAGTGTTATTGATTACCTTTTATTGTCTGCAGAGTTATTTCCCTTTTTGAAAGACCTTGTTGTAAAAGAATCAGACATATCCGACCATTTTCCAGTGATTTGCATTTTTAAAGTGCCGAACCTAGTGAACATAGATAAAGAACCAAGTGTGAGGGGGTCTTGTAAGGTTTAGATGGAAAGAAGAAAAGAGATCAGATTTTATTGAAAAATTTAACTCAGATTATGTAAAAACATGCTTGTCCTCAGTAGATACAAATTTAAGAAATAGTAATGTGAATAATGCTGTACAGTTAATGACAGATATATTACAATATTGTGCTTTAGAAATGAAATGGGAAAAGAAACCTATGCAACTAGAGCAGCCTAAATGGTGGGATAAAGACTGTGAAGAAGCTAAGAGAAAAAGGAGTTGTGCATTAAATACATATAGGAAAACAAATTCAGAAGAAGATCTGGACATTTATAAATTACAACGACAAAGATTTAAGATTTATACAATTTTACAGAATCTCAGTTTAACCAGTTACAGATTGAAGGGTGTTTAAGTGAACATGATACAGGAAACATGTGGCAAGCTATAAAGAAATTGACAAGAGGTACCTTCAAAACTAATATTTCAAATACCGAGTGGATAGATTATTTTAAAACCCTACTAGAGTATGCTAAGTTTGACATAGATTGTGTCTTTGAATCAGAGGCCAACAGTTTTCTAACAGAACTTGAAGAGGGTAAAGTAAAAAATGAAGTAATTGAATTGGATAAACCTATTGAACTATGGGAAGCAAATGATGCACTTAGTAAAATGAAGAATAATAAAGTTCCAGGAATCGATGATTTAGTGACAGAAATTTATAAAAATTCTTTCAATCAATTATCAGAATACCTTGTAAAATTATTTAACATTATATTAGAAACAGGTGTTTTTCCAAGCGAATGGGGTAAGGCTATTAATGTCCTATGTATAAGAATGGAGATAAGAATATTACAGAATATCATTACTGAATGTTATTAGTAAAATTTTTACCAAAATTTTGAATAATAAATTGACATGTTGGGCAGAATATGGAGAAGTGTTGTCTGAACAACAATCTGGTTTTAGACAGACTCGTTCTACTATTGATAATTGCTTTGTTCTGCAAGCAAGTATATATAAATATATTAGTAAGAGCAAAGGTTGAATGTATTGCCTCTTTATAGATTTCTCAAAAGCTTTTGACTGTGTACAACATAATATTTTATTGTATACACTATTCAGGAAAGGAATCAGTACAAAAATTTTATTGATTTTAAAGTCAATGTATTCCCAGTTAACAGCATGTATTAGAAATCAAAATCATATTTCAAACTTTTCAAACTTTTTCCAGTGTAATATAGGCGCTAGACAGGGTTGCTTGTTAAGTCCTCTCTTATTTATCATGTTTATTGGTGAACTTACAGAATTATTAGAATCAATGGAATGTAAAGGTATATACATTGATGAGTCATTTCCTAACATTAAGCAGTTATTTTTTGCCGATGATGTAGTAAACTTTGCAGATACAGTTATTAATTTACAAAATCAAATTAAAGTATTAGAAAAATTTTGCTATAAATATGGCATGAAAATTAATCTACAAAAGTCAAAGATCATGGTGCTTAGATGTGGAGGTATAACAAAAAGTACAGAGAAATGGTTTTTTGATGGAAAAGAAATTGAAATTGTACCATTTTACAAATATTTAGGGTTATATTTCACAAGTAAAATGACATGGGAATTGACAATGAAGTCTCCGTGTGTGTCGGCGGAAAAAGCATTGTTTACTATATATAAACTTATGAAGATGTACAATGCATCATATAAACAAATCTTTTGCATCTTTGATAGAATGATTGTACCTATTTTGACTTATGGTGCTGAAATATGGGAGTTTGAGTTATCTTAATGTATTGAATCTGTACATACCAAGTTTTGTAGAAGAGTATTAATATCAATTCTCTGTAATTATCAAAATAGGTTGGCCACGCATAGAAAAACATTTTGATTTTCTAATAATAATTTTATACAGTTGTGTCATTAATTGTAAAATCTAAAGTGGGTTTATGAAATAGACCCGTGGTTGCCATAGAAACGGGGTGCAAAATTCCTCAATTTCGTTAATTATGAAAAACATGTACTTATCAGAAAAAACTGTGTCCAGAAATGAAAAGAGATAACTTAATTTGTTTTAATTATTTATATCTAATACTACAGATAAAAGCAACGATATCTATAGTTTTCATTTAATTTCACAATAGTAAATGGTCATGTTATATAGTAATAACATATCAGATAGATGATTAGTTTCATGGAGTTTTTGGAGACTTAAAACAAAAAAGGCACACTGATTACAAATTTAGTAATAATTAATTATGAAAGGCTGATGTTTGATTATATCAAAATGTGTAAAATATTGGTGGGAGATTCAAAGGTGTAAAAGAAATTCAAAGGTAAAGATTAGTTTTTTCTACATTTTGAAGCATTTTTTGCTTCCTAATATATATGTACATGCAGTTTGTTTCCTAGTATATGCATATTTTATTCAACAAAAGATGTTGAAACTCAGTAGCCTAAATATTATGTCATTTTAGGATATTTATATATATGGCACTTTTATAGTTGACTTTCTACAGCTTGAGTATCTCTGACGTTTTGTCAGTAAATCCTTGTTTTTTTATTAGAAATCATCTGAACAAAGTGAAAATTCGAATAAATTAAAAGTCGAATATCTTGGATATGGGGTAACCCATATCTATTCTTGTTTACCGGTAGGTGGTGATTCCTAGCCCTTCCTTATCAAATTAAGCGCCCTATAACTTTTGACGGTTTGACTTTCTGACCAATAAATTAATATTTTTTATTCAAATATGCCATTGAGAAAAAATGTATATGAAGCATATAAACATTCCTTGCTGATACAACTGATTTTCCCCCCAAAAATATATAAATGTATAAAAATTTGTGCCATTATAAGTAGATTTACTTTTTGTGATGTGCTGGGACACAATTTTATGTGAACATCATTTATCTTTATAATATATATTTCCACTTCTGTCAGCTTTTCTCATTGTTTATCCTATTAAATGACACTATTTGAACTTCCTATGTTCATGCATAAGCAGAAAATAGAAAAACATGTTCGTTTTGATGTCATAATTTCATTCAAAAGGCCATTATCATTTAATCTTTAAACTTATTAGATATATCCAAAAATGTACTACATGTACTGACATAATCGATCTAGGTTAAGAATGCACTGAAAATATTTACTGAGTTATTTTTGTTTATATAGACTCTTTCATTCATCTGTGAAGTACTGTATATGTATATTTCAGTTCTGTATATAATCTTTTCAAATAGCAAACAGTGTAAAAAAAAAAAAATAAGTGCATATATGTACATATATATTAGTATTAAAAACATAATTTAAAAAACTACATACATGTAGAATATTCATCTCTGAATTATAACTACATGTAGCTATTAATGATAATATTTTTAAACCACTGACCATGTTTTTTTTTTTTCTATAAAATTCAATACAAATTATTTGATACTCTGGCAAATATTCACTACTGGTAAGATGACTACATACATGAACATGTCTGTGTATGGATTATATGAATTTTCCTTTTGATCATGTTCCTAGGAAAATAATTATTTTCATTAATTTTTATCAAAGGATTTACCAATAAGATGAATAAAGAAAAAAATGAGACCAGTACACCAAAACAGGACCAAATAGGCCATGACTATAGAAGTTCGGGTGCATTCTGCAAGAAAATGGACAGCTTTTTTTCTTTACAAGGTGACCATTCTTAAAATATGAAAATAAATTAAATTGTTACAAAATATTCCAGTTTACCTAAATTTAAACTTTGCTTATTTCTTTTGTTTATTTTATATAATTTAATTCGCAGCTAGGTTAAGGACTCCCATATATACGTCAGCCTATGCAGAGGTTCGGGAAAGCTATTATGACGTCACATTAACACAATACAAATGAATCTCGATGAATAAATACTATATGTTCTTTTTAAAGCACACTAAATACTTTCGTTTCTAATAAATATTATAAAGATAAATGGATGTGCAACTTATCTTGCCATAATAGCACTTAGTATATGTAGAATGAAAGCCAGCTTGATCTCGCTGTACTTACTGAGATGACGTCATTTCTTAGTTTGACACGCAGTTTCTCTGTACTTCAGGCGTGGATCAAGCTTTTATCGTAGCATGTAAAAATAAAAATAAATACGAAACACGCGTAATCCGACCAAAAGAAAGACATATTCTGAAATATATCAATCCACATTTAATTGTCAAACTAAATTGATAATGTGTAGACTTTATATAAAGCCGTAGGGAGCACATTTGTACAGTAACGTGCTTGAATGACAGGTTCAACCCCTCGAAAATATCAAAAGTTCAACGATATCCGCTTCACTATGAATACTGAATTTTTAAACACGTGTAGATATTATTCCTACTATTCTGGAAAGTGCTGGGAGCTGGTTGTGCATTGTGTATTTATTGCGTAATCTAACATTATTTCAATGCGTATTACATTTTTTGTCTGGAGTTTATGGAAAGACGGCTTAATTGTAGACAATTCCCGAGCCTGAGGAAGTTGCTCCCAGCACTTTTCGTGTTACGGAATTTGTCTCAAAGAAAACAGAATGAATTTTATAGCGGAAAGATGCCCGTATATCGTTGAACTTTTACGATCTTTGTAACAGTACATATATGTTCTAATTTTAATCCTGTCACGTGACAAACAGCTGATGTAAGCGATGTCGCTTTGGCCGAACTTAGCAGAGACCCGATATATATAAGTGCAAACACCACAATTCACATTTATGAAATCTAATGCTGTTAAAAAAATATTAAAATTGTATTCATTTTCCCTGAATATATTAAGGCGTATATTTCATGGGCGTCCTTAACCTAGCTGCGTTCCTGTCCAGTAACGGAATAACTCTTATAATCAGCACAAAGAAAAAAACTTTCTAAAGGGATTGCATAAACATTTAACTTAGCTCGAAATCAGTGTATATTGCAAAATGCAGGTATTATTTACTGTTGCAGGTTGAAAATTTCACCTCGAGCATATTTGAGTAGGAATGTCATATCATTTAGGTTTAAAACCAGGAAAGTGAAAGCTGAACTCCAACCCACTTCAACATACCGGTACCCATTGTCTTCAAGATATCAATGTTTGAGCTGTCAAAGTTCAAATGTAACAGGAACATGTTTATTCTAAAGAAAGACATATGAGGACATCTTCAAATCTGAATGCCCATATTACAGTTTGTTTTAGAACTTATCAAGCTTCATCCTGTACCTTAAATTGCCAGAAAAACTCAACTCTGCATAATTCTCATTAACTAATTATCAGTGTTACCTACATATGTCAATGTAGGTCATTACATGCCTGACCAACAAAAGAAATGAGATGAGCTCTAAAAGTGAAAAAAAAAAAAAAAAAAAAAAAAAAAAAAAAAAAAAAAACAGAGACAAGATTTACAGAGCAGCAAAAACAGTATAACTTGTCACGTAAATTTAATCCTGTATGGTTGAGAATACCCTAAAGGTGGCATATATAAAAAAAAAGTTTAAAAAATTATCTCTTGTTTTTGGAATTTATATTTACATGAATAAAGAGAAGGAAATTGACTAAGCTGATGTGATGAGATGTTGGCAGGAACCTAAAATGAAACTTAAATGGGAAAGTGAAAGGAAGTACTTCCTTAAAATGATACATGTGGGGGACAATATTTCACAATTTTCAACTGGCTTTACAGAATACAGATGATCCACTTCAAACCTAATTATTAATTATATGTCAAACACTTTGTTTAAATTTGTATGTATAATTTTCTCATGTACTAAAAAGTAAAATTATGCATGTATTATTAATCTGTTGTTTAAGGTCCCAAAAAACAGTATATAGGGTTCCCTATGTCCACCTGTCTTTCTGTGTATCAGTTTATCAACAGTTCAAATGGATGTGCATTACACTAATGCATGCTTTAACAAAATTTTGACAGGCAGAGGGAAGCTTTTTGCAGACTTCAAAGATGATAAATCCTGTGAGTGTAATATTTTTATTTGAGAATTAATTGTATTTTAGATTTCAGTGTTTGGAAACTGATGCAGACTTTTAAGTGTAGTGATACTGGTTTGGCTTTCTGTGTGTGAGGAATATGAAGGGTGGGGGTGGAGGGTGGGGGTTTTACGTGATATTAATGACATTATTTTAAAAATGTATTTTACTTGCTTTAAACAATGTCAGAGTGATACAGATTAAAAGTTTGGATTTGTTGATTTATCGATTTATTTTAAAGAAAGATAGTACAAAATGCTGTGTGAAATCTTCACAAAAGCTGTTTTTGTTTGTTTTTTTTTTTTTTACATATTGCCAATTTCATGAGTACATTTGTACTGTACCGTCCCCTTCAAACGAAGTTTGGGAGTAAGGGTATATAGGAACCACCTTGTCTATCTGTGCAGTCTTATCTAAGACATATAATTGGCATAAAGATTAATCATGACTTGAGGATGTGCCATCCAAGGTCATTCTGGCAAGTTGAAGGTTACCGGCAAAAAAAATTATAAAGAAAATTTATGGAAGTTGAAAATTCAAACATAAATTGAGCTAAAAGTATGTCATGACCTTGACCCAAGGTCAATGTAGTAAGCTGATAATCACTGGCAGGAAAGGTGAAAAAATTCATGTCAGGTCTATAGTTTTCCAATGGAGAAACGTTGGATGTTTATATTTTAGTCCAGAATTACTTATCACCAGAGGATGTGAAATTATTTTAACCAATGTCATTTTATCAAGTTCAAGGTCATGTTTCATAAGTTTAAAAAAAAAAAAAATCTGGGGGGTTAGGGGGGTTATAATTTTTTGACGTCACTCACAGTACCTCTGGTTTGCAGTTGCCCATGAACTTTTCATAAATTGTGACAAATACTTTAAATTGAAATGAGTAACATATTTTGAATGTCCTGCTTGTTTTTTATCTTTCATCCCAGAATTTTTCAAGTTTGACCAAATCTTGAAAAAAAAAAAAAAAATGAGGTTTTGCCATTATTTGACAAAGCATTACAATATTCAAAATATTTTTGCAACAAGATAAAAAAAAATGCAAATCTTAAATGTCAATAATTTAGTTTAAAAAATATAATAATCAGGTTTAATTCTACATAGGTATAATAAAAGGTTTAATAAGTGTACTTTTGGCAAGATTGTTAAACACAACTTAGCCATTTTGGTTAAAAATCTTGCATTCCTGTTTCCATGGTAACAAATCTTGCATTCCTGTTTCCATGGTAACAGAGAATGCATAGAAAAAAATGTTATTTCATATATATTAGTTTCAACCTAAGGGGATAGTTTCAGGAAACTGGAGACATGCCGTGGTCAGTCTACATGTACTTCAAATTTGTCAATTTTACAGGGGGGGGGGCATTTGTGTGGGTGTTCACAGTTCTCTTAGCTACATTGTAAGAACAGCTTTATATGTACGTGTATAAGAAACATTATTTAAAGGAACATATTGCATAAAGATTAGCAGGATACAATTATGCTTTGGATTGTTAATGAATTATAATTTGATCATTGGTCAATTCACTGCAAATGACAGGATACACATACAATTTAGGTCATGTTTACTCATGTTATGGAGTGTGGAGTTGGACAGACATACAGACATACTACATTCCAACATATCTTAATGCTTATGGAAATGGGATGTGAATATTTTTACATGACACATCTCCTACATATGGACTACTTTTACTATAAGTGACATCTAAACAGGTAGAAAAGAAACATTTCTTTTCTATATGAACATGATGAAATGTGCATATGTTCCTTGAAATATAATGGAAATTTTGCAGATTTTTGGGTAATTTTTCATCAGCTTTCTTAAAAAAATATTTAAATGTCCCATAGATATTTTTATGTGTTTAGATTAACTTATGTACCATCTATAGAATGCACTGCTTTATAAATTTCAAATCAGTGTGCAAAGGATACAAAAATCACTTTGAAAAGGGGTCTGAAATGGAAATTTTCTTATTTTGGCAAAATGCCAAAATCCCCAAAGATATGTGTTGTTTAGGCATTATGTAGAATTACAGTTTTTAGGAAATTCTGATGTAATACTAAAGAGGAGTAATAGTAGTTTTTATACAAAATTAGGTTTTCTCATTCTCTTGTTTCCTATAAGTTCTGTTTTATTCAGTAAAACTTACAAAATCACGTTTTTTGGTCAAATTTTAGGAAGAATATACAGGGGAAAAATAGGTGTCGTTACCATAGCAACGAAACATTTTTTAGAATAAAAAAAATTAAAATCATTAATGATGTGACAATATGAATACACACAAAAAGTTTTATTAAAATTGAAAATGTAGTGTGGCCAGGCAGTACTGACATTGTTTGATAATTACAGAGAACTGATATTAAGACTCAAGAACAATACACCTGAAATAGTTGTCTTAGGAGAACTAGGGCGATATCCCCTTATGGTACACTACTTTAAGAAATTTATTGCATATTGGTTAAAGATACTTTGTATGGAAGATAATAGATACCCAAAAAGATGTTACTTATTTTTACTTCAGTTAAACAATGTTGGTAGAATTAGAGGTAACTGGGCATCAGAAGTGAAGTCAATGTTATTTAGATATGGTTTCCATTATGTATGGCTATATCAAGGTGTAGGTGATAAATAAATGTATTATTTTTAAAAGAGTTTGTACAAAGAGTACAGGATAGGCAGGAATGGCACTCATCATTGAGCTCCTATAGTTAATTAGATTTTTTATTGTAAATTCAAAATTCTTTTTGAACCGGAAAGGTACAAAGATGTTATAAACATTACGTCTTTCAGAGAATCACTTTGTAAATTAAGAACTTCTAGTCACTGTTTGGAAATTGAACACAGTCAATTTAAGGGTATTCCTAGAGAAAACAGGTACTGTCTCTTTTGTCAAATAGCAAATAAAACATGTATTGAGGATGAAGAGCACTTTGTAGAAAATTGTGAATTATATATGGATATTAGAGTAAAATGTAATATTTTGAAACACTTGAGATTTTATAAAAACACTGTGAATATGTTTATATATGGAAATTATGTATTAAATGATATTGCAAAATTTTCTTTTTTAGCTTTCAAAGAGAGGGAAAAGTTCATTGAAAATTTAATATGTGACAATTGAAAAGCATAATTCATAGGTTCCCACATTATATATATATGTTTAAATATGTGAGCCTGATCTGAAATTGTAAATCTATCATTTTAATATATGATTGTTCTTTGGGCCGGTGGCCTGCAATACTCAATAAATATCTTGAATTGAATTGATGATCACTTTCAATCATTTAAAAAACCCTCTTCATCTCAAACTATCTGAAGGTCATCCATCTTTCCAACTGTCACTCACCCAAAGTGTACCGAGACTTCTGACCTATATAATATCCAAATTCAAGATTAAAAGTTAAAAAAAAATCTCTTCCCCATACTGGTCTCTTTAAAAATGTGAGAAAATAATTTAAATACTTTTCTGAAGATGGAATAATGTAGTGAGTATCTAACAATGTTTAAAAATATTTTGATCTCTGTACAGTGATTGATTGATTGTATATTGTTTTACGTCCCATTCGAGAATTTTTCACTCATATAGAGACGTCACCATATACCGGTGAAGGGCTTCAAATTTTGACATTTACTCGGCACTCAGGGCCATTGAGCAGTGAGGGATCTTTATCGTGCCAACGTCTGCCGTGACACGGGGCCTCGGTTTTTAAGGTCTCATCCGAAGGACCCGCAACTTTCACTTCAAAGTGCCGAGCGCATGGCGAAGGAACAGTTGCTACCTATTTTTTATCCACTTAGGTCTGTCGCGGCCGAGATTCGAACTCACGACCTCCCGATCACGGAGCGAGCGCTCTACCGACTGAGCTATCGTGAACGGTCTCTGTACAGTGATAATGTATTTAAAAAAGTCATGTCCCTTGTATTTGAAAAAAAAATCCATTCTTAAGGACATTACTCAACATTGAAATAATGTACATTTGTCTCTGGCACAACCAAACCACAAGAGACCTTTCCATACTTAGCACCATGCATTAGCTCTCCACTCTTTGTTTCTACAAAAGATAAATTATGAAAAGGTAATTTTTTGACAGCTAAGTTGGAGTAATTATTTTCCAGTCAGTGATGAACAGAATATTTGATTTCCTTAATAATCAGGGACAGATTATTCATGTTTATCTTAAATGAACAAAGTTTGACCCCCCCCCCCCCCTCCCATCGCCACTACAAAAGAAAAAAAAAATAATAAACTGACTCAGAAACTCTAATTTCAGTGAGGTAATAATGGCATCAGACAAGGAAATTTTATTAATCATTTTTTTCAGTTGAGATGAGATTATATCTTTTAAACATTTCTGAGGTTAATATATTTTTACCCCCCCCCCCCCCCCCGCATCAAACAAAAAATAGTCGCCCCTTTATTTACCTGTCCTAAATCTATACCAACATTTTTATTATGAATTTTCCATTTTAATTTATTACATCCTGACACTGATACCACCACTATATAGTAGATGTAACAAATTAAGAGGTGACTCTTCTTCTTCCCTCCCTCCCCTACATGTTTTGTCTAAATGTTAATCGACTGTTGTTCAAAATCTTGAAAAACAGAAAACAGTTATACACAACAAATAAGCACATTTTCATTACCTTGCAGTCAGTGTCGAGTGACACACGTAAACAACATCCCGCAATTTCTTTGTTTATTTGTTGCCTTGTAGACTGGTTCCCATACATTGCAAATGCCCTGAATAAGTCATACGCTTATTCGTTTTGTTTATAAGAGGTAATATCAATAATATGTCCCGTTTATTTGACAACCTTTACTCTAAAATACTGAAATATATTTTATCATATATACAGATGTTTTCCACCTCAGTATTGTGTAATCCTCTTCATCCAAGTTTTCTCGAATACAAAACGAACGATCTACTTTTAACAATAACCCAAATATGGCACTGTGTATTCGAATGAATAGCCAATTATTTCAAATCTAGTTGAGCGGGTCTCATCTGTATTTTCTGGTATTTTTGACGACAATATGCAACCAGTGATCAGTTGAATTGATACCTTTTCATCTACCAGAAGATTTAAGGAAGTTATTGCTTGGAAAACTGCTCGAGCTCCCGGGCTGGCATGCACTGCCGGTTTGTTTACGTTTTACATCTGTTTTCAGCATACATTGTGAAACATTGAAACTGATGAAAGTCAGGAAAAACTACGCTAAATATGTGTTTTAGATAAGTAACTTGATAAATTGGGGATAATGTTCCATTTTTTTTCTGTAAATGATCATGGATTAAACAAGACCAAGAAAAACAATTTTAGATCACAGTTTCAGAATGTTTAGCTGTTTACATTAGTGCTAGAAAAAAAATATAGAAGCCACGGTAGGGGCAATGTTCTTAATAGAGGACAACTTAGGTTATATTTTATCGATACTATTTTGTATTCTAAACCATGTCCATTTTTCAAAAACAGGTACAGTGAAATCAATTATGCAGGTTCTTGAAGAAAGTCATGGATGACAACAATGTATGATCTACCAGACCAAGGGATCCCAATGTTTTTTGACGGTACTTGCACGTATTAGTTAAAAAAAAATCAATAAATAGTATCATAAAAATGTTACTTAAACAATTATTTACATTATCAGTTGCTTGACTTGTTCGGGAGTCCGTATAATTATACATTTCTGTTTTCAAAAAATGTGTTATTACTTTTTCCAGGCTCCAGCTACTCAGCTTACTGTGAGAGAGTTAACACCTTATTGACATATCTTTCACGAAGAAGAAACACTTGAGAAGAGTTCAAGAGTTTAATTTTATAGATGGCAAGTGTTGCTTAGACCTAAAGTATTCTTTAATTGTGAAGAAAACAAACATAAGGGTGTTCGGCAATTCATAACAATTAACTGTGATTGCATTGTGTATTTTTAAAATCATTCTTTGGTATGCTTCAAACTCAAAAGTATTTATGAAAACATTGACTATATTTATCCAGATGTATGAAATGTTTATCAAAGTATAAATTCCATTTTAGCATGTTATCTTCAAAATGAGGGACCCGTCAACTTTTACAATTCCAAGATCAGGAAATAATTCATGAGCAGCAACATGCTACTGGGAGAAAGGTACATATATCCTAAACCATAACTTGAATATCACACTATAGCTCTATAAGCAGCAGCTATTGGTCTTTTTGTTACCTGATGACTGAGAAGAAAAAATGGAGTTAATTATATGTGTTCAGTAATTATCCATAGATACCGATGCCAGTACTTTTTCACAAATTATCTTGCAAGTAAGACAAACATTTTCCAATTCTGCAAAAGTATCTTAGCTACAGAAGGTCACAAGAAATCTTATATTACCCCTACATTAGTATATTTTGTAAATAATCCTTTCAAAAGAAAAATTAGGTAATGATAAACAAAGAAATTACAGAGTTATTAAATTTTAATCTTAGGGGTCAGATAAGGGCTAGTAGCCAGTCCATTTATATCATAAAATAAGTTAATAGCAACATGTTCATCTATTTGTATCTGTCTTATTTAATAAGATTAACATTGTCTTTTTGGTAAAAATAAAGGCTGACATTAATGGTTCAAAATGTTTTCTTTTTGAGGTTGAAGGTCATGTATGAAATTTTTATCTACATGTATTAATATGGTTGCATCTTGTTTCAATTTTCATGAGTCATGATACTGTGAATACTGATATTACAGTTTATTTGAATTTATAACACAGGTGCCTATGAAAATATTCATATTCATGTCACAGAATATATATATATATATATATATATATATATATATATATATATATATATATATATATATATATATATATATATATATATATATATATATATATATATATATATATATATTCTTTTAAGGAAAACAATAGAAGACTGCCTGCATGAGAATAAAAGTTTTGGACTCTGAAAAGGAATATGTGACAAAATATATATTTGGACAGTTGTTGATTTCCACAGAAACGCATGTCGAGAAACAAGAAAGTGGAGCACAGTTTCATGTCAATTCAAATCCTTAAATTCAAGGATGAACAATTGGTTCTTTATAAAACAAAATGACATGTTTGAAAAGGATTTTGGTGAAATGTACTCTGTCCTGGATACTTATTTATGTGTATGGGATTTGCAGAATAGAGTATGAACAACAGATACTGTCAAGAAATTTGATGTTTTTGATTATATGTTTGTATAAAAATGTTTGGTATAGTAATAAACAAAGTTTAAGTCAATCTGTTGTTACTTTGTATATTAAGTATGATGTCCAGACTTCTTTTGCAGTTTCAATTTGGAAGGAAAAGCTTATTTATCATATGCACAAGCTTTATTCAAAAGAATGGAAAACAGTAATTAACTTTTGTGGCTATTAAAGATGATATTTAATTTAATTTAATATTTGCAATTATCAGATTTAATGTATATGTTTGTAAATATTAACTTTACTTTTTTGTAAAGTCAAGACAATGTGGGACATAACATCATATTTAAGTGCATGTAAAGGTTACCTTTTCCAACTTTGACTTTTCTCAGAAAAGCCAATTAAAGGCATTGTAAATAATAAAATTTACATTATATTTACTTGTTTTGTAAAGCCAAATTTTCATGCAGTGATGAAGCATGTCAAAGTTTCACATGTTGATCACCATATTTTCATCGATTGGATATTTGATTTTAATGACTTGAATAATACTTTGCAGAAGAAAGCAGTAAATCAAGCAATGAAATGATAATACCAAACCAATATATCATTAACTGTCCAATCGCCTTGGATGATTGCTTACAGGGACGGCGTTTGTAAAAAGCAACAACAAAAGGTTAGACAAGGCCATTGTCGACCTCTCTGTTCATATGCAAAAAAGTATTCTTTACATAGTAATCAAGCAACAAATTGATGAGAGCTGAAAGAAATTTTAACATGCATATTTGTGCAGAAAGCTTTGTTTGTGATAAAAAGAGGAACAATTGGTCTTTATATCCTAGATTATATAACAAAATTTGTGAAGTAAATGATCTCATTCATTTTTATTTTCCAAATACAGTCTTGGAGTCTTAGAGTTTTAGATCTTTAGTTGCCTAATGCTGGAATGAAGAGAAGGTGATATGATACATTCAATAAATTGAATTTGATAAAATAATTCATTTTCCAAACTCATCATGCATTTACCGTAAGAAATGAAATATGAGAGTTCACAATTTAACTACAAGGAAGTAATTTGTGCAAACATGAAGCAGAAAACGGAAAAAATTAGCAAAACATTGCATTAGCAAATAAAAAAGATCAAATGAATCTTTTTGACACACCTCCAACATCGAAAGTAAAAAAAAAAATCCTTTTTTTATAGCACCCATATTATGTCCTTTTCGTCACGATATTACGTTAATTAAGTTCCAAAATTGATAAACTATGTAAGTTCAAACCTGATGCAAAAATAAAATTATGTATATATTTTTTTGTAAAAAAGAATGATCTGCATATCATATTTGTTTTAGCAGATAAAAGAATGATGCCAAAATATTTTCAAAATAACTACATGTATATATAAATCAACATCCGTGTTCATTTCTTGTACAGTATATATGATATATAAAATATAAGGCAAAAAACGTATTAAATATAATGTATTTAAGTACTTAAAGTAATAAAAGTAAGTAGATTCATCGCCTGAATTATTTGTGATTGCTATTCCAGCATTAAAAACAAATCCGTTTACCATTAAAAATAGCAGAGCAAACAGTTACCTCTTATAACATAAGAGGCTGGTCCATGGTCCCCTGGAATAGCAAGCAATCACCGCCTACCGGCTATACCTGTCTCGCACTCCCAGTACTGATTGATAAGACGAAAATCTGAAAAATCCGTAGACAATTCAAAGTGTAGTTAATCTCCTAACAATTAAAATTAATGATATCAGTTAACAGTCAACTTAATGTGATAGGGTGATTTATTCATATATTAATTATTATATTTCAGGATTAAATTAATTCAGTTAATTGTCATATTTATTTCTTTACAGCATTTCATTTATTGAATAAATCCACATGGAATTATTTACATCAATCTGTGTTTATTTAGTTACATGTATTTATAGATGTATGACATCACAGTGGTCATTTATATATCTTGTGTAGTGTCCAGGCCAACTTGGATTTCATTGGTTGGTTAGTTTCCCTCTCTTTTGGTTTTTACTTAGTTTTATTACTTTTGTTGGAGATCTTGGTCTGAGCAGACATATTGGCTTTTTGATATGATATGACTTATTTATGACAATGACCAAGACAGGACAGAATGTAAGTTTACTTTTACTAATTTCATTATCTCTATATAATTGTTTATCTGCTAAATTACCAAATAATAATATTCTAAAATAAAGTATGAAAGTTCAGTTTGTGTGATTATTTTATGACTTTGTAAATATTCAGAGTAATAAGTATTTTTTATATCTGTGAGAATAAGTGTGTAATACAGTAAAGTTATATTTATATTAATCATACACAGATCACTGAATAGAGTACAGCTGTGTTCAGCTTTATATATATTTGGAGTTATGGCTCTATATCACATATAGGTATGATGTATATATATTTTGAATATTGTCTATATAATTATATTATTCTGGAAGAGTTCAGTATAATTTGATCTCATTGTTTTATCTATATATTCCAGTGTTTATACTTTGTACATATTATTGATTAAGAAAGATAACCCTTAATGTTTTATCTATGAGCACAATTAAAGGGAAATAACTCTTCATTTGACCGTGCTATCTGGCAAGTGATTTACATGTATGTTTTGTTATAAAATATTTATGATTGTTTATATATATTTCAGAGCTGTGATAATACTGATTATACTGAGAGTGAATGCATTTATCAACAACGACAGCATGGTGTTTGTCATTATTTTCATATAAACGAACCCCACTTCATTAATATTATATTGTATTTGCTAACACTGTTACCATTTAACTTGCGAAATGATGAATTTTAAGAAATCTTTTTATATTTTTGTTTCATCAACTTGTTTGTCAATTCTTGCCTCGTTTTAGAAATTGTTCGTATGTTTAGCACACTGTTGCATATCGAATCATTTGGGAGACATAAACCTAATACTAGTATGTACAGTCCCTGAAACGTTCTACTTTCCCATTTTTCCGTTCGCTCACCGTTCGTTCCAATTCGTTCAGCGTGCGTTCACCGTTCTCTCTCCGTTCACAGTTTTGTGTTCAGCGTTCACCGTGCACTCGCGTTCACCGTTCACAAAGCGTTCAGCGTTCGCTCTCCGTTCGTTCACTTTGCGTTCACCTTACGTTCAGCGTTCACTTATCGTTCAGTCTTCAGTGTCATTCGGAACTCAGAAGTGAAAGGACTTATCTTTTTGTTAAAAAGGATTTACAGCTTTTTTTAAGTTAATAATTAAGTTATTAACATATCGTGTTTAAAGAATCATTATCGCATGGAAAAAAAAAATATCCACAATATTCAAACTTTTCTTTTTTATTCTAACATAGCTGTACGGTAATTTACTCTGGAAAATAAATGTTGTTTTAAGTATGTACCTATGTAGAACGATGCTGAACAATTAAATTTAAATACGGAAAATATTTAGATACCTCAAGCACTGCAGCATTTTGTTGTGTTGTTAAAAACGGCAAATCGTTAATGGATAGATTATTATCTAAGTCAATTAATTTACAAACTGCAGCAAAATTACGAAAGTATTTATTTCTAACACGTTTTTTTTTTTCAATTACTACAGAAATACATGATAGAACTAGTTCTGAGAATTATACATAGTACTGCAGATATCCTGTTAATTAAATATCTTTGAAGCGAATTTAATTGATCGTGTGGTTAAGAAATATATTATTTAAAATGTAATACGCTACAGGATTTTCTCTACTATAACATATAAAGTCTATAGTAAAAGAGAAAATAAATTCTTCCTTCACCATAACTTTATATGTTTGCCATTCGATATGATTAAGAGTCTCTCCCCCCCCCCCCCCCTTAATTGGTTACATAGTCAGTATTTCCAGTATATTTTAATTAACTTTTAAAAATCTACTCATTTTTCTTCCTGTAGAATGTGCATTTTTTTATTTCCTACAAGCAAAAGGGTCAGTCTTCGACTAAGACTGATAACCGGGATTCATGTTATTTTACGATATTGAAAAAAAAAAAAAAAAACCCTGATTATTATTCTAAGGGGGGTCATTATTTGTCTCTTTACGGCAAGGGCAAGACGCACGACTTTTGATGAAACATGCCCCTTGTTAAAATGATAACACTGTAAACTTTCCTTCTTGATTAAATTGAAATTAATATTTCCGGCTTATGTCGATGAGAAAAAAATACCTTGCAAACAAATTTTGTTAGTTTCCTGCTATGTAACATTTCTTTAATATGACAAAGATGAATATTGCAGTATATCTTTTATTTTATAATGCAGGATATACACTTTGTTACGGTAAGCTCTCAATATTTCAATTTCATTGAATTATTTATATTTACCGATTTTAATTTAATTATGAAATATATTTTGATTTCATTGGGTTGTCATTAGGAAATATGCATATATATATTTATACAAAGTTCATTACTATTTTATTTAGCATCATAATATAACCAAAATCATAAACATATTTTAACAATAAATAAATTTATAATACTATTGAAAAATTCCTTTCTAATCTCTCTAATTGGCTGAGATCCAACAATGTAGGAAAAATACTACGTCACATGTATATTCACCTGCACGTGACCTTCCAGTCGAATATAAGGATTTATTTTCTCTACATTGGACTAAAATAGATCAGGAATTCCATATTGATACAAACAGTTTTGGACAGTTATTTCACTTGCAACCGACTTGCACTCGTTGTACATAACATTTGGTAACATATAATTTGGGGTGGTGGTGGATTGGAAGGGGTAGGGGGGTTGCATGGACCCCCGACACTTCGAGAAATCGATTTAGCGTTAGCAATTTTTCAGCTCTCAGTTTTCCTTCAGCTCTCAGTTTTCCCTGATAATGCCCAACCCCTCTTTCTCGTGACTTTTTTTTCAAAATCAATCCTATAAAAGAGTCTGTCGTTATTCCTTCTTTTTTCAAAGCAACTAAAGTAGATTTTAAAAATTCTAAGTTAATACGACTGGTAATGTTTATTTAACCCTGCTTCTCTCATTGCATTTGGCTAAGACTTCAGTAACGTAAACAAGTAAGATGCCATGAACTGCTTGATGAGTTTCCATCATTTAATCATTGAATCATTAACCAGTCATGATCATATAATAAAACAATTATTGCTCTTTTTTTCAGTGAATACGATGATTTGACCACCTTCGAAGTACAATATTCACATAGCACTTCGGGCTCATTGTAGTCCTCAGGTGGCTAAATCATCGTCTTGACCTCTTAAAAAAAACAATAATTGTATAATATTATTCCATCTTATCTCCAATAAATCTCAAACAATATATACTTTATTTGCTTCTTAACAACCGTTTTCAGAATACAAATTGCAGCGTCTTTAAATTCTCGTACATTTTTGTTCCTAGCAGGTGTGATGTCATCGATCAAAAAAGGAGCTCTCGCAGAAAATTTCTTATTATCACTATAATTTAAAAAAAAAAACTAATGGTTTTATATTAAGAATGTATTTTGTTATGTTTCTTAAGTTCCTAAACTTCATTTTAAAAGCTGAAATTGTCGTTGAAATAGGTACAGAAAATTCATTTGTCGGAAAGTAAAATACACAGTGTTGAAGAGTTATCGTTCTTTATGAATATGTGAGTAAAAATGAATAGAAACGTTAAAGATATAGTAGTTCTCTTTAACTTGTAGAATGGTTTATTAAACAATTTTAAAAAGACATTGATAAATTTTAGTTCTAAAAAATTAATACATTCTACTCAAATTTAAATTGTTTGGAATTTATTTCAGAGGACTTCATTAAAAGTTCTTCCTTTCAAAAATTTCATATATATATATATATATATATATATATATATATATATATATATATATATATATATATATATATATATATATATATATATATATATATATATGATGACCGTCAAGCGAAACCACCCTTATTTGCATTGTGACGTTATCAAGAAAACGAGCGCTAAAGTTGACGTCATAAATGTTTGCCGTATTTTGCAAAAAAATGTGCAGTGTGAAGATTCATTAGTAATTAAAGTATTTCTTTAATAAGTAGATGTCTAGACTAGACAACATATGAGTAGTCTTGAGTTTTATTATTAAAGCCTGATGTATAGTATTTTTTTAAGAAAAAAAAAAATGAAATTGTTTTAACGATTAGTTTACAGCACACAGGTGAAAATCTTACGAAGTAGAAAATGCATGATCCTCGCCCTTGTTTACATTTTCAATTTCAAAGAGCATTTTTTTTTAACTTCAGAAACATTTGTATGGGGAGAAATCGCATATATTATCTTGAGGCTTGGGCAGTAACAAAAAATTAACATTAATTTTGTGTTACTATTAATTAATATTTTTATTCATATTAGAAAGCAAAGATATGCTGCTGCCACAACCTAATCAAAGTGTAAAGCTAAGGTGTTGGATTTTATACAAAAGTGTGGAATGCATACTAAACAGCATTATGTACCAAAAATCAAAAACAAGCTTGAGGGAACGGGGGTGGGTGTCACCGGAATATAATTTATCAGTATATAATTGAATTTAGAAAACCAAGCTATAATTTCCAGTTGTGTTCCCTCAGTATAATTTTCCCATTTTAACTATAACAAATGAAAAAAAAAAATGTTTTGTTCTGCTTTGCAATCTATATGGATGTTAACATGGATGTACGGCTATTGAAAAGAAGTAACCTAGCTGTATTTTAATTGTTTATCGATACCTGCATGGCAACAAGAAGCGGTCAGTATTAACCACTTCCTCCAAAGATTTTTCGGTATCTGTGTATATTTTATTTGCATGTTTATTTATATTTAGAGGGAAAAATATAGAGTGTTGATTTTTAATTCTATAAAATAGTTGTTACAAAATAGAGTTTTATACTCTGAAAGGAATAATACTGCAACATTATGAATTTTGAATCAGTTAATCGGCTCTACTTGACAAACACCACCCATGGGCGGATACAGGATTTGTGATTGGGGGGGGGGGCGTGGATAACTTTGTTTAGGCAGGGGGTCTGGGGCCGCCGTAAGGCCCCCAGTGGGTCCAGGGCAAAGCCCTGGTGGGGGCCCAGGGGGCGAAGCCCCCTGAAGCTCCTGGGTTTTCGTGTATTTTAAGAGTAAAACCAGGCACAATAATAGGGGTATTGGTTGGTTTATATGTACCAAAGTTTGGCATTATTAATACTAGTCATATCATACTTTGAATAGAGGGGGCCCAGGGGGCGAAGCCCCCGGAAGCTCCTGGGTTTTCGTGTATTTTGAGAGTAAAACCAGGCACAAAAATAGCGGTATTGGTTTGCTATATACCAAAGTATGGCATTATTGATATTAGTCATATCATACTTTGAAAATTTTAGGGGGGGTGCGTGCGCCCCCCACGCCCCCCCCCCTTAAATCCGCCAGTGCCACCCCTTTGGGAATATATAATAAATTATCGATGATAAAATTGAAATCATTTAGATTCTAAATTGTGTTGTATCCTAAATTTATTAAGATAATACTAGTGATACATGGCTTAAGGTGGGTAAAAGCAACTATAACTTTGATGAGGTCGTAGAAATAAAATTAATCATATTAAATATTGTTGAACAAATAACGCTTGAAACTGATGTAATATTTAGCATGTGGCTAATAAATCTATTGACACTTTTTTAATGTGTAATTTAATCGACATATCAAACCACAATATAATTTTATTAGAAACTTCTAGGAGTAAGTCCGCGTGTTTTCGGGTTATTTTCTTCCTATCGATCACAAAAAGGAACAATAACAAAGTATGATCTCGCTCAGCCAGCAGGAAGTATACATACAGTGGGATTAACTATATTTAAGGCTGTTTGTACAACCCACTGCACTTCTTTCTACAGATTTGCGACCAGTGTATTATACACTGGACTATTCTTCCGCACCACGTACATGTAAGCCAAGTTGACTTACTGTAATGCAGTACATATTTGGCCATGTATGGTACTTCGTATAAGTAGCCCCCCCCCCCTCTCTCTCTCTCTGTCTCTCTGTTTCTCATATTGTATCGTATCCTTTGATAAAGTATTAAAATTAGTTTGAACGAACACAGTTTTAATTTCTAACACTAATATGCAGCTTTCATATATATATATATATATATAGAGAGAGAGAGAGAGAGAGAGAGAGAGAGAGAGAGAGAGAGTTCGAAACAGAATTTCTAAATAGGCATAATTTGACTCCAGGGGAAAATGGTGCAGGCGCAGGTCCGCATTTTAGCTCTCTCCCGAAAGTGAGAGAATTGTACAATTTGTCCATTGTTTCCGATGATGTATTTCACGGAAAACTCCTTAGATTAGGCAAAATTGGGTGTTATTTAACGGTATAGTTGTGACAATGCTTCAGATCTAGATATCATTTCTTTTAAATATAAAAATGTATGTCACACCAGGAGAAGAGGTGTACGAATTGCGTGCTTTATGAAGAAAGTAGCTGAAATCACACACCCCATATTTTACGTTTGAACGTTTATTCTCTGCGGAAATCTTCATCCTGATAATTATTTATTTATAAAAAGAAAAAAAAATATGGACACCAACCACACTGCACATTTCAAATTCACTTCTGGTATTACATTTTTATCTGCATAACTGAAACAAATAGGTCAGGTTTTAATTGTGTCTTAATTTTAACAAAATTGTCATCTGTAATCAAGAGGAATAAACACATTGTTAATTAATTGTCAAATAATTAATTCTTCTTTTCCTAAAAACAGGTATTTATTTAACCTGGAGAATATAATGACTTGCTATTAGTCAAAAACTTTACTTCATATATGCAAGTCCCGTATTTTGATAAAAGTTGGTGGATGCTGGGATTGCTTTAATAAGGAAACTGTAAGGACGGATAGGGCCCTTAGGAAGCAATATAACTTCGAGGGGGCGCATCCATACATTTTCAGTTGGGGGCGCTTACATTTTTATTGAGGGGGAACAAACATACTGTAGCTATGTTTTCTATAGAATTCTATATATCGGCAAAATCATTGAGGGGGCACCCCCCCCCCCAACCCCCACCCCCGGTTCCTGTTGCCATGCGGAGAGAAGCAGATGGCTTTGTGAGCTTGCTTTCCACCATAAGGAACGACATGTTCCTTTTACCACATGTCTAAGAAAGTCATATTTTCAGCAGATAAGGAAGGGAAAAGGGGGGGGGGGCTTCCTTCCGTTTATGATAAAACGAAGTTCAGTGACAAAAGTTTCACTGGATTATATTAAAGCGATATGTATTATTTGTTATTGTATATTGCGATTATGTATTATGAATGCAGTGTTTCTTCAGCAAATCGTGTTCATCTGCTTCTTGTGATAAGTGTATAGTGGTGGCTAGTGAGGATGATTTCTTTATTAAGTTCTTTGGAACATTTGTGCGAGGACAATAGAAAGATGCAATCGAACCTGCTCCTCCAAACTGGTCAAATAAATAATATATTCTGGAACATGATAATCATCAATTGAAAAAAAGACCACCAGGATTGAAAGTGTTTTAGACGAACGGCTTGATTAAATCTATATGTGAAATTATATTGATTTGCTGTTTCTCTCTCTCTCTCTCTCTCTCTCTCTCTCTCTCTCTCTCTCTCTCTGGAAAATGGTGGGACCGTTTGCTATAAGAATCTGAGTTTCCTCTGAAATTTTTTCAATTATCAATCACAAAAATGGTGCATTAAAACTTCTGAAACAAAACATAAAAAAAAAAAAACATACAAACAATCTTATCTGAAATGTGTATTTTTTTTTTTGGGGGGGGGGGGGATAAAAGCCTTTAGTATTCGATGAATCTGAGTTTTCCGCCAAGATTTTACAATTATAGATTATATAAAGGCATTATAAAATTGACCCCCTCCAAAAAAGAAAAAAAGAAATTAAGAAATAAGCTAAAAAAAAAAAAAAATAGAAAATACATTAAAAAAGAAACAAAACAAAATGATTTGACTGGATTCTGTTTTTTTTTCAGGGGGGTGGGGGTGGGGGGTTGTTAGAGGGCATTATAGAAACCTGAATTTTCTTCTGGAATGCTAAAATTATCGATCACAAAAAGGAACAATAACAAAGTAATTAAATAAAAATCACACAAGTAATGCCACCTGTAGTCCGAGGTGATTTTTCTTTTGCTGCAGCTTTTACAATGCAACACTGGAAATGTGAGAACAAAATAAATGACGTTTTTCGATAAAGCACAGCGTCATGACATAGAATTTGTTATTTGTAATTTTTCCATTAAATCTTTGACTTGTTTTTAGGCTATGAACAATGGCAAGTTATATATCATTTTAAAGAGGAGAAAATTGTCTATCAGGATCATTAAACACCTCAAAATGTAAAATTTTTAGCTTAAGGGTGGTTTTTGTTTGACGGTCATCATATATATATATATATATATATATATATATATATATATATATATATATATATATATATATATATTTTTTTTTTTTTTTTTTTTTTTTTTTTTTTCAAAATTATACAAAGATTACATGAATTCTATAGGAAAAAAAATGTTTGTTTGTTTGTTTGGTTTTTTTTTATTATTAAATGGCATCTCAACTCATCTTTGAAGTTTAAAAGGTCCCTGTTTCCTCTCCTCCTCATTTGTATTGTTTGAATAGACTTTCGAGCTTTAAGATTTTTGTTATCTTCAAATTTGATGTATAATTAATTCAACTCATAAAAATAAATAATTGGTCAAAGAATCATTTAATGCATGGTATTTTTCCGCTCATCAAAATCCCTCATCAGTTTCAAATTTCAAAAAATATCAATGATCAGCGCTTACTCGCTCCGTGATTGAAAGGTCGTAGGTTAAAACTCCGACCTCGACTGACGTATGTCGATAGAAAAATATATATATAGCAACTGTTCCTTCGCCAAACACTCGGCACTTTGATGTAAAAGTTTTTTGCATGACATAAAACACCGAGACCCCCTGTCAAGGAAGGCGTTGACATGATAAAATTCTCTCACTGCTCAATGGCCCCGAGTGCCGAGTAAGGTCTAAATTTGAAAAAACGTCACTGGTGATGTCTCTATGAGTAAAAATATCTCGAAAAGGACGGACAGCAACCAATCAATCAATCAGTCAATCCATCAATCAAATTATTCCAAATTACAGTCTTTGGTCGCTCACGTGGCTCATTTATTATCGTATATTGCAAAATGAAGAGTTGTTTCAAATATCTCGGGTGTCTGTCCAACTTTTGAATGAAACCTTAAAAACTTAATTACCGTATGCGTAAGGACTATTGCAAGGACCAAAAGCAAAATAAGGGGGGGGGGGGGATCCAAGCTAAGTTTAAAGCAAACAAGATTTTCAAAGATCAATTATATGACATTTTTTTAAGAATGATACGCTGTATTATGCTGCATGTTACCTTTCAGTTTAATATTGGAATAAATTTTGTTACATTACTACTTATTGCTACTTATCAATTAATTAATTTATAATTAATACGATTAGCTATGAAATCAACGTCATCCAACTTTTACTCTGGTAAGCATAACAATTAGGCACAAAATATTTGAAGAGGAGGAGAGGTGCTAAAATTCAGATTTATGAACTTGAAGAATTCTCCTTTTTCCTTTGATGAAAGTTTTGTTTCAATCCGGTTATCCCTCTTCTTTCTCTCTACCTAACTCTACGTTAATGCTATATAATTTAATTTTGTTTGTATTCTAGCTTCTGATTAATTTATATCCAAAAAGGAGCACTCCTCTCATTCCAATCCTCGGGATTCATGGAAAATTTCAGATATAGTAAATGTACCTTTAACTTCAAACAGTACCTCGATCTTATCACATGTAAACAAACAACATGGCTGCTAGACATATGTATCAGCTTTTACCTCCCATCGTTTCCCATCACTTCCGTTACTACAATTGTATTATTGAGCGGCAAATTTGAACTTATAAAAAGCAACGAAATTTTACACCCACAGTTGTTTAATGATTTTGAAATTAAATCATAAGGAATGACTCTGATTCTTGGCCAAATTATTCGAGTATAACCTTGTTTGGGTTTGAACTAACGGATTATAAAACAGCGCAAACTGACCCAAACCTGGTTATTCTCGAAAAATTTGGCCAAGAATTAAAGTCATTCCTAAAATACATGGCATGTGCTTTTTTTTAATTTAAAATAAATAAGTATACCCCAATATGATAGAATTCGTATATTTTAATTTATTTTGTTTTGTATTAACTTTTTTAAGGAAGGATTCTTGTCTGGTTTCTGACTAGATGAAATAGTCAATGTATTATTGCATATATTCGCTTATATGTCAAATATTTAGATGTAAGGTATTTAAAAGATCATATCTTTCTTTCCTCATCATAATTGTACAACTTTGAATAGAAATGGTGAACTGAGTTTGAAATCTAGCAGGGACTATATTTTTGGTGGAATGATGGCGTATGGAAATATCTCCTTTTCTGCTTCTCAAAATTACTATAGAACAATGAATTTAATTAAAAAGAAATAACAGAGTCTTAAAGATTTTTTTCAAATGTATGTAAAGATAATATTAATAGACTAAAGTATTAAAATGTATCAAATAAATATGATTTTCCTAACAAACTACAATTTTATAAGATTTTAAAAGCTTCCAATCTAAGTATAGATTTGAGTAAAAAATCCATTAAAAGTCTTTCTTTTTCTCTTAGTAAATGGTCAAATCTTTTTGTTTTTGTATCCTTTTGTTTCTTTATATAACTACTTTACCATATGTGAAAATCAGAAAAATTTACCAATATAAAAATAAAAAAATTCTAATATACCTAAAATTTAAGAAAAATAGAGGAAATTCGAATTAGCCAATATCTATTTTATTTAAATTATTTGTGTCAATTTGGTAGTATCGTCTATTAGACACTATATAGTAATATCTTTTTATGCAAAAAGAAAAACATTTAATCCTTTGAGGAACTTTTGGAAAATTTGAAATCACAAGATTTTACCAAAATCAACAGCTTAAAAACTTACGACTTTTCAACTTTATACACAACCATTCCCCACGATAAATTAAAGTCCAGGCTTTTTGATATCATTGACAGCTGCTTTTTCAATAAAAATGGAACTCGTAAATATACTTACCTTGTCATTGGTCATTTGCAAAATTATTTTGTTAAAAAACATTCTGATTGTACACACAAGTACTCTGAAGTTGACATTAAAAAGATGCTTGAGTTTCTGATTGACAATATCTATGTGGTTTTTGGAGACCAGGTCTTCCAACAATCTATTGGAATTCCTATGGGTACCAATTGCGCCCCGTTATTAGCAGACCCTTTTTTTTGTATTCATATGAAGCAGAATTTGTCCAAAATCTCGTACGTGAAAAGAAGAAAACACTTGCTGTGGCGTTCAACTCGACATTTAGATATATCGACGACGTATTGTCAATTAACAATGGCTATTTTCATTCTTATGTCGATACGATATGTCCTGGTGAACTTGAGATAAAAGATACCACAGAATCTGACACATCTGTTTCATATTTGGATATTTTACTTGAAAAAGACGTTAATGGTAATCTAACAACCAAGCTTTATGATAAACGTAATGGCTTCAACTTTGCAATCGTCAACTTCCCTTACTTATGCAGCAATATACCCTCATCACCTGCATACGGGGTATATATCTCTCAGTTAATTCGATACGCAAGAGCATGCTCTACGTATGTACAATTTCTAAAACGAGGTAAATTATTGACAAATAAGTTGATGAAACAAGAATATCAGCTGTCTCGTTTAAAGTCATCATTTCGTAAGTTCTATGGTCGATACAATGACCTTGTCAGCAAATACAATTTATCATTGAGTCAAATGCTGACTGACGTTTTTCATACTAATTGTTAGGCCATTATTTACACACTGAATTGTCGACGGATTTTCCCGTTATTTCCCGATCATGACAAGGAGCACACGGCGGATGTGACCGGTCGGCAGGGGATGCTCACTCCTCCATGGCACCTGATCCCACCTCTGATGTTTGGAGGTCCGTGTTTGCTCTGCTCCTATTTTGTATTGTATAATGGACTTTTGAGCTTGAATACTGTTCGTTATCTCCATATATTTCATTGAAATAGAAGTAGGCATCGCATGATTGGCAACAGTATTTTTTCATTTTTAATGTCAAGGAAAAAGATATTAACCTTGTCCTGACCTTGCTTCTAAAATAAAATGGTCTAATTTAATTTTATTGATATCATCACTTAATGATCTATGGGTGGGGTAAGAAATAGTTGTGGCTAAGATGTTTCCTTTACTGTACCATTCTTTTTATATCAAGAAAATAGCGTACTATATGATTAACATACATATAACATGTGTATTCAAGAATTTAAGAAAAAAAAAAATAAAAAATAATTTTACCTTGCTTTGTACCACCGTGCTTATACAAATTCATTAATTAAAAAATAAAAAAAAGGGTTATTTTTATTTCAGTGAATGTAGCTTTAAATAAACCAACTTGGCAATCACATCAGTATATTCCTGGCAATACTTTGTTCAGCTCCAGCAATGCGGTAGACGGACAGAAATCTGACCTCAGAATATGGGCTGGTCAGTGTGTTACATCAGCAGATGGATACAGAAGTGCCACCTGGTGGGTAAACCTAACATCGATCTACAGCATTCATGACATAAGGATTTATTACAGGACAGATAACAGTGTGTGGAGTAAGTCCCATTCTATACTGGAAAATGAATGATTTTGAATTTGACTTAGGGTATAAAACGACAGAAGTGTTTAAAAGATTTTACTTGCGGTGGGAGGAAATTAGAAAACTTTAACTTATGGTTAATCTATTAAATAACCCCCCCCCCCAATTATAACATATAAGTTTATTTTTTTAGATGTTTTTAAAAAGAAATCGAATAAGGAATTTGCCTTAGGATGTACATGCATATATACAGCTATTTAATTTCAATTTTCAGTCATTAAAAAAAGTCTACCAAAAATAAATAAATGAATAAATGAATAAATCTATAGAGAAAAAAAAAACAACAACCCAAACCTATATGTTTATATTTCAGATGCATCAAATGGCTACACAGCAAGATTTCTAGGGTTTTATGTTTACGTATCAAACACAACGGTGAGATTAAATGGTCACCTTTGTTTCCATGATACATATTATACCAGATCTACTATACCTGCTATCGCCAATATAACGTGTCCTGTACATGGACAATACGTCATCTACTATAATGAGAGGCTATCAAATGTCACATATCCGGATGAATATTCCATATACGCACATAATGAGCTCTGTGAGGTGGAAGTTTATGGTATGTTGCACTTATCCCGAGGTCCAAAGAGTAAAAAAAAAACAATTTTATTTTGCTTTCATATCAAATATATACATTTGTGATATCTCTTTGTTGTATATCCATACAGAGAGCAAATATTTTCGTATCTGTATGAAGTTTTTCAAAGGTAATAGGTCATGACATGACCAAATCGCACGGCTCAATAATATCTACATAAAATGACTTGCTCCACTCAAGTGGAAGTTTTTGGTATGTTGCACTTATCCCTAGGTCCAAAGTGTAAAAAAAAAAATTCAATTTTATTTTGCTTTCATATCAAATATATACATCTGTGATATCTCTTTGTTGTATATCCATACAGAGAGCAAATATCTTCATATCTGTATGAGGTTTTTCAAAGGTAATAGGTCATAACATGACCAAATCGCACGGCTCAATAATATCTACATAAAATGACTTGCTCCACTCAACAGTAAGCACATGCATACTTATCATGTACAGGCACTTGTTTTGGTAATAAATTTTTAACCCATAGTATAATAATAACACAAGGTATCTAACTCCGAATTACACGGAATACCCCCCTCCCCCAGAATCGCACTCATTTACACTTTCAGAGGAAATACACTGACAAACTGTTTATACCTATGTTTTCTCTACGATAATTTATCTACACAACCATATATGGCATGCTTGTCATTATTTTCTTTAGTCTCTTTGTCTGCACAGAGAACAAAATTGAAAAATGAGTGGGTTTAAAAATTCAATTCCAGTGTTTAAATATTGCATGAGTAAATAGAACTTGTTTACGTCTGATTTTCCCTGAAAACATTACGATGTTTATCCGATGTATTTTTAGAAAAGGATTTTTAGCCAATCAAAATCTCTGTGCGGGATTAGCACATACCATTTCATGGTTTGAATTGGACTTTTCCACACGGCAAGCAGAGTTTTGACGCTGTTTACGGAGACTAAAGAAAATAAAGACAAGCATGCCATATATGGTTGTGTAGATAAATTATCGTAGAAAACATAGGTGTAAACAGTTTGTCAGTGTATTTCCTCTGAAAGTGTAAATGAGTGCGATTCTGGGGGAGGGGGGTACTCCGTGTAATTCTGAGTTAGATACCTTGTGTTATTATTATACTATGGGTTAAAAATTTACTACCGAAACAAGTGCCTGTGTTATCATGTATAAAAATGTATAAAACACGCAGATAAAATATTGTACATTTTATTTACAATGTAAAGAAGCATTATTACAGTTCTTTTGCGATCGATTTAACATAAAGATTAGAAAACTACGTCTTGTAAGTTTCATGACAGCTGCAAAGTCTCAACATTTACCCTTATTTTTCTTGTAGACTGTTAAATCCTCAATCCAAACTTTAATGCTATTCTATATTTTTTTTTTCTTTTTAAAGATTTTCTCACTATAAATTTGTAAATATGTTGGAAAATATCAATGCAATGCAATCACACTACAAACAGCTGACAACCACTTCGGTAAGCACACGTCCATTATCGAGAGCGTTATCTTAACAATGTAAGCTGTCGCCAGTGTCTCCGTGTCTACATCATAAAACATCTAAATATGTTTTGCTGAAATCGTAGATTTAATGTTTTTGATCACATTTTATACTTGATTTTAAGGTAACTGGCTAAGACAAGTGTTTCCATCAATACCTTTCCGACTAAAAGTCCTCATGTTTTTTATTATCAAACTTCGGACGTGATTCTTGTGCCTTTTCTGCATCTAATATCGAATCTCTGGAAGAAAAAAATCCCAAACAACAAGCTGCTCAATATAACTGATCACAAGTAGCGTTTCACAAAATTTTCCATTCAAAACAGAAGTCTTTGTCTGATAAACTTGAAGGGTAACTGCTGCTTTAGCCGATTTACACGTATGTTTATTTCGAATCTACAACGAACGGTTAGTGCAATATTTATATTTCATCATATTCGATTGTCCGTCCTAAAGGTGTATATAGGTAATCAATAACAAGTTTAAAAACTCCATTGGGAAATGACGTTGCTCGTAACCTGATCAAATCTTCTAAGAAAGCTTTCGGCCTTCACAGGATTGATTACGTTTCCCAAACGAAGCTTAATATTTTCATTTTTTTTCATATTAAAACCCAAATTGGAGCATAAAAAATGACAATACGATTCATTTCTCTTCCTATAGATTTACTATTCTTCTTAATAAACAGTGAAGTTTTAAAAAAATCCACTAAATCTACAAAATTAATATAACATGCATGTCTAAGAATCAAGATCTTCAGCAAAGATAAGTAATTTCATTTTGAGTAATTTAGATATTTCGAAAACAAATTTTTGTGGTCATTTGCTAGCACTTCATACATGACAAAAAAGTCATTCAGTTTTAAGGAAGCTCAAATAAGTAAAGTAGTTAACCATAGTTTACTCGTTAGGACTGCCACTAATACCAAGTTCCCTAAGTCATTTTATCAAGAAAAAAAAAATAATTGAATGAGGTTGGAATACCTTTAAATGCTTCAAAAACTTTGTATTCAAAAGAAAATTGAAAAAAAAAAAAAAAAAAAAAAAACATATGCCGTAAACCAACTTTTATTAGCAAGCGTGAAATAAGTGCGAGATTCGCGAATTTCTTTAATCCGAATGGTTTTCTTTGTAATTTATTTATTTATTTTTATATTCATGTGGAATGGTGCCTTCGTTCCGAAAATAATTAATTTTGGACGGACTTCAATCTGAAGAATCACAGATAAAAGATGTCGCGAAAAATAATTGGTTTACAGTATTATAGGAGTTTTGTGGCCACAGCAGATTCGGACATAGAAGGCAGATTTGGGAGATTTTAGGGAAAATGTTAAAATACATTTTTTAAGTAGCATAAAATATCATTTTTATTATACCTCTACTGTTATTACTCTACATAAAATTAATACCATAAAACTGTCAATTTCCCTGAGAAGATACTATTTCCCTCATCTGAGGACTACTCCCTGAAAAATCGGAGCTACTCTCTCATGAATATTTATTAATAATTTTAACCAATTAAAATGAACAGCGGGCGGAGCTTCAAGGAATTTCGAGTCTGTGACGTAATGTTATTATCAATGTAACTATGAAGTCAAAACATTTCGACATGCGTTGTCAAAATCATACTGGAATTCTAGCAAAATGAAGACAACGATAATCCTTCGAAGTATCAGTGAAATTATTACATATTTTTTAATAATTTTATTTTCCTCGGTATTGATGCATTAGTTATCTTACAATATTTTTAATCACATGCATTTGTGATTATTTAAATGTCTGTATATTGTTTTAAAATGTCTGATTCTCTAGTTTGATAAATCCCCCATGATTGTTTCGGTATAATAAAACAGTTATGGAATGGGTATGAGGGAAATATCAAATATATGGTTCCCCTCGGCAGGAAACTATTTCCTCCCTTGGGGAACCATAAATTTGCTATATCCCTCGTACCCATTCCATAACAGTGTACTGTATACGGTGATAATATCGCCCGATTTTTTTTCGCCCTTCCTTAATTCCAAATAATTTGATTTTGTCCCGTTTTAAATTCCCCACTTAAAACAAGGTTGAACGGGGCGAAAACAAAATGGGGGGGGGGGGGAATATTCCCCTATAGATGTACATTATTTAGAATAAGGCTATATATACGTTAAGTATTAAGTATTGTTAAGGTAAAAAGAATATTGCAAACTAGTAATCCGCATTGATAGCTATTATATGAATATGACTTTTAAAAATTATTATGAAAAAATACTTATATATTTCATTCTGTGAAGTCGGAAAAAAATCACATTTTTCACTAGAATATATGTTTCTATACATACTTATTCATCTCGACTCGAAACAAGACCAGCGACAATGAAAATAATTCGCTTCGGTTTATGTCTTCGAAGTCTCAATACGCTGCTAAGAATTCTGTATGGTTTCATTCTTCCAATGATGCGTTTGATTGTAGTTCTATATTTTGCACTGATACGATTTGTTTTTCTGCACTTCCTTTCACTAGCGGCAATTGTTTGTCTTATTTGTTGTTCTTGTATGGCGTCATAATAGGGTATTTATTCGGAGGAATTTTATCCCCGAGCAAAACGAATTTTTTGGGAAAGTAAAGACCTGCACCACCAATTGCAGGAAGGCGTACAAATTTCTGTGCCTCATTTCAATGACCTGGAAATCCACACTCAATAAATCTTATAAGTCCTTACCAATAATAACTTGAGCATGAATTGAATGATATCGTCGATGGCCAGAAAAATAAAGGTCCTGTGGTTCTGTTTGGTGTTTATATATTTCTATGGATGTTCCATCTATTGTAAAAACTGCAAATGGAATATCTGGCAATAAGTGCATAAAGCTACGCCACTCAGTTACCGATGGCTAAACAATGTAGGATGGACATATTCTATAAAATAATCGTGTGAGGGATTGAATTCGTCCTTCACTTTAGAAACGCTTATGTCAAACAGTTTTGAAAGCACATGTTACGTAGGGTAACATCGCAGCGAAATGAAAAAAAAAAAAAAAAATCAACAATATATTTGGATGAGAAAGTCTAAATGTGTAAGGTCTTTCAAATTGATTGACTGCCTGAATTTGATTCAAAATATCAACTAGTGTTTCTGGTGATTCGCCAGTTATTAGATGAAAGCCATAACGGATTTTAGAGAACAAATTAAACATGTCTTATCCTGTCAATGTTTGAGCGAAAAATGATATCCTTGAACTATGATTTTTGAGAGGATCTGGTGGAGACAACACAACAGTCAAAACAGCAAGGACTAGTTTACGTAACCATTTCCTTCTGTCTGGTGGCATTGTTACCAAAGCTGGAAATGCTGCTAATATATAATTTCTACTTCCACCTTCCATTTCATCTAAAACAAAACATTAATTACAGATAGTAAACATGAAATGAATACCGATAAATGCATACTGATCAATGCTTGAATGCATACTCTTATCAAATACAGGACTCTTTTCCTACCCAGGCCAACCATTTTTGTTGACTTTTTTCGAGTAAGAGTTTCCATATATTTAAATGGATAATATATAAACAGCGTGCAAAATCGAACACCATTGTTCTTGCACAAAAAAGGGAAATGTGTGACCAGCTGCTTGACATTTCTGAAGGTGAGTTAAATATTCGTACAATAGTATATGTGCATAAGGTATTTACAACATTAGTTTTATAATGAACGTATTACAAATATTTTAGCATTTCTACTGAACGCTAGGGGGAGGCAAAGAACGATAACTCTAAATCAGCGGAAGTTGTGACCTGGTAATATTTATTTCCTCGTGAGTTGATAAACAATACACCAGAGGCCTGTTCAGCAGAGCGAACGTTCGCGAGCGCTCGCGAACATTTCTGTTGAAAAGATAAGGAATTTTGGCGAGCGCTCGCGAACGTTCGCTCTGTTGAACAGGCCTCATGTCGAGAATTCTTGTTGTAAAACTTCCCTGGTGTATGACATTGTCCGAACAAGGTAAATACAATTTCTGTATGTTCATAGAAAGTTATTTTTTACTAAGATTTAATCAATTACAACTTGAAATGTTAACAAAAACAATTTAAACTCAGCAACCTTCTTGGAGAGGACTTATATAGGCCATGCCTGATGTCCAATCCAATTATGTAAATTGACTTTACATAATAAAATACTGATTAAATTTAATTAATTTAAACTCATTTTTTAAGTATATTGAAGCGGTGATTTGGTGTTTGATTACCTCCCTGTTGTTTATAGTTTTGTTCTATATACATAACATATTTTCACGTTAGGTATGTTCTATGCATTTTCATTACTTTAATTAATGGCAACATCTGCTTATGAATAATATCATATATAGTGAATAAGTTTATTTTAAATGCACGACATTTTTTGATGTTCTATGTTACGCTATACTAGTACAACGAAACTGAAAATTCATCTTTGCTGTCAGGTTAGATTATTTCCCTTGAGTCACAGATCGCTGTGTGAGGTAGGCAGTACAAATAACGTGATTTTATGAAATCCAGAAGGAATTGAAGCAAGTTTTATTTAGAATCTACAATTATATGGAGATAGAATAATGAAAAATGACATTTGACCTTAAAATCTTTTATTTTAATTTTTAGGAAGAAGTGCTAAATATTTTAGTGTATATACTGAATTTACTACTGCACGTAATTCCCAGTGTAATCTTGAACATTGTTGAACGGCTACGTGCACGTAAAATATCAAAACTCTCCCTCCCTCACACATACATCCTTACACACACCAACACACCCCCTATACAAAAAAACTACCCAACTACACAATCTCACTCACTCACACACACCCAAACACATTGAATTATTAAGATTGAACCTATTAATTATTTTGTTTTAGTTTTAATGTATGTTCTCAGCACACGCTTTTAAAACTTATTTATAGATGAACAATCAAAAACAATTTGGAAAAGTAAAAAGATAAATATAAAGTTATTCGATGCAGAGATAAGTATGTTGCTGAGATCTTATCTGCGCCATTGCTCGTGGAACAAAGTTATCGAGTCTATAAAGGAATATTCTCATCAGCTCCCATAAGAGGCCCAGAAAATTTATAGGTCTTCAAACACAAAACAGCTAATTTTAAAGGATAGACTTTCCTCCAAGTTTTCGAAATTGACATCAGTGCCGTTTCAGAGATAATCAACATATAGATTGAGTAGTTCTTTATTGTATTTTAATTTTCATTTCACTATTTGACTCAGATTAAATTCAAATTAATGTCTTTTATGAATTTTCTTTTTTGCAGTTTCAAAGAAAAGAACTGCAAAAGAAGGGGATAATGGAGTTAAATCTCGTAAAAGACTCTACAAAAAGTGCAAACAAAATGGCAAAAGAGAGGCCCTTTGCAGCAGGTACGTTCATGAATCGAGGAAGATATTCCAGTGAGACCACGTACATCAAATTTGCAATCAGATGGATAGCAATGTCTTTCAACATCAAATAAATCAAATGAAAATGAAAAGAAAGCAACTAAAGAAAAAAAACGAAAGAAGTCTATGAGTCTTTTATAAGACAGAATCAGAAAGAATATCATAAATTGATAATTGTCAAAGTTCCAAAACTCTTGAAAGCGCTAGGTGTCAACAGTTCAAATTCTTCTAGCGAATCTGATTAGAGAGGTGTATCATTTGAATTCAATAAAGTATAATACAAAACTTTTTATCTATTTTTGTCATGACATTGACTTGTTTACAATGCAGTATTCTGTAATATTTCTTACCCTTTACATAGATTCCTATAATGTTATAGCCTTTTAGCCTTACAGAAAATGTAACAATTGTTCTTATGATATGATAAGTTAATGGTCAATTTATGCTACATAATATATTTATTTTGACATTTTCCCTGAAACTCTCCAAGCCCGCCTTCCAGGTCCGAATCCGATGTCGCCGTAAAACTCCACAAAGTAACAATGACACAGTAAATATGAATTGTAAATATTAGAAATTGTAAAGTTAAGAGTTTTCGTCTTCCTTACCTTATAATTTATCATATAATTTTATGTCATTGTTTACAGGATGAATATCTAGTATTGAAAATCTCAGTGTTCTTTTTTTTTAAGTCATATTTTTTTTTATATAAACACAGCAGAGAATGAATGCAACCAGAACGATGACAACAATGAGCATTTAATAAAATATATGTTTATTATTTTCATATATTAATATTGTTTTACTGGATAATAAAGATGGGATTATTCTTTCTATTGTCCTAATAACTATTGTTATTTCCACATAGTGACATAACAATATCAGTGAATAGCATAAAGAATACTTTAAAATACGAGATAAGAAGATTATTCAGCAAAAATTAAACACAAACTTGAAACATTATTTTCTCTCTCATAGAAGATCCCAATATTTTATTTTATCCTGTAAAAATGAATGAAATTTGCTGTTTGAATATTTGATATTTTGAACGTTTTATAAGTTGATGATTGCAAGATATTTTTCCCGGTCTTGTACCTTAAAGATTACTTAAGGATGAATCAAGGATTTTCCAGACAGATGTGTACTTGGGAAAGTGAGCTATAACGCCACAGTAGAAAAGTATTACCGTTAATAATTGAGGTTCACGAACGCATGTGAAATTCACGGTTAAACTTGGTAGAACAGGTTGTCCTGTTGTTGTAAAATAACACAATCAAAATATAAGTAGATTGCAAGAAACTCAAAACAGAAAACTGAATTGATTTAAATAAAACGCCAAAAATGTTGTATACAATGGTGCAAATGTACAAGAGTTATGAAAAAAAAATAAAATGGATAAAATTTTGTGAAGTACACATCAATTTAAAGTACGTTTATCAGAAAAAAAAATATTTTTATAAAATTTGTCTTATTTTTTTAAGGATGTCAGACTGGCTTTTATGGATCAAACTGTTCTCTCCCCTGTCCTGAAAACTGTCGTTATTGTCACATAGAGACAGGTGCTTGTACATGGTGTAAACCAGGATATCAGGGATATCAATGCGATGGTGGTAGGGTTTGTTTTGACGAGGTTTGGTAGCAACAAATGCAAATATTATTGTATTTTTTTTTCTATTTCTTTTAGAAATAGTCGCGCGGGTATGTTAACGCTACACCTCGATATTCTACTTACCGGTACAATAAAAACATCAAAATTAAGCGATATAACTTTAGCTCTAGAGATAAAATTTTCAACATAGTTATTTTTACAAACAGAAAATAATCATCTCGGGGTAGTGTTGAATTTTTCACTTTTTCATTAAGGCATACATGCACATTTCTATTTAAATGCGTCAAAATTTGAAGTCCTCAATCGGAATATGGTGACGTGTCTATATGAGTGAAAAATTCTCGAATGGGACGTAAAACAACATACATTCAATCAATCAATTTTTTTATCACATGATGACGTCGTAATGGAGTGCTTCCTTTAGCCTTAGCCTCATTGGCGTCTATAGAATGAATGATAATAACAAATGCTTTTATGATTTATAAATGTTACATTTGACAAAAACGTGTTTTCTGACCTGTGTGCTGACTTAACATACCTCTGCGGATTTAAATTCATTTCAGTGAGTGATTTTATTTACTCTCTACATACAAATGAAGGTAATATTGAAGAAAAAAATACTGATTGTTTATGTTTAGGCAGGAAATTTACAAAACCACAGCTGTGTTACAATTACAGATTTTGAATATATATATATATATATATATATATATATATATATATATATATATATATATATATGTATATATATATATATATATATATATATATATATATATATATATATATATATATATATATATATATATATATATATATATATATATATATATATATATATATATATATATATATATATAAATTCATTATTTTTTTCCCACAATTTTGAAAAAAAGTACATACATTCCCTAACAAAAACACTATAGTTAATTATATTAAATCAAATATTCGATGATATCACTCTAGTAAACCAACGTTTTTAAAGTTATCACTATAGTGATATCTTGATCACTATAATATTTCAAAGTTTTCTTAGTGTCAAGATATACCTATAGTCAATAAAAATTGTTATAGTGATCACTCTAGTAAATTGAATTTTCCATAGTACATGTAAACACTATAATAGTAAAGCAAATTTCCATTACGTCCAAGTTATCACCAAAGTTAATCCAAGTTTTCCTAGTGATTTCTTCAGTTAATTTAAGTTTTTTAGTAAGCACAATAGTGTCATAATCATTAATCAAGTAAATAAAGTTAACACTATGGTAAATAAAAGTTTCAAAGTTAATATTATGGTTAATATATGTTTTAGCCATGATATCTATGGAAATTCAAAATTTGATTTTATTTCTACCAACAACGTATGACTTTCTGTGATTTGAAGTCATTTAATTTCAAAAAGGAACTTTGCATGCGAATTTTATTTTTAAAAGTTTTATACCTTATGAAAAAAAAAATAATGTTTTCAAAGACTTCAACTAGATAGCATTTCTAAAATGAATATCGCTAATCTTGCATTTTAATTTTTCTTTTTTATATTAGTTAAGGTCAGACGACACGTTTCTCAAAAATATATAATTTTTCCAAAGAATTTGTCATTGAAGTTTTGTTACTTATACAAGTTTCCTCTCAAACAATAGGGTACCTACCAGGCATTTGGACAAGATACCAGAGGGTGATATTTCTTATATAATCCTTATGGGTCATCCTTTGAATTGCCAATGTCACAATTTTGGGTGTACTTATGTTTTAAAACTTATTGAAAACAATTTAGAAATTACAAGAGAATGACAATTATGAAGAATTTTACACAGCTAATTGTGCCACGTACGTGTAACGTATGGTAGCACATACCATATGTTACACGTATGTGAAACATACGTAACACATATGTGTATTCGAACCGCACGTTTCACGTACGTGGTACAACGTATGGATAACATGCGTGTGACAACATACGTTTCACATAACGTACGTGAAACATGCGGTTGGAATACACGTATGTGTTACGTACGTTTCACGTACGTGTAACATATGGTATGTGCTACCATACGTTACACGTACGTTTATAAACGCATGGTTTACATGTGTATTGTCAACCACACGTTAAACGTATGTTAATGAACGCGTGGTTTACATATGTATTGTCAACAATACGATACACATACGTTAATAAACGCATTGTTTATATGTGTATTATAAACCATACATTACACATATTTCACACACATGGTTTACATTTATTATCAACCACACGTTACACATACGTTAATATATGCATGGTTTACATGTATTATAAACCACACATTACATGAACCTTAATGACAAGTATGAGTATTATCAGCTATGTTACATGTATGTTAATAAAAATTGTTTTACACGTGTGTGAAAAGCTAGCTGTGTTTGAGAAGGCTGTATATTTTCTATATTAATGGTACTTTTACATACATGTACAATAAATGTAGGTCAACTATAATTAAATTCAATCCTTTTTATTTTTTTTAATTTCAATTTCGTTTAATTAATTAGTAAAATTAGTATTGAATTTTAGTCAATAAGTGAAAAAAATCCCTAAAAGTTTTATTGTTGCTGGGACTATAATATTCTTAAATTGGTGACATTTTCAAATACACAGGAACTTTTTGTACAAAAGTACTCAGACCAAATACTTTTTTTTACTTAATAGTTCAAGTGAATTTGGAGAACTAATCAAGATAATGTTTAACAATCAATAACCTGTAAATGTGTAATTCACGAAACAGAGTATTGAGACCAACTTGGTCTAAGTATAAAATCCCTCTTAAAACGGGTCTCTAGATCATAAGTTGTCTGGATTTTAATGATTATACTGTAATATGTTTTAAAGATTCAACTATTTTTTTTTTTCAAAAAATAATATCATATCATGATCTATGATTAAAACCCAATCACCTCTGAAAGCTCACAGGTGTGTGCGTTGTTGACTTGTGCGTATTTTGCGTATTTAATGTTCCAATTTATTTCACATTGTTTACCTTAGGAGTAATCAGTTCGCATTGGTGTATAGTTTACTCTTAGAGCAGTAAAACATAGTCTACATACAACTACAAGTACACCAATCTCGTAATGTGTATATCGGATATTGGTAGAGGCACATAAAATTGAACTCGATCATCGGTAGATATAATCATTCCGAATTCAGGAGCAAAAGCTGAATTAAAAAAAAAAAAAGAAGAAAATCTCGATAATTTCACAACAAACTCAAATGGAATTCACATAAATAGATATTAGATAATTATACAGTAGGTAGCGTCCGTATAACACTAAAGTATGTAAAATATACGTTCCGGAATTTTCACCTCCAATTATTATTTACGTTACCGGTGACGTCACTGGTAAGAAGTCTGACGTCTGCAAGACAGTGTCTGGAGTTAGGCTAGGATAACGGTGAGGAATATATAACATCAACACTTATTTAATTACTTTATATTTCAGACTGTGTTGCATGTAAACTAACATGCGTGTTTCTTTTATTTTAGTGTATAACGTAATGTAAACTAAGTAAGAAAATATTGACGCAGTCAGCTGTCTTGGTCAGCACCCCAGCCCAGGTGTGAATCAACACTGGCACTTTATATCAAAATGCAGGTGAGGTTTAAAACATACTGTTATAACAGGTATTCATCGTAAATATATTTTTTAGCCTACCAATAAGATGCAAATAAAACCCTCGATGGAAAAGTTTCACCCTCCCCATGTATTTCTTCATAGAGCATGTAGAGGAAATTAATATCTTTTAGGGCAATATTAGGGTGTAACACTTATTTTTCAGATGTCTTTGCCTTTTTCATCCTTATGAATATTAATAATATATTTTGAGATTGTAATTTTTTATGTGATTTTAAATGTACACTCCAGGATGGTAGCTGAAGCTCAAATGTATCTCCTATGTAAACACCTAAATGTCATGCCTGGACTTCAAAACAGATTCTGATAGTTTTACTAGCATTATGGTAATACTCTTAAAAAATGCATGGTTGTAATGAGCATTGAGTCTTTTACTAAAATTATGGAATTTATGGCCCAGGGTAAGTGATTCAGGGCTTTATTGATCATATAGTGAAAATGCAATGATTCATTGAAAATCCAAATATTACTCCTGGCCAGGAGTTTAAAGCAAACAAACTAAGTTCATGACTATGATGAACAAGTTTTGTTTTCTGAGTTCACTCACAATGCTTCTATTTTAAATTTGTCAAGTAGAGAATTATAAGGTAGATACTTGAGGATAGTGAAAAGTCTAGTTTAAAAGATCAATGTTATTAATACTAAAAAAAACTGTAGTTATTCGACACTATTAGTATCCCCCTGCAAACAAAGTTTGGGGGAATATGTAGGAATCACCTTGTTCATATGTCTGTTTGTCTGTCTGTACAAACATGTCTGGTCCATATATTTCTTACGGAGAAACATTAGAATCTACTACTTCACACAAAGATTATTCATGACCTGAGGGTGTGTCATGACCCTGACCCATGGCCAAGTTCATTTGGGCAAGTTCAAGGTCACTGGAAGAAAAAGTTCTTAATTTGTGTCCAGTCCATATATTTCTTACGGTTAAACTTGGCAAGCTCCCATTTTGCACAAATATTGCTTATGGCCTGAGGGTGTGTCATCACCTTGACCCAAGGTCATTTGGGCAAGTTCAAGGTCACTGACAGAAAAAATTCATAATTCGTGTCTGGTCCATATCTTTCTTATGGATAAACTTGGTGAGTTCCCATTTTACACAAAGATTGTTTATGACCTGATGGTGTGTCATGACCCTGACCCAATGTCATTTGGACAAGTTCAAGGTCACTAACAGAAAAAAATTCATAATTCGTGTTCGGTCTGTATCTTTCCTATGGAGAATAATTTTGGATGTTGGGAGTATCCACTTCACACAAAGATTGTTTTTGACCTGAGGGTACATGTGTCATCATCCTGACCTATATAGTCACTGTAGAAAAAATGGATAAATAATGCATCCATACTTTCCAACAGAGAAATACTTGAAAACTCTTAATGTTTAAACAAATTGTGAATACCTCTTAGATCCTCAAATACTAGTATTAGTGACTTGGCATCTTCTCTGAAAAACTCAGTGGGGGGTATTTGTCCATTTTGGACAGTTCTTGTTTAGTTCTGAAGGGAATCAACCAAGAGTTATATGTGGAAAATAATAATGTTCAGAAAAAAACTGTGTTTTTCAATATGCAAATTCATTTAATATTTTTTTTTTCTTTACAGATGAAAGGGAATTGTAGAAGAATGAATTGATGTTAAAATCTCAACATTAAATTTGGCCTAAATTTGAATATGTCTTTTGTTGTGATTGCCTAAAGAGCAATTAGGATCAGGAAATTTGAGGTGAAGGATATCCAGATATGTACCTTCAAAATGTGGATCATTCAACAGATGAAAAGAAAATAAGCCCTTGAAGAAAATTATGTCAAATGCTTGAAATGAATATTTTAATTGCACATTATTTTTGTTTCACATATGTTTACAATATGTGAAAAAGAATGTTCAAAACATATGTTTAACCATGGTTTGACAGATGTATGGTACTTATACATTTATCATATGAGCAGTGTATACAAACCATGTTAAACGCATGTTTCTCAAAACATATGTTACACACACGTTGCACGTACGTTATTCATATGTGAACCGTATGAATAACGTACGTGTGCAACATGTGTGTAACGTATGGTAGTCAATACGTATGTGTAACGTACGTGTCACGCATGATAGTCATACGTGTGAAAACGTATGTTTAACGTACGTGGTGCTTTTTTCATGTGATACGTACGTGAAGTCACGTATGTATCACATACGTTTAACGTATGTGATACGTACCTGGCACATTTTGCTGTGTAATAAAAAACCAAGAGATACAAAAAATATTTGAAGAACGTGTCGTCTGACCTTAATTTCATTATTTAATGTCATTTTTATTTCAAATAAAACGTATGGAGATAATAAGCTATATAAAACGATAAACATATAAAGTAAATTTGAGTGTTAAATTAAATAAATCACAGGTTTCAGAGTGATCACGTTAGTAAATCAAAGTTTTCACAGTGTCAAAGTTATCAAAATGATTAATTAAAGTTTTCATAGTGATCTTAATAGTAGATCAAAGTTTTCCTACTCATTATTGTCATAAAGTAAAGTGCCAAATTTATCACTTTAAGTAGCTAAAATTTTCATAGTGTCAAATTAACTATAGTTTTACTTTTAAGGTAGAAGTACAATAACAAAAACTGATTATTGATTAAATTTAATAGAATGTGATAGTGGCAGATATGGACAGGATTGTGGAGAGAGTTGTGGAGCTTGTCTTGGATATAAACAATGTCACCACATCAATGGATCATGTTTTGAAGGGTGTGGCATTGGATATGAAGGAGATCTTTGTAGAACAGGTGACAAGATCAATAAATAACTCACGTAAATAAAAATGCCCTTCCAAAAAAAAAGCTTAAGTATCATTTACCTTAAGGTTTATTTAAGATATCAATAGCTAGAAGAAAACGTAGAAGATAATTCCTTCAAGAGATGTACATTTCAGAGTGTTCAATTGGACGATTCGGAAAAAACTGTGGAAAATTTTGCAGTGAACATTGTGGAGTATCTAATATATGTAACGGAAGGACAGGAGAGTGTGAAAAAGGATGTCAACCGGGCTGGAAGGGACTTCAATGTACTAAAGGTACCTGTGTTTGAAACAATCTGATTATAATCAGACCCATTGCTCCCTTCACATAAATTGCAAGATAATAATCTGAAGAAACTGCATTAATGGTCATCTCCTTGTGACTTTTCTAAAAAAAAAAATTCATTAAAATTTTGTCCAAACAGAAAGAACGAACTTAAGCCACATTCAGGGAAATGAATGTAGAAGTAATAATAGCTGTACAGGAGATCTTATCGTTTTGTACAATACAAAAATCTAAAACACAAGCAAAATCTAATACAGGATATATATCTGTTCAGAAAAAAAAATGTTGCCGTTCTTTTGAGAGGCTACGAAAACCAGGTCACAATTTTCCGTTCCGTTCGGGGCTTTTACTTCTAAATTCTTGCTAGCGAACGTTTGATTGGATAATTGAAATATCACAAGGAGATGAACCTGAATGGAGATATTTCAGATCTCTGTGTATTTATCTATGTGAGCGAATTAAAGGATCTGATTTTAATCAGATTGGTGGTTAAACCAGGTTTCACTTACTTTCGTAGGTTTTATTTATGGACATGACTTTTCACATGTCCAGCATTCGTATAAAATCTGTAAAATTAACTAAATATTCTCTAAGTAAATAACATGTATGTTGGTTGCATTTCATAGAATGTGATGGCAGCAAATATGGACAGGGATGTGGAATAAGTTGTGGAGCCTGTCTAGGTTATAAACAATGTCACCACCTAAATGGATCATGTCCTGAAGGCTGTGATGCTGGATTTATGGGAGAGCTCTGTAAAACTAGTAATTTCCATTACGATTCCTCTCAGCGTCTCCATATAATTTAAGAATTTCGATAAGGAAGTTAAACAACAAAAAAACAAACAAACGATTGTAATGGGAATCCCGGCATGAATTTGATGAAATAAGTCAAAGAACATTTAGTCTTTTTTTTTTTAAATTATCTATTCATCATATCACAACATAACTGGCTCTGAAATTAATATAAAACATACAATAACATTAGAATAGTACAATAAAATATAATAGTAGATATACATAGGAATCATTATACAAATAGTGTTCTAAATAAATATTTCACTCTATCAGCTGTCTATGGAATTTAATACGCTCTACATGTGTAAAGGGAAATAACTCTTACAAGCTTAATCTTTAAAATCACTTTTCACAATCGTGAAGAGTTATCTTTCTTATATAATAAAATAACAAAATAGCAATGCATACCGGTTTATGGAACCAAGTCCATCTGACAAGCTGTATGGGTCTTTCAAATATGATGGTACACTGTATTAATAATAATAAATTCCTAAAGATATGCTCTTTACTATAACTCAGTATTTACAAAGAAACTCTAAAATATTTCTTATGAAAATATTTATCCATATACACTTATTAGGATATTAATATATTAAACTTAATAGAAATATCAGATTTATCCATATCTGATTTAATCATAGGTATAAAATTTTCTATACACATAATTTTTACCAAGTAACAATTTCTTAGTTTCTCGTGTATATCTTATTCTAATTAATTAGATTAAAAGGTTAAAATATTAGTACTTACATTTCTGTCTCTGTCCAGGAATTTAATGTCAGGAAATATAATAATTACAATACTATAGATTTCAATAAATTCTGTAATTCTTTAGAACAACTTCTGTGTGTCTACATGACTATGAAATTTAAATCTGAGTAATATTCACACTGGACAATGTAAAACTTTCTGACCAATGGAATGCAAGTGTACAACCAATGAATGAGTGTAGGTATGAAATGTGTAGGTGGATCTAAAGGGATGGGTGGTATAACTTAATACTTTGTTAGTAATAGAAAGACTTTAGATTTTATTTATTTATTTAACTATTTTAAATTAATTATATTTATTTATCATTTATTAAATTATTTATTAAAATATACATCTATTTCACGAATACTCTCTGGAATTTTAAAGCTTTGAGCATACGTTGAGCATAACTGATTTACGATAGAAGAAAATTCTTTCAAACAAGATGTGTTTGTGAAACACTGATGCCCCCGTATGGCAGCTTATGGCGAAGGTAAAAGTTTCTTCAAATGCAAGTCAAAATCCAGGCCAAAAGATAAAAAATGTTGATACCCAAAGAAAGGTCTTGTCTCAAAGAATACACCTGCGAAATTTGAAAGACCTAGATACAGCTGTTCAAAAGTTATGGCGAAGGTTAAAGTTTTTTTTAAATAAAAGTCAAACGTCAAGGTCAAGGTCAAAGTGGTTGGTATCGAAAGGAAGATCTTGTCACAAGAATTACATATGTGAAGTATGGAAGTCCTAGCACAGACCATTCAAAAGTTATGGCCAAGGTTAAAGTTTTTCAAAAGTAGGTCAAACTCCTAGGTCAAGGTCAAAGGGTCAAAGTGGTTGGTATCCGAAGGAAGGTCTTGTCACAAGGATTACATATGTGAAGTATGAAAGCCCTAGCTCCAACCATTCAAAAGTTATGGCCAAGGTTAAAGTTTTTCAAAAGTAGGTCAAACTCCTAGGTCAAGATCAAAAGGTCAAAGTGGTGGTTGATTACATATGTGAAGTATGAAACCCTAAGCACCAACTGTTCAAAAGTTATGGCCAAGGTTAAAGTTTTTCAAAAGTAGGTCAAACTCCAAGGTCAAGGTCAAAAGGTCAAAGTTGTTGGTGTGCAAAGGAAGGCCTTGTCACAAAGAATACACATGTGAAGTTTGAAACCCCAAGCACCATCTGTTCAGAAGTTATGGCCAAGGTTAAAGTCTCATAAAATTTTGCAAAAGTGGGTCAAACTCCAAGGTCAAGGTCATAAGGTCAAATATGTTGGTACCCAAAGAAAGGTCTTGTCACAAGAAATACACATGTGAAATATGAAAGTCATAGCTCCAACCAATCAAAAGTTATGGGCAAGGTTAAAGTTGACAGACAAACAGACAAACAGACAAACGGACAAACAGACAAACGGACAAACGGACAAACAGACAAACAGACAAACAGATAAACAGACAAACAGACAGACAGGACAAAAACAATATACCCTTGGGATCTTTCGATCCGGGGGCATAAAAATGTGCTTGTTGCATAAATACACTTAAATTTTTAATAGGCTGTTCTAGTGGTACATTTGGAATAAACTGTGCAGAAAATTGTAATGAAAACTGTGGTATATCAACTGAATGCAACAGAGGGACAGGAGAATGTGATGGTGGATGTCGACCAGGCTGGGAGGGACTTCAATGTAAACAAGGTGCAAGGATTTAGGGGATCAGCCCTTTTGTCAAGTATAATTTGATTGCCTTTTCGATTCATCTGGAAAAATACTTTGATACTTCCTGATTATAATAGTTCCTAAGAAAATTCCAGAGCATTACTTTACTTAAAATATAATAACTGTTTTGATTTAAAGGAATATATCTTTTCTAATTGATACTGTTCTTTCTTATTGCATACAATTAGCTTGCAGAGAAAATAAGTACGGTAAAAACTGTAGCTATGCCTGTGGGTTTTGTCAAGATTTTCCTTGCCATCATGTAAATGGTTCCTGTGAAGGGGCTTGTTTGAAAGGGTATAAAGGAACATTATGCAATGAGGGTAACCTTTTTTTTTTAATTCTCCCCCTCAAAAAAATTAAAAATAAAATATGCAAAACATAGAATAAAGAATAAAATATTGTGCAAACTAGCTATTTGCCTTTTTATCTGTACAATGACGATAGGAATTAATTCATCAATTATTTCCGGTAATCTATTCGGTTATGGTATATTTTTTTGATTTATTTATTCATTTATAATAGTATGTAATAAGGGCTTTTATGGATATAACTGCAATGAAGAGTGCAGTCTGTTTTGCAAGACATCTCGAGACTGTCACCACGTGACAGGTCATTGTAAGGAAGGATGTATTGGAGGATGGCAAGGAGTGAAATGTTTGCAAGGTCAGTATTCTTTTTTTTTTATTTATAGAAGGCAGCGTGTGTGCATTGTTCCACATTAACTATTAAATTATCCCATTAACCACAATGATACAGTAAACGTATAATTGGAAATTTAGAGTTTTTTTTTTTTATTTCGGTACAGTCGCAGACAAAACAGATGACATGAATAACCTGCCACGATTTTATGGGGTTCTTGCCGCCCTCTGCATCTGTATAGCAATAATCATGGTGATGTTTACCTACATTATAATCAATAGGTTTGTCTTTTATGAAACAAAGTCTATTGCAATAAAGTTAAAAGAAACATTAGCGATTTCTATATATTCAAAGTAAGATTACATCATTCTACATGTATAAGCATTGTTTCAGAATTTGTAAAATTATTGGTGGTTAATATTCAGAGATATCTGGAGTCAATATATACGAACAATGCCAAATCAATGAGCCATCTATATCAATTGCGTTCAATAAAATGTTTCCAAGAGAAACGATACATACATAACAATTAAGGTTTGAAAATTCTGAATGATTTATTTTTTATTTCAAAAATGATATTTCTATTTATATTTTTGGTACTTCATATTTCATCTATGTAGAAAAAGAGTCAGACGAAGATATGAGAAACAGAGGTTTAAAGGGGAAAATGAAACTAAGGCAGGAGGATTGGAGCTTTACAACGTTTCTAGAAAAAAAGACGATGATGACGGCAACAAATATCAAGAGCTTGGTGAAGTAGTGGCACCATCAGAATATGAAGACTTCCAATAAACCTCGTCTCATATCTGTAATGGTTGAGCTACATTAGAACGGATGCATTTTATATTTAGTGATGTTTGAAATTAATGGAAAAAAAACTTTTCAACGGGACTTAATAAATAATATATAGACCAAAAAAAATATTAATGAATTTTATATTCAGAAACTTTTACATTGAGTTACATTTATTTACAAAATTTATTAAACAAATTATACAGCTTTGCTTATATTTTGTTGTAGAATTGTTCCCTAACTTTGATATATTCTCTTTCTTTTCTTTTGGGGACAAAATTCGTATTTTTTCTAATGGTAATTAATTAAAAACTATTTTTTTTTATTATATTCAGCACATTTATACTTGTTTGTTCACAATTCTCTTTGTACCTCTTACCATACAATACGATATCATTCCCTTTATTATATTGTCGAAATAATGTGCTCTAGTTTTCAAAATGTGAGTATTTTTGCAATGATTTTTTTTTCTTATAAATTAATCAATAATTTTGATCTGCTTACTTAGTCCAATAATTACTGGAATATGTTTATGATGATTTTTTTTATATATGTATCATACCCGCAAATCAAGAGTCCAAAAATACATTTTTGCCAGTCTATTTCTGTTTTTTCTCGGGATAGCAGCGTGAACCAGAACCTTAAAACGGATTTTAAAAAGGTTTTCTGGCAAACTTTCAATTATTTTTAGAATACTATTGCTAACACCTAATTTTTTAAGGCCTCGTATTTTTAAATGGTTTCCTCGTGTTGTTGATTGATTTTGATAATTTTATACCAATCATGAGGATATTGATCGTTCTCAAAGCATATTTAAGAATTCACAATTCACAAGAATTCACAACATCTATTATTTTCTTCTTCTTCTTTTACGGCTCAAAAAATATTAAAGTAGCACAGTATCTCATTTATCCACATTTTCTGACTGTTTCCTTAATTTCCAATCATGGTCATTTTCATTAAACCTTGCTAATTTTTATTTTAAAAATGGAAACAACAAACATACAGTATATAAATTTATTTCCTATATGTTTCTTGTTTCCATTAAAAAAAATAGCAAAGTTTAATGGAAATGACCATGTTTGGCCAAAGGATAGGAGTTAATACAGAGAAACTAACTTTTAATACAGGAAGTAATTTAATATAAGACTGAGAGAAAGCCAACAACTAATACACTTATGTGCAAACAATTCTGAATAGTAATGCCTTGGGAAAAATAAGATATGGTTACATAATGCTGGAAACTGAACATTTAAAAATATCTTACTGATTTACCAAGATTCAGTATCACGCTCAAGATAAAGGTATACCCAATTTTTAACAGAATTGAAAATAGAAATATATGTTACGATTATTCAATACGATGTTTTTGTTAAGTTGTTTTCAGGAAAATTTAGTGACATTTTCTTACACATTCACACATGTTACCCCAAATCGACGCAGGTATGGTGAGCTAGAACCCAGATTTAAATGAGTGAGATTACATTTTTTTTTATTCGTAACATTATTTAATTATAAAATTCATGGATAAAACATTTGCTTTTATTCTCAGTACTATAGGATAACTTTCAAAGAAGCTGTAGTCCACTAAAACGTCATCATGTAACATCTTTAAGTTGAAAAGATGCCTTAATGATTAGGTATAAAGTTCAATACTGCCCCGGGAATTTCCTCTTTGGAAAAAAGTGCTCATGCACAAACATCCCTGGGCCATTACAAGGCCACGAAAAAGTGCTGCTTATAATCCTACACACCTGTCACAGAAATAAGTAGTCCACATGCTTGCATGAAACCTTACCATTTTTTTTGTACATTTACATATGTTCGAAGAACTTACATCAATTTCTGCTAACAACGCGGTTCTAACAAAATTTTGTTCCACTGTAAGCACAATGGAATGCAAGCATTCGATAGAAACAAAAAAAGTTTAATATATGCGGCGTAGTGTTGAGCTTTTGCATCTTTGTAGTGACAGAAGAAAGGATGATCGGTATTTTAAAACATTTGTGTTTAATCTGTATTTAATCTATAAAAATCAACATAAAAATCAATCCGAAAATCATAAACTTTATAGTTAATTTCTTATAAATCACTCCTGATATTCAAAGTCTATGCCTTTTATCCCCAAATTCATTAATATTTTACAAAAATTCTTTTTACGTTTCGCAGCACAGTTAAGGCTGCAGTAAGGAGGCGGGGCCTAATTTATACGGGAAATGCTTACTATGACATCACACAAAAATATAAGTTCTTCAAATTACCACAAATGAAATGATTTGCTATTTTAAGCTGTTTAATAGCTTTTAACTACATCAATGCTAACTAGTGCATGCATTATTGTCTTTGGATAAATCCCACACAGCAATATATAAACAATTCACTGATCGCAATGCACTTGTCAATGTGACGTCATATCGTAAAATTTGACGCAGTTTGTATGCAGTGAGAGGCGGATCAAGTTATATTTATACAATAAAAAATGTATTTTGTAATTAAATAAAATATAAATTGTAGATATATAAGAGGTCATTAACTTGGATGCGATGTCTATTTTATGATTTTATTCATATACTTACCGTACATTCCTTAGACAAGCGATACTGTCGTATATTTGTATGCAGATTCATTGAAGGGTAAAAGAAGGGTCGTAATAAATCGATATATTGCAAGGGCATGCCCTCAATGAATTATGACAAGCTTTTACACATAAACTCAAGAAGTATGAAGATATTTGAAAAGTGCTGCGAACCTGTTGAATTCTTGCAAATTAATTATATCTATATTTAATGTACTTGACCAGCGAAATATTCAACATACGGTCTAACAAATGTAATTTTAGCAATTAGATAGTAGAATCTATATAGGTTCGCAGCACTTTTCACAAACTACAAAGAGTGTTGAAAATAATTATATGTTAAACTTAGATTTTTAACTTGGTTATGCCCTTGCAATATTAGAATTTATAGATGACCGCAATACTTCAGGTATATTTGCTAAAATCACGTGACTGCCACATCACGTGACAAGTCTAAATAAGAAATCTAATCGTCCTCAACATGTAGTTTACAACCACATTGCATTTGTCCGATAATAGTAAAGTCCTAAGAGGAAACGCCCAACCTTCTAAAGAATGTATTTTCTATCTAAAAAATTCGCCGATATTTCAATTGGGGACCTAAACTGTACTGCGTTCATTTTCATTCTGATTAACAGCTATGACGTCATGGTTAAGGTATTTTACGCTTTGAACAAATATTGCGCTATTAATGTTACTCAAGAATGAGAAGACTTATTTCATTATGTTTTGCGTATTACAATTCATAGCTAGGACATGAAATATTTTTAAACATAGATATTATAGTGGAATATATTATTAGAAGTCATTATCTCTAAAAGTTCATGTCATTACGCTCATACTGCATAGGAAGATAGAATATCCAGGTGTAACCTAGACACACTCACGCAGTTCTGAAGAATAAACATACAATATTACAATACAGATTTTGAATAATTGGTCAAAGGATTTCTTCTGGCAATGTCCGCAACGTTTCTTTCTTGCATTTCTTTAATTTGCATCAATTATAACTAGTCTTGCTAATTCATCTTAAATTCCTCATTTATACCAAAGAGAGGAATAAAATGTAAAATTATATACTATCACTGTGTTCTTTTATGAAATAAACTATCGTCTTTACATATTTGTACAGGAAAACAAAAGCAGAGAAACATCTTAATTGATAATTTACTTACCTTGTCCTTAGTCGTTTGCAAAATTATTTTGTTAAAAAACATTCTTGTTGTACACACAAGTACTCTGAAGTTGACATTAAAAAGATGCTTGAGTTTCTGATTGACAATATCTATATGGTTTTTGGAGACCAGGTCTTTCAACATTCTATCAGAATTCCCATGGGTACCAATTGCGCCCCGTTATTAGCAGACCTTTTTTGTATTCATATGAAGCAGAATTTGTCCAAAATCTTATATGTGAAAAGAAGAAAACACTTGCTGTGGCCTTCAACTCGACATTTAGATATATCGACGACGTATTGTCAATTAACAATGGTTATTTCCATTCTTATGTCGATACTATATATCCCGGTGAGCTTGAGATAAAAGATACCACAGAGTCTGACACATCGTTTTCATATTTGGATATTTTACTTGAAAAAGACGTTAATGTTAATATAACAAAAAAAGCTTTATGATAAACGTGATGACTAACTTTTCACTCGTCAACTCCCCTTACTTATGCAGTAATATTCCTTCATCCGCTGCATGCGGGTTTATATCTTTCAGTTGATTCGATACGCAAGAGCATGCTCTAACTATGTACAATTTCTATAAAGTAGTGAATTATTGACAAACAAGTTGATGAAACAAGAATATCAGCTGTCTCGTTTAAAGTCATCATTTCGTAAGTTGTATGGCCGATACAATGACCTTGTCAGGAAATACAATTTATCATTGTGTCAAATGCCGACTGACGTTTTTCATACTAATCGTTAGGCCATTATATACACACTGAATTGTCGACGGATTTTTCCGTTATTTCCCGATTATGACAAGGAGCACACGGCGGGTGTGACCGATCGGCAGGGGATGTTCACTCCTCCATCAAACCTGATCCCATCTCTGATGTTTTGGAGGTCCTTGTTTGATCTGCTCTTATTTTGTAATGTTTAATGGACTTTTGAGCTTGACTACTGTTCGTTATCTCCATATATTTCTTGATAACCCAAAAACAAAATCATGTACAAAAAGAGATCATGAAAATAAAAGAAATATGTAACTGTTCATTGTTAAATAATATGTGCCTTTATGAAAAAATAGACCTGCACAAGCTGGTAAGCTCGATGAATCCCTAAGAAACTTAGTTTCCAATTCATCATTTCCTGAACTAATACACTGATTAAGTTTACGACACACTCAGTCTACTCATGCGCCAAATTATTGCAAGGGGCTGCAGAATTTGTATGTCATTTAAATCTCTTTTATATCATTTGAGGACGTACCGATGTCCACTTTTGCAAATGATTTGGAAGCTGTCATTTATTTTGGAAGAAAAAGTGCAAAGAATTCGCGTTCATCTATTTTCAAATTATAATTTTATCTTTCATTCCTCCATCAAGCGGTTATTGGAGGATATAATGCGTGGAAGTTCTTGATAATTTCCTGTGACTCTTTCCTCAGACTCTTTCGTCGTTTGCGTAGCATTTCTTTTCCTTCTCTTCCTTTATAAGAAAAAAAAACCCCACATTTGTTTGATAATTCAAAGCTCGGAAGAGGCTTGTGGTCTCATATTCTAAGTATAATATGATTGTGTTAAGAAGACCAAGTCAGTCCTTTCTTGATCTCGAACTTTAAACTGAAGAGACGTTAATAACTACAATTAGTTTGGACTCCATTTTCGTGTTTCATATCTGTGAAACGTACTGTTATGTTTAACCATACAAATAGTTTGCCAATAACACAGACTTTCCTCATCCATTGTAAAGACGACATATTGTATCAAGAAAAAATGGGTATATAAAGCTAGCAAAAAGATCATTTCTAGGAAAATTTATACTTACAATAACATGTTACTGAAAATTAGCAAAACCATTGATATTACATAGACTTTTCTCATCCATTGTAAAGACGACAAATTGCATCACATATTTTCATAGTTACATGTAGTAAGTTTTTATGTGTTTACAAGTGAGTAAAAATTATTAAAAAAAATCGAAGATGTTATATACTTTTAATACATGACCAGATTTCATTCCCCCCAAAAAAGCCTCAGCTATAGACCCCTTAGCAAATGCTGTAACATTTAAGGTAGAATGCTAGGTGATAATTAGTGTTTTTTATGTAATGTTCAGGAATGAAGTGAAAGCATACAAGTATGTAAACCCATTATAAATATCTCCACAAAGTGGTCTGAGAGCCCAAATGATCATGATCTTTACAATTTTAATAAATGTTAAGTACACAAGAATTCCTTTATGTAAAAAAAAAAGGGAAAAAAAAAGTCCTTTTAGGAGTCCTTGAGAAATGAAAAATGTACAAAAGTGTTTGGCAACTTTAAATTCTGATAAAATTCTTTCAGCTCGTGGACAAGGAAAACTGGCCTGGGGCATGTATGCTGTTCAATAATGGAAGAGAGCTAATTATTATCACACAATCACTCTGTCTTCACCATGTCCGAGAACTTCAGAAATTAACTCTGAAATACATGGTATGTTTACAAATATAAATAAGCGGAGCATGAATCCAAAAGAAATAAAAACACTATTTGGATAAACGGCTTTCGACATATTCCTGTTAAAAATATCTTCAATAAAGGGAAAAAGAAATGTTTTCTAAAAAATACCCTTACAAGTCATTTTTCTTTACGATGCTCTTAAGTCTGAGGATATTTTTTTCAATATATGAACAAACAAATTCAAAGTTTTAGTCAAGAGCTGCGTGATATCTTATTCTTATACTGCCAGCAGATTGACAACTTATTATTTAAAAGGTAAGTGGGGGGGGGGGGGGGGGGATGCAGTTTGTATTTTTTTTCCGAAGATTATGTCCTTATTTTCTGAACCAATAAAGACAGAGATCGTGAAATGCATTTTGTGTCTCCTTTTACTTATAGATTATATGCTCTTAAAATGAAATTGTTTCATCAATTTCAATGGAAAAAAAATGAGAGGTTTATCATTCAAGCATTTGGCAAGATTTAGTACATGTATGTAACATGGGCTTCTCGTGTGATATTCGTATAATTCATGGTGTATAGTATTGCATAAGGAAAAAAAAATTCAACAAAGCTATTATTAGTTTTACCTGCCTCTTGAGACTACGGAAGCCCGTTGAGGCCAATTCAGAGAAAGAAATATTTTTTACTGCGTTTAAACGCAATAATTATTGCGTTTAATCGCAAAACATTGCGTTTAATCGCAATAATCATTGCGTTTAAACGTAAAAAATTGCGTTTAATCGCAAAAGTATTGCGTTTAAACGCAAAAGATTGCGTTTAATCGCAATCTTTTGCGATTAAACGCAAAGTGTTCTGCGTTTAAACGCAATATAATTGCGATTAAACGCAATCTTTTGCGTTTAAGCGCAATGATTATTGCGATTAAACGCAATGTTTTGCGATTAAACGCAATAATTATTGCCTTTAAACGCAATACAAAATATTTCTTTCTCTGAATTGGCCTCAAGGGGCTTCCGTATGAGACAGATATAAGCAATTTAAACAACGTTTTATGTGTCTGAGGCAATGAAACCATCTAGAGTACCATAAATTTTGGGCTGCGAATTAGGGTTTTCCTCTGTTTGAGCTACAACGTCTATTCAAAAATCTTACTCAAAAGATACTGTATCAAGCTATCATTACTTAATTTGTTGGGTATTGATATTTCCTTAAACTTTAGAAATAAATATAAATGTTGGACAGGATTTTTTTTAAACTGTCTTAACCCTTGCGATGACGAGTTACCAAGTTAACAATTATTTTATATTATAAATATAAGAGTAGATTTTAAAAGAAAATGAGTAAAAATGTGGAAGAAAAATTTTCTACCTTTTGCATCACTTTGGGGAAAAAAAAACAAAAAAACAAAAAAAAAAAAACAAAACAAAACAAAAAAAAAAAAAACATGAAAGTATAAAAGGTAAAAACCCTTTTATGTTTCTATTAATCCTTGTATGAGACACCATTTTGTACAGAGACTAATGAGAATATTTCTATAGAATTTTATTCTAATTGTTATCAAAGTTTTTGAATTGAACTTATTGCGTTCCAAGAGACTTGAGAAATCTATACTTGCATTAGATTTGAGATGTCTTTATTTTTTTATATTTAAATATATGCAGAGACTCACAGTATATAATGCCTGATTCATAAACGTCATGTAGCACAAATGCTTAATCCGCTTAAAGTCTTAAAAAGCACGCGATAACAATAACTATATTGGTATAGACATCAGGATTCAGTTAAATTGGTAAATTTGGTAAAATTTCAAGCTCAATTTACCCTTTTCGCAACGGATACCTTCCCAACAAAGGTCTCCAGTGTATCCAGCTTAACAACCCTCAAGACAGGAACCATTAATATGGTGACATTGTTTATATTCAAGGCAAGGCAGGCTCCAAAAATCTGTAAAAAGTCCAGGCCATATCTACCACCATCGCATTATTTTGATTAATTAAAAAAAAAATAAAAGGGAGGAAGGTTATTCTTAAGATTATGTTTAACAACATAATCCAATTTTATCTAAGGGTTATACATGTAGAAAATTACGGAGCAAAACATCTGAAGCATAGAAAAAAAAAAGATCAAAATAATAAATGTAACTTTAATTCCCCTTTTCCTTCACAGTAAAAATATGAAACAAATCATAAGATTATATCATTTTTATACTTAACAGATGGAATTAGTTGTAAATGTTTAGTAAGGAAATGTATTATAAACAGAAAGATTGAAAAATATCCTTGGATGGGGAGGGGGTTGTGATGTCCTCAAGGACCAGTGATTTCAACTGAAAGACACATCTACTTGAAATCTGTTTCTTTAGATATGTTTCTATTTCATTTATATAATTTAATTTGACGTATGTTCGATAGCTCACTCAGCTTACGCCATAGTCGGTCAGAGGTTAATGACTTGGTGACCCGTTCGCAACAAACCCATATCCAAATAGTTAAAAAAAATAAAGAATTTTTTTTTCATCAAGCGCTCGGCATTTTTGAGTGGACAAGTTGCAGTTTTTTTTGTGTTACCTTCGCAACCAAAACACCGTGTCGCAGCTGGTGTTGGAAAAAGCGCTGATTGCCAAGAAATTGTCTTGTTTGAAGCCCTTCATCGGTAAATGTGATGTATATTACGAGTTTTAGAATCTCAAAAGGAATGTTAATATGCAAAAATCAATGAATTAGTCGTACATGTACATGTTGATGAATTTATAAGCATACTGCAAACATTACCTCCAAAGTACGTCTGTGCTAAGTAGAGTCTCATTTTATCGCATATTTTTTTCTGATGAAATTATTGGAGACCTGTTTTAAATTGAGTTAATTTATTTAATCTCTCCCTTTCTAAAAAAAAAAAAAAAGCCTATGGCAAATTGCTCAATAGCAATTGAACAAGACGTTCAAAAACCTACTAACTAATGCCCTGTTCTCACGGAGGGTTTAATTCGCAGTAAATTAATGCGAAGTAAAATGATGCGAATTAAACTAATGCAAATTAATATTGCGTTCACACGACAGTTAATGCGAAGTAAACCAATGCGAATTATAATGTTATTTCTACAACAAGGCTATTCAGTGAGGCTATTATGACGTCGCTTAAACTTCTCCCTGTGAACGCGGAGCAAATTTAATTCGCAGTAATTTACATTTAATTCGAATTAAACTCTCCGTGTGTGCAGGGCATAAGTCATTGTTAAATTTATGCCGTGTTCACACGGAAAGTTTAATTCGAATTAAACGTAAGTTACTGCGAATTAAATTTGAACCGCGTTCACACAGAGAATTTAATGCAAATTAGTTTAATTCGAATTAATTTACTGCGCATTAAATTACTTCGCATTAGCTCCGTGTGAACGCTAAGCGAAGCTAATTCGAATTAAATTTTGATGCATGCTTAAGGGCAGAATTAAGTCAAAGACCATTTGTGGTGGTCAGATATAGTAACTTGTGCTATTTTTGAGTGGAAAACCAAAAAAAATTATGTTAATCAACAAACAAAATGTTGCAAAATGTGTACAGACACTATGACATTATGTAAAATGTACCTGCTCTGCACAATGTGACGTGATATGAAAATGACGTCATAATAGGTTTACAGAATAGCCTTACTGTAGAAATATAATTTTAATTCGCATTAGTTTACTTCGCATTAGCTCTCTTGTGAAGGCAATCTAATTCGCATTAGTTTAATTAGCATTAGTTTACTTCGAATTAATTTACTGCGAATTAAACTCTCCGTGTGAACAGGGCATAAAAGTCCCAGTTTATACCTTCATTGCTTGAAGTCCCTTCCGGCCTGTCTGGCATCCCCAATTACATTCTCCTGTCACCCTGTAACATCTTGTGGGTACACCACATTTATCATTACAATAACTTTCACAGTTATAACCAAACTTTCCGACTGAGCATTCTAGAGTCATGAAGAAATTATTTTTAATGTATGCCTCTTGTTATTGAAAAAATACAATTGTTTATCTTGTACGATATTGAGGCACGTACTTAAAGGCAATTACAATTGACAAAATAATAACCTAAGTCACAAAGAGTCCATTCATACCCAGCGTCACACCCTTAAAAAAAAAAAAAAAAAAAAATTGATGTGATGACATTGTTTATATCCCAGACAGGTTCCACAACTCTGAACATTTTCCAACAGCACATTTTGTTGAATGATATAACTTCTAACAATGATTAGCATCTTTGCCAGGAAAAAGCCAAGTATAAAAGCAATGATTTTTTGTAACGTTAAAGGTGAAGATAAGAAACAATGGTCGACCTCAAAAATCTATAAAAAATACAAATATATGAAGAGGTCATAAAACATGGACCCCTTAAAATGCCAGAGATGGGATCAGGTGCCCAGCAGGAGTGAGCATCCCCTATGAACCAGTCACACCCGCTGTAAGCGGTAGACGGAACTTTCCATAGTCAATTCAGTATAAACAAGGGCCTTACAATTGTATGAAACAAGTCAGTCAACATACGATCCAATGATAGCTTATACATATATAACTACTTTAGCTATACATTTGGCTAAGTTTACATTGTTACAAATTGTCTTGGAAACTCTCGAAATAGAAAAAGAATATAGAGGCATTCAATAGAAAGCAAAATTTATTCAGTGAATATTGTCAGTTTGGGATTTCTGAAGGACAATACAAAAAAAAAAAAGAACTGATTTGGATATGTATTAAAAATCAGGGGGTCAGCAATTATTCCAATAAAACCGGCCTGATTTAATCTAAAAACAATGAAACTAATTTAGTTATCTTACATAATCCACATTGATAATCCTGATACCCGGGTTAACACCAGGAACACACTCCAGTCTCTATTTGACAGTATCGACACTTGGCAAGACAGGGTAGGGAACAGTTCGATCCATAGTACCCAGTTCTACAATGATAAAAGATAATAATTTTGATGGATAAGCGTTTGTGTATATGCCTGTGCTAATAATATTTGTTTCGTCTCACACTTTTAACTGTACTTTAATATATAGACATAGAATTGTTTTATATAAAGTTATAATCCAATCTTCATTTTATTTATTGATTTCCTGTGTTTTGATTGGACGAAAACAAATTAAATAAAAACTTTACACCTCGATAAATCTCTCAATCAGAACTACTTTCTTGACCTAGCTTTTATTGTAAAAAAAAAAATGAAACAACTCGTTACTTCTAGTCTGTTTTTGCTAAACGATTACAGAAACTTGAAATTAAATAAAAAAAAAAAAAGATTAAAAAAAAAAATGACTACATGCAGGACTGACAGACGGGAATATTATATTTATGTCACTCTAAGATCGCGAGTTTAAGAATCTCTGATGTCATATTATCGTCCGTCCCAATGCTAAGCAAATCTGCTCAGTTCTCGGTGGCGCTGATATATGGGAAAGAGAAACGTACCTCAGACTCTTACCTTATTAACATCAAACTCATATTTCTGTCCCGTCTTTAAACAAATCAGAGCAAATCAAGTATGTATGCTATATATATATATATATATATATATATATATATATATATATATATATATATATATATATATATATATATATATATATATATATATATATATATATATATTACAACGAAAAACATACAATTTCAGACCTACGTTATTATTGATTTTACCTACCGCTTAAAGCAGATGTAAGTAATGAAGACAACGTTAGCTCTGAATGAGACAATGGAAGTACCCAGAGCACCTAAGTGTTTGACTGCAGATTGGGCTTTTTGAGGTGCAATACCAATCCATTAATCATACTTTAACATAATTAATCAAGCAGTCAGTGATTGACATTGTTCAATATTGATATTTCCTTAAACTTAAGAAATAGATATATTTATGGAAATAAATCATTTTAAAGAGTCTCAACCCTAATGATATTAATGCTACCAAGTGAAAACGATATTATATTATAAAAATAAATGAGAAAATAAGTAGGTTAGAATATGGAGGGATTATATTCTGCCTTTTGCACCACTTTTCAACCCAAAAAAAAGATATACGCAGCTAGGTTAAGGACGCCCATGAAATATACCCCTTATTATATTCAAAGAAAATGAATAAGATTTTAAATTTTCTTTTAACAGCATTAGTTTTGATATATGTGTATTGTGGTGTTTGTACTTGTATATATCGGATCTCTGCTGAGTTCGGCCAAAGCGACATCGCTTACATCAGCTGTTTGTCACGTGACAGGTTTAAAATTAGAACATATATGTACTACCACGAAGATTATAAAAGTTTAACGATATACGGGTATCTTTCCGTTATAAAATTTATTCTGTTTTGTTTAAGACATATCTCTTTACATGAAAAATGCTGGGGACAACATCCTCATGCTCGGGAATTGTGTAAAATTTAGCCGTCTTTCTATAAACTCCAGACATAGATGTAATACGCACTGGAATAATGTTACATCACGAAAAAGTAAACAATGCACAACCAGATCCCAGCACTTTTCAAAATAGTAGGGATAATAGCTCTACGTGTTTAAAAATTCAGAATTTATAGTGAAGCGGATATCGTTGAACTTTTGATATTTTCGAGAGGCTGGACCCTTCATTCTAGCACGTTACCTGTACAAATGTGCTGCCTACGGCTTTATATAAAGTCTACACATTATCAATTAGTTTGACAATAAAATGTGGATTAACATCTTTTAGAAAATGTATCTACTTTGGTCCATTTAAGCTTGTTTTGTATTTATTTTTATTTTTACAAGTAACGATAGTAGCTTGATCCACGCCTCATATACAGAGAAACTGCATGTCAAACTAAGAAATGACGTCATCTCAGTAAGTACAGCGAGATCAAGCTGGCTTTCATTCTACATACTCAAAGTGCTATTTTGGCAAGATAAGTTGCACATCCATTTATCTTTATAATAATTATGGGAAACGAAAGTATTTTAGTATGTTTTAAAAAGAAAGTATAGTATTTATTCATCGAAGTTCATTTGAATTGTTTTAACGTGACGTCATAATAGCTTTACCGAACCTCTGCATAGGCTGACGTAGATATGGGAGTCCTTAACCTAGCTGCGTAAGATAAAAAAAAAATTATAATGTACAAGTAGATAATACTTGTATGAGACATTTTTTTGTGGTACATCCCTTTAGAGTTTTACTCTCAAGGTACAAAATCTAGTAAAGATTTTAAATTGAACTAACTGCTCCCCAAAGGACTTTTGAAATCATAACTGGCATAAGAATTGAGATATGATCAGATATCATCATTTTCTGGTAACAGAGTAATACAGACACTAAATATCTACTTCCTGATCCATAAACTTCATGTAGCCCAAATGCTCCACCCGCTAAAATTTAAGTTCTAAACAACATAGGATGAAAATTACTATATTGCTATGGACATCTGAAAGCATTTAAATCAAGTATAATTTGGTATATTTTCAAACTCAATTTACCTTTTCGTAACAGATACGTTCCGAACAAATGTCTCCTTAATATCCAGCTTCACAACCCTCAAGACATGTCCCTTTTACTGTGGTGACATTGTTGTTATTTCAGACAAGCTCCACAGCTCTGTAAACAGCCCTATCTACCACCATCACATTCTTTTGTTTAAAAAAAATACATCATGACAAGAACGATTATTTTAAAAGTTATCTTAAACAACATAAACCAATTCTATCTAAGGGTTATATAAGACTAAAGAGCAAAGGATTTGAAGATTATATATATATATATATATATATATATATATATATATATATATATATATATATATATATATATATATATATATATATATATATATATATATATAATTAATAATAATAATAATAAATGTAACTACCTTTTTTTCCATCACAGAAATGGCATATAACAAATAATAAGACTATTTGTTTTTGGATCTTCCACATGAAGTACGTGGTTGTTAATGTTTAGAAGGAAAATGTTTTATAAACGAAGAAAGGTTAAAAAAAATCCTTGTATTTGGATGAAGTGGGTAAGGTGTCATGTCTACATGGACCCGTTATTTCAACTGAAACATACATATACCTTATATCTGTGGTTTTTTGGATATGTTTTGATGTCATTTATATAGTTCAACTCAACGCATGTACGATAGCTCAGTCAGCTTACTCCATGGTCGGAAGTTAGTTATTTAGTGACCCGTTCACAACTCCAAATCGTCAAAAAAAAAAAAAAAAAAAAAAAAAAAAAAAAAAAAAAAAACAACAAAAAACAAAAAACAAAAAAAAAAAAAAAAAAAAAAAAAAAAAACGAAAAAACACCTTTTTTAGTCAAGCGTTAAGCACTTTGAAGTAAAAGTTGCAGGGTTTTTGGGTGCGTGCCTTAGAGACCAAATCACTGTATCACAACTGGTTTTGGCAAAGGCCCTGGTTTTTAAAAAATGGCCTGATCTGAAGTCCGTCACCTGCAAGGCGATGCATCATATGAGTCTAAGAATCTTAAAATGAATGTAAAACTGCAAAAATCAATAAAATAGTCGAACAGGCTCATATACTAATAATAATACCGCAAAAATTACATACAAATTTAATCTGTGCCAAGCAGGGCCTCATTTCATCACATAAATTCTTTTGATAAAATTATCGGATTCTTGTTTTAAATTGACTTTAGTATATGAATCTTTGTCTTGCTAAAATAAAGCTATGACAAGTTTCTCAACAAAAGCAATTAAGCAACACTTTCGAAAACCCACTAAGTCATTGCAAAATGAAAAATAACAGTTTAAACCTTCACTGCATTGAAGTCCCTTCCAGCCTGCCTGGCATCACCCATCACAGTCTCCCGTCGCCCAGTTACATCTATTGGGAACACGACATTTGTCATAACAATTACTTTCACAGTTATAACCAAACTTTCCGGCTGAACATCCTAGAGTCATAAAGAATTACCTTTTAATGTATGACTTTTGTAGTTCATAAAAATACAATTGTTTATATTGTACGATATTGAGGCACTTACTTTAAGGCAATTACAATTAATAAAATAATTACCCAAGTCACAAAGAGTCCCTTCATACCCAGTGTTACAGCCTTCAAGTCATGAACCACTGATGTGGGGACATTGTTGATATCCTAGACAGAAAGAAAAAAAAATGAACTGAATATTGTCGGTTTGGGATTTTTTAAGAAAAATACGAAAAAAGTACAATTTCGGATGAATTGTAATTCAAGGGTTCAACATCTTTTCTGATTAAAAAGGTCTGGTTTCATCAATCTAAAAACAATGAAAAGCTAATTTAATTTGTTTACCAAATTCACATTGATATCTCTTGTACCCGGGTTTACACCAGGAACATAATCCATTCTCTATGTGACAGTAATGGCAGTTGTCAGGACAGGGAGCGGGAGCAGTCATATCCATATAACTCAGTCCTACAACCTTAGAATGATAAAATATTATCATTTTTGTAAGAAAGTGAAGTGTGTGTAAATGTGTTAAGAATATATGTTTTACCTCCTACTAAAACTGTTACTTTAGTACACTGAGTATACAAGTAGATAAATAATAATTTATGATTTTTCACATATTTCTCATATATAGATATAGAAAATTGATATATTTTCAAAGATATATTTAAGAGAAAAAATTCGGGTTCATGAATCTCACAGACGGCTTGCCTTCGGTAGCATTGAACAACATAACAGTGCCTCCTTGTCTCAGAAATATAAACATAGGATGTCATACAGGAACATGTCGTCTTGTCACATGATTTTTGAGCTGTCATGACAGAGATATTGTCATTTTGTTTCAGACTATATGAAATGTTTTTGCAAAATTCACGTCCTACTTGTAAGAGTGCTGTTATATAATTAAATGTTTTAAAAATATATTTTTTGATATTTGTTAATATGAAATTATATCATGAATGCTGAAGATTGATGTCAAGTTAACCCCGAAGTCAGATTACTGAATCCATCAGCTGAAATTGCAAATTGTCTTCCATAGACTGAGAAATCACAGTATAGTCCATAAACAGCATTACTGGAATCAAATGTAGCTTCTCCATACCTTGGATTGGTACTGTCATACACATTTGGTTGGTTTATTTAAAGCTATATGTTCTAAAATTAAGAAGCAATTTGTAATCATGTGGTCATTTTCTAATTACCATCGATCTTAAAATTTTAAGAACTAATACGATTTATGATACTTATCAAAATTAACTTTAAGAAAATACGTCGTAATAATGTTCCAAAAATGCTACATTTCTTAATTTCTACACTTCCCTTTGGAAAAAATATAATAAATAGATGTTTCAATTTCCTAGGTGTTTGTGAACATTTTAGTAACATAATTGAAAAAAAGAAATCATACCATACCCACGTAGTACACAAATGGAAATATCGGCGAATTTTTTAGATAGAAAATACATTCTTTACAAGGATGTGCGATTCTTTTCAGAACTTTATTTATATCGGACAAATGCACCGTGGTTGAAAAGCACATGTTGAGGACGATAAGAGTTCTTATTTAGACTTGTTACGTGGTGTGGCATTCTAGTGATTTTAGCAAATATACCTGAAGTATTGAGGTCATCTATAAATTCCAATATTGCAAGGGCATTACCAAGTTAAAAATCTGAGTTTAATTTAAAATTATTTTCAACACTCTTTGTAGTTTCTGTTAAGTGCTGTGGACCTATATAGATTCTTCTATCTAATTGCTAAAATTACATTTGTTAGACCATATGTTAAATATTTGCCTGGTCAAGTACATTAAATATAGATATAATTAATTCATTTCCAAGATTTCTTCAGGTTCTTAACACTTTTCAAATATCTTCATACTTCTTGTTTTTATGTTTGAAAGCTTGTCATAATTCATTCAGGGTATGCCCTTGCAATATATCGATTTATTACGACCCCTCTATAACCCTTCAATGAATCTGCGCCCAGATTTACGGCAGTATCGCTTTTCTAGGGAATGTACGGAAAGTATATGAATAAATTCATAAAATAGATATCACATCCAAGGAAGTGGCCTCTTACATATCTGCAAATAATATTTTATTTAATTACAAAATACATTTTTCATTGTATGCTATTATCATGATTATGTCTTTGTCTGTAAGTCTTTGAAATGTGAAATGTTTCTTTCAAAAGCATCAATGTCTTCTTGAGTAATACTTTTTTATGCCCCTGGATCGAAAGATCCCGGGGGGTATTGTTTTTGTCCTGTCTGTCTGTTTGTCTGTTTATCTGTTTGTCTGTCTGTCTGTTGTCAACTTTAACCTTGTCCCATAACTTTTGATTGGTTGAAGCTTTCATATTTCACATGTGTATTCCTTGTGACAAGACCTTTCTTTGGGTACCATCATATTTGACCTTGACCTGGGAGTTTGACCCACTTTTGCAAAATTTTATGAAACTTTAACTTTGGTCATAACTTTTGAACAGTTGGTGCTTGGGGTTTCAAACTTCACGTGTGTATTCCTCGTGGCAAGACCTTCCTTCGGATGTCAACCTCTTTGACCCTTTGACCTTGACCTAGGAGTTTGACCTACTTTTGAAAAGCTTTAACCTTGGGCATAACTTTTGAATGGTTGAAGCTAGGGCTTTCAAACTTCACTTATGTAAACCTTGTGACATCACCTTCCTTTGATACAAACCACTTGGACCCTTTGACCTTGACATAAGAGTTTGACCTACTTTCGAAAAATTTGAACCTTGACCATAACTTTTGAATGGTTGGTGCTAGGGCTTTTATACTTTACATATGTAATCTTTGTGACAAGACCTTCCTTTGGATACCAACTATTTTGACCTTGACTTGATGTTTTACTTACTTTTAAAAACTTTAACCTTCGACATAACTTTTGAACAGTTGCATCTAGGGCTTTCAAATTTAAATTTCTTTTATCTTTTGGCCTGAATTTTGACTTGCATTTGAGAAACTTTAACCTTCGCCATGAGCTGCCATACGTGGGGATCAGTGTTTCACTGATTATATATTTCTCGCAGCAAAGCCGAGGCATATCGTCTTCGGACAGTACCTTGACAACTGGCATATCACCATCATCATCCTCTTATGTGTCAATTCGAAATGTAGGTTTGCGTAAACGTTTTTGATGGTGAAGGCAGTAGCTTCCTTCTATGCGGAAACTGAGAATCTAATTGCTTTCAATACAATAATTTCTCCTCGACCAAACACTTAGATCTCAACCTAAGAATAATGTTATCTTTAATTAGTAAAAAATCAAATTTACATTTTTTTTCTTGTAACACAACATGATAATCATGTAGACATTGATTATGTAGTTGATAACTTTATGCCCGTCCTTTGTTTTTGATTTGTAAAGTATGCCCCTTTCCCACACCTGTAATACACTGGTGTTTTCTTGAAGAACAAGATATATTTGTAAAACAATGATGTCCCCGTATTACCGCTGTTGGTGAAGGTTTTTGCTTCTTAAATGCAGGTCAAGGTCAAAAGATAAAAAAAAAAAAAAATAGGAAACCAAAGAAAGGTCTGGACTCAAGAAATACTGCAGTGAAATGTAAATTCTCAAAGAACTAACCGTTGAAAAGTTATGGCGAAGGTTAAACTTCTCAAAAGTAGGTCAAACGTCAAGGTCAATGCCAATGGTACCCAAGGGAAGGTCTTGTCAGAAGGAATACATATGTGAAATATGAAAGCCCTGGCACAAATCATGCAAAAGTTATGGACAAGGTTTTTTTTTTTTCAAAAGTAAGAAAAACTCCAAGGTCAAAGTCAAAGGGTTAAATATATATCACAAGAAAGGTCTTGTCCAAGAAATAGGCATTTGAAATACGAGAGTCCTAGCAATAACCGTTCAAAAGGTATGACCAAGGTTGAAGTTTTAAAAAGTGAGTCAAAATCCAAGGCCACATGGTCAAAAATAAGTACACCGAGGGAAGATTCAGTCAAAAGGAAGTATGAAAGCTCTAGCTTCAATCATTCAAATATATGGCCAAGATTAAGTTTCGTAAAATTTTGTAAAAAGTGGGTCAAATTCAAAGGTCAAGAGGTCAAATAAGTTGAAGCTCGAAGAAGTCATAGATCCACCCAATCAAAACTTGAGGGCAAGGTTATTTTGTTGTGGACAGACGAACATTCAGATAGAAGGACAGACATGAGAACGGACAAGGCAAAAACTAGATGCCCCCGAATCTTCGATTGCGGGGGCATTAAAATGGCAATGATGTTGATTTCAAAACCTGACTTTAGGATGAGATACGCGGTTGATGATCTCGATCCGCTTTTCACCCTTCAGCAGCATGTAATTTTACGGCCCATATTTCATAGGCATTGTGTACATCTCAGCCTGAAAATGTTCTTTAGAAGAAGCTTTTTATGTATCTACTTAATCATTAAATCCGTATTAACTTTTCATCCCTCACCAAGGATGCTCCAACAGACAATTTCATGGCGTAATATTAACTTGTTAATCGGATTGATGTTTAAAATTAAGTGAATCTCAGTATTTTTCTTCTTTAGGCGAAATCCTTGGATTTCTGTTGTGAGAATAGTTCACGTACATAAATGTTATCGTATTGGACTTTTTCCCAGAGCACTTCTGTTTCCAAGATGAGGACATTGATGATTGTTGATATCATGAAAAAAAAATCATCCCCTTGTTTTATAATTTAAAAAGGTGTTAGATTGAATACTGAGTTCCTTGGGGTTTTTTTCTTTTCTTTTTTCCACTGCATGTATAATCGCATATTTTGGATAATTAGTATGCACACATCTGAGTGATAAGTTTGAAAGTTTCTTAAAAAATAATTAAAAGAAGTTACTGTGCAGCAGTTTAAAATCGCGGACGGAAAATATCGCCATTTGTTCAACTTGCAACAAATCGCGGTCGTTTGAACTCGCAAAAAGGAAAAATTATACAAAAACTTTTTAAGTACTGCAAATATTTTTCTTGCGTATTGTGTCGATTCTGAACCCATTAAATAGAACGAAACACCGTACTGATTCCGATTAGAAGACAAAATGTCTTACGATTTAGAATATTACGCATTCGGATAATTTTTCTTCTTTCTTTCTCGTGTTTTCTTTCTTTTTTTTATTAAATATTTTTGAAATGCATATGATTCAATACTTGAGTGATTTATTTAAGTGATTTCAAGTCGAATCCAAACATTTATGTTAACAAAAAGAAGCCTTTTGGCAGGTGTTCGTTCATGGGTATGTTTTGAGTAGAGTACAGAGTAGTATTTACTTCAGTATGTTTACTGAATTTAAATCACTGTCAGTACCGATTGTCAAAAAGATAAACTGTTAATAAAATTGAATTAATGTGTAACAGTTTTGTCTTTACTACGTAAGAGCCTTGATTAAAAATAATAAGACTGAGCGATACGCATGGGTTAAATTTGACAAGACATGTTTTATAGAATCACTTCGCACCTCTGCTGGGTGGCAGAATAAAATTTTATAGTTATAGATGTTTATTTATCAATTAAGCTTTAAAAAACAACTACGTGTTAGTGATTGATCCATACACCCGTATAATTAAGAAGACAGTCTACGAGCGACATTTATTATTGATGGTTTGAACATATTTTATTGTAATTAATAAATACAATGGGATTGGGCACAAGTTCTGAAAACTTATTACGCCCTCTCCCTACATGTAAATTACACATTTAAATCGTCACAGTTAAACATGAAGTTTTAAAGTATACAATAATTGCAAAAGTTTACAAAACGATGCATTTTGCTGATATATAGATACACTTAATTTTGTACCAATGCATATACTGATACATTAGTTAATGCTAACAAGGAAATCTACCAGAATGTTTAATAAATGATTGAACAAAAGAAAAGAGACGTTCATTTTCTGCAGCATTCAATGAATCTACCCCCCATAATAAGACATGAGTATCTAGAATGTGGATCTTGTCAAATTGTAAAAATTTATTTAAGAATTCTTTTCTGGCTTTTTCATACTTTGGACATGCAAAAAAATAATGATATGTATCCTCAACTTTACCACAGGAGCATAAAGGACTTGATATTAAATTGCATCTATAAAGGTCGCTATTCAATACGCAATTATGCCGTAGTCTGGTTTGCAGAACATTTAGTCGTCTGTTACCGTAATCAAAGTATGATGGTGGAGCAGATTTTTTAGTACTAATTTTAGATTTGAATTTTGACATTGACTGTAAATTTCGAATTTCGAGTGGAATTGAGTTCCATTCATTAACTACTGTCGGAATAAATGTAGACTTATAAGTTTGTAATCGACATTTTGGAATATCATTATTTTGAGAACTTCTTGTAGAGTATATAGATGTGTTACAGCGCATATCTGGAAGTATGTCCATTAAGTATTCAGGCACTAAATTATTATGAAGCTTGAACATAGTTTTTATTCTAGCTTCTTGTCTTCTACAACTAAGAGGTTCCCATCCCGTTTCAAAGTATAGTGAATCTTTAGAAGCTATAGTTGTTAACCCTGTTACAATTCTAGCAGCATAAAGTTGCAGTTTTTCTAACTTATCGTTATCACTATATTGACAGCATCCCCATACCACTGAAGCGTATTCAAGTTGCGGTCTTATAAATGACGTATACATGAGTGAGAGAGTTTTTCGATTTACTTTAAATTTTAATTTTTTCAAAAGAGATAATTTTTTGTAGGCATTAGACAGTAAATTTTCAATATGCAGTGACCAACTAGCGTCGTGTGAAAAAAATACTCCGAGGTGTTTGTGTTCAGAGATGAAGTCCAATTGACATTGTTGAAAAAGAAGCTTAGGATATTCTATGTTTTTCTTTGTACTAAACATTATTGCTTTAGTTTTAGAGGGATTAAATTTCAATAACCATTTTTTAGACCAAAGTTCCAGAGCATTTAGATCTTTGTTTAAGTCTCTTTCAATAATTTTCATATTATGAGAAGAATGCTGCAAAGAATTGTCATCAGCAAATAATCTACAAAAAGTAACCATATTATCAGCAACATCATTCACATAAATTAAAAACAAAAGTGGTCCTAAAACGGAGCCCTGAGGAACACCAGCAAATAAGGGTTTGGGTGTTGATAACAAGTTACGATACATCACCCGCTGATATCTACATTCAAGATAATTCTCAAGCCATTTGTACAGACTACCAGAAATTCCATATGTTTTAAGTTTAAATAAAATACCTTTATGCCAAACACGATCAAACGCTTTTGAAAGATCACAAAATACCATACAACAAAATTTTCCATCATCAATAGCTTTTACAATATTGTCATATGTTTCTATTAACTGGTACACTGTTAAGTGACCAGGTAAAAAACCAGCCTGATATTTATAAAAAAGATTATTGTCATGAAAATAATTATAAATATATTTAAACACAACTCTTTCCATGATTTTTCCAACACAGCTCAACAATGAAACTGGTCTATAATTAGACATTACAGAAGGATCTTCTTTTTTAAAAAGAGGAAGTACATTTGCTAATTTCCAACCGGAGGGAAAAATACATTCATTCAGAGATCTATTAAACAATAAACAAAGCGGTTTAGCAATAGTAAACTTTGCTGATTTTAACATCTTGTGGCTTATATTATCAGGACCAATAGCTTTGTTTTTAGGAAGTATTGATACAATATCAATTATTTCTTGCTCAGTAATACATATACTACTAATTTCACTGTTACATACATGATATACCTCAGGTAATTCTGAACCACTATCATCAACACATGATACAGATGTAAAATAATTATTGAGTACATCTATTTTCTCTTCATTTGAATAAGCAATATTTGTACAACCAATATCTGTTATATATTGTAATGGTGGAATATCAGAGGTAACTTTAGTTTTAAAAACATCCTTCAATAATTTCGAGTATAGTTTCGAATTGTTTTTGCTAGCGTCAGTAAGATGTAATTCTAGATTATTCTTGTAATTTTCAATTGCATGTTTTTTCATATTATAAAACTTATTTCTCACTTGTTTAAAATTTGTCCAATCAGAGTCTTTTTTGCTTTTTTGGGCTTTTCGTTTAAGTCTATTTTTTATACGAAGAGTTTTGCGCAATGCGGAATCAAACCATGTTTTATCTTTCGGCCGTATAATAACAGATCTTTCAGGTATACATTGTCTAACTATATTCATGAATGCCAAAGAAAAGTTTTCAGTTGCCTGATTAACATTTTGTGCATTACAAATGAGGTTTGCCCAGTCGGTATTTTCGATAAGTAAATTTAGTTTGTCTATGTCTGCATTTTTATATACCCACACCTTACGTTCATAAGATTGGTCTAGATTAACGCTTGATTTAAGAAAAATATATGTCCCTTTGTGATCGCTTATTGCACTGTCTGTGTGTAACACGCCTGAGTGAAGAACTGAAATATCTGGATTGACTAGAATTGGGTCAATAAGTGTGTTCGATGAGCTCGTGATACGAGTGGCTTTATTGATAGTGTTTGTGAGATTGTATTTTAACAGAATTTCATTCATGATGTGTGTTCGAGGAATGTTAAAGAAATCTACATTAAGGTCTCCAACTAAAATTATTTTACTGGAAATATCAGAAGCTTTTTCTATAGACCACATAAGATTATTCCAAAAGGATTTGTTGCTATTTGGTGGACGGTATACACAGCAGAGAAAAAAATTACAGGTAGGAACACACACTTCTAACCAGATACATTCTAATAAGGTGGGTTCAAGGTCATCGCGTCTTATGGCTCGAAGAGATTCAGATATATAAACAAGAACTCCTCCTCCGTGCGAATTCCTATCTTTTCGAAATATTGTATTAAATCCCTCAATTGAAATTTCGCAATTACTTATACTTGCGTCCAAGTGTGTTTCTGTAAAGCATAGGATATCGAAGTCAGTTACATAAGAGGTTAAGCTTTCTATTTTGTTTCTAATACTCCTAATGTTAAGGTGAAAAATATCTAAACTATGAATAGAAACACCATTCGGACCAGGGTTGGTTTCAATGTCGCCAGACAATAATAATAGTAGATGAATAATTTGCAAGCAAAAATATACATGCATTGAGCTTTTCATACTCTGGTTGGCTATACATTTGAACATCTGAAAGTAATAGTTATACACCTGTAATAGATACGAAAGTACGTTTCTAAAATCAAAGATACAGAGTAGCATTGATTTTACTGTGCATCTGGTTTTTGAGTAATAAATTCCTATCGCGGCTCGATATTGTGACACTGTGTTACCCGCCATTGGCTAAAAATTTTGAACAAATGAAGAAATTTGATTGTAAGAGCCGCAAGCAATAACAAATATCAAAATCATTTGAATAATTATAAGAATAACATAATTATTATTGATATTTTACAGTTTAATGTTAAACATACAGGCCCGTAGGTCAGTTGGTGTGTGTGTGTGTGTGGGGGGGGGGGGGGGCACAGCTAAATATTTTAAGTTGTGAGGCACTACTATCAATACAAAAAAAAACCCAGAAATTCCTTGACACACACACCAAAAAAAAAAAGATTTTTATTGAGGGGGCACAAGCATATAGAAGCTTTGTTTTCTATAGTACATGTGTATTCTATTTATCGGCAAAATTATTCCGGGGGAGGGGGGGGGAGGCTAGTTCCTATGGTCATGACATAAAATGATTCGGGAAGTTCTTGGTTTTATTTAAAACTTTAAATTGTATAACATAAAAAAATAATTTGTCAGTTTTAATTTATAGCCCAGTACTATTTGGAAGGAATTTTTTTTCGGAATTTCGTTACAGTCTACACAAGATCACAGGCACTTGACGAACTGTTGGTGTACATACCCCCCCCCCTCTCCCTCACTACCTACTGAGAATTTCTTTTTTCTTCCCGAGGCACTTATATACCCATCCGACAAATTTGCGATAAGCGAGATGTCTGTAGACTGTAGGAAATGATAAAGGAAAAAACATTTGCATGCTTTTTCATTATGTACATAAATTTATGTTATTCTTTCAAAGAAATAAAAAAAAAGTTTACTGAATTAGCAAGGTGAAAAAATCAATATCCAAAGGGTAGACTGAATATTGGGGGGGGGGGGGAGAGATAATTAACAAGCTAAAAAGATTCTTGATTAAAAAAAATCTAAAGAGTGGTGGGAAGTAGACATTTTTGACTAAAAAATGAACATATTGAGGTGTTGGAGATTGGCCGTAATGTAACAAAACGGGAAAGGGGTTGTTACCGTCCTTTCATGAAAGTTTCCATTTTATATTAAAAAAAAATAAATAAAAAAAAACTACAGAAAAAATTAATGGTAAAAAGCAAACAATTAATTTTAGAAAAAAGTCAGAGGAGCACTCCCTCCCCTGATACGTTGTGCTTGTAAGGCATTTTCCTCGAATATTATACAGACTTGGTGATTTCATTTCTTATTAGAATATATAGAATAATATCCGTCTCAGAAATGAATTACTCATGAATGTGTTAATTTACCTCCTAATGCCACTTTTCTAGAATATATTCATTGTAAATCGTTTCCAGAGTATATTTATTCAAACAGTTTAAAAAAAAAAAAACTTCCGTGTTCAAGTGATTGTTCCTCAATTTTACTGTCCAAAATATGTTTTTCGGCAGCATTTATTTTCTCTTGGTGACGGCATCGTAACACCACGTATAAGAGAACCTGAAATCAGAATATAGTAAAAGAAAAACGTTTTTTTTTTCTTTATTCTAAAAAAAATATTAGGGTGATGAAATTTTTTTTTAAATATTTTTGTATGAAAGTGCATTATGACAAAGATTTCATTCAATGGAGGCCTGTAGGAAGCAACTACAGTTTTAGGGGCACAACGAAGAAATGATATGGGGGCTGGGGGGCTACCAAGTAAAAATTCCTTGTCACGCGGCATATAAATGTTTCTAGACATAGGTAAAATTCAAGGGACAAACTCTGTTTTCTATAGTATACATTTTATAGGAAAACATTACCGTGCCCCCCGGTTCCAACAGCCAGGCAATGTAAATTAAAAAAAAAAAAAAAGAAGAATATATACGTTTTCACCTGTTACAGTTCTGATCCTATTATGACCGCGTAGTTTGGGTCTAAAAAGATGTGTTGTTGATCAGGCAAGAGGGAATGTTGGCAGGGAAATGAGTGGCGCTATGGGCCGGAAGTAGTAAAGCCGTATTCCTAGGGCTCTTCCCGAAAACACATATAAAAGTCCAAAGTAACGAGGAATTGGTTTCCGAATTTATTAACAAGTTCCAACGATGGAAATGATTAACATGGAACAACAATAAACAGTAACCAGTTGGATATATCCATAGCCTCCAAACTGTTAAAAGTAGAAATAGTTAAAACATGACGGGGAACGAGTCGGACGTGGCCGGTAGTACACCCGGCCTCCGAACTGACAAGTAAAAGTTGACAATGGTATTTAATTAAACAATAAAATGCTTTCTTTGTTTGTTAGTACGGGAATTCACGGTCGAAGCTATTGCAGAAAAAATACATAACCCGCGTAAGCGGGTTATGTAAATTTTTTTCTGCAATAGCTTCGACCGTTAATTCCCGTACTAACAAACAAAGAAAGACATTTTATTGTTTATATTTATATCCGTCTTTCACATTAAGCATTCAAGAATGTGAAACATAGTATTATGCATTTGTTTTGTTGTAAGTTTCAACGATGGAAAAGCCATTGAAGATTACTTCCATATATGGAAGTTCAACGTCATCGAACTAAATCGGTCATCAAAATAGGCCACAGAGTTAAAGTTCAAATGAATAAAATAAGCAACCAAAAATTGATTGTAAACACGATTTAATAAGCTGTATTGAACAAATTTTCAACAATAAATTGAAAAAATAATTTTTCAACGTTTTTATTTTACTCCATGTAACTAGGCCGCGGAATCTTTTTTTTTAGGTTGTGTTATTTGGCTCCTGTACAGCGTGGTCATGGTGGTGATGGAAATGGATCTCACAATTCATGAAGGACGAATTCTGAATAAGTGCAGAGGTGCGGGTCGAAGATTTGCTATTCAAAGCAAGGTTGTGAACAGATTGTGATGAGAGACTGGTTAGAGAGGTTGTTGAAGCAGGTACCATAGTTTCATCATTTGCAAGTGGCTGATCAAGAGGCAGAGGGAATTCTAATTTTGAGGTACCGATTTGTTCATCATGTTCATTTGTTGTAGGGTTCATTATTTTTGACAAAGTGCAGCTAAGATTTTTTTTCTGTGTCGATGATATTTTTCTGTTATAAGATCTTAAGGAACCTTCATTTTTGTGGTCTGACATATACATTATGTGTCTAGCTTCGTAGCGTTCATCATTGAGATGTTGGATGGCAGTCGCCCTTAAACAGTGTCCTGTATATATACGTGAAAGGCAAGCCGCCTTGCTGATATCTTTCACAAAGTTTGAAAATGTTCGTTTGGAAAGGGGGGCATCCATGTACCATTTTGTTGTACTTCTTGGTAGAGAAACTAACTCTGACTTGTATTTGTTGAACAGAGACGAGGCAGATTCATCCGTTTTTTCAATTAGTAGTTGAAGCATATTTACATGGCAAGAATCTGCATTTGTAGCATACATTCGTTTATCAGTGTTCATTTCCACATTTCCCAAACCACCTTGGTGATTTTTTTGTTGTATTTCATGGTTAAGTGTAACATATGTACCTGTTCCATCAGTATGAAAAGAGAATGAATCCAATTTCAGTTGGTGATGAAATTCTTGGCCCCTAGAAATGAAGTGGATTGCAATATGGAAGTAAACACATTGTCGGAGAATGATGGGGTTAAGCTGCGCATCCTTGAAGTAAGTAATTATTTTCTCCATATCACATTTTTCAATGAGATCCTTGTGCTGTGTAGATTTTGAGGTGCCCTCCCTAACACGCTCTTTCAACAAACCATGTAGAACTCCATTAGATGTTTTAAAATCTTTGTCTTTAACAATGTCTATGTTTCTCTTTAGATCTGCCAGTTTTCGGTTTATAGCTCCTCTTAAGCTTTTCAAAGTATTTTTATGATAAAGTTCCCCATTTTTTAAGGGCCTTGCCTCACAGTAGAATTTCTCGAGGAGACTATTGAGTTGATTTGGTGAGATTGTTTGTAAATCTACAGGTTCCCCTCTTCCCTCAATGCCCCAGTCTAATTAAAAGACAAGATATCGTATTATGTATTACATTTTTTCTTCAATTTTTTTTTTATTTTTGCATGGAATGATTTTGTTAGATTTATTATGCTGTGTATGAGTAGATCTATTCTCGACAGAAATATTGATATTACATATTATATTCATTTCACATTTGAATGCTGATATGGTGTATTGGTGCACACTTTCCTTTATAAAGAGGAAAGAGGAACAGGTTCAATCCCTGTTGTTGGCAATTTTTTTTTTTTAAATTAGAAATGTATTGTAATGCCAATTTCCCATATTTTTTTTAATTTAAAGTTAGTCTTCATCGCTCTCTTTTATGATACATGTTTTTATGAATTAACACTTTTGTATTGCAGTATTTACATGTATACATCTCATATTTATCTTGAAACATTTTACACGCCCAGTTAGTGTTTTTCTTGGTTCCTGCAGTTTGGCGAGCTTCAAAAATTTAGTTCACTTCTTCGTCTGTAGTTTCTTTAAATCTATTGGGCTTGAGCATGTTGAGAGGGGTTGCAGGAGTCTCAGGTTTGGGGAGATCAGATAATGCAGGAATACTAAGGTTTTCTGTGATATTTTCAAGTTTACTACTACACAACATATCTAAATGTTCGAAATCGATTGTCGCAAAGTCGAAATCTTCTTCATTAAAAGAGAATTCATCAAACTCCATTTCTAAATCAAAGTGACCAAACTGATGCTGGCCCTGAGAACTAGCCATTGCAATGAAATATACATCACATTTGCAGACGATTTTGTATATGGTTATGTTAGTAATGAAAAGTAACAAAAAATGACAACAAAATGAACATTTATTTTTCATAATTTATTAAGATTTCGACTGACATGTCATTAAGCACCGTCAAAATACGTTTGTTTACATTTGGAAGTACTTTTAAAAAGTAGTCCAAAGAATGTGCATATTCATACGCGGGCAGATTACTTTGAGAAATGTAGGGTAGGTTTACACCGGTATTAAGAGCAGTGGATTTTTATAAGAAATAAAGGAAAAAACCTTTGGTGGATGTAAATATTAGGAATTGAACAATGATTTAAAAATGACAGGTGTTGAAAATGAGTAAAAGTGATACAGGTAACAATAAATGAAATGCTTTGATGGCATGGACATAAAGAACAACGATAATTAATTAATTACAGAATGTTTGTATAAGGGATTAAATGGTTCTTGGACATTAACACTCTGCCCCTTTGTCAGCCGACAAGTGTCACTCAGTAATTATATGTACACTTAATAACTTAATATGAGAAAGATTTATAAAATGCAAATTTTAAAACCAACTAATTTTAGAATATTAAATATCACATTAAAACAAAAATTAAATATAACATTTAGAGTCCAAAATTAATAATGAATAAAACAGTCAATTTCACACGGTGATACTATGATGAATATAAAACAACACATAAAATCAATTTTCCTAAAACATCATTCTGAAATATTGGGTGTTTGGGTAAAAGGAATTAAATACCAGTTATCTGCATTCGCTAGGTGCTGCGAGGATCCCTAGTCAGTTGTATTATTTTTCCACTTTCAGTCACCTTCGCCGGCCGAAACGAAATAGGTTGAAGAAGAAATCATTTTTAATTTGCGTACTTTCCTTGACTGGCTCAAACATGTAGGACCTTTTCTTAACTGAAAGATCTACCTCTGGTTCATATCACCATCATTGTCGCTAAATTTGCCATTTTTTTTTTTCAAAAAATGAAAATCGAGAGTACTATACTATACAAGTTTATATTACTAAAGATGTTGTTTTTCTCTTATGACGTCACAAAAAGGGGAAGTAACTCTATTGATTGACGTTATTTTTAGCTATATTCAAACAGGTGAATAAAGAAAAGAACCAGTTTAAAAATTTTACGAATACCTTGATTCCCTCCTTTTAACTATTACTTACAACATATATTATCTATAAGTGTATTTATTTCCTATGAACTTGACCTTTAAAGCATGAAATAAAATGCCATTGGCTGACTTTCTAAGCTTTTTTTTTCTTAAAAGCTAACCTTGTAACGTACATTATTTTGTAATATTGAAAAAAGGGGATAAGAAGGAATGTCCCATATACCAGGAGGAGGGAGATTGTTTATGATTGGACTAGTCCACTGAATGGGATAACCGGGAAACAAAATAGTAAGAATAATAAGCAAAACTATTGCTTTAGCGTTACCTACCCATATACAATGTGCTATTTAAAAAAATGAAATAAAATTTAGTTAATAAAAATTCTGTAGCTTTAGAAGAACAAACTTTATGTTATCTCACCCATTCAATAGAACACTCCAAGAAAAAAGTCGCGAAGATAATTTACTGGTGACATTTGGCGCGAAATGATTGTTTCACCCCTTTAGCAGAAGACAAGTGGACTGATCCAGTAGTTTAGAAATGCAGAAAAAATGTTACACGGATATGTCCGTATAAAGAATCCCTAAGAATAAGCAGGTGCATGCAGAAAACTGAAGGAAGTAAACAAATCGTTATTTTGCATCAGTCATATGATTCTTTCTTCTGCAAACTGTATTGTTAAAATGCAGGCAACAAATTCCAATTTAAATCAGCCTGCACAAAATCTAGCTCTTGGTGTCAGGCAATCATAGACACGTCACACTTCACAATTTAAAAAAAAAAAAAAAAGAAAAAAAAAAAAAAAGGGCTGTCATTGCTGTTGAAAGCTCTTTAACCACCATTGGTAATTATTTAGTTCTAATCAGTGAAAATAATAGTTCGCGATGTTAATACATTGATTAATTGTATCGGCGGTATGTGTGTTTTATTGTACGACAGTCGGACAATTTCGTTCGCTGATGACGAGAAAGACTGGATAAGTGAAATACATTTCTAGCCTTCTTTTGGCCTGGGCTTGAATCATTGCCTAATTTAATACAGTTTCCTTTTCCTTGCTATTATATACGACGAAAATCTGATAAAGTTACCAGGGATGAACCGTGGCTGCTATCAGTAAAAGGAATAAGGGCATCTGGTATTTTCTTTAACCACATGAATATGGTTGCAAGTTTAGGGTAGATGAGGCTTAATCTTTGCATGACCTGCTGCATTATTATCCCTAGTTACAATCAGAAAAGTATGAAAATTTTTAGAGCATATGAGTTTTTTTTTGTTAGGAAATTCAAGAACATATTTTTTTTTTTCCAAATATGTTGTCTCATAAGTTAGTAATCAGAACCACATGTTTATTATTTGCTATAAAAATAAATATCTCTTAAACATATATCGGTCAAATTTTTATAGATAGTTTTAATGATTTAAATGGAAATTGTTTTTTTTTTATTTCAACGGAAAAACATTATTCTTTTTTTTTCATTAATTTCTTAACAACCATAATTCAAGAAAATCTAAAAGGAATCACCCAAGAAGTCAAATGGGAAGGTCACTGATGCAAATAGCTTCAATAATAAAGACTTCTTCTTTTCTTAGTACATGGATAACTTTAATATAAATAACTCTAGTTTTATATAGTAAACATTTAACAATATTTAATTTTATAGAAAATTTCAACTTCTTTTTAGATTTAGAATCTCAATATACCTTAATCTTAGCAATGATTTAATGAAATGATAGGTGACTATGGAAGTACTGTCTGATATGTATTTTTTTTATTTTTTTTTTTTTTTTTTTTTTTTTTTTTGATTAAGAATTTGGGTGCATGAACGTAAGAAAATAATAATAATAATAATAAAAAAAAATGAATTTATTTTATGAGTACTTTGATTTGCTGAGCTATATTTTTTTTTTAAATTTAATCTCGTAAATTCGTTGATACTACAGTAAATCATAGCTGACTTTAAGTAAGATTTTTAACATTCGTAGGGTTTTACCTGGGAACATAAATGATGAAATTAAGTTTCTCTCACTGATTACATATATGTCCAGAAAGCATCGGAATCTAAATTATGTATTATATGCTCCTGATAAAGAAAATGTATTCCTTGTTTACTTGTACAAGGAAAAATTAGCAGAGAAATTCACATTTACAGAAAAAGCAGCTTAAAGTGCCGAGAGTACTCATCCTTACCTATATTCTCTAATAAATGATACGATTGTCATTCAAAAAATTAATTGATCTGTTCATCTTTAAAATGATGGAATCCTGGGAGGGAATGAACGATATACCTGTTCTAATTATTGTTTCAATATGAGGGAGTTCTATTTTCAAGATTAACAGATAGCTTAATAGCCATTTCCGTAGAACACGTGGGATCAAAAGACTTAGGTAATGTCACAGACTTTGTAAACTTTTTAACCGGAAGAAGACTTTGCTGAATTAATGATCGCTTGGGCAGGTATAAATTAGCTTACTTAGCTATAAATATCTCGGGAACTACAGCATCTTTTTATACACAGGGCTTCTAAAATAAGCCTTAAGTTCCTTGTTACTATTGCAAATAGAACACATGTATTTCTATGGCATATTTAAAAAACAGTCAAAGCACTGTATGTTTTATGAAGTCCCTAGAAACTTTTAAAAAACCAATATGAGAGAACAACAATCAATAAACATAAAATATTTGAAAAAAAATGTTTAATATAACTTCAGTCAAAATTAGAGAAATTTTGGGTTAAGAACGAAAGTTTTATGTATTTTTTTTTTTTTTTTTTATATAAAAACATTTGAGAAATAGGCACAGTAAGGCTAAAACGTGCACTAAAATCATGGCCGTGTTGAAATTTTTTACTTAGAGAGAATGCAAAACGTACATCTTTATTTAAGTTAATGATTTATTTTTCGTTTCTTCTGTTCAGATCTTTTGGAGTGCATCGTAATGTAAAGATTTTCCAAGTTCTCCAAGTTCTTGATATTCTCCAATGACTTTTTCAGTAGAATTTTCGTATGTGTTATCTGGTTTACGTTTTACAGGAGTCATCAGTTCTTCCATCCTTTGCGTACAGTTTCTTCCCTTTCTTAACCTGTAAAAAATGATTATTTATTGAATTCAAAGGAAGAGGCTCAGGTGTATTGACGGTCATATGAGTACTATGAGTATTTCTTGGCCAATTTAACTATACTTGTAACTGAAAAATCGTAATACATGAGCCGTTGGCAGTTAAAAAAAAATGGTTTGAGCTCCCTGCATAGTGAAAATTGTTTAAGATCATAAAGAAGAGTACACTAATCAAAAATATCAAAAGTCTCATTGCTTTATCCAAGGACTGACTAATTTTTAAGATACGCTCTATAAAAAAAATATTATACGTCCGACTAAGCCCATCTCTGGGAACTGTATTCTGGACTGAATGGACATTTCTTTTAGATCCAAATGTAAGTTTAAAGCTACCAGTTTAATAACTGAAGTAGTAAGGAATGAGGTTATTTTTTTTTAAGGCAGCAACAAGATTAGTTTTACTGATACTTTTAAAACACTAGATTTTACCATCCTCTTTGTATTGTGTGGTAGAGAATATTGAAAAAAAAAAATCAAATATATCCGGTTATATAGAAATAGTTCGTAGGGCTTGAAAACTATCACTGTCTTTCAGATCAAAGAAGGATGGCGAATCTACTCTGTTAGGAGAAAACTGAAATTGATTTAGTTTCTTCAGCCTACAACTGCATTAATAAGCTATTTTTTTTCGTTTTCAATATTTCGTATCACATAAAACGAAGTAGACAAAATCAAAGGCAACATTGATAAGGATATATAAAGAATGCAGGGCCAAATTTAAACAGGAAAAATTTACAGTTACAACGCTTAAAAATAACAATGCATCAAAGTAAAAGATCTGTAACAAGTTATTAAAATGTATCGAAAGTACACTGCATTTCAATTATTGTCCCATTCTTAAATCAACTTAAGGACTAATGACCCTCTGCTCCAAATTTCACGAAAATTTTTTAAACTTCCCAACATTGATTTTCATCAAGAGCTATAGCATCAAAATCAAATGAAAAATAGTATGAGGTATGAAGCGCTGCTTATTTTTTCAGAAATGACTTTTATGTCAGATCATAATATGAAGAAATTTTAACACAGAAATTAGGAAGAGTAATAATTTATTATCACAACATATAATTAGAAATATGCGGTGTATATGAAAATAATATTTAGTGTCATACCTACTAAATTCATATTAGAAATCATAATGAAGGGCTGCTTCCTAAGTCAGAATATCACAATGTTATATGTGGTTGTAAGAAAACAATACATCTGTTAGCAAGAGTTATCTTTCTCATAAATATTTTTTAATTGGGAAAAAAATGTAATTCTAATAAAAAATTCTACATTTGGTGTTTGATACATTAAATCATTTTTAAAATGATCGTTAAAAAGATAGAACTTATTCAATTTTTAAGGGTTTTAAAACTGGATTTAAATGTTTTTTGTCAAACATAATAAAACAATTTGAAAAGTACAGTCAAAGGAAATATACATGTATGGTAATGTTTCCACCACATGTTAAGTTTGATCGAATTGACTGCTCAAAGGTCTCGATAATTAAACTCTGATAAAGAAATCTATGAGTAATACTGGACATTTTACTTGGAAAGTTATCTCTCTTATCAGAGGGTCGGTCCTCCTTAACTTCCATATCACAAAGATGTTAAAAAAAAAAAAAAATCATAGTTCACAATGCACTTTCGACGTGAAGTCTTTATGGTAAAATTTGACAATTTTTTTTGTGGAGTGGGAGGCGGAACAAGTAATTTTTTCACAGTGAAAGATACATTTTATAATTTAAAAAAAATATTGAAAAATTTTACATAGAGCAGCAATTCCAATTTAAACCCTGTATTGAATGCCATTAAATCTTATTATTATTCATGGAAGTTATTAAATTATTGTTCTCCTTGCTCTTGTTTGCTGGGTTGGCAATTTTTCTTCGGGGTGAGTTATCAAATCGCTTTTTAAGGGCAAACACCTAATAGTTCACGATCATTTTTAAATATAATGAAATAATGAAAATATTTCTTAACTTTTAAATTGCTGATGTTTTCTTCAAATCGAGAGCATTGCACGCAGTTCATAAATATATTTAAAAAAAAAAAAAACAAGAAAAAAACAAACAAACTTGTAAAGACCATTCATATTTGAAATCCGAATATGTCTAAATTTGTGACATGTAACCGTCATTCGGTGAAGTCTCTGAATGAGTGAACAAATTCACAAAAGGTACGTTAAACAATATTCATTGAATGAATGAATCATTAAAACAATGGTGCGCATTATTTACATTTACATTTTACGTGACTCAAATCAGGTATTTAACCTAAACGCAAAGCAGAATGGAATAAACTATGTTATTTCAATTCATATTACAGAATATTTTGTAATGATGTTATTATCAAACTGCTTTAGGAAAAAAAATCGTTTAAAGATTGTCTTTTATGTAACACACCTCTGCAATATACTTTCTGATTCAAAAGGAATCATACGGAACATTAGCAAAAGAAAGGATGTAAACAAATATGTGCATATTCGTCTTTTTCATAGGCTGAAAAGAAATGTGAACACGTTTACGAGCAGCTCCTAGCTCATTATATTCATTAACCATTCATCAATAGCCTAATGCACTGGATATAAAATTTTCTATTAAAAGGATCTATGTTTCCGAAATGTATAGGAAGCCTTCTTTAATCCTGAAACTAGGTAATAAATACGGCACGTTTGTTAAGGAGCTTATTCCTCGGTACCATCATCAAATATAAGACATATACCTCCTATTTGTCCAGGGAAAAACATGGGACTATTTTCAAAAATATGACGAACTCAACCCTAATACGGGGACGTGTTTCTGAAAAAAAGAGGTGTTCTAATTTAATATATTTTGTAAAGAATTTATATAATATTTAAATGGTTCTCACTAATTGATATCTAGAACTGGGGAAAAGAACAATAAAGATTATATTTATTTTGATTGATACTGCCACACCCTCAGATCAAAAGGTAGAATTCATAAAATGTCCATTTATACCAGGGAAAACTTTAAAATAAAAACGATCAAAACATGTAAAATGACACAAAGCGACGACTGAAAACAGAAAGCAATAGCCAACCTGAGTTACTCAGGTGACCTAAAATAGAGTAATTATGGTGAAATGCACCAGAAAATCAAAATCTAACCAAACTGTTTTACTCTAGAAGATAATGCTAATTTTTTCCTACCGTTTCAGAAAGACATAAGCGATGATGAAAACATTAGCTGTGAATAAGACAAAGAATGTCCCTAATGTGCCATAGAATCTGGACTGCCAGACAGATTCTTCCTCTGTTTGAACTGCAATGTCAATTCATTAATCTTGTTTCAAAGATTGTAGTGCAAGCAATTAGTGGTTGATAAAGATCGGTATTGAAATTTCATTAAATTAACATAAACATTCATATTTGTTAACATTAAAAAAATTCGAAAAAAAATCCTTTGACTTCGCTGTTAAAGTTCGAAGGAAATAAGCACTGTGTCTGCTGTCAGAAGCAATTTACCCTTATCACAACGAATTCCCTCCCAACCTTGTAAACATCCTCTTTGGCATTCTCCCGTGGTCCCGTAACATCTTCTGGGTTCAACACAATTGACGCTGCAATTTTCACTACAGTTATTTCCATATTTTCCAATTAAACACCCTAAAAATTAAAGTTGTTTGATCGTGCTGTAACGTGTGAACAAGGGCTTTGCATCAGACTAGTTACATGGATATCGGTATGTGTTTTGTTATGATACAGTATGAAATGCTACCTGTCGTACAGAACTCTCCTATAAAACCAGCGTCACAACCCTCAAGACATGAACCATTGATGTGATGACATTGTTTATATCCCAGACAGGTTCCACATCTATCTGCACACTTCTGTCCATATCTGCCATCGTTGCATTCTTTGATTTAAATAAGAGTAACAAAATATTTCAGAGAAGGTTATACCAAGCATTGTACCAAAAACAGATCCATTCTTTTTTCTATTATTGGTTTTTAAATAACGTAGCAAAAACGTTCAGTCAAAAGGGATCAAGAACAATAAATTTACTTGTAGGTATAACCTTTTCCCTTCACGTGAAAAGATCATATGAATAGTACATGTAAAATATATAGCATACCATAGCAAATATACATAGTATATTATAAGAATATTTGTATAAGTAAAAGAGGGTTACAGTATTATAGAACAAAGAAACTTTGATATCTACGGAGAATAAAATTAATGTATTCCTCATTAAATACCACAAACAGATGTCCTCGTTTAATTACTATGTCTGAGGTACCCGCCTCCTGTAAATAAGGCTATTGTAATTTTTCAAAATATCTTCTTCCACTTTGAATTTAAATTGCATTGTAAGAAAATATACAATTTGTTACAGAAGAGATCGTCCTTGTCATTGCAAATGAACGTTAAATCTACATTTTTTTCTTCATTTTGAAATCTTTTGTTGTCATTTATATGATATTCATTACGAAGTATGTAGCAATGTTTCTGCGTAAAAGGAAAAAAAAATCAAAATGTCACGAAGGCTACGTCAGAGGGTTCCATATAGCCCGTAACTACGAAAGCCCAGAAGGCTCATTTGAGATTCAATTTCGAAATACGAGATTCGAAATTCGAGATTCAAGATCCAAACTAACCAATCAATAGGCTGTTTAAGATTCAGTTACTCCCCTTTGCAAAGTTTTGACCTTCTAGAAATCGTTGAATATATTTAACCGAAGAAGTCATTTGATTATATTACAATGCAAGAAAGAGTGTTATATATATATCAGAACAAAATTAGAAAAAAAAAAAATAAATATTGTTAATCTGATTCAAGGAGCAAAAGGGGGTGGGGCTTATTGTAGTCGATGAGGATTATTAGTTTGCAATTAAACAAGAGACCAGCGATTAAAAATAATTAGTAATACGGATTTCAAAGTGGATATAGTTTGTGACAAGGTATTAGAAAGTGACCAGTGACCAATACGGGTTTCAAAGTGGATATAGTTTGTGACAAGGTATTAGAAAGTGATCAGTGACCAAGTTTGTGAAACCAAGAGACAGCCCCTTAAGTACGGATGGCTGAAATATACATGCTTAATACAGGTAATGATTTCTCTTTGTTCAGGCCCGTAGGAAATATTTTTAAAAAAATTACTGTAAAGCCCCTCCCCCCCCCCTCCCCCCCAAAAAAAAAAGCAACAGGGGGTTATCATGGTCATTAGACTTTTTTTTGAAAGGACACAAGCATAAAATTGCTATGTTTTCTATAGTATTTTATATCAGTAAAAAATATATGGGGAATGTTGGGGGGGGGAGGGGGGTAGAGACACGTGCCCAGGGTCCTATAGCTATGTTATTTATTTTATTACAACGGTAGAGAAATGTTCGGTTATCAACATTCAGTGTCAATCTTGCGATGCATGGGCAAAATAACTATATATTCGATAATTATTTATAAGGAAACCGCTCGGGTCTCGCAAGATACATAACCAATCAATACACAAGTTTCAATACATGATGTAATGGCCATAGAGAAAAAAATATAAAAGTATTTCATAATGATAAAGAATTAATTATTTTAACAAAACAATGGACCCTCTATACACCTTTAGGACTTTGAAAAAATCGTATAGCCTAAAGGAGTACGTATTAAAATTAATTAGTTCATGTATGCCTTTTAGTGTACTCAGGAAATCTTGAAAGACATCGTAGTAGTGATAAAGAAAAATTGCGTTCGCTTTCCCAATGGTGTATATTCCATAAAGGCAAAAAGGCTGTAACCTACACATCGTTTTCTTGATGTGAAAAAAAAAAAAAATATACATGTATTTGGTTGAAAAATGGGGGAAAGTTAATAATGAATCTTATTTATATACCAGTTACTAGAATTTTTTTTCTCATCAAATGCTAAAAGTATTTTTAGCAATCCACACTTTTATGCCTATCAATTTTTACAGTATGCAAAACTTCTGATTTTTATAGCTGGTTAAACACAGACACTTGTTTCGTATACGGGACACCCCTACTTATTTTTACCACAAGGTACCTAACTCAATTTCAGGCACCCACGCCTCAAACTCGTAATTTGTTCATGTATCAATCCTTAACCTGCTTTAAAATCATATTGTTCGCTTTGAGAGACTTTTTTCTTGTCAAATAAATCCTTTCAGACTCTCTGGTCGAGCCTCTTTATTGTAAACCACTCATTTATTCCTCGAAAATTGCCTCGATAAATATTAAGAGTTTAGATGGGATACAACTTCCGGTTGGAGGTAGGATAAAACCAGAAACTTCCGAGCATCCATTCCGAGGTCTCTGGCTTTATCCTTCATTTATAACCCAAACCGGAAATTTGTATCCCATCTAAAGTCTTAATACGTATCGAGGTAATGTTCGAAGTATAAATAAGTTGTTTACAATAAAGAAGCTCGACCAGAGACATCTGAAAGAATTTATTATTGTATTCGATGAAAAAAAATTCTAGTAACTGGTAAATAAATAAGATTTATTATTATATTCACTGGAAAAATGACAATGATAGATGTCTCCAAGATCGCAGAAAGTGGTCCTCCGACACCCCACCCCCCTCTATTGAGAGGGGGCGACTCCCTCCTGGCCTTTCCGGAATTCGGCAATGATGCGCTTTAGGTGAAATCTGTGACTTCACATTAGCCTACACATTAGCAGAAGGGAATATACACCACTGTTTCCCAATAGGAAAAATACATAAAAATTAAATTTTCAATTACATATCTTGGTTTAAGGCTTTGAATACTTGAATTAATTAAAAATTATATGTACAATACAGACTGGAATTTATTTTATTCCATATCAAATAGTAGATCAGTTTAACTGCACAAATGCACCCTTAAATGTAATGAGATGTATCCTTAAATAGATATACTGTGTAGGGTAAAGACGATCGATAGTATTTCATATCAATAATAATTTTCTCCCTCATCAATGTGCTTATTATATAATTTATCGACACACTAATTTCGCAATTAAAAGATAAGATCATATAATATTCTATATATGTATCTATTGTTTTGTTTAATGAGGAAAATAAGATTATATATATTTTCAAAACGTTACCCAAAATTCATTTTTATTTTGTTTTGATACATGTAACATTTTTCTTGCATTGTTATTTAAACAAATGACCCATTTGTTATAAATATATTCAGTGATTTCTTGATAGTAAAAACTTAATAAAGGGGAGTAATCATATATTGAATCCGCCTTTTGATTGGTTAGTTTGGATCTTGAATCTCGAAACTCGAGTTTCGAATCTCGTATTTCGAAAATCGTATCTCGAATGAGCCTTCTGGGCTTTCGTACGTAACAAACCTAAGACGATAAAAAAGAGAGAGTAAATATTTCTTTGCAAATCGCTTAGCACTTTAACGTGAAAGTTGAAGGTCTTTAAGATGTCAATTATTGATCTAAGCTTGAAGCCCTTCACCGGTATACGTTGATGTCTCATATGAGTGAATAATCTAGAATGGGACGTAAAATTACAAAACTCAAACGGGTATCTTCACGTATATCAATACCACAAAGATTACAAGCTACGTATATGTAAAGCATGGTGTCATGGCATTGCTCAAGAAACAATTCCTCACATAATTTATTTTCATTTAAATTTCTTGACAGGTTTTTGTTTTTCCGTGACAAATGCTAAAGAATCTGTCTCCTACAAAGTTATATCAATTAATTAGACAATAGTATTTAAAATGCAAAGTCCTTCGTTTAAAACAAGGCGAAGTTAAAGTCAGAATTCATACCTTCACTGCATTGAAGTCCCTTCCATCCTGACTGGCATCCCCCATCACATTCTCCTGTCGCCCTGTTGCATCTATGGGGTACACCACATTTGTCACTGCAATAACTTTCACAGTTATATCCGAACTTTCCCACAGAACATCCTGAATAATATTGACAATAATGTTTTGATGAGCGGGTCCTAAATTTGATGTAATTATATTAGTTATAATGTACAAAAAATGAGATATTTATTCAAAGCTATAATTACAATGACGTGTTGCTATGAAAAAACTTACCTAATTCACAAAGATTTCCAACATATCCAGCGTCACAACCCTCAAGGCATGAACCATTGATGTGATGACATTGTTTATAATCGAGACAGGCTCCACATCTATCTGCACAATCCTGTCCATATGTGCCGCCATTGCATTCTATCAAAATATCATTTCTTACATAAAAAGAAATCGGAATAAAAGATTTTTTTTTTAAACTGTAATATTTTGGTACAAATTCAGATGCTGTTCGATAGGTAAAAATTAACATTAAGTCAAATTATCTCGGAAATACATGACATATAAAAGATATGTACAGGTCGATTTTTTGGAAAGTGTGATAAGTAAATTAAATATTGTCTTTTTAAGACGCAGAGAGATATTTATTTTCCATACGTTTGATATTTTTTGAAAATATTACATTTATGTGGTATGATAGTCAGATATTTTACCAAATTTGCATTGATATTCCTGATACCCTGGTTCACACCACTGACATTCTCCTGTTTCTACATGGCAATAACGACAATTGACAGGACAGGGGAGGGAACAATTAGATCCATAGTAGCCAGAAATACAACCTTGGAATGAAAAAAAAAAGAATAATTTTGAAAGAAAATTGTTTTTTTTTGTGTGTGTGAATGTGTTAAAATGCTAGATGATAACAACAATTAAATTATATGACAAACAAGATGACTTCAGCTTGTCCATCATGAACTCTTATCTGTATAATAATATTCCGCTTTTATGGTGTTTATTCTCCAAACTTAATCACTACTCAAGAGCACGATCTGAATACGATCAAGTTTTAAACCGATGAAGCACTTCGCACATAGTTGATGTTACCAGGATTTCAGCAACCTCGTTTTAAGGCAGGATTTCGTAGATCTTTTTTCGTAAAAATCAACTTGTTAGTAAATATAACCAATCATTGTGGCGTATTTTGGCTGACTTGTTTCATATCAAATATAAGGTCTTTGTTTTAATACAGGATTATAGAATGACACTTCTTTTTTAAATTAATCAAAGGGCTTACTGTTGGGGTGGCCTGTAAACAGGGAATGCCCTCTCCTCCCAAGCACCTGATCCTACCTTAGATTTTCTGGTAATATAGTAATGTACGAGAGTTGTCCGTTAAGTTCGTGGACCACCTTGATATTAACTGACAATCATTGATAAAATATATGAAACTATTTTTTTCATTAAATTCATGTTTCATTTCATTAATATGCAAGTTTTCATCACAAACAAAGCAAAAATAGTTATATTTTTATCAGGTACAAAAAAGGCCCACTCATACCAGGAGCACCAAATTGAAAATCCTTAAGGTTAGTCGACTTCAAAAGCTAAATACGTTTAACTTTTCTCAACGTAGTCACCGTTTTAGTCAACACAATTCTTATGACGCTTTAACCAGCAATAAAAATGTGCACAAACTGTTCTGGTTTCATACATGAAATAATATTCAACACTTCCTGTCTCAGATCCTGCAAATTATCAAACCTCTGTCCGCGCAAAAACGACTTTATGTATGGAAATACGGCAAAGTCCATAGGCGCTAAATCCGGGCTGACTGGACTGTTGTTTTGTTTCAGGATCATAGTAGTGGAACCAGCTTTCGTCGGTTGAAATAATTCTGCCCTAAAACCTTTCACCGCCTTTTTTATGAACGGTCTTGACAATTCTACTCTCTTCGCCAAATTTTCAATTGTCAAAATTATCGGCACCCATCGAGCACAGATACGACTCATATTAAGATCATGAGATAAAATTCCATGTAACGAAGTCTTTGAAATTCCACATCTTCCTGCAATTTCTCAAACTGTTAGTCGCCGATCACTGTCAATCACGTCAGTAATTTTATTTCTTACAGCACTGCAATCTCGGAAAGATTGCCTTTCTTCACGCATGTCAAAGTGTGAACTGTCCAATCCGTCTGAAAATCTTCTCTGTCACTTAAACAGTAACGAACGGCTTACTTTACTATGTTTCCCCGACTGTTTTAGGAATTTATGGGTCTCTGTTGGTGTTTTTCCGATGTTTACACACGATTTTTTCATTGTTTTCTGCCCCACCTTTTCCGAAAATGTCCCTTTTTTTCGAACAATGACGATCCTGTCTTAATAGATTCTAACCTCGATTTATCTGCCATTTCGAAACACTGAACATTCAAATTTTGTAGGTTTGACGCTAAAACTTTTGTCAACGTCATAATGCGAATGTCATCCAAACTTTCGCGGAGTTTTACAAAATACAAATGAAATGTATAGAGTGAAACAACTTTTTAATTAAGACTTTGCTGTCGGGGTCACCATCCTAAGTATAATAATGAAGACATAATTGTAATTATACATTTAAAATTGAATGGAATTTTACTTTCTATAATTCACATATAGCAAAGGATTTTAAATATGGTAATAATAAATATTTATAACACAACTTTTATTTAAATTTTAGCTTGTCCACGAACTCTACGGACAACCCTCGTATTTATGCCCTGTTCAAGGATTTTTATTTTTTAATTTTTTAATTTTTTTTTTATTTTTTTTTATTTTTTTTATTTTTTTTTTATGAAACAATGTTTGTTATTTTCCCCTTTTCATTAAAGGTATTTATTTTGCCTCGAACTGGAATTGGTAATTCGATAAAGACAAGCGTTATTTTCAAATAGTTGTTTTCAAATTACTGTTACAGTAATATAAGAGATAGAAAATATTATGTTATAGTAACCTAGAAACATATAAGGATATTGAATCTTAAAGAAGCCTCATCGTAAGTGGCATTTTCAATCAGATATATTTTTTGTATACAGTTATTTACAAACCAAATAATTAACACCATTGTCTATTATAGAATTAATCTCTGAAACATAACTTCGCAAGAGACGCAATGACTTTGTGGGAAAAGACAAATAGATTTTACATCTTAATAATGAAAGAGTTAACTAACAACATACCAAGGACCTCCACCTCACAAAGATCATTATATGCGTTGCTGGAATATTCCCCGGGATAACTAACACCTGATAGTCTCTCATTATAGTAGATGACGTATTGTCCATGCACAGGGCATGTTATATTGACGACTGCAGGTATAGTTGATCTGGTATAATTTGTGTCATGGAAACACAAGTGACCATATGACCTCTCTGTTGTGTTCGATATATAAACATAAAATCCTAAAAATCTTGATGTGTGGATATTTGATGCGTCTAGAATTTAGAATTACAGGTTTTAGCTTATAAGATTAAATTAAAATATACAAATTAATTCCAAGGTAAACTCTAACTCAAAATTGATTCATTTAACATTTGATTATATTCAAACTCTAAGAAGCAGCTTTTTCCTTAAAAACTTCTTACTTGAAGAAAATAGCTCGGGAGGATAGCATTGCTTGTTATTCAAATATTATGTCTATTTTTTTTTCTCGTACACAAATAATTCATTAACCTTTCTGAAAGTTTCTAATATAAGAATACTCTAACATGATTTATTAAAAGTTTGTCCTTGAATTACAAATGCATTAATAAGATTCAATTACATATTTTAAAAATATGAGGCTTTCTTCTGAAACATTTTGAAGAATTCAGTCAAAGATAATCTTACCCCACACATTGTTATCGGTCCTGTAATAAATCCAGATTTCACCAATGCTGTAAATTGATGTCAGGTTTACCCACCAGGTGGCGCTCCTTTGGCCTGCTGATATTGCACATTGTCCTCCACCAGGGCTTAAGTTAGTCTTCAGGCCATCCACTGCATTACTGGAGGAGTAGTAGGTCGATGAACTAATCTGTTGTGATTGCCATGTTGGATTATTCAAAGCCACATTCACTAAAATTATTATTTTAAACTTTGGTTTATCAGCTTGTTAGAGCAAAGAAACCTGTGAAACGTTTCCGAGAAAATCATTTTCAGAGAAATTAAAAAAAAATCGAGGCAGTTTCTAAAATACAGTAATTTAGATTCAACAAGTACACAAAAAAATATATTTTAGAATACTTATCAAGTCGCTATATAATGTACTGTATGGAACGTTACAAAGAGAAGCAACGTTTGTGTTACCTATCACAATATTCCTTGTACATTTATATGTGAAAACTAAATTATAAAAAATTTCATCAAGTTCAAAACTTTTTTTTTTTAACTTTAAAACATTCTCTAAAAGTCAATTCACTGTTCAATAACTACTGATGCTCAAATTCAGAAATTGGCATATTTAAAATAAAATGTTGTCAAGTAACTAGAATTAAACATAATAAACTTTTGAATCGCGAAAGCACTTAAGTCTAACCAAAATATGAACGCCAGGAATGATTTCATGATCTACATCTCGATTGTATACGAATATGCCAATGACTGCTTGAACTGACTTTTATTTTCTTTTATCATTTTTCTTTTATTTTGTGTTTGAGGACTCTTTCATATAATTTCACATAAAATTTTACCTTTTCGCCTCCACTATTATCTCTGGAATAAATTTCTTCCGCCAGTCTAGAATGGACTTTACCATATTTCAAATATTATTACAATGCACCCTTTTACGGAGATTATTCTCTTATCTTCTTAATGCCAAACGAACTTTAAAGTTATTTTTGACAAATTTGAATCCTTGTATCACGAACCTATTCTTTTTCCTTTACTTGTAGTAGTGCATTAAATCTTGATACACTAAGGGGGAGTATCTTCCAATATCAGGACGTTATTGTACAGAAACAGAACAAATCCGTACAATAACTTCTAACCAAATCACAGGAAGGCCCAGCTCCTTTTAAATAAAGGGAAACAATTTCAAGAAACCTTTTTATCACTGCTTGTAACAAAGTTTTTTAGCCTCCAAGTGGTTTCATACATTTCAATTCATTAATAGTCTTTATTCTTAAAGATTGAAAGAAATATTACAATAATGAAAATACTGTATTAGTTATGTCGGACAATTTTCAGAAGTATACAAACGAGGCATTTTCAGCTGCATTCGGGCCGATTCACCCTTGTAAGTCTTACTGGCGCGTCCCATGAAATCCACGTATTTTTCAGTTCTGTCCTCCCCCACAACAAACTGAGTACACTCAAGTTCGTTGTGCTTGTCATGTCCCATTAAACCTATGAGTTGACAGTTATAGTAGAACATGATATGTTGAAGACTTTCGGAACTGTTACCCCAAAATACTTTTCTCCCACATCCTTTCCTCACCTCAGCTTGTTTAATCGACTTTCAAAACCCGCGCTTCAGAGGGTTTTATCGTTTTGATCGGAAATATCAGCTACTGGGTCCACGGTATCTAGCTTGAAAGAACCAAACTCGGTTCCAGTTTCATTGCCCATATATTCGGCACCATTCAAATTCAGAATTAACACAGACCCTCGGATGTAGCGTTTTCTTCTTCAATTTCATCACGTACCTGCGAAATTCAATATCCTCTTTGATATCTCCGCATATGTTAGAAAAGTCTTAATCACCTAAAATCGCCCGAGTTTGTAGTCGACAAATCATCTAATACGTCCATCCTCCTCAACTCTATCTACGTAAATGACAAAATACGCAGCAATGTTGGCAGAATATGACGAGGAATTAGCGAAATGCCCCGAAAGTCTAAAGAACCAATAAAATACCGACTGCAGAGGAGAAAATATAAAAGAATTGATCAATTTCTGAAGATACTTTTGCGGACTGTGTTACGGAAAACCATGATGTTTTGGCGAGCTGCTTTACTTTCGCAGGCTGCGTTATGGAAAACCCCGATATTTTTGCGGGTTGTGTTAAATGATACATTCACATGCTGTTTTATGGAAAATTTTGGCAACAGTATTTCGAGCTTTCTGTTTGGTTCGTCGATACAAATCGGTTAAATTACATTTATCTCGTGAAGTATGGATGCTCGAGGGGGCGGAGACTCCTTTGCTTCGCAAAGTCGATGATATATCCATGATACACTAGAAGAAATGTACCTTAACTATAACTTACCACATTAATAGGTTTTATAGGTTTTCCTGTTGTAGTTGAAAGTGAAACATTACATGACCTCATTTAGTTACAGCCTATCCTTCTGGCCAAGACTTGAACAAACATAAATCTTACAAAGAATATGCTTTAATATCCACATGACAATTGTTTCTTAGATGTTATTTCAAAGGAAAAAAAAAGTTCTTCATAAAAATAATGGGTTATATTATTGATTATCATTTATTATGTAGGTAGACATGTGAACATGCTTTTCATCATGGTTTTATGTATAAGTGTATGCTACATGTACGTCCTAGTTAATTTCTTTCTTCCAGACATTTATACAGAAATGGTGAAATATGATCAATGTTTTTTTATTTCTTTTTTTTTTTCTTTTTTTTTTTTAATTTGTATAACAATATAAAAAGAAAAGGTGAAAAATGGATTGAAACTACAGGGTGTTACTATAAAAACATCTCGAGTAGATTGAATACAATCATATAAAATACGCAATTTAAAAAAAAAATGCGAAGTCTGTTGTGTCTTCTTTAAAATATTTTCAAATATTTTCAACTGTTTTTGGTACTTTTTTTTAACTGCACGAAAAATGAAAACTTTTTAACCAGGATTGGTTGATTAAATGTATTTCCAAATTTCATTTCTCATTTACGAAAAAAAAAAATCCCAATATGTCATGATTTTTTTTTTTTTTAAATTGAAAAAAAAGACAAACTTCTTTATTTAAACAGACCTTTAGTTGTGCTTTAAACTGCGAGAAAGTGTTGTATTATAGAACAAAGTTTATATTACTTTCATTGATAAGATGCACTAATGAAAACTTTGAAACTGAAAATGATATATGTCTAACAAAGATGCATAAATATTATTACGAGGGGCCCATGGACCACATCGTTCACCTGAGCACATTGGTTGGCAAGAAGCAGAAATCAGTTGTGTACTGAACGGTAGGTGGGGGTAAACTATAGTTTTCACTACCTCAGGATGATTCCGTATCAATATTTCTTATGTTGGCTTTGCTGTTCTTAAATAAAAGAATTTTAAAGATTTTTTTTCTTTGTTTCTCAGCGTCCACTATAGCTCAGTCGGAAGAGCGCTCGCTCCGTGATCGGGAGGTCGTGATTTCGAATCTCGATCTTCGACCCAAGTCGATAAAAAAAAATGGTTAGCAACTGTTCCTCCGTTATGCGCTAGGCACTTTGAAGTGAAAGATGCGGGTCCTTCGGATGAGACCTTAAAAACCGAGCCCCTAGTCACGGCAGGCGCTGACACGAAAAAGATCCCTCACTGCTCAATGGCCATGAGTGCCGAGTAAAGGTCAAATCTTGAAGCCCTTCACCGGTTTATGGTGACGTCTCTATATGAGTGAAAAATCTCGAATGGGACGTAAAGCAACATTCAATCAATCAACCAATCTATGTTTCTCTATATAAAATTCTGATCTCCCATTGCGGTTCCGCCCTACCCACCCTAAATTTGAACAAATTTGAATCTACACAACCTGAGGATGATTATATAATAATATGACTAATCATGGCTTTGCTGTTCTTGAACAGAATATTTTTTTTCAAGATGATTGCTAAATATTCTTATGCAAAAATTAGACCCTCTGTTGCCCCCCCCCCCCCCAATAAAAAAAAGAATCCTGGGGGTCATTATTTGAACAAACTTGTTTCTACAATACCGTAGGTTGCCTTTGTATAAATATGACTAATAATGGCTGTGTTGTCTTTGACAAGAAATTTTTAAAGATATTTCCTATGTAAGATGTATGATCAGGTTCTTACAAGTGATATATAGGTTTTCCTTTTACTCGGTCTTAGTTAATGATTAAAATGATTATTAAGACACATCTGTTTGAGGGTATATGAAACAGTACTTAAATCTTCTCTTATCTAGAGTGGGTAAGGTACTACTTACACCGTGTGTTTCCCCTAGATTCCCATTGATAGATAAGAACCGGGTGTCTCAATCTTCTTCCGGTGTACACCTAGAACTCAACATCAATTCCTTAGAATACTTGCCAGTGGTGTTTATAACTTTTATTTCTTTATTTCTGACCCTTAAGGTTTTTCATCCCTAATAGGACCAAATTCTCTATCCTTAAATGTCCATCACGCACATAATACTCTGATATTAATTTAAAGCACTTCGTAGTTGAAAATGATTTACCAAAAGAAAGTTTCAAAAATGCAGTTAACTTAGAAGTAACTATTTAACAAAGAATGCATTAAAGTCTGGTGATAAGCGATTTTTTTTTCAAAATAAAACTTCAAATAATATCAATAAATACTGTAGTACAAAGATGCATTAAAACATTTAAAATAGAATGACAATAGGAAACCATTTTTTTACCTGATAATTTTTTTAATTGATATGTTTATTAATTAAAAACAGGAGGAGATTACTCTTACCACAATTCAATGTCATGAATAATGACACGTCTCGCCCTTACATGCTTATAGTAATAAATAGGAACTGTGTCTAAATATATTCAGTTTTAAACCCCTTCAGATCTTTTATGTATTCAATTTTAATGAATCTGTTGCTCTTACGAATGTAATACCTTAATTTTTTATTGCTGATTCAACATTTAACTTTTCCAGCTAGTTTCTGAATGCCTAACTTTCCAAAAGCTTTGCCTTACATACTCTTTGGTTTTTCTAGTCCATTACAAGGATTGTTAGGTCACAGGTCATTCCACTATTTTAAGTTTCCAATGCGTTTTACTCAAATGCCCTTTAATCATTATACCTATATATTCCACTTAAAACTTTGACCAACTGTTTTTGCCCTGCCCTAACCCTGGGGGTCATGATTTGACCAAACTTGAATGTGCATTACCTGAGATTACTTCTAGATCTGTATCAATATAACTAATAATGTCTTAAATGTCTTGAGAAGATTTTTAAAAGATATTTCCCATATATCATTGTGGTAAACGTTGACCCCTGTTGGCCTTGCCCTACCACGATGGGTCATGATTGGAACGAACTTGAGTCGACACTACCTGAAGATAATTCTATCATAACATGACTAATCATGGCTTTGCTTTTCTGGAGAAGATATTTAAAGACATTCCCTATATATCCCTATGTAAAACTTAACCCCCTCTTGTGGCCCCGCCCTTCAACCGGGGGTTATGATATGAACAAACTGGAAATTAGAGTATGACGCTTTCAAATAAGATTCATCTTTTCTTGCCCAGTGGTTCTTGAGAAAAAGATTTTTAAAAGATGACACCAAATTTTCAATTCTTAATTAAATTTATAATTTTCTCCCCTGGAAAGAGGGCGAGGCATTTACGGTGAAAAAACCTAAATCCCTTCCACCAAAGAATGCTTGGAGGCAAGTTTGGTTGAAATCGGCCTCGTGGTTCTTGAAAGGAAATCGAAAATGTGAAAAATTTACAGACGACAGACTGATGCTGGAGACTCGTTTATCAGAAACGCTCACTTGAGCCTTCGACTCAGGTGAGCTAATAACGATCACAATTAGCTTTGTTATCAAAAACAGAAGAATACAGCCAAGCAATAACGCTTTTTAAATTATCAAACATGTAAATTCTGTAGAAATGTGATTGCATAAACGGTAATCGTTGAAATAATTAGAAATATCTTATTACAGCAACAATAGAATTTAGTCCCCATGTTTATTACTACGTAATATTGTTTAAGGACTAATGACCCTCTGCTCCAAATTTCACGAAAATTTTTTAAACTTCCCAACATTGATTTTCATCAAGAGCTATAGCATCAAAATCAAATGAAAAATAGTATGAGGTATGAAGCGCTGCTTATTTTTTTTCAGAAATGACTTTTATGTCAGATCATAATATGAAGAAATTTTAACACAGAAATTAGGAAGAGTAATAATTTATTATCACAACATATAATTAGAAATATGCGGTGTATATGAAAATAATATTTAGTGTCATACCTACTAAATTCATATTAGAAATCATAATGAAGCGCTGCTTCCTAAGTCAGAATATCACAATGTTATATGTGGTTGTAAGAAAACAATACATCTGTTAGCAAGAGTTATCTTTCTTATAAATATTTTTTAATTGGAAAAAAAAATGTAATTCTAGTAAAAATTCTACATTTGGTGCTTGATACATTAAATCATTTTTAAAATGATCGTTAAAAAGATAGAACTTATTCAATTTTTAAGGGTTTTAAAACTGGATTTAAATGTTTTTTGTCAAACATAATAAAACAATTTGAAAAGTACAGTCAAAGGAAATATACATGTATGGTAATGTTTCCACCACATGTTAAGTTTGATCGAATTGACTGCTCAAAGGTCTCGATAATTAAACTCTGATAAAGAAATCTATGAGTAATACTGGACATTTTACTTGGAAAGTTATCTCTCTTATCAGAGGGTCGGTCCCCCTTAATAGCTTACGAATAGCTTTATTTTATATATATAAAAAAATAAACCATTGTCATTTTCTTTTCTCAGATTGTTTGCGAGTGGTAGTAAATGTGTCAATAGAAAACCATAAGGTTCCAGGTGTTCAGGTTAATGAAGGTATATTCAAATTTGAGCCATAATTTTCCTGAAATCTGTTTTAGGACAAATGAAAAAAAAAAAAATCAATGTTTTTACAATGTAATAAACACGTGTACGTCTTATATCGTATTCTTTAAAAAAATATTTACTTATGAAATGTTACATCTTTGTGTCTATCGATATGTTATAAAACGTTTACTTAAATTAAACGGTCTCTCACTTAAACTAAGATAAAACTTTTCAATAAAAACCTTGAAATCATACCTTGCCCATGTGTAAAATCTTTCACATAAATCAAAACATATATCACTATACTCTTCAGCGCCATGATCCGTAAATATCTAAAATCTTTAAGGAAATGTGGAAATGGGAGTAAGTGATGTGGATTTCTTTTTTCTCGTGTGATCATCAACCATATCAAAAAATACAAAAAAGGAAGGTTTTACTTTTTGAATCTATTTCAAACAGATATTTGTTTTTCAATCTAATGGTGTTCAAAGATATACCGGTAAGCGACAGCCTTAGTCTTAACGGAAGTGAATTTTTGTCAAATTGAATTTTTGAATGACTCACATTTCTTGCAGATCTTCAAAGGAGGATTAAAAAAGTTAAACGTATATTATTTGTTTAAAAAATGATAAACAGTATGCCAATTCTTGTAACAGTTAATATAGAACATGTTTTGATATTGAACTGTTGTTCTTAAATTGGCAATTTTTAAAAACTTTTTAGGGGGTGGGGGTGGATGGTTTTTGTTTTGTTTTTGTTAAGATTTTTTTTTTTTTTTAATCTTTTTTTTTATTTTTTATTTATTATTTTTTTTTTACTTACTGAGATTTTGAACATTACTATCATCAAGTCTATAACGTTTTACGTGGTTTCAACTAAATGTAATATTAAAACAAATAGTTAAATTAATACTGTAGGGATAAATAAGGAGTATTTGACATCAGCTAAGAATGCAAAAATATACAAATAGCTTGTCGATTTCCTAACACTTCATTCGATTTTCATGATACAAACATGGAAATCAAAGATGCCTTTCTTGCATTGAGAATTGAACGCAAAAATAGTGGATAGTTCGATACTGCTTTATAAGGGTATTTTGGTTAGGAATTAATTAAAGAGTTCTGAATTTTATAAAAATTAAATACAAATGATTAACAAATCCCTACACCATTTGAATCACAACATAGTAGGTTTAGAACTGTTTACTTACGCTGCGAAACACATTGCATGTTCGGAATATTCACTTAAGTCTAACAGAATAGCAGAGAAACTGCTTCCATACTTTGCATTTAATTTGAATTTGAGATATTAAAGGCAAACAATCAACATTTTTCCTGACATGTTTATGCTCTTTTAGAACAAAAAGTAGCGGCTAAACTCGTTATGCATTAACTTAAGTAATGCAATTTGAAGGTTGCAAAATAACCACGAGGAAGTTGTTAATGCAAACATTAAAGAAGAATAACGTTTTACCTTTTATATTTGCAAAATAAAAGGATAAAATGAATTTGTGTTGACACAACCAACGAAAAAAAAAAAAAAAAAAAAAAAAAAAAACGAGCCTGTTGATAAAGATTCATTTTATATCCTTTTTAGTTAAGCAAGAACGTTGAGTAAGTAAAATTTTATGCTTTGTAACTGCAAATCTGATACAAAACAAAAATTATACCCTTTTTAATGGAAAAAAATGATCATTTAATCTATGAAGTGAGTTAAGCGCATAAAATCATAAAAATGGAATATTTACAAAAAAAATATATCCTCTGTACGCTTCACGAAGGGTGATCCCCTGTAGAAAAGCAAACTATGCAATAAACTTAAACTGCAGACCAGTCCTCAATAAATGTAAACTACATAAGAAAAGCATTAACAGGCTTTGTTTGTATAGTATATATACATAAGGCAGAGAAACATATTCAAAAATATGAATAGGAAAAAAGTATTGAAAGTAATGAAAGACTTTGACCTCATCAGTTTCATTTAGATGTGATTGCTATCGCCTTATTGTAAAAATTATTTCATAATTCAACGATAATTATATGTTTCAAGAATATAATATTGTCTCATTTCTAAGAAATTTAGATACGTGATAAAAACCCTTAAAGGTAATTTTGAAGTCCTCCAGGCCATTCGTTACGGTTGGTGACATGTAATGAAACAGCTAGATGATAAGGTGTCAGTAGACATATTTTCACCTTACAGTTTTCGATTGTCGGGCATTTACATAATAAGAAATAAATTACTAGTATATACTTTTTACTTTAAAAATATCACGTTAGATCTGATCATATGCATACAGGTATTGTCAGCGCTTTTGAACAACTGTTTGAACACACGTTTATTAAAAAAGGTAAATCTCTCTCTAAATATCTCTCTCTCTCTCTCTCTCTCTCTCTCTCTCCGATTATAAATAGATAATGTTTTTTGAAGCTATATGAAATTCTCTGTCAAATTCTCTTTCAAATTCACATACTGTCACGTTTTCATAAAGAACATACATTGTACTGTACATTTCAAAGTGTCAATTATCTCGATATAATGCTAAAGGTGTTTGGTCAGTGAAGAGACTAATTGGTTGTTGCTATATATTACCCTTGTAAAACCAGGTGAGGTAATCTAATAAGGAAAATATTTTTTTTTAAGTATGATCAATTTTTTTTTTTTTTTTTTTTTTTTTTTTTTTTTTTTTTTTCAGAGTTATGTCTTAAACCGATGTAGTAACGATATCGAAAAATGACTTTTTGTAGTTTGCTATATTATTTCTTGACAGTTTCTGTTGATGAAGTTCTCCTTCAGGTGTTTTGACGGTCATATGAGTACTATGAGTATTTCTTGGCCAATTTAACCATACTTGTAACTGAAAAATCGTAATACATGAGCCGTTGGCAGTTAAAAAAAATGGTTTGGGCTCCCTGCATAGTCAAAATTGTTTAAGATCATAAAGAAGAGTACAATAATCAAAAATATCATAAGTTTCATTGCTTTACCCAAGGACTGAATAATTTTTAAGATACGCTCTATAAAAAATATTATACGTCCGACTAAGCCCATCTATGGGAACTGTATTCTGGACTGAATGGACATTTCTTTTAGATCCAAATGTAAGTTTAAAGCTACCAGTTTAGTATAATAACTGAGGTAGTAAGGAATGAGGTTATTGTTTTAAGGCAGCAACAAGATTAGTTTTACTGATACTTTTGAAACACTCGATTTCACCATCCTCTTTGTATTGTGTGGTACAGAATATTGAAAAAAAAAATCAAATACATCCAGTTCTATAGAAATAGTTCGTAGGGCTTGAAAACTAATACTGTCTTTCAGATCAGAGAAGGATAGCGAATCTACTCTGTTAGGAGAAAACTGAAATTGATTTAGTTTCTTTAGCCTACATCTGCATTAATGAGCTAAATTTATTTTCGTTTTCAATATTTCGTCCCACATAAAACGAAGTAGACAAAATCAAAGGCAACATTGATAAGATTATATAAAGAATGCAGGGCCAAATTTAAAAAGGAAAATTTACAGTTACAACACTTAAAAATAACAATGCATCAAAGTAAAAGATCTGTAACAAGCTATTAAAATGTATCGAAAGTACACTGCATTTCAATTATTGTCTTATTATTAAATCAACTTAACTTCCATATCACAAAGATGTAAAAAAAAAAAATCATAGTTCACAATGTATTTTTCGACGTGAAGTCTTTATGGTAAAATTTGACAAATTTTATGTGGAGTGGGGGGCGGAACAATTAATGTTTTCACAATGAAAGATACATTTTATAATTAAATAAAAATATTGAAAGATTTTACATAGAGCAGCAATTCCAATTTAAATCCTGTATTGAATGCCATTAAATCTGATTATTATTCTTGGAAGGTATTAAATTATTGTTCTCCTTGCTCCTGTTTGCTGGGTTGGCAATTTTTCATCGGGGTGAGTTAACAAATCGCTTTTTAAGGGCAAACACTTAATAGTTCATGATTATTTTTAAATACAAATAATGAAATAATGAAAATATTTCTTAACTTTTAAATTGCTGATGTTTTCTTCAATTCGAGAGCATTACATGTAGCTGATAAAAAAAAAAAAAAAAAAAAAAAAAAAAAAAAAAAACAACTTGTAAAGACCATTCATGTTTGAAATCCGCATATAGGTCTAAATTTGTGACCTGTTACCATCATTTGGTGAAGTCTCTGAATGAGTGAAAAAAATCTCAAAAGGTACGTTAAACAATATTCATTGAATTAATGAATCATTTAAACAATGGTGCGCATTATTTACATTTTTATGTGAATCAAATCAGGTATTTAACCTAAACTCAAAGCAGAATGGAATAAACTATGTTATTTCAATTCATATTAGGGTGAGTTAACCATGCATCGGACACATACCTTGCTTCGGACAACTTTAAGCAATAAACTTTCATTGAACCCGAGTCTCCTCGTGTTTTTACTTGTTTCTGTCTTAAAGGGGAAGATTTAAACCTTTTAATGATGCCGATTTTTATTTTCATGTTGTGATAAAAATACCACAAGAATGGCCTTGAAGTTACGTCATATTTTGCATCATCAAAGGGGAGTAACCAGAATTTTACGATTTTGCAATTTTTAGAGTTGTCGTTCTTTTAAATAGACGTCAACGGAACGGGTCGGACCTAGGTAAAATTTATCAATAATTGATTATTTTACAGAAATTTTTCAAAAATTGTACTTCAATGTTTGAATAATATATTTTACAGTTGTTTTTATCTAGTATATTTATTTCACCGTACATCGGACACAAATTAACCATGCATCGGACACTTTCCGATGCATGGGTAATCACTTCCATTTTCATATAAAACCCAAATGACAGCTGTTTTTTACGGAAATAAAAAATAGAAACTCTAAATATTCAGTGAAAATACAAATAATCGATATATGACGACTAGAAGTGGACTCAATTTATTTCTTTAAACTAGATGATGATAACCCACGAGACAAAGGCGCGAGTTGCCACATTACTAGTACTGTAAAGCCTTTCTAAGGCGATGTGATGCAACTAAAATCTCTTCACATTTGTGGATCGAAAAAGTCATTCAAATTTAATTAGAAGTTTAATTTTTAAATAAAAGATAAAAATGTTTCGATATCACTCATTTTAAAGCACGGAGATCAAGGTATGATATTTTTCTGGTTTAAATATCGTATGTCCGATGCATGATGAATATTGTCCGATCCATGGTGAATTCTTACTTATTCCGAAAAAATCGGTTTTAAATGATATTTTCTCAATAAATAGGGCGCGGTTGTGTCAAAAATTTATATTTTAACCACATACTACATATTAAGTTCCATTTTGATAATATTCGGTCGGTAGCGATATCGCTAGAACTTGTTGAAGTGCGAGGGTGTCCGATGCATGGTGAATTCACCCTACAGAATAATTTGTAATGATGTTATTATTAAATTGCTTTAGGAAAAAGAAATCTTTTAACGAGGTTAGCTCCTGAGCTTTTGAGCAGATTTTTATCTTAACCTATCTTTCAAAAATTCTGCATAATGTTTTAATTCTTACAATAAATTTAGATTCTACAATGCCAATTTAACTATATTCAGTTAAATCTCCATGATTAAATTCCATACCAAAAGCATTAAGTGAGGAACTATATTTTGTGGCGGAAGGGTTTTTTTTAGAAGAAAATGATCATTTTTTCTCTTTCGAAATATTTAAAGTTTGCCAAGTTTGGATTCCTATTTTCACATGCAGTCTGCACACATTGTTATTTTGTGCAGTGGGCTGTTTTATATTGGTCCTATATTATCTATTAAAATAAACTGTCATGAGTTCTATCATCATATTTGATAAATATAGCAAATATATTGTGAAAATGAAGAAAAGATAGCCCTAATTTGAGCTTATAATTAGCACTTTTTTTTTTAGTTATATCTAAAAATTAACATCACAGACCCCCACTTTTGATTTTCTTTTCTGAATATATATTATACTTTTAACCATTCTTCTTAAATTCAGTAAAATGTCATTATTTTCTAATGATTTTTTTGTTTGTTGAATTTTTAATGCCAGAAAAATGAAAATGTTTGAGTGCAAAAAGGTCAAATAATTGAACATGCGGAGTAATTTGAAAATGTCTTCGTTGTCACAAATTTTAATGTGGCTATTAAAGATGAAGTAAGACTGTTTTTGTTCCCATAATTTATTTGAACAAAAAATATTGGAGGAGAAAATAAAAAAAATGATTTATGTGTAAGACGTATTTACAGTGCAAAAAGGTCAAACTAAATGCTCTGTAGCGCCAAAAGAAGCGCATTGACCCACATTTTTTTTTTAATTTTTAATAAAGCTATGTGTATAAATTCTAAAGATATACTTGATAAAAAAATTCTCATTACTTTTGATGGCAGGATCCAACCTCCTAAAACATTGTCTTTTATGTAACACGCCTCTGCAATATACATTTTGATTCAAAAGGAATCATACTGAACATTAGCAAACGAAAAGATGTAAACAAATATGTGCATATCCGTCTTTTTCATAGGCTGAAAAGAAATATGAACATATTTACGAGCAACTCCTAGTTCATTATATTCATTAATCATTCATCAATAGCCTAATGCACTGGATATAAGATTTTCTGTTAAAAGGATCTTTGTTTCTGAAATTCATAGAAAGCATTCTTTTATCCTGAAACCTAGGTAATAAATACGGCATGTTCGTTAAGGAGCTTATTCCTCAGTACCGTCATTAAAAACAAGACATATACCTCCTAGTTGTCCAGGGGAAAATGGGACTATTTTTAAAAATATGACGAACTCAACCCTAATACGGGAACGTGCTTCTGAAAAATGATGTGTTCTAATTTAATATATTTTGTAAAGAATTTATATAATATTTAAATGGTTCTCAATAATTGATATCTAGAATTGGGAAAAAGAACATTAAAGATTAAATTTATTTTAATTGATACAGCCACACCCTCAGATCAAAAGGTATAATTAATAAAATGTATATTTATACCAGAGAAAACTTTAAAATAAAAACGATCAAAACACGTAAAATGACACAAACCGACGACTGAAAACAGAAAGCAATAGCCAACATGAGTTACTCAGATGACCTAAAATAGGGTAATTATGGTGAAATGCACCAGAAAATCAAAAATATAACCAAACTGTTTTACTCGAGAAAATAATGCTAATTTTTACCTACCGTTTCAGAAAGACATAAGCGATGAAGAAAACATTAGCTGTGAATAAGACAAAGAATGCCCCTAATGTGCCATAGAATCTGGATTGCCAGTTAGATTCTTCCTTTGTTTGAACTGCAATGTCAATTCATTAATCTTATTTCAAAGATTGTAATGTGAGCAATCAATGGTTGATAAGAATTGGTATTGAAATTTCATTAAATCAACATAAACATTCATATTTGTTAACATTAAAAAAATCGAAAAAAAATTCCTTTGACTTCGCTGTAAAACGCAGGTATGTTAAGGCAGTACCCAGATCATATTTTGGCGAATTTAGCCTTTTTTCATAAAATGTATCATTGATGAATTGGAAAAGCCATAGATAAAACATTAAGAATAATTATCCATTGCATAAACGTCATTAAGACTTAGGCTTAAAGAAGCACTCCACTACGACGTCATCACTTGACGTCTATAAATAGAAAAAAAAAATGCCTTAATGAAAAAGTGAAATAATTCTTTTCTTTTAGTGAAAATGATTATGTAAAAACATCACTAGGCCATGAAAAGTGCTGCTAGAATCCTACTCTTTCGACACAGAAAAACAAGGGTTGGTTAATGGTTCTATGGGTATTATGACTGAAATTATTTTTCAAGGTGGTATTCCTTCAGTTGTGTTTGTCAAATTTGATGACCAAATGGTTGGTAAAGCACGGTGCAATGGACAAAATACTTTACATACATCAATAACTATCCGTCCTGTTGAAAGTGAATTTTCATATCATGGGCGTCGTGTTATCAGAACACAATTTCCTTTAATTCTGGCTTGGGCTTGTTGCACAGTTCATAAAGTTCAAGGAATTTCTTTGAACAAAGCAGTAATAGATCTCGGCAGTAGTATTTTTGAGTATGTCATGGCATATGTTGCTTTGAGTAGAATACGGACCATTTCTGGATTAATTTTGATAAAATTTGACCCAAGTAAAATTAAAGCTAGTGATGTTGTTACAAAAGAATACAAGAAGTCTGTGAGCCAATGCTCACTAATAATACCCCCGTTCTGAAGTGAATACACAAGGTCAGTTACGGACAAACACAGTGATAATCAAGAAATTGATATAAGATTTGAAAATGAATCCCATTATATGGCATGCCTAAACAAATATTGTGCTAAAATTTCAAGCATCTGCGATGAGTAGTTGCTGAGAAAACTATGACCAAAAGTTGTTATGTATGGTATGGACAGACGCACGGATAAACAGGAAGTTGACATCAGATTCGTACAAAAATAAATCTCACTATATGGCATGCCTAAGCAAAGATTGTGCTAAAATTTCAAGCATCTGCGATGAGTAGTTGCTGAGAAAACTACGTCCAAAATTTGTGATGTATGGTACGAGCAGACACACGAATAAACAGGAAGTTGACATCGGATTTGTACAAAAATGATGAATCCCAACGTATGGTATGCCTAAACAAAGAGTGTGTTAAAATTTAAAGCATCTGGGATGAGTAGTTGCTGAGAAAATTACGAATAAAATGTTTGTTATGTATGGTACGGACAGATGCATGGATAAACAGGAAGTTGACATCGGAGTAGTACAAAAATTAATCCCACCATATGGCATGCCTAAACAAAGATTGTGCTAAAATATCAAGCATCTCCGATGAGTAGTTGCTGAGAAATCTACGACTAAAATTTGTTATGTATGGTACGGACAGACGCACGGGTAAACAGGAAGTTGACATCGAATTCGTACAAAAATGAATCCCACCATATGACATGCCTACACAAAGAGTTTGTTGAAATTTCAAGCATCTGCGATGAGTAGTTGCTGAGAAAACTACGACCAAAATTTGTTATGTATGGTACGGACAGACGCATGGATAAACAGGAAGTTGACATCGAATTCGTACAAAAATTAATCCCACCATATTGCATGCCTAAACAAAGATTGTGCTAAAATTTCAAGCATCTGCAATGAGTAGTTGCTGAGAAAACTGCGACCAAAATTTGTTACGGACAGACAACCACACAGCTAGACAGACAGACAGACACACAAGGGTAAAAGAGTATACCCCCCTCTCCTTCGGAGCGGGGGAATAAATATTCCAAAGTTTGGCATGAAACCTTACCATATTTTTTTACATTTTATACATACAATCAAGGAATTGTTATCAATTCATGTTAACCACACAATTCTAGCAGCACTATACTATAGAATACAAGCTTTCGAAACAAACAAAAAATATGTTTCAAAGTATGCAGCGTAGTGTTGAACTTTTGCATCTTTGTTGTTATAGAACGACAGAGGAAAGGCTGATCGAGATTTCAAAACACTGCCTGTGTTCATTATAAGAAAACATGATAAGAATATATCAGCGTACCTGATTCTTAATCTTTAATTCCTTATGAATCACACATAACATTCACGGTATATGCTCTAAAACTCCCATTTCATATATCTGTTTACATGAATTCTCGTCACGTTTAATTTCACTCGGCAAATATTTGATCAATTGTTATGACGTCATGGGTTTGGTATTTATCCTCTGTGCTAAATACTTAGCTACTTATACCACCCAAAAACTACAAGATTCAGTTTATATTATGTTTTGAATGATTCCATTCATTTCCTGGACCTGAAATTAAACTTTAAATATAGATATTAAGAAATCATTTTTCTAAAGTTCACGTCATACAGCATTCTATGACGTCATATCGTAAAGGCAAGTAGGATGTATCTGGGTGTAGCCCTAACATACCCGTGAGGTTCGAAGGAAATAAGCACTGTGTCTACTGTCAGAAGCAATTTACCCTTATCACAACGGACTCCCTCCCATCCTGGTAAACATCCACTTTGGCATTCGCCCGTGGTCCCGTAACATCTTCTTGGTTCCACACAATTGACGCTGCAATTTTCACTACAGTTATTTCCATATTTTCCGATTAAGCGCCCTGAAAATTAAAGTTGTTTGATCGTGCTGTAACGTGTGAACAAGGGCTTTGCATCAGAGTAGTTACACGTGTATCGGTATGTGTTTTGCATATGATACAGTATGAAATGCTACCTGTCGTACAGAACTCTCCTATAAAACCAGCGTCACAACCCTCAAGACATGAACCATTGATATGATGACATTGTTTATATCCCAGACAGGTTCCACATCTATCTGCACACTTCTGGCCATATCTGCCATCGTTGCATTCTTTGATTTAAATAAGAGTAACAAGATATGTCAGAGAAGGTTATACCAAACATTGTACCAAAAACAGATCCATTCTTTTTTCTATTATTGGTTTTTAAATAACGTAGCAAAAACGTTCAGTCAAAAGGGATCAAGAACAATAAATTTACTTGTAGGTATAACCTTTTCCCTTCACGTGAAAAGATCATATGAATAAGTACATGTAAAATACTTAGCATACCATAGCAAATATACATAGTATATTATAAGAATATTTGTATAAGTAAAAGAGGGTTACAGTATTATAGAACAAAGAAACTTTGATATCTACGGAGAATAAAACTAATGTATTGCTCATTAAATACCACAAACAGATGTCCTCGTTAATTACTATGTTTGAGGTACCCGCCTCCTGTAAATAAGGCTATTGTAATTTTTCAAAATTTGAATTTAAATTGCATTGTAAGAAAATATACAATTTGTTACTGAAGAGATCGTCCTTGTCATTGCCATTGCAAATGAACATTAAATCTACATTTTTTTTCCTTCATTGTGAAATCTTTTGTTGTCATTTATATTATATTCATTACGAAGTATGTAGTAATGGTTCTGCGTAAAAGGAAAAAAAATCAAAATGTCACGAAGGCTACGTCAGCGGGTTCCATATAGACCGTAACTACGAAAGCCCAGAAGGCTCATTCGAGATTCAATTTCGAAATACGAGATTCGAAATTCGAGATTCGAAATTCGAGTTTCGAGATTCAAGATCCAAACTAACCAATGAAAAAGCTGTTTAAGATTCAATTACTCCCCTTTGCAAAGTTTTGACCTTCTAGAAATCGTTGAATATATTTAACCGAAGAAGTCATTTGATTATATTACAATGCAAGAAAGAGTGTTATATATATATCAGAACGAAATTATAAAAAAATATTGGGTTTTGGTCTTCAAAATATATTTAGAATTATATTATAACTTCTTAGATATTATAATAGATTTATATCAAGAATATATATATATATATATATATATATATATATATATATATATATATATATATATATATATATATATATATATATATATATATATATATATATATCGTATTATCTACTTTGTTTACAGGTTTGATGTCATATTAATAAATATTGTTAATCTGATTCAAGGAGCAAAAGGGGGTGGGGCTTATTGTAGTCGATGAGGATTATTAGTTTGCAATTAAACAAGTGACTAGCGATTAATAATAATTAGTAATACGGATTTCAAAGTGGATATAGTTTGTGACAAGGTATTAGAAAGTGACCAGTGACCAATACGGGTTTCAAAGTGGATATAGTTTGTGACAAGGTATTAGAAAGTGATCAGTGACCAAGTTTGTGAAACCAAGAGACAGCCCCTTAAGTACGGATGGCTGAAATATACATGCTTAATACAGGTAATGATTTCTCTTTGTTCAGGACCGTAGGAAATATTTAAAAAAAAAAAATTACTGTAAAGCCCCCCCCCCCCCCCCCCCCGAAAAAAAAAAAGCAACAGGGGGTTATCATGGTCATTAGACTTTTTTTTTGAAAGGACACAAGCATAAAATTGCTATGTTTTCTATGGTATTTTATATCAGTAAAAAATATATGGGGAATGTTGGGGGGGGGGGGGGGTTAGAGACACGTGCCCAGCGTCCTATGGTTATGTTGTTTATTTTATTACAACGGTAGAGAAATGTTCGGCTATCAACATTCAGTGTGAATCTTGCGATGCATGGGCAAAATAATTATATATTCGATAATTATTTATAAGGAAACCGCTCGGGTCTCGCAATATACATAACCAATCAATACACAAGTTTCAATACATGATGTAATGGCCATAGAGAAAAAAAATATATAAACGTATTTAATAATGATAAAGAATTAATTATTTTAACAAAACAATGGACCCTCTATACACCTTTAGGACTTTGAAAAAATCGTATAGCCTAAAGGAGTACGTATTAAAATTAATTAGTTCATGTATGCCTTTTAGTGTACTCAGGAAATCTTGAAAGACATCGTAGTAGTGATAAAGAAAAAATGCATTCGCTTTCCCAATGGTGTATATTCCATAAAGGCAAAAAGGCTGTAACCTACACATCGTTTTCTTGATGTAAAAAAAAAAAAAAAAAAAAAAAAAAAAAAAAAAAAAAAAAAAATTATACATGTATTTGGTTGAAAAATGGGGGAAAGTTAATAATAAATCTTATTTATATATCAGTTACTAGAATTTTTTTCTCATCAAATGCAATAAAAGTATTTTTAGCAATCCACACTTTTATGCCTATCCAATTTTTACAGTATGCAAAACTTCTGATTTTTATAGCTGGTTAAACACAGACACTTGTTTCGTATACGGGACACCCCTACTTATTTTTACCACAAGGTACCTAACTCAATTTCAGGCACCCACGCCTCAAACTCGTAATTTGTTCATGTGTCAATAAAATCATATTGTTCGCTTTGAGAGACTTTTTTCTTGTCAAATAAATCCTTTCAGACTCTCTGGTCGAGCCTCTTTATTGTAAACCACTCATTTATTCCTCGAAAATTACCTTGATGAATATTAAGACTTTAGATGGGATACAACTTCCGGTTGGAGATAGGATAAAACCAGAGACTTCCGAGCATTCCATTCCGAGGTCTCTGGCTTTATCCTTCATTTATAACCCAAACCGGAAATTTTTATCCCATCTAAAGTCTTAATATGTATCGAGGTAATTTTCGAAGTATAAATAAGTTGTTTACAATAAAGAGGCTCGACCAGACACATCTGAAAGAATTTATTTTGTATTCGATGAAAAAAAAATCTAGTAACTGGTAAATAAATAAGATTTATTATTATATTCACTGGAAAAATGACAATGATAGATGTCTCCGAGATCGCAGAAAGTGGTCCTCCGACACCCCCCCCCCCTCTATTGAGAGGGGGCGACTCCCTCCTGGCCTTTCCGGAATTCGGCAATGATGCGCTTTAGGTGAAATCTGTGACTTCACATTAGCCTACACATTAGCAGAAGGGAATATACACCATTTTTTCCCAATAGGAAAAATACATAAAGATTAAATTTTCAATTATTTATCTTGGTTTAAGGCTTTGAATACTTGAATTAATTAAAAATTATATATACAATACAGACTGGAATTTATTTTATTCCATATGAAATAGTAGATCAGTCTAACTGCACAAATGCACCCTTAAATGTAATGAGTTGTATCCTTAAATAAATATACTGTGTAGGGTAAAGACGATCGTTAGTATTTCATATCAATAATGATTTTCTCCCTCATCAATGTGCTTATTATATAATTTATCGACCTACTAATTTCGCAATTAAAAGATAAGATCATATAATATTCTATATATGTATCTATTGTTTTGTTTAATGAGGAAAATAAGATTATATATATATATATATATATATATATATATATATATATATATATATATATATATATATATATATATATATATATATATATATATATATATATATATATATATATATTCAAAACGTTACCCAAAATTCATTTTATTTTGTTTTGATACATGTAACATTTTTCTTGCATTTTTATTTAAACAAATGACCCATTTGTTATAAATATTTTCAGTGATTTCTTGATAGTAAAAACTTAATAAAGGGGAGTAATCAAATATTGAATCCGCCTTTTGATTGGTTAGTTTGGATCTTGAATCTCGAAACTCGAGTTTCGAATCTCGTATTTCGAAACTCGTATCTCGAATGAGCCTTCTGGGCTTTCGTACGTAACAAACCTAAGACGATAAAAAAGAGAGAGTAAATATTTCTTTGCAAATCGCTTAGCACTTTAAGGTGAAAGTTGAAGGTCTTTAGGATGTCAATTATTGATCTAAGCTTGAAGCCCTTCACCGGTATACGTTGATGTCTCATATGAGTGTATAATCTAGAATGGGACGTAAAACTACAAAACTCAAACGGGTATCTTCACGTATATCAATACCACAAAGATTACAAGCTACGTATATGTAAAGCATGGTGTCATGGCATCGCTCAAGAAACAATTCTTCACATAATTTATTTTCATTTAAATTTCTTTACAGGTTTTTGTTTTTCCGTGATAAATGCTGAAGAATCTGTCTCGTACAAAGTTATATCAATTAATTAGACAATAGTATTTAAAATGCAAAGTCCTTCGTTTAAAACAAGGCGAAGTTAAAGTCAGAATTCATACCTTCACTGCATTGAAGCCCCTTCCATCCTGACTGGCATCCCCCATCACATTCTCCTGTCGCCCTGTTGCATCTATGGGGTACACCACATTTGTCACTGCAATAACTTTCACAGTTATATCCGAACTTTCCCACTGAACATCCTGAATAATATTGAAAATAATGTTTTGATGAGCGGGTCCTAAATTTGATTTAATTATATTAGTTATAATGTACAAAAAAATGAGATATTTATTCAAAGCTATAATTACAATGACGTGTTGCTATGAAAAAACTTACCAAATTCACAAAGATTTCCAACATATCCAGCATCACAACCCTCAAGGCATGAACCACTGACGTGATGACATTGTTTATAATCGAGACAGGCTCCACATCTATCTGCACAATCCTGTCCATATGTGCCGCCATTGCATTCTATCAAAATATCATTTCTTACATAAAAAGAAATCAGAATAAAAGATTTTTTTTAAACTGTAATATTTTGGAACAAATTCAGATGCTGTTCGATAGGTACAAATTAACATTATGTCAAATTATCTCGGAAATACATCACATATAAAAAATATGTACAGGTCGATTTTTTGGAAAGTGTGATACGTAAATTAAATGTTGTCTTTTTAAGACGCGGAAAGATATTTATTTTTCATACGTTAATAGTTTTTGAAAAAATTACATTTAGGTGATATGATAGTTAGATATTTTACCAAATTTGCATTGATTTCCCTGATACCCTGGTTCACACCACTGACATTCTCCTGTTTCTATATGGCAATAACGACAATTGACAGGACAGGGGAGGGAACAATTAGATCCATAGTAGCCAGAAATACAACCTTGGAATGAAAAAAAAAAAAGAATATAATAATTTTGAAAGAAAATTGTTTTGTTTTTTTTTTGTGAATGTGTTAAAATGCTAGATGATAACAACAATTAAATTATATGACAAACAAGATGACTTCAGGTTGTCCATCATGAACTCTTATCTATATAATAATATTCCGCTTTTATGGTGTTTATTCTCCAAACTTAATCACTACTCAAGTGCACGATCTGAATACGATCAAGTTTTAAACCGAGGAAGCACTTCGCACATAGTTGATGTTACCAGGATTTCAGCAACCTCGTTTTAAGACAGGATTTCGTAGATCTTTTGTCGTAATAATCAACTTGTTAGTAAATATAACCAATCATTGTGGCGTATTTTGGCTGACTTGTTTCATATCAAATGTAAGGTCTTTGTTTTAATACAGGATTATAGAATGACCCTTCTTCTTGAAATTAATCAAAGGGCTTACTGTTGGGGTGGCCTGTAAACAGGGAATGCCCTCTCCTCCCAAGCACCTGATCCTACCTTAGATTTTCTGGTACTATAGTAATGTACGAGAGTTGTCCGTTAAGTTCGTGGACCACCTTGATATTAACTGACAATCATTGATAAAATATATGAAACTATTATTTTCATTAAATTCATGTTTCATTTCATTAATATGCAAGTTTTCATCATAAACAAAGCACAAATAGTTATATTTTTATCAGGTACAAAAAAAAACCACTCATACCAGGAGCACCAAATTGAAAATCCTTAAGGTTAGTCGACTTCAAAAGCTAAATACGTTTAACTTTTCTCAACGTAGTCACCGTTTTAGTCAACACAATTCTTATGACGCTTTAACCAGCAAGAAAAATGTGCACAAACTGTTCTGGTTTCATACATGAAATAATATTCAACACTTCCTATCTCAGATCCTGCAAATTATCAAACTTCTGTCCGCACAAAAACGACTTTATGTATGGAAATACGGCAAAGTCCATAGGCGCTAAATCCGGGCTGACTGGACTGTTGTTTTGTTTCAGGATCATAGTAGTGGAACCAGCTTTCGTCGGTTGAAATAATTCTGCCCTAAAACCTTGCACCGCCTTTTTTTATGAACCGTCTTGACAATTCTGCTCTCTTCGCCAAATTTTCAATTGTCAAAATTATCGGCACCCATCGAGCACAGATACGACTCATATTAAGATCATGAGATAAAATCTCATGTAACGAAGTCTTTGAAATTCCACATCTTCCTGCAATTTCTCAAACTGTTAGTCGCCGATCACTGTCAATCACGTCATGAATTTTATTTCTTACAGCACTGCAATCTCGGAAAGATTTCCTTTCTTCACGCATGTCAAAGTGTGAACTGTCCAATCCGTCTGAAAATCTTCTCTGTCACTTAAACAGTAACGAACGGCTTACTTTACTATGTTTCCCCGACTGTTTTAGGAATTTATGGGTCTCTGTTGGTGTTTTTCCGATGTTTACACACGATTTTTTCATTGTTTTCTGCTCCACCTTTTCCGAAAATGTCCCTTTTTTTCGAACAATGACGATCCTGTCTTAATAGATTATAACCTCGATTTATCTGCCATTTCGAAACACTGAACATTCAAATTTTGTAGGTTTGACGCTAAAACTTTTGTCAACGTCATAATGCGAATGTCATCCAAACTTTCGCGGAGTTTTACAAAATACAAATGAAATGTATAGAGTGAAACAACTTTTTAATTAAGACTTTGCTGTCGGGGTCACCATCCTAAGTATAATAATGAAGACATAATTGTAATTATACATTTAACATTGAATGGAATTTTACTTTCTATAATTCACATATAGCAAAGGATTTTAAATATGGTAATAATAAATATTTATAACACAACTTTTATTTAAATTTTAGCTTGTCCACGAACTCTACGGACAACCCTCGTATTTATGCCCTGTTCAAGGATTTTTATTTTTTAATTTTTTAATTTTTTTTTTAATTTTTTTTTATTTTTTTTATTTTTTTTTTATGAAACAATGTTTGTTATTTTCCCCTTTTCATTAAAGGTATTTATTTTGCCTCGAACTGGAATTGGTAATTCGATAAAGACAAGCGTTATTTTCAAATAGTTGTTTTCAAATTACTGTTACAGTAATATAAGAGATAGAAAATATTATGTTATAGTAACCTAGAAATATATAAGGATATTGAATCTTAAAGAAGCCTCATCGTAAGTGGCATTTTCAATCAGATATATTTTTTGTATACAGTTATTTACAAACCAAATAATTAACACCATTGTCTATTATAGAATTAATCTCTGAAACATAACTTCGTAAGAGACGCAATGACTTTGTGGGAAAAGACAAATAGATTTTACATCTTAATAATGAAAGAGTTAACTAACAACATACCAAGGACCTCCACCTCACAAAGATCATTATATGCGTTGCTGGAATATTCCCCGGGATAACTAACACCTGATAGTCTCTCATTATAGTAGATGACGTATTGTCCATGCACAGGGCATGTTATATTGACGACTGCAGGTATAGTTGATCTGGTATAATTTGTGTCATGGAAACACAAGTGACCATATGACCTCTCTGTTGTGTTCGATATATAAACATAAAATCCTAAAAATCTTGATGTGTGGATATTTGATGCGTCTAGAATTTAGAATTACAGGTTTTAGCTTATAAGATTAAATTAAAATATACAAATTAATTCCAAGGTAAACTCTAACTCAAAATTGATTCATTTAACATTTGATTATATTCAAACTCTAAGAAGCAGCTTTTTCCTTAAAAAACTTCTTACTTGAAGAAAATAGCTCGGGAGGATAGCATTGCTTGTTATTCAAATATTATGTCTATTTTTTTTTTCTCGTACACAAATAATTCATTAACCTTTCTGAAAGTTTCTAATATAAGAATACTCTAACATGATTTATTAAAAGTTTGTCCTTGAATTACAAATGCATTAATAAGATTCAATTACATATTTTAAAAATATGAGGCTTTCTTCTGAAACATTTTGAAGAATTCAGTCAAAGATAATCTTACCCCACACATTGTTATCGGTCCTGTAATAAATCCAAATTTCACCAATGCTGTAAATTGATGTCAGGTTTACCCACCAGGTGGCGCTCCTTTGGCCTGCTGATATTGCACATTGTCCTCCACCAGGGCTTAAGTTAGTCTTCAGGCCATCCACTGCATTACTGGAGGAGTAGTAGGTCGATGAACTAATCTGTTGTGATTGCCATGTTGGATTATTCAAAGCCACATTCACTAAAATTATTATTTTAAACTTTGGTTTATCAGCTTGTTAGAGCAAAGAAACCTGTGAAACGTTTCCGAGAAAATCATTTTCAGAGAAATTAAAAAAAAATTCGAGGCAGTTTCTAAAATACAGTAATTTAGATTCAACAAGTACACAAAAAATATATTTTAGAATATTTATCAAGTCGCTATATAATGTACTGTATGGAAAGTTACAAAGAGAAGCAACGTTTGTCTTACCTATCACAATATTCCTTGTACATTTATATGTGAAAACTAAATTATAAAAAAATTTCATCAAGTTCAAAACTTTTTTTTAACTTTAAAACATTCTCTAAAAGTCAATTCACTGTTCAATAACTATTGATGCTCAAATTCAGAAATTGGCATATTTAAAATAAAATGTTGTCAAGTAACTAGAATTAAACATAATAAACTTTTGAATCGCGAAAGCACTTAAGTCTAACCAAAATATGAACGCCAGGAATGATTTCATGATCTACATCTCGATTGTATACGAATATGCCAATGACTGCTTGAACTGACTTTTATTTTCTTTTATCATTTTTCTTTTATTTTGTGTTTGAGGACTCTTTCATATAATTTCACATAAAATTTTACCTTTTCGCCTCCACTATTATCTCTGGAATAAATTTCTTCCGCCAGTCTAGAATGGACTTTACCATATTTCAAATATTATTACAATGCACCCTTTTACGGAGATTATTCTCTTATCTTCTTAATGTCAAACGAACTTTAAAGTTATTTTTGACAAATTTGAATCCTTGTATCACGAACCTATTCTTTTTCCTTTACTTGTAGTAGTGCATTAAATCTTGATACACTAAGGGAGGTGTATCTTCCAATATCAGGAAGTTATTGTACAGAAACAGAACAAATCTGTACAATAACTTCTAACCAAATCACAGGAAGGCCCAGCTCTTTTTAAGTAAAGGGAAACAATTTCAAGAAACCTTTTTATCACTGCTTGTAACAAACTTTTTTAGCCTCCAAATGGTTTCATACATTTCAATTCATTAATAGTCTTCATTCTTAAAAATTGAAAGAAATATTACAATTAAGAAAATAATGTCCATTAGTTATGTCGGACAAACTTTCAGAAGTATAGAAACGAGGCATTTTCAGCTGCATTTAGGCCAGTTCACCCTTCTTAGTCTTACTGGCGCGTCCCATGAAATCCACGTATATTTCAGAGCTGTCCTCCCCAACAACAAACTGGCTACACTCAATTTCGTTATGCTCGTCATGTCCCATTAAACCTAAGAGTTTACAGTTATAGTAGAACATGGTATGTTGTTCTTCCACATCCTTTCCTCAACTCAGCTTGTTGAATCGCCTTTCAAAACCCGCGCTTCAGAGAGTTTTGCGTTTTGATCGGAAATATCAGCTACTGGGTCCACTGTTTCTAGCTTGAAAGAACCAAACTCGGTTCCAGTTGCTTTGCCCATATATTCGGCACCATTCAAATTCAGAATTCACACAGACCCTCCAATGTGGCGTTTTCTTCTTCAATTTCATCACGTACTTGCGAAATTCAATATCCTCTTTGATAGCTCCGCATATGTTAGAAAAGTCTTAATCACCTAAAATCACCGGAGTTTATAGTCGACAAATCTTCTAATACGTCCATCCTCTTCAACTCTATCTACGTAAATGACAAAACGCGCAGCAATGTTGGCAGAATATGACGAGGAATTAGCGAAATGGCCCGAAAGTTAAAAGAACCAATAAAATACCGATTGCAGAGGCGAAAAATATAAAAGAATTGATCAAATTCCGAAGATACTTTTGCGGACTGTGTTACGGAAAACCACGATGTTTTGGCGACCTGCCTTACTTTCGCGGGCTGTGTTATGGAAAACCCCAATTTTTTTTTGGAATTGTGTTAAATGATATATTCTCATGCTGTTTTATGGAAATTTTTGGCAACAATATTTCGAGCTTTCTGTTTGATTCGTCGATACAAATCGGTTAAATTACATTTATCTCGTGAAGTATGGAGGGGGCGGAGACTCCTTTGCTTCTCAAAATCCATGACATATCCATGATACACTAGAAAAAATGTACCTTAAGGGCATACGCAACGTACCTTACCTACTGATAATTTTTCAAGATATTCTTAATTTACGATTATAGTGCCATCAGCTGTTCGTCGACAAAAATTCAGCATGCTTTACCAGGGGTTTTGAAGAGATATCAATTGATGAAAATTCTTGTATAATTCAAAGAAGAAATACACAAAAATTACTAAACACATATTTTAGATGTTTTGTTTATCCAAACTTGTTTTAGAAGAAGTGTACAACAGCATATATAGACATACAGATGTAGTACACAATTCCTTTAATTATTGGAACTCTTCAACTCCAGTGAAAAAGACAATAAAGTTCAAACTACATTGCGTATGTCCTTAACTATAACTTACCACATTAATAGGTTGAATTATATTCTTACAATATCATAGGTTTTATAGGTTTTCCTGATGTAGTTGAATGTGAAACATTACATTTACCTCATTTAGTTACAGTCTATCCTTTTGGCCAAGACTTGAACAAACATAAATCTTACAAAGGATATGCATTTATATCCACATGACAATTGATTCTTAGATGTTCTTTCAAAGGAATAAAAAGGTTCTTAATAAAAATAATGGGTCATATTATTGATTATTATTTATTCTATAGGTAGACATGTGATAATGCTTTTCATCATGGATTATGTACAAGTGTATGCTACGTCTCATGAAAAATTTTATATAACTTTCACTGACAAAATGCACTAATGAAAACTTTGAAACTAAAAATGATATAAGCCTAACAAAGATACATAAATGTTATTACGAAGGACCCATGGACCACATCGCTCACCTGAACACATTGGTTGGAAAGAAGCAGAAATCAGTTAAGTATTGAACGGTAGGTTGGGGTAAACTATAGTTTTCACTACCTCAGGATGATTCCATATCAATATTACTTATCTTGGCTTTCCTGTTCTTAAATCGAAGAATTTTAAAGATTTTTTTCTTTCTCACCGTTCACTATAGCTCAGTCGGTAGAGCGCTCGCTCCGTAATCGGGAGGTCGTGAGTTCGAATCTCGGCCGCGACGGACCTAAGTCGATGAAAAAATGGGTAGCAACTGTTCCTTCGCCATGCGCTCGGCACTTTGAAGTGAAAGTTGCGGCCCCGTCCTACCAACCCTAAATTAGAAAAAAAAATGAATCTACACTACTTGAGGATGATTCTGTAATAATATGACTTATCATGGCTTTGCCGTTCCTGAACTAAATATTTTTTTCAAGATGATTGCTAAATATTCTTATGCAAAAATAAGACCCTCTGTTGCCCCCCCCCCCCCCTAAAAAATTAATTCTACTATACCATAAGTTGCCTCTGTATAAATATGACTAATAATGGCTTTGTTGTTTTTGAGAAGAAGATTTTTAAAGATATTTCCTATGTAACATGTATGATAAGGTTCTTACAAGTGATATATAGGTTTTCTTTTTACTCGATCTGAGTTAATGATTAGAATGATTATTAAGACACCTCTGTTTGAGGGTATATAACACAGTACTTAAATTTTCTCTTATCTAGAGTGAGTAAGGTACCACTAGCACCGTGTGTCTAGATTCCCATTGATAGATAAGAACCGGGTGTCTCAATCTTATTCAGGTTTACTACACCTAGAACTGAACATCAATCCCTTAGAATATTTGCCACTGGTGTTTATAACTTTTGCACTTTTATTTCTTTCTTTCCCTTAAGGTTTTCCATCCCCAATAGGACCAAATTCTCTGTCCTCGAATGTCTATCACGTACATGATACTCTGATATTAATTTAAAGCACTACTTAGTAGAAAAGAACTTACCAAGAGAAAGTTTCAAAAATGCAATAAACTTAGCAGTAACTATTTAACAAAGAATGCATTAAAGTCTATGGTGACAAGCAAGTTTTTTTTAAAAATAAAACTTCAAATAATATCAATAAATATTGTTGTGTAAAGATGCATTAAAACATTAGAAATAGAATGACAATAGAAAACGATTTTGTTTATTAATTAAAAACAGAGAGAGATTACTCTTATCACAATTTAATGCCATAAATTAGGACACATCTCATCCCTATATACTTATGGTAATAAATAGGAACTGTGTCTAAATATATGTAGTATTAAACCCCCTTCAGATCTATTATGTATTCAATTTCAATGAATCTGTTGCTCTTAGGGATGTAATACCTTAACTTCTGAATTGCTGATTTAACATTTTACTTTTTCAGCTAGCTTCTGAATGCCTAATTTTCGAAAAGCTTTGCCTTACATACCCTTTGGTTTTGCTAGTCCATTTCAAGGGTTGTCAGGTCACAAGTTTTCCACTATTTGAAGTTTCAAAAAGGGTTTTACTCAAATGCCCCAAAACCATTATACCTATATATTCCTATGTAAAACTTTGACCAACTGTTTTTGCTCTGCTCTAACGCGAGGGTTCATGATTTGAACAAACTTGAATCTACACTACCTGAGATTACTTCTAGATTTGTATCAATATGACTAATAATGTCTTAAATGTCTTGAGAAGAAGATTTTTAAAATATATTTCGTATATATAACTGTGGTAAATGTTGACCCCTGTTGGCTCTGCCCTACCCCCATGGGTCATGATTGGAACTAACTTGAATCGACACTACCTGAGGATAATTCTATCATAACATGACTAATCATGGCTTTGCTGTTCTCGAGAAGATATTTAAAGCCATTCCCTATATATCCCTATGTAAAACTTAAACCCCCTCTTGCGGCCCCGCCCTTCCCCCGGGGGTTATGGTATGAACACACTGGAATCTAGAGTATGTAATTACGTTTTCACATGTCAAGATTCATCTTTTCTTGCCCAATGGTTCTTGAAGATTTTTAAAAGATGACACCAAATTTTTACGAATTTTTAATTATCTCCCCTTAAAAGAGGGCGCGGCACTTCCGTTGAGCAAACTTTCCTTCCCCAAAGAATGTTTGGTGTCAAGTTTGGTTGAAATCGGCCTTGTGGCTCTTAGGAAGAAGTCGAAAATGTGATAAGTTTACAGACGACAGACCGATGCTGGGAACTCTTTGATCAGTAAAGCTCACTTGAGCATTCGGCTCAAGTGAGTTAATAACGATCAGAATTAGCTTTGTTGTCAAAAACAGAAGAATACAGCCAAGCAATAACCTTTCTTGAACTATCAAACATGTAAATTCTGTAGAAATTTAATTGCATAAAGATAATCGTTTAAATAATTAGAAATACCTTTTTACAGCAACAATAGAACTTAGTCCCCATGTTAATTACTACGTAAGATTGTTTAATGTAGCTCAGGAAGAGATTTTTTTTTAAATAAAAAATTAACCATTGTCATTTTTTTTCTCAGATTGTTTGCAATTGGGCCATTCCAAGTTTTTTCTATGTTTAGCGTCCACCCATCTTTCAAAAACCTACCTACCTATTCGCAAAAAACACACAAGCCAAATAATAAAACACAGACAATATAGTCTTTAAAATGACGTATGTCATTTAAAGCATTTGACTTCATAAATCTATTATTCTCGTAGAAAGATCTATTCTTTAGCAAAAGTAAGGTATTAAATGTTTAAAATATACCTAATATCACACATTAATAATCAGTTTCAGGACTCCTGATTTTGTTTGTTTTTTTCTAATATGGGGTGTCAAAAACCAAGGCGCACGTGGGCGCTAAACATAAAAAAAAAACTTGGAATGGCCTTGGTAGTAAATGAGTCAATAGAAAAGCATTGAGATAAAGTTCCAGGTGTTCAAGTTATTGAAGGTATATTCAAATTAGAACCATAATTTTATTCGTCCTGAAATTTGTTTTAGGACAGACGGAAAAAAAAAATATCAAGGTTTTTACAATGCAATAAACAATTTTACGTACATCTGATATCGTATTCTTAAAAACAAATATCTTTACTTGTAAAATGTTACATCTTTGTGTCTATGGATATGAAATAAAACATTTAAATTTTAAACGGTCTTACACTTAAACTAATATAATTTTTTTTTCAATAAAAACCTTGAAATCATACCTTGCCCATGTGTAAAATCTTTTGCATAAATCAAAACATATATCACTATGCTCTTCAGCGCCATGATCCGTAAATATCTACAATCTTTAAGGAAATGTGGAAATGGGAGTAAGTGATGTGACTTTCTCTTTTCTCGTGTGATCATCAACCATATCAAAAATCACAAAATAAAAGAAGGCTTTACTTCGAGAATCTATTTAAAACAGATTTAAAACAGATACTGCTTTTTCAATGTACTGGTGTTCAAGGATATAAGCGACAGCCTTAGTCTTAACGGAAGTGATTTTTTGAATGGCTTACGTTTCTTGCAGATATTCAAAGGAGGAAAAAAAGTTTAATGTATATTATTTGTCTTTAAAAAATGATAAACGGTATCCAATTCCTGTATCAGTTAATATATAACATGTTTTGACATTAAACTGTTGTTCTTGTATTGGCAATTTTTTTTCTTCTGTTTTTTTTTTTTTTTTTTTTTTTTTTTTTTTTTTTTTTTTTTTTTTGAGGGGGGGATTGAGTTGGGGCATTGTTTTGTTTTCCGTTTGTTTGTTTGTTTATTTTTTACTTATTGGGATTTCGAACATTACTAGCATCAAGCAACACGTTTTACGTGTTTCAACAGAATGTAAAATTAAAACAAATATTTAAATTATTACTGTAGGGAAAAATAAGGAGTATTTGACTTTAGCTAAGAATGCAAAAATATCCAAATTGCTTCTCTATTTGCTAAGGCGTCATTCGATTCCCATACAAACATGGAAATTAAAGATGCCTCTCCTACATTGAAAATTGAACATAAAAATAGTGGATTGATTGATTATTATTGTTTAACGCCGAGTCGGCAATATTTCAGCCATATTTCGGCGATAAAAATAGTGGATAGTTCGATACTAATAGTGGATAGTTCGATACTAATTTATAAGGGTATTCTGGTTAGGAATTAATTAAAGAGTTCTGAATTTTATAAAAATTAAATACAAACAATTTTGTTTACATTTCCAATAAATTTCCCCTATGATTCTTTACCAAATAGATAACAGTTCATTTTCTCATGAACTACCATGGATGAGCATGAATATCTCCATTGTTACGTGAAAGTGCCCTACTTGACGTCAAACAGAAAAAAATAATATAAATATAAGAGATGAATTTAATTTTTGAAAATTCATGAGGTACATGAACTACAACGCTTCACATCTGCATATTTATCACGAAGCGCTTCATGAAATATGCCGGCGTGAAGCGTCGTAGTTCATGTCCTCACGAATCTTCAAAAATTAAATTCGTTTCTTAAAACGAATCCCTACACCGTTCAAAACACAACGTATCAGGTTTAGAATGATTTAATTACGCAGCGAAACGCATTGCAAGTTCGGACTATTCATTTCATATCATATCAAAAAACAATAAATTTGACTGCCAGTCATTCATGTAATATATATAGATTCATGTTTATAAATCAGATTTTTTATAATTAAAAAAAAAAATTGAGGAAATACGTCAACTAATTATGATAATTTGTACTCTACAATGCCAATAATAAGTAGAATATCTTCAAAATAACCGAAAGAAATGAACTGAAAAATATACATATTAAGGACTGATTCAAAAGAATAAGGGAAAATACAATTTCTTAATGATAAAAATCCATACAAAAAAGGGTTAAAAAAAAAAAAAAGGAAAGTTGATTATTCTGTTGTGGTCAAATATTTTTTTCCATTGAAAATAGACAAATATCGAGAATAAATGTCATGAAAAAATAAACGCATTACTATACGTTATATACTGATGAATAAATAACTTAAAAGGAGATTAGCTTTCGCAGATTTTGGAATATGAATATGAATCCTTACCCCCCCCCCCCCCCCCAAGTAAAATGTTTCAATAATAGAGCATGAATAGAGCATGGTTTATGTTTTTCCAATTCCTCGGCCATTTGTACCCCCCCCCCCCCCCCCAAACATTCAAACATGAAGTTTGACAATAAAAATGCGATTTTAAAATATTCTTAATAATATTTAAACTTAAGTCTAACAGAATTGCAGAGAATCTGCTTTGATACAATGCATTTAATATGATTTTGAAGTATTAAAAGCAAACAGTGAACATTTTTTGTGACATGTTAATGCTCTTTTAGGACAACGAAAGTGGCGGCAAAGCAGGTGCTTTCTGTCAATATCATGATAGATCAGTTGGTAGAGCTGATAAGGTCTTGGGTTTTTGTTCAATCTCTATTTGTCATCCTTTAAAACACATTCTCTCTTGATAAATATGTAACTAATATTATAACATGGACTGGATTGACGTTCAAGGAATCCAACTTATGCATCTAGGCTTGTGCATTAGAGTGAAAGGTACATTGTAATTCTGAAATATGATAGTCTTGTAAGTTTACGCATTAGCATGTCAAATATTTTTTTTTTACACCTCTTAAATTTTGTTGATAGGTTTTGAGTTCAATTTGGTTCACTTTTGGCGATCCATTATATAAATATATACATAATTAAAACAACTGATTTTGATGTCTATTTTGTGAATAAAAAAAAAAAACTATTACAGTGACATCAATAAACTGTAAGAATGGACAACAAGGATTTTTGTATAATAAGTGTTTTTGAGTAAATATCGGTCTTTATTTTTTTTTTACCCCCATGATATTTACACAATTTATTAAGTATTGGTTATCATTATTTATGTTTTAAATACGATCTAGGAATCTAAGAAGATTGAGGCTTAAGCTCCTTTAAGTTTGAATGAGAATAAGTGAAATGAGAAAAAAAAATACTCAAGCCGATTAGGTATTTTTAAAACTCGTTTTGCATTAACCGTAAGTAATGCAATTGGAAAGCTGCACTTTAGCCACGAGGAAGTTGTTAATGCAAACATTAAATAAGAATAACTTTTTTCCCTTTTACATTTGCAAAATAAACAGATCAAATGAATTTGTGTTGACACATGACTACCATCGAAATAAAAGGAGCTTGTTGATAAAGATTTATCTTATATCTTTTTAGGGAAACAATTAAGTAAATTAAGTGAGTAAAATTTTATGCGTTGTAACTGCAAACTTGATATACAACAAAAATTGTACCCCTTTTAATCGAAAAAATGATCATTTAATCTATGAAGTGAGTTAGCACAGAACATAATAAAAATGAAATATTTATTAAAAAATATACTCTCTGTACGCTTTCCAAGGGATGACCTCCTGTAGATAAAGCAAAGCAAACTATGCAATAAACTTCAACTGCAAACCAGTCCTCAATCTAAGAAAACTACATGCGAATAGCCTTAACATGCGTTGTTTGTATGGTGTATATTAACGGAGAAAATTGGGCAGAGAAATGTATTCATAAATATGGAAAGGAAAAAAAAAAGTATTGGAAGTAATGATAGACTTTGACCACATCAGTTTGATTTAGATGTGATTGCTATTCCAAATTAAATTGTTAAGTGCCCATTTTTTTCTAAATTGATAAAAAAAAAAGTTTTTTTCTTTCAGCAAAAAAGAAAAAAAAAGTAAAAATACCGTGTGATAATATTTTTTTATAAAGTGGTAAAGGCACTCTTGTAACAAAAACGGAAATATGATATCAGAATGTAGTTGTTATATAATAGAAGGTAGGTATTCATGTATTTTTTGTTGTTGTTGTTGTTTTAGTTTAGTTTCAGGGGGGAAGAGTAATCACGAGGAAATACAAATATTTTTTGTCAACTATTCGCGATAAATACATGTAATCGGATATTTTTATTCTCTGTGAATTTTGAAAGAAAAGAGGTATGGGAAAAGGCATCGAAAATATAAAAAGCTGACAAGATTTTTTTTTTAAAGCAAAAATATTCGGAATGACTAACTCTTATAGTTTTCAATTACATTTATACATATGCCTACCCATTAGGAGAGGTAAAATTTGACATAAATTTAGTTTGGCGTATAGACGCGTTCTTTAATGAAACGCACATCTTTCCGCTTTTCTCAATTTTACACAGTAGCCCGCGTGGGGTAGTGGTTAGAGCGTTTGCTCTAAAGTCGCGGTGTAAGGCGTTGATTCTTACATCGCAGGTTCGAATTCCACTGCGGGAGGTGAAGGCCGGTCATTGGGAAGAGACTGTATAAACCGAGGTCTCGTGTTGCAGTAGGTGCTGGCACGAAAAAGATCCCTCACTGCTAAATAGCCCTAAGTTATTTGTATAATATTGTATAATATTCCGAGTATAGGTAAAAAGTTGTAGTCCTTCACCTGGCAAGTGGTTGCGTCTCCATATAAGTAAAAAATTCTCGAGAGGAACGTTAAACAACAAACAAACAAACAAAAACAATTTTACGCAGGGGTAGAGGTACATTATGGCGTAGAGCATTTAATTGAACGGGCCAATGGTTGAAAAACCTAACAAAGGTAAACTTTCCTTGCTGATTTTAAGAAAGATAATATATATTCAGTTTTTGTTGATATGAAAGAAGATAGATAACAACCAATGTAATTTATTTCCTGATATATGTTATTTTTTTTCTGGATATGGCGACGATAAATATTGCAATATATTTTTTACCCTATATTATAGGATGTACACTTGGGTATGGTAAGCACTCGTGATTTTAATTTTAACAATTATTTATACTGACTGATATCAAACAATGATAAAACATTTTGGCTTCACAAAGTTTTCAATAGAATATTTGGATGACTATGGATACACACTTTGTGATTCAAACTTAGCGTGAAGGTGTGCCATAAAGTTTTATCTGGGATGATCCTGCAAGTATATGTATATTTGATCTCATGGCAGTTCAGGCATCAGTGGATTTTTATTACCAATAAAATTGTCCATATGTATATATCATCAAACAAATCAAAAACTAAACAATTATGTCTGAAATAAGTAACTTTTCTTCAATGGAACAAGAACATTTGTTTCAAATTGCAGTTATATAATTCAAATCTCTTGTAAGTAAAAATTAACATAACGTACAGAAACAACATTACTCTATGAAGATTGATTTCCCCAGTTGAAAGAAAGCATTGAAGTCTGATGAATGTATATTGTAAAAGGTAGAGATAAGGAGCAGTGATCGATCTAAAGAAAAAAACCCATAAACAATACAAATATGTAAAGAGGGCGTAAAACATGGACCCGTGGAAATTCCAGAGATGGGATCAGATGCTTAGGAGGAATAAGCATCCCCTGTTGACATGTCACACCTGCCGTGAGCCCTATGTGTTGAAAAGGTATATGGAACTATCTGTAGTCAATTCAGTACAAAAACAAAGACCTAACAAATGGTATGAAATAAATCAGCCAAAATACGACCAAATGACAGGTTATATTTGCTAATAAAGTCAAGTGTAAGTAAACAACACCATAATAGTGAGCACGTGGAACATTAAAACATTGACAAACATTTACATAATTGGATTTTAACTCTATTTTTTCCCTTAAAACCATGAAATAATTAAATTTTCTTTTCGGACTCCTTGACTATTGTTTCTTCTAGTAGCGAAACCATCGCATTGAACTTATAAACAGAAATAATATAAAAAAAAAATATTGCCATAAATTAGGAGATATAGCATTGATATACACCCTTGCACTTCATGAAGAAAGAATCTTGAAAATCGGCGTTCATGGAACAATGAAGACAGGGAGCTATTATAATCATTAACACGCAAGGATCCTTATGATTAGCAGTTACAAATAACCATGCCACTGATTCCTTCGTTCACTTCAGATTCATAAAGTAAATCTTATTTTGCTTTTATTCCCTAAAAAAAGCTAATTATGTACAAATATGCTAATACTGAAAAATATATCGCTGGTCTCCGATGTTGAAATCCTAACTTGGACTCGGAACTTGTATGGATCATGGCAAGTGGCTATAGAATGTTCAATATGAAAGACGCATTTTATTTATAAATTACAATACAAATATCTGGGTTTTTTGGTCATAGAATTAAGCTAAGAAAATATATGTAGCCTTATAACTATTTTAATCATCAAGTTTAGCTTAATTTTGATGCACCGGTAACGGTATTCTGATATGCATATTGTAGCATATACTTTACATACAATCATGTATATTACAGAATAAAGAATTGATTCTCATGTCATATTTTATGTTACCTTGTTGTACGATTTAATAATTACCAATACTAAATGGGGATTTTTTTTTTATTTCAGCAAATATAGCTTTGAGTAAACTAACGCATCAATCATTTCAGTATAATCCAGGAGATAGTAGATTCCAATCCAGTTAGGCTGTGGATGGACTGAGGACTGACCTCAGTGCATGGGGAGGACAGTGTGCAATATCAGCTGGGGGCCAGAGAACTGCAATCTGGTGGGTAAATCTTCAATCAATCTACACCATTCATGATATAAGGATCTATTACAGGACAGATAATGTTGTATGGGGTAAGTGCATTTTCTACTGGAAATTAAATTTGGATCATCGTTTTAAATAGGCAATCAGAAGTTAGAAGGTTACTCCCTATTCCCTATCGACTATTCGAATGGCAAACCGGATGCTGCTACCGGTTCCCTATTCAAATTACCGTAAGTGTCCTAATATTTTTTTTTTAAACTTGAATAACTCATTATAATACGTTTTAAAGTAGCACATCAAAGAGATCACTTAAAAAGGAAGAGTGAGGACCCCAAACCAATGTGGCTAGCCTGAACAAAATGATGGCAATGGATAGAAAAGGTAAACCTTGATCCAGGAGCTGGTTAACACCCTGGACCCCATATTTAGACCTTCATATTTTTACAGAGGAGGGGTCTGGGAGGGACCCCTTGACTGTCAAAAGGAATTGAGTTTACAAGAGCGGTAACCCATTTAGCTAGCCCGGCCAACAATTTAAAAATCCGATATAATACAGTTAAAGGGTACATAGTTCTAGGGGCTGGCTTACACCCTGGATCACATAATTTGACCATCGTCTTTTTACAGGAGAAGGGCCTGGGAGAGATCCCTTGACTATCAAAAGGAATAGAGTTTACATGAGTGGTAACCCATTTAGCTAGCCCGGTCGAAATTGGAAAAATCCCGTATAATACAATTATAAGAGTACATAGTTCTAGGGGCTAGATAACACCCTAGATCCCATATTTTGACCTTCATTTTTTTTTACAGGAGAAGGGTCTGCGTAGGATCCCTTTATTGTCTAAAGAAATTGAATTTACAAGAGCGGGAACCCATTTAGGAAGCCCGGTCAAAATTGGAAAAAATTCCGTAAAATACATTATTAAGAGTACATAGTTCTAGGCGCTGGCTTACACCCTGGATCCCATATTTTGACCTTCATCTTTTTACAGGAGAAGGGTCTGGGAAGGACCCTTTAACGTTCAAAAGGAATTGAGTTTACGAGAGCGGTAACCTAATTAGCTAGCCCGGTCAAAATTGGAAAAATCCCGTATAATACATTTATAAGAGTTCATAGTTCTAGTGGCTGTCTAACACCGTAAATCCCATATTTTGATCTTCATCTTTTTGCAGGAGAAGCACCTGGGAAGGACCCTTTGACTGTCAAAAGGAATTGAGTTTACATGAGTGGTAACCCATTTAGCTAGCCCGGTCAAAATTGGAAAAATCTCGTATAATACAATTATAAGAGTACATAGTTCTAGGGTTGGATAACACCGTAGATCCCATATTTTGACCTTCATTTTTTTTTACAGCAGAAGGGTCTGCGAAGGACCCCTTTATTGTTTTAAGAAATTGAATTACAAGAGCGGTAACCCATTTAGCTAGCCCGGTCAAAATTGGAAAAAATTCCGTAAAATACATTTATAAGAGTACATAGTTCTAGGGGCTTGCTAACACCCTGGACTGGGTTGCTCAAAACCTTGGTTAGCGCTAACCGCTGGTTAAATCTCTTATCCAGCGGTTAACTTTTAACCTTTGGTTAAATTCTGTTGCTCAGAATTTATCCGCTGGTTAACTATGCTATCCAGTGGTTAAATATTGGCCAATGTTAGCCATTCCACAGAGGTGGGTTAAGTCTCTTATCCAATGGATAAGCATGGCTACCTTGTTATTGTTTTTTTTGTAGATTTTGGAGGATAACAAAAGAAACAAAGTCTTGTACACATTGTAATCACGAATTTAATGTTGATTAGTACTAATAAAGACACAGTCATTTATAAGTCAAGTAGAAAAGGCTTTGCAGCAATATGGAAGAGGGGATAACAACACTTTCAGAGATATAATAGGATTTCATGTCTTCAGCATCTGCAAGAATGTTTCGAATGGGTTCTTTCAAGGCTAAATTTTTGGTGTTGCAAAGGCTTTCATCAAGTGGCAATCCCCTGCCGAAAAAAAAAAAGATGATAAATATATGTATGTATAAATGAATAATTTAAAAATTGTCATTTGTGTATGAGCTTAATAACGGATACAAATAAATTGATATATTAGTTTGGTAAGCAAACATAAATTATTAAAATACATTTAAAAAATAAATTGGGAATCGACACCCCCCCCCTTCTCTTCAAATGCTTTGTTTTTTATTTAATCATTTTTTACTATACATGTATTAATTATCATTCGCTTGACAATGATTTTTTATTGGCCCCATTTTGTTAAGCGATGCCTCTTGCAATTGCCTGCTGCATTAAATAAAGAGTGTATCCCCTATTTCCTATGATTTTACATTCATGTTGACTAGGTCCCTCTGTGATTATAAATAAATAAAAATAATTATAGAAAATGATTTACACATTTGATATTCATAGATATCTATATACAGTCCTTTATTTTCTCTAAATATTGATACTTATTAAAAGGTGTGGTATTTATGTAATAAACTTTGGATAATGCATTAATGCATTTTAGTTACACAGTGTATAGGTACGGAGCGAAATGCCTTAGTGACGAACTCACTTTATCTATGTACATGTATTCGACCATGACATTTCCGTTATTTACAGAAGTGCAAAAAGTAGTGACTACCAACTATCGGTGTTATTAAGACAGATGTGAAGAAAGTTTATTTCTTCTTTGTAAGTGTTTGAAATGAGTCCCCTCTGGCAAGGTAACTATTTAAATTGAGAAACGCAGCCAGTGCGAATTTCGTCAGGATGCGTAGCAGACGACGTTTACATTGTGATAACAGGTAAAGGTGTTCAATCAGTTATTATTTAAGTATGAGATGATACAAGTTGATGTGCCTACCTTGTAAGTATAGCCAAGTATTAAATAGGAATTATTCCGAAGAGATACATGTATGGCGAGTCACTATGCATTGTCTTGAACACTATACATTCAATAAGGGCTTTGATGCCCACCATCGATCTTATTCTACACAGCCTACTATCCATCTTCGCCGTGGTGCTAATTCTTCTATACAACTCTATGTTCTTATTGATCCTCCACTTGAATTTACAGCATAGTTAAATTTTTAGCCAAACCTGTGCTTCTTGACTTTTTGTGACTTAAACCGTTCTTCAATACAGTTGTAACATTATAACTTCTCACATTTCACTCATATGATACTTACCATGGTAGCCATTTTTTTTTAGTTTAAAATATATTTATTCATTACAAATAGTTGACAAGTGGACAAATGTAATGCATTGTGGGATACTAACCACTGGTTAAATCATTTAACTTGTGGTTAGCTAACCAGAGGCTAATTTTATTTTGAGTAACAAATATTTGACCAGTGGTTAGTTGGCCAGTGGATATAGAATTTAACCATCGGCTAACTTAACCAGTTTCCAAAATTAACCAATGTTTTGAGCAACCCAGTCCTGGATCCCATATTTTGACCTTCATCTTTTTACAGGAAAAGGGTCTGGGAGGGACCCTTTGACGCTCAAAAGGAATTGAGTTTACGAGAGCGGTAACCTAATTAGCTAGCCCGGTCAAAATTGGAAAAATCCCGTATAATACATTTATAAGAGTTCATAGTTCTAGTGGCTGTCTAACACCCTGGATCCCATATTTTGATTCTCATCTTTTTGCAGGAGAAGCACCTGGGAGGAACCCTTTGACTGTCAAAAGGAATTGAGTTTACAAGAGCAGTAACCCATTTAGCTAGCCCGATCAAAACTGGAAAAATCTCGTATTATACAATTTTAAGAGTACATAGTTCTAGGGGCTGGATAACACCGTAAATCCCATATTTTGACCTTCATCTTTTTACAGGAGAAGGGCCTGGGAGAGACGCCTTTACTCTAAAAAGAAATTGAGTTTACAAGAGCGGTAACCCATTTAGCTAACCCGGTCAAAATTGGAAAAATTCCGTAAAATACAGTTATAAGAGTACATAGTTCTAGGGGCTTGTTAACATCCTGGATGTCATATTTTGACCTTCATCTTTTACAGGAGAAGGGTCTGGGAGGGACCCCTTGACTTTTAAAAGGAATTGAGTTTACAAAAGCGGTAACCTATTTATTAGCCCGGTCAAAATTGAAAAAATCCCGTATAACACAGTTATAAGAGTACATAGTTCTAGGGACTGGCTATACGCCTGGATCCCATATTTTGACATTCTTTTTTTTTTCACAGTGGAGAGATCTGAGCGGGATCCCTTGACTGTCAAAGTGAACTGAGTTTAATCGTCGGGAACCTATATAGCTAGCCCGGTTAAAATTAGGTACAAAGCGTATAATACTGTTATAGGAGTACACAGTTCTATGTTCTGGATAACATTCACGATCCTTTATCCTGTACTTTCTTGTATCTTTAAAACATTACATTTGCCTACAAGAAAGGTCACCTAATGTTGCATATGAAATGAACATAAGAGGTTACCTTATGTGGTTCATCAATCCAGTGACAAGAGGACACCTAACGTTGTATATTAGTACGGAAACTTAGCGTCCCCCCGTTATATAACACATTCCTTAAGCAAGGGACCCATGGACCTTATAGGTCCCCTGAGTATCGTTTATCAACTTTCAAACAATTGAATTTGGTTCTTGTTTTAAACCAGAGGCCATGAAATTCACACTTTTGAAAGAGGCACCATTGCTCATCATAACTATACACTTAGCATGCTTAGTTTTATTACTTAATACCCAATTTAATAGGCAGAGCAGAGGAACAAAGAGAAAAATGCATTTCTATTATATAACCAATAGTGCCCCACCCAAAAAGGACCCCTGACCCTGGGGTCACACATTTCACAATTTAATAATTTTCATTAATACCAAGGAGCAGATTTCAAAGCATTAATTCATTTTCAGTATATAATCATTAACCAACCAACCCCGGTTACCTCTGACCCCTTGAAATTCACAATTCTGGAAGAAGCACCCTTGTTCATCATAACTATGTACTTAGATCATCGGCATACATTGACATAATACCCAGGAGCATAGGAGTTTCAAAGAATTGATTAATGCATTTTCACTAACAAAAACAATAGAGCCCCACCTTTACACCAGAACCCCTGACCCAAGTGCAATGAATTTCACAATTTGAAAGAGGCACCCTTCCTCATCATAACTATGTACATAGTTCATTGATTTCATACCTAGGACCAGAGAAGAAGATTTTTAAAGAATTAATGCATTTTCACTATGTAATCAATAGAGCCCCGCCCTTACACCAGAATCCTCGACCCTGTGGCCATAAAAATCACAATTTTTGAAGAAACATCCTTGTTTATCTTAACCAATCACTTAGTTTATTTCACTAATACCCAGGCGTAGAGAAGAAGATTTTCAAAGAATTAATGCGTTTTCACTATGCAATCAATAGAGCCCCGCCCTAACACCAATTCCCCTGACCCAGGGGCCACAGAATTCACAAATTTTGAAGAGTCATCTTTGCTCATCATAAATATGCATTTGGTTTGTTTGTTTAATACCCAGGAACAGAGGAGAAGATTTTAAAAGCATTTTCATTATCCATTTATATTCCACATAGCCCATCCTAGCATCAGACCTCCTAACCTGGGGTCATGAATTTCATTTAGGTAGAGGGCTCAATGCTTACTACAATCATGCTAACAGTTTGACTGCTTATCTTGTTATACAGCATGTTAAAGCCACTAACTGACATCTACTTTTCATCATAATATCTGACAAGTTTATATAATATCTGATAAGTTTACATAATATTCTGAGAAGTCGACATCATTATCTGACAAGTCGACATAATTTTCTGACAGGTCGGCTTGTCAGATGTTATGTCGACTTGTCAGATAATGATGTTGACTTATAGAATATCATGTCGACTTGTCAGAAAATTATGTTGACTTGCCAATAATATGTCGTCTTGTCAGATCTTTATATTTATCTTTTCATCTTTATGTTGACTTTTCAGAGACTTATGTTGACCTATCAGAAAAAATATGTTGTCAACTGATGGCCTAATCTGGGCATGCGCACATTTTTTACGTTGAACTTTTGAACTCGTGAATAAGTGAAAAGTACACAAAAAATCAGACAAGTCGACATAATTATCTGACAAGACGACAATAACATCTGACAAGTCGACAAATGTACACCATTGTATGGTGTACAATATTCCATTGTACACCATACAATGGAATACAGAATTACAAAGCGGTTAACGTTGGACTCCCGACCCATTAATCGGTTAATCATATCAAAAATTATATTTTATCATGTATACTCAACTGATAAACAAGAAGACTAAAAGGGTCTTAGTATATATTTTATTTCAAATTTAACATTATAAATGATGATATAAGGATAATCAGAACTGAGTCGGTGCTTAATGCTGAATTTACAATATAATTTGATAGGTAACTGCAAATGATAGAAGTGGTAAGATACACATTATAATCAGTTCACGGTTAACATCTCACAAACTGGCCGATTACCCTTCGACGTCAATTTGGAGAACCTTAATTATCTCCGAACAGCTTTAATAGATGTGTGAACATGCTAACATTTCAGAAATTTAAATAATTTTAATTGAATATACGAAATTATGCTTCAATTCCCAATTTTTTGGATAAACCGATCACAGATTTTCCAGCCGATTACCATCGTTCCGACCGAGTAAACGGTTAACCGGTTACAAATTGTCATGCCTAATATATAGGATTGTGGTCAACTTCTAACTCTGTGGAAAAAAGTTACCATTTGTAGCTTTTTAGATTTGCCCCTTACTTTAAGCTCAACTGAGCCGAAGGCTCAAGTGAGTTTTTCTGATCGAAGAGTGTCCGTCGTCCGTCTTAATGTGTGGCTATATCGACATTTTTGAATTCATGTCAAAGAAACATTGAGCCATTTTCAACCAAACTTTCCACGAGGCATTCTTGGTTAAAGGGGATTTAATTTTGTTCACAAGAAGTGTCAAGCTCACTTTCAAGGGGAGATCATTAAGAAATTGTGAAAATTTAATGGCATCATTTATTTTTTTTTTCTTTTCAATAACCACTGGGCCAAAAAAATGAAACATGTGAAAGCTCCATTACATAGTGTAGATTCAAGTTTGTTCAAATCATGACACCTAGGGCTAGGGTGGGGCCACAATGGGTTAAACATAGGAATACATAGGAAAAAATCTTTTAAAATTTTAAAATTCTTTTGTCAAGAAAAGCAAAGCCAAGATTAGTAATATTTATAAGGAAGCATCTTCAGGTAGTATAGATTCAATATTGTTCAAATCATGGCCCTTGGGGCTAGTGTGGGGCCATGTTAAGTGATCTAAGTTTTACATGGGAATATACAGGAAAAATCCATAAATATCTTCTCCTCAAGAACAACAAATAAAGGAATGACTGGTCATATTAATATTTAAGCATTTTCAGGTAGTTTAGATTCAAGCTTCTTCAAATGATGACACCCGGGGGTAGGACGGGCCACGATAAAAGATGAATGTTTTACATGGAATATATAAGAGAAATTTATAAGAAATCTTTTAAAGCCATGATTAGTCATATAAATATGGAAATATCTTCAGTTAGTGTAGATTTGTTCAGAACTTATCCCCCCTCTCCATTTGGGGTTGGGTGAGGCCTCTTTTATATTTAAACTTTTCAATGCTAAACTGATTTCTGCTTTTCACTAACCAAATAACTCAGGTAAGCGATTTGGCCCACGGGCCTCTTGTTTGTATATTGCGTCAATAAACTTCGGGCTCAACATGCTTTATGATATGGAATTTGAATTTGTGAGATCCGCCACTCAAATCTTGAGAATCTTTAAACATCGGGTCCAGGAACATTGAGGACCTCTACAATTTTCACGTACAGTTAGATTCTAGCCATCAGATTACATCAGTCAATTAAAAAACTTGCAGAGAACGATTTATGGAAAAAGATGAAGTTATTACCTAATGAAGTCAACTAGATTTATGACCCCCCCCCCCCAACACACACACACGCAAAACTCTTATAAATCAAAGCCTTCTTTACCTTTACAACCCATAACGTCTTACGTTATTGATTATAGAATTAACACATCATCATAATATGTTCTTACATGTAAGTACATATAAGTAAGTAATAAGTATAATATGTCCTTATTCATATTTTACTCTTTGCGTTGTCTATCTTATAAGCAAATCGATCGCCATACACCCCTCATGCTACCCCATACCATCCTCAAGACTTGGTAATTATGTGAATTATTATAGTAATGTTTTGAAATGAGCATTTTTGGAATGGAATTTTTTGTTAAAAGTTTGAGCAAAATGCACTGACTTCACTTATTGATAATGATTTTCTTTATTTGAAATGTAATGATTGATAAAAGTATTGAAATTAATTACTTGTTACACACTATTAGATTGAATGATACAGATAGATACATGTATATGTTATAAATCTTTTTAAGAAATGAAGATAATTTTTACTACGCAGATAATAAAACTGCGCTAAAGTAAGGCATTGTCGCTTAATATAAGAAGAAATAATCTGGAAAATAATTTGACTTGTTTAATCTTTTGATTACATTTCACAACGATTTTGAGAGCATGACGTAAGAAAATTCTTGGAGGGAATGGCCCAGAAGTTGGACATCTGTGCATTTTTCCGAATATCATCATGTTAAATATCTGTCATCCCGTAGAAGAAAAAAACGTGCCTTTATAAAGTTTTATAAGCTTTGTCGAGTTAAAATATTAGATATCAAAGGAACATCTTGTATTAAATAATACACAGTATTGAATAATACACGTGTCGATTTAAATAAAAAAAAAAAAAAAATATTGGATATGATCTACTACGGTTCAAAAATATTTTTGCCCCCACCCCCCTTTTTTGAAATTGCAGGATTTGCCTTAAAATTAGAATCTTCACTTTAAATAACCCATACAACCCAAGTTTTTAATTACGTACATTTAATGGACATCAAATGGATAGGTCTTCAAGGGAATTTGGATTTTTTTCTTCTGAATTTATTTTAAAATAGAAAGCTGCAGGAATATTCACAGGAATATTCAAAGAACTGCGAACAAAACTATTGTTATGCCGCCAACCTCCAAGTCAATTTTCAGAAGTAAACATATGTGAATGATTTTTCATACTTACGTAAATATTTATATGAATTTTTACAAATCACAACTTAACAGAGAAAGAAGTCTATAATTTTAGTAAAACTTTTTTCACAATAGAAATCCATTGAAATTAAAAGGAATATATTTTGAAAGGACATTCCCCTTTCCCGTAAAACAAAAATACCAAATTCTTTGTTGTTTCACGGGGAACATATGTTTATAGCAAATTTGTTCACGTTATCACCAATTTTAAAAAAAAAGTTTCCATCTAAAAATGGTGTTTTATCAACCTCATATGTTTGTTTTTACATGAGTTAAACATAAAACACGGAAATATTAAAAGGACATTTATCCATATCCATGAGTATTCAAAAGCCCGGTGAAGCTTTAGAGCCTCAATGGATATCATTGTTTATACCCACTACCAAAAAAAAAAAAAAAAAAAAAAAAAAAAAAAAAAAAAAAAACCTCTTAAAAGCCCTGTCGTTAAGAGTGATAAACTATTTAGCACTTGTATTAAATCTATTGATCAATTACTATCAATTTTTTTTTTGCATTGAAAAAAAATTAAGGACATAATTGTCATTAATATTAATTTAAATGGGTGTAAAGTATAGGCAAAAATTGAGGGTTAGCGTGCGTAGCTCTTTTGGTTGAGACGGGGTCACAGGAGTTCATTCATTGACCACGCAGATAGTGCTACTCAAAATATGAAGTTTCTGTTTTCTATCATTCTCTTTGTTTGTGCAGTGTTTCTTTAAATACAAAGACGAAAGAAAATATGTCTGTAACAATTTACAGGTTGTATATTTATCGCAAATTCAAAATTCATGAAGCGTAATTAGAAGGATGTAAGAAGGCTTCTGTTTACAATGCCCACCTGTATATTGATTACAGTCTTTCCGAACCCGATGTTTATTCAAAAAGTAAAACAAAGAACGTATTATACGGGATTTTTTCCAATTTTGACGGGGCTAGCTAAATGAGTTACCGCTCTTGTAAACTAAATTCCTTTTGACAGTCAAGGGGTCCTTCCCAGACCCTTCTCCTGTAAAAAGATGAAGTTCAAAATGTGGGGTCCAGGGTGTTAGCCAGCCCCTAGAACTATGTACTCTAATAACTGTGTTATACGGGATTTTTCCAATTTTGACCGGGCTAGCTTAATGGTTTACCGCTCTTGTAAACTCAATTCCATTTGACAGTCAATGGGGTCCCTCCCAGACCCTTCTCCTGTAAAAAGATGAAGGTCTTCATATGGGATCCAGGATGTTAACCAGCTCCTGGTTCAAGGTTTACCTTTTCTATCCATTGCCATCATTTTGGTCAGGCTAGCCACATTGGTTTGGGGTCCTCACTCTTCCTGTTTAAGTGATGTCTTTGATTTGCTTCTTTAACATGAATTATAATGAGTTATTCAATTTTTTGGAGAAAAAAAAAGGACACTTACGGTAATTTGAATAGGGAACAGCATCCGGATTGCCATTCGAATAGTCAATAGGGAATAGGGAATAACCTTCTAACTTCTGATTGCCTTTAAAATATTAAATCTATAAAAATATACTCAACAGAAAGACAAAAGAAAATCTGCAGTAAAAAATAATATATTTTACAAGATAGATGTTCTTCTTTGATTTCAGATGAAACAAATGGCTACACAAGAAGATTTCTAAGGTTTTAATGTCTATATATCAAACACAACAAACAGGCAAGCTGGATACTTATGTTTCCATGATACAATCTACAACAAATCCACGATACCAGCTGTAATTAATATAACGTGCCCTGTACATGGACAATACGTCATTTATTACAATGAGAGACTTACTGATGTTCCCTATCCATTTGATTATTCCAAATATGCACACACTGAGCTATGTGAAGTGGAGGTGTTTGGTATATTTTTTTAATTATCGAAACATTTATGTATCAAAAGTTTAGTTGGTAGTTTCAATAACTTAAGTTTTTCTTTTTTTTTTTTTTTTTTTGGGGGGGGGGGTGTTATATATTCATTCTGTTAACTATGGTATTATTTGGAATATCTAGGCGATCAAGAATGTTAGTTTATGTGTGCACCGATCTTTAAATAAAAATTAAAAATGAGAGGAAAGCTCAATATCTTATCCTTTTTTTCTCATCAGTTCAAAAAATAACATTTTTTGTTTAAAAAATCACTCACACAATTATATAAATTTGTTTAATAAAACAAATTGTTCATAGCCTTGTTGAATGTCTGGATCGAGGGTATCAGGACAATATTTTAAAGATATCTTAACGATGTCAAAAAATCGTCCATTGAGATGTAAAAGAAGTATACACTTAAGCTGTTTTTAAGATGCAGCTCGTATGTCATAATCGCTAAACAAAATAATAATTAGCTGCCTTAATCCATGTATAACTACCTTCTTGCAAACTTCAATCCATCCTCAAGTTATTTTCAAGTAAATTTAACACCCTGTAAAATCTTATAACTGTTTTAATTTATTTTTTCCATGCCAATTAAAATTTGAAGCGCTTTGTAAATTTCAAAGATTTCTAAACATATCATACACTGAAATCTCACCATTGTCTTAAAAGTTGTCGCTAAATAATACGTGGCAATTTTTTAGGTGAACTATGATTGATTAATTGTTTGTTGTTTAACGTTCCATTCCAGAATTTTTCACTCATACAGTGTATAGAGACGTCACCATATACCGGTGAAGGGCTTCAAATTTTGACCTTTAGTCGGCATTTGTTCCATTGAGCAGTGAGGGATCTTTATCGTGCCAACGCCTGCCGTGCGACGGGCCCTCGGTTTTTAAGAACTCATCCGAAGAAACCGCAACTTTCACTTCAAAGTGCCGACCGCATGGCGAAGGAACAGTTGCTACCCATTTTTTATCGACTTAGGTCCGTCGCGGCCGAGATTCGAACTCACGACCTCCCGATCATGGAGCGAGCGCTCCACCGACTGAGCTACCATGAACGGTAGGTGAACTATGAAGAAATCAACAAAATTATTAAAAAAAAAAAACATGGCCAGTAAGACAACTTTTTAAGGTAGGTCGCGGATTTACTGTATAAAAATTCTTACGAGAAAACATATCCTGGAAATTTGATATAATGTTCGTTGGAATTTGCGGCATATTATCTGAATTTTTTTATTAAATTTACCTACGTGGTTTTCATGCTATGTTACTGGAAACACGGAATAATTTTTGGTACTATTTTTTCGCTTTACTATAGAAATATATCAGAAGATAATGTTTTTATATCAATTGTACCGAAAAAGTTTCTTTAGAAAAGGTCGGATAACTATTTAAAGACATAGACAAATTACTCAGAAATTTCAAAATGTCAAGATGAGGTAAAATTAAAACTATTGAGATAAAAAAAGACGCATGTCTTCTTTTTAGTTTTTTGATAAATAATTTTAAAGTTTGCTTTTACATATATGTATCTTTATATGTGGAATATACAAGATCTGAAGGTTTCATAGATGCACACTGTAATTTAGATGCACACTGTAACTTTACTTAGCATTTCACTTATTGCGGAAACGTGTTAAGAAGATGCGGCTTCTCAACTCTAGTATTGTGAAATTCATATTCTGCCCAAGAAGTCAGAATGAGCTGTTAATTGATACAAAAATTCTTCGTTGATTAGAATTAATATGCAGCGACAACACTGCGATTGATAATATATTAATTCAAGTAATGTAAGGATGTTCAATTTCATTATTAAGATTTCAAGTATACATGTAACACGTGAAGTTTATCACTTCAGTCGACATCGGTATAGGGAAAAAAACACCCCACTACTGAGGAAAGGAAGGGGGAGGGGGGGTTATCGGCAATGTTCTTTTCATATCAGTTGCAGGTCAGTATATCGTTCGAACACTCAAACATTTGTTCTTTCTTGTTTTTCGTTGTTGTTGTTTTTTTTTTTTTTTTTCAATTTTTCATCAGCAAAATGTAAAATACCTGCATTCAGCGTACACACAGACAGCTTAACATTTGTTATATAGAAAATAATTGTACTTGATACTTGTATTTCTAAAAAGTATATTATTATCTGTTTACAATGTCATAAAGGTCCGATTTGCCGAGTGTTTGTATGAACTTATTTTAACATGTTAAATGCATTTGACTATGTTAAATTAATTGCTTGCTAGCCTGCATATCGAGAGCGACTCTGTCAGATTCAAATACCAAAAAAAAAAAAAACCCAAAAAACAAAAAACAAAAAACAAATTTAAAAAGGAAAATAAATGTTACTGAATTTCACCCGTTTTTAGATTTGAGGATTGATTTTATCCTAAAAAATATACAAAGTTTTTTTTTTTTTTTTTTTTTTTTTTTTCCGGCTGAGATGGGCAAACATGGTGTATTACGCACCTTCCCTTCGTTGCAAATTATGTGCACATATACAACCTTTCAATTTTTCGGCTTAGCAATTTACGGTAACTTTCTTTTTGCATACCATATCTTTTAAAATGACTCATTTTGATTGACCTTTAGCAGCTTAGTATCACTTACAAAATAAATTATTCCTTGCATTTTGCATCGCATTTATTATGCTTTATTAGTTTGTTCCCATACATTACACATATTATCAGAGAAGAATTCAAACTTGTAATACCCTTGGTTCATACACTTACGAGGTTTAAAGACAATAACATGAACTTTTTACGCTTCGTACAGACTAGAATCTATTGCTAGAATAATTTTCAGAAAAAATAATAGGGACGCAATGAAACGTAGCATTTTTGATGTAACTGACGTCATAATCAAATGCGCACAAAACAAACGCTCGAATCGTCGAAATTGTGTACAGAAATTGATGTCAAAAGCTAACCTGCGACCTACATTTAAGGGTTTGGTTTTGTGTGCAGCCAAGTGAGACTCACTAAAAATAAAAACCTTAATATCTCAAAAATTAAGCCTTGCTTACACTTGAAAACTGGTCCATGTCATCTTCATAATGAAAACAATCTCTGGGTATATGCAGCTTAATTGACACTTGCAGCAGTTTGCAGCTATGAAGTGCACAATACACCTGCAGGACTGCACAGCCACAGGTTTTAGTAGTGCACCAAAAAATCCAAAAAAATATGAAATAGTTAAAACAATTAAGTGGCTACAACTATTTGTGAAGAACCTTTGATTTAAATGTAAACTCACTACAATAGGTACATTTCTTTAAATGCATACTTGTTAGTTAAACAAGAAAATGTTAGCCATGAAAGTAGTCCCAACCACATGGCAATGTGTTAAAAATAGAATTAAAGAGACTCACTTTTGATCTAAAAATAGCACTTTATATGAAAGCTCAGATGTATCTAAAATATTACTCTATGGTGTGTACAAAACACAGGGAAATTAATGTTAGAAAAATGATTTTCTCCTTAAAAAGTATGCCAAATAAGATGTTAAAAATCTGCAGGGATAATGGAAGTGGGCAATTTAAATAAGAGGCCTGGCCCACAACATTCACTTGAGTCACCTTGGTGTTCTTCAGATTTCTAAGACATTCTTATCCCCCTTAATTCTCATAAAAACAAATCTGAGCTAATACTGTGGCCCCACCCTGGGCCATAAGGCCATGTCTAATCCAAAACTGATTCCACAACAAGAGGATATTTCATTATCAATATGGCTAACATGGCTTATATGTTTTCTAAAGTTTTTTTTCACATTTATACATGCATTTACCAATTTATATGTAAAATCTGATCTCAGATTTATTTGAAGAAAAAAAATGAAAAAAAATACAAATAGGGAATATTTTAATATTATTATAATAATAAGTCAGGCAAATGATTTTGACCAACTTGAATCTTCACTTCTTGAGGATGCTTGCATACATTATGAGTAAATCATTACCTTGTTGTTCATTAAAGGACAATTTTTTCCTATCTATTCCCATGTCAAACTTTGATACCCCTATTTTAGGGTTTAATTTTTATGGATGACAGATGGACAGACACCAGAGACTCTTTGATCAGAAAAAGTTCAACAGAGCCTCTGCTCAGATGAGCTAAAATGTAAATGTCTTTGATTATTGTAAAAAAAGTCACCAAGAAGAACAAAAGAAAAGGATGATAAATGAACTTTTTTTTTAATTCTTAATCACTTCCAGGATATTATATTTCTTTTAACATGTTAACCAGTATATGCAAGTTTAACTATTTTTTTGTGAAACTTTCTTTAAAGATATAAGGTATAATTTTATAAATAAGCTTCAATTCTAACAATATAACTCTAATATAACTCTCTAAGATATTTGAGACCTGTGTTCTTAGCATGGGTTAGATAAAACACTAAAACACTAAACACAATAATATCCTGTATCAAGATCCCAAAATGTTCTTCATTGTAAACTCGTGGAAAGTTCAAATATGTATTTTTGTTTGGTCATCATATTTTCTTTTTCAATGATGTTTGGAAAGTTCAAAGCATTTGTTCATACAACCATGGAATCAAAAATATTAACTTTCTTTAGTCATATCATATGAAACTAAATCACAGTCTTCACATGTTGCTGATATTTTCTCCATGCAACACTGCTTTCCAAAAGATTAACTGTTGAGACAAACCAAGATGGACCAAAACCTCTGTCATTTGAATGATCTCCTTAACTTTGAAATCTGTAAAATATTAAATATAAATAATTTATAATATACCACTAAAAAAACAATACTGTTGATCACTCTCAAAGAGGGAACTTGAATTGAAAGTTAAATCTTTACATCATGACTAAGTAAAAAGCATGCAAAGACAGACATGTAAATTTCAGGGTCAAAGGCTACACATCCCTCAGCAATGATGGTCACATTGTAAATGTTGGTTAACACTGATTGTTGGACTGAATATATCTTATTTTAATTTACAATTAGTGTAGATCAGAGTAGTTTAATCCATATAGAGATATATGAGTCTAATCTGTATACAAAGAGATCAACCATAAATAAGATCAATTAAGGTAAACCCAAGTGATGGTCATGTCATCTTGCCTTGGGAAGTAGATGAGACAAGCATATAAGATCATAATTAAATAAAGCAAACAAGTACAAAATCTGAAGGTTAAATGACAAGGTAAGGATTTGATGGCAGAATTTTAAAAACCTGATATGATGACATGTGTGTTAGTAAGCTACAAGAAGATGATCAGAAACAGTTCCTTCCAAAAGAGATTGAAGTTTTCAATTATTTAAAAATAACCTCTGATGTGACTTCTTTTTTCAGTCACTGTTTACCTAACATTTGTTTTTTTATCGTTAAAGTCAACTGCAATATAAACAATTACTTTTATTGGGTTATAACGTGACATCACACATAAGGTTTGATTATTCATGATAACGATACTTAATTCGCTCAAGCAGCCTCGGGTAGGAGAGAGCTGTAGGCGGACTCCAACCATGGCTTGAGACAATGTGATGGACACATACACAACATTCACTCAAACAAAATCTTTCTTTTCATCCAACCGCATATATATTTCTCATCATAAAAATTGTACATTCTTTCATTCTGTACACATAGAATAACATCTGAATCCAATCATACAAAATGAAATGACTAGTCAGCTCACTGTGATTATAACACCTACCTTATACCCTTATACACATGTCTATTAAATTTACAGAATCATTCCATTGTGATAAAAAACTTACTTTACAGGGGAGGTTTTTGGGAGGGCTCCAACACAGGTATCACATGATTATGAAATGCAGAAATTGACAGTCCAGAGAAAATATCTGAAAAGTGTTCTTTTTTGTGAAACAAGGCATTCTGTAAACATGGTAAACATTATAAGTTATAATAAATTTTAGGAAAAAAGTTCAAAAACAATTCTTTTAAGTCTAGATATTAATATTAATCTTTGTTGAACATGTTGAAGGGTGTCAGTGTTTTAACTGAATGGTATTTATTTCCTGAAACTGTGTCCGTTAAAACTTTCGTTCTATGAGACATTATAAGAATAGAGTTTTGCTTCCATCTCTCAAAATTATGTGAATTTGAATTTGATTATTGTTTGTTATCTTCATATTTCATTTAAAGTCTCTTCCATTTTTTTCTTTAAGCATTTTAACCTCAATGTGTCAAACTATACCAGATTTCTTAATTTTTTTTATTGGTCCCATCAGGATAGAAATACAATGTAACAAGGTTTGCCTGTACCATTAAAATGCAGGTCCTCCAAAAAAAAATAATAATAACTAGAAACTCATTGCGAGCAATGAGAGGTCTTCCGTCCGATTCTGAAAATAAAAACGAAAATTCAAGCTTAAAAAGTGATAAAAGAAATTCAGACATCCTGCAGATTTAACCCTGGTCGTCAGCGTGAAAATCCAACGTGCTAACCATTAACCATTCACCTTTTTCATCACTTCCCGTCACGATCGCAAGTAACGGCGATACAAGATTTTCTCACGATTCAAATAAACTGATGACTGACTATCAGTCCTGAAAGTTTTAAACTTCAGTCCTTTATTGTTGCCGAGCAATATTGTTAGAACAAATTCTAATTTTGAGGACAGGTAAACACGCGACCGGAAGTGAATTTTATAAAAATCTCTGACTTTTCTCTAGACATTTGCAGTATCTACAACATACATAAAATTATTTCAAGTACTTTATCGATAAGCAATATTTATGAGAGTGTTAAATATAAAAAAAAACGTAGTTTATCTCCTAAAACCGGAAGTTGACGTTTTTATTTCGGGTGGGACCAACATCTTTCGAATCTGAGAAAAAGATGCAATAAAGTGATGCATTTTTAAATTAAAAAAAGAAAAGTTGAAATTTTCGATTTCTTTGATCACTTCCTGTTACGACCGGAAGTGACGGCTGACGCTCTTAACCCAAATGGTTTTGCCTTCATCTTAAGGTCTGTTGCTCAAATAAGTTTGGTGTCTTAATCTTTCACCGTTTCTGAGATCTTGCTCAGATTTCTCATTTTGAGAACAGGAAAACACGCGACCGGAAGTAAAATTTTACAAAGATATTTGACATTACTCTAGATATTTGCAGTCTAAATAACATATTTAAAATTCATTTCAAATACTTTATCTACAAAGGATATAAATGGGAAAGAAAAATACTCAAATTATGTAGTTTTTCTCTTATAACCGGAAGTTGTCGTTTTTATTTCCGGTGGGACCAACATCTTTCGAATCTGCGAAAGAGATGCAATAAAGTGATGCAATTTTTAATTAAATAAAGAAAAGTTGAAATTTTCGATTTCTTTGATCACTTCCTGTTACGACCGGAAGTGACGGCTGACGCTCTGAACCCAAATGGTTTTGCCCACATCTTAAGGTCTGTTGCTCATATAACTTTGGTGTCTTAATCTCTCACCGTTTCCGAGATCTTGCTCAGACAACTTCTCATTTTGAGGACAGGAAAACACGCGACCGGAAGTAAAATTTTACAAAGATATTTGACATTACTCTAGATATTTGCAGTCTAAATAACATATTTAAATTTCATTTCAAATACTTTATCTACAAAGGATATTAATGGGAAAGAAAAATACTCAAATTATGTAGTTTTTCTCTTATAACCAGAAGTTGACGTTTTTGTTTCCGGTGGGACCAACATATTTCGAAACTACGAAAGAGATGCAATAATGTGATGTAAGTATTGATTTAAAAAAAGAAAGTTGAAATTTTACGATTTCTTTGATCACTTCCGTAAACGACCGGAAGTGCCGACGACGAACGAAAAGGCGATTCTGCAAATTTATAAGTCACGTTCTATGCTCTCCAATAAGTCTCCAGTTCATATCTTTAGCCATTCTTGAGAAAAAGGGGCGACAAAATTTCATTTTAAAATCAGGAAATTGCCCGTTACTTGGAACCAAAATGGAATTTTCCCAATTTTCCTTGTGATGAACAAAGTTCGTACAATGACTGATTTTTCCTGAAAGTTTCATTGAAAACGACTGAATACTTTTCGAGAAATTGCGTGCACAAAATTTTGTCAAAAAAAAGAATAATAATAATAATAATAATAATAAGAAACAGTAGAATCACTATAAGGTCTTCCGTGAAGACGGAAGACCTTAATAACCTTTGAGATAAAGTGGTGGCTACATGTACATTCATTTTTTTTTCAATTTTATACAAAAAACCTTAGAGGTTTCTACAAGAATATTATGGTATTTATGGATCAATACCAAGGTTAACCTCCCTCCCCACCCCCAGCACCTTATCTCTTCCTTACAAGTGCAACCAACAACCTAAGTCTAATTGAGCATATGAAAAACTTTCATAAAATGAACATTCAATTAAAAATAAACATGCTTGGTAGCATTTGATTCAGCATGCTCAATGGTAACTTAAGATCAGGTAAGACCCCCTTATTATACTCCCTTTTTGATGAAACCAATGCCGTTGCAGAAATTCAAGTTTTCAATCTTAACCATTTCAACTAGAGAATATTAATTATTAATACTTTATGCAATTTTCATCTTTAAAAAAACCTATTTTTCAATTTTGCTGCAGTCTCTTCATTTGATGAACATTGAACAATTTACATATCAAGCAATAAGCAAATTAAGTTGACATCCTTGAAAATTTTTATCGTTTAATTTACTTTTCCCCATGAGAACTACATATACTGCACTAATCTGCAAATCAGAAGGTCCAAGTCCAAAATGATGGTTTGTATACATAGTACAAACTTATGTGAAAATTATTTATATAAATAATCAATAATACTTGCATCTCTTTAACAAAAAGTAAAACAAAAAAGCAATAAAATTTGAATATCAAAATTTTGATTTACAAATAACACATCTGATTTACCATATATGTGTACTACGTAGAGCCACTTCACTTAGCCGTCATTGGACATTTAACTTGGTGTGTCTGAGGCTCAATGAAGGATCTTACACAAAAATCGCTCATTAATGAAAACAAAATTCAGTTCTTTACTCTACTCATAATATTTGAAACCCTGTTTTTGACTGAACTATATTTTTATACAATGACGAATACTTTTAGTATTTTGAAACATAGTAACATTTATTAGAGGAACCTTAAATATTGCCCGCTACCAAATTGTGGTCTGCAAGAAACACGTGGAAATTCTCAGATCCTTTGTACAACGTTTAACCTTTTTAAAATTGATGTGCATTAGATCGCAGGCGTTGTCACACTCAAAATGTATTACTGATACTAGGAGTTATATCGTATTTCTGAGATAAGGCTCATAAATCACAATAAACACAACAAATCGACTTACCAGCTCCTACTTTCACTTTAGCCGAATATCGCATGACAGACCTCAGAAATAAACTACGCTGAGTGATTATAGTTCTTAATTTTCGTGCAATATTTTTCAATATTATATGACATTGTCCTACATTTGTAGGATTAATATGCTTATTTGATAAAAGGTAATTAACAGCCTTACCTGCAAAAGAAATAACAGACGTTAAATTCAGTCGGAACTGCTAAAACTGGGCGCGTATTAATTTATCTGTCCATTGTAAAATCGAAGACGGAGCATTCCCTGATATGACGTAAACATCGATGTTACTTTTATAATAAACAATATTAAACATTTAGATCGAAACATTCTAATAGCTGGAGATGTTTAACGAAATATCTCTCTAATTGCTTTGTGTAATCGAGGTACTAGAGACATCAGATTACAGAAATAGTCAGTTGGTTTCAATACCGGAATGGCAGCCCCCCGATTTCGCATGGCGGACATGCCTAGTTGATGAAAAACAGACAGTTATGGAAAAAGTACGCACAGTATTGCTAGGAACGAAACAAATGGTTGTACCCATGACGTTCAACTATCTGCACATATACAACAAATGTCATGTTATTGTTTTGTTAGACCTGTAGCTGTGCAGTCCTGCAAGTGTAATATGCACATTATTGCTGCATGACACTGCAAGTGACAATCAAACTGCATACATATCAAGACAGCTTTCCAATGGAAGGTGTCATAGGTCAGTTTTCAAGAGTAAGCAAGAAGTATTTATTAAAATATTGAGATTTTTATTTCGTACGAGTTTCACTTGGATGAACACAAAACCAAACCCTTAACAGAAATATTTTGTGAAGCTATTATGTGTTCTTCTAATATGGATATTAATTGAAATAACATAGCAATTCTTTTTAGTGTAGAAATAAGTTAGGTCACCTCACTTGACAGCCATGCGATGAATGCATGCAATGTGTGCTATTTTATAGGTTGCAAACAAATTTCGATATCGCAACTGATAGAACAAATGATGAATAAATAAATGTTAAATTATATTAACGTATCTTATATCTCGAAAGTTTTCCTGATTAAATACATTTGGCATTTTTTTAAGTTTGCGATTCCAAATTGGCATGTGCTCAAACACGTGCTTAAACAATTCTTTGTATTATTTTTTTTCAAATAAACAAACTGATCTGGTTTTCTTTTTACTGAATAAAACAAATAAAATTAATAGTCATCATAATCAAATATTCCATGCAGAAATGAACGTCACACCACGCAATCTTTAAAAATAATAATTTAAAAAAAATGCATACGTTATAGTATAGCTTATCTGTTTATTAACCTGTTTGCAACAATAGGTATGTAGGATTTTGTTTAAATGGACCTTGAGATATATTGAGGATATTGATACGCAACATACCAAATACACAAACATTTAACAGACACAAGCAATGCAGGCATATAAATAAAGTTATATTCAAATTAGAGAATATCTTTGCTTTAGTTTCGAGAGAAAGAATTTTTTTTTATAGTTTCCTTCTACTTAAATTGGTTATAGAAACGTCATTTTCAAAACAACTTCCTTAAAAAGAAGAGGAATAAATGTCACAGAGATACGAGCATATGAATGATTATACTAAATTGGAAAAGAAATGATTTCTCACAAAGTATGAATTCTAAAGAAATTTTAAACTTTTCTTCAGAATTATTTTCATTATCTTAAGGTTGTACTACTGGCTACTATGGATTTGACTGTTCTCTTCTCTGTCCTAAAAATTGTCGTTATTGTCATATAGAGACTGGAATGTGTTCCTGGTGTACACCAGGATATCAGGGATATCGGTGCAAAGTTGGTAAGAATCTAAATGAGAATCGTTTTATTCGAGCATGGAAAGGCAACGCATTTTTTCTTCTTTAGGGATTGAAACGAATCATTGCCTCAATGGTCATTTCCAATATTTTTACCTTTTACAAACAATATATATTGATATACTGTATGGTTATTGATCTAAGGCTATTTGAAAATAGAATACAGCATATGTATGCTTTGATGACAATTAGATATTACACTTTTGTCAATGCACGTACTTAAGGTAAGGATATATTTAATATTTTCTTTTTATCTCGAGAATTAAAAAAAGTTTTTATTTCTTTCAAAAGAGTGTGGTAGTGGCAAATACGGTCAGGACTGCGGAATTAGTTGTGGAGCTTGTCTGGGATATAAACAATGTCACCACATCAATGGGTCTTGTCTTGAAGGCTGTGACACTGGATATGAAGGGGTTCTTTGTAAAAGAGGTAACATGACTACTCTAAATATTGTTACAGTGCTGCTATCCCACAAGTTGACATGGGATGGGTTTGGATTGGATTCAGATTGAGGATTCACGATAAAAACATATAGTAGTTAATCCAATCCAATCCTATCCTATCCTTTATCCTACAGCCAATCAGATTCGAGTAAAGGTTGATTCATATTTCAGAATTAATTACAAAAACGGAATATGCTTTAAAACGTTTACAAAAGAAATATTTATAAAATTACGATAGAAAATGAACATATTTTGTTTATTTTAACACAAATTAATAATAAACTTCGAGTGACATCGCGTGCGATTTAACCGTGAACGATCACCGGAAGAATTTTGCATGTAAACAATTAACAACGAAGAGTTCGGACATCAAGAGGTCTTAATTTCTTCAGCATGTTTGGATGATTAAGCCAATTCCTACGTGTTTTAAAGTTCAATAACATGTAACTGTGTTAAATGTGCTCTGTTTGTCTGGGTAATTCTACACAAACCGCCAACGGCGGACTTGAGCAGATCGATATCGCATTTGTTTGGTGCAAGAACATGTAAGTATACTACACACTGTACATGTGTGCATGTTTATACATTTCCTCCTTTAAACAATGTTATAATGACTTGAGCTATCAAAATTTTATTCTATTATAATATAGACAAAATCGGGTTGGAAAAATAGGTAGTGTAGGAAGGGGAGGGGGTTAAAAAATTACAAATACTCTGTCATGATTCAATGTGTTCTAAAACAATAAGATGTATAATGCCTTTTTCAGTTTGTTATTACTATATTATTTCCCTACTGTGGTTTAAAAAATATTTTTTTATTTGAGTGCAATTATAATAAAATAAAGACAGAATCATTTCTTATGCTACATGTACTGTTTAAATTGTATTATAAGCCAACTCAGCACTTACATGTACATTGTATGTATGACCTATTCTGGGTTATGAATTATAAATTAATCATGCATTATTATTCATTGCAGAGAATGATACTTGGTTTTGCCTGCCCTCATCAAAATATTTTGTGAGGAAAAAAGGATTTTACATTTAAAAGGTAGGTATGATTATTAACATGTGTTTATGCATGGGTATCAATATAATATTAGCATCTATTTGCTTACATACAAAATAGATGCCTTTATTTTACGAGAGAAGTATTTTGTTTGAGTCGGGCTCGGCCCGACTGAAGAAGTATATAAAGGCTCGGGTTTGTCCTTCACCTTCCTTTCTGCTGAACTTTTCAAAGGTAAAGACGTGTTGAAAGTGTTGTTAAAAAATTTAAGTAATTTTACGTTGTAAATTTCAAATATCTTATTTTTCTTTATTATTTTTAAATTCCCAACATATTTCAAGCAATATTCTCTAGGTTTAATTCATAAATACAGCGGATGACACTGGATTGTTAATTTGCATGTGGCAGACGACACGTGCGTTATCTCTTAATCACGTACATAAGCAGTCATAAAAAATTGTTTGGCAATTTAATTTATTTATTGCATCGTCGGCTGTCTCTGTATATAATTTAAAAGGAAATTGGATGGTATTGTTTTTAATTTTTTATGTATTATCAGACGCGCACGTTTCATGTACTCGTGTTATTTGTTCAGCATTAATTTATTCTATATTCTATTTACATGTTTCATAATTCATCAATGAAAAAATGCCACCCAAGAAAAGGAGAGCCAACCAGAAAAAAGCCAGTGCTAGTACAAGCAGTGCACCTAGTCCAGCTGGTGTAGCCCCAATATTAGAAGAGGGCACAAGTGGAGAAAAGCATTTAGAGACTCAAGTTGATATGCACAGACCTTCCAGTACCAAAAGAAAGAGATCAGAAACTGTTGTTTCATCACCAAACCCTGCTGTACCAGGTACATCTGCCCCCTTTGAATTGCCCAATTCGGTTGAATCAGTATATTCACATCTAGCAAGCATTGTCTCTAGTAACATTAGAACCAAAATAGTCAATTCTATTTATATTGATATTGCAGTGCTTCTAGATAACACTTCACTTAGTGAGACAATGGAAAAGAAAATCTATTTTAACGATAAGGGGGAACTAATCACGAGGGAAAGTTCCCAAACTAAAGTTAAAATAACTTCAATAGATAAATGGACAGATGCATTTATCATTTATGCCAGTATTTACTCTGCATCCCACCCAGAGACGGTTCAAGATCTCTTTAAGTATTTGCATGATATTAGGCTCGGGGCTTCACGGGGTGGCAGTTCTATGGGCTGGAAGACATATGATGAGCAATTCAGGCTCCGACGAAGCTTAAACCCTGCTATATCTTGAGGCACTATTGATTCCGAACTATGGTTAATGTACATGTCACCTGTAAGTTCACCTTCTGTGGTGGGAGGAACTAATTCTAGACAAACAGGCCATATGAAATGTTACAATTTCAATTTTCAGGGTATTTGTAGTAGGGCTCATTGCATTTATATGCACTGCTGTTTAAAATGCAGTGGGGCTCACCCACTCTCTACTTGTCCTGTAGGCAATAATTACATGGCTCAAGCTAAACCAGCATATTCGTCAAATGTTCGAAACAGTTTAAGGTTGCCTCAGAGTCCTAACAACTTTTTTCGCTCTCGAATGCCCATCAACCCTCAATACACGCGACCCCTCAGACCACAAACAAATCTGGGAACTAGGAAAAACCCCAATTAAGATAGACAGACTTCAGGAGCATTTGAAAGATTACCCTGATAAAAAGGTTGTAGTATTTTTAGAAGAAGGATTTACAAAAGGTTTTAAGATTTGCTATAAAGGTCCTAGAATCCATGTTTCATGTAAAAATTTGTCATCTGCAAGAGAATACCATGATCAGCTTTTGGAAAAAATCAACAAAGAAATAAGCCTGGGTAGAATTTTGGGTCCTTTCATTGATTTACCAATAGCAAACCTTCATTTATCTCCAGTCGGTGTTGTCCCTAAATCTGATGGGGGATGGAGGATGATATCTCACCTCTCTTACCCCGAGTTAAGCGGTGTCAACTATTTTATTGATCCTGAACTCTGCTCGGTACAGTATTCTTCATTTGATGGAGTCATAGACATGATTGCTAGGTTGGGAAAGGGGGCTCTATTAGGAAAAGTTGACATCAAAAGTGCATTTAGGTTGATACCTATTTACCCAGGAGATTTTGACTTGCTTGGTTTCTCATTAGATGGATTGTATTACATAGATAAATGTTTACCTATGGGTTGTAGCATAAGCTGTAAAATATGGGAAACTTTTGCCACGTTTTTACATTGGTCGACAGGGTACAAATCTGGGCTTAAAACCTTGGATCATTATCTAGATGATTTTATTTTTGCGGGGAGAAAAGAAACTCAGGAATGTGCTCTTCTCATGTCTCAATTTATATCGATAGCTTTCGACATTGGGGTTCCATTAGCTGATGAAAAAACCACAGGGCCTACCACAAGGTTAACATATCTGGGTTTTGTGATTGATACAGTAGAAATGATCATTAAAATACCCCAAGATAAAGTTGATGCTCTACTACAAACTATTAAAGTTTTTCTTGATAGAAAAAAAGTGACTCTTAAGGAATTGCAATCATTAGTGGGAACTCTTAATTTCTTTTGTAAAGCGATTAGATCTAGTAAGACTTTTATTCGCAGATTTTATGATGCAATGTCTGGGTGTCTTAAGCCATTCCACCACATTAGATTAAATTTAGACATGAAAAGTGACCTTAGAATTTGGGAGATTTTCCTAAAGCACTTTAATGGGGTAGCATATTTCTCCGATACGATTTGGCAGGATTCTAATATTTTAGAGTTTTATACTGATAGTGCTGGTTCTAATGCTTTAGGATGTGGGGCTTATTTTCAGGGTAGTTGGTTTTTTCTTCCTTGGCCAAAACATTGGGAGAATCAGGAAATCATGAAGGATATTACATTTCTTGAGTTAATTCCAGTAGTGATAGCAATTGAAATTTGGGGGAATTTGTTAGTTAGGAAAAAAGTCTTATTTCATATTGACAATATAGCTTTAGTTAGTGTAATCAATAAGCAAACCTCTAAATCCAAGAGAATTATGGAGCTTGTTCGACATTTTGTGCTCAAACTTATGTTAAATAATGTTGTGTTTAAAGCTAAACATATTTCAAGTATTGATAATAACATTGCGGACTCTATTTCTCGGAAACAGTGGCAGAGGTTCAAGGAATTGGCACCATCAGCCAAGCCAAACCCAGAAGTCCCACCAAGGGAGTTAGTGAACATGATATACAATTTGAAATAGACCGGTTACTTCAGGCATCAATTTCTAAGAACACCAAGTTGTCACATCAGACAGGACTAGCATCTTTTCAAAAATTCAGGTCAACTTTTGACTTGGACGACAACTGGCCACCATTAACAAGTCATCTGATCCAATACATTGCTTATTTGTCACGCTTAGGATACTCATTTTCAACAGCAAGGTCTTATGTATCAGCAATAAGCTTTAACTGCAAAATTCAAAATTAACAAGTCATCTGATCCAATACATTGCTTATTTGTCACGCTTAGGATACTCATTTTCAACAGCAAGGTCTTATGTATCAGCAATAAGCTTTAACTGCAAAATTCAAAATTTTGATGATGTTACTAGGAATTTCATGGTTACAAAACTCTTGGAAGGAATGAGGAGACTAAACAAACCAGCTGATTCTAGACTTCCTATTACCCCCAATTTGCTCAATAAAATATTACATATGTTGCATTCAGTGTGTTTCAATAGATATGAGACTTTGCTTTTTAAGGCAACTTATTCATTGGCTTTCTTTGCATTTCTTAGAGTTGGAGAAATTTGTTTATCTGTAGGCAATGACAGTAACTCAATTTTGCAAGCCTCAGATATTGAATTTGATCAAGATCAAGCAAATATGTTATTAGTCATTAAACAATCTAAAACTGATCAGACAGGCAAGGGTATTACAATATGTATTGAAGAAGTGGGTGGCAGTATTTGTCCAGTCAAATGCTTGAGGGAGTTTCTGTCTATAAGGCCCAAAGTTAAGGGAGCATTATTTTGTCATTTTGGAGGTGAACCACTAACTAGATCCCAGTTTTCATCGGTTTTGGGCAAGGTGTTGAAGGTCTGTAAAGTTGGGGGCAATTACAAATCTCATTCCTTTCGCATAGGGGCAGCCACAGCAGCATTTGAATTGGGTTGTTCAGAAGATTCAATAATGGAGGCAGGTCGTTGGAAATCTAAGGTTTACAAATCTTACATTAGGTCTCCATTGGCAGGTTTAAGAAAAAATAGAATTTTTGATGATATCTAGCTCTAGGTTTGGGTTGTTCACATGCTAGTACCATAGGTATCATGAAGTAAAAAATAAAAAGCTGTTCACAATAAATTGCACTTGCATTAGTTATTATACAATTGTCACTTAAATTGTTTGTTAGAACTTATTAATTGTCAGTCTAGTTCTTTATTTAGACTTTACAAGTTTTTTCAGCCCCCTTGCAAGTATGGTGTGTTGGTTCCTCCATTATAAAAAGAGCATTCTTGGAAGCCTTTAAAAGTCCCTCGGGGGTCAACTTAGCCTTAGAAAGAGTCGGACTAAATTTATGGTGGCAAGGCTACTCTGGACTAAAATTCATTGAGTTAAAGAAAAAACTTTTGTACTTGAAGAATCTTGAGAATGAGCCTAACTTTATTCTTCTACATTGTGGCGGCAATGACATTGGTACCAAAGCATATTCTTTATTTGAACTTAAAAAAAAAATTCAAGACAGATTTGGCTGAAATTAAGGGTCACTTTCCCCAGGCCATCCTGATATGGTCTCAAATCCTTCCCCGTATTCAATGGAGGTATTCCGAAGATTTAGTGGCCATGGAAAACTATAGAAACCGTCTCAATAGGGCAGTAGCCAAATACATATTGGAACAGGGGGGCTGTTACCTGAAACATCCAGATTTGATGAAAGATATCGCCAAGTTTTTGCTACCTGATGGTGTACATTTATCAGAATTAGGAAACTCAATTTTTCTAATACAGTTCAAGGAGGTCTTGAATACTTTGCCCAAAAAAGGGGTTGCGTGTATCCAGACAAGTCTGTAAGTACCTAGAAAGAGTTGGGAGGACCTTGGGCAGTATTGGGCGTGGAACAGTTGACTTGTGGCTTTCCCCATGTGTGGGGTGACTGCAAACTGTGCCAGTATGCAGCCATGTGGCATCTGCGCACACCAAGCCACGCAGTACAGTTAAGGCTACACATGAAGATAATATGGTAATGAGGTCATAATGAGGTTTGACGTCATGACAGTTGCTCCGCCTTGATAGATCTATATAAGGAAATAGAGCTCAAAAAAGCTATTTAATGATGATTGCGAGAATTTGTAATGAATGTCTGTATTTTCAGGTTTAAATAAATAAACATTAGTGATTTTCTCTTATATAGTAACAACACGTCTTCGAAATAATTCTCTTTTTATTGTGTCGTTTGGCTGCATTCGGCTTCAGCCAAGCGCTTGCACTCGGTGACACGGAAATGTTGTTTACGTCTAAAAACGTGGCGACAGCAGCTGAGATAGGGCCTATGCAGTGGATAAATGCAACAATCAGGCAATTTTTAAAGAAAATAGGGATAAAATAAGAGACTTAGGCCTTGTTTATGTTTTTGATGAGAAGATGATGACGTTATTTCGGGAAATCATGGGAAACTGAGACGATCCGCACTACCCCCCCTAGGTCCCTTTCTGTTCATTAAGGTGTGTATGCGCATAGGTATTAACATGTAGACATACTGTTCTTTACATAGATGTAAAATAACCGTGAACATGTACAATAAGATGTATTATTACAGTCAGTCACAAACTGTAATGAATGCCTTGTGTGTATGCCCCCCCCCCCCCCCCACACACACACACACACAAACACACACATTATGAAAGTTGCACACTTTTAAACATGCAATGATGTTGTCCTTTGGCATACATGTACAAACATGTAACATAATATAAGCACAGCATGTCATGATATCAAATTATAATTTAGATGCAGTCACACTTACAATGTATTTCAATGTGAAGTCAAACTGCACAGTGTATAATGTATGTGCACTGTACATACAAGAGTATAAGACCCTATAAATTTTAATTTATACCTCTGGCAATCAAAAATGTGTGAATTTTAGGATTTCAGATTTTACCAGTGCTTCATATTTGAAATTCATCCGTAGAACTTTTCTTTCTGTATCACTAGGCTGTAAATTTGTAGAATTTCTACATTAGTGAAGATAGATATTTGAATTTTCATTTGTCTGACTACATGTACATTAAGCCAGTCTTATATGTATATACATGTATTTATGAACAGTTTATATGTATAATTCTTTTATCATTGTAGCTGCCACAGAACTGGTTAAAACTGGCATTTACATCAGCCAGAACTATCAAAATAGATGCATCAATTTCTCCACTGGGTATGATCACACTAAAGCATTTCACATTAAGTTTATAGTATGCCAGTGTTAAATATTTTTTTTTTTAAATTTTGTATAGGCGAAAGAATTAAATATTATCTCTAGTATACTGATTTATTTTTTTTTCTACTTAAATTAAGTATAGCTACTAATTCTACTTTTGCAAATGTCATCGATTTCAATTTCCCAGAAAAGTTTTGTATCAAAAGTTTGTTTCCATTTATTTTATGAATTTCAGAAAATATAGTATAGCATGGTTTGTTTTGCACAATGCAATGTCATTTCATTTTACAATAGTAATCATTATGTATTTCATTCATTACATATATATTGTGTTGTAGCTACTCCCAAACAATTTGAACAATTCATTCAGGCAGCAAGTGTTTGCACCAATAAAATAAAAAGGTATGCTCCATATTAACTATAAACCATACATATTCCTAGCAAGAATATTGGAATGTTTTGATAATAAAAACAGAAGAGTCATGTATATGCTTTCCATGTTACTCAATGCATTGTTTTGAGTATCACTTTTTAAAACACCAATGAACTTTCCATAATGGTATTTCATTTTGTTTTCAGAATTGATTTCATCCAGAAGAACTGTTTGAACTGTGGACTGTTTGAAATATTTTGCACCTGCTCAGAAATCCCTTCAAAGCCTGCCTTTAAAATTGAAAAGCTGTTTTTAATTAAATAAATTTTCTAGGTAATTAATACCTTGAATTTTTAACAGTACAATGGTGTGAAAGTTTGAATTCAAGGCTGTTAAGATTTGAATATATTTATTTGCATGTATTCTGACAGGCGCGTAGCTGCCTATCCGCAAATACGCAGGTGCGTACACATCGTTTTCAAATAAAAAAAAAAGGATGGGGGGGAGGGAGAGATTTCCGAGAAGAGAAAAAATATCAATACCATGCAGCAAATATTTGTGTTTCAAATTGTTTTATCTCATACTGTTTCAATTCAAATTCAAATTTTATATTACCATGTCTTTATAAAAAAATTGTAATGTTTTATTAAATCATTGCCAAAACCAAATAAAACATTCATTAATTTGTAATTCTCCTACAACACATTGATATTTATTTTAAAGATCTTTGAGAAAATATCAACAGTTGAATGCTGTGATCCACTAGAATATGATTTGAAATATCATTTTTGTTATTAATTGAAATTAATTATATTTGTTGCCGAAAGATGATACCAATATATCTTTTTAATTAAAAAAATATTCAGCCTCTACATGTACAATAAATTTGCACGGAAGTATTTAACTGTGTGTTAAAAACAATATTACTATGTCTTGTATTTTCTAAAGAAAATCGAAATGGCATGGTTTTAAATGAAATATTGGTAAAAACCATGAGCTTCCAGGGACTTCGCCCTGGATGCACTGGGGGTCTCAAAGCGGACCCCAGCCGTTCATTTCATTTCCATTCTGGCTCCGCGCCTGTCTGTGTTTTTGGGTACAACAAGATCTAAATTTCAGCATGTATATTGTGTTCACCTGTTCCTTAACAGAGTATCTGTTTCTTGATTACAAAGTTTCTACTACGATTATCTTGTTTGCGTATTGATTGATAATAACTCAAAAACATGAGACTAAAGCCCCCCCCCCCCTTCCCCAATGTGATTTGTGCTACAATAGTGAATGCCCAAATAAGTAAAACCTGATGTAAACACTGTTTAATAATTTATTTTTAACATGTCAGTAAGGTATATGGTATCAAAGGAGCCAGAGGCAAACTGGTGATGGGGAAAAGGGGGGGGGGGTAGATCTGTAGAAAGGAAAACAGGTTATTAAATACAGGAGTAAGCACCCCAATCCCTTCCTCCTGTTCTTAAAACTTTTAACGTAGTCTAGAATCTATAAACAGTTGAAGATTTGATAACTAAAATAATCACAAATAATTTATGTAAAAAAAAAAAAAAAGAAAAGTTCGGTTGGAGATATTTTTTCTGTGTGTCTACTGAGGAAGAATAAATGTTTTACCATTGATAGGGGCTGTCTATTTTATACGAAAGCCTATTAAGATCAAACTACGGTTAAAAAAAAAAATTAAAAGGCGTTATAACGCCTTTCCAAAAGGCGTTATAACGCGAAAAAAGGCGTAATAACGCCTTTTGAAAAGGCGTTATAACACGGAAAAAGGCGTAATAACGCAAATAAAGGCGTAATTACGCCTTTCCAAAAGGCGTTATAACGCCTTTCCAAAAAGCGTTATTACGCCTTTCCAAAAGGCGTTATTACGCCTCTTTTTTTTCAATACATGACTTACTTAGCCCACCCTGGGGGCTGATTATAATTAGATTTCTAGGAAAAAAGATTTTTAAATGTGTAAAATATTTTCAGTGTTAAACCAACTTAGTCCTTCTCTGATGCCAGACGCTTCTACCAAGGTGTATGGATTTCAGAAATTTTGTTGAAGGCTAATTGCTCATTATACCTATGCAAATACTTTGCCTGTTTTTTACCAAGAGGAGAGAAAAATATTTCAAATTTGACATGAATTTTTAATACGTGGCTAGCAGGGCCCAAAGCTGGTTCTGCCTATATCCTGGATTTTCAAAAGTAGAGTGTTGACTTCTCTTAATATGCATGCAAAATGCAAACAACTGTCTGCGAGATGTGCAGGAATATAGAAAATACTATAATTTATTATATAATTTATAATATTAAAACTATAATCTAAATATTGCATAAATAAAGATGGCTTTGGTGCAATCTTTCATATATTTACTTGTTAAAAATAACGCCTTTCAATTTTTGGATACAACTCCTTTTCAAACAGGCCGGTAGTACGAATGATTCCCCAACCCCACTCTTTGGGAGAATAGTCTTGCTATAGTTTAAATATAAAAAATCATTAATTGATTGCTTGGTTCCTTAACATTTTGTTGCAGTATAGTTAAACTCGGGCAAGTCATTGCATTTAAAAAAAAAGTTTTACCGAAAAATTAGAAAAAGTTTCCCCTCAAGTTTAGGCAGTTTATTTTTTTCGGGGGGGGGGGTTCTTGTTTTTTTGTTTGCTTGTCAATTTTATGCCCCCCCCCCCCACTTTAAAAGCACGGGCCTGTCAAAGACATAATAATGGCCCTTGAAAAGGCATAATAACGCCTTTTTGAAAGGCGTATTAATACCTTTTAAAAAGGCGTAATAACGCCTTTTGAAAAGGCGTAATAACGCCTTTTGGAAAGGCGTAATAACGCCTTTTGGAAAGGCGTAATAACGCCTTTTAGAAAGGCGTTATAACGCCTTTTGGAAAGGCGTAATAACGCCTTTTGGAAAGGCGTAATTACGCCTTTATTTGCGTTATTACGCCTTTTTCCGCGTTATAACGCCTTTTCAAAAGGCGTTATTACGCCTTTTTTCGCGTTATAACGCCTTTTGAAAAGGCGTTATAACGCCTTTTAAATTTTTTTTTTACCGTAGTTTGATCCTAATAGGCTTTCGTAATTTTTTTTTATATTACAAATGATTGAATCTTTCAATATTTTTAACCATGGGCATTTTCCAAATGATTTACATGATGGATGTTGCGGCAAATTTAAGGCCTGTTGACGAACGGAGGAAATGCGGTAGGAGTCAAGTACGTTTTCTGTAGCGTATAAAATAACGAAGATATAAAAAACAAAGTAATGTCAAAGATTTTTTTTTTATGCATACCGTTTTGACTTAGTGAAATAAAGCCCAGCACAGTCCGTAGGTATTATTTGTTTAAAATTTGCGAGGTACACAACCTCTATTAAGTACCACAGAGTTATCTCCCATGCTGGGTCAATGATGCGTTTGAAAACTATATTTAGAATGAATGTGTTAAGATTCCAATTTTTAATCAAAAAGTGCAAGGGCAAGGCGACAACCCAAGAGGTAGGTTTTTATTTTAAATTCTTTATTTTACTGTATAGTTTTTAAAAAGTGATGCTCATTTCTTTGTAATTCATTAGGCAATTTAAAAATTTCCGATTAAATGATGAAAAATACCCTAATTTTGAATACTGGTGTTTGTTTTCAATGAATAACTTAAATATCTCAGAAATCTGACTGAATGAGCATCAGTTTTTCGATAGGATAGTTACCAAGGGACTCAATGAAACCTTGTGCAGTTCAAATATTGTTTGCCTTGCCCTTGCACTTTTTGGTTAAATTTGACATTTCATATTTTGACCTAAAACTGGAGCTCACGTGACTGTAGAGGGTCACATGATGACAAAAAATACCGATGTGAAAAGCGATGGACAAACTCTTCATAAAGCTATTAAGATATTTCAGATTGAGTTTCATGCTAAAAAATAAGACTGTTGAACTTTAAGTGTCCCGTTTTTGGTGCCTTTTTATAGAAAATGTTGCCTTAACTGTACTGCGCAACTGTTGACAATATTTGTGTGAAACTTGTACTATACTCAACTGGACTGGGTTGATGTGTGAACCACAGTTAAGTGTAGTATTATTTGACAGTGATATTAACTGTGAACTAGAAAAATGCATATTTGAGTTTGAGATTTGAAATTTTGAGATATTTGATATTTGAACTACTGTGAGTTTGAAATTTAATGTTTGATATGTGCAGTTTGATATTTGAACTTTGACATTTGAACTTTGAACTTTGTTTGATGTGTGCTGACCCTCCGCGGTAAACCCGGGACGGTTAGTGTGTACACATGTTGCTATGATTTGATGGGATTGCCCTATTGAAATGGCATCCCATATTGTTTGTGATTTATTGTGCCACGACCAATACTCGCCATAAATTAAACATAAAACTAACATTTGGTGTTGTATTCTTATCTCTGTATAAATAATAGCATCTATTTGCTTACATACAAAATAGATGCCTTTATTTTACGAGAGAAGTATTTTGTTTGAGTCGGGCTCGGCCCGACTGAAGAAGTATATAAAGGCTCGGGTTTGTCCTTCACCTTCCTTTCTGCTGAACTTTTCAAAGGTAAAGACGTGTTGAAAGTGTTGTTAAAAAATTTAAGTAATTTTGCGTTGTAAATTTCAAATACCCTCCCTCCCTCCACGTCAGATATGAAGTTGTATGTTAATTTAAAAAAGGAATTTCTGGTGCTTGGGTTTTTTCTCCTCTTCTTTTTCAGGTTTTGGGGCATCAGTTCCCTTAGGATTTAGTTGGATACATGCATAAGGAATCGTCGTGGCGCTATCCAGGATTGATGAACATCTGCGCACACCAAGCCAACTGTTGACAATATTTGTGTGAAACTTGTACTATACTCAACTGGACTGGGTTGATGTGTGAACCACAGTTAAGTGTAGTATTATTTGACAGTGATATTAACTGTGAACTAGAAAAATGCATATTTGAGTTTGAGATTTGAAATTTTGAGATATTTGATATTTGAACTACTGTGAGTTTGAAATTTAATGTTTGATATGTGCAGTTTGATATTTGAACTTTGACATTTGAACTTTGAACTTTGTTTGATGTGTGCTGACCCTCCGCGGTAAACCCGGGACGGTTAGTGTGTACACATGTTGCTATGATTTGATGGGATTGCCCTATTGAAATGGCATCCCATATTGTTTGTGATTTATTGTGCCACGACCAATACTCGCCATAAATTAAACATAAAACTAACATTTGGTGTTGTATTCTTATCTCTGTATAAATAAATACATATTATTATCTGAGTTGAGATGAAGTTTCTGTAGATTCTCTGAATAAGTCATTTTTCTTCTTATAAAAAAAGAGCGAAACTGAAAACAATGTGCTATTGTTCTGGTCATCATGGTCATCATCATGTTATATGTATTTTCATATTTTTTTCTTAATCAAATTTTAAGCAAAGAAGAAAACAAACAAAAAACAATATTAGATTAATACAAGCAGAAAAATTTAAAATAGAGAAAAAAAAAACAAACAAACAAAGGTACTCATACTAGTTAACAAGTTGACGAGATGAAATGAATTACAATTTACAACTAAATTATGATTGTTTAATTAAGATATGACTATGAAGTTGCAGTATAAGATTCGGGTTTGCTTGATTTCTTTAAATACATTACTCTGGGAGAGAAAAAGGTAAAATTCAGCCAGTCGTACATGAAATGAAAAGATAATCACAATAAAATACAGTTTTAATGTATATTGTACATGACAAAATTGCACAATCTACATGCATGTATTGTTATATTCATAGTAATAATTGTTGTTTTTTTAGGACGATCCTGCATATTTGCTGCTGTACATATTGCAGTTCATCTCATCTGCTGCTGGAATAAATATGAAAGATGTTCAAACCACTGTGCAAGAGCCCCCTAGAGTCTGAAATCATGATGTTTTTTTTATTAAGGAGATCGGTGTGTGAAATATTTGTTTTCTGTGCATTGTTGTCAATTTTGAAACTGCTTGGTTACTTATGACTAGCTCTTTGACACAAACTTTGACATTTGAAATTCAATTTGAGCGAAGGACAAGCAGGCGAAATCATATGCATGTAAAACATCATACAATTGGAAAAAGACATTGATAAACTTAAATTTAAACAGATTTCATGTACATGTATCTGTGAGCTTGGCAATGATATACATGTATACTTCTGATGAATTTGTCTCATAATGGAACATTCAATTGTTATACATTGTAGATAAATAAATAAAATTGTAGATGAGATTTATTTGGCCCAATATCTATCTATCTATCTATCTATCTATCTATCTATCTATCTATCTATCTATCTATCTATCTATATATATATATATATATATATATATCTATATCTATATATATATATATATATATATATATATATATTTAACACCGAAGAGGCAATCACCCTGAATAAATATTGTCAACTTGGTTAAGCATTTTTGTTCCTCATTTAGACCCTGAATAACATTCAAGATCAAATGTCAAGGTCAAAAACAAAATTTACTTAAATATGGCTTATAAATACTGAAACTACTGTGAATTTATATACATGTTTTATAAGAAAGAATTCGAAGGAATGTGTGTGTGTTCACTGCAATAATTATTGCTGTCAATCTATCTGACTATGAAGAGTTATGAAAATGTTTTCTGTTAATCATGAATTAAATTCTCACTCATAAAAAAATGGTTATTGAGATACATTTGTATGACACTGAATTGACCATAAACTAAAAACAAATTGAAGTGAAATAAGAAAATTTAACATTTTGAATATCTTGATTTTTTTATTTAGCAAACATGATAAAGTTTTTGCATGTTTGTAAAATATTCAAATTCAAACAATGATGAACTGAACATCTCAAACAAGAATAACTTTAAACAATGAATATAAAACAAATTTTAATCATACATTTAAATATTTTTTTACATGTTTAATAAATAAAAGTCAAGATATTCTAAATGTCTGTTCTTGGTTTATGGTCTTGTCATACATGTACATGTATCTTCTAATAAAATCTAAGTTAGGTACATGTATATATACATTTATTATGTTTCATGGTGCTCAGTTTACAGTTTAGGGAAAAATAATTTTGCATAAATTTTACATGAAATATATAACTGTTAAAACATCCAACATATCCTTTTTTTCATTATTTAGTATGTGTAAAGAAATTATATTTTCAACGGGTACGGTTATTATACTCTGTTTTACCTTCCCCGCATGAATGTATAGACATTTATAGTCTGATTCTCATACCTAAAGAGCTTAAATTTTGTTCGTTTAGTCTACTTATTAATAATCATAACATTAAAAAGTATCTGAAGTCTTAGTTGTTGTCCCCCCCCCCTTTTTCCACGATTCCCCCTCTCTAACTTTAACCCCATTTATTTATCAAAGTGTATAAATTCGAAAAGAAATTGCAAATACCGTGATGTCTCTCGATCATCGTTAGTATGTGAAATTAAATAAAAGTAAAGTCGGATTATATTTTTTTTCTAAAATTATTTTGAAAGCTTACTTTCTTTACACGTTCGCTAGATCAGTACTTGCCTATGTTTTATTACAGTCCCTTTGTTTACATTTTAACTGGGTACTTGAAAATTAATTCGTGCGGGGTGTCGGGAATTAATGGATATCGATCTCAATTATTTTTTATCATTTAAACATATTAAATAAAATCCATAATTATAACTGATTTTCATATGATGGTCATTTTATAATTTTTTTTCGTTTTGTCAAATCAACTCCTAAATATTAAAAAAAACTGAAAGTAGCAGGATAGGATAGGATAGGATTAGACTGAAATCACAGGATAGGATTGTGGATGCAGGATTCACGATAGGATAGGATAGGATTGTCAACTTATGGGATAGCAGCACTGTACTATATATTTTGTGAGAATCCAATGATATCATCAACATTAATATTTACATGTAATGATGTGATCACATGATTTACATTATATTTATTCAGCATAATTTTGATAAAAATATATGTATGTACATATGTGTATTACAAAGTGTTCAAGCGGTCTGTTTGGAACAAACTGTAGAAGATTTTGTAGTGACAATTGTGGTGTACCCAATAGATGTAACAGGACCACTGGGGATTGTGAAGGAGGATGTCAACCAGGCTGGGAGGGACTTCAATGTAGTAAAAGTATGATTCATCTTATACTTACTTTCACAGTTTTAAAGTAAATGTATTTATACGTGTACATGCATCCCTTTATCATTTGTGAAATTGACTACGAAGGCCTTGCGTATAAAACATATATATTGCTTTCATTTAATAGAATGTGATGATGGTAGATATGGGCAGGATTGTGCTCAGAATTGTGGACCTTGTCTGGGTTATAAAGAATGTCATCACATAAATGGCTCTTGTATTAATGGTTGTGAATTTGTTCTATGAATCATCTGATACATTTCGCGAAAAATTTTAAAATATCATTTTTACTAGTACTTTGAACAAAATTCAAAATATGTAACATGTGAACATGTGACAATTTTTAATTTTGTTTGGTAGTTATTTTATCGTATGAAAATAATAATAATAATAGTAATAATCCATTTAAATTTTGTAAGATTGTTCCGCTGGAACATTTGGTATCAACTGTAAAGGAACATGTAGTGAAAATTGTGTTGTACCATGTCAATGCAACAGAACAACAGGGATATGTGAGGACGGATGTCAACCCGGATGGACAGGACTTCTTTGCGATCAAGGTATGTAAAATAAGGGAAATCTTTGGTAAGTATAAGGTATTTTTTTTGTATATATATTCCAAAAATATAAATAAATAAATAGGTGAATAAAACTTCACTGTGTTTTGGTACCACTATTCGAGGATTTCATAGGCAAACCTTACCTTCGAATTTTCATTTCCACGAATAAAAGAATTTTAATGAAAAATTGCTTACTGAATTTTCTGTATATACGGAATTACGTCCCTGCAAATCCGACAGAAGACGCCTACCTTACTCTAGAAGAATGACCCACAGTAATAAAAGAAAATCCAAAAGATTTGCCAAAAGAATAACCCTTTCAGTTTTGTATTCCCTATTATATGTATATTCTATAAAGTGCATTAACTGCGCTTAAATATTAAAATACGGATATTGGAATTCCAAGAATCAAATATAATAACAAGAATGATATTAAAATATTTAAAGAAGAGTATCATTTTTATTATTTCTGATTTCATACATACACAGCTTGCAAGGAAAATAGGTACGGTAAACACTGTGCTAATTCATGTGGATTCTGCCGGCTCTCTATCTGCCATCATGTGAATGGAACTTGTGCAGAGGGCTGTATGGAAGGATATCAAGGAAGTTTTTGTAATGAGGGTAGACATTCTCTTAAAAAAATAATTTAAATAAAATTGGGAAATTCGATGTCCAAAAAATAGCTTAAAAAGACAAACTATTGTTTTCCTTACAAAACAATCGAACATGTGAAAAATAATTTTCTATCTACTACTGTATGAAAGACCTATTCTTTAAAATCACGAAAAGGATTTACTCTCTGTACTTATTTCCTGTACCTTTTGAAACAGTGTGTAATGCAGGCTTTTATGGGAATGGCTGTAAAAGGCAGTGTAGCCTATTCTGCAAGTTATCAAGTGACTGTCACCACGTGACTGGACATTGTAACGAAGGATGTACTGGTGGATGGAATGGTGCAAAATGTTTACAAGGTCCTATTGTATTTGTAAATGTCAACCTTTGTTGATTGTTCAATACTGATTACTTAATCATATTTTTTTTATTTATCGAGACCATTTTTTTAATTCATGGTTTTATTTCAAAGTTGCAGAGAAAACGGATGACTCAGTTCCCAAGACACGATATAATGGTGTTCTTTCAGGCATGTGCATCTGCATAACAATCATCGTAGTTTTGGTCGCCTACATCATTCTTTATAGGTTTGTTTTTTATAATCTTTTTTACGATACTGTTTGTGTATTGTTGATTTTTTTTTTTCTGCCATTTCTCTTATTATCATTTTTTTTTTTATTATTTTGAAAATATGACAACATCGATTTCAAAAGTTCATATGTACATTTAATTGCACGTGTGTACTTTTTGAAAAGTTGACTTTGATGATGAGATATAATATTCATCTGCAGTGTATATATCATTGCAATATCTTGTTAGTCTGTGATGTAATAAAACATCTATGTTGCAAATCATTACAATTTATTTGGAAAATGTTGAAAGAGTATTTCTCATTTCAAGAATGAAGTTGACGATTACTTTGTAATTTATATTTTATCTATGTAGAAGAAAAATCAAGCAAAAATATGAGACACACAAATATAAAGGAGAATTTAAGACTAAAGAAGGAGGACTGAACCTCTACATCATTTCTGGTAAAACAAATGAAGATGACAGCAGCAAATATCAAGAACTTGGTGAAATTGCGATACCATCAGATTATGAAGAATTCCATTAAATCTTGCGTCATATAGATTAAACTGGTGCTATATAATATTTTTTAACTTCAAAGACGAACATAACGATAATAAATGAAGACAATACAATAAATACAAACAAAACCTTTCATTTTGCAAAACAATTTTATATTTGATAACTTTTACATTAAGCTAGATTAAGAATATTATTAATCAAATTAGAGAACATTGCTTAAATTGGATTGTAGGATTGTTCCCTAATATTGAGAGAGTACTTTCGTGTTCTTTATTGACTGATGTCCTGTTAGATTTTATTGCCTTGTTTGTTATAAATATATATTTTTTCACATTCAGCATGAAGTAACATCTTTTTTTGTAATTCCCAGCGTTATTCTTACCATATACCTTTTCATGCCTTCTCTATATTACTCATAGTTCTGTGCTAGCTCTAGTTGCATTTTGTAAACATTTTTCATTTTTTAATTTGATTTTTGATAGTTTTCTATCTCTAAAGCTTCTAAAACAGCATATATTTGAAAAAAAATAATATTTTTACGGTGATATTTTCTTTTCTTTTCAATCAATTGTTTCCGATTTGTGATCTGTTTGATTTGTTCTAAACACATACATGTTCTACATTGTCAATTTACAGTAGAAAAAAAAACAACAACAACTTAGAGCCATACTCTGTAATGACTTGTTAAACATGTGTTTTGGCTGTGGCTTAATTTGTCTCAGAAATACTGAAATATTTCTCTGATGAAATTCTTTGATACTGTTAACTTTGATCACAGTCATTACGATGTATATTTGGCAGTCTTGAATTGTAATGTTTTTTCCTCAGCATAACAGCATGAAACCAACACATGTCAATTAATTTTGTATGACTAACCTGTAATACCAAACAACCAAAAATCTAAAGTATAAAATTGCAATTACCTAATTATTAAGTTAGATCTGTTTATTGTTTTTTCTTGTGTTATTTAATTGAATCATCTTAAAACTTTTTATAAGTTAATTTAAAAATGCTTTAAGCATTTTTCTACGGGAGCTCATTAGTGCCAATCTGTATACATAAAGAAAAAAATATATATAAAAACAAACCTCAGTATAAAAAAGAAATGCGAAATATAAAAACAAAACCTCGATATATATATATAACGGAAATGCGAAATATATAAAAATAACCTCTCTCTCTCTCTCTCTCTCTCTCTCTATATATATATATATATATATATATATATATACTAGTATATATATATATATATATATATATATATATATATATATATATAGAAAGGAAATGCGAAATGTATAAACAAAAGCCTCGATATAAAGAGAAATGCTAATTAATAAAAAAAGCCTCGATATATATTTAGGGAAATGTAATATATATAGAGAGAAAATTTTCCACTGCCTAACCTGTGTCACTCAGCTGTCCCGATGATCAAGATTATACAGATTAACTCATGGCAGGGGGAAATTTGTGATGGTACTCCTGTATAACGTCCAAGAATCAACAGAATGGTGCTATTTAATAGTGATTACTTAATATCTATATATGCATTACAATATGTATCAATGAACTGTAATTGTAACATTACTTAATATAATGCACTTAATTGAGTACATGAGCACTTACTTGTTTGTTGATGAAATTTGTATAATGTATATAGCATTTTCTGTGTATTCAAAGGCTGTGCAGTCTTTTAGATCAACTTCATTTCGACGACCTTCCTCGGTTACTGTTTTACAAAAACTTATTGAATTAACTTATGTCCGACAACTGAGAATTAATGAAAATAATTTTCAACATGGAGTCTTAAAAAGTTCAGTTTTTCTTATGTCCATAATCAAATTAATTTAAATTAATTTTGTATGTAATATATGCCCATTGATAAACATTTACATGTATAACTAAAAAGGAAATTGGAATGGGAGAGCGGAGAGAGATGAACGTAAACGTTTCCCCCACTTCATTTGAATGTGAGGGAGGATCGGATTTTGAGAGAAGGCGATAGTTACTAATAATTTAAGGTTTTTGGTGTGAAAAAATATCATGTACATATTTTAGTGAAATAGTGAAAGGAAACGAGTTAGTACACACTAACACATAATGCGGATTGTTGTTCCACTTTGTAAATATTACGAGACATATAAAAAGAATAATGGCGTTATTATTTATAGTGACAAAATGACGGAAAGAAACCCCGTTAAAATCTCGTTATGTTATCGATTTTTAATTCTCCATGCATCATGTGCAAAACAAAGTAAAACTTTAAGAAACTTATAAAACATCATATAACACGCATGCATTTTTGCACTGAATTATATTTCAATTGAAAAGACCTCCAATTTTTAGTGTTATGGAATAAACAAATTGAGCAAAAAATATCTTTGATTTAATTCTGTCCCACACGTTTGAAATATAAGAAGAACAGCAGTTTATTAGCTTTAGTTTTAGTCATCACTTATAGTTGCAGTGTATAATTATCATTCTGAATTGCGCCGGCTACATTACATTTAATAAAAAAAAATAGCATGACATGTATTTTTAATTGATAAATAAGCAAGTGCTTATTACTCATTCTGATAAGTTTGAAAGTCCCGTGACAAGACTTTTCCGACATAGGTTCTACCTTACAAAAAATCAGTAAAGTATTCAAAAAAAGTTCACCCGATTGAAAATAATTGAGAAGTCAGAAAATTTATTTCTAGATTATGGCTGCATGTTAATTGACATGCATCATATATAATAAGCTTCATAATAAAAAATAACTATGTTACATGCAGCTTAAAACGTTATCTTTTTTTAAATGCAGGTTTCAACAGGTAGAAATCTAAGTACGACACGTATATTGTTCATTTCTTTACTTCTCACAAATATATCAACAGCAGTGAAGGAGAAAATTCAAGAGTTCTGTACAACAAGATGTTCTTGAAGTGGTTTTTAATCAGATGTGGATATTTAAAAACTAACTTTTAGAAAATTTGAAGTAACAAAATATTACATTTTGAACTTTCATATCTTAATTAAATCAATAACATCAAAGCGTACATTTTTTTTTCAAAACTTTATAATTCCCTCGAAACATTAATGTCTAGAATTTTTGACGTCATAGACAACTCTTTTTTTTTTTTGAATAAGAATTGAACTCTTCAACTAATATACCTTGTCATTGGTCGTCTAAAAATTGTAATAAAAAAATTGTCATCGTTTTCAGAAGTATTCTGAATTTTATACTAAATAAGCTTTTTTTTTTTAAATTGAAAATTGAAAAAGTTTATGTTGTTTTTCGATATCCACCAATCTACTGGAATTGCCAGGGGAACGAATTTCACCGAGTTCAAAGCTGACTTACCTTTTTATTCGAACGAAGCATATTTTAGTTTTTAAAAACTTCTATATGAAAAGAGAAAGTCTTTTGCTGTGGCCTCCAATTTTTGTGATATATCGAAGATGTTTTACAATTTAACAATATTGATTTCCATTCTCATGTTGACTCGATATATCCTTTTAAAGTCAAAATAAAGGACCATTTAAAATCTGACACATCTGTATCATCTTCGGATATTTTATTAGAAAAAAAACATGAATACCAAACGTACAAAAACAATAAGATAAATGCAATGACTTTATTTTTTTCTAATGTCAACTTTACTTATTTATATAGCAGTATACCATAACCACGTGTTATTGGAATTATATCTTCCACTTGATTTGATACACAGGAAGAAGTTCCGCGTAAGGAGACTCTAAAACAAGAAATGCCACTGACAAATAAGTTGATGATTCAAGAATGTCAACAGTCTCATTTAAAGTTAAGATTTTGCAGATTCTATGGTCGATACAGTGGCTTTGTCAGCAAATTCAGTCTATGGTTAAATCGAATGTTGACTGGTAGTTTTCATACAAATTCTTGAGCAATATTTTTTTCACTGAGTTATATACAGATTTTCCTTGTACCCGATCATTACAAGGAGTAAAGGGCGGGTTTGCCCGGTTTGAGGGGTGCCTACACCTCCATGCCTTTTGATCCCATCTCTGATGTTTATGTGGCCACTGTTTGCTCTGCTTCTATAATGTATTTTTCGAATGAACTTTTGAGCGTGATTACCGTTCGTTCTCTTCATAATTCATTGGTGTAGACCGTGTGATAATTATATGATTAAAGAAATCGACGTCATTGCATAGATGGATTTTTATTTTAAAATGAGTATTTCTGTGTTTCTTTAACATAAACATATATCTATTTAAGGCATGTCACTAATGAAATTAGTTATATCAAGGATATTTTGAAAAGTATTTTTTAGATAAGTACCCATAAAGCATGACTAAAAATCTTAAAGAAAATTGGGAATCAGTGTGAATGCTATTGAGCAACGATACAATGATTTTGACCTTTTTACACTTAAATTGTAACTCTTAGGTTAATCACTTTAACCATTTTCATATTTTACTAGATGGTATCTTAGCAATAATTCTAATCCTATTTTACGTAAACTTGTTCAAATATTATCTATCATTGGATAAAACAAAACAAAAAAAAAATGCGCATAAGTAATTATGTGACCTTTTTGCACTAAAAGTGTCAAATTTGGGGGTATTAAAAATCTAAATAGGCAATAAAACAAGTTCTTGTATCAGTCTTTTTATTACTTTAGAGCTGATCGGTCGGAAGCGTCGTGTAGGATGAAATAATGAAAGAAAGAGATGGGGTCGGTGATGTAAATTTGAGGATGTTGGTTAAAATATGCGTTTTTCAAGCAAAAAAACTGTTAATTTTTTCTTGACTTCGTCAATATATCTTCAGTTCTTCGCAAAGTCTGTTCAGTGAATGTGTAAACTTCCTTCTAAAAATATTAATTGAAAAGAACATTTTAAATTCCTTACATATAATAACGAAAAAAAAAAAAAATTCTGAATAAAAATTCATAGGGCTTAAGTTTCAAGATATCAAATTTAATAAATGTGTAGATTTCAAGAATTTCTTCTAAATATCCTTCCACCACAAGAAATAAACCCCAATAAATCTTGTTTCTTTATGATTTTGTAACAAGTTTTTAAATTGATTATTGTATAATTTGCATTGATTAATATAAAATAAGTACTGTATACAGGGAAATTTTCGCCCCCGTTTTATTTTCGCCCCTTTCGCTCTACACACAATTTGGCGAATTGAAAACAGGGCGAATTCAAAAATCACAGTATAATTTGTTAAACATAATTATGACATGGGCGAATTTAAAAATTGTTTGCAAGTGTGAGAGGGCGAGAATAACACGGGGCGAAAATAACCCTGTATACGTAATAAAAATTGAATTGTAATAAATAGTTTCGAAGTGAGATGTTCTCCTTAAACTTTTCCTGAAAGCTGACAAGTGATATACCTTAAGAAGGATAGCTATTTGTAGATAAGAAAAGAAAATATTTTATATTGTGTATTCGTTGACTAAAACTAAATTGGTGCAAAGGATTTTCTTTATATCAATGATCTTGAAACCCGATATCCTTGAACACTACATAAACAAAAACTCTGTGAAGCATAAGTTTGCCTTATTTTCGGAAATTATACTGTCATTTTAATAATTTCCCTGTAAATGCAACCAATCGCTGGATAGTATCTGTTCATGAATCGTTTTATCTACTGGATATATTGGATTGAACACTGTTTGTAATCATCCCTTTCTACATTGTAACTTAAATATGGACCGCTCTCTGACAAAACCGGGTTTAATGACATAAGCGTTGACGTTGAGAAAAACGTGATTATTGTGACGTCAAATTTCGTCAAAAAGTTGAATGTACACGATATACAAATGAATTTATTAAACTTTTTTTCAGTTATTTTCGCAAGCTTTAATATCCTAGTATAATAAATAAGTAACCATACGCCGAAACAAATAGAGTCAGTGTCAGAATTTCTATTTATACGTAAACCCGCCTCTATGAATGTAAAGTGTTATGATCAACCAACATCACGTGCTGAAAAGCCATCTTTATTTGCATTGCGTCACTCGAGCCAGACCTCAAAGCGAGAGAATGGATAAGCACAGAGAGAAGAATGGACGATGAATTATCAGTAAGTTATTTAAGTATAAAATGTTTATACTTTGAAAGTTTGCATCCATGAAAATTGACAATATTAAATGAGTTTGATTATTTTATAATCTTCATGCGTTCACGTAACATACAGCACCTGTTCTATGCAGCATTTACAGGTTGGTAGATCGAAATTATTTTTTTTCTCTCTGAATTTTCATATTTGAAACTGCAGTTCGTGTTAAGATTTTTTTCTCATTGTTCTTCATGTAGACATTTTATATATTCCCAAATCAGCAAATACTCTAAAAGCAAGTTCCACGTTTGCACTGCTGTTTTTTTTTTTTCTGTGTTACACCGCGTTGCTTTTGGATTTTACGTTATATATAAAATTCCTGAATATTTCTCTAAAAGAATAATTAAATCAAATCAATATCTAAACACGTAACATATATTAATGTTATTCCAATGCGCGGATCTTAAGGGGGTCCGGACCCCTCCCCCGAAATTTGCGGAGTAATCAAATATAAATAGTAAACTAACTAAAAATGACCTTGTACCCTCTTCCTCTCCTAAAAAAAACAAGGACACCTATTAAAATAGGAGGAGAAGGAAAGCGGTTGTATTCGTCATCAAGTTATGGTCTAGGTTAATTTTTAGGGGGGTGGAACCCCCCCCCCCCGGAAAATAATCCTAGATCCTTGCTCGATTCCGATACATAATGGAGGGATATAGAGAGAGTGGGATACTAATATACCACCCAAACTTGGCTGGAGTGTCGCTAGCCAAGAGTTTGTGATTCACAAATCATTGGCTAGCAAAGATGGACCAACCCCCGCCCCCTAATAACCAAAATGTGTTTTTAAAAATTTTCTCCGTCAAATCTGTCATTCTTATTTAAGAATTCACATTTACATTAAGAATTCACCCACACATAAACTTACTATAATCGGTTTAGTAGTAGTGTATATTTGTTAGTATCGAATATTTTTTTTCATTAAGTATTCTACAAATATGTAGTGACGACTATTAAAAAATCTTTACTAGGTAAAACTATAGTATCTTTGTTCTTATTGGTTATTATTTTCAACAGCTTTTACAATTTATAAACTATCATCAGTAAACTGTTGGAAACTAACACGAGTTTGTACAAGCATAGAAAGCAAAAGTGTGTAAACAAATACGATTAAATACAAAAAAATAATCAGTTTTTACAGTGTACTATATATAGCTTCAACTTAAACTTAAGTTTAATATTAAATTAAATTTTGACATCTAAACAGCCATGTGTTTTTCCTAGTTTTGGTTTATGAATTTTTGAAGATCGAAAAGTGCATGTCGTTTTAAGATACTAGTATACAAAATCAGGAAAAGCTGGCAAAAGGGGAGATACTACCAAGACAAATTAAAAGCAAAGATATTCACCTAAAATATGTCCCCCCGGGATATGGTTCATTTGATCTTAATAGAGTGTATCATGAAAAGTAACTCAACTTAAACTCCGTCCGAATAGAGGGGGGGGGGGGGGGGGGGTTGACGATAAGTTCATGTCCTTTATCCACTATTCAGGTGCCTGTTGGAAGTATATTACTTAGTTTGTGGTTTGTATTGAAAATAAGTAATTCTTATATACCTGCATATATTAAATATATTTTATTGAATTTTACACAAACTTCCAGTGCTCTTGGAAAGATATGACCTTAAATTGCATAGTGAGAAAAAGAATCATCCTTCAGGCTGTACTATATATAATATCCAAAAGAACCGGGGAAGGGGAGGGGCAATATTTTTACAATTATATACTCAACAATAAAAAACAAAGCTTATTAAAAGTTTTAACCCTAAAAAAAATACTTTACAAAAGAATATACATGTAACGCTAAGTTATGGTTGTTCCCTTTTCAAAAGTAAATTGACTTTTTTGGTTTTGTTTGTTAACATTTTCTTTTAGGCTGAACCCCCCACCCCCAATTTATGCTTGTTAATTATTTATTAACTCGGCAAACATCATTTAAATGGAGTTCTGGTTTATTTACAGGAGCTTGGCAGTTTCAGCGGTCTGCACTTCCCCCGTACACCATGCAATGATCCAGTTACATCACAAAAACTGATTTCCGATACCAATGAGTTAAACCTCATTATGTTCTCCAAATGGAGCCACTCTATTTCTTGACTCTTTGCAAAATCAAGATCTTTGGGTTTCGGATAGACGATATCTAAAAAGCAATTTTTTTTCAAAAAATCTTAACATGAAACTATAGTGTGTAAAGGTACAAATACCCATGGGCCAGATTCAATTCTTCGAACTAGTCGTTTTCTTAATATAGAACTTGCAATTCATCCTGATAATTGCAACTGCCAAAACAAGAAACAGTTTATGATTGGAATGCATGCATTTTAAGTGGCATATTATGACGGGACAGCCGTACAAACAGTATATATGATGCAACTTCAGCGTCATACACTTTGCAGCATAGCTGGTGGATTTGTTTTAATCATAAACTTTTAGAGACCAACTCCATTGATCAGCTTCAAACAATCGTGGACCGTTTTCAGTCGCAATCTCGGCTCCACAGTACCCTGCATTACAGTGGCTTGAATGAAAGACTTTCATAAGCCTCTAAGGGGAAGACAAAAGTACCACTGATTTCAAAGTACAGAGCTTGGTATTGTTCTTAAGAAGAATGAGTTTCATTAGCAGAAGTGAGGATCAGCATATTATATCCCATTGGTCTCTCTCGCAAGCTTTTACCTGGTCAAAAAATTTCCCATAGGGCCTGTCAATCGCTTGAATAACGTACATGTAATGACACAGCTCTGTTTCTCTGTCATCATCATTATTTTCTTTGTCGTTTTCAACAATATTTATTGGAAGCAAGAGGTTTAGTTTACCTTTATGAAATTAAGTTGATACACATAAACATGTATTTATTGTAGTCATTCACTGTGCAACATTTACAGATTTACACACTTAATAATTTAATAATAATTTGATAAATGTCCTTCGTGATATTTTTATTCAAAATGTGTAAAGAAAAAGTTAGGCTAAAATTCTATTTCATCATCAAATTAATCTTAGTCTCTGTTTCTAAGACGTCATTTTTTTTTAATTGAATAACGTCAATGACGTTATTGTTTCAATACAACATGTTGTTTTCAAACACATATATTTTTAAAACTATAGCAAATTAAATCCTCAAATTTTGACTGTGTGTCAAAAATGGGCATTTTATTTCTATGCTAAGCAATAAAAATTAACATTTTTTTTCTTATCTAGTTCAACAATAGATAATGTGATACATGTACACATGTGCAACATAGGTCCCAAACAAACATTTTTCAGTTATTCAACTTCAACAGTAGAATTTCAATAAAGTTCCAGTTAGAACCACAATCAAATGAAGAAAAAAAAATAAAAAAAAAACAAGGGGTTTAGCTCCAATAAAATAAAAAGCAAAACAAAAGCGGCCTCCATATCTGATTTTTCCTGGAATTGTCAACGTCAATCCGGATTTTAAAATTGTGATTTTAACTTTCATTTCCGGAATTCTGTTCTCCATCCGTCTGCTGCAGTGCATCATAATGAGAAGATTCTCCAAGCTTTCCAAGTTCCTGATATTCACCAGGGATATTTCCATCAGGATTTTCATAAATATTATTTGTCTCACATTGTAGAGGAGTAGAGAATTCTTTCGTGATTTGAGCTACCTTTGTTTCCTTTCTTTTCCTTTGAAAATTGAACTTAAAAATGTATCTGATGATTCAATACGTTTCTTTTACTGTGGCACAATTATAAATTAAGCATTTCATTTAAATGAAATTATTCGATAAACTTACATACCATTTCAGACAGATTATTATGATGAAAACTGCAATAACTGTAACGGAAACGAGGACAGCACCGAACGTACTATAAAATCTAAACCGCCAGACTGTTGCTTCCTCTGTGCTTACTGTAATGAACAATTATATAACTTGCTTAAAATGTACTTAATAAAGTACTGTATATTCACTCATTTTCTGTGGTCAAAGTTTCTTGGTATGAGGGTAAAAATAGTCCGTGGTGCTTTGATTTTGTTTTAACAGAGGTGTTGTGTTATTAAATTTCAATGGACCGATGGAGAAATGGCGCACATATTGCTTATTAGTATAATGGTCATGGATTTTTTTTTTTTTTTTTTTTTTTTTTTTTTCAATATTTCGAATCTCTCTTTAATATATTATTTAAGAAATAACCATAAAAACAGATATGGAAAAAAAATCACCAATTCATATTCTTTTTTCCCTCAGTTGTTCTCTTGATAGGAACATATTTAAAAAAAAAATGGGTGATCGTTCCTTTTAAGCTTAGAAGTCTGAGGTAAAGATCCATTACATTGATGTAGAAAAATGTTGTGAAAGAGCCAAGGACGCTGATTTTTTTTTTTTTTTTTTACTTAATCAAAATACATTTATATTCTTAGAAAAAAAAAGATAAAAAGAAGAAGAAAAAAAAACGCATATTCATATAATGCATGGAAATTTAATACTTAAGTATTTTTTTAATTTATAATTTTACTTTCTAATGTAAAGTAGCATCTAATGATAAAAATCAAGGATGCTTTATACATTGAGAGCACCATCACAGATTTCTTAAGTAAATTCACATAAAACAAATTGAAATGAGCAGATTTCAATATCGAGATTGTCCATCATGTGCATCAAAGAGCTTGTATACTTCAGCTTGAATTCAGCTTGTTAATGGTTACTGAGGAACATTGTCTCAATCTAACGTCATTTATTGATTGATTGTATGGTGTTTTACGTTCCGGTGGAGAATTTTTCAATCATAATGAGACATCACCATATACCGATGAAGAGCTTCAAATTTAGACCTATACTCGGAACTCAGGGCATTGAGCAGTGAGGGTTCTTTATCATGCTGACGCCTACCGTGATTCGGGGCCTCGGTTTTTAAGGTCTCATCTGAAAGATCCCCAACGTTCACTCCAAAGTGCCGAGTGCTTGGCGAAGGAACAGTTGCTATCTATTTTTTATCGACTCCAGGTCAGTTGCGGCCGTGATTCGAACACACGACCTTACGATCACGGAGCGAGCGCTCTACCGTCTGAGCTATTGTGACGGTTATTCTTGCAATAATGCCTACTCAAAATCCTTCCTGTTTTTTTTTTTTTTTTTTTTTTTTTTTTTTTTTTTTTTTTTGAGCTCATCCCAGACACGTTCAATGGGTTTGAGTTCTGGTGAGAATGCTGAACATGGAGTATGGAAGGGGGTTATGGTTTATTTGTCTGCAAAAGGTTGAGACAACTCTGGCTACATGCAGCTTCCCAATGTCATATTGCAGATACAGGTTGTTGTTGAACTGGCCATACCTTCTACAGTTATATGAATATTATTTAAATTTCTTACCAATTTCGCACTGATATCCCTGATATCCAGGTTCACACCACTGACACTCCCCAGTTTCTACATGACAATAACGACAATTGTCAGGACAGGGGAGAGAACAATTAGATCCATAGTATCCAGTCCTACAATCTTTAAAAAAAAAAAACAATATCAAAATGTGGTTTTATTCTTAATGCCAGCACAAATTGATTTTTTGATATATGAAATATGGAGATAACGAACAATATTCAAGCCCGAAGTCCATTTATACAATAAAAATCAGGAGAAGCGCAAACACGGGCCCCCAAACCATCAGAGGCGAGATCAGGTATATATATTACTTTCTTCATTACTTATATAGTGTTCTTGCATTGTACACATGTACAACTTTGTTCTGCATCAGTTTTCTGAATAAAAGTGTTGTCAATTTGAATTCGTAGTAGGAAAATTGTAACTTGGTTCTGGTTCTCTTCCAACAAAAATGAATAAATAAGTAAGTAAATAAGAAAAAAAAAAGTTTTAAAAAATGAAAAAAAAAAAAAAAAAAAAAAAAAAAAAAAAAAAAAAAAAAACAACAAACAAAAAAAAAAAACGTTTCAAGAGAATTGCATTTGCTGAGTAATTAACGTGTATTGTAATTTGGTTTTGCGTGAGTGATTTTCAGACTTTATATCCCCAAAAGAGCAGATACATTTCATTCATCATCTTTAAGGATTTTCTCCTCGTTTCATCTTGCAGATCAATTAATGTACATAAATGTATAAAATAATTGTTGTCGTATGAAAAAAATAGACATTTAAGGCCAAGATCTAGTAAATAAAAGGAGCCTACAGATTTCTCAAATTTGAGAAATAAATTCCTTTAATGGAACTTTATAAGTATAGCTTGGTCAAATAAGGTGTTTCGGGGCATAATTTGTAGGTAAACAAGACGAAAAATCATATTTTAAACTTTCATTTTCAATGAAAAAATTAAGAAAACCAGTCATGAGTATGGGAGTTTTTTCCCATATCAGACAAAGTAAATATATCCAGATTGCCTACATTCTCTCAGAAAACGGTATTTTGTGTGTTCTTAGTCTCTCTTTTAAAATAATATTAAATTGGATATAGGTTTCGGGATTACTTTTCACATGATTTCAAATTGAATTCCAGGAAAATACTTTATTTTCTACATGATTCTATTACAGCTGTAAAGTACGGGAAAAAAGAAAGTTTAATTTGATTAGGACGTCATAATGGATCTAGCATCAAAAAGGCAGTCTAAAATCATTTACTAGATCTTGACCTTAAGACTTTTTTTCATAAAAATAAATAAATAAATATATATATATATATATATATATATATATATATATATATATATATATATATATATATATATATATATATATATATATATATATATATATATATATAAATTAAAGTTTTTGATGACAACGTGTATCATCAATAAAGGACAGATCTGAATGACAAATAGTTTGCAATCTAATTTTATTTAGGCAGGAGATAATCCTTATTTTTCTAGTTTATGTAGATATTTGGTCAACAGAGAATAATTTCTTTTTGCAATACATGTACATATATAGAGAGAGAAATATTCTTTGTGACATCCAAATGTATTGAAAAAATGGTACCGGTAAATAGTTTTGACTTTGATCGGGTGAAAATAACCAATCCGATGGACTTCAATGTAAATGTATTTTGTATCAATATACATCAAAATTGTTCATCAAGCATTTACTAATTAAATTAAGACTAAAAGAAGAATTGTTTTTCTACTATCTAGAATCTTGATTTGTGAGTCCATGGAAACAAAAGGAAAGCTGAGTCTTTTTGGCAGGTGAGTTGAAACTTCCTGTATTAGCCAATGAAGAAAGCATACATGTACATTCAATTTGAATTATATAGTGTCATTGTAGAAAACATAAAATACTCATTATATTCATTGTATTAACTCAAATAGTTTTTGAAATCAGTGGAGAACACACTTGTGATTCTGTGTTTCAGGAAAAGAATGGAAGTGCTATTGATATTGGTTTTTATTTAACGTCCCATTCGAGAATATTTCACTCACATGGAGATGTCTTCATTACGCGAAGTGCCTAAACTTTTTACTTATAGAAGGCACCTAGGGCCTTAGCAGTGTAAGATCTTTATCGTGCCCACCTACGGTGACACTGAGCGTCAAATTTTAAGGTCTCATATAAAAGATCCGAGACTTTTACCTCAAAGGAAAGGTGCTTGACGAAGGAATATTCGCTACCTATTAAACGTCTTAGGTTTGATGCGATTCCGGGAACGAGAATCGAAACCGGACCTCCAGATCAAGAAGCAAGAGTGCTTCTACTAGTCCATACCGACCGGTAATTTCTGTATTTGGAATCACTCATAAAGAAATTAACATACTGCACAAATTATTACAAGTTCTAGATTTCTTACCAAATTGACACTGGTATCCCTGATACCCGGGTTCACACAAATGGCATATACCTGTCTCTATATGGCAATTATGACATTTGTCAGGACAGGGAAGAGAACAGTTGGGTCCGTAGTATCCAGTCTTGCAACCTTTAAATAATTAAAGAACATTTAAACATAATATATTTAAACTTATAAGTCCTTCCTCTTGAAGCAGATTCATAATAAGCATACAAATGAATGATTTTTTTATATTAGAAGACGCCTATGTTAAACTGAACATGATGTGATATCATTTAATGTTTGCGTCATTGTGGGGATCTGTATGTTCTCTAAGGATACGACTCGGAATCCAAATTCTAGAATGGGCTGTGGTGTGTTTTGTAGGTGCTGATACTATGCATTGACCAAGTATGCTGGAGAAAATATCTATTGCAGTAGCTATCCTAACCCACAGATGTGATATGAGAAATAACGTTCCTGATGTTATAATGCGTGTGTTTCCAGGTTGCCCCTCTAATTTTAGTTCCGGTTTGTTGGTCCCAAAGCTGGCATAGACAAAAAATCAATCTCTAGTTGACTTTGTAGACTTAAGGAACTGGATACGCGGACTTTCCAGCTTTAAGACATCACAAAGCAATAATGCTGTTGATAAAATCTACCTTCGACATTGCAGTATCTCAACCTAGTGTTATTTAATACATGTATCTAATTATTTTTAAAAGTTCTCAACAAAAATTGTTCCCATTTTTAATCCGAATCAGTTACGGATGATCGCACATCTTATTTTGTCCTTTAAAATGTACTTACAGATAAATTGAAAGCAAAAGATATCAAAATAACTCTTGCTCAAATTTGTTTTAAGAAAGTCATATAGATCAAGAATTATAATATGCTTGTTTTCTTTTTCTGATGTAGTACAATGTATATCTATACATTTTTATATATTAAAAAAATAGAAAAAAATATAAGATTTTCTGTTTTAAAGCTTAGTATACAACATACCATATACTTCCACCTCACATATCTCATTATGTGCATACTTAGAATATCCATCTGGATAAGTAACATTTTCCAATCTTTCGTTATAGTAAATGACGTATTGTCCATCCACAAGACAGGTAATATTGGCGACGGGAGGTATCGTTAATCTGGTATAGTCTGTATCATGGAAACATAAGTGACCATCTTTTCTGTCTGTTGTGTTAGAAATATAAATAGAGAACCCCAGAAATCTTTTTGCGTGGGTATTGAATGCATCTGCAATTTAAAACAATCTGCTTCATTATCAAACACTTACTTATTTATGAAAACTCTTTATACAGTTTTCAAAAAAAGTCATTTTGAAACTTTGGAGCTATTATTGTTATTATTAATGTTGTTTTTTGTAGGTCTCATTATATTATTATTGCTTTTTTTTTTTATTTCTTCTCCGGTAGCATTTGCTTTGTGATCAGGTGACCTGGGTTCGATTCTTGTTCACCGTGTCGCATCCAAGCTAGCACAGCTAGTGACCGTTTATATGTCAAGCGCACCGCACTAGAAGTGAAAGTCTCAGGTCTTTCGGATGAGACATTAAAAACAGAGATCCAGTGACATGGTAGGCGTTGGAAAGATATAGAACCCTCGCTGCCCAATGGCTTTGAATGCGAAGTATAGGTCTAAATTTAAAGCCCTTCATCGGCGTCTCTGTATGAGTGAAAATTTCTCGAATCAATCAATCAATCTTCTCCGGTACTTTTTTGTCCGCGATTGTTCCCTTAAACTGCTCATCCAATTGAGTTGATACAATTTTATAGTTAATAGGCATGTTCTATAGATGTGCTCGTCGAATATAATTTTGTGCGCGCATGCATGCACATGCGAGCGCGTGTGATGTGTAAAATGATTGATATAATTGAAAAGACTTTTTTTGTTTTCTCTATATCTTCTTAAATGCATTAAAACTCAAAATATGAATATCTCTAAGTAGTATGCACAAGACGATGTTGTTACTATAACGGGAGACCCTTTGGCTGATATTGGTGTCTGGAGCTTATACAGGAGTGATATGAAAAGGGTATGTTTGTTTGATTGAATCTCGTTTAACGTCCCTCTCGAGAATTTTTCACTCATATGGAGACGCCACCACTTGCCTGTGGAGAGCTGCAAATTTTGTCATATACTCGGCACTTACAGCCATTGAGCAGTGAGGGATCTTTTTCGTGCCAGCACCTACTGCGACACGGGACCTCGGTTTATGCGGTCTCACCCGAAGGACCGGTCTCCACGTCCTACAGTGGGATTCGAACCCGCGACGTAAGGATCAACTCCTTATTCCGCGACTCTAAAACAGATGCTCTAACCACTGCGCCATGCGGGCGACTGAAAACGGTATATATTGTTTTCTACATACTAATGTATTATTGTTGATTTGAATTGATATATGTTCATTTCATGATAACCTAGTCAACATTTATCAAGTTGTATTTTTCAAGTAATTGTGTTCTGTAGTTACTGATCTGTAGAAAAACATAATAACATGTACATTGTGCGTGTTTTTTTTTTTATCACACCCTGTATCAGCCCTTGACCCAAATCAGCCCATGGGTCTTCGACCCTCTTGTTTATATCGGTGTCCTGGGCTAATACGGGATGTGGTTTCAAAAAAGGTATGTATTCTTCTCTCTTTAATTATAGATTTTCACATATCTGTACTCTTGATCAAGAGATTCTTCAATATTTTTTTTCGTACAAACTGGAAATAAGAAAAGCATCGATGACAATACTATTTTTAAAGTGAAAAACATTGCTGGAGACCGAATAACGTTTTGGTAGGCGTGTAATTTTTAACCTCCTAACACTTAGTAAAATGTAACGAAAATACCTTTTCCAAGCAGTGTTTAAAAAATGAAAATTGTGGTAGAGTACTTTTTGAAATCTGAGACAAGCTTCGTATGTTTAATGTTAACTTTTGCAGTTCACTTCTTCGTTCTATTTCAAAATACATAAGAGGTAGATGAATATTACAATAATTCGCCATTTCTTCTTTATTTTTTTTCCCTTGAAAGGAATATTTGGTTTTTCTCAAAGGAAGAAAAAGATATGTGATAGTAAATCTACTACAAACATAATAATGACAGATTAAGACCAAGTTACTATCCACAAACTCACATATCTAGGTTTACATTTTTTAATTATTTATTTTATCATACCATTTTTGCAACAACCACAAAGTTGATTATCACGAAAAGAATCGAAACAGTTACAACAGAAAATGTATGAAAATATATAACTTGTGGAAGAATGAAAAAAGAAATAAAGAAGCTTGCTGTTTATTTTTAAAATTTATTGCAAAATGATCGCCTTAGGATTCAAATAATCTAAAGTTTAAATCAAAGAACTATATTATTATTATTAATACTTAATCCTGAAGTATCAGGACTTAAAACTTAAAAAAACCATTTTGACACGTTCTAAGATAATTTTGTCAGAAAAGATACTTACTCCATACATCATTATCTGTCTTGTAATATATCCTTATGTCATGGATGCTGTAGACTGATGTCAGGTTTACCCACCAGGTGGCAGTTCTGTGTTTTACAGCTGATATAACACATTGTCCTCCCAGTTCAGTTAGGTTAGACTTCAGACCATCTACGGCATTGCTGGAGTCATATATGTCCTCTAGTTTTAAAGGATTTGATTGCCATGTTGGTTTATTCAGGGCAACATTGACTAAAATGGCAAAAATCTTCAGTTGATATGGATTATTAATAGCTTAAGAGAGGGAAATTATATTTAAAAATAAGTTTTTCCTACTTATGACTTTGAAAAAAAGGGGAAACTCCAATTCAGCTCTAAATTATGTAGGATTTTGAATCTAGTTGTAAAAAAAAATAATCTATACAATATGTAAATCTTTGCAGGCTGATGATTCAAAGTTAAACGAATACATTATTTACTTAGACAATTGCATAAAATATGAATTTTCCTGTCCCTTTGAGCTTTAAAAGGACAGACAATGCTAAAAAGAATTGATTGTATGATAATGTTATACCCAAGTAAACTCAAACGTGCAATAGAATATACTATATTGCGTTAAAATTTATCATGTATATTGTAAAAGAGTACAAGGATCTGATTTCTGTCTGCATGATATTATTTTTATTCATAACATAATTTAAGAGAAAAATGAATTTTTAGCTGTTGCATACATTTTCAGCGAATCAATGAGTACTTCCAGAACAGCACAAATTAACTCCAAGCACTTTTCATGTGCAGTTGCATACATTTTCAGCGAAAAATGAGTACTTCCAGAACAGCACAAATTAACTCCAAGCACTTTTTATGCGGATTGTTCCTCTTTTAATGTGTATCAATTCTTTATCTAAAGACATGCGTATTCTCGTGCACTGGCGTCATTTTTTTTCTATATCCAGACTAAGAATTCTATCTTACTCAGCTATGTTAAGGAAGGCATGAGTTCACATCAGTGATGCACCGTATGTGAAGTTTCATTGTGACGTCATTGAAAATTTAACAAGCGACAGAAATATATTTAACCACATGGTTTTGCGTAAATAAGATCTTGCATTTATTTATTTTATCAATTATTTATAAAAGCATGTAAAATCACAACATCTGATAACTATACTGCCAAGTTATTAGAAGGAAATCTTGCTTCATAAATGACGTCACTAGCCTTGAGTTGACGCAGTACAAGTGATCTAGAGGAGTGGATCCATTGGTTTAATAATTACAAAAATGCTTGAATAAATATTAAACCATTGCCAATATTTAAATCTAATCAATAAAATTAAAAAGTAAATAATTTATTTAAAACAATAATGTAGATTATTAATATATCCAGTTAATATGAAGCTGCACAAAGACAAAGAATGTAAAGAATATCGCTAACACGATGAGTGTATAACTGATTAGCCTCAAAAGTGCAAGGGCATAGACTAAACTGTTTGAGCTGAAATATGGAATATCAATTGCTCATAGCATGTTTATTTTGAAAAATCCTGGGAGCTGATTCTGGTCGGCATAACATTATTTTTATTCATGACAGAATTCAAGCGAAATGGAAATTCTGGGCTATTAAACGCATTTTCTGCAAAGTTACGGGTATTTTCGAAACAGCTCAAACTAGCTCCCAGCACTCGTCGGGAAGCCGATGTTAATCGTTTTTAAAATGTATCATTTTTTTTCTCTAAAAACATGCGTATGGCCTTGCACTAGCCCCATTTTTTACATTCAGCTGAACAATTCTATTTTTATACAAGTCACGTGACACACAGCTGATACATGCGATGTAACTGGTAACGAGTAAGCCACAAACCTATCCATTTTGGATATCCATATTACCTTTCCTACATTTTTACAGTTACTTGTTACAAAGATTTAAAAAACAAAATGTGTATTATGTACTAATTTAGATCGCATTTTCCATTTCCTTCCTAACATAGCCGAGTAATACTAATCACGCGGCGGCACAAAACTGATGTCTGCGCTTAAATTAGATAAATGCACTGTTTCTCGAAGGCCGTATTTTCGAGTCCTCGTTGAAACTTGATTTTCATCACCAGTAATATTTCTTTGTAAGGTAATTGAACATTTAATGCAATGACGAAAATTAATTTCGATAACCAAGAGTTAGAAATGCGTTTTTCTCCTCTAAATTAAATATTAAGAAATAAGGAAAAAATAAAATTATAAAAGATTATACATAGTACATCTACTACTGTTAATTCACCGATGGAAACAAACAATTTCTTGTCGAAATCAAATTAACCTCATTCACTTTGATATACCTGAAGTACATATGAAATCAGAAGATCAACAGTGCACAATTTTTATCACGCTGAATGACAATACTGACACCCTCTTCCGATTTCAACAGTACAAGTCGCTTAAATGTATTGTAATAAATATTTAGAACATAGGATATCATTATGGGATTTTAATACTTTGGTTTAGCTTTCATTCCTCACAGGAAACTGTTTTATATCATTACAAACTTCAGTTTTTCTAATTGATATCCACCATAGAGGACGTTTTATTCAGGAATAATATCATTGCATAAGGCAAAATTTGTGAGACTTGCAGAACATCTTTCATACCAATAAATACATAAAATGAAGCTGTGTATTATATTTGAATGCTGTAATACTAGGATAATTGTACATAGCTTTATAAGGAATACAATGTATTATCTACTTCATTGCCTTTTATTACATAATTAACCATCTTCCGGATATGCAAGTAATGCAATAAACAACTTCTGGCTTGGTACTATTTTGCACTACTTAGTACTTGCCTACTTAAACAATACTTGACATAATTTCATTTCATACAAATTTCTTCCTCGGCATTAAAAACAAAAATATGGCACAAGCTTGAGGTTACAGACAATATCATTATCTTTAAAGTGGACACGAGCAACGGCAATAGTATACTAAATACATGTATCATATTTAAACAAAGAATCTGATTACTGCTTATCATGAGTGTTCACTGCTATATTTTTTTTCACTTGAAGTACTAGTAATTAAAAGCCTCGTATGATCGTAAATACCTCGCTGAATAGATTTTCTTAAAAAAAAAAAAAAAAAAAAAAAAAAAAAAACACACACACACACAAAATGCAGCAAAAGTCATGCATTTATGAAAAATTCTGAACAAAAATATGTTGAATTTTGTCAAGTATCTATCTGGAACCTTTTGATATTGTGTTTCTTTTTACTTTTTTTTTTTTTTTTTTTTTTTTTTTTTTTTTAATTTTTATTCACTTATACATTCAATAATATTTAGCTAAAAGGCAAGTTTAGGTTTTTGTTATAATAAAAAAAGGGTGGAAGGGGAATAGACTGTGGAATTTTGTAAATATATATATTTCTATAAAACAAATGTGCTGATAAAAGAAATCATTTATTTTGCAATAATAGTATACTTTTGATATTCATGGTTGACAGTTTACTCTTTAAGGTCGTAAATAGCTCCTTCACTTAGAAAGATCATAACTTATATGAACAAGCATTAGATTGTTCCAGATTAAAAATATATCCTGGTCTCTGCAGTGAACGATTTCTGAGAAACCTATGCCTGTCATGTCAGAATTTTAGGTTTTTAAATAACTTATTCTATAGCATGCTATGGAATTTTGGCATGACTGAGAACGACGCCTTTAGAACAGATGATAGAAACGGGGGAAAAAATATGTTTGAATTGATATATATATATATATATATAGTTTTGGATATTTTGGTTGTAAATAACCAAATATAAAATTACAAGAATATTCAGAAATTGTAGATTTTCCATGGGAATAAAAATTCTACTTTTTCTGTCACCCTTAGAAATCTATACAAGTTTTTAATAGTTTAGAGGACATTACTTTGAAAATCTGAAGGAAAAATAAGGAAAAAAAAAACTCATCCATCTTACTTATTTTAACATAACTTTTGATGCTATTTTCATGATTTTTGAAAAAAAGTTTGTTTTTACCAACTGTCCTTAATGCCAAACACAGGATGAAACTCTGCCAGTCAGTTAACTGAAAGTCTGTGGAGAGACGACTGAATGAAAGAGCTCTGCTATTCGGTGACTTTTCTAGACCAATCAGTTAACTGAATGGTTTCGAGCTAGTCTCCAAAACTTTATAAATAGCTATTATATTTATTCAGTTGAGAGAGAGAGAGAGAGGAAGAGAGAGAAAGATATCAAACAGAAAAAAGGTATTTGTTTACTTTCAAAAGGATTGTTTGTTCGTTTATTTGTATGTTGTTTAACGTCCCTCTCGAGAATGTTTCACTCATATGGAGACGCCACCAGTTGCCGGTGGAGAGCTGCAAATTTTGTCATATACTCGGCACTTACGGCCATTGAGCAGTGAGGGATCTTTTTCGTGCCAGCACCTACTCCGACACGGGACCTCGGTTTATACGGTCTCATCCGAAGGACCGGTCTCCACGTCCCACAGTGGGATTCGAACCCGCGACGTAAGGATCAATTCCTTACTCCGCGACTCTAGACCAGACGCTCTAACCACTGCGCCACGCGGGCGACTCAAAAGGATTGAAATTATATTGAATAATGCCTCAACGCATCGTTATGATCATCGAAGAGAATGCAGTTTTAAATCACTTTCATTAAAACCATTGAATGCATGGATTCATCAAAGAATTTTTTCAACGATATGCGTTATTTTATAGGGCACAGTAAACATTTTCTGCTTGATAAAAATACCTCTTATGGCATGCATTAGTTAGCATGATGTGTATAATAACTGTTTAAAAAAAGAATCAATGAATTTCTTTTTTAATAAGTAAAATTAACTTACCATAAGCACGCGTACATCCGATCACCAATGCTAAGCAGTATATTCTAACACTAATGAACACCATTTCAATAAAAATCTGTAAAGTCACTAGAATGCAAAGTAATTAAAAAAAATATCTGCTGAGAGTGAATATTGAACTATTATTCTGATGGCAGAACACTTCATAGTAACTAAACAATAATATACTTTAATGAGTGTTTCATTGAATATAAATCTACGTAAAACGTTTTTGCATTTTTAAGAAAACGGAAGGAAGTTATTTCCTTTATGATGCATGTAACATTATATAAACTCAAATAGTTACATTTAGATAACTAACGATGTGATCTTCTTCTTAACCCATGGCAGGATATGACTGTTGCATAAAACAGGTCCCATTTATCACATTTTCCATATTTGGAGTTAATTATGGCTTTAAAATTAATTTCAAATTAGTATCAAAGTCTATTGTTGTTATCATTGAAATAAGGTTTTTATATGAAATATATGAGAAAATAGTCAATGAATGTAAATATTGTGTAAAAACACAATGATTGAATTATTTACAAATGGTTCATGTTTGTTGCATTGATATTGAATTATTAAAGATTCCAAACCTTGGGTATTTTGCACTTCTAAAATGTGCGGTATTTACCTGAAGATTCTACAAATACCTTTAACATTGTACAAAATATAAAGAAGAACGTACACCTGTTTAGGGGGCAGAACGTGCAATATGCGTGGGCGTGTGAGAGTTATATCGACGTAAAGTTGACGACCTAACGAAACGAAATAGAGCCATCGGATTTTTTTTTTTTCAGTTTTAGTGTGAATGTAACGATTATAATTGCCTACTGTAATTAAATCAGTTTTAGTCGTGATGCCGTTGTGATTACAAAGGTGGAAGGATGAAAAGCCCTATGCTGATGGAACGCTGTTACCCGTCAAACCATTCCAGTTCTTCTCTGACAACAGATTAAATATTCTACGGTCGAAAAATTAATTATAAACTGCACAACAACATGTTCTTGTGCTTTTCTTAGGCAATTCTAGACCCAATGGAACTTTCGTCAGACTTATCATGGTTGCCAGAAATTCATATTGACTGTAAATACGGAAATGTGTTCACCAGCAGTGCATCAAGTGGTACTATAAAACATGTTAACAAACTTGCCATCATCAATATGCACGTGTTTTTGTTTTTTTTTTTTTTTTTTGTTTTTTTTTTTTGGTCACTTTTCCTATGTGACATCATACATTTCATGGTTGAGTAATTTTAAACAGTAACATAATTCCGACCAGTTTCATAATTTTTGGCCGATTAGTAAAAAAAGGTTGAATATTGTGTTACCATAATTTTCTTTTTCTTCATATATATATATATATATATATATATATATATATATATATATATATATATATATATATATATATATATATATATATATATATATATATATAATTCTAGTATACTAAAAAAATCGATCATTGCGCTTTAATGAAAAGATTAGCATCATTCATTTATTCTTTCTTTTAAGCTCTTGTAAGGTATGCTATATTTATTATTATCAGCCTATAAAGTCGAGGGTTTTTGCTTACCAATATTTTTTGGTTTTAATGCTGAACGATATAGCCTTTTCAGAAGACAGTTGTCTTTTTTTCACAATTTTTTTTTTTTTTTTCGAAAGACCTCTTCTGCACAGATTTATTGGAGGAAAAGCTCTGTAAATCCGGGGTAAATCACTTTACATTCAATTTGTAATATAATATAAAAAAAGTAGAATGTGTGCTATTTTCCAATATTTTTCAATATTAATTCATTCCTGATAGCATTCATATATCGAGAAGGTGGTAGTTGCAACTTTAACATTTGCATTAATAGTAATGTCTTTTTGGAAAGAGTGCACTAGGTGTGGGGGGTGTTCTGTATATTTGGAATAGGAAATACATGAAAATTTGCTGATTTTTGTATTTTTTTACATCAAATCTTATGGAACTGTCGCAATTATAGCTACAGTGAAGCCAATATGCATATGAACAAATTGTTTCCAATTTCTCCATATGAATTGAAGGTAGCGCCCGAATATTATAAAACAAATGAAATGAGACAAATGAACTATGCTCGAATTTTAATGTAGAGTTATTTTATAGTAATTTCCGATTTTTCATTAATAAAATACACACATGGTTTTGTAAAATTTATTCATGCAGCTAAAGTTATGATATGAGCACAATGTAATGTTGAAAACCGTATTCCAACCGCAAATTTTAATGTGGCTTGATTCATTTGAAAAAAAAAAAAATTGTAAGATGAAAATTTCAACCGCATAAGCGTTCCGAATAGATTGCAATAAATTGTTTTTTTTTATTTATTTATTTTTTTTTTTTTATTATTATTATTTTTTTAAAGAAATTAAACCACGTCTTGCAAAGAAATGCAAGGTTCTTTTTTAATACAAAATCAGCATATTGTTGAAAGTCAATTAACTTCCGTAATAGTTTTCTTTTAAACTTCACGCACAGATTTCAAAAAGTAATGAAACTTATCAGAAAGTGACAATGGACACTACTATTATCGATTGTAGTCTAAATGAAACTGTTGTCTCTCGTAAAAATTGAACTTCCGTGACGGTAAAATGTTTTTGCATTAGAGGTATAAAAAATGTTTTTTTTTAGGAGGGGGGGACAAAATGCTTTTTACTGATGTTTAACATCCATCCCCCCTCCCCCCCCCCCCCAAAAAAAAAAAAACCCTTAATTTGAACTTTTGCTTAGAATTTCAACTTTAATTCCTGGAAATTAACTTCCGTAACGATTAACTTCCAGAACGAAATTTTTCCTGAGATTTTAACTTAATATCGGATTCATGCGATACTTCATGAATCATTCTTTAGCGTTCTGTACGGAACATCAGAAAACGAAAAGGTGGTCCAGGACCCAATACAACCCGTATAGAACAACAAACAGACATATATACATGCTTCAATAGAAGAGGACCTCACTTCATATATATTAATAATCGTTCAATTGTAAAAAAAAAAAAAAAAAAAAAAAAAAAAAAAAAAAAAAAGAAAAGAAAGAAAGAAAAGAAAAGAAAAAGAATAATAAAAAAAATTTCCAAAGATTCAGACCATAGGAAACAAATCCAGAGCTGCAGTTACCTCTATCACAGAGATATGGCTAGTCAGTTCCATTATTAACTCTGAAATAAATATTGATGGATACACTATCATTCAAAAGAACCAGAAGATGGAGTGGAATTTGTGCCTTTATACGAGAAGACATAGCATTTATCCAAGTAGAAATAATGGGTGGGGATGCTAAGAGTGATGAAGTGTTGTTCCTGGACATCTTATTACCAAAACTAAACCCATCATATAAGAAACTTGTTACAGGCCCCCCACAAAATCTAACTTCCTACAGAGACTTGAACATTTTCTTATTCAACTACGTCAATTTTACTTGGTGATTTTAACACATGTACTTTTAGTGTTAATAACTAATTTTCCCAATCCTATCATCAAGTTCTTACCCTCTTCGGTATAACCCAAATTATCAAAAAACCTACTTGAATTACAAACCCATCTAGGTCTCTTATTGACCACATTATCTGTAATAATACTAACAAAAATATCAAACTGGGATTATTTGTGTTGGGGTTAGTGACTACTGTCTTATTTATTGTACAAGACAAATAAGTGAAACCCTTTTTTTGAGAAATACCTTATTTTATTAAGATAAGGTCAACCAAAAATTATGATAAAGATAATTTTTACCAGACTTTTAACTGAGGCAGACTGGGAAAAATGTTTTTATGCTAGCAATGTCTGGCGTCTGGTGTGCTTTTACAGAATTTTTCATAAATATCATAGACAAAGTTGCTCCAAATAAAATAGGTTGGAATAAAAAAAATGAATCATGGATTTAAAGTGATATTTTGGAAAGTATACAATTACGGGATCAACAGCTTTGAATTTTAGAAAATCTTAAAATCAAGATGATTATAAAAGTTATAGTAAAAGTAGAAATTTGTTTCAAAGACTGTAATAATGCCAAAACAGAATATTTTAATGACAAAAATAGAAGAAAATAAGGACAACCCAAAGAAAGTTTGGTCCTGTTTAAAGAAGTTTGGATATCAACAAAATAAAAAAAAGAACCAAATGGTAAAACATGTATCACATTATCTATTAATGAAGAAAATTGCAAACCATTTTAATTTTCATTTCACTACAAAAGCAGAAAAACTAGTCAGTCAACTACCTACCTACTATGGTGTTTATAACTCTGTTTCAACGGCTGTCAAACATTTTTATGAAAAGAGGAAAAGTTATTATTTTTTTTTTTTGTTTGAAACATATATCTGAGAGTTTTGTTTTCAAAGAGCTACGTCAAATTAAAACCTCAGAAAGCACAGGACTTGATTATATCCCTGTCAGATTTTTGAAAGATGCTGCCCCTCAAAAAAGATTACCTATTACATACTTAATCAGTGTGTCAATATATGAAGAAACTGTGCCTGATGATCTAAAAGTTGTTTAAATAAAACCCTTAGTCAAAATAGGGGATGAATTAAAATCTGAAAATTATAGACCTGTAAGTATTCTACGCATTGTTTCAAAGATAATGGAAAAGGCATTTTACACACAGTTTGAAACTCTCCTCTTTGAAAAAAAAAATTGCTTTATGAATTCCAATCAGGATTTAGAAGTTCTTTTTCTGCTGACAGTTGTTTAATTTGCGTAATTAACAGATCACATCAAATCTAAAACAGCTCTACTGGAATGTTTTTTTTTAGATCTTCAGAAAGCCTTTGACTCAGTAGACCACTAAATCTTATGTGAAAAACCCCAAGTCATTGGTGTAAAATCAGTTGGATGGTTCAAACCTTACTTATCCAGTAGAAAACAAATTGTAAAAGTTAACAACACTCTTTCAGTTGTCAATAATATTTTCTGACGGGTACCTCAAGGCAGTATACTTGGGCCTCTTTCATTTTTATTGTATGTAAATGACTTCAGTGTCAGTATTGAATCTGAAAGCAAAGTTCTTTTATATGCAGGTGATACAGCTTGTTTCACACACCAATCCAGAAGGCTTTAGTAAAATGCTATCTGAGATGTTATAAGAATGCAAGAACTGGTTAGTTGATAATAAGCTTTCTCTACATTTAGGAAAGACAGACAGTATTTCATTTGGACCTCCTAGAAAATTGAAGTCATATAATATAAACACCTTTTCAGTAGTATGTGATGGAATCAAAATTGAATGAAAAAATTGTGTTAAATATTTAGGAGTTATTTTAGACAACTTACTATCTGGTGAGAAAATTGTAGAAAGTATTATTAGTAAAACAAACCAACGGCTTAAATTTTTATATCGACAAAAGTCATGTTTGTCAATGCAATCAATATAATATTTGTGTACTGCTTTAATTCGATGTCACATCGATTATATTATCACTTGTTGGTATGAAGGACTATCTGAAAAATTAAAAAAAATAGACTTCAGGTTGCACAGAACAAGATTATTAGATTTATTCTTGATGTTTCACCTAGATCAAGAGTCAGTGTTAATGAATTTAAAAAATTCTTAATATCAAAAGTAGATTTTTTTTTTCAAATACGCCTCAACCATTCTACAAAATATTTCACAATAAAGGTCCAAATTATATGTGCAGCAATCTTAAGCAAAATGTTTCTACAAATTGTACAAAGTCAGGTAAATTTAATTTTTTTTTTTTTTGTGCCAAAGGTTAAAAAAAAGGGAAAGTGAAACTTTTTTTTACAGTGAAATTAAAGATTGGAATTCTCTACCTCATCAAATTAAAATAATTACCAATAAATCAGAATTCAAAAAAGAGGTCAAAAATTATTTTATGGAAAAACTTAAGGCAATGCCTTAAGAAGACTTTTTATATTATTATACTTCTGTTAAAATGTTTCCTATATAAAGTTTAAAAGGTAAAATAACTATCTTTTATAGTCTGAAAATTTGCACGTATAGCAAAGCTAAATCCCGGGGTATAGTTTGTGCTACCCACCCCTCGGAAAATGTTCATGCAATTTTTGCCGCCAATTTTGATTTCCTGTAATCAATCCTTAGACTGATGAAGTCATCATGACTTCAGTAGCATTGTGATGTCATCAGAATTTCAGCTCATTCTTTTACAAAGTCTTTTGATGTTTTCATGTTTTGTCTATGAAACTGTAGTGCTTATCAGGTAATTCAACCCTCAGAAATTATGATATACATCAGTATTATAAAACACTTATCCACTGGTGGTGAGTGGGATAGCTCTTTCATCTTTCATCAAACCCTTGACAGGAACAAGCCCTTTACAGGAACAAGCCCTCGGGGAATAGTTCCTGTCGCGGGTTTGATAAAAGAGCTATCCCACTCACCACCAGTGGATGAGTTTACTATTAGATTTATAACCAAACTGATCTTTCTTCTTGTACAATGAGATATGTGGAGATAAGGATCAGTATTCGAGCTCAAAAGTGCATTAAGTATTACAAAATAGGAGCAGGGCAAACACAGACCTCTAAGACATCAGAGGTGGGATCAGGTGCCATGGAGGAGTGAGCTTCCCTGCCGACCGGTCACACCCGCCGTGTGTTCCTTGTATGATCGGGGAATAACGGAAAAATCCCTTGGCAATTCAGTGTGTAAATAATGGCCTAACAGTAAGTGTAAGAAAAGTCAGTCAGCATTTGACTTAATGATAGATTGTAGTTGCTGACAAAGTCATTGTATCGACCTTAGATCTTACGAAATGATTACTTTAAACGAGATTGCTGATATTCTTGATTCATCAACTTGTTTGTCAATAACTTACCTCGTTTTAGAAATTGTTCACACGTACAGGATGCTCTGGCGAATCGAATCAACTGAGAGATATAAACCCCTAATGCAGCTGATAAGGGTAGATTGCTGCTTAAGTAAAGGAAGTTGACGATTGAAAAGTTAGATGTGTCAGACTTTGTGGTATCTTTTATCTCAAGCTCACCGGGATATATCGTGCCGGCATAAGAATGGAATTAACCATTGTTAATTGACAACTGTCGATATATTTATATGTCGAGTTGAAAGGCACAGCAAGTTTCTTCTTCTTTTCATGTAAAAGATTTTGGACAAATTTTGCTTGATATAAATCAGAAAATAGGTCTGCTAATAACGGGCGCAATTGGTATCCATGGGAATTCCAATAGATTGTTGGAAGACCTGGTCTCCAAAAACCACATAGATATTGTCAATCAGAAACTCCAGCAGCTTTTTTAATTTCAACTTCAAGTACTTGTGTGTACAATTAGATTGTTTTTTGACAGTTATTTTGCAATTGACCAATGACAAGGTAAGTAAATTTACGAGTTCCATTTTTATTGAAAAAACAGCTGTCAACGATGTCAGAAAGTCTGGACTTTAATTTATCGTTAAGAATAGTTGTATATAAAGTTGAAAAGTCGTAAGTTTTTATGCTGTTGATTTTTGTAAAAAAATTTGAATTCAAATATTCGAAATGTTCCTTTAAATTTTTCAGTATCGACATCTGATTTACACCACTTCTCGAATATATTATTGCACAGTACTCTTTAAGTTTCTCCTTCACTACTGTTAATATCTTAGTGAGGAGAAAAGGCTTGGTAGAACATTTACTGGAACCCGCTATGTATATTTGTTTGTAAGGACTTTTATGAAGTTTTGGAATCCAATATATAAATTTGGTATTTTGAATTCATTTTGGTTGCTTGGAATATCAAACGTATTCAAAACTGACACATGATTTTGAAGAATTTCTTCCTTAGAAAAGGAGCTCTGAGTATAAGTTGGATTTCCACTTGTAGAATTAAATCCCAGTTCAATTAAGAACTTGTGTTTTAGATGATTTTGCATATTAAGTTTTATTCAAATCTTAAGCCATCTTGTTTATAGTAAGTGTACCATGTATTGTTTATATAAAGGAATGGATAAAGCACGCAGTAATATGATATATTTTTTAACAAATGCTTATAAGCCATTCAAATTTGACTTTTTGACATGAAAGTATGGCAATACGTTACTTAATCTAGAAGAAGGTTTGTAATATCTTAGAAACAACACCGGGATATATTTAAATATTTAATCTAATATGTACAGCCTGACTACATTGGATGTCAGTTAGCTAGAGTCTTTGTACCTAAATAATTTCATATTTTAAAGTCTTTAGAGCGTGAACAACAGGACATTAGATGACTTACTTTCAGATTAATGTCAGTAGGTTTCTGAACTCTGGAAGAAACTAAAAGCTAAATTTGCTTACGTGTCAAATCAATTTTAAACAGATTGTGTAACGTGTAACAATTCTAGTAAACTCTAATACATTACACGTTTTCTAAAGTATAGTTTTTTCTTTAATTTTCGTTAATATTTTTTAAGCCCTTTTACAAATAGAGATGTACATACAAATTTAAAAAAATATATATGCCTATTTGAGGAATAGCAAATTATCTTGAATCTTGAGGTTTATAAAAAAAAAAAAAGTATGATTACATGTATATGCACATTGTATGAAACATTTGAAAGTTTTCAATACAGATTATTTACATATATGACAAGAAAATGTTTACATTTTTTTTTCCAAGTAACTTGAATTTATCGTTAAAGGAGATACATTATATTCTGTTTAACTTTGTCATAGTATCTTTAAAAATGATATAACCCCTTCCTGATTTTCGCGATATATCAATAACTAAGTCTTGTATTTTATGACTTTGTATGACTACTGTACTTGTTTGCTTTAACAAAACACAAGGCAGATTCAAACAAAGTACAAATGTATTCATTGTAAAAGAAATACGAATTGTGCCAAACATCTTATGTGGTCTTGTTTGAATACTAGGCTGAATAATATTTACCATAAAATAAATTAAAAAATACAAAACCTTTTCAATCATCGAACCCCATCGTATCTTTAAAAATGATATAACCCCTTCCTGATTTTCGCGATATATCAATAACTAAGTCTTGTATTTTATGACTTTGTATGACTACTGTACTTGTTTGCTTTAACAAAACACAAGGCAGATTCAAACAAAGTACAAATGTATTCATTGTAAAAGAAATACGAATTGTGCCAAACATCTTATGTGGTCTTGTTTGAATACTAGGCTGAATAATATTTACCATAAAATAAATTAAAAAATACAAAACCTTTTCAATCATTGAACCCCGACTTTTTTCGTTAATGTGTTAAACACTTACATGTATACATTTTTTTTTGGGGGGGGGGGGATAAACAAAGAAAGAAATCAATATTCCCTAAAAAAAATTTGTAAAAAGCAAAAAAAGAAAGTTTTAAAGATTTTTAAAACGTTTTAAACTTTCAGCATATATGTAATATCAAAAGCGTGATATGTTTTGAAATGAAAGAAAAATGCCCCAAATGCGATTTTGCAATTTTGTAAATAATAACGTATAGAACTTAGGGTGAAAGATTCGAAACTTATCCTGGTCTGATATTTATTATTTCAACGTCTTCAAAATTAAGACACAAGAAGAAAAAAATAAAAAAAAAAAAATCACTATGATACTGTAACTTTACAAAGATTGGGTCTTGTATTTGTAATTTCATTTTCTTGCAGTTCTAGAGATTTGAAGGACCTTTATTGCCAATGCTAATCAATATGTTTTTAAATATGTGCTTGAAAATTCGATGCACTTATCAACTAGTTTTGAGTTGGGCATCTCTTTTAACAAACTCGTAACTGAAACTATTCCCCGAGGACTATTTTTTTAAAATATTTTTCAATGAAACTATCATTGTGGCATGGTTTTTATATAAAAAAGGTCAATAGATCAAAAAGAGAATAAACAATGTCTCCATGGTGTTATTTTATTTATTTATTTATTATTTCTTTATTTTTTTTTTTTTTTATTTATTTATTTATTTTTTTTTTTTGTATTTTCCAAAAGAGACTTAGGAGAAAAAACGATCCTTTGCGTTTATTTAATAAAAATTAATGAAGCTATATTTCATAAAAGTAATACATATTCACTTGCTATTAGCGCCTTAAATCAAATTACAAACGTATATATCCATTATATTATGAAAGATGCACTACTCCGTTAACTTTGTTTATTGAAATAATGAATACAACTTATTTTGCAACTTTACCGTTCAAGGTACCTCAGTCGGTAGAGCGCTCGCTCCGTGATCGGGAGGTCGTGAGTTCGAATAGTGCTCGCGACTGATTTAAGTCGAAAAAAAAAAGGGCAGCAACTGCTCCTTTGCCATGTGCTCGGCACTTTGAAGTGAAAGTTCCGGGTCCTTCGGATATCGATGAGACCTTAAAAACCGAGGCCTAGTGTCACGGCAGGCGTTGGCACGATAAAGATCCCTCACTGCTCAATAGGCCTTAGTGCCGAAGGTCAAAATTTGAAGCCCTTCTCCGGTATATGGTGACGTCTCTATATGAGTGAAAAATTCTCAAATGAGACGTAAAACAACATAAAATCAATCAACAATCTATTGCAACTGATTTCATGGTCTATATTCTTCATTTATACTTGCAACACATATCTAAGAAAAAAAATAAATTTTGCGGAATGTGCTTATTTAAAAGTATGATTTATATGATGAAGAAAGACTTAAACATATTTGAACCTCTGTTAGACTTTTCTATTCATGTACGTTTATAAGTAAAAAAAAAAAAAATAAAATAAAAGCAGCAACCTATTAATAATGTGTGTTATTTATCAATGCAGTTGCATATGCCTTTTAAAACACAAAATTTACACTGATACTGTATACAGGGTTATTTTCGCCCCTAGTTATTTTCGCCCTCTCACTCTTGCAAAAAATTTTGCCCCATTTAAATTCACCCATATCATAATTCTGTTTAACAAATTATACTGTGATTTCTTGAATTCGCCCCGATTTAAATTCGCCCACTTGTGTGTAGGGCGAAAGGGGCGAAAATAAAACGGTGGCGAAAATTTCCCTGTATACAGTATTCATAATGTGAAAAATTGTAGATATAAAACTGAGGAAAGTACCGGTCAAAACTATTTTTATAGGAATGAATTTGAGTTACCTAGATCTCTGACAAAAAAGGTGGGGGGATGGGTTGGAACAGTGAGTGTTATTTATTGGCTAAAGCAACACAGAAATACCCTGTGCTAAATGTATTTTAAGATTTCAAACTGTGCCAAAAATATTAATAATGTGCTCCGAAGAACTCAATGATGATGTAATCTAAAACAAAGATAATGTTCAAAATCTTCAGTTAGTTATCTAACGTTTAATGTAGATGTCCTGAAGATAATAGCGAGATTTAAATTTCGGTTTCCAGAACAGTTCTTCACAGCGCATTTACATTTAAAAATTGGATTATTTTGGAATCACGTGTTCTATTCCTGAACTGTCGCAGTGGATCAGATTGAATTGATTCTCACATTTCCTTTAGTTCCTGATAATAGTCATTGGTATTTCCTTCATCATTTTCATAAATTTGTTTACTGTTTACAGGATTACATTTCTCTTTTGGTGTTTGAGATAGTGTCGTTCCCTTTTGTCGCCTATGGAAAAGAATAATTTGCAGATATGCCATAATTCATAGTTTGAGGTTTGTTAAAGTATGCCATTTACTACAATAAATGAAACTTAAAGAAGCAATTTCCCTTTGAAATTGTGCTAATTCTACATACCTCTTTTGACAGATATAAGCAATTAAGACTGCGTTAGCTGTTACTGCAACAAAGAAAGCACCGAACATGATATAAAATCTAAACTGCCAATATGATTCTTCTTCTGTTTTACCTGCAATGGAAAATCAAACTTGGTCTCTTATGTATACCGAACCATGAAGAAGAAGATGGAAAGTTTCTTGCAATCCATGAGAATAAAGCAGTTTCTAATGCTCAACAATATATTGTGAAACTAAAATAAATTAAATGAGATAAGTGCTATGCAACTATATTTGCATATCTTTTCATTTATAATTGGGTCATTTCTGGGTATATACATATACATATATTCAAACTTCTGTAGTATAAACATAATCAAAATTTCTTGCCAGATTCGCACTGCTGTCCATAATACCCGGGTTTACACCAGGAACACACTCCAGTCTCAATGTGACAATAACGACAGTTATCGGGACAGGAGAGACAGCAGTTAGGTCCGTAGAATCCAGTCCTGCAACCTTGCAATGATCAGAACAAAATGAGAAAAAAAAAAGAATATAAATTACATCTCAGAGTTGACTGATATTTGTAATCAATTTTCAAGAACACATATACTGTACACTGTTTATAACTTAACAATTCATACGTATATTTTCATTTTACCAGTGTATACAACTTTGTAATATGTGTTTAACAAAAGCACTTTTGCGGCAATTTGAATTCTACGTCACCTAATCAGATTTTATTTTGATTTCTCTTCTCTTGCAAAAAAAAAAAAAAAAAAAAAAAAAAAAAAAAAAAAAAAAAAAAAAACCTTTTCCAACCTTTTCCAACCTTTCAAAGGTGTTTTTGATACATCTGTGTGGAATAAAAATGCACTATAGTGCACCGTATCTGCTACGTCTTAATCGATTAATCTTCATGTATTTCTAACTCATCTCTGAGGTGAATCAACATTTTGCAGGTGGATGCGTTCACACAAAAGTAGAAAAATAATACGGGTTTCTTTGATCATTTTTTTTTAATTGTAATTCTTGATCTTTTTTTTTATTTTTTTTTTTTAATTTATTTATTTATTTTTATTTTTTTATTTATATATATATATATTTTTGTATGTTTGTTTTTAAAAACAATCTTATTTATAGATATGTAACAATAATTAATTTTAGACATATAACATTTTGAAAGACTATATTGTTGTCTTTCTCATGTCACAGAGAACTAGATTATTCTAAATTTTTGTTTATGCGACAATGCTTAATCCATGATTGAAGACTATTCCTAATTTTTTTTTTTTTTTTCTTTTTTTTTTTTTTTTTTTTTTTTTTTTTGAAAATTATTTAGAGTGTCCCGGGATAAAGGGGGAGTTGGTTAGGTAGTTTTCTTCAAATATTACTATTTAATTGAAAAAAACAAAAACAAAAAACAAAACAAAAGCAAAACAAAACAACCCCCCCCCCCAAAAAAAAAAAAATCGCTTATTTGATCAATCGTCTTCATCACATTTAAAAAGAAATATTTTCCAGATCCTCTCCAAAATATTTCGAAAAAAATATTTGTTTTGTAATCCATTGATTCTGCCCTCTTTCTGGTGAAATCAAAACGATCATTTAATTAGCGCATGATCTAACAACTTTTTCTGCAGGACATTCAATATCAAACAGAATGCGCTTTCAATGGTAGGAAAAAAGGTTCATGTAAAAAAGAAAAAAAAACAATCAGATTTATATTAAATATTACGTTAAACTGCTTATTTATAAGGTCATTTTTACATTTTTTTTTCTTTGAGTGAAAAAAAAAAAATCTTGAAGGGACATTAAACAAACAATCGAACATGTTCACTTGACTAAGTGATAACTTTGGGTCTTTTTTTTTTTTTTTTTTTTTTTTTTTTTTTGAGCTCACAATATAAGTCCTACCATACACCTCCACTTCACAGAGGTCATTGTATGCCTTACTGGAGTATTCATCAGGATATTTATTTTTGGAAAGTCTTTCATTATAGTAGATGACGTATTGCCCATGCACATGGCAAGTTATATTAACAACGGAGGGTATTGTAGATCTGGTATAATTTGTGTCATGGAAACATAGGTAACCATCTAGTCGGTTAGTCGTGTTTGATACATAAACATAAAACCCCAGGAATCTTTTTGTGAATTTGTTAAACTCATCTGAAATGTAAAAATACCCAGTTTAAGAAGAATTAATTTTGTTTTTATTTCATGCTTTTAACTTAAAGATAAATAAATATCTAATGTGGCTATTTTAATCCACATCAGCATTTTTCTCAGAATGTTTAACATCAGCTGCATCAATACATATAAAAATTATATTTTTTGAAGAATGATCTATCTGACCACAATACCGGTTTCATTTGTTTTTTTTTTTTTTCTGTTTGTTGCGTACATTATCAGTCTTTCTATGGTATTAATTCTTTTGAAGTGAATACATTTACTTTGAGATTGCAAAACCTCAGACATTGTAAACATTCTCCAATAAATGTTGTTTGAACCTACCCCACTCCATACTTCCAGTCCTGTGATAAATTCTAATTTCATAAATGCTGTAGACTGATGTCAGGTTTACCCACAGAGTAGCATTTTTGTATCCACCAACTGATTTTACACATTGTCCTCCTCGCTTTGTGCTGATTTCAGGTTCCAGTCCATCCACAGCATTACTGGAGTGGTACTTACTGTCTTGATAAGGATTTGACTGCCATGTCGGTTTATTCAAAGCCAGGTTCACTAAAATGACAATGACTTTTAGTTCATACTTTGCATTATATGTATTACTTAATATAGGCATTAGATGTTTGATAAATTAATTTTCATCCGGCAGTTATACTTTGAAGGAAATAAAAAATGTCGAAGTTTTTCATATTTGTGTTTGTTTTAAACATTCCAGCTTTTGTGCTGGCCTAGTCCTGAACATGGCTTGTACAAACATGTATTTACATATCATTATGAAGTATTAAAATACAACGCATTTTATTTAAATGCTCCATTGAATTTTTCAGATTATATAAATCTTTCCAATTCAAATACGAAGATTTCCGGAAGTTAATGATGTTGTTTGACTACCATGCATGCCTCTGATCAATAGAGTTCTACGGTTAAAATCTGCAGTTCTGCTCTCCTCTAATATTGCACTAGATGGGAGCTGACGCCATAAACAATATTTAAAAATCACTTGCAGAGAAATTACGTAGACTTTATCCAAAAATAAACTTTAGTTTTAAATAAACAGACGAGAAATAGAAAAAAAAAAGAAAGAAAAGTGTGCATATTTGCTATTGAGAAGATCAAGTCAAAAACCTAAACCTCAATTTGTATGTATCGATTAACTTGCTTACATGTAAAGAGAAAATGTCAAGTAATGAAAGGCTTATGGCATTTTCATATACATGAAGTGAGAGTGGTGCTTTCTAGGTTTTCAAGGATTTCTAGGAAAAAAAAAGGTACCAATGCTTTACATAAAAAGAAATTTGAACAAGACAGGAGTCATGCTTTGTATTTAGATGCAGTTGAGCTAAGGTAAAAATGCTTGATTCAAGGTTGAATTTGAAACAAATATTGGTTGTATGTTGCTTTTTTTTAATTTTGAAATTAAATACAACAAGTTTGATTCAAATGCTGGTGATAGATTAGAAATTATAATCTATCCACTATAAGTTTTTTTTGAGCTTAAAAATATGAATAAAATCTCGTCAAAAGACTGAAACCATTTTCGAAGGACATTTATGTTTATTGATTGAAAATAGTTTGATTGTTGAAAAGGATTACTTGATGATTTCAGAAATATTCTTTAAATTTTGTCGTTAATTCATAAAGAATTATTGCATATTTGAAAAATCTACATCATCATGTTCCAATGATCGTTGATAAGTATTTAGCTCTAACTTGTTGAGCATATTTTTTTTCAAGAAATTCCTATATGGTATGCAGTAAATCAGGTTACATTTTAAACTTGTTCAAAACTGTAAAAAGAAATTACCTCCTGGGATGGATTAGTAAATCTTAAATTATTAAATGCTGTTCTTAAGCTATAACAGGATAATGAGTTTCTTAATTTTCTAAGGAAAAATGCAAATAACTCTAACTTACCATAACCATCTGTGCGGCAAATTGCGAATGCTAAGCAGAATATTATCATTATTATCACCAGCATGTTGGTTAAATTCTAATAACCTCGGCTGGATGCTAAACAAGTACAATTCCGCTCTGTGTACAAGGATAGTAGACAATGTATATTAAAACAGTATCTGACAGGAGGAAACTAAATTTCGCAGAAAGCTTCCTCAATAATATATTAGACAATACTTTAAAAAATAAATCTGTCTAGATCGCATGAGCAAGAATCAGTATAGGAAGAGGGCATTTCCTTTATGATAAGCTAATGAATATGCATAACTTGTATTCATTCAAACAAGAGAATGATTTCTTTATTATATCATATAGGACATATCAGTTGGAATACAGTGCACTAGAGAAAACAAGATTGAAAGTTTCTATATTTTTATGTAAAGTTAAAGTTTCTCAAATGCAAGTCAAACTTCAGGTCAAGAGATCAAAAATTCTGGTACCCAAATTAAAGAAAGGTCTTGTCTCTAGGAATATACCTGTGAAATTTGAAAGCCCCAGCACCAACTGTTCAAAAATTATGGCAAATGTTGTTTTTTTTTAAGTAAGTAAAACGTCAAGGTCAAGGTCAAATGGGGCCCTAGGGAAGGTCTTGTCAAAAGTGAATCACATGTTCGTGAAATGTGAAAGCCCCAGAACCAAACGTCCACATGTTATGGCCAAAGTTAAAGTTTTTAAAAGTAAGTCAAACTCCAAGGTCAAGGTCAATGCCAAAATCGTTGGTATCCAAAGGAAAGTTTTGTCACAAGGAATGCATATGTGAAGTATGAAAGCCCTAGCACCAAATGTTTTAAAGTTATGGCCTAAGTTAAAGTTTTTCAAAAGTAGGTCAAACTCCTAGGTCAAGATCAAAAGGTCAAGGTTGTTAGTATCATAAGGAATGTCTTGTCACAAGAAATACACATGTGAAGGATAAAAGCACTAGCTCCAACTGTTCAAAGGTTATGGCTAAGGTAATAGTTGTTTTCAAAAGTAGGTCAAACTTCTTGGTCAAGGTCAAAGGGTGAAAGTTTTTGGTTTCTTGAGGAAGGCCTTGTCACAGGAAATAAACGTCAATTTTGAAAGCCCAAGCATTAACTGTTCACAAGTTATGGCCAAAGTTTGATAAAAATGGATTATGCGTTGCAATTGTGCCAAACAATAAAGCGAAAACTGTTGTATTGTTGTATTTCTTTGCAAACCTGCAATTAAATTAACAAGGTCTCTCTTTTTTTTTTTTTGGGGGGGGGGGGGGGGTATGGGGGTATTTAACATAGTCTTATGCATTTTTTTAAATTTCATTGTGTATTTACTTTCTGTTTATCAAAGGTTAAAGCATTATTAATATCTCATTTTGGTGATTTTTTTCCATTATATGTGATACAATTTTTTACATCTCAGTACATCAATGAAATGTTCTAAATTTATGTATGGAATACCATGATAAGCAATTTTCAAGAGTTCAATTAATATTAATTTAATTTAGTCTTAACAAAGTATACTATTTTCCCTATTTTTGTGAAAGTATTATAAAAAAAAATCAAAAATGTGTTTAATTCCTTTTGTCAATGAATTTTGTGGTTCATAATCAATGCATTGTCACAGACCATCATTAAAAAAAACAAGTGTCACCATTTCTAAATTATTTATTTATTAAGTTTATTAAGTTATTAAGGTTCGCATCGTATGGCCACGGCTTACTGCAAATCGATTAAGATGTGTTCAGTGGGTGCAGACCTAATTGGTTTTTGGCACACTTCCAATCAAAACAAACAATCAAACAATCAATCAATCAATATATAAACTGTACACATGTTATTTTTACACTATAGGCTGGCGGTGCGCCAGTCTTATCATAATTTTTTATTATTGAATGTTTCATAGAGGTTTCATGGGGGTCCTCTTTTAGGTACATGTGAAACAATATCATTTAAGATTACCCCACCCCCCCAACAAGGGGAAAAATAAGGAATACTTTTAGATCAATTTTGTTTAGAGCCAAGAAGATTAAATTTACCAAATATGTTTAGAAAAAAAATAAGGGTTTTTTTATTCTTTTTTTTTAATTCTTTAAAAAAAAAAAAAGTAATCCTTAATTTTAATGTATAATATCTATGCTATCCAATCCAAAGAGCCGTAGGCACACCTGTCGCAGATTAAAATGGGGTCTCTGAGGAGACTTCACCCCGAAATATTTTAATGTAAAAGACTGAATAAAAGAGAGAGAGAAACTATTTTCTTCCCTTTACTAATGCATGTTTTTGAATGATAATAATATACTTTATTTCCAAAACATTTTTTGTTCTCGTCGAATTTTTCTGTCCTAAAAATTGTCTTAATTTGATACTTTTTACCCCCCTCCCTAAACTTTTTAAAGCCGATTCTGCATCTCTGTATATCGTACTGAATCGAACGGGATGGGAGCGTTGCTAGCAATTCAACATTGATAACACCATTTCTTTTTCTTAAAACACACTGAAGAATTAGTATATAGGCCTTAGTTTTGTCGACATGAAAAATTGCGCTGGTATGCATAATATATTGTTGTTTTAAATTGATTACCTTTTAATGAAAGCTATACATGTATCTCTTTGATTCGCTCCCTTCATATTGTCTATGACAACTGTATACAATAGCCCCTAATAAACTGTTCATTTGCCACAATTCAGCAAAAACATACATATATATCTAATGTAATCAAATTCATATTTGATTTAGATAGCAGAAATTTTCGGTATTTGAATTCAATTTGCCGACGGTAATTGGCAATATAAAAAAAAAATATGCATACAACGTATTGTTCCGATTTTTTAAAATTTAAAGTTTGTCCCATATCGTTATCTGTTTATAATCATACTGTATACGTAACATGTGCGTCATTCCAAGGGCGGATCCAGAGGAGTGGTCAGAACCCCCCACCCACCCACCACCACCACCTCCATCTTTTTGCAGACAAAACTACACTTGAGAAATGAACAAAAGCCTTCATAAAAATTAGTATGTACTGATGAATTGTAAGTCTTAAAACTTTCCCATGTCTCCCAAAGAGGAAAAGGAAATGTAAATTGGATGTAGACTGTAAAAACTGTCTAAGCAGTCAGGTTGTGAATTCCCTCTACCCCCCCCCCTCCCCCTTTCATTTTGTGCATCCCCTCCATTTACAATTTTCTGGGTTTAACAATGAATGTGTTGATGTGTCTTAATTAAGGTGAATCTAAACCGTGAACATCTGCGCTTTTTTGTCGCGAGACGTCATAAGTGCAGATCACGTCAAAATCCTGTAGATAGACAAATTAGTAGAACAATTAAACTTCTTCATTAATTCATTGAATATCATTTCTGTTGCAAAACAAAGGAACAGGAAAGTCTAATATGGGTATAATTTTTAGAGAATAAAGAGTTTTTTTGAAAACTTATCAAGTGTTTGAAATAATTGTTTTCAAAGAGTACGAGTTCGGTACCATAGCATTTAAAATCACAGAAAAAAACATTAGAAACACTGTCGAGGGCATTTGAGTAGACAGAGATTCAGTTAGAATTTCGTATCATATTTTGAGACAAAAAACGTTTTGGAACCAATTAATAAAAAGCATAGTAGGAGATTATAGACCATGAGTAAAATAATAGGAATTGAAATATAAATAAGTCTTATAAACTTGGACTAAATAGGGCTAGTTTATATTATGAGACGCCATGAAACCGTGAAAGATTTCCTGTGACGGACAAGTAAAAACATGCGAAATTCCACATGAGCTATTTTTATGCATTGAAATTCATAAAATAATGTTTAAGCAGATCCTTGATACACTCCTTTCAGAATTAAATTGCATATTTTTTTCTGAAATTTATACGACGGACTAAAAAAATCAAACAGTAAGGGTTATATGGAATCACAATGTTTAAAAAAAAAAACATAACGTGACATAGGGGTTTTATATGATATGAGTTTCAAATAAATGCTAAAACGTTTGAAAAGGATTTAAAAATGAACCTGAAATTTTTCAAGAACTCTTGTAAGCATCTGTTTTTGATAGATATTTGTTTAAATCAAATTTCCAGTACTTTAAAAATATACAACACATCTCCATAAACACCCTTACCTGATCAAACTTTGAATTTATCCCCTCTTTTTTTTCCGAAGTCTACCTTCTATCTTCATGCGTTAAAGGGCGTATTCACTCAGATCTAACGATTTTTTACGTCAAATTACTTATGATGTCATAAAGACGATGCTTTTTCCCGCCGACTGATATAAAAACTATCAATATTACAATTTTATAAATCGCTCATATATGTATTACAATTTTGAGTATATGCCTCAAACGTTACCAGTCTACATGTGTGTCTATGCATAAATATCAAAGGTATTAATATCTTAATGTAGATAAAATAAAAAATAATGACATATTTCCGAGTTTCAAAAGATTTTCTAATTTATTTTGAAGCAAAGTACTCAAGAGGTATTATTTATTTACACAATTATAGAGTAATGCATGCCGATATTCTCATTAGAAGGAAAATCAATTCAAAGCGTCACCAACACCGTGCTTAACGTCTTAATAATTTTATTACTTATTTAATATTTTATATACAGAAGACACCCTTTCCCAGTTTATTTCTTTCTCTAGAAGTAATTAAAATGGAATCTTACGACAACAAAAGGAAACGTGGATGCAAACAATGAAATACAGAGTTTAGGTGAGCGTAAATAAATGAATCCATTGAAATTGTATTATTCATCATTTAATTATCATTGTATCAAGACATTTCAGAGTTATCCAATAATTTGATTCAAATGTTTCATAAAGTAAAGTTTTCATCTTCCAGTACGACTGAACACAACTCTGGTCAAAGAATCATTTTTTCTCACATCTGTCCGTAGGTGGAGGTGGCGGTCGTGGTCGTAAAGGGGCTTTAACTGGACCACTTCCTGAATGTCCAGCATGTGGCCGTGGTAGTCCTGGTGTGTTTAGCTTCGGGACGCTTCCGGCACCTCCAAAACCCTCTGGTAAGTAAAATATAACTTTTCAAAATCATTTGTTTGAAATCACTGTGCCCTCTGGTAATATGAATTCAGAATAAATTTATAATAAAATAATGTATAAAGCTAGATATACTCGGATAGATATGTATTTAATTTGTATCTAATATGTATTTAATTGCAGCATACTTAAGCCTTCTTTTCTGTTTATTTCTCATAATCCAGATCTGACACTTAAGAGAAAAAAATCACACATAGAAAGAGGACTTGATTTGAAAAAAAAAATGTTTTCTTGACATGGAAGGAAAGTTGTCTGTTAAGCTACGTATAGAATAAAACTATCAAGCATTTGAAAAGTCGTTTTGATTATATATTTTATAAATAAATGAATAAGACAACAAACTAAATGGCTCTGGGAAGAATTGGTTTAAGATGATAGAGTTAAGGATATCTAATTTAAATATTAGTTTTATACCTCAAAAGAATGAACATAAAGTTATTCCAAAAAAATCAGTTTCATATGTGACATCAAAGTTTATTGATTCGATGTTTATACATTTTCAAGAAATCATTAAAGTGCGTGTTTTATTCTCTTTTTTTTTTTTTTTTTTTTTTTTGTCCATCGTTCAGTTTAGAGGTTGAATTGTATCCAAAAGACTTTGATGTAAGTCATGTTTATTTACCTGAAATGAATGTTTAACCATGTAGATTTTATTTTTTTACTCTCAATTTTACAATTATGTTATCTAAAGTGACTGCGATTTGAATAGATTAATAAGGATGGTTGCAGAGAGGTAGATTTTTTAGCTTCATAGAAAGTTTCCATTTTATAAAAAAAAAAAATGTTTTAGGAATCTGTTATTTGCATCATTTACAACCAAAATAGGTCCAAAAATAAATACTAATCCAGACATTCCTTTTTATTTGTTTGTAGCATCTGTCCTCACTAAAAATAAAAACACTTTAAAGGAAATATGACTGGTCAAAATACTCCCACTTGCCCAGGTGAGAAACTATAAAGAGATACGGTTTTTGGAAGTCCAGACAAAATGTACATTGTAGCAGTCAATCTTTTTAAGACACGGATTACAATTTACTTAAAAATATAATTATACCTTAGCGTACTATTATATAAGCAACATATTGAGAACTCCACAAAAACAAGTAATATAGGTGCCATTTTTCATTGACTGAACTTGAACATATTCATATTTTTTTTATTTCTTTAGAATCATTAGATTTGATATGAAAATATTTTGTAAGTCAAGTATACACATAATGACAAGAAAAGTGAAAGTAAAATGAATTATAGACTGAAGAAGAAAACGTCACTTATCGATAAAAGTGATGTACTGGATATTTGTTAAATGCTCACATCTTTTGCAAATGTTCACGAACCGAAATAAACTGGACACAAATTAAGGAGAAAATAGAAGAAGATATGCAGTAAGATATATATATATATATATATATATATATATATATATATATATATATATATATATATATATATATATATATATATATATATATATATATATAACAAAATGTCAGGAAGAGCAAATGCTTACTAATTGAGAAAGGCATCGCCAACTAAATTATTTCCTTCACAGTAATTGTTTAGTTAGGGACACCTAAAAAAAGAAAGAAAAAGAAAGAGCTGATTGATGAGGTGTGATTTTTTTTTAAAGGGACTCTCATGCATATTTCCGTTTTCTACAATGTTAAAGATCATTTGAGATTTACACTGCCTGATTTAAAAAAAAAAAAAAAATCAGATTGAAATTTCTTATAGTAAATGAATGTACTGAATCTCAATTTTAATTGGTTTTGAAATGGAATATTGGTCTTGGCTAGTTAATTTGTTTATGAGCAGGGGTTTTTCTTATATACAGTGTATAAAGCGAACCTAGCTGTTTAGAAAATAATAAACTTTCGTTTTGACCATTTCTGCAGAAAATAAACGGTTTTTGTTATTTCACTGAATGCCATTGAAATAAATTCTTATGGTTCAGTCACAACATATAAGATTTCTCTGACGTAGGTTAAACAGATGCCACTTTTCTCAACCGGTCATTTTTGTTCGCTAAATAATTTATTGTCCTTTTCCATTCAACTAAACTGTTTATTGTTTGGGTCTTCTTTAAGGCAGATGATACAAACAAACTCATCAAAAATCTTGAAATTAACAAGTCAACTGAATATTAGTATATTAAATATGTTTAACCGCCTATATAATTTTACAATTTTTCTATCAAATTTTCACAATAGTTGGATATAAAGTGAAAAAATTGCATAGATTAATAAGGATGGATGTAGACAGGTGAGATTTTGAACATCGTATAGGTTTAACAATTTCTTAATATCAAAAAAATATTCTAAAAATTTACAACTAATATAGGTCAAAGATATATACCAATCCAGGCATACTTTTTGTGTTTTGAATCATCTGTCCTCAACTTCAAAACCTGGTAACTAAAAGATGCCTACAATTTTAAAAAGTTGAAGACATGAATTATTTTGATGATGCGCGTTAAAAAATTCACTATATCTTGGTAAAATACGATATATCGGAACATATAATTTTTACGTAAGCTCAACGAATAAAACAATTTCGAATTCTTAATCCGTCATATTTAATGAAAAAAATGAGGAAAAATCTATTATAAAAATGGGAGGTAGAGAAATGTGTCCAGATTGCCCATATTCTCTCAGAAAACGGAACATTGTACTTTAAATTTTCTTGACCTCCTCTTAAAGATAATACTTGAATATATACGTAGGTGCCGGGATTTCCTTTGGCAAGATTTCAACTTTAGCTCAATGAAAAGGCTTCTTTTTTTCTACATTATTCTATTAGACCTGTAGCAGAAGAAAAATTTATTTTCCCTTTTATGTTATATATATGGGCAAAGTTATAGGGTTGGGGGATTATGACGACTCAGTTTTTCGGGTCCCTGTTAACTATATAATTATATTTTTTTAAAATTATATCTTGAGTATACATGTACTTTTCACAGAAGACTTAGTTTGTTTTAACTAAGATTCACTAATTGATATATTCATTAAAAAAAACTTTATTTACTATGTTATACCACTAAACTTATTATTTATATAGCATTAAAATGTCGTTGAACAAGGGACGTCTCCAAGAGTTAATCTAAATTGATGTTCCTGTGATCTATAAGGATTATTGATCTTTGTAGCCAAGGTGGACATGTATTTGTTTAGGTCAATGTCAGGGAATTTAATAAATATCGCGAATTGTCATAAATTAAAAGTACAATCACACGACACTTTTAAGAGAAGATTAATAAAGGTCATGAATGTTTTTACCAAAAGTAAATATTTTAATCATGTTTAAGAAAAAAAGAAGACTAATCATTCTTGAAAAAGATTTGTTTTAAATTGAAAGAAAATAGGATGAACAATTGAAATATATTGCTTGTTGCTTGTAATACAAGTATAAATTTTCTTAGTTACTCTTTGAATGGAACAAAAAATGGCTAAGTATTGGTAAGTAGCAATGAATTAAAGAATCTATAAATCAAATTAAGTAAAAGAAGTAGCACCTACCTATGATGAACACAAACCAGTCACAATAGTCGGTTTAAAGGGAAGTCCCCGCTTGTTTCGTGTATACTAAAAATAGATGTTTTATCAAGGACATTTTTATCTATAAATAGTGCATAAAAAGCTGAGTAGAATGGAGTGAAGTAGAGTGGAGTGGAGGTTTGTGGAGTCATGGAGTCTGCACATAAAGTTAAAAAAGTTAAATGCAATGCTTTCTTTGCAACCTCATTTTGGATTTGTGAATGAAAAATGAAATCGATGCAGCCAGAAAAGCCAGTGACCTTTAAATGCCATACAGAGGATCATCTGGAATATTTTTTTTATAACAAAGGCTAAGAATTATGACACTGTACTCCTATCCCAAACAGACAAACCTAGTAAGAGGTGTTGACAGCTTTAGTATCAAAGAGAGAAATAGCAAACAACTACACTTTGGATTGAATTATAATGATATATAATTATTTTTATTATTATTTATTAATTTTGGTTGAAGTTTTACTATTAAAGTGCAAGCTGCCCTCTTTGTTGATATTTGAAGGTCATTCTTTTCTTATATCTCATTTCATTCTTTGTTATTTCTCCTTTTGTGTAACTATTTACATATCTCCCTTTTTGGGGTGAGGCGGGGAGGTATCGGTGAATTGTAAGAGACACTACGGAAGCTTGGATGTTCATGAAGTTATGGCAGTTGAAAAAAAAATATTCCTGCCATTGAACACAATTCCCCCTCCTTCCCTCTCTCATTTCGGTATACATTAGCTATAGCTGATGTCTGCGATCCCTCAGACACTTGGAAACTCCCTGATTTTAGAATAAATGTTACAATTAGTCAGACACTAGTTCATGTTCTATGAACCATATTGACAATGAAGTAAATGAATGAAGGAGTAAATGAAAAAAAAAATCAGGACCTTCAAATGTCAACTCAACAATGGGAATAGTTTTTTTTTTTTTTTTTTTTTTTTTTTTTGGGGGGGGGGGGTGTTTACAGAGATTAAGCGACCCACATGCACTCCTATCCCAACAGGCGAGTAGTCTTGACCGATTTAATTACTGCATTAGAAATGTTTGCACAGTTGTTGCTTGTCAAAACAAATATGCTTAAAATGAACTGAATCAAATGTAACTTGTTTTGCTTTTGTCAGTATAAAACAATCTAAAATTGTAGTTGGCCATAGTTTACAATTTGGTATCAATATATCAGAAACAGGAAATTACAGTAGAAATATAATCACACATTCAACACGCAATCAATTTTTCAACTTCGACAATATTGGGTCACATACATGTAGGTACTTTTTACCTAATAAACATTTCCTTATTCAATATGTCCACTAGGTTATAATTTTACAACAAACATGAGCTGTAGTGAAAAAAGAGCATTTAATAACTGATAAGATATAATTAACTTTTGTACCAAATCTTTACGGTCAGATAATTGAGACCCGATTCTTCAAGGGACAATAACACGTCTGGGTATTTCAAACAATGAACATATTTGCAGGAAAATCTTCCTATACATTCTTCGAAATAGGGGAAACAACCTCATAAGACTCCTTGTGTCTGTTTCACAAAAGAACTTATATGTATGACTAAGACCAACATATAATATTGAGATTAACTTATTGGTTTAAAGTCAACATTTTGGAAGTTATATCGTCGATACAAAGACCTTCTCAGAAAAAGCAATAGATCATTAAGACGAATGCTAATGATTTTTTCTTTCTTTTTTGCATACTAATTCTTAGGTCAATCATTTACACACTGAATTATCAACTGAGTTATCAAACTTTTGGTTAACCCCATCATGACAAGGGCATATGGTAAGCACATGGCTATCGACAGGAAATGTTTATTCCTCCATGCATATGGCATGAAATCCTGCCTCTGATATTGCAGAGGTTCGTGTTTCATCTTCTCCAGTTTTAATGTCTGCATGGACTTTCAAGTTTGTTTATTATTTGTTATCTCCATATTTTATTTGTAAAGATTTATTGATTGTATGTTGCTTTACGTCACGTTCAAGTATATTTCACTCATATATAGACGTCAACATTTACCGGTGAAGGACCTCAGATTTAGACCTTTAATCGGGACTCAGAATCATTGAGCAGTGGGTTTTTTTTATCGTGCTATCGTGACACGGGGTCTCCGTTTTTTAAGGTCTCATTAGAAAGACAACTTTCACTTCAAAGTGTTGAGCGCTTGGCGAAGGAACAGTTGAAACTTATTTTTCATCGACTACATGTAGGTCAGTCGCAGCTGTGATTCGAGCGCACAATCTTTCGATCACTGTGCTAGCCATTGCAAAAAAAGATACATTTCAAATTTATTTTTTTTTCTTTATTAAACGACCTGAAAGGCAGATATATTTTTAAGGATGGTAAATTTCAAATGTTGGTTGAGCTTTATTTAAGAGTTGTGAATACCTTTAGGGCTAGCAGTCTAGGGAGATCGTATTGTCTCCCTATTCCAATCTTTGTCAGCTGATTCTTCCGTTCCTGCTGAATTTATTTTAGTTGTCATTATCTTGAAGCTACTTTACTGTATGAAAAAAGGACAACGCTATCGGAAGTAGCATTAAGCTAGCGGAAATAGAAAAATGATAAATCTAAGCATTAACATTGCTTCATATCATTTTATCATTTGAAGTTTTTCTTATATCAACAGTGTTGTATTTGACTGTATTCAATTGTTTACTAAAAATGCCGTTTTTTTTTAAATACATAAATACTGACTTGAAGAAAATCAATTCGATTATGCTTCTTATATTATTTTGCTTTCTGATGCTGATCCTGGCAATGACATTGAGTTATATTCACATCATTCTGTTGCTGTTTTATGTATCAAAATTAAATCCCTGTACTGTGCAAGGCAAATTGAATATAAAAAATGTTTTTATGCAAATTTGAAGATCAAACGCTTTATTTGAAATACATCTGAAAAAGAATAATGATAAAATATAAAATACATTGTATATCAATCCTTGATTTACAGATAAACCAAACTGACACTAATAGTTTTTCTACAAATAAGTTTTAAATAAAGCGATTGCAATATTACTCGAAATACCAACGGGTGTTCCTAAAATGCTTAAAGAAGTGGAATTTAAATGTAAAGTCAGAAAACATACTTCAGCATTGCAAAATGCAGATTACATAGAGAATAAGTAGAAAGTCTTTAAAGAGATGTGTAAATAAACATGTTAATCAATTTGATTAAAATTATTGCTTTCAGACATGGAACTTTTTTTTTTAAGTTAATCAAAAATAATAGTAAACATTAGAGATATTTGTGGCTGTATAAATATAATGCAGGCAGTGTATCAAGTACAAGTGATATCTACTTCTGATTAGAGATTTTCTAAAATATTCCTTGAATATATTTACCTTTTATTTACAAAGACATTTGAAAACTAAATTTTACCAAAATCATATCATCAATTTATTCTTGTCTGAATAAAATAAAACCTAAATATAATATTGTTCGAATAAAATTAGCAGTTTCTTGCTTATTGTCCTCTTTAGATTCGTCTTCTCATTGGTTGTAGTAAATACTAGTCGCAGTGCTTTGAATGTGATCATAAACGGCCTTGATCACCAGGCAATATTCATTCTGAAAGGAAAATTAATGAATAAGTAATAGTAAGTATAACCATCAGAGGTATATTAAGAAACTTAAAATATCGTTAACATCTTTTATGGGATCTAAAAATTAAAGGCCAGGTTATGAAATATGTTCTTTTTTATTGACTTCAGTTGCTTTTTTTTAAAAAGAATAACTGTCTAGCTTTTTTGGTTTTATCATCTGATCAATTCATTGCCTTGCGTGATAATTTGTATAAACGGCCTATATCCATAAAATTATCACGCAAACATCATCTTCATAAAACCAAGAAAAAAAAATCTGACAGTTATTCCTTATAATTACATGATTCCGTGAATTCACACTCCTTCTCAGCACATGATTTTTTTTAATCCACTCTAATCAATGAATTCGAACCAAAAAAATTGTGAAGAAATAAATAAATGTTGTAGATAATTTTTCTTTAAAAATTGAAAGGTAAATATTTATTAATCATAAATCCGACCAGGGATATATTATTGCATAAACAGCATTGTCTCAAAACAACTCACAAGGTTGGAACAAAATTCAGGTCTTCGAACTTGTAGCTGTCTGACAGCTGTGAAGACGTCCGCACTGTCATCGATGTTAATTTGTTGTATCACGTTATGGATGGCACAGAAAACACCACACAAAGCTGCACCATCACTAAGAAAAAATTTGACTATTTGATACTTCAAAAAGGAATATCAAGAAGCGTTTTTCATCAATATCAATTTTAAAAAGCATTATTAGCATCATGTAATAACATTAACAAAATTGCAATTCTTTCTTTAATATCATCGATGAGAATTGCATAAAGTAAAGGAAAGGAGATCTTAATTTAACCGGTATATCTCTCTATAGTTAAACTTTAAATATAAGCTTGACTAAAAATTCGAATTGTAAATAAAATATTAGTAAACAAAAAGAAATAAACCTGCTGACAATAGTGATAGGGTTATCTGTCTCAATGCTCAGTGTGGCAGAAACCAGACTCCGAAGTTGAGAAGTGTCAAGAGGAGCCTCTGATGTTTTTATGCTGACTTCCAGTTCTATTATTGTCACGGGATGAGCCTCCTCTTCATTCTAAAGAAATTCGCCATTGTTGTACTATTACATGAGATGTCCTTCATTTTGTTTCCATAAGCACATATCAAGTTTGAAACATGTATCATTGAAATGTAATTGCATAATATTAACACAATGTTTAGGTCCAAAAGAAGAAAAAAGATAAAATATGTATATAACTAGCGAAAGACAAATTTTCCTTCATACATTTTTCTCCAGAATGTGAACAGTAGTGCTGTTGATGCCATTCTCAGATCTAGTCGTCTGGAAATGGACGGTAAAAGGGGGCACAGTTTTTAAAGATGAGGGACTTGGTAACCACGCCTTACTCTATATTGAAAATTAAAAAAAAAAAGATTGTATAATGAAGGTTCGAAGCTTTACAATCGGCAAACTATAGAATATTATACACTATGACTAGGATATACTACTTACAAATAATATTACTATCTTCATAAGACCTACTGGTAAAATGTTGAAATATTCTTGATTTAAAATTATTGCACTATCAGATGATCTTAATCCAAGAAAATAAAATTCCTATTCTTAACCAGGTTTTTGAAGGTTATGAATGCTGAAAATGTCTTTTTTTATTATTTTTTTTAATGTAAAATAATAATAACAAAGGAACATGCAAAATATTTAGTTCCAGCTGAAGTTTCTCCGAAATGTGTTTTAAGAAGATGTTTTCAGCATCCAAAGAGTCATATACGGGTCTTTTGCGTATAAAAAAAAATCTTCAAAGGCAAGGACCTTGAAAAGAAAGTTAATAATCAAATTATATACATCTTTTCAAAAAGAAAGTTATCCTGGAAGATTTACAATGTAAATACTTTTACCTTTGTGACGCAGCTCTCAAGAAAAGAGACACATTAATTAATATATTTTAGATTCCGTCCAATTAATAACGTTACAAACCGAATCAATCTTGTCCTGTGGATCCATACAGATGACGGTGTCAGACTCATGATCATTAAGCAGGCGCAGGAAATCGACAGTGTCTTCTACCAACGGATACCTTGTCACTATAAACGCTCTTCTGTTAGTGTACGACTTTAAAGAAAAAAAGAAAACAATACTTTGCCGAGAAATATTTCTTGATGTGAAATGGTATTAGACAAACATTATTCAACTAATTATCTTTCTTTGTGAATAATACAAAAAAAGAAGAAAAAAAACACATTGTAGATGTAATACTAGAAAACCACCGTAGCTAAACACTTCTTCTAGTTTTCTAAGAAATGAAAGGGGGAGTTTCGATAAGGCCGCTTATCGGCCCACTTATTTTCATAAAAATAAATTTCGTTTTATTTTTTGAAAATTGGTTTAGAATTCAAGATATATATGTTAATTTTTGTTATTTATATTTTAAGAGTTTATATGAGATGAATTCACGCCTTAGTTGAGTGTCGCGTGTGCACTTCATATCCAAAAATTTAAAATTGTCTAAAATGTGCATATCTAAAATTAGAAGCTCCTGGTTACTTGATCTTACGCCGTGTTAAAATACAAAGCCAAAAGTAGCATATTTTTTTTTTCTAAACCAAAGAGAACTCTCGAAAATATTAACATTAGAAAACATAATCGTATCCTATAGTTATTTCCATACTTATTTCGTCGCCCGCTTATAACGTTAACGTCACATATTTAGCTCACCTACACGAAGTTGGGGAGCTTTTGAAATACCGTCCTTATAGGCGTTCCAGGTTATTAAAAGTTTTTAATCAAGTTTTTCATATCATCAGAGTCGCCTGGTCTAGTGTGTTTTCTTGTCATCCGTCGGGTTTCAGATGCTGCATTTTCAGTATAAGAATGTCCAGGTTAATGTTTTTAAAGCATGCAGGTTAATGTTTATGGAGCAGTGCAGCTATAAGCACTTGTTGAGAAGATGTGCTTCATGATGCATCTTCGGATGCACACTGTCAGACTTGCTTCAGACGCTAGATCTGATTTTCTTGATGAATGCTCAGGGTATATATTTTGGAGCATGTCTTATTTTCATGTAATTATAATCCCTATCTTGAAGAAATATGCACCGATGATGCATTTAGGGTTTCACATTACCAGAACTGTTACAGATGCCGAATCTTAGATTTTCCGAATGACTGACTGAACTAAAGAGAAGTTTGAGGATTAGTCCATTCATTAACGTTCTTTATCAAGGATATGGTTATAGCCATTCCTTTGAATAGAAACCCTCCTCGCTTCAATCTGTTAGAGAAGGTTCACATATATTTCTGTGTGGTCTACATGTAGGAAACGTAGAATACTTTTAAGACTGGATGTTGATTTGTACGTTTCTGCAGGATATGATTTAACACATACATTTGGTATTTACAAATGTATTTTAAATTGCGGCTATGGTCTAGCAAATCAAATAGTGACTAAAGTTGGTGAAACAACATAAGCATCAAAAGGAAGTTGGGAAGCGCGAGGAATTTCATGTAGGTCCTCGCTTTCCTGAATTGTCTCATTTTTGCTGAAAACATAATGCATCTCTTTAAGTGCGTAAATACTTTTAAGTTTAAGAATGAATAGAAGACATGCACTCAATGTATTTAACTTTTTTTTGTCATTTGGCTATATATTCACGCATTCTGTAAGCACTGCATTAGCACTAATAGTCCACTATCGGCACACCAAGCATAACCTGGTTTCCATTAAAAATTGAAAATGCCCTATTTGAAAAATCATTGAAGCGGAAGAAAATGCCAACTTGATCTATAACTCATATACCAAAACAAAAATCAGCTCAATATATGCAATTTTTATTTTTTAGAAAAAACAAAACAAAAAAACACCGAACCCCCCTTTTTTTAATTTGTAAAGTGCGAAAAACTAAGTGGAACAGACTGACAGATAGACAGAGGGACGGACGGACAACGGACAGACGATGTGGAAACCTATAGACTCCTCCGGCTTCATCGGTATGGGACTAATAATTACTATCTTGATGAAATATTTTGACTGGTAGTAATACGCTTGGTATTATTAAATACAATGTACATTGCAGAATGATTCTTTTAAATATACTTTAAAAATATAAACAGCTGCATTTTTTAATCGTACCGAATTCCGAAATCTGTTTATTTCAATTTTTTTAAAAATTCAATTTAATGATATTACGGTACATTTTATTAATACTATAATTAGCACAATAACTTTAGTTGACAAAAATGTGTTGCAAACAGTGTCAAACACCTGTCAATTACAGTTTATGTTTATCTATCTCTTGTCTATATATCTTTACATTTACTTTTCTACGTACGGGAAAATGTTATATATTGATTATTAAGTTTAAGTATAAACTATCGATTAATATTTTTTTTTGAAAATTCCTGTCTTTATTATTCATATACGTTTTATATGTTACATTCATCCTCTTTGGATGAAGAGTTACAATTAAAACACGAGAAAAATCTTGCACCTTAAAACGCATTCAAATAAAATAAATATCATTAATTTTCTGTAAAGAAAAATATTGAAATTGGTTATTTGATGCCTGTATTCACATTTGTAATATTTCATTTATGATTTTGACGTTAAATAAACTCCACTACCCCTTTTAAATATGACGCCTCCAAAAATCTAGGGAAGAGGGTATACTTAAATTTTTAATTATCACGTGACCAGAAAATGTGCAGTATAATTTTTTTTTTTTTCATATTTTTTGGAAGATAACACTTTTATCTACAACATATCACAATTTCATTATATTTCTTGAGGGGCCGAAAAACAGCCTTATCGACCCCCCCCCCCCCTCCCCCTTTAACATGCTACCTAAATTTTCAAATATTATGAAATTTAATACTTACGGGAACAGTTACTGCATTGATGAAGTTTCCTCGTTTATGGACAACAGACGACAGATGAACGCTGTATTTATCCACTGTTTTAGAAAAAAAAAATTATAACATTTTCTACAAAATTACGAAAGTATATTAAAAGTAAAACAACTGATCCATAAACTTGACAGTCACCGGAGTATCTTGAGTCTCTCTCTCTCTATATGGCAACTCCAGCCAACATTTAAACTTGAACTCTGGAGTCATCGAGAGAATGAAAATCAAAGTGAACTTGGTATTATCTTTTCATTTAAATAACTTGCCCAGAAGTGAAGATCTGATGCTTTATATAATAAAGTTTATAATTTGCCAATTTGAACACACACTTGGGTATGTTTATCCCTGGGAAAGAAAAAAAAACGCAACTTTTTTGTCGAAGGCTACCTGCTTACTACAATCATGTCCAACTACATATATGGATCCAATGGAAATGGAGAACATGTCACAGATGCAGTGTATACGTACTTTCAACTTATGAACAACTTGGCCACACCTTGGACCTGGGCAATAGAATTTAAAAGTTTGGGAGAGGGCTTACTGTTTCTATTAATAATTTAGAAGTATATCAAATCAATACCTATGTCTCGAAATTTTTCAAAGATGCAAAGCAAATTCCACGTTTACCAAATTAATCATACTCTGTGGTCCGAACAAAAATGGACCCAGAGGACGTGAAACTACATTGTTGTTAAAATTTAGTACTCGTTGTCATATGATCAGTTTGCCAAATGTATATCCTTAAGAAAAGAAGAACAGTTTTAACGATGCATTTTTATATAATACCAAATTAAATCCCTCAATTGGGCATTGGCCGAGGCCCATCATTTGTACAATTTAGAAAACTTCAATGCACTTTCAATGCAGTGAAAATATTCTCATTCGTTAACATTAAGTTCTTTGGACCGAACTTTACTGGTCTTGGGGAGTAATATTGTGGGTAAATTGAATATACAAAACATTCAATGAATCGATACCTTGGGTATTTTTGTTTTTGTAGGGATAAACTTCTTTGGGTAAGGGTACCAGTAAATTCATCGAACAGTGGACCTCAAGAAACAATGCTTTTCCACAGTATACGACTGATTAAGCCCCGACTTTACGCTGCTTACGACCCATCACAGGATGAAATTACACCATTCAGTCGACGGAATGGTAGCTGAATGCCCACTGAAAGGTCACTGAAAAAGTCCTTTCCAATAACTTTTTTCCGTGGTCTTTCAGTTACCATTCAGTCGAATGAATGGCGGATACATTTCAGTGACCTTTCAATTATCTTTCAGTTGAATCTTTTTATTGATAGTAGGCTTTCTTTAACCTAGGAATTTTATTTCACGTTTTCTTATTATAATGGTATTTGATTAATCTATTTCCGAATTTAAAAAAAATGAAAAAAAGTGAATATAAGAAAAAAAATCGTGTACGAAGCAGGGGTCGAACCGAGGCTTCCCTCGTGATAGTCCGCGACTTTATCCATTACGCCCTGAATAAAACGTGATTTTAAGTCAATAAATTTGTAGAAATCGAATTGGGACACTTAGTTCACCTGTTGTATCGAGGAGCTAGAAATGTGTGTGTATCTTGTATACATTTTGTATATTCTATGTTAATTGCGCGGATTTTTGGGGCTGACTAATTAAATACACATCTCTTATTGGGATAATGACAATTATCGGGGACGGACACCTGCTTTTTTCTTTCTCAAAAGAAATAATTCAAGATGGATCTTCACCCTGAAAAACATTGTAAATTTTTAAAGCGATTTTAAGGTATGTCACTCGTCAGCCTTTTAGAAAATTTCAGTCAGAACCTCTTACTTAAAACCTATTTATTACAATTCAATCTTTATAACATATTTAAATTAAACAATGTAAAATGTTCAACATTCAATTAAAAAACTGCTCAAAAATTCACAAAGAAGCAAGATTTATAAGGGACTATTTCTTGTGGCGGAAGGATATTAAGCAGAAAATTCTGCAAATCCACACATTTATTAAATTTAATATCTTGGAATTTTAGCCTCACATATTTTCACTCAGAGAATATAAAATATATATGTCTCAATTTATATTTTTATAACAAAATTTACACCTTCGCTCAACAAACATCCAAGAAATGAAGATATATCAAGGAAGTCGAGATAAAATTTACACAGTTTTTTGCCTGAAAATCGCATATTTTTGACCACTATTTCAAAATTTACATCACTGGCCCCAACTTTTTCTTTCATTATTTTAAACTACTCGATACTTTTGACCGATCAGCACTTAAGTCGTAAAAAGTTTGATACAAGAAAATATTCTATTGCCTATTTAGATTTTTAATACCCAAATATGAAACTTTTTTTAGTGCAAAAAGATCACACAATAATTTACGCGCATTAATTTGCATGATTTGTTCAATGATAAATATTATTCAAATTATTTTACGTAAAATAAGATTGTTTATAGCCATGATTACATCTTATAAAATATGATAGCGGTTTAAGTGATTAACCAACGAGTTACAATTCAAGTGCAAAAAGGTCATCTTGATTGTACCGTAGCTCAGTTAGATGCACACTGACCCCCCATTTTCTCTGCAATTTTGAGTCATACTATATGAGTACTTATCCAAAATATACTTCTTAAAAAATCCTTGATATAACAAATTTCACGAGTGACATACCTTAACAAACAAGAAACAAAATTTACAATATTAAGGTTTTTCCACAAGAGGCATAAATAATTATGTCTGTTGATGTAAAATAATTTTAAAACGATATCTTTTAGAAGCTAAAATATTATGCGATATTAACAATTAAGAAAAAATTACAATATTGAAGTTTCTTCTTGAAAAGACATAAATAATTAATTCTGTCTCGTTTTTCATAATCAGATATTTCCATAAAAACTAACCGCATTATATACTGTTTTAGATGGATATAAAATAATGAAAAACTATTTTAAAGCTGAAAAAAAGAAAACTTTTTTTCTTCTTTATTTTAAGAGCATTTTGACCGATATTCTCGATTTTTTTTTCCGATGGACTGTCTGTTTATTCATTTAACAATTATCAAATTAAATGAGCTTGTGAAAATATTCGTCACATATTTAGAGATTTTAAAATAAGAAGAAAAATAAGACAATTCTATTCCCACTAATTAAATTGATACGAATATTATTTTTCATCATTTGACTATTTTTTTTTCTTACTCAATTTTCACGAAACAAATTAGAAATTCGAAAATTATTTTGAATTTCATAATTCCACTGTTGAATTGTAATCTTCAATGTTAATAATATCATATATAGACATAAATGTTATATTAAATAATAACAATTTAACATTTAAGTAAATAATTTAAAGACAATTGAATATCTAACCATTACCAGTACTACGTATCTGAATTTTATCACAATAATAAAACGGATCTGAATTTTATCACAATAATAAAACAAAAACGTTTAAATATGTGACTAGTTTTATTTATTTTTTTTTAAAGAATAATTACTGATAAACTAATGAAAAGCCGATGAAAAGGCCGTTAAATAACGACTGAAAGGTCACTAAAAAATGACGGAAAGGTCACTGAAAGACGACGGAAAGGTCACTGAAAGGCGATGGAAAATCACTGATAGATAGCTGAAATGTGTCCGCTGAATGGAGACTGAAAGGTTCCTGAATTGTTGCAGAAAGGTAACTGAAAGGTCACTGAAATGTACCTGTCATTCAGTGACTGAATGGCCAGTGAAAAGTCACTGAAAGCCGCCTTTCAGTTTTAACTGAAAGGTCTAGTTTCTTCCTGTGCATGGTCACGGATTTCACATTTGTTTTTTTTTACAAAAATCTAAATACTCATGACTGTTGTAAACAGATGGCATCTAAATATTCAAGAACAAAGAGGAAACGGTTCTGCAATTTAGAATATATCCATATATTATCAACTTAATCCATCCTAAAGCCTGGACCCTAAACCAAGAGTACACGAATTCTAGTAAAATTAACATTACATGTATAAGAATGCAGTAGAGTTTGCCGCCTACTTGTCCAGGAGTAAAGGAACATATTCCTGAAGATTACATGGGTTTTTATTTTTTGGCCATATCTGACAAGTTCCAATGAGGCAGAGATCATGCAATTCACAATTTTTGTTCCTCTTTTCCAAATATATACCATGCATCAAAATTGTTTAAAATTGATACGACTATTCTCCATGAAAAGGACGACACGGGAAAAAAGGAGACGTATAAATGTAGATCACATTAGTCACTTAGGTGGCCCGAAAATGTTTTCTTTCCTCAAGATCTATACCATGGGTTTTGAATAGAAAGTTCACCAGCTTTATATTTATCAGTACACTGATATTTAAGCTTATAGATGAAGTTTAATGTTTGCCGACCTATATCATAGTTCTGAAATTTATATCAGAATGAACCTCTTAAATATAACTTACGGGGCAAAATACCATTAGAGGATATATCCCCACAGCTTTCACTTGCTAGCTTGAAATCATCATCGTTGTATGCTGGTCGTATTTTCATTAAAAGCTGATAAAAGAAACAGATGGAAAAACTGGTGAAATGAAATGATATTGATGAAAAAAAAAGCATTTGCAATAGCGATAAAGATATAAATCATCAAGAAGAAATCATCTTGTTTCAACTATTTCAGTATTTCTTGTAAGGAAGGCGTTGATCTCCATTTTTCAGTACTTACGTGTAATTCTTCAAAAATAAATATAAACAAATATATAAATATAAAAGGTATATTGTAACATGTTTTGTTGAAATTGGCTTGGGAAATTTTAAAAGAAAGAATCTATTCTGAGAGAAAAAAAACATATAAAAGCAGACGGCAGAGAGATAGATTTAAAACAAAATAATTTAGAAATTTTGTTCTTTAAAGTGACAATCGGTTTTTTAAAAATCTAGATGTGCGGTGTATCCATAGAAAAAAAAAATACTTCAAATTTAAAATAAATAGCGATGTGACTTTCCTCATCTGTCATATAATTCTTTTGATGTACTCAGACTGTTTATGCATTACCAATCCTGACGTATATTGTAATATTTGTATTAACCTATCTTTCATTCTCTCAGACCTTTCCTTATTTCAATCAAAGTATTTACCATCATAAAATCATTATTATTATCTAAAACATTGCTCTTATTACTATTCTTTCTTTTTCAAAGAGAAGTTATTGTCAATATAATATGTACCTGAAATTCTTTTCGTAATATACTGTGATTGGCTGGTTCGTCCATCGTCATGGTTTTAGCATTTTTAGTAAATTCTTCAATAGTACTGATGTTTACTGGTGATTTCAATATTTCATTCAAAGCAAGGAAAATGGTCATATATTGCTCCTATAAATATAAATTTGTAATGACAAATCTAAAGAGAAAAAAATAATTCAATCTACATGTATTATTTTCAGTTTTTTTTTTTGTTTTTTGTTTTTTTTTTGTTTTTTGTTTTTTTTTTTTTTTTTTTTTGTTTTGTTTTGTTTTGCTTTGTTTTTATTTATTTATTTATTTATTTTTAAATATTTTTTTTTTTTTTTTTTTTTTTTTTTGTTTTTGTTTAAGATATTTGACATTTCAAAATTACAGCTATAAATTATTTAACTTTAAAAAGTTCTTGAAATTTACAAGCTAACTAACTATTATCATCATTATGACCTTTACTTGAAAAATATAGTTCATGACTCTAATGAATTACGATCACTAAGTCGTTTTCATTTCTGAACGCTTTGCATACTATTTCGCTACATGCAATTTTCACACTTTCATTTCTGACTTCAAGTAATTGCACATTTATTCAGAAGGTCACTTGAAGGAAAGAGATATAGAAACAAAAGATAGGTATAAAATTGTAGAAGAAAGTATAAAAATAAATAAAGGGGCTTTAATTTTGGTGGGGATACTTACCTCATTCCATTAATTTTTTCCGAATTTAAGTGGTAAATTGAAACACGGATATCAAGACATAATAATTTTTTTTTTTTTTTTAAATTAGAAATGGAATAAGACTAACGTAGGTCTGGACCATATTCATCCTGTTTTCTCTCATCTTCTTGACATATTCCGCTACGTTGACTTTCCCTGTATTTCTTCCTATCTGGTTTAAGACGTCTATTGCTATGTATGTCCCCGTTCTTCCTATTCCTGCACTGAAGTAAGGAAAATATTTTTTTTAAATATAATAAGTATATTACACTGAAAACACTCAAAAATACAATCGATTCAAACCATCGAGTTAACAATTTGTTTTTGAACTCATATAATTTTTTTTTTCTGTATAGGACAAGATTAAAATTATTAATCATTATCTAAACCATCCTTTAACATATAAATACTATATGTTCTGATGTAATTATTAGGTGGTAAATAATTAATAATATCATTTTTAAAACAATTCATTATTCAGTTCTACCTGCAGTGGACTACTGCTGGATAGTCTCTCTGATTGGTCTCTGTTCTCGTCACATGATAAAGGAAGACAACAAGACAGAGAGGATCCGGAGTTCCATGATCTGGCCAAGCAGTATAATGGTATTGTGTCACCACACGTGACCTTTTTATCTGTAATTTGTAAAATACTTCAGTTGGTATAGTTTAATTCTCATCTATTTTATTCCCAAAATAATATTTGTGGACGGAGTTAGCCTTAGTGGAATAACATTTATTTATTGGTATTTTTTAAAGGTGCAAAGGGGGGATTCTTACTATGAAAATAATTCCCACTAAAGGAGATTTCGTCATTTTAGGTTCGCAATGAACCTAAACTAGCTATTTGAGAGTTCTTATAATTAATTATGCCAGTAGTTCAAGAGGCAAAGTTTCCATAGTCTTTTAGATCATAATGTTTAGTAATCAAGTATTTAGATGATTGAATAATCAAAATCACTTTAAAGGAAGTTCGGTTGCGGATGCTTCATTGAGAGTCATTGGGCAAAGACAAATAAGATAACTGATTGACACAACAGATAATCGTATCGTACACCTATTAAAGATTGTGTGTAACAAAAACGTAGATCATTTGATTATGTAGGCGGATTTTGCTGCTGTAAAACTACATTTACGTATCTACATGCATAAACCAAGTCTTATCAAAGGAATTATTTCTCAGCCTTTTGCAACCCTTTACCAACATTATCATCATTGAGTTCGAGATATATATATATATAACGAATTGGCTGTCTTACATTATGGTTGAAAAACTTCAACACAATAGATTAATTTTAAAAGAAATAGATTTTACTCTGCAATATTGTGTTCTGATGCTAAATTTCTTGACTGCGATGTTTAAAAAAAAATATCTTATTTTTTTTTTTAAGTTTTTTTTTTTTTTTTGTTTTTGTTTTTGTTTTTGTTTTTGTTTTTTTTTTTTTGTTTTTTTGTTTTTTTTTTTGTTTCCTGCATCACATATAACTTTCGTTAATGTCTTTGTAGTTACCTGGATCTTTATGCAATTTTAACACCAAATCTGACAAGCGTGACATGTTACCTATGAAACTGATGTAATGAAGGAATATTATTCATGCATTCTCTTTACTATCTTACCTGTTTATGATTCACATTCAGTATACGAATATTGTAGAATGCGTACTCTTTTTCCTCAATCATTTTCACAGACACAGTTCCGTAGTTAATGTGTTTGTTTGCATCCGGCCAGTACTGGGTACATTTGGTCTAGACATGAATTAAAACAAGTAAAATTGAATTTAAAATAATTTTGTTTGTTCTTTGTTCGTTTTTCTTTCTTTCTTTGTAATAAACATTCAAATTTATTAGATAAGTAAACAATAAATGACAAAGAAACCATTTGATTTTAAGATCAATGTTACCTTATTTCCTTCTTTAAGGTTGGTCAGCATAACAATTGTTGTGACGTGTTCTTGCCAAATCATTGTCCAGAAATCAACAACCGTGTTCTGTCTCGGTCCTACACATATAAAATTGAAATTTACATAAAAAAGATATTGAAGATAAAATTCGAAAAAATTACATACTGACATAAATAAAAGTGTTCAAAATAAAGACTGGGTAACATAAGATACATGTATATAGTAGTCTTTTTATACAGATTAATTCACCAAGAATACGTTTAAAAATGTAAGTCGCAAAACAATGGATACATCTCTGCAATCATTAAACATTTTACAAAGTTTTATTGTGTTTTCAAATTAATTTACCTTGTGTGGCAATGTATTGTTTTCCTTGCTCTGCACCCTAAAAAACAACGATAATTATTGATTCCTGCATTGAAAGCCATTTAAAAAAGAGAAGCTTTAAAAACAGAAATAACGCTTAACACATACAAATAAAAACTAAATTTTAAAGATTTCTAAATACACTTCAAATGAAAAACCGATTGCTTTTGGAAAGGTATAATATAATTCAGTTTTCTAAACCCCGATTTTGGATAGAAAAAAAATAAAGTTATGTATACGTGTTTGCAAAATGGTTATTATACATGTACTAAATTGGTGATTATCGTTTTGGTTCTTGATCAAAGTATGATTGGCATCTATGGTTTAAGGGTATTTGTTGACATAAGTATGTTTTACCTCTATGTAATTAGCGTTAATGTAGTCAGATCCTGATTCAGTTCGAAGTATTACTCTTGAGTGGTCATCTAAATAAGAAAAAAATAGCTACAATGGTGAACTTATTCCACCAATGAAATACATATACTTGAACCAATTCTACCAATGAAATACATATACATACACTTGTGGAAGCGAAATTTAAAAAAAAAAATCCTCTAATACTCAATACTTACATGGAAACGTTGTTTTAAATCTATTTTTAACCATATTTTCTTTATTCTTTCCAACGTCACACTTGTATCTTTCCCCGTATGGTAATGTCTTAAAAAATCAATCAAAATACAATAAAAATAAAATTAAATAAAAGTCTTGTTTCAATGTTTTGCTTTTTTTTTTTTTTTTTTTTTTTTTTTTTTTTTTTTTTTTTTAATTTCTAATATTTTTTTACCATAAAGAAAAGGCAATGTTTCCTAAAACATTATTCAAAAAGATGTTTTGTTTTGTTTTTTTTCTGAAAAAAAACATCCATCTGTGGTTTTAAGGGCGTTTAAATGGTGATTGCTTACCGCATATTCTCTCTGAAACCCATCATCTTTTTTCTTTCTCTTTTCCGCTATATAGGTTTCCAGCTGATCTAGAGGTATGTCCCGAATTGCTGCTTCATTAGCATAAAAATCTCCGTAAGGATTTTCAGAGTGCTTTTGCTCGTCGACATCTTCATCAGCTTCATCATTCAGTTTTTTAATGTTTAGTGGTTTTAACATTTTGGTTTTAATGCTTTTGTTTCCATGATCAAATGATGTCTCAGGTTTTGAATCAATACTTGAGAAATCTGTATCAAGCACTCTCCTTTTAGCTAAATCATAAATATAAAATTGAATTTATTCTTGTATGACTATCCTGTAAAAAGGAATCAGAAACAATGAGAAAAGCAATTAATCACTCACAATTTTTTTGGCTGTCTTTGTCTGCATTGCCTCTGTTATTCTTCTGTAAACTGCGCCTTCTATTTATAAAGACGAAAAGAAAACGAGAAAACGAGCAATTTTGAAATGGATGAGATAATACAACAAGGAAAAGACCTACATGTATAACAAAAGAATGCCAAAATGAAACTGTTTTCAAAAGTATGCTAACCGTTTTAAAGTAATAAATGCTATTACAACGACAATGCATGCAATAGCAAATCCAGAAATTCCACCAATGATTGCCCGAATATTATCACCATCGCTGTTTTGAGGAGACGTTTTCTGAAATATTGACAAACATAAAGATCATTTTCCAAAAGAGGTAAGTTGAGCTTTACCTCTATAAAGTTAATCATATTCATTTTACTTATATGGAATGAAATTTACCTATTCTAGATACTTATTATCTTTTGGAATAAATAATTGTATCTGAGTGCATCACATATGTTGACTAATTATTACAATAGTAAGGTGTGTTTTTTTTTCAGTTTGCTTAAAGGAAACTTGTAATCAGAATCCGCTGGACCGTTTTACCATCAGCTCACGACAATTTCCGTTAATTGGGTCACATGAATTATTAACGCAAAGTCTGCTGCAGTTCTTCAAGCAGTCGAAGCCATAAGTTCCTGGGCCACATACTTTTAATTAAATTAATAATTAACCATTTTTAAAATGTTTCAGTAACATATTAAAATATTAATGTACCTCTATCACAGAATCGCACAAATTCTTTTTTTTTTCTCAGAAATAATATGTGTTGAAATAATTATTATACCTGTTGAACAAAAAATGCCTTTATAACCCTGGATACATCCATTTGAACATGTCCCATTAATATGGTGACATTTTCCTCCATTTCGACAGTTACCACAACGTCTACTACAGTTTCTGCCATACATATTATAAGTGCATTCTAAAGATAATATAACAAAAAATATTATAGGTTTTAAAAAGAAATATTTTTTTAAAAGCATTATGCGTTTCTTGAACACTCATGACCCCGTATGACAGTTTATGGCGAAGGTTCAAGTTTCTCAAAAGTAATTCAAACTTCAAGGTCACAAGATATAAAATGTTGATACCTAAAGAAAGCGCTTGTCTCAGTGAATATGTCTGTGAATAATGAAAGCCCAAGCACCAACCATTCAAAAGTTATGGCCAAGGTTTAGGTTTTTTTTTTTAAAAGTGGGTGAAATTTCAAGGTCAAGGCTAGAGGGTCAAGAATAATAGTAACCAGGGGAAAGCCTTGTCATAAGAAATACACATATGAAATGTGAAATCCTTGGCTCCAACAGTTCAAAGGTTTTGGTCAAAGAATTTTTTTTTAAAACGTAGGTCGAAGGTCAAGGTCAAAAGATCAAAATTGTTGGTATCCAAAGAAAGATCTTGTCACAAGAAATACACCTGTAAAACATGAAGGTTCTAGTTATAACATTTTAAAAGTTATGGCGAAGGTTAAAGTTTTGCAAAAGTGGCCTAATCTCTTAGGTCAAGGTCAAAAGGTCAAAAATATTTAAACCCATGGAAAGGTCTTACCTAAAAAAATACACATGTGAAGTACAAAAGCCCTAGCTCCAACTATTTAAAAGTTATGGCCAAGGTTAATTTTTAATAAATTTTTGCAAAGCGCCTCAAACTGCAAAGTCAAGGTCAAAAGGACAAATATGTACCCGGGGAAAGAAATTGTCTTAAGGAATACACTTGTGAAAAATGAAAAGTCAATGCTCCATCCAATCAAAAGTTATGGGCAAGGTTAAACTTTTTGCGGACAAACAGACAAACAAACAGAAAGACCGACGGACGGACAGGACAAAAACTATGTACTTTCGAATCTTTGATTACGGGGGCATAAAAAATTGTTCTTTTTGCCTTATAATTCTCAATGAAATATTTTTAGTTCTCTACAGTGTTGTACTTATTTACACAAGCCGATTATGCATAATAAGCATGTACATTAATACCATTTTGGCATTGAGGTCCTTCCCAGCCAGGCTGACAACCACCTTCACATTCTCCGGTTTCTTTCTTACAATTTTTTTGTTTTCACTACAGCTCCTAATACAATTTACACCAAATTTTCCACTCGGACAACCTGATTTGAAATCCAAATTGTATTGTCAGTTAGTTTTGAATATAAATGTCCTTATAAAATTTGAAAAAGAAATAACAATAAAACTACCTGTAATACCTGTAATACAGAACACTCCCATATACCCAGCATCGCAACCTTGAAGACATGAACCATTGATATGATGACATTGTTTATATTCCAAGCAAGCTCCACATCTCTCCCGACAGCTATCCCCATATGTCTTATTACCGCATTCTATTTTTAGAATTAAAAAAGAGAAAGCGAAGCAAACGTTTCATTTATTTAAGATATTTCCTTTATGTTAATTTAAATACATTTATTTGATCTTCAGACATTTGGTAGAAGATCTAAAGGAGATGATGACCATTTTCCGTGAAATATTGATAACTTTTCAGAAAATACGTCTTGTACCATTAAAAAAGAATTAAAATATGAATAAGTAGAGCATATTTTAATTTTGTTCAAGGGGTGTGGCCAAATCGAAATTTTTACTTTTAGTTCGATTCCAATCTCTAAGCACCGACTACCACAGTGGAAATTAGGGGGTATACCTCACATAAATTAAAAAGAAAAAGATTTTGTATTGCTTTTGTAAATACGAAAAAGTTAAGAAATGTTAATGTTCTGTCTATAATATGTTATGTTGTGTTATGGTGCAAAAAAGTACGAAAAACTCTTGTTAAACGAGACCGCATGCAGATGCAATAATATATGTCGACTTTTTGTATTACATGTACGTGTACTACGTTCCTTAGTCCTGGCCCAAGACTTTTTCCTTACGTAGCTTATCTCTGTTTAACTCATCAATATGCTGAAATGTTTAAAATAATAATTCCTAGCCTATTTAATCGTATTTCATGTTTTCCAAACTACCGACTCCTCGTCACCATGGTCACTATGTAATCAAAGGGAGATCACCCGAAAAACGTGTACATCAGTGACGGAGTCGAAATAGCTACGTTACAAGTTGATTACATCAGATGCAACTTCCAGGACTTATATATAATGATTGTTTCACCACCTTACAAAACATAAATTATGTATGTCGAGAAGTTAGCATCGACCATCTTCGCTAGCCAAGGGACTCTCGGATCAGAAACCCTTAGCTAGCGAAGATGAGCATAGGAAGGCATCACAAACGTCATAAAAATGGTTAACTTTGGACAATATTCCATACTTACATGCGTTTCAGAAATTGCCGTTGGCATTTTAAGACAAACGATTGATTAATATTTATTAGTGAAGGCGTTTATGCAAATTATCACGCAAGCCAATCGATTGATCACATCATGAAACCAAAAATTTAGACAGTTATTCCTTAGCTAACATGCATTTTTTTTTTTTTTTTTTTTTTTTTTTTTTGGCTGCCGATTTGATGCTTTGCATCAATCTTAACTTGCTCAAAAGTCTGTAGTGGCTTCTTTCCTAAATATACTACCTTGTGGAAAGCCCTCAAACTTCATCATTTTTCGTGTATTTCGATCATGTACATGTATTTTAATACAAATTCATTTGAAATGTCCGGGAAATGCCTCAAATTTCGAAAGTGTAGTGAAATCTTCAGAATGACAATATAATAGATGGTCACTTCAAACATTCTCATTTTTAATGCAACTTTTTTTTGAATTTTATGTATTCCTTATTAAAGAGCACTTGTGAATTCTTTTATAAAACCTCTTTTTTGTATGTACGCCATAGGACCATACTACAACACATTAAAGAACGATAAAATCTTTATCCATGGCTACAAGTGTATATTTTACTACAAAATTCAGTTCAACTCAAATATGATAGATTAACACTTGCTGTAATTTTCAGTTTAATGTGTCCCCTATTTCATTTAAATCGTGCTACATATATCCACGATTTTACGAGACAATTGTTGTAAATAAATATATCGTTAAAATACAAATAGATTCAATTTAAATATAAACCCAAAAGTTTTCAAAACTTCTTGAAAAATTCATAATAAAATGTTCCTAAAATTTTAAAGAAGAGCATAATTATTTTGGTGATTTTTATTCCATTAACGTACATGTGTTACTTTCTTATGCAAAATGTCAACGTCAGGACGTTAAAGTAAGTAACGTCAACGTAATTACGTGATAGTTTTATTAAGGAAAACAATACTAAGTTTAAACGTTTGTAAAAATAAAACCAGAAAAGATATTGTTAAAAAATAAATTGTTTTACAACAAACAAATCCTAGAGTATTATGTGAGAAAGTTTCATTTATTTTGATGACTGAACCGATTTTGGCACTCCGTGGATTTAGCTCTTTGATGGTGTTCAAAGATGTGGATAAAACTTCGACTACTTTGTCAATTGATCTTCAAACAGAGTATGATCTCAGGTGTTTCTGCTAGATAAACTGCACGTTGTTCTGCTTGCAAAATTATATTCAAATCTTAACGTTTTGATGACATAAAAATAAAGGAATGCTCTGTATAAATGATAGGGTAATGCATAGGAATAATTAATGTCAATTTAAAAAAAAATACTATACACACATAGCCACATCTTTTAGAAACTAATGTGTATTTTTCTAATATACAGTCTAATAATGTTTCATGTTTATCAAATTAAAAAGAAATTTACTTCATAATTTTAACATTCGCCGACCTACACACTGATGACTTTGAGATTCCAAGAGTATAACCGATGACTCTCTGTTCTGTTCCCGAAGCCAAAAACCTTAGAGCAGCGAAGAGCTGTAGGGATGCTGGCAGACTTTGTGATCGCTGTGTCGGTCTTTCCAACTGCTCTCCAACAATGTCTAAAATTCTTAAGATCGACATTCTGTCCAAACGGAACCTCTTAATAATTTCGTCATCACTTTATGAATTCAGTGGATTCAACCTGTCTCTAAATACACGCTGCCGCTGAAAACTTTTCCGAGACGCTTGATCGTACACCCGCAAAAAACCTGCCATTTTCAAGTACTCACGTTACGACGTAATTTTACGTCACCTCCGAGGTGATGTAAAATTACGTCGTTACGTTCGACGCAACATGACTTAAGACGCTTTCGTGAAAGGCCGAAATTTATCTACGCATTACTTACGTTGCACTTATGTACTAAGTAAAGCTAACGATGCTTTTGTGAAACGATACCCAGGCCTTTAAAAATAAGTAAAGCATGCGCAGATTTCATGTAAGGGTTTATATATTGATCATCTAAATAGGTTTAGTTTTGTTTACTTACGTAGTTCACATTGAAGTCCCTGATACCCAGTCCTACACTCCTGACAAGCACCTGTCTCTATGTGACAATAAGGATGTTTACAGTTCCCAGGACAGGGAAGGGAACAATTTGGTCCATAGTATCCCTTTTCCTCGCACCCTTATGATTAAAGAAATCATAATCTAGTTTCAAGGAGTGCATTTCTTGACATTTAATATTACTTCATTCTTTTGTGACTCTTTACTATGTACAGTTGTTTATTTGCTTAATCTATATATATCTGAAATGTATTTTCATTTAGCTATGTCGACTATATTTATCAATTAACAATAGTTATTTCCAGTCATATGTCGACTTGATTTATCCAAATAAACTTGAAAAAAAAAACAACAACAATGTCTGCCACGTCTGTTCCATGTGTGGATGTTTTACTGACTAAAGGCGACAAAGGCAACTAAATTATTTGACACCTCTTAGGTACCTGATCCGACCTCTGGAATTTCTGGATGTCCTTTTATGACGTATTCACAGAATTATGTTGTTTATAGTTTTTATGAGATAGAACATTTCTTGTTATCTTCACCTTTTTCATTGTAGTAAGAGGGGTGATAGAAAGTTTGCGAACTAATTGAATAACTTCCATAAAAGAAATAAAATTAGATTTCGATGTTTATTATTATTTAAAGTAGTCGTCTTCAATTTTAATGCGCATCTGCAACCGCTCTGCCCATGCGCGAATCATGTGATCCAGGCGGTCACGTGACATCCTTCGCAGCGTTCTGTTCACAGAAGCTAGACTATTTTTACGAGTCTTATATTTCTTACCATTCAAGTTATTTTTTGAAACAAGAATTGTCCATTTGTCATAAATAGCCAAATCTCGGCGATAGGAAGGGTTGATAAAGATATCTTTTCCCACTTTGAACATGGTATCTATCACAACCCGACTTCTCTGTCTTGGGTACCTCGTTTTCCATTGTGGATAAAGTATAGACCCCTTCTTTTTATCATATCTGATATGTTTAAAGTCTAAAGTAAATGGTACTTTAGGGATTTAATAATTATAATATTATTTAAATATTCAACTGCATTTCTATCTGTAACTTAGCGATCTTTCTTAACAAATTTCTCAGCTACGGACAAATCTCTTCCCCAGCCTACTTTCACTGGATACCAGAATAAACATCATTATTAACCATCTCACTTCCTTCACTAAATAAATCAGTCCAATTAATGATTCAACTTCTGGCAAGTCATTTGTCTTCATAAACATTGTACAAATTACTATATGTTACTGCAAAGGAATTCCCAAGATGTACGTTAAACTTTACAATCTTTCGTTGCTCGAGTACGACTAAGTCAGCCATTTTTTTTTGTTACAAGTCACCTACATATTGACGTAATTTTCACATTGTCACTTCACAAACATGGAGCAATACATTATGTACCATCTGCTATCTGTAGAACATGTTTATGACTATCTGGGTTGCAAATTTCACTCTGATCTGAATAGTGGGTTTGTAAAGATACAGATAGTTCGAGAACTTTTTGATCACCCCTCCTATAAGACACTCATTATGATTGTGGAGTAGGACAGTATAAAATAATTATTATTTCTCATTACACCAAAATATTTAGTTATTATAAAAATACTTTCTTTGTTACAGATGCATGATATAAAATGATCGAATCATACCATTGACCTCCACTTCACACAATTCATTGTGTGCATAAGGGGATAACTGAGTGGGATATTGTGGAATCTGTGGTCTTTCGTTGTAATAGATGACGTACTGTCCATGTATAGGACATGGTATATCTATGACGGCGGATATCGATGTCAGACTGTAGTTTTTGTCATGAAAACATAATTGACCTTCAAATCTGTTTGTTGTGTTTGACACGTAAACATAAAATCCCAGAAACCTTTTCTTTAAGCCAGATATAGAAGGCGAACCTTAAAAATAAAACATTTTATGATATGAATCGACAATTTTATTGCTCTAGTTAGCTGAGATCTAGCATTATAGAAAAAAAACCTTATGTTCACCCGCACGTGACCTTCCAGGTGAACATAAGGATAAGATTATTTTTTTCTGTATTTAGATTGGACTAAACGTAGATTGAAAAGTAAATAAAAGCAAATTAATACAAAGAGTTCAAAGAAAGTATTTAAGTTTCATGCATATTCCAATTGCATAGACATAACAGTCATAACATTCACATGGAATAGGATGGGGTTGCCCCAACTTGCAGCACAAATTTTGTTATCAATTTGGTATCAAACTATTCATTGAAAGGCTTAATTATGTTCCCCCACCACCACTTCTTTCTAACATAGTACAGGCAAATGCCTCGTACATCTGTCCCTACCCCCCCCCCCCTCCCCCTGTAGTAAATGAAAAGAAAAAGAGTTTAGAAAATTCTACTTTTTGCTTATTTGGCTCCTCTACTTTCATTGCATTTGGCTAGGACTTCAGTTAATGTAATTGTGACAAGTACCTACCCCCCCCCCCCCGCCCCTCAACAAATGAAAAGAAAACGAGTTTAGAAAATTCTCCTTCTTGGAGGTGGAGTGGAGGGTTGGGTTTGTTCAGGGATTCCTCTCTGGTCGCCATTATTTTTTTATTATTTTTTTTCATACACTCTTTTCTTTTTAATTGACCCTGTATGACTGACATTTTTTCTCCATCGAATCTTAAATAAATTAAGAACTTCCAGAGGGGTACAACTGAATATGCTTATTTAACCCTCTCCTTTCAGTGCATTTGGCTAGGACGTCAGTTAATGTAATTTTGACAAGTAATCATTGAACCATTAAATAATATCATAATCATTACTGTTTTTGTGGTCAATATGAAAATTTAGCCACCTTTGAGGTAAAATATTTAGTGTTGTCTTTCAAATAATTCGATCGAATTACAGGTAAACAAGTCAGAGAAAGTCACATATTTATTTTTTTTTTCTTTCTCTTTTTTTTAAATCGAAGTGTCTTATATCATACCTAAATGAAATAGTTTTTTTTTTTAATTATCATTCCCATTAACTTGTAACCAGAATTTTCTTTAATCCGAGGGCAATGATGTTATTACCAGCTGATTAATAGATTAAGGAAGAGTTTTACCAGCAGCTGATCAGTGCCCAATAGGTACAAACGTTACCCAGTGGCTGCATTAACGTTGGTTGGGTATTTTTGTTTTATTCAGAATACGTTTTATTTTTTAATAGAATTTTAGTTGTTGTGGATCTGCTATTTTAAATTCAATGTTTGGAGCATTCATTTCCCAATCTAAAGATTTTCTAAACATATTTGCTATCTATCTGCATTCATCATTGACAACAAATTCCTCAGATTAGAGAGCATGATCTCTATTTACAGAGGGTAGTATAGTGAAGGTTTTGGTTAAAGTTTGATCATTATGACATATTCTTTCATAATACACAATGGTATAAATTACGACTTATTTCTAGCAAAGTAGTACAAGAGAACCAGTAAGACAGAGGAAAGTTGCATTTGACTTAAACAACCAGAGTCAGCAGCACCTAAAACTATATTGACTATGAATGATCTGTATCCTCAAAGACAACTCAAGTACAGGTATAAAATTGATGTGACAAAATAAATTCTTGGGGTTACATTTACTCTCATAATACTTAGCACATCAAATTAAAAAAAAAAGTTATAGTTATATTATGTACGGGATACAACACATACTGAACCCTTTTGTCAGAATGGAGCTGAGCTCCAATTAATGTGACGCTGACAAATATTCATTAATGGACCTCCATATCCTGAATGAGCTGTGATCTTTTGTGGGAGTGTAATACTTTAATATATTTTTATGCTGAGAAGAAAGAAAGCTGTGAAACTTGGCAGTCTTATTTTTGGTTTTCTTTACTTTTACTCGTGTTATTTTTTATTTATTTATTTATTTATTTATTTATTTATTTATTTATTTATTTTGATAGGAAAGTACGGATCAAGCACAGTGGTTTACAATCAAGAACTAGGTTTCATTTCACATTTTCAGTGCTTTATTATACTTGAATATGTTTTAACCTGATGTGTTTGGCTCTGGAAGAAACCAGTTACTTGTGCATTTAATATAAGGGGTTGAGCAATGTTGGACAGTATGTTGGTCCAATTAATATTCACAATTGTCACATGCAGTAACCAATTTATCATCACTGTACATGACATATCTCTCATGAAACATCAAAGAAAAAACACCACACCATTGGACAAATAAGTTAGATCTTGTATGCATTTAATTATTAAGTGCACTAAATTTTATCTAAATTTAAGCTATAACGGTAATAGCAATTTCAAAGAGCAATATAATTTTTCAGACATATGTACAAATTTGGATTCATACCCTTATTGCATTAATTAAAGTTCACTTGTATATAGATGTTGTAAACATTGTTTTACTGTCTCATATAGCTTGTAATACTAATTATACTACATTGCCTTAGTGCATACAATTTAAAAAAAAAGACAATCGATCCAGTGGGGAGTTTCTCGTGAAAGCAATGGTATTACAGATCACTGTAAAGCTGGAGGAGTTACAGTATTATTACAGTACAACAGACAAGTAAGCACTGTATACAGGGAATTGTGTTGCCCCTGTTTTAATTTTCCAATTTTGCGCTTGTCGAAGTGGGGGAATTTTAAATGGGGCAAATTCAGTGAATGCAGCAAGATCTCTTTTATATAACTGTGTCTGGGCAAATTTTAAAAGGGCAAAATTTTTTATAGGATGCAAGAGCGAATATAAAATGGGTTGAAAATAACAATTTTTACAGTTTACATGTGTAATTATGCTTTTCTCTTTTCCCAAAAAACGATTTTTTGTGTGTAAAGGGACAAATTTTAATCTAAGAAAGGTTTCCAAGTCTCATGTAAAAACATTGCAAACTTTGAATAAAGGTTCAGATTTGTATCAAATAAATATTTGCCAGATTTAGAACTTGTACTTTGGCAGCATCTAAATTATTATCAGTTGTGCATATGGCTGTAAAAAATTCAGCGTCATATTACAGAATCTTGCTTAAATACAGGCATATGTCTTCACGTCTGGCAATTTTGGGGCATCAATGGTTGGTTTTGTATAAGAAGATTACAGAGGTTACATACACTTCCAGATTAATGACCAGCCAGTTGCCTCACCTGGCATTATCAAAGGTAAGTGCTCTTTCAGCAAGGGATCTGACAATGCAAAGGCTTGCTCATCAATTAAAGATATCTGTTAACTGATAGGTAATTTATTCGATTTTCTGTAGAATGCAATGGTATGTATTATCCAAACAAAACAAAGATTTTCATTTAAATCAACCCCGCCTATATTTCAGTACTTTATGACAGTGGATGGACAGTGCTCTTAATTACTGCATCAGGAATCATTCCAGGTTATATTCTTGGGAATACAATAAAGCATTATCTGGAGCTGCATATGTCACTGCTTTAAAGATATGTCTGCTTTTATATCTTCTAAAGGACAGTGATAGGTTGCGATACCTGATATCAGAGAGGGCATCCTGAAAAACTCTAGTAGCATTCATCGCTACATGTACCTGCGTAAATACGAAAATTTCAAATGATTTTTGCATTATCCTTTTGCACTTCATATAGCTTGGAATTTCAGTAGCCTTTAGCATCCGTCAAACAGATGGAGTACCAATTCGCAAGTGTAAAATGTTTGAAAAATACGCTTGTTCCAAATGAAACAAGGAAGTCAATTCCTTGCCAATTAGCAGTGTCATGAGCAATTGATTGACGTCACATTTCCACCAGCATAGTATATTTGAAATTGAATGGTGCCATTAAAAAAATATTTACAAGAACCAGGAAAACATACGTTGGAAAGGAGCATCTACAAGAAAAACAGTGAACACTATCTTTAATTTAGCAATGATATAACATGCCCATCTACATCCTTTATATAAACTAATTTACTACCAAATCAGAGAGAATTATATACTATATTGTGCATATGTGTATTTATAGTGTATTAAAATGATTTTTACTAATTTAAAAACATTTATGTGTTGTTGTTGTTTTTTTTTTTTATCACAGTCATTAACTTTTCGAAAAAGTAGTACATATAACATATTAAACTTACACTATAGTGCTGTGAGTAACCATGGTATGTGAGGTTGTAAACTCAATGCTGAACAAAAGTTCTGAATATTGTAATAAAGAAATACATAAAGAAATAAGCAGCCAATACTTTACCTTCCTGATTTGAAATGAGTTCAATCATCAAGAATCACTAAGAAGTTCTCATACTTGTCATGTGTATAATAACTATGGGATCTGCCTCAGTGGCAGACACAAGGATAAACATTTAGTCAAAGTACTGTCCTTTTTTTCAGTACCTTGTGCAGCCCTGTAATATATAATGTCAAATGGAGAAAATGCTCATTTCTAATCCTAGCTATTTCAAAAATAAAATGTTTATTTCATAATTGTAGGTGTGTGTGTGTGTGGGGGGGGGGGGGGGGGGGGGTCATGAAACACGGCAGTTAATAGGATGCACATGAAAGATATGCCCTCTTCTTGGGAAATATAAAAAAAAATGATTTTTTGGAATATTTGACATTTTCTGGATAGAGAGAGTAGACAAGAATAGACTGATTTATATTATCTATTACAGTTATTATTTAGGAACAATATTATAAATAAAAAAGAATGTGTTTTTAACAAGGATCATGATTTATTTCCGCTATATCAATTTTGTTTTTCCGTTGTTGATGCATTTATGTATATCTTTTTTTCTATATACTTTCAATGACGTCTCATTTAATTTACTGATCTCATTCTGTACCTGTCCAATCCCACAATATAGACGCTTGTTAGCTAAATCAATGTTATGAATCTGTACGTAAAATTACATTTTGAATAAAGACTATTTTAGTGTAAAAACGGTTTAATTTTCCCTTTATGCTTAAACATTCTGGCTAATCTTTCCCATTCAAAATAGCCTGTATTTATATCATGTAATGAAACAATAAAGGAATTAACCGCTATTTACCTGTTTATAGCAATTCATTTTATCCTCTTCTTTGCAACAATCGCGAAGCAAAACAAACTTATATGTTTATAATTCCACTGCCATGTTTACAACCAAATGCGAAGCAGTAGTTTATCGTCTCCAAGAACGCTCATTTACCCGGAAGTTATAAAGCGAAAGTGAAAATCAACGAGACTTACTTATTACCGTATTAAAATATTTTCCTCCATTTAATCAATGCGGCATTAATATTATGTCAGAATGGATTTTTGCAGTGCTGTAAGATAATGCTTTTCATAGTGCTCAGCTAAATTAGAATGATTCGAAATTGATTTGAAACAAATATAATTGCAAAGGATCCTTATTACATGTACACAGGTAAGCATTGAATTGCTGTAAAAAAATATTCTAAATTTAATTCCTTGTCTTACAAAATAACCTTTATATTTCAAGTTTCAAGCAGAAAACAGTGTTGTGACAGGAAGTAAAATACTTACCCCATTGTGAATTGTCTGTTCTGTAATATATCTTTATATCATGAATGCTGTAGATGGATGTCAGATTTACCCACCAGGTTGCAGTAAAATACTTATCAGCTGAAATAACACACTGTCCCCCAAAGGCTGAGAGGTTAGTTTTCAGGCCATCAACAGCATTACTTGAGTCAAATATTTGTTCTTCAAACGTATTACTGATATACACATGAGATTGATGTGTGGGCTTATATAAAGCTATATTTTCTGAAATTGAAGAACATTTTGAAAATATTGCTGTTTTTATTTGATATACGCTTTCTGTACATTTCGTGTTATCTTTACTACTACATATTCTTAAAACAGATTCAATGCATTTAAATATTGATGTAAACATTTCATAAATATTGTTAAACATTACATTTTTTCATCATCACATTACATTATAATCTCTTTGAAAAAAGTCATACCATATCCATGGATAATTTGCAGAAGTGTTAATATCGCACTTGCATGTAGCATGTTGCTAGAGCACATTCAAACCTATGCGGAAGTAAATAAATGATGTTCATTATCCGAAATCCTTGGTTGCTACCTGATAAGCAAATATCACTAAGTGTTGATCTTTTTGGCAGATGTCTGTCCTTAGAAACTCTTAAATTTAAAGTCAACATGCGTTACAATTGTAAGTAAATTAAAACTGCTTAAACTACACCTGTAAGTTTTTTTATGACATTGTAAGCATCCTGATTTTTATCATATCTAAACCACATGTAACGCTAGGGGGGAAAGACTGACCTGAAAATGTTCAATGTTGTTATTCAGTACACGTTTAGTAGAAATAGATGATAAAAATATAATCCTCATAAACATTGATCATCTGATAAACGTAGGCACACTATCAAACAGTACACTATTTCTGAAGTGCTGTGTTGTTGTCACGTGCTAACTAAAATATGAATATAATATTTAATTGTCTTTCTGTTTAAAAAAAAAGCAAGTCGTTGTAGAATTTATAAAAATCAAGATCCTAAGATTTGCAAAAGAAACAGTTCATACTTCTTTCAATATTTCAATTATACTCTTTACGCAATAAATTCATTTGAATAAATTCAAGTTTGAAATCACATCATCTCCTCCATATTCATGAATCACTATTTACATTTCTTTATGTTTGATCTCCTCTCTTTGAAAGATTCAGCAACCATCAGTGAGAGCATCCACAAAGAATAGGCATGGGGTGTACAGTTGCATAATATCGCCCCGACTTCGTTTTAGTTGCCACTGTAAATAATATTCATTGTTGAAGATTTCTAAAAAGATTGTTTTAAATAGGGCATACCAGTTTCTTAAAATATTTATCTTTTAACTTTTGAGGAAGTGTAGATCAAAACCCTTAAAGAACTTATCGCATGTTTCTAAATTATTTGAAATTGAAAGCGTAAAACGATCCTTATGACCACAGTTTATAAATTTTGTGTTTTGCTGGTAATAAACCGCGGTAATTAACCAATTATTGACTCAAATGAAAACCCCTGAATTAAAATTAGATAGCGATAACGTGACCCTGTGGCGTCAAAGGCGACGATGGCTATCACGCAGGACTGTTAAGACGTACTACGAATAAATCAATGGAATATATATGTGCATAAATACATACCTTTTTAAACTGAATTTATTTTTGTAAAGCTACTATATTATCACATGACTTTAATTTTAATTGAAATAAGATTGTATACCCTGCTCTGTACGGACTTTGGTTTGGTCACGTTATTTGACGGTCATGTGATAAATGCATGAAATGTGTACTGTATGTAGGTCATAAACAAATTTCAATATCGCAAGGGCATACATGTACCCTAGTTAGAATTAAAAAAAACAGTAATAGATTGTATCTATATAACATGTAGTTTATGAAAGTGCTGCTGCTTTTAATAGAATTCGCATTTTAATAGTTTAATTTTCTAGTCGATATATGTTTGACCTTTACCATGCATTTTATTTATCTATTTAGTAATGCTCTCTATTTCAGAAAAGTAGCAGCCCTTTTCAAGTTAAAGAATGCTTCAGTTATGCATATTCAAAAAATGGTCAAGATCTATTGATTGTATGTCCTTGCGAAAAGGCGATTTAATAAGGCATCTCGGCGTGAAACATGCACACCCTGTATACAAAAGCACGGTAGAATTAATTCAATACATTCTCTCGATAGTTTTTGAATAATGGCACTAAACAAAGGTTTCATATTTGTATTAAAGGCCTACCTAAGATTTGCAAATAATATTCTACCCCGGTATTTAATAATAAAATGCGTTTTTCACTGTGGAAAAATTACATGATCCGCCTCTCCCTGCACATAAAATGCCTCAAATTTTACCATGATGACGTCATGTCGAGAAGTGCATTGCGATCAGTGACTTGTTTATATCTTGCTGTGCGGGATTTAACTAGCAACAAAAATGAATGCAACGGTAAGTTTTGATGTAGTTCATCACTCTTACGCAGTTTAAAGCTGCAAATTATTTCATTTTCTGTTGTTGTGAGGAATTGCTATATTTGTGTGATGTCACAGTAGACATTTTCTGTGTAAATTAGGCACCGCCCCCTTGATGCAGCCTTAACTGAGCTGCGCAGCTCCCCTAATGTAGATTTTCCGTAAGATCCGTGGAATTCCATAACAAATTCCGTGGAATTCCATGGAAAAAGTGTTCATGGAATTCCGAGGAATTCTCAAGAGTATTGGGACGGAACTTTTTCGGAATGGTATGGAATTTCAAATCTAGCCTGGAAAAGAGCGGAACAATGCCAGAATAGAAATTTGCGGAAATAGCTGGAAATCCATGGAATTCCAGGATATTTGGAAATCTATGGAATTCCACGGAAATCCAAGGAATTCCAGGAAAATACAAAAAAATGAAATAATCAAAATAATTCAAGGGCCAAATAATTACAAAAAAATGACTATATGACAATTTTTTATAAATCAAATCTATATTTTCAGAATAAATAATCATTTTTGCTTTACAATGTCTTTGGGGACAAATATTGCATACACACTTCTATGTATAATGTAAGCACAAATTTAAAAAAAAAAGTATTATCACTGAAAGTATTTTACATCAAAGGATACTTAAACAATCTTAAAAATCCACAGAAAAATATCATTACTGGATGATCATCTTGGTTTAATTAATGAGAATTATTATAATATACATGCATGTTCATGTAGTAAATTACAGTCTGCATGAGAAACAAATGACTTTTGTTTAAAGAAAATCCTTTGTACCTAGAGTAATCCCAAACATATGACATTTTTGATAATAAAACAAATTAGATTAAAAAAAAAAAATTAATTATGACCTTTTGCTTCATTAAATGAATTTGGGAAAGGTCACTAAAGCCTTAAAAGGGTATATTTGCAACATTTGTATACAGTTACAATGATCTTCCAGTGGTCCATAGACATTTACCATACAAAGTTAATGACTAGAGTGACAAACATAGGTATTAAGTACACAAATATCTACTACACAACTATATTTGGAAGATCCCATAAAATCAACACATGCTATTTTTTTCCCCAACATGCCCCAAGATCCTTATTATTGAAGGTCCTGAACTTCTAAAGTGTTGGCTAGAATCACTTCCTCACTGGTTCTGCTAGAGGATGGTCAGATAATTGTTGTCACAAATGGGTTTACTTTTGGTACGACGGCTTCGAAAGCTCAGCAAGTTTGATGTTGATCATTCCCAAAGACACTTCAAACTTTTCTTGCTCAATTTCTGAAAGAAAAGATTACCATAAAAATGTATGATATCTATCTCATAAATAAATATATGACAAATAATAAACTAAAGCTATACAAGACAATTGGTTCTTTCAACCTGGCAGATCAGTTTGATACTGTAAAATAGGAATTTATTATCTTGTAATTTTTTGTTCAGATTAGGATTGATTCCTTTTTAAACTAATAGAAGTTGTGAAATTAAAAAAAAAAATGTGTTTGTGAAAGATTGATGCCCACATATGGCAGCTATGGCTAAGGTTTAAGTTTGTCAAATGCAAGTCAAACTCTAAGGTCAGGGTCAAAAGATAAAAATGTTGTTACCCAAAGAAATGTCTTGTCTCAGGGAAAATAACTGTGAAATATGAAAGCCCTAGCACCAAACATTGAAAAGTTATGGCGAAGGATAAAGTTTATTGAAAGTAAGTCAAATGTCAAGGTCAAAATTAATAGTGCCCAAGGGAAGGTCTTGTCACAAGAAATATACTTGTGAAATTTGAAAGCCCTATCACCAACAGGCCTTTCAAAATCTGCCGGTACCAGGTACTTTTACCCGGCTGAAATCATGATTGTACCGGCATAAGTATTTGATGGGGGAAAATTCTTTAACGTATTTTGTATTTAATTAAAATCGCTTCCACAAGGTACCTCTTATTGTTGTAAAAGTACCATCTGTTTCTGATCTTTTTGAAAGCCCTGCGCCTACCATTCAAAAGTTAAGGACAAGGTTAAAGTTTTTAAAAAGTGGATCATAATCAACGGTCAAGGTCAAAATATGTCAAATTGTTGATATCCAATGGAAGGCCTTCTCACAAGGAAACACTTTATGAAGTATGAAAGCCAAACCTGAATCCCCTTCACCCAAGGATGTTTTGTGACAAGTTTGGTTGATCCTATGGTTCTGAGAAGTCAAAAATGTGAAAAGTTTACAGTCGACAGACTAACACCAGACACTGATCAGAAAACTCACCTGAACCTTGAGCTCAGGTGAGCTAAAAAGAAAATGTTAATTAACTTAGACCCAATCATGTCTCTTTGTTTATACACTTTAAGTATAAATAAAGAGACATGATTGTGTCTAAGTTAATTAACCTTGAATATGAGAGAGAACATTGTAAATTACATAAACTATGTACCCTTAAAAACATTCAGCAAATAAAGTTAAGGTATGAAAAAAAGTACATTAGTAAATATAATTTATATACCCTATAAAACATTCAGTTTTGGCTTGTCAATGGCTCGTCTTTTGTCTCTTAAGCTTCTGATTAAAAGCACCTTGAACAGGAGTTTGGACGCCTATGCTGCCTTTGATATATTATCCTCCATATTTGCAAAATCCGTTAACTGACCCTTGAAAAGAGGAAAAGACGAATCAATATGCAGATGTAGTTGCTTTAAATGCACATTGGCATATTTACAATGTAACAATATAGACAAAGCAAATAACATAAAGTGAATATATAGAATACATTTGTTCTAAGCTTCAAACATGCAAATACATGTACATATACATGTATTTTTTCTTTTGGAAAAATTAGAAAATATTAAATAACTGTTATAAATACATGTAACTTCCATCCATCAACAATTCAGTATTGAGTAAGATAATATATTAGTACATGTATAGATGTACTTCTTTATTTCTGGAAATTTATATCTGCAACTAAGATTATAGGTTTGTGTGAGAATATGATGAATGACATTGACAAGGCGTAGGTATAAGCCTGTGAACAGGACAGAGAACTGACATGGGAAACAAGTTAAAAGCAACAACTTCTTAAAATAACTAAAATATATTTGAAAGAGTGGAGTCTAACGTTTATAATAATTTTTCTCAATGCCTGGCTAACATTGATAAACACATAATTTCAATTCTTTTGATTTTATTGATTAGGAAAATAATTAAAAAATCTCCATTCTCACAAGCTAAGTGACTGAATGACTTAGCATCTACACCTACATATTAGGACATTTCTTCAAACTTGATGATTATATGCCAGCGCTGTGCAAATCGAGTACTTCAACTATAAAATAATAAAAGTAAGTGTTGTGAATGATCGTGAACATGCATTAAAAAATAGATATAATTATTTACATTGTACTCTGTAAATGTAAGTAGTACATGTACTAAGGAATGTTATTAGCTAATAATTTGGACCAGAGTTCTGAACTGGCCCCAAAGAGGCTGCCGACACCACTGAGCATGGAAGAGAATTCCATAACGTCCCTGCATGGGGGGGGGGGCTATATCTAAATTATCTGTGCAAGTACTAAAGTTCTGAAAGTAAGGAAGACTTGAAATACCTTTGTTGGTGGTACTTGTAGTCTGTGAAACTAAATAGAGGCTTGGGTCTACCGCAACTAAGTTGTGCACAACTTTATATCATATAGAGCATTATTAGTCTACCTCCGTCTACACGTTTTTTCTGCATTGTAAACATGGTAAAGATAACCAATTTGATGTTGCAACATGTTGGAGACACTAATAGTGTTATGATGTCTGTGTACGATGTAACATGGACTGTCGTGGCGCAATTGGCAATGTGCCACTCGCATCTATAGCGAGGTCTAAGGACATGTAAGAACGGAGGAAATTCGGGTTAAAATCCACACATTGTTCAAACATATTTTGATAAGAGATGTTTAGAGTTGTACAATAATTATTACAGAAATGAAACTGCGCTCGCCCTAATGGTTTCACCGTCGGGCATTCTATGTGTGTGGTGCCCAGACTGAGGAACAGTAGCAGAAGCAATTATCCATTCAACTTCAAGGACACATAAAATACTGTACATTGTACCTACCGGTTCTTAAAATGTCTGCATCTTTTGTCAAAATACAAATTCCATTCCAAGCTAATGATGACAGCAGTTCCCTTCTTCTTGACACTCTCTTTCCTTCTGTCCAACAATACAACATGGCAGCCGAATTGTTGATTTTTTGCGGGCTGTTGTTTAAATTATTTGTTCATCGAGCCCGACATCGAGCCCGACGTAATTGTACTATGAGCCGACAGTTTAAGAAAAAATTCTAAGTTATTTTTCATAGCTTTCCAGAGCAGAAAATGTCTAAGTTTCTCATTTTATCAGGTTTTCCATAGAATTCCACAACTTTCCAAACCTCAAAATGTCTAAGTCCAAATTTGTTATTCAAATTCCAAAAGATCCCAAAAACTTCCAAAAACACACTAATACTCTTGTATGGAAATGTTTGGAATTCAATGAAATTCCAAAACTTTTCCAAACCCTTTGGAAAATCTACATTAGGGTCTTCACTTTAATCTTACTAAAATATACGCGATGCAATTAATGTTCTGCGTTTTGGACGAACAAATCATTGATTTTATCGATATGAAATTGAATATCCAACCTTATGTTTTAGATTTGTCAGCAAGAAAAAAAATTGAAAAGTTTGTTAACATTGTAAATAGAGCAGCGACGATACCGAAGGAGACGAGGCGAAGACGAGGAAACTCGCCACCACAATACAATTTGATTTGTCATCTTATCACATATATTTACTTATTTGATTCACAAATTTAATATTGTATAACTTTGTGAATCTTCATTCTTAGCATAACATTAATTTATTTATGTTTTGTAAAGGATGGCAGTCTTGAAAAATAATTTTCCGATCACAAAACATTGCCGTAATCGGAGCTGTACAGATTCTAAATGTTTCATTTAAAAAACGAAAATATCTCAAAAGCCTTATACCTTAGAACTAGTTAATGTTTCTATAGTAATTCAAAAGCATGCTAGGAATTAATTTTTTCAGCATTTTTCGTAATTTAGCTGCATTTGTCGTTGATTACTCGGTAATTAGTGTGCATACAGTATTCTCATCTCTCTATCACTGAATTGTCGCCTATGACGTCAGAGCAGTATTTTGCTGAAATCCGACTGAAATATGCATATTGCTGTAATTAGTTTGCATATTCTCATCTCTCTATCACTGAATTGTCGACTATGACGTCAGAACAGTATTTCGACGAAATCCGACTGAAATATGCATATTGCCGTATTTGAATTTCAACTCTCAATATCTCTTAAAATATGCTTTCAACACCGTTTATTGTATTCAGTATTTTAGTAAACAAGGTTGTAGATATTTTTCATAAAATTACGATTTTTGAAAGATCATGCGATAAGTTCTTTAAAATCAAAATAATCAATCATCAACTATATTTGTAAAATATTCTGGTGGAATAAATGAAAATCTACAACTTTCCATCGTATAAGAAAGAAAGAAGAAAATCTCACAAAATCGTTAGAAATAGATCTAATATTCCTTGAGAAGGAAAGATATTTAGAAGAAAATATCTAAATCTAAGTATTTGTTTCCTTTCAGACGTTTTCTTCTAATCATTCCCCTGTTCATCTTTGGCAACCACGATTGGTGAAATGCTTGCAAAAATCAGATACCTCAGGTCCCAGTAAAATATATGTATAAAAGGATTTAAACGAACAGTATTTTCATTTAAAATGTTTTGATCAGAGTGTTTGTTTTTGTTTATTTGTTGTTTAACGTCCCTCTCGATAATTTTTCACTCATATGGAGAGGCCACCACTTGCCGGTGGAGAGCTGCAAATTTTGTCCTATGCTCGGTACTTACGGCCATTGAGCAGTGAGGGATCTTTTTCGTGCCAACACTACTGCGACACGGGACTTCGGTTTATACGGTCTCATCCAAAGGACCGGTCTCCACGTCCCACAGTGGGATTCGAACCCGCGACGTAAGAATCAACTCCATACCTCGTGACTCTAGAGCAGACGCTCTAACCACTGCGCCACGTTGATCAGAATGAAAAAATAGCATGTTCCCAAACATACTGATATTATCTTGTCAATTTCCGTTATGACAACGAGTACACAATGTACACCATGTATTTTAGAGCTCTCTCATACATTATTGTTATATTTTTGTAGAAGTATGCATATTGATTTAATTAAAAGTTGGATTTATTTATGAATAGTAAACCTTTGGAACTTTCTGTTAAAACGTCTGAATGGAGACGTTCCGGGTAAAAACGTTTTGTGTGCTGACGATATAAGCTGTATTTAGATATGAAGTAGCGCATATATACTTAAATTTTATGAAACTGTTAAAGGACTTTTGAAACCAAAAATGTTTCTTAAAAAGGCGAAGACCAATGTAAACGTAGCTCTACATAAACTTACAGACAATCTCTTAAGTATGTAAACGATTTTTGGGAGGTTAATATGACCCCAGCAAAGCTCTTGATGATCTCGAAAAAAAATCTTTCTGTTTGCTACACATATTACGATATTCAACCAAAAAAGTTCATATTTAATTTCAAAGACGCTTGACCAGCAGAGAGGAGTTCCATTAAGTACACAACACACAGTAATATTAATTCAGTTCATTAACCTTTCAATTATTAATTAATCGCACTGAACATAAGTTTCACATCTGCATCAAAAAAATAAGAAAGAAAGAAAGATTCAAATCTCTCTGCGCATAATTATAAAATGTGTCAAATTTTACCATGATGACATACTGTCGACAAGTGCAATCAGTGACTTTTTATGTATTGCTGTGTGGGATTTAACTAGCGACAAAGAAACAGTGGTAAATTTGAAAACGTTAACTACAATTTTGCTATTTAAAGTAGCAAATGTTTTAGGCTTTTTTTATTTTTGGAATTTTATATTTCATATCAGATCTAACATTACCTGTTTAGATAAGGTCCCGTTCCTTTATGCAGCCATTACAGAACTGATTAAAATGTACTTGTTTTCTTAACATCTTATATAGAAAAGAAAGTTACACCTACCTCTTTCATATCAGCATTGTTAAACGCCGATAATTTCAGATAATGTCTCAGAAACTATTCAATGATATATGCTAAGAAAATATTGTTTATATTGTGAATGCATGTTTAATTTATAATGCAAATAATTGTATTTGCAAAGACTATATTGAGTAACATTCGCTGCAATTCGTTAGAAAATGAGGAACAAAATTCAAAAGAAAGAAACATTTAAAGATTTATGTAACGAGCATTTTTAGTGTAGGTAATTTTTCCTTATTCATATAAAAAATATAGATGAAATAGTTCCTGCATATGAAAGAAAAAATGATCCTTGATCATTTGAAAGGGAATTATTTAAGGTCGTTAACTTCTTTTCTGTTTATTTTTATATTTATTTATAGGTAAGGTAACGATAAGCATATTTAAAGAGTAATGTACTATTGTAAAGAGTAATGCAATTGGGTACTCTAAAATCTCAAGATCTGTAATTTTACATTTACATGTACAGAAAAAAATATTGGTCTGAAAAGTTCTTCCTAGCATTTTCCAACAATCGTTGTTTGGATTAACATCGACATTAAAATATAACATTAACATGACATCATTATATACATGTAATCAAGTGCATTGTTGAGATATTGTCAATTCCTATATCAACAGATTTTAAAGATTAATGAAATGAAGTTTGAAGATAACGAACACTAAACATGCTCAAAATCTAATTAAAAAGTACAAAATTGTAATCAGAACGGCCTCAGTTGTCATGTTTAGAGTGAGCATCTTCTGTTGATGGGTCACGGCCACCGAGAATTTATTTTCTATGATCGGGTAAAGGAAAGAATCTGTAGACATTAAACTGTGAAAACACTGGCTTATCAAGGCATATAAGAAAACATTGCCTTGTCCATTTGGCTGGCCTTGCCTCTAAGTTGATCTGGCTTCTATTTTGGTCTCCATTGTTTGTTTTTTAAACAAATTTTTTTACCTGGCCTCAAATTTGGCTTTTGTCAAAACTTGGCCTCAATTTTGGTTGATTTTATTGATTATCTATTGATCAATTTCAACTTTGAAGACTATAACACAGGCCATATAACTTTACTTTCAATGCAAAAGCTCCACAATGATTAAGTTAATGTGACTTTAATTTTTGTTTCATTGCCAATGCATGATTGATGATATATACACAGTAAAAAAAAATGCAGTATAAATTATCTTTATCAACACAAAAATTGATAAGTGCAGGATTACAGTATTTAACTGGTTAACTTCAACCTTACAAGAAACTCCCTGTCATGAACCGTGTTGAAGATATATATATATATATATATATATATATATATATATATATATATATATATATATATATATATATATATATATATATATATATATATATATATATATATATATATATATATATATATATATTCGATAACTAAGGATTTGTTTAAGATTTTGTGTGGAAATCCAAAAGAAAAAAAAAATATTCTCTATCCGAATTTTGCTTTTTTGATCGAAGAAAGGGAGGTACCGCTTATAAGGGGATGAATTTTGAATCCGGTATTTATTCATATATATTTTGTTTATAAAAACAATACCGAATGTAGCGAGGTCGTTTGCATCAAGATTCTGCTTATAAAGAAGTCAAAGCTGTCCCAATTATTAAAAAAAGATTATCGAATAAAACGAGATACTAATGACACGGATGACAGCACTTGCTAGTCCCTGGTAAATAACAGTAAAGATGTTTTAGAGACCGAATTCTTTTTGTTCGTTTTCTTTATATTTCATTCAGTATGCTTTCTAGATTTAGATGACAACCTAAATAAGCATAGTAGTTCTCAATAGTCACCCAACCCTTTGTTTATAACTATTGCTATTTTTTATATACTGAAAGGAAAATAATTAAACTCTTTCTTTTCAATTGGTCTACTACAACTGCGTCTCATCATGGTTAAAACAGTTCTGAATTAGTTCAACAATGATTCTGGCTTGTTCGACGTAAACATGAGTAGCTTACCTTTGAGCTTAAGGTTGAAAGACATGTAGCTAAAATTTGGGATAAGTTAAATAGTCATGATTTATGTTTTTAAAATGTCCCGTGAGAATAGAACGAAAAATTCCATGCCCTAGTGAAAATTTTAGAGGTATGAGCATTGCCTTGCTAATGCAAAGACACCATCAGAATTAAATTGGTGACCAATTTAATTTGTCCCTATGCAGTGTATCGCAGCTAGAACGAAAACTTATGTTAACAGGAAGCATGAAAGTCCGCAAAGAAGAGACGTTTTCAGGTAGCAACAATACATCCTGTTCTATAGAGATAAGTTAAATCTACCAATGAATCAGATTGCGAAATACAAGACAAACTGCTAGTAACATTCCTGTAAATCCTAACGACAGAATTAGAGAGAAATCTGTACCCAAAAATTTTGCAAGGGTATATGTACAATGAAAACTCTCTAATCCGACACCTGTGCAATCCGTCACTCTATACTCTGACGTTAAATTTCGCTACCATTTTAATACTTTCCATGTTTCTTTACACTGTGCAGTCCGACACCCTGTCTATTCTGACACAAAATTCGTCTCCCAGTGCATGTCGGATGAAACATGTTTCACTGTATATGGCTCAAAAAAGCAGGCCATAATTTTAAAACAAGTGTCCCCATTAAAAAAAGACGTTCCAAGAGATATTCTTGTGGCCAACAGCGCACGGACTCAGAGTAGTAACTACTTAGTCCCCTATTTGTCTCCCAAAAAGCAATTATGGGAAGAATTCGACCTTGAGGTCCGATTTCAAACACCACTAAGGAACTGAGGCAAAAGGAATGAAGCCTCATTCCTAATCGAACAATCAACCATCTAATCAATTGAATTCCATTATCAAAATGATACCTGCTGCTGTACATGCAGGGCGACAAAATGCGCGAAAATGACTTTAGAGATTTGGATTTTAAAATTCAGACGCAAAACTCTACAGTCAATAACTGGGGTGCTTGAATGTTTTTGAATCGATTTGTTGCCTTAGTTTATGCCAATAATGAAATAGAATTATATCTGGCCATCACTGTATTGAAAAATAATGAATGCAAGCGTTATATATTAGGGATGCATTTCCTTTTCCTTTCAGTATATGTATGATTTAAATGAAGTCGCAATATGTACACTGTATCTTAAAACAAATCTTAGTCATCTAAATTAAGTCCATACCAATATAATTCCAATCTTGAGATTAAAAGTTCGAATAGTTCCATGTTCATCAAAATTGATATAAAATAGATCATATACAGATACCGCAGTTAAATAGCATATAATTGGGATACACTTGGTATTGCAAGGAAATTATCATCATAAACATATAAATATTTAGCTAGTTATAATTTGTACTATTAATATTCCAAATAAGCCTACTATCAAAAATGTTTTGAATCTTGTTTTTTTAGAGTCAAATATGGAGATAACGAACAGTATTCAAGTTTGACGTCCATTCAAACAATACAAATCGGGAGCAGAGCAAGCACAGACTTAAAGAAAAATAAGTGCGCAGGTATGTTAAGGCAGTACCTAGATCATATTTCGGCGAATTTAGACTTTTTTCGTAAAATGGAACATTGATAAATCGGAAAAGTCATAGATAAAACATTTACTATTATTATCCCTTGTATAGACGTCATTGAGTCTTAGGCTAAAAGAAGCACTCCACTACGACGTCATCACGTGACGTCTATAAATAGAAAAATTGCCTTAATGAAAAAGTGAAAAGTTCAACACTACCCCGGAACTAAATCATTTCTTTTAGTGAAAATAATTATGTAAAAACATCACTGAGCCATGAAAAGTGCTGCTAGAATCCTACTCTCCCGACATAGAAAAAAATATTCCAAAGTTTCACATAACCTTACCAAAATTTTTACATTTTATACATACGATCAAGGAATTGTTATCAATTCATGTTAACCACACGACTCTAGCAGCACTTTCCAAGTACTATAGAATACAAGCTTTCGATACAAACAAAAAAATTGTTTCAAAGTATGCGGTGTAGTGTTGAACTTTTGCATCTTTGTTGCTATAGAACGGCAAAGGAAAGGCGGATCGGGCTTTCAAAGCACTGCCTGTGTTCATTATAAGAAAACATGATAAGAATATATCTGCGTACCTGATTCTTAATCTTTAATTCCTTATGAATCACACATAACATTCACGGTAAATGCTTTAAAACTCCCATTTCATCTATTTGTTTACATGAATTCTCGTCACATTTCATTTCACTCGGCAAATATTTGATCAATAGTTATGAGGTCATGGGTTTGGTATTTAACCCCCGTGCTAAATACTTAGCTATTTATACCACCCAAAAACGACAAGATTTAGTTTATATTATGTTTTGAATGATTCCATTCATTTCTTTGACCTGAAATTAAACTTTAAATATAGATATTAAGAAATCATTATTTCTAAAGATCACGTCATACAGCTTACTATGACGTCATATCATAAAGGCAAGTGGGATATCTCTGGGTGTAGCCTTAACATACCCGCGTGGTGGGATCAGGTGCCATAGCGGAGTGAGCATCCCCTGCCGACCGTCAGTCAGCATTTGACTTAATGAAAGGTTGTGTTTGCTGAACAGGTCATTGTATCGACCATAAAACTTAGAAAACTATGACTTCAAACGAAACTGTTGATATCCTTGTTTCATCAATTTCTTTGCCTTGTTTAAGAAATTGTCCATACAACAGAGTCTCAACTAATTTTTTATTTGTCTAAACTATTTTTTATTTAAATATCATCTTTTCAAGGTTTGATTGTTAATGGCTCCTTCTTCAACTTACAAAAAACTGTCCTGAAGCACAAAATTGAAATGATAAAATTTCACTTTTCAAATTTGAGCAGAATGTAGCTGAATTGGTAAACAAATTTTGAAATTCCAGATCGAGAGGTTTTTACTGAAAATATTTTAAAAATTTTCTATCGTCTTACCTGCATTGTTGCAATGCCATACAACTTGCACAACTATATGCAAATGCAGATTATAAATTTCTCAATTCCTCAATGCAGGAATTTCATGACTACGTAGTGTGAATGCAGACTTCATGTATGTTGAATTATTATGTCTGTCATTGCAGGCATTGACCGACTCCAACGTCAGTGAATGCAGGCATTGGCTTACTATACAGTCAGTTAATGCAGGCATTAGCCGACTACTTAGTCAGTCAATGCCTGCATTGGTCAACTACACAGTCAGTCAATGCAGGCATTGGCTGACTACACAATCTCTCAATGCAGGTATTGGCCAACACCACAGTCAGTCAATGCAGGCATCGGCCAACACCACAGTCAGTCAATGCAGGCATTGGCCGACTACACAGTCAATGCAGGCATTGGCCGACACCACAGTCAGCCAATACAGGCATTGGCCGACAACACAGACAGCCAATGCAGGCATTGGCTGACACCACAGTCAGCCAATGCAGGCATTGGCCGACTACACAGGCAGTCAATGCAGGCATTGGCCAACACCACAGTCAGTCAATGCAGGCATTGACCGACTACACAGTCAGTCAATACAGGCATTGACCGACTACAATCAGTTAATGCAGGCATTGGCCAACTTCATGGTCTTTCAGAGGAGGCATAACCTGACCCCTCAGTCTCTCAATGTAGAACTTGGCTGCATTTTACAAGGTTTTTTTTCTTTTTTTTTTTTTTCTTTTTTTTTTTTTTATCAAATAAGGAAATGTGATCATTAACAATTCTTACGTCATGGATCAGTAGAATGATGAACACTTTCAGAATCATTTGAAATTAATAAGTGAATAATATGCAGCCAAGAATTTTTTAATACATTGTTGAATAATGGACACAAGAAATATCTTGTGAGTTACATTTGAATTTTTTTACACTATAGTTTGATATAAGTTCATTTCATACATTAAAAGGATGCCACCATGAAAATGATCCTAACTACTAAATATCTACGAAGTACTGTGTGTGCTTAGTACCTGATAAAAATCCACATCATTTCACTGCGGGGAACTTGGTGATATTTCAACATGAATGAAATATTTCCGAACAAACCGTACACAAATAATCAAATAAAACAGAAATATCAATTGGTTGTAAAATAGTCGAAATTTTCCTGCAATATATAAAGATTCGGGTCATATTAAAAGAGTTTTTGCTCCTCTGTCATTTTCTTTTCCTTCGGTCTGCATTGTAAATTAAAGCCTGTGTATACCTGAAAAAAAAATGCAGTGTTGGTAAAGTTATCAAGAAAATTTGATCATAATTACTCTTTGAAAAAAAATATTTACGATAATTTTTTCAGATATATTCTGACAACCATTTATTTTGACTATGTTTATGACTTGGAACAGTTGGATTACCAAGTACTGAGTAGTTTAAATAATTGTTTAAACTAGAGATATTATTGGAACAGTGGTGGCATTTTGTTTTCTAAGTTGGATTAATAATAATTAATAAGTATTTTCAAACATTCAGTATTTAACTGGTTTTTGGGAGTTCATTATCATTTTATAGGTACCGCAGTTCGATTTCCAGTCTCTGTTATATTCATCATAAGGAAGAGATTTAGCATCAATTTCACATTTACCGTGGCAAGCCTGGTCTCCTAAAAATAAAACAAAAATATTTATAGCCTTTTCAATTCAATCTTGGTGAAGGAAAAACCTTTTGAAATCACATTGTATTTAGGATTATTAAAATTTATCATAAACAATTTCACGGTGGTTCAATCTTTTGAACGCCTCTGTATTAAAAGTGAAAGTAACATGCGTATGTTTTGAGATTGTTTATAAGTAAGTCAAAAGCAATTTTATTTATTACTGGTTAATGAAAAGACGCAAGAAAAATTTACCCATGACGATCGCATACACTTAGTCATTATAATCTGCTGATCGGAATAATGCGTGGGCTTGATGGATATACATGTACATACAGCTGTAGAACGTAAATACGTATATTCTTTCACACAAATACACGAAAATGAAATCCCCTCCTTTCTTTCCTTGTATTTAAACGGCCTTCTACAACGTACTACTAACGTTTCGCGGAGTTTAGTTTGTTTGAACACGGTTGAATTCATTGTACGTCAAGTCATAAAGGCACGTTGTGTTACTCTGAACAGTTATTTGAAGATTGATCATTCACTCAAATAACAAAGATGTGGGCGATTACAAAAATTTGGAATTATCATTATGCAGTGAAAAACAACACCCAGATGTTTTTTTTTTTTTTTTTTTTTTTTTTTTTTTTTTTTTTTTGAAGCAAAGCTCTGTCCTCCATCTACACGTGCGAAATCCAACCTAGTTCTAAGACCTCTTGATTGTAAGTAATACATGTATGCATTTGAGTAAATGTGTATATAAATATACATATACATGTGTATATTTGTGTTTATTTGACAAATGATTATTTCAAAATAACTACTGTATTTCCAAAGTAATTTCTTAATCCTTTAACAGCCAGATATTTTGCATTTTTTTCTGCAAAACTGCCTAAAAAATTTCAAATAGAATTTTAGACATTTTCTGGTCACTTTTACATATACATGTACTACGTAGAGCATGCTCTTGCGTATCGAATCAACTGAGAGACATAAACACCATATGCAAGTGACAAGGGTGTATTGCTACATGTACATACGTAAGGGAAGTTGACGATTGAAAAGTTTAAGTAATCATGTTTTATCATAAAACTTTATTCTTAGGTTACCATTCATGTTTTTATCTAGTAAAATGGTAGAATTGTCTATAAGTAATTATTGTGTACTCTTTGCTGCTCCTTCTCTGAACTACATGGTGCATGTATTTTGGACGTGAGTAAAGAACACGCTGAAAATTGCACGTTTAATTGCCTCCTTCTTTTTATTTGAATTGCAAAGCAAAGAAATAAACACTTCACTAAGTCTTTGTAAGTTAAACGCTAATGAAATAGTTTGTACCGTAAATCTGGAAATGTTTACGTAGATTTATTTTTGCGAATCCGGGTCAAAAAACTGTTGATTAATTTTTACGTTTCAAAATTTTGCGAATTGACATTTTTCACAGGTAAGTTAAGGCAGTACCCAGATCATATTTCGGCGAATTTAGACTTTTTTCGTAAAATTTAAAGTTGATAAATCGGAAAAGCCATTGATAAAACATTTACTATTATTATCCCTTGTATAGACGTCATTGAGTCCTAGGCTAAAAGAAGCACTCCACTACGACGTCATCACGTGACATCTATAAATAGAAAAACTGCCTTAACGAAAAAGTGAAAAGTTCAACACTACCCCGGGGATTATTCATTTCTTTTTGTGAAAATAATTATCTAAAAACATCACTGGGTCATGAAATGTACTGCTAGAATCAAACTCTCCCGACACAGAAAAAAATTTTTAAAAGTTTCGCATGAAACCTTACCAAAATTTTTACATTTTGTACATACGATCAATGAATTTCCATCAATTCATATTAACCACACGATTCTAGCAGCACTTTCCAAGTATTATAGAATACAAGCTTTCAATACAAACAAAAATTGTATTTAAAAGTATGCGGCGTAGTCTCGAACTTTTGCATTTTTGTTGTTATAGAACGACAGAGGACAGGCTGATCGGGATTTCAAAACACTGCCTGTGTTCATTTTAAGAAAACATGATAAGAATAAATCAGCGTACCTGATTCTTAATCTTTAATTCCTTATGAATCACACATGACATTCACTGTATATGCTTTAAAACTCCCATTTCATATATTTGTTTACATGAATTCTCGTCACGTTAAGTTTCACTCGGCAAATATTTGATCAATAGTTATGACGTCATGGGTTTGGTATTTAACCCCTGTGCTAAATACTTAGCTATTTATACCACCCAAAAACGACAAGATTTAGTTTATATTATGCGTTTGAATGAATTCAATAGCTTCTTGGACCTGAAATTATACTTTAAATACAGATAAGAAGAAATCATTATCTCTGAAGTTCACGTCATACAGCTTACTATGACGTCATATTGTATAGGCATGTAGGAGTGTAGCCTTAACATACCCGCGTTGCTAAAATTAAGAAGCGCTGAAAATTTCATAGCAGTTTATAAGTTACGCACGTGATACGCATGTACATACAATATTAAACGATGGCAACATTCAATAATCGGATTATAAATTACGCCAGTATATACAATAAATTACGCATGTACATACAATAAATTACGCATGTACATACAATACTCAACCATTCCAATGTTCAATAATCAGATAAAAATATTAGAAGAGATAAAACATCTAAACTATTTAATTTTTTTAAAACATTTTAAGAAATCACGCATGTACATAAAATATATAAAACGATGTCAGCTTTAATAAACCTTCAGATAAAAACGTTTGTTCTTAGATAAAACAACTGGCCTCTCTTTCTTAGAGAAATAATTTAAAAGAGACATACTGCCTGTCAAACCATGGGACGATATTGAATGTAGTGAAGGCATTCTCAAGCATGGATTATCACGCGTAATTAGCTTGTAGTATAAACTGTTTTCTTAAAATTACTAATGCTTACGAACACCTGTTCATCTTGTTAAAAGTAGCAAATATTTTTTTGTTTTCATTTTGTTGTTGTTGATTTACTTTTAAGAAATATATTTTTGCGAATGCAATGCACGCGCAAATTTGCTAAAAATTTATCTAGAGTAAAAATTTCCAGATTTACGGTATTAACGAGTGATACTCTTCTATGCACTTTTTAGATAAATACGTACCTTGAGTGTTGATGGTTTACTTCAGGCACCTCATGTTTTATTTATTTATCTTTATACCCCCCGCTTGAAAAGTGGGAGGGTATATAGTGTTCGGGATGTCCGTCCGTCCGTCTGTTATGCTTTGGGGTACCCATCTTTTATCCGCAACTCCTCTTATACCACTGAAAGATATTTAATGAAACTTTCACAGAATCTTTGTTACATAATGCCATTGTGCATCTCTAATTTTACTTTTTGATCGGACACATATTTCGGGTTTCCCATAGCAAAACATGGACACTGCCATTTTTTCTATAATATTGAAGGGTACCCATCTCTTATCCGCAACTCCTCCTATTCCACTGAATAAAATTTAATGATACTTTCACAGATTCTTTAATACATAATGCCATTGAGCACCTCCTATTTTACTTTTTGATCTGACACTTATTTCGGGTTTCCGAGAGCAAAACATGGACTTTGCCATTATAATCATATGGGAGGCAGGGGGTATCATTTAGTGAGCTCAGTGCTCACAGTACCTCTAGTTTTTTTTTTTTTTTTTTTTTTATAATAATTTTTTTTTTCATTTTACTTTTAATTATTATTATTTTGTTCTTTACTTTTTCTTTTTTGTGTTTGTTTGTTTGTTTGCTTTTTTTGGGGGTCATGCTAAATAAACACTGTAACATCAATGAAATGTTACATTTCCTTCGATTTTTAGTGGGTGGTCAACAATAATATGAATTTGATAAATCATAACAAATTAAAAAAAAAATACACGAATTTTTCATAATCACTAAATGGATGAGATAGTTTTGAAATAATTACAATTTTTAAACTATAAGATGATCAACAAATTTTGACATTGCAACAAATGCTTTTTACAAAGGTCGTCCCAACAAGTCGTAGACAGGGAAAATAATTTTGATTTTTCTTTGCAAAATTAAATTCCTTTTCTTTTCATAGTAAAAAGCAACATTTTAAAATAAGGAATTTCGAGTTTCATGTTCATAACGCATTTTAAAAGAAAATAATGTAAAAATGACGAAAAGCATATAAGTGTACACCGGCGCACGAAAGCAGACGTAATGTACGTCTCTTATAGCGACATGATCATTTCTACGTATACTGTCCCGTGTTTTTAACATTTGTCTTTTATGCTTCTCGTTATTTTTTTTAAGTGGAAAACCGCTATTGACCGAGGCACTTAGTAAAACTCACCAAAGTCCATAGTTTTTGTTTTTGTTTTGTTTTTTAAATCAGATTCAAATTTCAGTCCTTGAAAGGTCACCTTACATTGTACATGTAGGTAGCAGAGAAAACACAAAGAGTACTCTACTTCTTATAGGCGTAACTTTTTTTCAGTACAAAGGTAAAAACTGTCCTAAAATCTTTTATACCATTTAAAAAAAAAAAAAAAAAAAAACTTTTCTACTAGGGTTCTAGTGTGTTATGTCACTTCTGTATCATATTTTCCATCTTTGAAGTAGACAAACTACATTTGAAGCAATTTTATTACATCCCCATGCGCCGCTAAGGCGTTTCACGTCATTTGCAGCAAACTCAATTCTAATAACGTGTTGAAAATAACGACACCAATCCTCTCTGATGCTACGTGAAGATTTGACATAATACTAAGATTTTGTTTCTGATTTAACTGATATAAATTTGAGGTTGATGTTTTACATATTACCAGAGAAACAAATGCAATTTCAATAGTTATATGCGTAGAATTATTCCGGATTCTGTTCGTGCGCCGACAGGCCATATCGACCTTCTTATAAATCGTCATAATATTATTACTATTCAATATATATAATTTAAAATGCACTATTTAAGGAAAATTAAATAAATTATGGCTATGCAAAATTTGGTTAGTATTGGTTGAATGTTTACAAAGCTATAAACATTGTCTACGAAGTGTAGGGACAACCCTCGTACATGTTCGTTAAGATGTCCTTGAGATGCACTCACGGAAATTCTTCTTGTATTTATATAAATCCTTAACCAAGGAATACTTTTCACAGAGGTTTTATGATTTATTTCGAAATGCATTTTTTTCTCGTAAGCGTTCGTTACTTTTTATTATTTTTTTCATGCCTATTTAAAACAGCTTTTAAATTATTTTGCCTCAAGAATTCCAAAATTAACATTTTCCAAAGACTTGAAAACATGAAGAAAATGGGTGAACATTAAGATCGAAAAGCCTATAGTGTGACAGAAATGAAGGTGAAAAATTAAATTTATTATTTGAATTAATTATATCAATAATTTCCTTGATATTTCATCTAACATTAACATATACTTTATGTAAAATCTCTGCAATTGGCAAAAATCTCACAAAGACTGTAATTATTTGCTTATGAAATATTATACACACACTAAAGAGGACAAAAAGAGACATTTTCTCACACTATAACACTATTTTTTGATATGAGTGGGCCTTCGCTCCATTTTTTTTTTTTTTGGAAAGTTAATCCTCAAAGTTTGCAAAGAAATATACATTTTTTTGGTTTCCGAAAATATGGAGCAAAGACCCACTATACCTTAAAAATATACTTTTATGATATAACATTCGCATCTTTTCGAGAAATACTTGAAGTCCACTAAGTCAAGGGTCATATCATAAACATGATTTAAATGCCACTATTCTTCAGGACTTGTGTAGTAGCGTGCTAGTCTCGAAAGAAAATGATACTCAGGATTTGTATTGCAAGGATTCGAACCCTACGAATACCACATTATTTTTTTTAATAGAATAATAAATTTTGCCGAGAAAATTTTCCGCAGAAAAATTCTGTTTATCATAATTTCATAAATTTCAATAATGACAACTTTACTCTAAATACTAAATTCACAAATTGAACTGATTTTTATATATCTGAAGCTATAGACTTTTTGCACACTATGTTCACCCATCTCCTTTTTGAATAAATCATGGAAAAAATCTGTCAGTTATGATATATTTATCATTTACTTACGCAGTTCACATTGAAGTCCCTGATACCCAGTCTTACACCCCTGACAAGCTCCTGTTTCTATGTGACAATAATGATGTCTACAGTGTCTAGGGCAAGGGAGAGAACAATTTGATCGATAGAATCCTGTTTTCTTGCAACCTTACATAATTGGGAATACAATCTGGTTAAAATAAGTGCATTGATGATATTGTAAGAGCTGTAATCGTTTGTCATACTAAAATGTTTTGTTTTTAATTTAAATTTTTCCAGTACGCATATAGAAAATGAACTTAAAAAGAAAAATTTTCTCTAATTCCCTAGACCTAATATCAATACGGTTTATGTAAATCAAAATTGAAATGGCATGATTCCTACCTCGGTAACACAAAGGTCATACCTTTTACCCCCACTTCACACAATTCAGCGTGTGCATCTCTGGAAAACTGGTTGTGATGTGGTGAATTTTGTGGTCTCTCGTTATAGTAGATAACAAATTGTCCATGTACAGGACACAGTATGTCGATGACAGCTGGAATTGTGGCTCTTGTATAGTCTGTGTCATGAAAACATAAATGACCATCGAGTCTGTCTGTGGTGTTAGAAACATAAACATAAAATCCCAAAATAGGTGTTTTGAAACCATTTGAATGAACAGGAAAAAAAAAAACAAGTGTACTTTAAAGTTTAAATCATCTACAGGTTTAAGACCATTTCTTTTATCTACTTCTTGTATGGATTGTCCCTTTAAACTGAAAAAAAATAAAAACATAAAGAGTTCCATTTATTCTTTTCTACGATTTTTTTTCTTGTAGTGAAAATGGGAACAATCAATTACTATGAAGTTAAACAACAGGTGAAATTACCCCCATGGTACATTGTCTGTCCTGTGATATATCCTTATATCGTGGATGCTGTGGATGGATGTCAAGTTTACCCACCAGGTGGCACTTTTCTGAACATAAGCTGAATGAACACATTGTCCTCCGAAAGCTGGGAGATCAGTCTTCAGACCATCAACAGCATTAGTTGAGTCGAATGAAGCAGCTGCATGTGTTATACTATAATATCTACGTCACTGCTGTGTGGGTCTGTTTAAAGCAATGTTTTCTAAAATAAAAAAAAGTTGTTGACATAATGAAAATAGTTCATGCTTTGATTTTCTTTTTTTTCTTTATTATTATTATTATTATTATTATTATTATTATTATTATTATTATTATTATTTGTATTCCTATCATTGTAAAGTAATTGAAAACAATATCATTTATAAGTAACATTCTCTTGCAATAATGTGCTAGTTTCTTCTCACTTTTATGAACGTAACAGAATTATTGTAATCGTTTAGGATTAATGCATTTTTATAACAATGCAAAGCGTTTATAAAGCGATAAAGCAATTTCAAGAATGATTTATTATTAAAAACAAATTATTATTAGAAACTTAACGACTAAAAGAACTTTCCATATCCACAAATAATGCACAGAACTGAAAATAACAGACTGATGTGTAACATGGTGGTTGGCACGACTGTACTATCGAGGAAGTTAATAAAAATACGAAAGAACAAGCACCACATCCCCGGATGCTACTTGACAAACAGGTTATCTTAAAAGAATTCAAGAAAACATACTTTACGTTTAAGTTATATTAAAAATAATATTTATTATTACCATGTTCTTATATATTCTTTTTCCATTTCATTCGATTTAAACACCACTTTACATAAAAAAATTGAATTTTTACATAGGAGTCCAAAATGAATCATAACAAAGGAGAGACAATTAATAGAAAATGAGGGTAGTGACGTTTAAACGGGCAAAGATTTTTCTTTTTTAAAACAAGCATTCTGAGAGTATTGTGTTAGCAATACTAGTCCCCTACCGCCAAGTGTAATCTGGTTCCCGTTAAAAATTGAAAATGACATAAATTCGTCAAAAATCAATGAAGCGGAACGAAATGCAAACTTGAACTGTAACTCATCAAGGTAAAGTCGCATACCAAAAATCAGCTCAATATGTGCAAGCGTTTAGAAGAAAATTGCGGAAAACCCTTAAAAATTGAAGAGGTCGTAATTCCGTCAAAAATCAATGAAGCGGAACGAAATGCAAACTTGATCTGTAACTTATCAAGATACGTTCACATACCAAAAATCAGCTCAATATCTGCAAGCGTTTAGGAAAAAAGTGCGGAAAACCAAGTGGGACAGACTGACATACAGACAGAGGGACAGACGGACAGACAGACAGACAGACAGACAGACAGACAGACGGACGGACAGACTCAGAGGAAACCTATAGTCCCCTCCAGTTTCACCGGTAGGGGACTAAAAAAACTGCATAAAACTCAAATTTCCATTATACGACCGATCAGGGATGAATGCAAAAAAATGTAAGGAAAATGTTGAAAAGAAAGACGGTAAAGGAGAAAAGTAAATGTTTGATCGGAAAGGAAAAGAAAATAATAATAATAATAACAATAATAATAAAACTTTATTTAAAGAAGGTAACCTGGTTAGTGCATGCACTATTCTTCCCCAGGGCCTTCTATATATCAATTACAAAGATAAACAAGTACACATGTAAATATACAATTCAACATAAAACAGATATAGTCTTAAGGAATTACAATCACAAAATTATGAATAGAGTGTCCATGTCTGGTAATATGTACATACAACTAACAATCACATTGTAGATAGGATATCAAAATCTTACTGTGCTCAAATAATTGTACGACAGCTGATAATGTAATTTTCCACATTACACTTAAATGCTCGTAGAGATTGAGAGAGTCTTATGTGCAGGGGAAGTTTATTCCATAGGTGCACACCTGAGTACTGAAAAGAGGTCTTGAATAAGTTTGTACGGAACTTAGGTAATTTAAGTCATAATTAGTTTCAGATCGCAGGTTATAAGAGGCTGAGGAGTGAAATTCAAATAAATTACAAAGATATTCGGGAGTCATTCCGCTGAAAATTTTGTATAATAATATGTATTTGTATAGATCAACTAGCTCATAAGCTGTTAACCATCCAAGTTTCTCAAACAGTGGTTTAGAAGAAGAATCAGGACTTGCGTCAAGAATAATCCTGGCTGCCCTTTTTTGTAATTTAAATAGTCTACCCATGTCCTGCTTGGGGGCATTACCCCAAATAGTCAAACAATAGTTAATAGATGGTAGAATATAAGCATTGTAATAAAGTTTTCTGGTATGTAGGGGAAGAAATTTTTTTATCTTACGTAGAGTAAATAACTTATAGTTTATGGTTTTACAAACTGAATCAATATGATTTGCATACTGTAACTTATCATCAATATGTACACCAAGAAGTTTCTCAGTTTCAACCATTTCAATTGTTTTGTCTGAGGCATAAAGTTGTAAATTTGGATTATCTAGTTTTGATTTTCTTTGCTGTGTCCCCATTAGCATACATTTTGTTTTGTCTACATTTAATACCATTTGGTTTTGAGCACACCATTTCTCAATCTTGCAAAGATCTGAATTTAGTGTATTTTCTAAACATCTTGCATTATGATTATTAGAATACAGAGTTACATCATCAGCAAACATATCAATATTTGAATTGTTTACATGTAATGGAAGGTCATTTATGTACAATAAAAATAAAAGTGGACCCAAAATTGAGCCCTGTGGTACTCCTGCTGTGACGGGTAGAATATTGAAGACACATGTTCCAAATTTAACACACTGGGTCCTGTCGTAAAGATATGACTTAAACCACTTTATAGCTGTTTGGTCAAATTTGTAATGGGTTAATTTCTCTAAAAGAATATTATGATTCACCAAATCAAATGCTTTACTAAAGTCTATAAATGTAATACCGATTAGTTCACCACGATCCATTGCATTAAGCCAACTTTCTGTTAGTTTTGTAAGTGAAGTTTGACACGAATGGAGTTCTCTAAACCCCGACTGGGATTGTGTTAGTAGATTAAATTCATTAGTAAAATTTTGTATTAGCTTAGCTATATGTTTTTCTATCAATTTAGATATAGTTGGTAGAATAGAAATTGGACGATAATTATTCGGGTCAGCTTTGTCACCTTTCTTAAAAATAGGTGTTACTTTGGCTTGTTTTAAATTTGTCGGGAAAATACCACTTACTATGCTAGCGTTAATAATATGAGTTATAGGTTTACATATATATTTAGATGCGACTTTCAAAAGACGCGGTCCAATAAAGTCAACGCCAGCTGATTTATTGATATTAAGAGAATTTAACATGTTAAAAACTTCACTTTCCTCAATTAGATGAATACTAAAAAAGGCTTCATCATCAAGCTTAGACCTAACAAAATTACGTAATATATTTGGATCAAACTCATGTTTCGGCATTTCCAAAAGAAGCTTGTTTGAGACATCTGAAATGTGGTTATTAAAAGTATTTGCAATATCCTGTAAATTATCAACAATTCCCCCGTTAGAAAACACATGAGATGGAGTTATATTCTTTGAATTACATGTTAATTGATTAAGATAGTTCCACATTTCTTTGGGATTTGAACTCTGTTCAATCGCTGTTTTATAGTATGAAGATTTTGATTTATCTATAAGAAGACTAACTTTGTTCCGATAAAGTCTATAGTTTTCCATATCTCCTTCTTTGTGGTAAGAGTCACGTAAGTGTCTAGCATCGTTTATTTCTTGTGTCATCCATTTCGGACGGATTTCACTCTTTACTCGTTTGGTTTTAACTTGTGCATGCTGGTCAAGTACGCTATTAAATAATTCGTAGAATTCAGTTAGTATTTCATTAGGGTCATGCATCTGGAGGAGATTGTTAAAGTCTACATCTTTTAAGTCTTGGAAGAATTTATTTTCATCAAACTTTTTGAAATCTCTATACTGAATTTCTATGTGTTTTCCTTTTTGCTGCATGCATTTAGTTTTTCTAGTGGCAAATATTGGGTAGTGATCAGAAATGGCTATAAAAGGTACATTCACTTCACACATGTTATCTGGTTTATTGGTGTAAAAGTGATCTATTAGGGTACTTGAGGTATTAGTTACTCTGGTTGGTGCTGTAATTAATTGTGAAAAACACAACAAATAAAAGAAAACATGACATTTATTCCCAGTAAAATTTAACAATTTCTTATGGCATTAACATTTTTTAACAACCATAGCTAATCTGTGCAGTTGCGTTATATCCTTACTTTTTAATCAGAGTCAAGATCTTGTATTTATGAGACAGAGCAGATGACTCAAATTGTGCACATTTGAGATGGCTCTTGTTTACTTTAGTAAACGAATTGAAAACATACAACCCCGATTATTCAATACTTAAATACACAAATGACATTTAGTATTTGGCAAATTGATTGATAAAGTAAGTAATATAAGCAATTAATCGATATCGATTAAATATATTGTAAAATAAGAATTAGGATGTCAAAAACATCAGAGGTGGGATCAGGTGCCATGGAGGAGTGCGCATCCCCCTGCCGACAGGTCACACCCGCCGTGTGTTCCTTGACATGATCGGCAAATAAAGGAAAATCCGTCGACAATTTAGTGTGTAAATAATTGCTTAACAATTAGTATGAAATACGTCAGTAAGCATTTTACTCAATGATGATTTGTATTTGCTGACAAGGTCATTGTATCGACCATAGAACTAACGAAATGATGACGTTAAACGAGACTGTTGATGTTCTTGTTTCATCACCTTATTTGTCAATAACTTACCTCGTTTTAGAAATTGTACATACGTAGAACATGCTCTTGCGTATCGAATCAACTGAGAGATATAAACCCCGTATGCGGGTGATGAAAGTATATTGCTGCAAAAGTAAAGGAAGTTAACGATTGAAAAGTTAGAGTCATCACGTTTATCATAAAGCTTGGTTGTTAGATTACCATTAACGTCCTTTACAAGTAAAATATCCAAATATGAAACAGATGTGTCAGACTCTGTGGTATCTTTTATCTCAAGCTCACCGGAATATATCGTATCGACATAAGAATGGAAATAACCATTGTTAATTGAAAAGACGTCGTCGATATATCTAAATGTCGAGTTGAGGGCCACAGCAGGTGTTTTCTTCTTTTCAAGTATAAGTTTCTGGACAAATTCTGCTTCATATGAATACAAAAAAGGCCTGCTAATAACGGGGCGCAATTGGTACCCATGGGAATTCCAATAGATTGTTGGAAGACCCCATTCTCCAAAAATCACATAGATATTTGTCATAAGTGGTTTCGACCTACCCGTAAAAGGGGGTGGGGGTAATGATTTGAACAAAATTGAATCTACACTAACTAAAGATCCTTAAATATTTCTTTGTCTAACTGTGACTTTCTCTCCTACTAGTTTGAACTTTCATTATTGTCCCACGCGCTAGGGCGCGGTATTCAATTTGTCGGCACGGCCAGGTGTGTTATAGGACCGTGATGGAAAAATGCGTTATAGGATGTGATGGAAAAATGCTGATATTGGAAAGTTTTAATTTGAATAGCGATACTGAAAAGTTCTCATTAGTTTTAAGTTATTTAATTGAAATAGTTAATATAAATCAATGGGGAAAGTTTTAGCTATATAATAAAGGAGTTATTGATTTTATATTGGTGTCTCGATGGCAGTACAAATGCACTCGCAAGCACGCACCAATATAAGTTTAATAGCCCCATAAAATACACATATACATCCAAGGGGCAGGAAGGTATAAGTTCGACCGTTTATAATTACGTCAGTTAATGTACAAAGACTTCTAGAGAAGGGGCCGAAGTCCATTGCTTTTGAGGTATGGAGGTCTACGCTTAAATTTATTTGTTTGAAATCCACCTTTACTGGGCCCCTAGTTCACTTACACAGTGGTCTTTCAAGAATGACTGTGAAAAATTTAATTGCATATTGTTGAATGTAATGGAGAGGTCATTTGAAACAATTCAGCTAAAACCAATACATTACTGATTTTCTTCGGGTTAATACGAAGGTTGTTCGGAAAGCTCGTGGACTATGCCAATCTTCGTTATACTGTCTTCAAGAAATTTAAAATGAACACATTATCATATGTAAAAATATATGTGAAGTATCATTCCATATAATTAAATAAAATTCATGTTATTTAATTTTGAAATCAACACGTTCTGTAACCAAGGAGCAAACTCAACAACACTGTAACGGCAAAAACATTCCGACATGAGGTCCTCAAAAATACTTTCCATATACATTTCACACAGTATTGGCCAATTCGTGTGCACTCATTGAAAACGTTTTTCTTTCACTTGAAATCTATTTTGCAAACGATTGTTCCAGTAGCATCAATTTGTTTGTCAATGCTATAATTTTTTTTTCACTGCACAAGTGTGCTTTCACAAGATTGAAGCATCTGTGAAGCACCGAACTCTTTACATGACGTTACACACTTTTTAATATTTTTGATAAGATTTTTACGGAAAATCCGTCATATCACAGATCACCATCGTCTTAGTAGAATAGTCTATCATTCAAATACCCCTTGTACCACGTACACACACATGCATGGCTCACATTTGACATTTTTCCTACTTCCTCCGGTATATTCAGAGTTTTTTTTTTCTGGAGTTTTCCACAGTATACAACACAAAATTGTATGTTTAGCTGCTGCTCCGTGACGTTTTACGACGTCATATTTTTTGCCTTTTTCAATGAGGACTACCTATCTTCTGAAACTGATTTCTTTTCAACGAAGCAAAATATTAAGTCATAATATGGAATCAGAAACGATGGAACAATTCTTAATTTGAACGTGTAGAATTTTTCCGTTTTTTGTGTAATTTTAAAGAAGATATGACCTCGGACATTATTTAGTGTTTTGATTGTAAATTACAAAATGTTGACCTGCTCCGTGATCCGATTTTCGCATTTTTTAAATCTAAATAAGTTTGAAATAAACCACTTTATTTAAAAAAAAAATTAACATACATCATTTGAATTTATTGTTGAAATTTTTCTTCCAAATTTGGATATAATATGACGTTAAGTGATGGCATGGTCCATAACCTTTACAATAACCACACTGTTCTTGACATTGTGTGCCATACCAGCCATGACTGCACGCTGAAAATAAAACAAAAATAACATTTAAAAAAATTTCAAACACTTCGATATCGTATCAGATGTAAAATATCGACTCATTTATCAGAATAATGAAAATGTTGGACAACACTTCGCAACTTTCACTACAGTGACTTGCTGAATGATCAGAGATTACAAAAAATCTTGAGGAATATTTGCGAGAATATTCATAAATTCTATGAAGACATTTTTAAATACAACTTACTTTCGTTGCATAATGATCCTTTATAGCCTGCGTCACATCCACTTAAACAGGACCCATTCAATGGATGACATTAAGCTGACTTCAGGCAGTGACGACATTGCAAGTTACAATCCTTACCATAAAATCCACCGTCACATTATCATATGATTTATTTAAAATGAAGAATAAAATATGATAAAATGTACTCACTTTTCTTGGTGCTATATGTTTACAATTATTTTATCATTATGTTATGTTATGTTATCAATTAACAATAGCCACTTCCATTTATATTTCGACACGGTATATCCCAGTGAGCTTGAAATAAAAGATACCACAGAGTCGAACACATCTATTTTATATTTGGATATTTTACTAGAAAAAGACGTCATTGGTAACCTAATAATAGAGTTTTAGAATAATCATAATGACTTCAACTTTTCATTTGTCAACTTCCTTTACTTATGTAGCAATACACCCTTATGACCTGCATAGGGGGTTTATGTCTCTCAGTTGAATAGAAACGCAAGAGCATGTTCTAGGTACGAACAATTTCTAAAACGAAGCAAGGTATTTACAAACAAGTTGATGAAACGATAATATTAACATTATCGTTTAAAATCCTCATGTTGCAAGTTCTATGGTCGATATGACTTTGTCAGCAAATACAAATTATAATTCATTCAAATGCTGATGAAGGTTTTTCATACTAATTGTTTGGCCATTATTTACACACTGAATTGTCTACGGATATATTTTTGTTTGTTTTTTTTTTTTCCGGAACATAACAAAGAGCACACGGCGGATTTGATTGGTCAGCAGGGGATGTTCACACTTCCATGGAATCTGATGGTTTATAGGTCCGTATTTGCTCTGCTCCTTATTTGCAATGTTGAAATGGACGTTTGAAGTATAATACTGTTGATTATCCCTATATTTCATGTTACTGTATGTAAAGTTTTAAACATGAGATGAAAGATACAAACATCTAAAAAAAAAAAAAAAATAAAATCATTAAATTTAAATTTGAAAATTGACCACGAATCAACTTTATGCGCAATATGAGGAAATCGACAGAATATTGATATTCACAAATAAATACTCTTTTAAACTAAATTGATGATAGTCATATAATAGGACTCGTACTTGCTTTTAAAGTGCGAAGAAAAAATATACAAGCCTTTGCTTCAGGATACAAGATCATTGTTTATCAAGATCACTGATTATTACATGCGGTAGGCATACTAATATTCGATATAAAAGTAAGAGGAATCCCAGTAAAAATATTTTCTTATGTTATTTGTCGAATAACGTCGGTTTCTTAGATTATTTCAGAGTACGTTACATAAATTATTTTTAAATTTACTTGCCAAAATATGTAAGGATGACGTGTTTCGGACGTCTGGAAACATCAATATAGGTCTTGTATACTATTTGAAGGTGGGTCATATTGAAGAAGTCTTAATAATAAATTCAGTGAACAGATACTAAACCAAACAATTGTTTGAATCTCTTTATAAAAAAAAGGGTTAATTACACTTTACATTTAAAAAAATAAATCTGTTAATTATCATTTTAATTAAATATTAACTATTAGTACATTGAGGTCCCTTCCAGCCTGGTTGACATCCACCTTCACACACCCCGGTCGTTCTATTGCATTTTAAGGATTCACCGCAGTTTTCATTACAATTTTGTTCACAGTTATTTCCGAATTTTCCTGCTGAACACTGTTATGAAGATTTTAAGACATAATGACATATAACTATATTTTATTTTCCTATAGTTCTCGTCCTCAGAATCAAAAGTAATGATACAAAACGCAATATTTAAAAACATTTTAATACAATTTTTAACAAGGAAATGCTGTGATTTATTTATTGAATAAAAGTGATATTCTCTCACAGTGTGAAAGGATACCAAAGTGATGTTCTGTATCAGTGTGAAAGGATATTAAGGAATTTTTTTTTTAAAAAATCTTGTTTGTCATAAGATAGAGATGGTAACTGAACCGTCTTGATAGAGACTAAAACTGTCAATTTCTTCCCAAATATGATGTACAATCCATGTTACAATGTTTTCAATCTCAAAACTAAGCTATGATGTCTTAACCACTCAACTTTGATGTCACAGCATAGGACACTGTGTTAAGAAAAGACAGAGACAAATGGAAAAGAAAGAAAATGTAATAAAGTGAAAATTCAAAGTATGTAGTTGGATATAGTATTTGTTTCACTCGTGAGACAGAATTTTTTTTTTTTAATTTTCACTTGTGCTTCACACTCGTGAAAATATCGAAAAATCCTGTCCCACTTGTGAAATAAATTAAAAACCCAGCTAGAAAACATTGAATTTCTCCTATGTATTAAAACATACCTTTATCACAAAATGTTCCTTTATACCCAGCGTCACAACCTTCAGGGCATGACCCATTGATGTGGTGACATTGTTTATAATCCAGACAGGTTCCGCATCTTTGTCAGCAGTTCTGCCCATATGTGCCACCGTCACATTCTATTGATTGCAGTGAACGTAGTTTCAAAACACAGTAAACTGGATGTATTGGTAAAGTTTTTCATCCTATTATATTTGAAAAAAAATCATGCAGTTATATGAAACCCAAAGTAATATTTCATTGAAAAACGGACAATTTGTAGAAATAGGTTAATCAGAAAATAATTGGTTAATATACCACTCTTTCGGGGAACAAACTTAAAGAATACGTGTTTTACACATCTGTTGCCTTAAAACCAACCAATAAGATAAAGTAATTTTCACAATGATATCCCTAATACATGTGTCAGAATGTTGTGAATCTGGGTCTTTCTACAACCAGCTGTCTACATTCTCTGTTTAATGTCACATTATTCTCTGGGCTTTTTTAAGGAATAGGATTTCTTACAAGAGAACTGAAATAATTTGGGATTGTAGTTTAATTGCCTTTTTTATATATTGCAAAGCAAAGTAGCAACCATTGGAAAGATGAAATGTCCTTTGTTTACACACTTCATCTCTCTTTATATATAAGTATTTTGTATACATTATATATCTTCTATGTACGTTTCAGATATATACAGATTTTGATCGTTGAAATATGTCTAAGTGTTGATAGCGTTTTTCTGACATGATTTGTTTAAGATGAAAGAGCGATTTTTTTTTTCCTTTGATTAATAGCTGGCTTTTAACATTATTACGAATTAGCTAAAATAATACCGGTATGACAAGTTACAGAAAAATCTGATTATCGTATGATAAATTTTGTCATATAACAGTGCTATAAATACAAGGTACGTGTCCACTGAGATATAGTTGACAGTACAGAAATGTAATTCTTACAATAATCATTTAAATGCTAAAACATCCTATCTAATAATGGTATGATTTGTTTTGAAACTTTTTTTGAAAAACTCTGAAGCTTAAAATTAGCTACATTTAATAAATCAATCAGTTTTATAAGATTATTCCACTCAGCTTTATCAATTCCTGTTCTCAAAGTTTGTATTTATTTCATCTCAAACTATTCTGCCTTAAGCAAAAAAAGCTAAAAATGAATTTTGGATAATCCATGGAAGCGATCTTTTGAATTATTATATGTTTGCAGTTTACTTACGTAATTCACAATGATGTCCCTTGTATCCTAGTTTACATCCCTGACAAGCACCTGTCTCTATGTGACAATATCGACAGTTTGTGTCTGGACAGGAGAGAGAACAATTCGCAGCTATGTTAAGGCTTCCCGAAGCTTTAAAATGCGGCCAAAACATAATATGTCATTGCGAGGTCGGATTTGGTTTTAATTTATAAGTATTGAACTTTAGTACTTCCAATTTATATAAAGGGTTTCCTCGGCCATATATTAGCATATTTGTTATGATATCACATGACTTTGTTGATCACGTAACGGTCATTTATAATTTTTTGAAGTGCTTCACATAAATCGCTTCGGCGCAGCTGATTAACACAATAATTATTAACATTTTATTATATAAATAAACTCATCGTATCCTTGTGTATCCGAAATGTGCTTGGGAAAAGTCATAGTATTACTTGGGTACAAAATATTTCCTGAGAAATTCAACTTACCTACAAATTTGAGGGTATTTTCCACATAATATCGTAATCTGTATTAAAACAAAGCCAACACACATTTGTCCCAAGCAAGATTCAGTTAGAGAACAACCTCTTCTTACAGATTTCCACAAAAATTCTCAGATTAATCCTCATTAATCACCTGCGCCAGACTCTTTTATATACACAAAATAAATTCTACCTCCAAAAACGGTATAAAACAGAGTACATTTCAAAAGTATATTTTTCATAAGCATTTTGAACATGATGAATTTCAATCAAGGGTAGGTAAGCGGTGTATTTTTAAAATATTCGGACATATAAGACTTAAAAAAACCTTTAACGACCCGTGAATTTTGCAATAGCTATCTAGCATTTTACAAGCAGTTTGAAATAAATTGTAAAGTTCATGACACTCTCCCCGTCATAACACCTCAAGTTTGCAGTGACCTGACGTCATTTTCCATAATGACGTCATATTTTGGTAGTTCAGAGATGTGAAGGCACAGAGTGCACTATCATATTCTACGGGAAGCCTTAACCTACCTGCGATTTGATCCATGGTTTCCTGTTTTCTTGCAACCTTCGATAGTAGGGAATACAATCTAGTTAAAGTTAATTAACTGATTTTTTTAATTAAAATTAATTTTTTTTTATAATCTAACACGTTACTTTTAGAATCTAAATTAAGAATTAAGAACGTTTTGTTCGTAGTTTAAAGCACTCCTGTAGAACAATTGGTCAAAGAAATATGTTTTTCTCTTATTCCCTAGACCAAATATTTAAATGGTTTATAATAATCAAAAAAGAATATGAAGTCTTTTCTGAATACAAAAGACAGAGCTCAGAGCTCATATGAAAATAAAAAAATAAAAAAAATAATAATAAAATAAAAAAAAACCACCATTCACCTCCACTTTACATAATTCAGCGTGTGCATCTGGTGAGTACTGGCTGTGATGTGGTGAATTCTGTGGTCTCTCGTTATAGTAGATAACAAATTGTTCATGTATAGGACATGGTATGTCGATGACGACTGGAATCGTGGCTCTTGTATAAATTGTGTCATGGAAACCTAAATGTCCATTAAGTCTGTCTGTGGTGTTGGAAACATAAAGATAAAATCCTTTAAAAAAAAAACGTGTTGTGAAACCATTTGACGAACCTGAAAAAAATAAATTTGAAATCATCTACAAGTTTCAGACAAGTTTCAGACGATTTCTTTTATCTATTTTTAACATTAATTGTCCCATTAAACCTTCAGAGTTGATACAAACATGTGCTAATTTTCCTAGATCAAAAATGACGAGCTTTTTAGACATTTAGAACTATCTGTTTCAATAGACTGGGGAGTTTGTAATTAATACTGACACAAATTGGAAAGGTCATGCATAAATAACATTTTACAAATGGATTTAATTAAGAATTGAGTTTCAAAGTTCACTAATGATCTTTTGAAGATCAAATATATTATACGGTTCTCCACAAATCTTGAGCTTAAAGATTAAGCATGTGATGAAAGAAAAAATGCTGACCTTAATATGAAATAAAACAATAAGTAGAATTACCCAAAGGTACATTGTCTGTCCTGTTATATATCCTTATATCATGGATGCTGTGAATGAATGTTAAGTTAACCCACCAGGTGGCGCTTTTCTGACCATAAGCTGATATAGCACATTGTCCTCCGAAAGCTGAGAGATGAGTCTTCAGACCATCAACAGCATTACTGGAGTCGAATGTAGCAGCTGCATGTGTTAAACTATAATATCTATGTGAGTGCTGTGTGGGTTTGTTTAAAGCAATATTTTCTAAAATAAACTTTTATAACAATGCATAGCGTTTATTAATCGATATCATAATTTCAAGAATGATTTATTATTACATAAAAAACAAAGAGCTAAATCCACGAAGGGGCTAAATCGGCCCAGTCATCAAAATAAATGAAACTTTCTCACATAAAACTCTAAGATTTGTATGTTGTAAAACAATTTATTTTTTAACAATATCTTTTCTGGTTTTCTTTTTACATTCGTTTAAATTTGGCACTGTTTTCCTTATTAATACTATCACGTCATTACGTTGACGTTATATACTTTAACGTCCTGACGTTGACATTTTGTTTAAGAAAGTAAAATATGTACGTTAATGGAATAAAAATAACCAAATGAACATAGGCTCTTCTTTAAAATTTTGGGGAAATTTTACTATGAATTTTTTCGAGAAGTTCTGAAAACCTTTGGTTTATTTTTTAATTAAAGCTATTTGTACTCTTAAGAAATACAAAATATTTGTTATATACAACGGTTGTCTGGTATAATCGTTGATACATGTAACACGTTTTAAATGATAATAAGAGACACGCTGAAAACAAATACAACGTGTTAATCCGTCATATTTGAGTAAAACTCAATTAATGGAGTAAAATATATACTATAGAAGCCATGGGTAAGGATTTTATCATTCTTAAATGTGTTATTGTATGGTAATACGGCGTACAAACAAGAAAAAGAGTTTTTCCAGAAAATACACAAGTACTCTTTAATAACAAAAACATAAAATGAAAATGAAAAGTTGCATTAAAAATGAATACTTTTACCATCAATTTTATTGTCATTTTGAGAATTTCGTTGCACTTCCGTAATTTATGGCATTTCCCGGACATTTGAAATGAAATTGTAGTTCATACATGTAATACACGTAAAATAGTGATGTTTGTCGGTAATCCTGCGCACAACAGATTGACAGGAAAGAAGCCACTATAGACTTTTAAACAAGAGTGATGCAAAGCATCAAATCGGCCGCAAAAAAATTAAGAGTCCAACGAAAACACAAGATTTCCGAAGTATTTGAATTTCAAAACGGAACCAGAAGTTAAAAAAAAAAAAAGATAAACGGAAATGGCAGTATACCAATTCACTCAATGTAAATTACTTAATCGAAATAAAGTTCACTAATTATGATAAATATGTTACATCATCAAAGAGAAACGTTTTTTATATACCCACAATAGGTATGAAAAGAAATTTCAGATGACAAAAACGATCGAATTAATTATTGCTAACTAATCGTTTTCTTATCATATTATCATATCTTACATACTCTCATTTTGGGGAGTACCTAATATAAACCCTTTTAATAAAATCATAAAGTAATGATTATCTGGTGAGAAGTGAAAATTAAATTGAAACATAACAATAACTAAGACTTTCATATAGTTCAAAGCCAGTTTTAACATTTTACTTATAATTTTCAAATATTTAAAATAACATTTCGTTTCTCCATGTGCAATATCTAATACAGCTACAAATAGATAGCCGATAATGAGTACATGTACAGAAGACGATGAAATAATCATAATATCGTATACATATTGCATATATGAGATTTTTAACTTGGATGTCTTTGGATCGTTACTCTTTGTAATTAAACAAACAATATAGGAAAAACAGCTATTGGCAGTAGTAAATGGCAATCATTACAGACCGTATAAAAAAAAAAATTATAGACATATAACCCTCCCCCCCCCCAAAAAAAAAAATCATGTTCAAATGCCCGATCTATGAAGTTACGAGGGACGGTCAGAAAATTCTGCAAGTATATCAAAAAAAAAAAATAAAAAATAAAAAAATAAAAAATAAAAAGAACAATAGGTATCAAAATGTAAACTAGTTTAATCCTTCAAAGTAACCCCCTATCACATTCACACACTTTTGCAATCTGCATACCCATGATTTGAAAGCCCCTAGGTAGTCTTCCCTTGGAATACTGTCTAAGCACTGATAAACAGCACTACCAACTGCACTGCGCGAAGTATATCGGCGTCCAGATAACATTTTTTTAAGTCTAGGAAATAGAAAAAGTCACAGGGACTAAGGTCGGGAGAATATGGGGGGTGGGGAAGCTGAACAACCTTTTCATCCTTCAAAAAACTTTGAACTATTTTACTCTTATGAGTGGGGGCATTGTCATGAATGAGCTTGATGTTCTTCAAACCCGACTTTGGTCTTTTCTTTTCATAAGCTTTTTTAATATTTTTCAGTACATTATTTTTGTAAAAATGTCCAGAGATACCTCGACCTTGCGGAGTTGGAATTCGCACAACTGGGCCACTAGAATTAAAGAAAATAGCATACAAAATTTTCTTAGCACTCTGACACCTTTTTGCAATGACAGGACGCTCACTATTCTTTTTAACCCACATCATATTGTTAATTTTTCTTTGCGGTTCAAAAAAGTATATCCAAGTTTCGTCACCTGTTAGCAAGTCAGCAAACTTTCTCCTGTCACAGTTTTGATATATTTTTAAAAGTTCTCTGGCAAATTTTAAACGCCTTGACCCTTGTTCTGGTGTCAAGAGATGCGGTATCCATCGTGCACATATTTTACGTAGGTTGAGGTGCTTTGTCAAAATTTCATGTACCTTTGCTGATGAGATCCCAACAACACTAGCGATATATTTTAAAGTATATCTGCCATCCTCCTCTACCATCTGTTAACGTTTCCATCAGTAACAGCTGTCTTTGGTCGCCCTGGCCTTGAGGAATCTTTAACTACCTCTACGCCGTTCTTGAAATTTTTCAACCAGCGACAAACTGTGCTTAATGAAACGGCAGAATCTCCATAAATCTGACAAATTTCATTTAAAATGACTTTTGCAGGTATATCAAGAATGCCTCTCACTTTTATATAGGTCCTTATTTCAGCCTTCACTGTAGGTTTCATATTACTGGGAGAAAATGGTCAGTATGTACGACTACCCCTCCTTCTTTTGTATATATCTATTGAAACAGTGAATAAAACAAAGAGAAATTTTAGACAGATACAGGTTATGAATGTATCTACCCGTGCGTGACATTGATATTGGTCACCTACTAAGGAAACCTATGGAAAAAACATTACTTGCATTATTTTCTGATCGCCCCTCGTATATTCTATATAGACATCCTTTCAAAAAAAAAAAAACAAACAAACAAACAAACAAACAAACAAATGATAGACAGGCAAAATTAGCAGTTATATCCGTTAATAATAATAATACATTCAGGATACATGGCCATGCCCCCACCCAATAATTTTGCCGATATATAGTATACTATATAAAAAGTAAAGCTACTATATGCTTGTGTCCTGTCAATAAAAATGTCTGATGCCCCCCCCCCCCCTTTTTCTTTTTGCTTGTCAAGGAATCTTGGTAGTTGATATAGTGCCCCCAACTGAAAATGTATGGCTGCCCCCCCCCCCCCCCCTCCAAACTGAAATTGCTAACTACGGGCCTGGGATCTACAATAAATTTATGCAATGACCGAGTCACGAAAAAATCAATCATTTTGAAATTAAATTTTTATCAAGGAGATTGAAGAAAAAAAATGAAAACTGCTATAGAATTTATTTTTTTAATACTATATAATATATACAAGGACTTATATAATTGGCATTATTATTTATTCACTTCACTTCTTTCTTGTTTAAATGGCAGCAGTAATTGGTCGAACTGTCCCACGTCAGTATTTAATGAGTGAGAGTGGGAAACCCGACACCTCCCTCCTCCCAATAACCCCTGTCTTTTTTTTTTTCATTTATTTATTTGCTTCTTATTTTATATCAAATCCCCCTTTATGAATTTACACTACTACATGTATAAACTTGCTTGCTAATCTTGGTTGCCCTCTCTCCCTTGGGTCTGTTATATTTAAGCGGAGTAACTCAAAATAGAAAGAGATAGCAAGTAGCCTCCCTTTGACATTTTTTTTCATGTGTTGGCTAGGTCACAGCATGCATGAGAAACCGATATTACTTAACACCATAAAGAGTTTTCACTTGCCTTGGTAGTAAGTTATTCGTTTATACAATATAGGACATTTTTCTTATAGAGGCCTATCACAAAAATTACATGCGATTTGTAAAATCAATCTATTGTTTATTTGATCTGTCAACTCGAATTTTCTAGGTTCAATACTCCGTAACATAATTTATGTTAAGAGGTCTCGGATCAGTAAAGTTTTTCACTAATAAATATTAATTAATCTTTTGTCTTAAAATGCCACTGGCAATTTCTGAAACGCATCGCAGTGCAGTTAAGGCAACATTTTCTTTAAAAAAAGGCACCAAAAACGAGACACTTAAAGTTCAACCGTCTTATTTTTTAGCATGAAACTCTATCTGAAATATCTTAATGGCTTTATGAAGAGTTTGTCCATCGCTTTTCACATCGGTATTTTTTGTCATCATGTGACCTTCTACAGTCCCGTGAGCTCCGATTTTAGGTCAAATTTAACCAAAAAGTGCAAGGGCAAGGCAAACAATGTTTGAACTGTACAATGTTTCATTGTGTCCCTTGGTATCTATCCTATCGAAAAACTAATGCTCATTCAGTCAGATTTCTGAGATATTTAAGTTATTCATTGAAAACAAACACCAGTATTCAAAAATAGGGTATTTTTCATCATTTAATCGGAAATTTTAAATTGCCTAATGAATTACAAAGAAATGAGCATCACTTTTTAAAAACTATACAGTAAAATAAAGAATTTAAAATAAAAACCTACCTTTTGGGTTGTCGCCTTGCTCTTGCACTTTTTGATTAAAAATTGAAATCTTAACACATTCATTCTAAAAATAGTTTTCAAACGCATCATTGACCCGGCATGGGAGATAACTCTGTGGTACTTAATAGAGTTTGTGTACCTTGCAAATTTTAAACCTACGGACTGCTTGGCTTTATTTCACTAAATCAAAACGGTATGCATAAAAAAAAAAAAAAATCCGCGACTTTACTTTCTTTTGTATATCTTCATTCTCTTATATGCTACACAAGACGTATTTGACACCTACCGCATTTCCTCCGTTCGTCAACATATAGGTCTAAAATATGCCTCAACATCAATCATGTAAATCAATTTGAAAATGCCCATGGTTAAAAATATTGAAAGCTTCAGTCATCTGTAATAAACAATAGGCAGCCCCTATCAATGATAAAATATTTATGCTCCCCCAGTAGACACACAGAAAAATTATCTCCAACAGAACTTTGTTGTTGTTTTTTTTTTTTTTTTTTTTTTTTTTTTTTTTTTTTTTTTAATACATATGTGATTCTTTTAGTTATCAAACCTTCAACTGTTTTGGGATTCTAGACTACGTTAAAAGTTTTAAGAAGAGTAGGAAGGGATTGGGGTGCTTACTCCTGTATTAAATAACCTGTTTTCCTTTCTACAGATGTAACCCCCCCTCCCCATCACCAGTTTGCCTCTGGCTCCTTTGATACCATATACCTTACCCACATGTTAAAAATAAATTATTAAACAGTGCTTACATCAGGTTTTACTTATTTGGGTATTGTAGCACAAATCACACTTGGGGGAAGGGGGGGGGGGGCTTTAGTCTCATTTTTTTGACTTATTATCAATCCATGCGCAAACAAAATAATCATAGTAACAACTTTGTAACCAAGAAACAGATACTCTGTTAAAGAACAGGTGAACACAATATACATGCTGAAATTAAGTCTTGTTGATGCCCAAAAACACAGACAGGCGCGTAGCCAGAATGGAAGTAAACTTAACGTACACAGAGAACGGCTGGCGTCCGCTTTGAGGCTCCCAGTGGGTCGAGGGAGAAGCCCTGATGAGGGCCCAGGGCGAAGTCCCTGGAAGCTCGTGGGTTTTACCAAATATTTCATTCAAAATCATGCCATTTCGATTTTCTTTAGAACGTACAAGACATAGTAATATTGTTTTAAACACAAAGTAAAATACTTCCATGCAAATTTATTGTAAATGTAGAGGCTGAATATTTTTTAAAAAGATATATTGGTATCATCTTCTCTTTTTTAACAGTCAGCAACAAATATAATTAATTTCAATTCTTAACAAAAATAATGTTATATATCAAATCATATTCTAGTGGATCACAGCATTCAACGGTTGATATTTTCTCAAAGATCTTTAAAAATTATCAATGTGTTGTAGAAAAATTACAAATTAATGAATGTTTTATTTGGTTTTGTCAATGATTTAATAAAACATTACAATTTTGTTATAAAGACATGGTAATATAAAATTTGAATTTGAATCGAAACAGTATGAGATCAAATAATTTGAAACACAAATATTTGCTGGGTGGTATTGATATTTTTTTTTCTCTTCTAATAAATCTCCCCCCCCCCCTTTTTTTTTATTTGAAAACGATGTGTACGCACCTGCGTATTTGCGTATCGGCAGCTACGGGCCTGTCAGAATACATGCAAGTAAAGATATTCAAATCTTAACAGCCTTCAAATTTTCACACCATTGTACTGTTAAAAATTCAAAGTATTATTTATCTAGAAAATTTATTTAATTGAGAACAGCTTTTCAAATTCAAAGGCAGGCTGTGAAGGGATTTCTGAGCAGGTGCAAAATATTTCAAACAGTCCACAGTTCAAACAATTCTTCTGGATGAAATTAATTCTGAAAACAAAATGAAATGCCATTATGGAAAGTTCATTGGTGTTTTGAAAAAGTGATCCTCAAAACAATGCATTGATTAACATGGAAAACATATACTTGTATATATTTGTAACTCTACTGTTTTTATTATTGTCAAGGAATGAATTTATGTATTTTACTTTTACTTTGATGTTTCAGCATCTGTGTTATATTTATCAATTTGACATCTCTCCCCCTCCTGTCCCGCAGTATCAATGACGTATTGTGAGTTTTACATTCGGCGTAGAGATAAAAGGTTGAGCATTTCCTGTCTTGAGAATTCTTCCTAAATTAATGTCAACCATCTTTCTTTTGATGTTACCATTTCAGTTTTATTCCATTTCATTGGCTATCTTTACAAATGTGGGAGGAGTTTGGGGGAAAGAGATCAGATTTGTGTGTATGTTAGTTTCGAGTCCAAGAGTAGAGCTTTAGCGAGTTGTATGTAACTTTTTGAAAATTCATGATTAAAAAACCATAAAACATGTAGTGACGAGTGTTTTCTTGGAAGGCCTAATCATCATCGTCACAATTGGTGGAGAATCCGGGTATCTTGGATATTAAGGGTACCCGACCGAGGCGATGACTTGCAGGAAAAATGCCTCTTACTAGGCAGCAGGCCCAAGAACCAAGTGAAGAGACAATAGAGAGAGAGACCAAGAGAACTGAAATGGCGGGTGATTTGAACGCGACTATACAGGAACTAATTACAGTTTTAAAGGAAAAGACAACCGGGGAAAACACAGACACAAAGAAAACCAGTGCTTTTAAACCCGAGAAACTCTCCGGACAAGAAAATGATATTAACCTTTGGATCTCTCGGTTTCAAAGCTTGACCAAAATTTCCGGCATTTCCACAGATGCGGAAGCAATTTTTGACGCTCTGAAGTTGTTAGTGTCAGATTCCGATGTCAACTGGCTTGAGAACATAGAGTTTGCATCTGCTAACGAACTTTATAAAAAATTAGCAAAGCACTTTAACAGTAAAACCCCAATATGGCTTCTGGAGCAAACTCTTTGGAACCGGGCCATGTCAAAATCAGAAACCTTGGAAGACTACATCAAGGACATAGAGAAAGTTTGCACCAGACTTCAAAAGTCAGAAAAGGAGAAGATGACGGCTTTCGATAGAGGTCTGCCACCAAACATCAGAATCCATGTTGTGCAGAATAACTCACAAACTTGGGAGGAAACGACGAAGAGAGCTCGTCTGGCACAAGAACCAAGCTCCTTGGAAACACCAAAGCAATCTCCAAAGGATCTAGAGTCCATTGTCACTGTGCAAACAAAGTGCATTGAGGAATTAACCAAGGCCGTGGGTGCGCTTCAGGCACAGTCCACCGTGTGTCCGATAGGAGAGCCGGCGTCCAGAGATGCACACGTCCGGTGTCAGTTATGTTTCAAGAAGGGCCATTCCGCACGCGAATGCAGCAATAATAACCGAAAACAAGTGCCGACAGATGTCCAGTGCTTTTATTGCCGTAAAACCGGACATATTAAGGGAAAGTGTAGGAAATTCCGCGAGGATACAGCTAAGTTAAACGAGTGAGACCCAGTAAGACCGGGGGTGTTACTGGGTCATGTGAAATTTCCGAATCCCCTATGAAGTCAACAAGTTTTCAGGGAACTATCTCTCACACCGGTAAGGCACCAGAATTTCAAATTAACAATAGTATTTTAGTAACATCAGTAGGTCTTTTGAGAAATTTTGTACCTATGAGAATTCAAGAACACGATCTTTTTGCTATGGTTGATACGGGTGCAGACATGTGTGTTACAAATGAAAACATTCTTTGTAAATATGACTTTATCAAAACATCTTGCACCATTACAAAGAGCGATAAGCAATTTATTTTTACAGCCAATAGTGAGAAAGTTCCTATCACTAAAATGTAATTTGTTGATGTTGAAATATCAGGATGCATTATCAATGTGAAATTTTATTTGCTTCCAAATTTAATGACTGATGTTATTTTAGGTTTAGATTTTTTGCATGCAAAAAATGCCACCATTCAATTTGGTAGCAAAGAATTGTCCACTGACCCCAGACGAACGTTGTCGACGATCAATGACATGACGATCTCCTCAAAGACAGAGACCGTTATAACTGCAGGTGTACAAGGGCAGAAATTACCTCAAGTGGTTCTTGGCATCAGCTCAGGAAATGTGGGTTACCCCGAGGGTCTAATTTTTGGGAATGCCTTGTGTCACATAAAAGATGGGGAAACGTTCTCAAGAGTGGCAAATTTTACAGACAGAGATATCAAAATTCAAAAAGGGGATGCCATTGGGAAATTTTGTTGCTTAGCTCGGGATGACAACTTAGTTAAGCTACCCGATACTAAAACAAATTACACCAAAGAGGAAAATGTTCACTTGATCCCACCGCCTACTCAAGGATTCAGAATGGGTAAAAATCTCACTGAATCGCAGTCCCGAAAATTACAGAATTTGTTTGACAAATATTCACACGTATTTTCTGGACCAGAGGGTAAATTAGGCAACTGTGACATTATTCAACATGAAATCAGTATTGTAGAAAATACAATGCCAATTAGGCAGAGGACTTATCGCTTAAGTCAAAAACAAAAGCAAATAATGTCCGAAATGTTAGAGGACATGATATCACAGGGTATTATTGAGGAGTCTACAAGCCCCTGTGCTTCGCCTTGTATGTTAGTCGCAAAGAAAAATAATAGTGGCTACAGATTTGTATGCGACTACAGGAAATTGAATCAATATTCAAAAATTCAAGCGCAACCAATACCAACTGTCGAGGAATCGTTAGACAGTTTGGGGTGTCAGAGTCCAGCATGGTTTTCTAGCTTGGACCTACATAGCGGGTTTCATCAGGTTTCGATTCATGAAAATTCCAGACATTATACAGCCTTCAGAACTCACATGGGCTTGTTTCAATTCAAGCGCTTACCTATGGGTCTGGCCAATTCACCCGGTACTTTTCAGAGGGCTATGGAGGCTGTATTACGGGGTTTGTCTTGGAAATCATGTCTCGTATATCTGGACGATACAATTGTATTTTCAAAAACATTTGATGAGCACTTGGTGCATCTTGAAGAAGTATTTGAAAGGTTAGCTGCAGCTGACCTAAGACTTAAGGCAGGAAAGTGCAATTTTGCACACAATGAATTACGATACCTAGGTCATATTGTTAGCAAGTCTGGTATCAGTCCAGACCCAGACAAGGTCAAGGCTGTGCAAGAGTTTCCAACTCCTTGCAATCTCAAGGAATTTAGAGCCTTTTTAGGTCTCTCGGGTTATTATAGGAAATTTATTCCTGATTACAGTAAAACTGCCTCACCACTGTACGAACTAACAAAGAAAGATGTTAGTTTTCACATGAATGAAAAAGCAATGTCTGCGTTTCAAACATTGAAACGAAAACTCATAGAGCCTCCAATATTAGACTTCCCTGACCTTGATCGACCTTTTCGCTTATATACTGATTGCAGTGCTGATTCGGTGGGCGCTGTCTTATCACAGGTGCAAGGCACGGTTGAAAAGGTCATTGCGTACGCTGGACGCACATTGTCTCAAGCAGAGCGCAATTATGGAATTACAGAACGCGAATGTCTGGCGTTAGTATTTGGAGTGAAACACTTTGATTGCTATTTACGCCATTCAAAATTTGAAGCAATTGTTGACCACTCTGCTTTAAAATGGTTATTGAGCCTCAAACAACCGCGTGGTAGACTGGCCAGATGGATTGCTTTGTTACAATCCTACACCATGAAAATTACATACAGGTCAGGTAAACTGCATAGTAATGCAGACGCTCTCAGCAGAAGAGCTTACAGTGTTAAAGAAAATGGTGTCGACAAAGGCACGGAATCTACACAAGCGGTCAAGGTTTCCGTCCTCAAAGACAATGATAAGAAAGGTAAACAAGCTAAAAGCAGTGAAACCCTCAACCAAACTTTGACTACTTCTATCTTATTACAAGAGATTTCTAAACATCAGAAATCTGACCAAACAATACGGCCAATTTATAATTACATTTGTCATGGCAAAATACCTAAAGGTAAAGAACGGGAAATTCTTCCTAAGCAAAATCAATATTTTGTTTACAAAGATGTGCTTTACCACGTTTATACACAGAAAAAGGTCGAGGCCTTAGCTGACCTCCCTGTCCAGTTGGTAATTCCACGTCCCCTTGTTCCTCTTATTTTGAAGGAAACACACGATTCACATCTGTCTATGGGACACATGGGAATTGCACGAACAATAGCGAAAACCAAGGTCAAATATTTCTGGGAGGGCATGTACAGAGATATTGTAAATTGGGTCAATTCATGCGAAATATGCTCTCAGCGAAAGCGGCCTCAGACTCAAGTGCGAGCGCACTTAACACCTATGCCAATCAGTGAGCCATTTGAGCGAATTAGTACAGATATCTTGGGACCTCTGTCTGTTTGCAAGGGCAGTCATAACAAATATGTTCTTGTGTTTATTGACAATTTCACAAAGTTTATAGAATTGATACCAATTTCGGATATCAAGGCGACCATTGTGGCTTGCGAGTTTGTCAATAGAATTATTTGCAGACATGGGGTACCAAGATTTCTACATTCAGATCGGGGTACTCAATATTTATCAAATATTGTGAAAGCAAAATCCTCGGTGTTAAAAAGACACAGACAACTTCTCTTCATCCACAAAACGTTCACGGTAGCTCAGTCGGTAGAGCGCTCGCTCCGTGATCGGGAGGTCGTGAGTTCGAATCTCGGCCGCGACAGACCTAAGTCGATAAAAAATAGGTAGCAACTGTTCCTTCGCCATGCGCTCGGCACTTTGGAGTGAAAGTTGCGGGTCTTTCGGATGAGACCTTAAAAACCGAGGCCCCGTGTCACGGCAGGCGTTGGCACGATAAAGATCACTGCTCAATGGCCCTGAGTGCCGAGTAAAGGTCAAAATTTGAAGCCCTTCACCGGTATATGGTGACGTCTCTATATGAGTGAAAAATTCTCGAATGGGACGTAAAACAATATACAATCAATCAATCTTCATCCACAATGTAACGGACAATCAGAAAGGATGATGTCTGTTATTTTGAAAACTTTGTCCACATACTTAGGTGATGAGAAACACAATGAATGGGACCAATTAATACCGCTTGTACAGCATGTGTACAGCACATCTCCATGTTTAGACTCTACCGAGTTGACCCCCTTCTTCCTAGCACACGGAAGACACCCTAAATCCTTCCTGGATTTAGATCTTGATATGCCGACAGACATACAATCTTCGGCAATGGAATACATTGGTCCATTATTAGAGAGACTCAAAAAGGCAAAAGATTTTGCGAAAGAAAAACTTGATGAAAGAAAAAAGCAAATAGTCAAAACATCTAATGAAAAAGCTAATCACCCACAATTCAGTGTAGGGGATACAGTTTACTTGTACAAACCTGTAGTAACCCCAGGGAATTGCGCCAAATTCCTAAGACCATGGGTGGGTCGACCCTACCTTATATCCGAGAAAATTTCACAGATTCATGTAAAATTGCGTAAGCTTTCGAATGGCAAGGCAATTAAGAACAGAATTCACATTAACAGGTTAAAGAGGGGGACTTTGCGATTTGATGAACTAAACGAAGCCCCTCCTGACAATGTTGATGCTATTGAACCTGCCATTTTAGGGGATGATGAAATCCCAGATCAGAATGATCAAACTGACATTGTGACTCAAAATGAACAAGATGAAAATCAGATTTATGAAATTGAGCAAATTATCAAGAAAAGAAAAGTGAATGGAAAAGAACAATATAGAGTGAAATGGTTGTCATTTGATAGCAAGTACAATTCATGTGTAGATTTTGACGATTTAACGCCAGATTGTCAAAACTTTGTCAAGAAAACAAGAATTCCTTTGTTTAAAAAGCGGCGTTAATTCTTTATAGCATGGTAGCATAGTGTATTCCTAGCTTGTAGTCTCTGTATTTTTTCAAATATAGACATTTTTTTTTTTTTCATTTTACTTAAGAAGACTACATTTTATTTTTCACAGTGCATATTTAAAACCACGAAGGATTTTCATATTTTCTTGTTTTCAAGTAAACACATGAATTCAGTTTTATAAGTTTGCACATAAATGTGGAATGAATAATGTTTGTTTTCACATATTATATATCTTATTTGCATCCATATGTTTTAACTATTTTTGACTACTAGATAGATGTACCGAGTAGATTTGTCAGTTAACTGTAAAACAACGGGTCATGATTCACATTTCTTCTGTTTAAGAAATACATTTTGATTCCCAGTTTTATAACTAATAACAATTTCTAAGTCGGACTACATATTTTAATGTTTTCACCTTTGTTATTTTATAATTACATGTTGATGTATCACCTATATAAATACAGTTGTGAAATGAAAAGGGGAATGACATTGTTTTATATTTCATTTTACTTATGCAAATATTTAATGCTGGCCGTTATAATGATTTGTTTATGTGAATTAATTTCAATGTTACTGAATTATGGTACCCTTCGGTTTCATTGTGTATAAAACGATGTTGTTCTTGTTTTATTTTAAACAATTGTTTCTTTTACCATTGTACCTTACTTAGTACAAAAAAAATGTAGTGGAAACATTTTTTAATTGAGCCGAGGGTAATGTCAAGGAATGAATTTATGTATTTTACTTTTACTTTGATGTTTCAGCATCTGTGTTATATTTATCAATTTGACATCTCTCCCCCTCCTGTCCCACAGTATCAATGACGTATTGTGAGTTTTACATTCGGCGTAAGGATAAAAGTTTGAGCATTTCCTGTCTTGAGAATTCTTCCTAAATTAATGTCAACCATCTTTCTTTTGATGTTACCATTTCAGTTTTATTCCATTTCATTGGCTATCTTTACAAATGTGGGAGGAGTTTGGGGGAAAGAGATCAGATTTGTGTGTATGTTAGTTTCGAGTCCAAGAGTAGAGCTTTAGCGAGTTGTATGTAACTTTTTGAAAATTCATGATTAAAGAACCATAAAACATGTAGTGACGAGTGTTTTCTTGGAAGGCCTAATCATCATCGTCACATTATCAAAACATTTCAATAATCTTGATATGTATGGTTTATAGCTAATATGGAGCATACCTTTTTTATTTTATTGGTGCAAAGACTTGCTGCCTATTCAAATTGTTTGGGAGTAGCTACAACACAATATATATGTAATGAATGAAATACATAATGATTACTATTGTAGAATGAAATAACATTGCATTGTGCAAAACAAACTACATGTATGCTATACTATATTTTCTGAAATTCATAAAATAAATGAAAACAAACTGTAGATACAAAACTTTTCTGGGAAATTGAAACCTATGACATTTGCAAAACTAGAATTCATTGGTAGCTAAAAGTAAAAGATAAAAAAAGAAGAAGATAAAATCAATATACTAAAGATAACATTTAAGCCTTTCACCTATACAAAAATAAAAAAAAAATTAACACTGGCATACTATAAAATTAATGTGAAATGCTTTAGTAGTGATTATACCCAGTGGAGAAATTGATTCATCTACTTTGATAGTTCTGTTTGATGTAAATGCCAGTTTTAACCAGTTCTGTGACTGCTACAATGATAAAAGAATTATACATATAAACAGTTTATAAATACATGTATATGCAAATAAGACTGACTTAATGTACATGTAATCAGACGAGTGAAAATTCAAATATTTTATCTTCATTAATGTAGAAATTCTACAAATTTACAACCTAGTGATACAGATAGAAAAAATTCTACTGATGAACTTAAAATATGAATCACTGGTAAAAACTGAAATCTTAAATTCATATATTTTTGATTGCCAGAGGTATAATTTAAAATTCATAGGGTTTTATACTCTTGTATGTACAGTGCACATATATTGTACACTGTGCACTTTGACTTCACAAATACATGTAAATTGTAAGTGTGACTGCATCTAAATTATAATTTGATATCATGACATGCTGTGCTTATATTATGTAACATGTTTGTACATGTATGCCAAAGGACAACATCATTGCATGTTTAAAAGTGTGCAACTTTCATAATGTTGGTGTGCGTGTGTGTGTGTGTGTGTGTGTGTGTAGGGGACATACACACATGGCACTGCATAACAGTTTGTGACGGACTGTAATAATACATCTTATTTTACATGTTCACGGTTATTTTACATCGATGTACAGAATAGTATGTGTACATGTTGATACCTATGCGCATACACACCTTAATGAACAGAAGGGACCTAGGGAGGTACATGTAGTGTGGATCGTCTCAGTTTTCCATGATTTTCCGAAATAACGTCATCTTCTCATCAAAAAGATAAATAATGCCTAACGTTAGATCTCTTATTTTATCTCTTTTCTCCTTAAAGATTGCCTGACTGTTGCATTTATCCACTGCATATCTCAGCTGCTGTCGCCACGTTTTTAGATGTAAACAACATTCCGTGTCACCGAGTGCAAGCGCTTGGCTGAAGCCGAATGCAGCCAAACGACACAATAAAAAGAGAATTATTTCGAAGACGTGTTGCTACTATATAAGAGAAAATCACAAATGTTTATTTATTTAAACAGGAAAATACAGACACTCATTACAAATTCTCGCAATCATCATTAAATAGCTTTTTTGAGCTCTATTTCCTTATATAGATCTATCTGGGCGAAGCAGCTGTCATGACATCAAACCTTATTATGACCTCATTACCATATTATCTTCATGTGTAGCCTTAACTGTACTGCGATGTTGGGTATGGGTTATAAATTACATAATTATAACTTATAATTATAATACAAGTATAGTTATAATGGGCGTAACGTTTACCATTTGTATGCTGTCGATGCAGACTTCACGACATTAATGTTTTGTAAGGTGACAAAAAAAAATCATTATAAATATGTCTTGTAGTTGACTCCGATATAAATTGTTTAATATTTTAGGCTATTCCGACACGGCCACTCAGGAGGAAATAAAGATGTAGCCTACATGTTTCTAGGGTGATCTCCCTTTGATTACATAGTGACCATGGTGACGAGGAGACAGGAGTTGAAAAACAAATTCAAAGCAGAAATAAATAGGCTGTCAGAGGAAAAGAGAACACATTATTATTATTTTTTTAACATTTCAGCATAATGATGAGTTATAGATCAACTTCTTGAAGGAAAAGTCTTGGGTCAGGACTGAGGCACGTAGTACACAAAATGTCGACATTATTGCATCTACATGCAGTCATGCTTAGCGAGAATTTTTCGTACTTTTTTGCACCACAACACAAAATAACTTATAATAAATATAACATTCGCATTTCGAAACTTTTTAATATTAACAAAAACAATATAGATTCTTTTTTCTTTTCTATGAATGTAGGGTAATCCCCGCTATTTTCACAGTGCGAGTCGGTGCTAAGGTATTTGAATCGAACGAATAGTACTAATTTCGATGTGGCCACACCCCTCGAACAAAATAAAAATATACTTTATTTATTCATATTTTAATCCTCTTTTCACTGGTATAAATTTTATTTTGTTCGAAGGGTGTGGCCACAGCAAAAATTTGAACCAAATACGAAAAAAATGCTTTATTTTGATAAAAACTAGCAAAGTGCACGTGTTTAGACGTTTTCTGTACAAATATGACGTCATCAAATAAAAGAATTGGCATAAACTTTTTAATTTTGATACCCAAGGATAATATTTCTATTGCTAATTTTCTTCTTCCCCTAAGTTTAATTTTCCTGGAAAAAAAGGCCGATTTAGCCCCTTCGTGGATTTAACTCTTTATTACTCAAAAAACTTACCATATCCACGAATAATGCGCAGAACCGCCAATAACAGACCGATGTGTAACATGGTGGTAGGCACAACTGTATTATTGAGGAAGTTAATAAAATATGAAAGAACAGACACCACATCCCTTGATGCTTCTTAACAAACATGTTATCTTAAAAGAATTCAAAGAAGCACACTTTCTGTTTAAGTTATATTAAAAATAATATTTATCATAACCATTTTCTTATATATTCTTTTCCCATTTCATTCGATTTAAAAACCACTTTACAAAAGAAAACTTGAATTTTTACATACAAGTCCCAAATGAATCATGGCAAAGAAAAAACAATTAATAGAAAATGAGGATAATGACGTTCAAATGGACAAAGATATTGCTTAAGAAAAAAACCCACTGAATATACCTTTAATTTCCTTTATACGTCTTATCACGGATGAAAGCGAATAAATTGTAAGGAAAATGTTGAAAAAAGGGCGTAAAAGAGTAAAAGTACATGTAAATATTTAATCGTAAAGGAAAAGAAAAAAAAAATACATCTCTTCACCGTTAAAGTTTACATTTTTTCAGCATTAACATTTATCAACAACCATAACTATCTATATACAATGGTCTGCGCAATTGCATAATATCCTCTATTTTCAATCAGAGTCAAGATCTTGTATTTATGAGAAAGAGCAGATGATTCAAATTGTATATTAATTTATATACAAAAATTAGGGAAATATGGAGATAATGAACAGTGTTCAAGCTCAAAAATCCATTAAACAATACAAAATAGGAGCAGAGCAAACACGGTCCCCCAAAACAGCAGAGGTGGGGTCAGGTGCCATGGAGGAGTGAGCATCCCCTGCCGACCGGTCACACCCGCCGTGTGCTCCTTGTCATGATCGGAAATAACGGAAAAATCCGTCGACAATTCAGTGTGTAAATAATGACCTAACAATTAGTATGAAAAAGTCAGTCAGCAAAGACTCGATGATAAATCGTATTTGCTGACAAGGTCATTGTATCGACCATAGAACTTACGATATGATGACTTTAAACGAGACTGCAGATATTCTTGTTTCATCAACTTCTTTGTCAATAATTTACCTCGTTTTAGAAATTGTACATGCGTATAGCATGCTCTTGCGTATCGAATCAACTGAGAGATATAAACCCAGTATGCAGGTGATGAAGGTATATTGCTGCATAAGTAAGGGAAGTTGACGATTGAAAAGTTAGAGTCATCACGTTTATCATAAAGCTTGGTTGTTAGATTACCATTAACGTCTTTTCAAGTAAAATATCCAAATATGAAACAGATGCGTCAGACTCTGTGGTATCTTTTATTTCAAGCTCAGCGGGATATATCATATCGACATAAGAATGAAAATAACCATTATTAATTGACAATAAGTCGATATATCTAAATGTCGAGTTGAAGGCCACAGCAAGTGTTTTCTTCTTTTCACGTATAAGATTTTGGACAAATTCTGCTTCATATGAATACAAAAAAAGTCTGCTAATAACGGGGCGCAATTGGTACCCATGGGAATTCCAATAGATTGTTGGAAGACCTGGTCTCCAAAAACCACATAGGTATTATCAATCAGAAACTCAAGCTTCTTTTAATGTCAACTTCTGAGTACTTTTGTGCACAGTCAGAATGCTTTTTAACAAAATAATTTTGCAAATGCACAATAACAAGGTAAGTAAATTTACGAGTTCCATTTTTAATGAAAAAAACAGCTGCCAATGATATCAAAAAGCCTGGACTTTGATTTATCGTGGGGAATTGTTGTGTATAAAGCTGAAAAGTCGTAAGTTTTTAAGTTATTGATTTTGGTAAAATCTTGTGATTTCAAATATTTCAAAAGTTCCTTAGAATTTTTTAGTATCCACATCTGATTTACACCACTTCTCGAATATATTGTTGCACAATACACTTGAAGTTTCAAGCAAAAAGTTTGATTTTTTTCCGGTCCGTGGTAAGTATTTACTTCTGATATTAATAATAATTTGTAATGTATATATTGTAGATCACTATATTTTCGCGACACCTTATTTTCGCGAGATAACTATTTGGTATATATTATCGAGACAACATTTTGCGAGCGGTGGTTTCTGTTCTATATAATCATTCAAAATACAAATATACTCGACAATAAATTTTTCGCGAGCAGGCATACTCGCGTAATTAAGGAAAAATGGAGTTCTCGCGAAAAAAAGTGACTTACAGTAGTTTTTTTAAGGCAGATTTATTATTCGTTCTTATTTCTGAACTTGGCCAGATCTCCCCATTTTACTTGTTGTTCAGTCAGGTGTGACGGCTAGGGTGAGTGTTCATCCAGGTGTAACGGGTAGCGAGAGTGTTTTTGTATTTCTTTTTATTGTAAGGCTTTTGAATTACATTGATAGAGTTAAATTGTTATTGTTCGCACTTTTCTTTTATGCAGATTTGTTACATTAAGTGGAAAATTTTGTCCATTTAATTTTTGGTTTAAATGTCTAGGCGGAAATGAAGGGCCGGGAGTTGAAAGTAAGGTGCGCCATGTTGGCAGTAATATTGTTTTGATTTGTTTTGACGTATTAACTGGTAACCATTGCACTTTATAGTTTTTGATTTCTTTCATGAGAATGAATTGCCAAACAGTGTTGTTGCCAAACATTATTTAGTGAAACATATGACTTAAAAATATTCGTCATTGTAGCGTTAAGGATACTGCTATGACCTATGCTGGATACATGCACAAAGCTTCGGGGATCGTCGAGATAAAGCGAAGATTGCTGTGTCTGGGTCAAGATTCACTGGTGGTGGACAGATACAGATAAGTCAATCCACATAACATTATGTTAGCTCGTTATATGAACACTGACGAATTGGCAAACTTTAAATGGTTTCATTCATGCGGTGATGATGATGACGATGATAATCATTGATATGGAGATGACGACTACATTGGGAAATATTTGGCATTGATAATTGGATTGTATATCCGGGGTTAATTGGTTAATTGTTTGATTATTTAATTGGTTACTTTTTTTTGTTTAATGTTTGGGAGAGTGTGAACCAGAGTGCAGTTGTTTGTGTGTAACATTTGTTGTTATTATTTTTCTAAAGAAATTTGTTATATGTTAGTTGAATTTGTGTGATTTTTGGATATAGCCAGCTTGCCCATGTGACAGGCACATTGGATATGTGGAATTGCTCCTATGTGTTTATTATTAAAAAGATTCCTTTGTAAACTTTGTTTTAGGCTATAAGTTCACAACAAACAGTCTTTAAACTATACGAGATTTGTCCTTTCTATTACTTAACAGCAAGCTTCTTTGCATATATGCATATATCACTATAATAAAAATCAATTTTTAAAAATATTTTATCGTTAAAATATTTTACTTGTTTAACACATTACAGAATTATGTAACACGATTTTTTTTCTTGGCTGTTTTCAAGATATTTTTTTTTCAGGAAAAGTCTAGATCACTATGTCCGTTTCGAAAAAAATACTGCTACATCTTAAGTATAGTATCAACTTTTTTTCTATTTATGTGTTCTCTCTTTGCAAAATTGTCGAAAATCTTATTTCATATTAAGTCCAGGTAACGTTACATATAAATATAAATGGTAAGCAGACATGCTGGAAAAATAATGTATAGATCTATGTCTGATGTGTATAAAAATTCACTAGCTAAAGTAAAAAAAAAAAATAACTAAACATTATAACTATGATTAATACAAAAACACATCTAGAACTTGGGGGCTTAGAACCGGTGACCCCAAACACGAAAACAGTTCAGAGTACACCATTAGGCTACCTACACTATTGAGAAATCCTTTGTCTTTTGTGTATATATAGCCCCGTGTTAAAGTCTTTCTAAAAGTAGGATAACTGAAGTTTAGAGTCATTTTTTTTTTATCTAAAGACCAATTGAAACCAAAAAGATTTTGGATTTTGATATAACAGTATACTATGATACCAAAAGACAAAAACTAAACCCATTCAAGATTCCTCTGGTTTAAGTTGGTTCAAATACACAAATCTATATTTTTCACAGCTAACACAATAGATCTCCATATTTTCTATGCAAAATATGTAAATTCCATTGCTCTTGCCCCATGCAAAATCTGTAAATTTCATTGCTTTAGTCTAAGATAATTATGACTATTTTTGACAGGTACTGCTATGATTTGTATTTGTTTATAGCTAGATTTACATAATATCATAAAATTTTGAAATGTGTGGATATTAGTAAATGCGATGTATTGTAGGTCATTTGGTGTAATAAGTGCTTTATACCTCTTTACCTAATTTTCACAGAATTGTTCTACAATTATTCATGCACGCGTATTAATGGAAAAAAATACAAACATCATTGCTAGCTTCTCCGATCCATCAACCCAGACTGTACTTAATATTTAGGAAAACTTCTATAGCTGTGGTAAAAAAAATGTTCCTTTAATCATTTTCAACAATAAATTTAACTTTATTTTAAACAATAAAATGCTTTCTTTGGTTGTGAGAACGGGAATTAATGATGAAGCTGTTACAGAAAAAAAAAAACATAAACTGTAATAACATGAAGATGGATGGAATAGAAATTAAATATGCCAGTTTGCAAGTTTGCGCTCTGTACACCGTTGAAGAAGTACTGGATGGGTGTGCTTAAGAAGGTTAAAGAACTGGGCGACAACATATTAGACAACATACACATTGAATATACGCTCAAGGAAATTCGTGTCAATACAGTTTATTAATATGGTAATAACAATTTATACTTATAAGGATATCATAAGTCATTGTATGTTCTTTACATGAGATAGTTCGTTATGTCCTAGATCCATGTTACCGAGTTTTAACGAATGGTTTTGGTATTGTACATACCGTCTCCGATTTCTATTAAAATTGAAATATTTTCCGTATTATGTGAGGGTCGTCCTATTATCGACACGTAATATAAAGGTACGTTTTTCTTTGAAAGGAAGTTTTATGTAAGTGGATGTTGTTCGTTTTATTATAAAAGAAAGGAAATCAATTATGCTCAGATTTTAAACAGAAAAGATAAAATGGCTGAAAATATTTGGAACCTTTTTGACTTTAGAAAGGTAAATATATACTGCTTTGTTTCTGTGTGAAGAACTAGGCAATATTAATCAAAAATTTGGGATTTGCACAGAGTAAGACCGAACAGATACATTTTTGTGTCATTCATTAGGATAGGATTACTAGAGCTTGGTTTCATAAAGTTTATTCACATAATTGTTTTTTTATGTCTATCAAAATAAGATTTATTGGATTTTCTATGTCTATCATTTATTAAGATTCTTCTCAATATCGTACAACGGTTAACAAAAGTCATTTGGAAATACGCAATTAAACAATTTTCAGTCGACTAAGTTATGCATTTATTTTTATATCTAACAAATTATGCTTCGTCTAGTGATTTTAATTTAAATCTCTTTTAAGGAGGCCGACTGGGGTTTTCGTTGCGCAATACTTCGCGCAGCATAGTAAAATAAAGCGTATTTACTCTTTTAAAGCAACTATTTTTACTTAATTTATAAAAATTAGCAAATTTAGGAAATCTAAGGTTAAAAAATCTTATTATGTTTTTAAATAATTGATTTTTTAAACGATTTTTCAAATCATGGGTAGATAGACGTCGTAATAGCGTGTTTTTGACGTTATGAATAAACGAAGTTCTTTAAGCGGGGTCATTAATTATGTCATAAAATAAAAAGTATAAAATAGATGCTCTTGAAATTTTTAACATGGGAAATTGAGAATCTCACAATCATTTTTCTTATTTTTTACGTAAATCTGTGGTATCTGTCATGTTTTGTTGAACTCCATAAAAACAGGAAAATATCAAGATTTTTGGCATTTTGAGATGCCCCCTCTGGAAACCAGACGGTAGAATTTTGTTTTTCTTGCATAAAATGTACAATATAGTATTACCCATCAAATAATATAATTTGAGCAAAAAGTCTATAGTAGCATTTGTATAATTTGCTCCGAAGTGCAAAAAAATGGTATTTTCCTATATAATCCTATAGTAAATGTACCTGTATTTTGAGATGGTCCCTAAAAAATAACCAGACGGTAGATGTTCACTAAACTTGGCATATATACTGAAGTCAATGTAAGATACATATGGTATAAAATTAAAGAGTTTCTCTATAGTAGTTTTCACACAATAAAACCCCAGTCGGCTCCCTTAATTTAACTGACAAAAAGGCAAGTTGAACATAATTGCCCAGTCGTCTGTTACTTGAAACTGTTTTATTTTCCTTGATAAGTTAGACATTCTATCTTTGCATTTTTATAACATATAATTATCTCGGTTGATATATTGCAGCAGAAACATCTTAAGCAATCGACAGAATTTTTGTAAAAAGTCTGTAAAAAATATTTATTTAGAATTTCAAAAGAATTGAAATAGAGGAGACAGCAATTTCCTTGGAAAAAATCACATTTAAAGATCAACGTTCGTTATCTGTTTTCTACCTAATACGAGGGCCGTTCAAAAATTACGCGGACTTGTTGCATGGAAAAAATATTTGACGACAAAAACAAATAAAAAACCACACACATTATGAAAAAAAAAATCTTTACTTATATAATTTTAAAAATTTCTTTTCAAAACATCGCAAATTGACATCAGTAGAGGGTGCTGAATTAGCATATATCCTGAAGTCACGGCGCAGTCAGCGCATGATATCTGCGACGTCATTGGCGTCATAAAAAATGTGCCCTCACATCTTTTCAAAGTACTCCCCTTTGTTTGATGCATAGTTTGTGTCTCCTTATCCTTTCATCGTAGACATATCTATACCATTTCTTGTCCAACTTAGAAACTATAGATCGAGTTGCATACTTCAGTTCGTCAATATTGTCAAACTTCCTGCCGCAAAGCTGGGATTTCACCGTCGGGAAGACTTTAAAGTTCATCGGTGCCATATCAGGACTGTAAGGTGCATGTTCCACTCTCTCGAGTCCAAGAAGGTCAAGCTATAGAATTGTTGTTTCAGCTCGATGTACAGGTGCATTATCCTGGTGCAAGATCATCTCTGCCAAGTTTGTACCTGGTCGTTTTTTTTTCCTTACGGCATGAAGGAGATCTCGTCTGATAACCCGGAAAATCAAATATCGGGTTCATTAAGGTTTTTTAAAAAATGAAATTTACCTCCAACATGAAAAAAAAAATTATAAAAATTAAATAAATAAATAAATAGCTAAATAAATAAATTCCTATTCTTTAAAACTGCAATTTTAAAATACACGTTCTCAACCCAAGTTTTATCTTATACATCTAAATAATGTATATGAAGTGTTTTATTTGTACGTGTTTTATTGTTGTTTAACGTCCCTCTCGAGAGTTCTGTCGTGTTAAAAAAACTGACCTTCGAATAATAATCTGCGTTAACAGTTTGATGTGCAGGAACAGCGTGGATCAATAGCATGCCTTGGATGTTCATAAAGAAAATAAACATGGTTTTCCTTGACGATTGGCGGACTTTCGCTTTTTGTGGGGGAGGAGAAGATTTTCTTTTCCAGGCAGACGATCGCTGTTTTGTCTCTGGGTCGAAATAAAAAAGCCATGTTTCATCGGTCGTGATAGTCTTATTGATGAAAGAGTCTCCTTCACTTGCGTGGCGTCTAAGAAAATTCCGGGACAATCGAACACGCTTGGCTTTATCATTTACAGACAATAATCTGGGAATCCACCTTGCCGAAACCCTGCACATGTTCAAATGTTCAATTAAAATTGTATGTACAGTTCTAGTACTAATTTCAACAACTGCTGATATTTCTTGAACTGTGTGACGTCGGTCACTCTCAATCACATTCTCAACACGAAGATAAGGTTTTCGTCTATGATCGTCTTCCGTCCCCCGCGCCGGGTCGTCTTCCACGGATGTCCTACCGTCTGAAAATCTTTTGTGCCACTTGAAGACAAGTGTTCGGCATACCGATGGTTCAATGTCCGCTTGATCAATCATCTTTTGAGTCTCTGTTGATGATTTCCCGAGCGCTAACCAAAATTTTATGAAAGTGCGATGCTCCGTAACGTCACTTGACGTCATTGTTTTAGCTGTTCCTGGAAGGAACACTTCAGAGAAAAAATTTAATATTTCTGTTACTACTCCAAATAAAAATTTTAACACGTAGTGACGTAACAACGAAGAGAAACTGCAGAGAAAATTTGTGATTTTTCCCGCGAATTATCGGAAATAAATGAATAAAATGGTTGAGTCCTTAAACTTGTTTTTCTAAATTGTTGCCGTGCTCCGTACATCAATTTCCGCAATACCATAACAGCAATATTTTCGAGAAAAAAAATCATTAATAATTAAAATTAATACAATAAATTAATTTGAGATAAAAAGAAATATATTTCTGTAAAGTTTTATTGGTATACGACATCTGTAAGAGTAAATATTACCCGAGTCCGCGTAATTTTTGAACGGCCCTCGTATATATCTCTATTTTTTTCTTTTCAAAATCGCATTTTAACCTTAGATTTGTTATTTGCAACTTTTCATTAACCAACAAAGTTGGCTAAAACATAGAAACACTGGTTCTTGAATAAATTTTGTCCTAGAAGGTATTCATAGCTATTTTGACAGCATGTGATCTAAGAATAATTTAAGATAGGGCTTTAGGGGTACTCTGGCCCTTAGGTAGAAATTGAAAAAAAAAAAAAAAAAAAAAAAAAAAAACTACATGTACAAAAATAAGAAAACCTTATTTCGACGACTTTTTATTATTTACACTATCGATTTTTATAGCCCGTGGATACATCAGGGTCGAGACAACTGCTGTCTTACTTTTATAGTTTTAAATTCTCGCCTTTTAAAAGACTATTTTATTATTTTTATAGTGGATTGTGGGGTTTTTTTTCAATTCTCCATCTGTTACGCATGTTTATTATGATATATAAAAAAAATCTAAAGAGATCACAGATTCTACCTAAGTGCAGCACACCTTCTTCGAGGACAAAAACTATTCACTGTGTAATACGCGGTACAGATATTCTCGTCTGAAAAAAAGCTGCAATGGATTTCTTTTGTACACATATTCCAAAGCATTTCTGCAATTCAATGTATAACATTACTTTTACTTCGTTTGTACTTCTAATTCCTGTTCTGGTTATTGCGCTGGAAATTATATGTTGCGCTTGTACCATCGGAGTTAAATTCATTTACAAATACATACATTTACATTTGTACTCAATGTTCTTCATTCAGACCTCAATTTTTAAACAGTAGGGCTATAAATCAGTAACTTTACTCCCTTTGATTTCATTTATTTAATTCGTATGCATAAATGGACCGTTTTTATAATATCCAGGGAAATATGTTGTAAATAAACACATATCAAGAAAAGAATTGACTACCCGTAAATAGAGACATTACACTTCTGTGCAACAAAAAGTAAAGAAAAAATTCAAAGAATTTTTTGAGATAAAAAAAAAAAAAAAAAAAAAAAAATCAAAATGCGTTGAACACATTATGATTCATAAAGATATACGGTTCCCCCTATATCTACATGCTGAAGTAAAATGTTTTATGAGAAGGAAATAAGTACATCTGTGTTGCAATATGTCAAGTGTATTTTTCAAAAACGGAAGACAACTACTATACGAATTACATATAAACCCTTTGTTTGCACACTTTTATTACGTGTTCTGAGAGATGTATTGTGAAGTAATGAAGGATATTGAATTCCCTATTTGAACAGCCTTTAATTGTAGCGAAGTTTTCCATTCGATTGTACGATAAATTTACAAAAAAATAAAGATAATGTAGAGACGAACCTCTATTTTAATAAGTAACAAGTAATAATGATAATTACTTTTTTTTCTTACGGGGGTTTCTAATATGAGATTTTGCATGCTAATTAGTGTTTACATTTTATAGATGGAGCATGTGAATAGCATCAATAAGCTGAAAATGGGCGATCATATAACATTGCATCGCGTGATATTTACACACCATGCAATAGTAACAGCAAATTTCCGATTTCCGATTTTTGAAACAGGCATAATTGACAGAAGAAACCCTTACATATAAACACACCACCACTCCAACACCCACCCCTATCCCAGCATAACCCACCCACATTTATAAAATAGGTTGTTTCATTTTTTTTCTTCCCAGTAAATGTCCAATTGGGACATTTGTTTGAGATGATGTGCAACCCCTTCTTCCTTTGAAAAAAGAAACCGTTCACGGTATCTCGGTCGGTAGAGCGCTCGCTCCGTGATCAGAAGGTCGTGAGTTCGAATCTCTGCCGCGACTGACCTAAGTCGACAAAAAATGGGTAGCAACTGTTCCTTCGCCATGCGCTCGGCACTTTGAAGTGAAAGTTGCGGGTCCTTCGGATGAGACCTTAAAAACCGAGGCCCCGTGTCACGGCAGGCGTTGGCACGATAAAGATCCCTTATTGCTCAATGGCCCTGAATGCCGAGAAAAGTCAAAATTTGAAGCCCTTCACAGGTATATGGTGACGTCTCTATATGAGTGAAAAATTCTCGAATGTGACGTTAAGCAACATACAATCAATCAGTCAATCCTTTCAAAAAAAGTTTTCTGGTTCCTTGCATGACGTACATGTATTTTTTAAAAGTTAAATGAGTAGAAACTTTTCTTTCTATTCTATTCTATAAAAGAATTATATTCAGCCAGAATCTAATTTTCTGTAGCTGACAATGGATGTTACTTTTCTTAATTCTTATCAAAGGAACTATTTTCTGGACTCAATTTTTTGTTGATTACAAGGATTTAACTTCTTGAATCTTTGCTTAATTTAGGATATCCTATCTTCAGCCATGAATGAAAACTTCTCAATTCATTAATTAAGGGAAGATGATACCAACAGAAAATTGGATGTCTGGATATATATATATATATATATATATATATCTATATCTATATCTATATCTATATCTATATATATATATATAAATATATAAATGGACCTATTTTCATTGTAAATGATACAAAAATTAAATTTCTACAATAATAAGAAATTGCAAACCTTCTATGATGTTCAACATTCTACTTTATTGCCGTAACGTTTATAAATCTATACAACATTTTATCATTTTGTAGGACATTTTTGTAAATCCTTGAATGAAAAAAAATAAAATCTATGTTGTTAAAATTATTCCATTTACTGATATAAATATGGTTTAGTTGTTAATTCCATGATTTATAGAAAAATAAAATTTTACTATCTGCCCTTAATTAAAAAAGTATCCATGTTAAGCTCATATTTGAAATCATTTCGTACAGTTTTTATTTTATGCATCTTAGTATCACTCAATGTTCTCTGAAGTGTCAAAAACGGTCTTGTAAACAGTTGACATTTGTAACCATAAAAGTACAAAACAAATGTTTTCCTAGAGAAATCGAATCTCCTTTAAACAATCCCTAGATAGCTCTGCTTATTAACATGGTATGAAATTAAAAGTGATCTGTGATCTTTTTTGATAGTTTTAACCTTTAAGAGACTAAAATACTTGCACAGGTTTTTTTTTTTTTTTTTTTTTTTTTTTTTTTTTTTTTTTTTTTTTTTTTTTCAAAGGAATTTTCACAAAATGCATGTATCAAGCAACAAAGTTGCGATGATTATCTTATCTAATACGCGAATTTCGTTACCCACAAAATACATGGTAATAAGCAGTACAATATATGATAAGGTTCATAAGCTATGATCAAAGAAAAAGAAAAAATGGTTGTGTTAACATTCTCTCAAGCAACATGTATATTAATGTACCTACGATGTTTCCAATATTGTTTAACAACTCTTTTGGATACAAGAGGCCCAAGGGCCTTAACGGTCACCTGAGTATAATACAACAATTTAGAGGATCCATAGAGTATAAAATGAACTGAAAGGTGAAGCTTTGTTGCCCAAAAGCAAGAAAAATAGGGTGATCAGGATCAACAAAAGAATTAGTCTAGTTTTCATTAACAGTACATAAATTAGGTTCTAATCTGTTCCCCATTCATCACTCTCACCAGACAGTATATAAACAAACTTATAATCAGTGCTTCTGTACTCTTTTAATTCCTTGTTGAAATCTCTTACATTGGCCTCTCTTGGTCTTTGATGAACATTTAATAAGACAAGTTATTTTTGTCTCATTTTTATTTATCTGTTACTTACAAGTCTACCTGATCATTAAAACTATGAAAAAACTTTTTGTATTATACAATAAAAATTCTTGCATAATTCTCTGATTCTATTAACCTTTCAAGTACATTATTTACAGTGATTAATTATCGCCAGTAAATGGCAAAGGGGAATAACTCCTTTCAGTAGAATACAAATTAATAGAGCCTTGGCCTGGACCAGAACACTTGATCAAATGGTTCTGAAGTTCAAAAACCTGGTAAAAATATCCTTCCTTATTAAAACTTTTAGTCTTTTTGCCTCTGATATGCCCAGGTGCAGAGAATATATTTGAAGCATTAATGCATTTCCACTATATAATAAATACAGCCCCACCCTAATATCAGAACCTCTGATCCAGGGGTCATGAAATTCACAATTTTGGACGAGGCATCCTTGCTTATCATAACCATGTATCTGTTTAAATAATACCCAGGAGAAGAGAAGAAGATTTTCAAAGAAATAATGCACTTTCACTATTTGATCTATGTTGCCCGCCCTAGCACCAAAACATATCATAACTATGTATTTGATTTGTTTAAATAATACCCAGGAGTAGAGAAGAAGATTTTCAAAGAAATAATACACTTTCACTATATGATCTACATAGCCCTGCCCTAGCATAAGAACCCCTGACCCTGGGGCTATGAATTTCACAATTTTGGTAGAGTCACTCTTGCTTATCATAACTATGTATTCAATTTGTTTCAATAATACCCAGGAGTAGAGAAGAAGATTTTCAAAGAAATAATGCACTATAATTATATGATCTATATAGTCCCGCCCTAGCAGCAGAACCCCTGACCCTGGGGCTATGAATTTCACAACTTTGGTAGAGTCACTCTTTCTTATCATAACTATGTATTTAATTTGTTTAAATAATACCCAGTAGTAGAAAGGAAGATTTTCAAAGAAATAATGCACTTTCACTATATGATCTACAGTACAGCTCACGAGTATCTTCCGGAAAACACCGGCCACGGTGGACCCTTGGTCCACGCTTTTGCGTGGACTTTGAAAAATGTCGGTGTCTTTGATGTTTCGTTTTCAGCGCTAAGCTGGCACACGGTGCGACACGGTGTGAACACGGTGGGACACGGTGCGTTTGCTCCGTGGAACTCCGTGCTGGTTAATCAACGTTAAGTGGTTTGAAATGACTTTAAAATAATTCATTGAAGATTTTAGAATAAAATCATTGAAATGCATATCATCCGCAGCGTGCATTTTCCTACTTTCGATATTGTACTGACATGTCAATGAATTTAACAAAGACAGAATTTTACCATGCAGTCAGCAATTTTGTGTTATTTGGAAGATATCTTCTTAAAGATTATTTTGTTTGTAAATCAAAAGCTAAACCTAAATTTAAAAAAAAATTAGAAAGGAATATTCTGCATTTGCACTATGCTCAGGAAATCCATGTGGAATTGTCAATTGATTATCTTATCCGACGTACTTTTTTTTCAATTATAAATTACTGTAGAAACTGTTGTATATGTTAATAATTACTACATCAAAATACGACACAGAAAATATATTGTTTAATTTGATTTTAATCGGATGAAAAAAAAAGTTATGAAAAGATTGACTAAAATTTCCGTCCCGTAATGGAACCCATATTGAGATGAGACCCGATGTAGTCTTTGTGTAATGAGTAAATCACTGCCCAGCCCATCAAAAAATATGAAATGTTGATATTCAGGTATTGAAGATGCCCCACTTTTTCATCTGTGTCTGTTTGTAATTGTTCAGAATTATGTGTAAAATATAAACCTTAATATTTAACGCATTTTGTGTACAGATCGAAGCATTATGGGCACAACATTTTTCACAAAACTTGTCGCCAAGAATAATCACAATATGTAAACGATGAGATGTAAAACGTTATAATTATGCTCAACAATTGTCAATGACGTCGATAATGGAAAAAATTTCCAATGATACTATTCAATGAAAATGATATTTCTGCAATATGTTCTATGTTAAACAATGATGTAAAAAGCCAAACAGTTTTCTTCCGTAACGTGTATGAAAAAAAAAGTCTGCTATAATTGTTAATACGTTCACTGCCTAACTAAGCATATGCATAGGAGATATGAAAAACTAGATTGAAGATTTTATATTTTACTAGTACCTAGCGGAGATTTTTTAAACCATTAAATAAAAGCAAGCATACTGTATATGTGCTCTTCCTACGTTTAATAACAGCCCCCCCCCCCCCCTTTTCATAATGAGTTTTATGGATAATTTCTACACAGACATGTTAAAAAAAGATCAATATTTACATATGCCTATTTATTGTATTACCTGTCCTTTTTAAGGATTTATTCTAATCCTTTTCAAAAATAGCATTTTAATGATAAATTATAAAATCAACGAAAGAGAGACAATTTTACAACATGGAGAGTTATGATTTCTTTTTTCTTCATTTTACCAGGACATGTAAGTTATGTTACAGTATATAACGACTTTATATAATATAGATACAGTTGAATAATATTCGTTTGTAACTGTAACTTTTTTTTAAAAAAATATGTTGCTGTACTAAAAATTCTATAAACAATTAAATAAATAGTTGTTTATTTTTCAAGTTCCAATTAACTTCCCGACACGTGTACATGTAAGTTTCGAAGCCAGTTGAGGTGTATAGTATACACTCGTCTAGAGTTTCAACATGTGAATAATGTCCCAAGGGCCACAGCAACTGAATGTCCCAATATATTTTTCTTCTGAACAGGTGTGAAATATATTAGCCAAGGAGCGACTCCATACATACACGAGAAGTTTCTGCAATTCATCGATATCCGGTATTTGATTGACAGGTAGAGCACGTGGATTCCGTGTGTGATGCGTTGAACTTGTACTTAAATTGCACCGATTCTATTTCGTTTCGATTAATAAAAACTGGAGGTGAACTATGATTTCTTTAAAAAAATAAGAGAGATACATTATATGTATATGAGAAAAAAAAAAAAAAAAAGAACAGAAGGATGAACCTGAAAGTAAAAAATCTCTCTCTCTCTCGTATCTTAACATTATAAAATATGGAATTCAAAATAATTTTTAATTATTACGAAAAAAGTGAATAGTATATAATTTGTAATAGAATTTTTAAAATGCTGCATTGGCAGTTCAAGCGATTTTTTTTCCTTTTCGTACTGATCGTAAAAGATTAAGTAGTAATAAAAAAAAAAATACTCAAATAGATATACTGACACTTTACATATTCGACAGAAATAAACGTTCAAACATTGAATTTTTTACATTTATGTCTCTTAATGTCAAGTTTAATCAATGGATGCATACAACTGCTTGATTTTCATGTGAATTTGCCGATTGTACGACTACCAAACTGCGTATAAGATTTTTTAGTGAATGCTACGTGTTTTGTTTTTTGTTTTTTCTTGCATGTACATGTACTTTTTCTTCCTCACATGTAGCAACTTAGTATCTTCATTGATAAGTGGTCTACACTTTTTATTTTATTTCTGCAAAATAAGACTTTATTCATATACCGTATGAATATCATAATATACTGACTCGACATTTTTTTTTCACTCTTATTATTTACGATGTAGTGATCAGATGATGCTAAATTAGTTATCTGATATCATAGGTATTATTTGTAAATGCCTTTACTGTCAATACCTTTAATACCATATTATTTCACAGAGAAAATAACAGCTAAAATTATCGATCCGTATCTATGTTTGGCATTGAATAATTATTAAGTTCAAAGCAGTGTACTTGTACTTGGATTTGTACCTGCGCACTTATAGCATACGTCAGAAATATATTAATTTGCACAATCATGTAGTTGTTTTTGTTTTCAAATGAATATGAAGTATGAATTCAACAGAAATCAAAATAAATTTATTCAATTGATATATACATGTATACCGTCAACGGTGAACCAAAGTCTACACTGAACGCCGCTGTTATGTTATGACCTTACATGTGTGATAGTGAGCTGTTTGAATTAAATAATTTTTCATTTATTATTTCTTTCTAGCAATTAAACAAACATACCTATGGTTTCAATGCTAAAATTATTTTTATAAACAAACCATTTTCTTCCGTAATTTTTTTTGCACGGTGGAACACGGAGGGTCACCCGATGAAACGGTAATGTCCACGGTGTGACACGGTGCGTCTTTGGTGTAATCGCAATATACACACACGGTGGAACTCCGTGTACACGGTGTAACACGGGGTATTTTCCACCGTGTGTTTTCCACGGTGGGGTGGAAGAAACTCGTGAGCTGTACTGTATATAGCCCCGCCCTAACACCAGAACCCATGATCCTAGGGCCATGAATTTCACAATTTTGGTAGAGTCACTCTTGCTTATCATAACTATGTATTCCATTTGTTTCAATAATACCCAGGAGTAGAGAAGAAGATTTTCAAAGAAATAATGCACTTTCACTATATGATCTATATAGTCCCGCCCTAGGACAAGAACCCCTGACCCTGGGGCCATGAATTTCACAATTTTGGTAGAGGACTCAATGCTTATTACAATCATGCCAACAGTTTGACTGCTTGATGTCCAGGAGTAAAGAAGAAGATATTTATAGATTGCATTAATTTTGATGGTTTTGGTCCCACCCCTCAGGCCCCAGGGGGGCAGGGGCCACGAATTTAACAATTTTTGTTCCCCTTCACCCATAAATGCTATATGCCAAAATTGGTTGAAATTGGTTTGCTGGTTCCAGAGAAGAAGCTGAAAATGTTCAAAAGTTTACGACCGACGAACGACGGACGACGCACGACGACGGACAAAAAGAGATAGCAATAGGTCACCTGAGTGACTCAGGTGACCTAAAAAGAGGATACAATTGTAATCAGTAACATTTTGAAATATCTTAAGGTTGAGTATCTATCTGCTAAATACTCAGCATCAACATTTATTTTGAAAATAAGGTAATATAAATCAATTTCATAGGACAGTTGTGGAAACTAAGAAATTTCTCCAAATACACAATATAATCAATATACAAAAAATAATGTTATTATTTATTTATTACTTGCTATATGAATAACATGGTGACATAAAGTTATATGTTGGTACAGTATTTGTAGTATCTTCTTAAGTACTTATTTATTTTTTTGGGGTGAGGGGGTGACTATTTATTAATGCTGATATTAATTCTGTAGCGCTTGTTTTCATATCTACCTATTAAAATGCTATCTTAAATATTTAAGAATTGAATTGTGACTGGACTTTCAGCGTGTCATAATACGGACGGATGTGCTGACAAATTGACTAACGGACATACATTAACACTTATTGATTTCATTGTAGATTGATTAAATGTCACTAATTTGAATATATTATGATAAACACCAGACGTAATAGCTAAATTTAGGGAGCAGAAGTAACAGCTACTATTCAAGGCTAGTGTCGATTTTCAGTTTTTACGTTGCATTATGCGGTCTTTAACATTTGTGACGTTAAAAAAGAATCAAAAATGTAAATGGAATATAAATATTCTATTGCTAGACAGTGAACTATTTGCTGATTGCTTACATTCGTAATACACGCAGTACAGTTAAGGTGCCAAATGGAAATATCGGCGAATTTTTTAGATAGAAAATACATTCTTTACAAGGATGAGCGTTTCTTTTTAGGACTTAAATATTATCGGACAAATGCAATGTGGTTGAAAACTACATGTTGAGGACGATTAGATTTCTTATTTAGACTTGTCACGTGATATGGCAGTCACGTGCTTTTAGCAAATATACCTGAAGTATTGAGGTCATCTATAAATTTTAATATTGCAAGGGCATAACCAAGTTAAAAATCTAAGTTTAACATATAATTATTTTCAACTCTATTTGTATTTTATGAAAAGTGCTGCGAACCTATATAGATTCTACTATCTAATTGCTTAAATTGCATTTGTTAGACCGTATGTTGAATATTTTGCTGGTCAAGTACAATAAATATAGATGTAATTAATTCATTTGCAAGATTTCAACAGGTTCGCAGCACTTTTCAAATATCTTCATACTTCTTGAGTTTATGTGTAAAAGCTTGTCATAATTCATTGAGGGTATGCCCTTGCAATATATCGATTTATTACGACCCTTCTATTACCCTTCAATGAATCTGCATACAAATATACGACAGTATCGCTTGTCTAGGGAATGTACGGGAAGTATATGAATAAAATCATAAAATAGACATCGCGTCCAAGTTAATGGCCTCTTATATATCTACAATTTATATTTCATTTAATTACAAAATACATTTTTCATTGTATAAATATAACTTGATCCGCCTCTCACTGCATACAAACTGCGTCAAATTTTACGATATGACGTCACATTGACAAGTGCATTGCAATCAGTGAATTGTTTATATATTGTTGTGTGGGATTTAACCAACGACAATAATGCATGCACTAGTTAGTATTGATGTAGTTTAAAGCTATTCAACAGTTTAAAATAACAAATCATTTCTTTTTGTGGTAATTTGAAGAACTTATATTTTTGTGTGATGTCATAGTAAGCATTTCCCGTATAAATTAGGCCCCGCCTCCTTACTGCAGCCTTAACTGTGCTGCGAACATCACTCATAAAAAAATTGGAGGTATGTATCGGGAAAGCAGTTTTAAGGTCTATGTTAATCCCAATGATATTTATGCATAATTGAATGGTATGTTACTATATTTCAAGCCAAAAATGAAAATATTTTGTTTTGGAAGATTCATTTTCTTCTAGAATCAGAATGCACTCATGGTTAGAAAAGAAAATAATATAATGTACGTTAATGGAGAAATGCAACAGGAAATGAACTTCACTCAGAAGACATGCACTCTTATTTGTGAAATTTACAATAAAAACTACATCAAAACTACAAATATGACACTCTCCCATAAAAAATCGAGAAAATGATATATCAAACAAAACACGTGGATTTACTCACAATGTGCATCTTTATCAATCTTTTCATTATAATATAGTAACCAGTATACATATATTATGGAAATTCGTAGAAGATTTATCGTAAAGTGTTATTTTCTTTTTATACATTTAAGAAATATTCTTATAAAAATTTCTTGTTACCCAAAGAAAAACAAACAATAAACAAAAAATAATTCTATCAATCAACATAATTCATTTAGATAAGCAAAGGAAAACTCTGATGCATGTTGAATTTCTCTCGGATAAAGATAAATGTCTCGCTGAGCGGTATTTTGAATCCACGTTTTATCGCTGATTGCAGTATATGTTTTCCGTAGTACTTAGAACATGATCATACACGGCCTTGATCACTAGGCGATATTCGTCCTGAAAATAGATAAATAAATCAAAAACAGTTCTTTTCTTTGTCTTTTTCGTGATAAAAGAGTCCAACACCTAAAGTGTATGTACGTGTATTTACGAATGCTGAAATTAATTCTGTAGTGTAATATTTACTCCAGAGCCTCGTTCTGACTTACTAGATTTGAACAGAATTCTGGTCTTCTAACTTGCAAATGTCTCACAGCAGTTAAGACATCAACACTGTCATCCATGTTTATTTCCTGTATCACGTTGTGAACGGCACAGAATGCACCACAAAGTGACGCCCCGTCGCTACAGAGAAAATATAATAAGACGCATTCCTGTATTACTAAAACAATGGGGGCGATTACAGAAGGAAATGAGATTAATTTACACTCTCTTTGAACACTACTTTAGAGAAAACTCTTGAAAACAAGAGGCCCAAGGGCCTTAACGGTCACCTGAGTATGATACAATAATTGAAAGGATGCATAGAGTATAATATGAACTGAAAGGTGAAGCTTTGTTGCCCAAAAGAAAAAAAAAATAATTGGTCTTAATATTCATTAACAGTTCATGAATTAGGTTCTAATCCGTTCCCCATTTATCCCTATCACCATACGGTTGAAATCTCTTACATTGGCCTCTCTTGGTCTTTGATGAACATTTAATAAGACAAGTTATTTTTGTCTCAGTTTTATTTATCTACTACTTACAAGTCTATTTGATCATTAAAACAATGAAAGTACTTTTTGTATTATACAATAAAAGTTTTTGCATAATTCTCTTATTCTATTTACCTTTCAAGTACATTATTTACAGTGATAAATTATCAAAAGTAAGTGGCAAAGGGGAATAACTCCTCTCAGTAGAATACAAACTAATAGAGCCCTGGCCAGGACCAGAACACTTGACCAAATGGTCCACATGTTCAAAAATCTGGTAAAAATTCCCTTCCTTATAAAAATTTTTACTCTATTTACGTCAGATATGCCCAGGTGCGGAGAAGATTTTTAAAGAAATAATGCATTTTTACTACAGATTCACTATATTATCAATAGAGCCCCCCCCCCCCCAAAAAAAAAAAAAAAACACCAGAGCTTCTGACCCTGGGACCATAAGTTTGCTCATAACTAATCTCTTTGTTTATCTGCTTAACACTAAGGAGCAAAGAGGATTATTTAATAGAATTAATGCATTTTCACTATATTATCAAGAGCCCCACCCTCACACCAGCAGATTTGACCCAGGGGTCATAAAATTCACTACTCTGAAAGAAGCACTCTTGCTCATCATAACTATACACTTAGCTTCTTTGCTTTTTAAACCAGAAGCAGAAAAAAATATTTTCAAAGAAATTTTGCTTTTTCACTTTATAATCAATAGAAGCCCCCCCCCCCCCCCCCCCCCGAACCCTTAAACCTGGGGTCATAAAATTCACAATTTTGGAAGAGGCATCCTTGCGTATCATAACAATGTACTTAGTCTGATAAACAATACCAAGGGGCAGAGAAGAAGATTTTCAAAGAATTAATTCACCTTGACTATAGGATCTATATAGCCCCGCCCTAACACCAGAACTCCTGTCCCCGGGGCCATGAATTTCACAGTTTTGGAAGAGACATCCTTGCTTATCATAACAATGTACTTAGTTTGTTTAAATAATACCCAGGTGCAGAGAAAAAGATTTTTAAAGAATTAAAACATTTTCACTTTATAATCAATAGAGCCCCGCCCTAACACCAGAACCCCTGATCCAGGGGCCACGAATTTCACAATTTTGGAAGAGGCATCCTTGATTATCATAACTATGTATTTAATGTGTTTCAATAATACCCAGGAGTAGAGAAGAAGATTTTCAAAGAAATAATGCATTTTCACTATATAATCAATAGAGCCCCGCCCTAACACCAGAACCCCTGACCCTGGGGCCATGAAATTCACAATTTTGGAAGAGGCACTCTTGCTCATCATAACTATGTACTTACATGTAGTTAGTTTATTAATACCCAGGAGCAGAGGAGAAGATTTTCAATGAATTACTGCATTTTCACTATATAATCAATAGAGCACCCACCCTAACACCAGAACCCCTGCCCCTGGGGCCATGAAATTCACAATTTTGGAAGAGGCACTCTTGCTCATCATAACTATGTCCTTAATTACTAAATTTAATACCCAGGAGCAGAGAAAAAAGATTTTCAATGAATTAATGCATTTTCACTATATAATCAATAGAGCCCCACCCTAACACCAGAATCCCAGACCCTGGGGCCATGAATTTAACAATTTTGGAAGAGACACTCTTACTCATCATAACTATATACTTAGTTAGTTCATTTAATACCCAGGAGCAGAGAAGAAGATTTTCAAAGAAATAATGCATTTTCACTATATGATCTATATAGCCCCGCCCTAGCACCAGAACCCCTGACCCTGGGGCCATGAATTTAACAATTTTGGAAGAGACACTCTTACTCATCATAACTATATACTTATTTAGTTCATTTAATACCCAGGAGCAGAGAAGAAGATTTTCAAAGAAATAATGCATTTTCACTATATGATCTATATAGCCCCGCCCTAGCACCAGAACCCCTGACCCTGGGGCCATGAATTTCACAATTTTGGTAGAGGACTCAATGCACATTACAATGATGCCAACAGTTTGACTGCTTGATGTCCAGGAGTAAAGAAGAAGATTTTTAAAGATTGCATTAATTTTGGTGTTTTTAGCCCCACCCCTCAGGCCCCAGGGGGGCAGGGACCATGAAATTCACAATTGTTGTTTCCCTTTACCCATAGATGCTATATGCTAAATTTGGTTGAAATCGGTTGAGCGGTTTCTGAGAAGAAGATAAAAATGTTCAAATGTTAACGCACATCGCACGACGCACGCCGACGGACGAAAACGGATAGCAATAGGTCACCTGAGTGACTCAGGTGACCTAATAAAATGCATATGACCCTTCACAATATTGACCTCAAATTTTAACGAAAGTGATGTTTTATATCTTCTTTAATAGACTTTTTTTTAAACTGAAGAATTGAAAGAATGTAAATAAGTGCTTTATTGTAAAGAAATAAACTTGAACTTAAATTGAAAACCTGCTTATAACTGTGATAGGATTCTCTGTTTCAACACCTAGTGCAGCTGAGACAAGACTCCGGAGTTGAGAAGTGTCAAGAGGAGTTCCGGATGTTTTTATACTGACCTTTGGTTCTATTATTGTCACAGGATGAGCTTCCTCTTCACTCTATGAAAACATGTAAATGCTGTAAATCTTTTTTCTCCATGTTTCCAGAATCACTGGTCAAATGTGAAAAATTTGAAACACAAAAGAGAAACTTAACGCATTGATATAAAATACGTAATGTAGATATCTAATCTTTACATTCTTCTGCAGGATGTGAACGATAGTGATGTTGACGTCAGTTTCAGAATTTGATTGAAAGTGAACAGTGAAAGGAGGGTTCGTCTTAGAAGAAGAGGGACTTGGTAACCACATCTTACTCTACAGAAATAAAAAGAAAATGGTGCATAACAGATATATGATCAGTAAGTAATAAAATCTAACCAATATGACCAAGATAAACATCCATCAATTATCTTGAACTCTTTTACTTTTTTATAAAAGTAGGGAACCATGCAATGTATTAATAAAAAAAAGAAATCGTCAACATCTGTTTTTAACAAAAAATTTAAAAATTTTAAATTGATCATTTCAAAAGAAATTTGTCCATTCAGAAATATAAAATTAAAAACACACAGTAATATATAAAATTTAAAAAAAAATGTATGCAAGTTTTAGTCAAATGTTTAAAATCACACACCGAGTCTACTTTGAACAGTGGATCCATACATATTACAATGTCAGACTCGTGATCATTGAGCAGGCGTAGGAAGTCAACAGCGTCCTCTACCGTTGGATACTGCGTCACTATGAACCCTTTATTGTTGGTGTATGACTATAGGAAAAAAACAGAAAAACAAAGAAAAAGACGTTGTAGTGGATCAGTGTAGGAGTGCAAAATGAGTAAGGACAATTTTGATCAAACAACTCTTAAGTACATATTAAGCAAAAAAGACAAAAATAACAAAAATCCATCCCTTTTGATAGTTGAAGTTGTTAATAAATAAAAGCTATGCACCTTTCCATTATTTATTAAAACATGAATTTTTTGCGTTTTGCAGAATATAAACTTCGTTTATACTTACCGGTGTGATGATGGCGTTGATAAAGTTCCCTCGTTTGGGAACAACAGACGAAAGATGTACGCTGTATTTATCCACTAATTTAGGGAAAAAAATGAAATTGTATAGAACATTATGCATGTCTTAGAACTGTAAAAACGATAAAATGGTGTTCCTAAATCAAAAGGAAATTAATACAATGAATCATTATCTTCAATACATTAGAATATTGATTTTACTTAATAATTTTCTAAACACTGCTCATCCATAAATCAAAATTTCAAATTCCTTTAAGTGAAATGAAAGTAAAATTTATCATATTTACTTACGGGGCAGTATACCATTAAAATATATATCACCACAGCTTTCCTTCGCAAGCTTGAAATCAGCATCGCTATATGTGGGTCGTATTTTCATTAAAAGCTTAATAAACAAACATAATGAAATTTAAAAAAAAAGACTGTGAAGTTATCTTTAGGGTCATTATGTCATGAAAGTAAGAAAGTGAGTTCAAAATAAGTGAATATTTTCCTGCTCTTTTCAATGGTATCAAACTCATTAACTTCTGTTAAATGGTTAATATTTTATCAAACGGTTCTCAGAACTTTTCAAATGTCCCTTGTGCGTTATTCCTTCAAAATACTGATACAATTTAAATTTATTTTCTTAAAAGAAATATTTTTTCTGTTTTATTGTTTGTGGTTTTTTTAATCCCTTGTTCCTTCTGCCTGCATAAACCTTTGCAAGACATTAATAACATAATGCACCTGAAATTCTTTTCGCAATGTACTCTGATTGGCTGGTTTGTCCGTCGCCATGGCTTCTGCCTTTTTAGTAAATTCATCAATAGTTGTGCTGTTGACTGGGGATTTGAATATTTCATTTAAAGCTAGAAAAATGGTCATGTACTGTTCCTGCAAAATAAATATATTGTTAAATTTTATATAACACAACTTTAAAATAATCTTTCTCAGCTAATTCACTTTTGCTTGAAAAATACAAAATGTCTGAATAACATAAATAAATTATTTGAATGGGAAAACGTAATTCTTCAACTTCAGAAGCGAATTATTTATCTATTTATTTTCAGTAACAATTAATCGGTATAAGTACATGGCTCTAATGATCAATTATCGATAATGCTTCCCGAGTAATCTTGAAATAATGATTTCTTTTTTTGGCAAGCTTTTATCTCTACATTTACATTTTGCAATTCCTGATAGCTTTTTCTCTTCAAACTCAGAAGCACATTTTATAAGAAGCCCAAGCGTACATCGCTCACCTGAGCACTCTGGCTAAGAAAAAAGCAGAAATCGGCTCATTATAGAAAAGTTTACATATATAAGTACCGGTAGTCCAAACCTATCAACCTGGGATTGGGCATGATTTGAATAAAATTGAATCTACACTCACTGATGATGCTTCCATATTGTTGACTAACCTTGGCTTTAGATTTTTTTTTAAATTCCTGTACTTTTGATCTACTTTTTGTGGCCCATCTTATCCCGGGAGACATGATTTGAACAAACTTGAATCTACACTATCTGAGGATGCCTCTGATCTGATTTGACTATATTTTTGGTTTTCCTGCCCTTCATCAGATTTTTAAAAGATACTTCGAATTCCTATTTAAAAATATTCCTATGTATAACTTTGATCTTCTGTTGGGGCACACTTATATGATTTGAACAAACTTGAATCTGAATTTCCTGAGGTTGCTTCTATATAACTATGTCCAATTGTTGCATTTCTGTTTTGAAACGGAGACTTTTTAAAGATTTTTCATATTTAATGCTATGTAAAACTTTCATCGACCTTGGGACCTCACCGAACCCTGTGGGGTCATGATTTAAAAAAAAAATAAATTAAGTAACACTACCACTGCATACTTTTACACATAATTTTTATACTCAGTGGCCAATTAGTTTTTCAATTTTTTTTTTCAGAAGATGCCATTATTTTTTCACTTATTCATAATTAACAACTCCTGGGCATAGACATGATGTTTCCGTTGAAGAATCTTGAATTCCCTTTATACAAGGATACTTTGTGGCAAATCTGGTTGAAATTTGCATATTGGTTCTTGTAAAGAAGTCGAAAATGTAAAAAGCTTAGAGACAGATAGACGGACAAACGGACGCCGGACGAAGTGTGATCAGAATAGATCACTTTAGTCTCTGGCTCAGATAAGCGGAAAAACTTATAACAATTCATGTTAATGTTAAATAAAAGAATAAACCAACAAAAGACATAAAACAAAAGGGCCATGGGCCACAACGCTCACCGGATAACTTTGGCCTCCCTGTTCTTCACCAGATTTTCCCCTTTACAATGCTTAATGTTGCCCCATCCTACCCCTCGGGGCATAATTTGCACAATATAGAATCTACATTACCTCAGGAAGCTTCCATATATTTCAGCTTCCAGCTTTTTTGACCAAGTGGTTTTTGTAAAGAAGATTTTTAAAGATTTTTCCTATATATTTCAAAGTAAAATTTAGATTCCCTATTGTGACCCCAGGAAGGAAATTTTTCTGTCACAAAAATTTAAGAAAAAAAAATTAAACAAGTGTCGATATGATGAGAATTTCAGAATTAAAATAAAAATGTTTCCTTGAATTGTTAAAAAAGAATTTTGAGTTGGGTCAGGTTAAACAGACATTTAAAAAAAAAGATGATCCCATAATTGTATTTTCCTTTTTAGGAACACTTTCTAAATGAAATAAGACTTACGTATGTTTGGACCATATTCATCCTGTTTTCTCTCATCTTCTTGACATATTCCGCTACGTTAACTTTTCCTGTCTTTCTTCCTATCTGATTCAGGACGTCTAGTGCTATGTACGTTCCCGTTCTACCGATTCCCGCACTAAAGAAAGAAAAAAAAATGGGAAAAAGTAATGTTTAATTAAGGTACATGAACTGAAGGAACGTCTTTATGATCAATTAATTTAATCCATAGTACTATAGGCGTACCGAAGGTTCAGTTATAAGATATATTAAATTTTGATTTTTAAAAAAAAAAAAGAAAAAAAAAACTTTTCCCAAATATTAACTTTCTGGAAAATGTGAATAAATCTCTTATTTGTTTTGTTTTACCTGCAGTGTACAACTGTTTGAGAGTTTTTCTGATTAGTTCGGGTCACATGATCAAGGAAGACGACAAGGCATAGGGGATCTGGGGTTCCATGGTCTGGCCAAGATGTATAATGGTACTGGGTAACAACACGGGACTTATTTGTCTGAAAATTCGTAAAATTCCTCATTTTTAGGTTTAATGTGTCTTGAGCTTTTATACTTAATATGCTGGCTCATCCAAGAACTCTTATGTTCTGTGAGAATATTTCTCCTATTATTGTGTTAGTGATTACCTCGTACAAGGATTCACATGTAATGTCGTTTATGATTTGATTTTAATATAGCATGTACCTTAAATTCCCAATTTTGACAATCTGGCAATAGAAAAGTCAAAACTTATACAGAATGTCATAGTCTCGCCTGTCGTGAACAAAACTCTTAAACATTTACCCCGCATAAGTGACTGTGTCATCAGATCTAGAAGTAACAACATAAGTTTCTTTATTTCCGTGTCTCAACAAAAAATCTTATTCCATGTCTTATTTATTCTGTCTTTTTACCTATTATTTACATATGTGAACGTCCAACATAAAACTGTGATTTCTTTATTTAAATTGCCATGAATTTTAAAAAGATATTAGACGGCAAATATAAACTCACCTCTTTATGGTTCACACTCAATTTTCGAATGATGTAAAATGCGTACACCTTTTCATCAGTCAATTTCACTGATACGCTTCCATAGTTGATATGTTTGTTAGCAGCGGGCCAGTACTGAGTGCATTTTGTCTATGCAAGGAAAAGAATAATTAACTGAAAATTTTATTGAAATACTTTTTACACCTTCACCACGCACTTATGATGTAAAATTAAAATTAACTACATCGTATAAAAAATACGATTAAAATGAAAGTAAAAACTGGAAAAAAAATCAGTATATAGTAAAACTACCCAGCAGGCACGCAACGTTGTTTCAACGTTGAAAGTAGGTGGAATATAGGTTGCAACGTTGAGCAACTATAGTTCAACGTTGTTTCAACGTTGAGGTTTCAACGTTGAATCCTCAACCTTTTTACAACGTTGAAACAACGTTGAAGATGCAACATATTTTCAACGTTGAATGTTCGTCGATATTTCAACGTTGAAACAACGTTGAAGATTCAGCATATTTTCAATGTGAATGTTTGGTGTTATTTCACTGTTGAAACAACGTTGAAGATGCACCATATTTTCAACGTTGAATTTTCTTCCATATTTCAACGTTGATTCAACGTTGAAGATTCAACATATTTTCAACGTTAAATATTTCCTGTTATTTTAAGGTTGAAGCGATGTTAAAAATGCAGCATATTTTCAACTTTGAATGTTCGTTAATATTTTTACTTTGAAACAACATCGAGGATGCAACACATTTTCAACGTTGAAAAAGTGAGGGAAATTTAATGTTGAAACAAAGGATAATGAGCGCCTTATTTTTCAAGGTCAAAATAGTAAGGGTAATGAACGCTAAATCAGTGTAATTTATATATATATATATATATATATATATATATATATATATATATATATATATATATATATATATATATATATATATATATATATATATATATATATATAGTGCTTACAGTACTGTAATAAAATGTTTAATATGAGTTAATATGAAGTATGACATCTATTTTCAACTCTCCACTGTAATTGCATGTTTCAAAAAAGTTAATTTGTAAATTAATTCTGAATGCAGTGTTTCTACATAAATGAAAAAGAGAAACTTTTTTTATTCTTAAGATAAGCTTTTATAAATAATGACATCTTTATCCAATACTTCACTGTAATTTCATGTTACATGTACTATAGAATTAATAAAGATAATAATTTATTCCGAATTAATGTAATCGAATTAAAATTAGACTTCTTAGATCCGTGCCGTATACGCAGAATGTATACGGAGCGGATCTAACAAGTCTGATTTTACATTAGATTGTGCTTTTGTTGCATTTATATAAAAGGAAAAAAAAGGAAACTGTTTTAGATATATTACTATAATCTTTTTTATCACAAAATATAAAAACATTAAAATAAGCACGTTACAAAATGTTTAACAGTTTTCACACTAACAATTAACCCCGTTCAGTTTACATTACTTAGATCCACTCCCCAAATTTATCTTCAAGGCATCAGATAAGGAGTGGTTCTAGCTTAGCTGGTCAGTTTCAGTGTCATGATAACCTTGTTATGCAATTTCCTTGCTGGGCAGCGATACAGAGAAGTTGTTTGCAGCTTATCTAGGTCAAAATTTGAATTCAACTGATGGACAATAAGTGCGCGTCTTCTTGCTGTTCACATATTATGTATTTTACACACCATGTACAAGGATTAAGGCTAGATTATCAACTTCTGCTCAGTAAGTATAATATCCTTTTCATGGATTTAGAAGAAATTTTAGATTTTCTAGTACCCATACGTCATTTTATCCTTGTTTTGTAAGCATATTTGTAATCTGCATGCAAAACTTTAATATTTCGCAATTACCAATGCCTTTATCCTTACAACTTATTTTGAATGGAGACAATTACCTCACTTACAACCAAAATATTGCAGTATTTAAACTTGCTCATGAATTTATTACATCTACAAAGAGATTTGCATGATATCGTTTCTCTTCTTTTTTTTTTTAATTGTCAAACCACAGAACAAGCACCTATTAATGTGTTCTTATTAACTTTCACATTTATATCTGTATTATTTTTGTTAGTCATATATGTTAAACTGCAAACATATATTGCATCATCAGCTCACTTATAATTAATTTTCTACAATTTATTTTGTCTTATTTTTATAAATTTCTTTTGAATATACACATGTATATATTTATTTTTTCAATGATATGTAACTAATGTATGACATTAATCTTGTATTATGGAAAGGACTTATACAGGCAGATAGTGCCTGTTCTCCAACCTTATTATGATTATACATAATAAAATATTGTTTGAATTAATCAGCGTGAAATGCACATCCTTAGTTCGTGTATTTATGTGTTTGGTTGATATTCATTTGCACATGAAATTAAAATATAGTATACAATTTAATTGCAGATGGCCATAAGGTTCCATCAACCACTGGCGGCTTTGATGCCCTGACTGGATGAGATTCATCGCCTGTGAAAATTGCAAAGGAATGCAACATTGTGTATGTTCACCTCCATGTTTTTAACGTTTTTCTTCAGTAATAATTATTTATAATCATACTGTTACAGCTATGAATTTTAACACGAGGACAAATATAATTCTTTTCATTAATTCCAAGTATAAGAACATGCTCTTTTGTCTGTTTTTTTTTTTTTTTTTTTTTTTTTTTTTTTTTTTTTTTTTTTATTTATGTATATTTTTATCATTTGAAATAACAAGTTATCAAATAAATGACTTTCATATCACTATTTCTTTTGGTAATAGGTTTTGCATTAGAAGATGGAGCTTCCTGTTCATTTCTTTCCGACTGACGAGTCATTTTGTGGGACTGACATGTAACTATGCGCGTGATTTAAAATCAATGGATCCGCCACTTTGTGGAACTTAGTTTTAGACAGATGCATGATATGATGAACCTGGATATGATTACTGTGACCCCCTTTTCACTAGGAAGATAAATTTTGTTAAACAGTGATTTTTGAGGTTCGGTGATTGGATCCTGGATTTATCTTTGTTTTTAAAATACAGCTTAAAATAAATTTACTCAGAATCTTAAGGTCAAGATCTAGTAAATAAAAGGAGCCTACAGATTTCTCAAATTTGAGAAATAAATTCCCTAAATGAAGCTTTATAAGTATAGCTTGGTCAAATAAGGTGTTTCGGGGCATAATATGTAGGTAAACAAGACGAAAAATCATGTCTTAGACTTTCATTTTCAATGAAAAATTAAGAAAATCAGTCATGAATATGGGAGTTTTTTTCCATATCAGACAAATTAAATGTATCCAGATTGCCTACAGTCCCTCAGAAAACGGTATTTTGTATGTTCTTAGCCCCTTCTTTAAAATAATATTAAATTGAATATAGGTTTCGGGATTACTTTTCACAGGATTTCAAATTGAATTCCAGAAAAGTACTTTATTTTCTACATAATTCTTTTGCAGCTGTAAAGTACGGGAAAAAGAAAGTTTAATTTGATTATGACGTCATAATGGATCTAGCATCAAAAAGGCAGTCTAAAATCATTTACTAGATCTTGACCTTAATACTGAATTACAACTTACATATTTCGCAACTTGAATAAAACCTTTTATTAGAATGTGAAATGTATTTGTTTATAAAGCAAAACTCAGTATGACTTCAACGTGATTTTAACCAAATATCAACATTTGTAAAACCAAAAAATTTCAACCAAAACTCAACCTAATTTCATCCAATGTTCAACCTTTTTCAATGTTGATATTTGACGTTGAAACAACGTTGAAGTTTCAACGTTGCCTCAACTTTCATTTGCAACCAAAATTCAACTATAAATCAACCAAAGTTCAACCCATTTTCAACGTCTATTCAACGTTGAAAAATGACGTTGAAACAACGTTGATGTCTCAACGTTGCCTCAGCTTTCATATGCAACCAAAATTCTACGTTGATTCAACGTTGATGAGCAACGTTGATTCAACGTTGAATCAACGTTGAAATGCCTGCTGGGTAGCTTTTAAGAAAGTCAGATATAATCAAATCTCGATAATAAAGAAGTCAAAATATCCCACGTCATAAAATTTCTTATATGAATATAGAAAAAAAATAAGTCAAAGAAAGAAAAAGATATATAAAAACTTCAGAACTTCCTTATAAGCCAATTTTTATTGTATAATATACCTTCATCCCCTCCTTTAAATTGGTCAACATTACAATGGTTGTCACGCGTTCTTGCCAAATCATTGTCCAGAAATCAATTACTGTGTTCTGTTTCGGCCCTATTTAAATAACACAAAAATTCAGTTAGGATTTATCCGATGATAAAAGAGAAAGATGCCAATTGCTTTGATCCAAATATTGTCTACTTTCATAAATAAATAAATATATATATATATATATATATATATATATATATATATATATATATATATATATATATATATATATATATATATATATATATATATATATATATATTATTTTGTGCATGTAAAATCGAACCGCAAATAAAAGCTATGTTTTCAAAATATTTATGTACCTTGCGCAGCAATATATTGCTTATCCCTCTCTGTACCCTAGAAATACATAAAGCAGACATCATTATTCTGTTACGTAACTTGAAAAAGAAAAGATATTAAAAAAGAAACTAGACTTAGCTAAATATAAATTTGTACTGCGAAGACTGATTGGCCTAATTGAATATTTTGGCTGTCTTTATCCTGAATTTACGTAGAAAAAAGATAAAGAGTGTCAACAAGCGTTTATTGATATTTCAATTGAAGTTTATTTAATTTTTTGCATGATTTTTTTCTATGGAACAGCTGTCACGGTAGCCTAGTGGTAGGGCGTTCCCTTCGTGATCGGGAGGCCCGGGTTCGATTCTCGTTCCCCGCGCCGCGCTGCGTCAAACCTAAGACATTGACATAGGTAGTGACTGTTTCTTCGCCAAGCTCCCGGCATCAGAAGTGAAAGTCACAGGTGTTTCTGATAAGACGTTAAAAAACCGAGGTCCCGTATCACGATAGAAGTTGGCACGAAAGAACCCTTACTGTTCAAGGGCGCTGAGTGTCGAGCATAGACCTACATTAAAGCCCTTAACTGGTATATGGTGACGTCTCCATATAAATGAACAATTCTCGGCTGGGACGTAAAACAAAATACAATCAATAAATTTTGAAGAATTAACCTTTGACCTCGTCTAAGTAAGAACTTACATCAATATAGTTGGCGTTTATGTAGTCTGATCCACTCTCTGTCTTCAGTATTACTCTTGAATGATCATCTGTATATAGGAAAACAAATAATCTGTTTGTATTTGAATTATTTATTTTGCATGAAACGAAAAGACAAAACAAAAAAGGAAGTAGATGTCTTCTAACATTGAAAAAATGGATTGAAAAATAACAGAACTTGTATTTGTGTATGGAACAAAAAAGTTTTATATTTCCCTTTTTTATTATGGTTTTCTCTGATATCTTGAAACTTACAAGGAAATGTTGTCTTGAATCTATTTTTAACTATATTTTTATCCATCTTTCCAGCGTCACACTTGTATTGTTCCCCATATGGTAGTGTCTGCAATAGATTTAATATTACTAAAATAATACGCTGAGTGTGTATAATTTAATTTTAAGATTCATTCTAATGAAATTCCTTTGTCGATATATATTATATTCCGAATCTGCTTAAAATTGATTCAACGGGCCAAGAGAAGAAGCTAAAATGTTTAAATGTTCAGGCGACGCACGACGACTGACGAAAATAGATACAATAGACAACCTGAACCAGGTGGCCTGAAAGAAAATATTTATATATTTATTTATATAAAATTGATCGGTTCTTACTGCATATTCTTTCTGAAATCCTTCATCTTCATTTATTCTATTTTCTACAATAACTGACTCAAGTTGATTTAAAGGTATATCTCGAATAGTAGTTTCATTAGCGTAAAAATCTCCATAAGGATTCTCTGAATGTATCAACTCATCTTCATCGACATCAGCCTCATCCCCCTTCTTCTGCGATATTAGAGGTTTTTCATTTTTTGACGTCATGTACTTGTTTTCAGGGCTTTTTGATAATGGATCAGTTTTTGAATCAATGTTAGTGAATTCTGTCTCAAGCGCCCCCATTTTTACTGAAATGGTGAAAAAAATGTATATTAAGTGTTTTTTATCAATGTGCTGTAGAATAATACATATACACATTTCGCATTCAAAGTGAATTATTCACTCACAATTCATTGCTCTATCAGTATACCCCTTCCCGCTATTATTCTTTCTTAAACTTCGCCTGTAATGAAAAAAAATGTAATTAAAGATAAGAACAATGAAATAAATTGGCAAATAATACTTAGAAACTATTCGAAATCAATATTACAGCATATATTATGTGCAGAGGATACATCAGGGGTATTAGAGGCAAAAGTTACCTTCTTAAAACTATAACCACTATCAAAACAACGACAAATGCGACAACAAAACCCAAAATTCCTCCGATGACTGCACCCATGTTATCCTTTTCACTTGTTTGTGGTGATATTTTCTGCAAAATATTGTGAAATATGCTTTAAGTTATTAATCTTATTTTTGATTTTCAAAACCTCATTCACCATTTTCCACACCTATATTTTACAATGAATTTACATTTTCAATAAATCTCTTTATAATGCTTTATCACAGTTTGTGATAAGCAGCTGTTTATGGGATCTTAATGAAAGAGAAATAAAGCACTTAGACGAAATGATGCTACTTACTGGGCAGTTTCCAGTGATAGAGTTACATGTACTATTAACACACATTGTGCTGCAGTTCTTCATGCAGTCGAAGCCAAAAGTTCCCGGAAAACACACTGTAGTAAAAAAAAAAGTTTTATATTATTTTATGCCCAGAATAAACAGAAAAATCAAGAAAGTGTTAATAGTCAAGCAGATGATATGCAAGTATGAAGACAAAATATTTTGGGGGAAAAATTATACCCGCTGTACAGTATATGTCTTTATATCCTTTAGTGCATCCAGCTGGACATTTCCCATTAATATGGTGACAATTTGCTTTATCTCGACAGTTACCACAGGTCTGGTTACAGTTTTGTCCGTACGTTTTGATACCACATTCTAAAATGGCACAAAATAAATTTAAAAAAAAAGAACAAGAGGTCTATGGGCCACACCGCTCATCTGAGCACTTTGGTTTAAGAAATGCAGAGATCAGTTCAATATCGAAAAGTCTCAATATATAAGTGACCCCTACTTACCCAGGGAGGGGTACGGGAGAGGTAATGATGTGAACAAACTTGAATCTACACTACCTGCATGAGGATGCTTCCATATTTATTTGACTAATCATGGCTTTAAAAGATTTTTAAAGACTTTCACATATATATTTATATGCAAAGTTTATTCTCTTATTGTCGCCCAGACCTGTCCCCGGGAGTCATAATTTGAACAAATTTGATTCTACACTACCTGAGGGTGACTCCATATTAATATGACCATTCATTGCTTAGTTTGCTGTTCTTGTGGAAAACATTTTTAAAGACTTTTTCAACATATTCCTATGTAAAAATTTGATCTCCCATTGAGACTCCACCCTATCCCCCAAGGTCATGATTTGAAGAAACTTGAATCTACACTACCTTAGGATGCTTCTATATGAATATGACTAATCATGGATTTTTGTTGTAGTTAAGAAGATTTTAAAAGATTTTCCCTATGTTTTCACTTGTAAAACTTTGACCGCCCATTGTGACCCAATGTATTCCCAAGGGACATGGAACAAAATTTATTCTACACTACCTGAGGATTCCTCCATATAGATATGATTTATCAGGGCTTTAGGAGAGGAAGTCGAAAATGTGAAAAGTCTACAGACTACACACTACAGACGGACGCCGGACACCCTTCAATATGAAAAGCTCACTTGAGTCTTTGACTCAGGTGAGCTAATAAAAAGGATTTTATAAGTAAACCTGAAAATCTCTACACATTACCTTATATCCATATCTGTATACAGAGCTGACATTGTCATAAAAATCATACAAACTGTACAAAAAATACTTACTATTTTGGCAGTGAGGTTCTTCCCAGCCTATCTGACATCCGTCTTTACATTCTCCAGTCGTTCTATTACATCTGTTCGGTACACCGCAGTTAACACTACAGTTTTGTTTGCAGTTAATACCGAATGTTCCATCCATGCAAGCTGAAATTTATCCAAAAAGTTTCAATTCTCTACAATGAACCAATTGTGTTTTCATTTAATGGAATACATAAAGTATATTAACGGTTTTAGTAACTGATTTGAATAAATCTATATACATGATAAATGGTAATTTAATGTAAATATGACAACTGAAAAAAATATATTTCACCTGTTTTACAGAATCCTCCTTTGAAACCATGGTCACAGCCTTCAAGACATGAGCCGTTTATGTGATGACATTGTTTATATCCCAGACAGGCTCCACAGTCAAGTTTGCAACCATCCCCGTACTTCCTACCATCGCATTCTATTGATGCAAATTTTAAAATTCTATGTTATTCATAATGAAAACAGTATTTTTAGTGGGTTTTTAATAATGATGGTTTAAAAATAATTATTTCAAGCAAAATGCTAGTCCTATACCGGCAATTGTAATCTGGGTCCCCTATTTTTTTTTTAAGAAAAAAAAAGCCGAAATTCTCAAAGGCAGACTCACGTACCAATAAAGCAGTTTAATATTTCAAAGTGTTAAGGGAAAAAGTGTGGAAAACCAAGGGGGGACCTGGTTCTCCTTGGACGTTTAAAAGAACAAAAGTCAGTCAAAAATCATCGAAGCGGAACGAAAACCATAATTGATATATATATTTCAAGGTACAATCACATGTCAAAAATCAGCTCAATATCTGCAAGCTTTAAGACAAAAAGCGTGGAAAACTAAGCGGGATAGTCTGATAGACAGACAAACAAACAGACAGAACGACAAGGGGTACACCTAGAGTCCCCTCCGGTTTAGGAAAGAGGACTAATAACTGACTGTAATACAGTTTTAAATAAATGTACTTTCTCATTCGTCTAAATCTGTTTTCTGTTCTTTTTTATGCGCAAAAAAGAATATAATTATAATAATAATTAAAATAATAATAATGATAATAATAAAATAAAATAGAATTTGAAAAAAAAATATATCTTAATTCTTGATGATTTGCATTTGACTGTAGAAATATGCATTTTAATTCCGATTCCTTTAGAATTGATTTTTCCTGATGGTGTTATTTTTCTATTTTATTCAATAATGATTTATTTTTTTTTTCTACATAATCATTTAGAAACTCATCATCTTGATGACTCGACTTTAATATGTTTCATGTACACGTACATTAACCGATACGCATTATGTTCATATTCTATTCGTTCACAATCCAAATACCTTCCGTGCAGAATGATCCTTTCCAACCGGTATTACAAGGAGAAGTACATTGTCCTTTGAATCTGTCACATGTTTCACAATTATTGCACTTTTCTGAACAGTTTTTTCCATACCAACCACTAGGGCAAGCTGAAGATAAAAAAGGACATGTAATTCAGGATGGAAAATGTTTTGACGAAGAAAGATCACTGAAATATATGTTTTTAATGTAAGAGGATCGTTTACAGTTTGGGTAATGCTATGAGATAAGATAATGATGACTAATTGTGATAACAAAATCTGAGAAGATGATAAAATTAAAACCTTATTGTAAAAACATGACAGAAAACACATCGTAACAGTTGCGATAAAAATAAAAGAGGAAGAAGAATTCTGAAAATAATCAAGAAAAAATATTGAAAGCAGAATACTTCACGTATTAGTGTTACTATGGGATCACATTCACACTAAATATGAAACACACAGGTCTAGAATTCTTTGAAGATTTTGATATTGTCAAATTGTTTTTTAAAATATCAATGACAATGTCTCGGTTTACAAAAAAAAAATCTGGATTTCATTTCGTTTTTTCTCCTCTGAATGCCCGTAAGATTCTGCATAGGCCCTCCCTTTTCATTATTTTTATATTTATCTACCTATAAATTTTCCTAAATAGAATGTCTTGTTTCCGAGCAATAAGTTGAAAATGATTTTTTTCATTTATCAAGAAATGAGATAATTGTGAAAAGCAATTAGACAAACACTTAGAAATAAAATACTTATTATGGTATATAGGAAGAAAATCGGAAGGAATTTAACTTTTCTTTCATAAGGATATTACATACATATATTGCATTTATCTCCATAAACTCCAACGTCGCATCCGTTTAGACAGCTTCCGTTGATATGGTGACATGTTACTCCGTCACTGCAGTTTCCACACCTTTCGTTGCACAGCTCTCCATAAAATTTATGGTCACACGCTTATTTTATGTTAAAAAATGAAATTAATGAAATATAATTTCTAAGTATAATAGTGTTGATCGCAAATAAACGAGATGGACACAACTAAGTGAAACATACGTTGTTCACATTGATGTCCTTTGTACCCAGGTTTACATCCTTCACAGACACCCGACTGTATGTGACAATATCGACAGCTTGACTGGGGACAAGGACGAGAACAATCAGATCCGTAATATCCAGGTACTGGGCATCCTACGATCAAAGAAAGCAAATGTTGAAAAATATATATAATTATATAAATCATATCTCTGAACAAAAAGCTTAAATTAATTTTTTTTTAAAGTTAAACTTCTATTAAACCTTTAAATTTATTTTCAATTACCGTAGACTTCCACTTCGCACAGTTCAACAAAGGCATCAACATGATAATCATTAGGGTAATGTTCTCCTTGCAGCCTTTCATTATAATAGATTACGAATTGGCCATGTATAGGACAGCTGATGTTTACATGGTCGGGTATGGTAAATTTAGTATAACTTGTGTCATGGAAACATGATATTCCATCATTTCTGTCTGTTGTGTTGGATATATATACAGAGAATCCCAGGAATCGTGTTGTGTATGGGTTGTTCTCATCTGATGACAAATTTAGAATTTTTTGAATTACATAAAGTGACAAATACAATTTCTCTAATGGATGAAAATGCATAAAGGATCCATTCCCACCCCCACCCCCCCCAAAAAAAGCTATCTCCCTGAAAATTGACATGTACATTGTACTTTTAATCTTGAATTTATCTCTGCTGCTTAGGTATCCTTAAAATGAATTTTTTAAAAAAGAAAAATGATCAGCAAGATATCAATTTTTATTTGCAAATTAAGCAAGTGTTGCTTATCAACATATGACATAAGCATGAAATAAATGTCAAATCCTGAATTTTTCACTAAAAACAATATTTCCACTATTTGACTTTAAGCATCGAGAATTTCTACATGGATAGTAGAGGTAATGGAGCGAAAGGCCAAAGGTATCTCGCTGTGAACTTTTAACATGGTGGAGTAGATTATGCACCTGTACATTGAACTAAAGCAACAGTTCTAGAGCTTGATCTACTAGGACTCATAGAGTGCAACCTGGCCATTCCAATTTGGCACAAATTCATTATAAAGTCTTTCCGACGGTGAAATTGTAGCAAAAAAACAAAGAGTTAGAAAAAATTGACGAATTGGAAGACAAAAGAAGATCAAAAATTTCTAAACTAGTCAAGGAATATGATTAAAAATTCTACAATGAATGGATAAAGTGACACAAAATATGAACTAAACACACAGGGTAGTACTTTGAAAAGATATGAAGGAGAGGGCACATCTTTTCTGATGCAATGACTTCGAAGACCTTTACCTGATAGCTCCGTGACTTCGTAATATAATCCTTGTTAGCACCAATCACTAATGTTAGTTGACAATATTTTGAATTAAAACGCCGACTATCATTTAAGTAAAAATTTCATTTAGAGTATTTGTGACTTTTTATTTGGGATTTTTTAAAATGGCCCCCTCCTAAATATTTTTTCCTTTGTGATAAGATGGTATTTAAAAGTATACGTTTTATTTTAAAATTGTTTTACAAAAAAATAATAAATAAATAAATAAAATGTGAGAAATAGGCCAATGAAAAGGCAAGGCAAAATGCATCATTAAAAATTATATATATATATATATATATATATATATATATATATATATATATATATATATATATATATAGATATAGATATAGATATAGATATAGATATATATTACTTACTCCAGAGAATATTATCGGTCCTGTAGTAGATCATTATGTTGTTTATGCTAAGAATATTTCCAAGGTTAACCCACCAAGTAGCTGTCCTTTGTTTACCTTCTGACACGCAGCATTGCTTTCCAAGGTAAGAACGGTCATTATTCAATCCGTCTACAGCTTTTTCGGAACCAGAATATGCTATGTCATGCGTAGTGCTTTGCCATGTTGCTTTCCCCCGTGCTATATTAACTGAAATAGGATTTTAAAGATTAGAGACTAGTATGCGTCCAAAGCTAGTTTGCTCTTTGGTTTCTTGCTTTACGTCACTTCGAGGATATTAACTAATTTCAGGATGACTCCCCTGTTAACGTTTGATGGCTGCAAATTTAGACAAATACAAGACACTTAACATTATGAAAATTTTGAGAACGTTTTGTGCCAGGGTCTCAATTTATACGTTCTCCTTTCAATGTATTAGATTCCAAATATAAATACTATTCTTACTAGTACACTGCATGAAAAACAAGTACCTGGTAAGTATAAGAACAAATTCATTTTACAATTTCAGATCGTTTTTGACTGCACATTATAAGCATAAATTAATGCATATGTAATACAAACTGATCATGGTTTTATTCATTTTTCAGTCCATTAGAAGCAGATATATTTTCAAATAATGCACTAACTAATGAAAATTGACTTAGCTTATTGTATCAAAGAACAGTAATTTCAAATTAAGAGAACGTGAACCAAAAAAAAAAAAAAAAAAAAAAAAAAAAATCTGTATTATCACAAGTATAATTTTTATTAAGGTTTAATTTACTAGGGGTGTAATATTGATTCTTATCAGCCCCACGGATCCATATCAGCTCTGTAGGGCTGATACGGCTATTGTGACGTCAAACATATCGCATATGCAAAAATCCTGTACTTATTACGAGGTATGTAATATATATATATATACATGTATATATATATATATATATATATATATATATATATATATATATATATATATATATATATATATATATATATATATATATATATATATATATATATATATATATATATATATATATATATATATATAATTTAATTCTGATTGTAACGCGCCATTTGATTGGATAAAAAAATTACTTTATATCGTATAACTTGGGTTTAAATTTTGTACAATTTGAAGTCATTTTTTAAGGGCAACCATCTTTTTCTTACACTAAATGAATGAAAATTAAATGATAAGGAAAGAAATTAATAGCTACCCAATTTATACGGTATAAAGTGGGTTGGAACAGTTTACGCTTTTTTATAAACCGCAATAATATGGGTAGCTTTTGAATTTATTCCTTATATATATATATATATATATATATATAACTCTGATTTAAGGACTAGGGAGACCAGACCATTATATATGGCTTAAGGAGACAATATACAGATTTTTTAAATTTGCTTTTTTCGAAAAAGAAATACCAGATCAAAGATCTATAGAACACCATTTAGTCGACTTTTGCTTTATTTTTTCATAATAAATGCCTCCTAAAAATATATGAAAAAAATGGTCTCCTTAATATTTTATGTTTCTCTCATATGACTTAAGGAGACCAGTGTATATTTTTTATAAATATAACTTGTGGTTTAAGTAGACCATTTTTCTTTCATAGTAATTTCACTTATTATGCATTAATTAACATATTGTTTCCAACCAGAATAGTTGCGGATGGTCATTAGTCAAGGTCAGCAGAAAGATATTTGTGCTAATGTGACTCAACATGATCAGTACAAAACTTTGAATTAAACTAAAGTCATTGCACAAGTGACTTAAATAGAGAGTAGTTGCCCCAGTGGCGCAGTGGTTAGAGTGTCTGCTCTAGAGTAGCGAAGAAAGGAGTTGATCCTTACGTCGCAGGTTCAAATCCAACTGTGGGATGGGGAGACCGGTCCTTCAGATGAGACCATATAAATCGAGGTCCTGTGTCGCAGTAGGTGCTGGCACGAAAAAAATCCCTCGATGCTCAATGGCCGTAGGTGCCGAGTATAGGACAACATTTGCAGATCTCCACCGGCATGTGGTGGTGTCTCCATATGAGTGAAAAAATCTTGAGAGGAATGTTAAACAACATACAATCAATCAATATATAGAGAGTATAAGCCCAGAGTAGCTTGTTCTGATATCCACATTTAACTCTCAATGCTGTCGCCCACGTGGTGCAGTGGAAAGAGCCTATGCTCTAGAGTCGTGGAGTTAGTTGATCCTTTTGTCACATGTTTGAATCCCACTGTGGGACGTAGAGACTGGTCCTTCGTACAAACAGAGGTCCAGTGTCGCAGTAGATGCTGGCCTGAAAAAGATCCCTCACTGCCCATTGGCCCTGAGTGCCGAGCATAGGTCATTTGCAGCTCTCCATCGGCAAGTGTTGGCATCTCCATATGAGTGAAAAATTCTCCAGAGGGACGTTAAACAACAAACAAACTCTCAATGCCCAAAACAGTTTAACCTAAAAGTGAATGCAGACACAGATTATTCTTTAGACCAAGTATAGTATACTCCATATTGTTTTGTTGAGGACACAAAGTTCACAGTGGACATCAAGTAGTTTTTCCTGCTATTTATACCCAGCTTCTTTTAAACCATAGAGTCACTGAGTGCATTCGCTTTCCAACTAATTGATGAAGTTCTGACCTATGCCTATATTTGTTTAAATTCTTTCTGATTTAAGAATACATTTGACCAGTTGAAACCAAGAGTACATGTACTACATAAAATTTCAAGGTTGTGATTAAGATTCAGTAAAAGTTATGCCCCATCCAGTATAGCAATATGTGGATGCCATGTTCAATATACATACATGCTATCATATCATTTGCAGAGACCATGAATCAAAATAATTCAAATGCTTAAAAATCATTTTATTTTTACTGCTAGTCAAAATACAGTCACTCAAGCATATCCTTTGTTAATTTGAAAAAAAAATGATAGTTTAACATTTATTATTAATACCATACCAAAGCACAAGATAGTGCACTTCTTACATAATCCAATGATTCATGCTGTGATTTTACCTATTTAGATGTTTCTTATTTACAGTTCAGTATACATGATATACCAGTACAATGTGACACTAACCTAGGATCAGTTAAATGGATCATTACTATTCTGTTTTTAAGAAGTTTGCAGGGTAAAAATTATAATAAAATAAAAATGTTGATACATTTATTGATTGCATATGCTAAAAACTTTTATAAAATATCAAACATTGTATCATAACAGCTTTTACAAATTAATTCAATACATTCAAAGGTACAAAAATCAAATTATTTTCATCCACAGTTTTATCATATTCAGTTGAACAACAGCTACATCTATTATATAAAATGTATGGTAGTTGGCACTGATGGTATATATATCCTGAGCAAAGAAAAAACATACCTAATCAAAGAATACAAAGCTCACTCCTATAAATGTTATCTACTAGTAAGGCAAAGTCTCACTCAACAAACACTCTGGTAATGTATATCACCTGGATCCAAAATCTATGCAAGTTGGTCTGGGTTAGATTTAACTGCTCAATAACCCTGAAAATGTATGTTACATCCAGCATCAGAAGCAGGATACATCATCTATGTTTACTGATCACCAAAGAGTATATTGTTACTTTGAATGAACCTTCTCTAAAAAACTGGTCATTAATCCAGAAAATCCAAGTCAAATCAAGGACTGGTACCCTGAAACATTTACATGTACATACATCATCTTTGCAGGTTTGTTCAACATAGAGTTTATAATTAAATGAGAATAGGACTGCTCAAAACACTTAATCTTGTGGAGTCCCCCATGTGGCGCAAAGGATAGAGTTTGTAATCTAGAGTCGCGAGTAAGGATTTAATCCTTAAGTCTTAGGTTCAAATCCACTGGGGATGTGGGGACCAGTCCTTCAGATTAGACCATATAAACCGAGGTCCCGCCTAGCAGTTGATGTGGGCACAAAAAAGATCCCTTACTGCTCAAGGCCCTGAGTGCAAAGTATAGGTCAAATTTTGCAGCTCTCCACCAGCAAGTAGTGGCATCTCCATATGGATGAAAAATTATTGAGAGGGATGTTAAACAACAAACAAACAAAAACAAAAAAACACATGAGGAAAATGTAGATCAGGTCAAGCATCTGAAGTAAATCTGTTAATGTGCTTTAATCCATGCAAGTTTTTCCAGGTAGAGCTTAGGAATGAACCTTGTTCCTTAAATTTTAACTGGGATGACAATGCTAGTTATATAGTAAGAACTCATCTAGACTGTCCAGAAAAGCTAAAAAATATTTAGCAATTTCTTACTTGCATGATTTAAAAAAATCTGCAATCTAACATTATTTCAAAAAAAATTTCAACACATTTTCTAATTTTCAACAAATTCAATGCACTATGAGACAATTTAACATTTCTTAACCACATACACTGTACTTAAAGTGCAATATACATGCATTATACTGTATGTTAAATCTTTACAGTTTTCTTCAAGAACTCTAATAGTATATGAAATATGAAGATTACCAACAGTGATCAAGCTTTAAAGTCCATTGAAACAATACATAATTAGAGCAGAGCAAACACAGACCTCTAAAAACACCAGGTGCAATGGAGGAGAAAGCATTTCCTGCCATGTGCTCCTTGACATGATTGGGCAAATGGAAAAATCCACAAACAATTCAGTGTAAACAATTTTGATGAAAAACATTAGTCAACATTCAACTTAATGATCGATTGAATTTGCTATAACAATTAATTTACATGTAAGTGTACACACATGTATGCATACTAGATGAATTATTTCACAATATCCAAAATTGGACAATAATAGTTTCTAATCTAGCTAGACAACAGGAAATTTTCATTATTACTTAAATTACATGAAACTATTGAAGTCTATGAGATACAAATTATATCTAAAAATTATACACATTTTAACAAGTGTTTACAGTTTAGTGTATTTATTATACACAAATGATGACTTAGTAATTATGACTTACTAGTAAAGTCCACAGATTGACTTCCAGATTTCAGCTCAAAGGCTTGAAGATTTTTAGTGGCTCTTTCATCATTTTTTTTTTCACTGAATATTTTCATTTTTATTTTCAAGACACTGTTTTTGTTGAGGTCTTTTAGCAGTTTGATGCAATCCAAGAACTCCAAGGGCAATTTAAGAACTCCTGAATTTCTTTCTTACCTGGAAAAGATAAAAATTTAAAAGTTTAAAATATATTCAACTTACATGAAGAAAACTAGTAAAACTAGAGATAATGTAATAGACCTTTCAGATGTTCCAAAGCAGCTACATGTATCTAATTAAAAAATATAAAGTTTGAAGTATTTAGAGTCACCTGTATTCTGAACAAGGGATATGTGTATTTGACAGACAAATGAACGAATAGACTGATCACTATAGAGCACCTTAGTCTTTTTTCAATAATCTTTATATTAGTGAAAATCAAATAGGAACTAGAGTGTTTCAAGGAATGTATATGTCACCTGCTAGGTATCGTCATTAAAGAGGTAAATAAATCTAAGAGTGGTCAGCTATTAATTTAATATTAGCATGGAGGTTCATGCATTTGCCTGCAAGGAAAAAAAGGATCCAAAAGTATTTAAAAGACTGGGATAGAATCTGGCAATCAAAGAAAATATGGTTCCCCAGTCCTCAAATGAATAATTTAATTGAAATTATGAGGAATAACTATTTATCATTTTATCAATACACATGTAGGTGCTTCCAACAATCCTTGGAGGAAAGGAATTTCAGACTGTCTTTACTTTAATTGTTACTTTGTCAGTCAACACGATTCATTGTGGAATACTGATCCCAATGTATTTTCATAGTATTTAAATATAAGTTTGTGTGGTAACTGAATTTCATACAGTTTCAAAGTATAGTATCATGAGCTCAAAAACATATATAAATGCTAATTATCAAAACCCTGCCTCTCAAAATTCTGGAGATATAAGGTGTGACAGACAGACAGACAGACACCAGGTAAAGTGATCTCTAAGTGTCGTTCTGCTCTGCAGTTGACACAAAAATGAAAGTTATTTAATTTTTGACCATGTATATCACTTCAGTGATGAAAGGAATGCTGAAGTGGTAAGTCTATCCTAATTATTTGAAAATACGGCAACCCCATTGGTCAGAATATAATACATATGCTGTCCAGCCTTAATTTCATTGGCATAAAGCAGCACAAAACACAATTTGATTGGATGGTGCAACTTGTTTTTCTAGGGGGCGCTGTTGCAACCCTGGAAAAGAAAACAGGACTGGGGCTTGCCCCTAGGGGGCACTTACTGACCGGAAGTAAACAAACAACAGAAATAGCAATACACTAGAAAGATGTCCATAGGACATGTATGCCCGCCGTGTGTATAGTAATGCAACATGAAATTTTGTGTTAGTGTATGAAGTTTGATGAGAATATCTTGAAAAGTTTCTTTAAAATTGAAATTGAAATCTAAAAAAAATGGATATAGATGATAAATTCTCACCAAATTATGTATAGATGCATAGCCTTAAAATATCAATATTTTAAATGGTTTTAAAATCATGCAAAATGCAAATTGAAGGAAAGTGAGGTCAAGGTCACAGGAAAGATCAAAAGTTTTTGAAATACTTGAATAGGTCTTACTAATTATATATGTATCAGCATATTAAGTTTGATAAAAAATATCTTGAATGATTTCTTTAAAACTGAGCTAGTCACAAGTGTGGCGCCATGGTTAGAGCGTCCGCTCTAGAGTCGCGAAGTAAGGAGTTGATCCTTATGTCGCAGGTTTGAATCCCACTGTGGGACATGCAGACCAGTCCTTCGGATGAGACCTTATAAACCAAGGTCCCGTGTCACAGTAGGTGCTGGCATGAAAAAGACCCCTCACTGCTCAATGGCCATGAGTGCAGAGTATAGGACAGAATTTGCAGCTTTCCACTGGCAAGTGGTGGCGTCTCCATATGAGTGTAAAATTCTCGAGAGGGACTGCAGATTACCTGTAATGATTGACCAAAATCCCTACTAGGCTTTAAACTCTTTATTCTTGACCTGTATTTCGTCAAATAAGATTTTTCCAGTTAATTAAGGTAAAATTACTGATTGTTAAAACTGTAAATGATTTTTTTTTTTTTTTTTACCTGAGCCAGATTTTTACTTTTCTTAAAAGTGTCTGTATTTGACTGTTGGTTCCACCTATCTCAAGAAAATGATCTGTAACAGTAAATGTTAGAAATCATAATCTGTTCTCTATCTACTATAATCATGAGAAAAGGTGTTGAAAATTAACAGATGGAGATAAAATCAGCAGTCATATTAAAGGCTTTTTTCAATAATCAATTTATTAGTGAAAATCATAAAAGTATTAGGCAAAAAGGAAAAATAAATGTTGTCATTAATTAACCTTGCATATCTCTACAATTTTCTGATAAGAAAATTATACCCGATAGATGCAATATAATCACCCTTTGCCTGCCCCTAAATTAAATTATGAAATTTTGATAGATTTTGATCTAGTAAGCAATTATTTAAAACAAGGTTCTTTTAGAGGTGCCTAGGGTCGAAATTCATAGAAAAAAACCTACAAAAAACGTGAAAACCTATTTCTATCATACTGGTTTATATTCATTACAAATGTCCTCATAGTCAGCATAGCCCAGAACGATAGACCGCAGACTCTCACCATGAACATTTTTAGTGTCCTGGTTTGAAACCATTTGTTGGCACATTTTTATTTTTTCAAACTTTTTACCTGTATAAACACTAAAGAACGAGTGCACTTATGGGCCCTGGTAAAATGTGAAAAAATGAAGAATTAAATTAAGCATAATTTTCCATCTCAGATCATTAATTGATATCTAAACCATAAGATTCAACAAATTTTATCGCTGAAATTCATGAATATACAAAGAGCAAAGCCATACAATGTGGTAGGGGTCAGCCGACATTTGTGATTTTCTATAGTAAATCGAGGACGGTCATTCATTTCAAAGCTTTTGTTTATTGTCAGCCTAACATTGTACAAACTTGTGCGATTGACAAAAAATGCATTTTACATTTAATATAAAACTTGTGTGAAAGTAGGAAATTTGTACATGATTAGGCTTGTACTTAAAATATTAAAAATGTATGAAAAGTTCAATGTTTTTCCTATAACAAGCAAGAGCTATTTACCTGTATGACCTATGTTGAACCCACCCGTGGAATAAATTATTTAAAATACTGGTAGTCACGTGAGTTCTACCCAGGTAAACATTCCTCAAAGATGCTCACTGTAAAACATAACCACGTTTTGTATCATTATATCGAAGTCAAGCCGCATAGAGAAGTTTGAATGTATTTGGTTTTAGGAACACGGGATGGTTAGGAGAGTTTAGTGTCGTTAAAATGTCATCATAAATAAAAGTGTCAAACATTTTTAACATTCATGCAAGACAATGGTACTGGTATTGAAAGCCACCTAAATACACTTTTTTTCATTTTAAAATTTAAAGGAACTAATGTTAATACTTATTGTATTATTTTAAATGCAAGCATGCAAATTTCTTAGTTTGATCACTATAGATACAGGTATCTATACAACTTCATTTGATTTTTTTCTCGGGTAAAATAGCACAAGAAGTATCATTCGGCAAACGTGCCTGTCAATGATCCACCATCAGATTGTTCAAGTGTCTGATTTAAATGTCTCCTCCCCTTGATTTAAATAAACGAAACTCAAAATAGGTTCGGTATGACTTTTCCGGATTTGGGGTATCTAAAGGCATTTAAAAAACTTCATTTGTTTCAAATCCATGCTGATTTAGGTGATGTTTTAATGTTATTTTAATTAGAAATGTCCACTTGTGTTTAACTATTACCAAAAGAGAACAATTTGGAAATACATTCTAAAGTAATATGGCACTGAAAAAGGGCCCATTAAGCATTGCTTAAGTGCACTTGTCCTTTGATTTTTTAATACAGGCTTTTGCATTTTACTTAATATATTTTCTTCCTTAAATGCATGTTTGGTGTTGATATAAAAGACATCTATGGAAATGCAGATCATAAATTCTCTTTAACTAAACGCAATCAACCAGAACTAAACCTCACTGTAAGCACACTTTGTTCGAGGACATGAATCATTCACTTTGTGTTACTCGATACTGCAGGTGTCATGAAAAAAAATCATGCCGAGCAATAATTGCTGTGTTTGCCTTTCAAGAACATAATGACGTGTAATAGTACTGTTGTGCCAGTGGGAGAGATACTGTTCTATGCAGAGTAGATGCAGTTCATTCCTTGGGAAAAATGTGTGCATTGGCGATATGTTATGCTAAAAATGCATGAGGGTTTTCAGATAAGAAAAGAATGTGGTAAGGTGAGTTAAGGTTTTATGTCCCATTGCCATTACTCAGTCAGACATCAAGAATGACCCTCAAACAAAGGATGTATCATTCTGTAAATACTGAGGTAGGATCACATGAACACACAGTTGAGTAGAATGAAATATATCGAGATAACAATCAGTATTCAAGCTCAAAAGCCCATCAAAAAATACAAAATAGGAGCAGAGCAAATACGGACCTCCAAAACATCAGAGGTGGGATCAGGTGCCATGGAGGAGTGAGCATCCCCTGCAGACCAGTCACACCCGCTGTGTGCTCCTTGTCACAACTGGGAAACAATAGAAAAATTCATACACAATTCAGTGTGTAAATAATGGCCTAACAGTAAGTATGAAAAACGTCAGTCAGCATTTTACTTAATGATAAATTGTATTTGCTGACAAGGTCATTGTATCGACCACAGAACTTACAAAATGATGACTTTAAACAAGACTGCTGATATTCTTGTTTCAGCAATTTGTTTGTCAATAACTTACCTCCTTTTAAAAATTGTTCATACATAGAGGATGCTCTTGCGTATCGAATCAACTGAGAGATATAAACCCCGTATGCAGGTGATGAAGGTATATTGCTGAATAAGTAAGGGAAGTTGAGGATTGAAAAGTTAAAGTCATCACGTTTATCATAAAGCTTGGTTATTAGATTACCATTAATATAGAACTAAAGCAATACATGAGAAACAAGAAACTACACACATGTGACCTAAAGTCAGTGACCGGAACATATATCGGTAAGCTTTTTCTAAAGACTGAAACCAATATTGGTCCTATAGGTCATCTCATATTTTTAGCTAGAAGTGTTCCTTTGATATACTATATTTTACTTAATTTCTATAGACTTACTACACCCTGAAAAAAAAAGGAAAACAGGAACTACCTGTTTAAATGACCCCGACCACCGAGGTTAATCTAAAGTTTGTCCCTGCCTACCTGAAAAACAGACTGCCTCGGGCAGTCAGTAATTTCCAACTCTGGTTATGAGATGCTAAATGTTTAATATCTACAATTAAATGCTTATATTTACATTTTTAAATTCATGATAGATTGAGAAAGTTGATAAAATCATTTCTATATTAAGTCTGTATACTGTATAGGGGGAAAATAACTCGCGCTGTTTATATTCGCTATATTCACGGTGTGAATAAATCCGTGAATTCAAGAAACAGTGAATAAGTTTTCAATAACCTACATGTTATATTTGGAAATTTGAGAATAGACCATGATAGGTAAATATACGTGCAGTGCATGGTCATTTCAGTAATTACGAATCGTACTTGTCATTCAATTATTTTAATTATCACACTTGACATTAATTTAGATCACCCAGCAGATAATAACCTGTATTATTTTGTAAAAAAAAAAAAAAAAAAAACAGTTTTAATAGCCAACGCTACATGTTTCATCAATCAAAACACTAAGGGTCATGGGTTTTGAATACCCGTATGTAACTATGTTACGACGTGTATTTGTTACCTGCATTATCATGTTTTTATCGACATTTTGGTTTTAAAAAATCATTCAAATAACTATCGAACTTGCTGATGTATATATAAATCTACCCTGTTGTTCGTGAAGTGAATACATAACGCTGATTAATGCCTTCTAGCTATGCTATGGATTAAACGAATATAGACATTGAAGGGAGGTACATGTAACCTTAGTTATATATCAATTCCGCGAATTCAACAAACCGCGATCGTGTCAGAGGAGAGAAAAACATGAAAATTACAACCCCTGAAATTAATCCCCTATACAGTACTTCAACCGAGAAATTAGTTGAAACTGGTTTCAGAAAAGAAGCTGAAAATGTTCAATAGTTTACAGACAATACTTGACACATGATGACTGAACAAGAACAGATAGCAATAAGTAATTTAAATGACTCAGGTGAATTATAACCTGTTCAATCTTAGATCCATCTTTTTTCTAATACGAGGGTTGATCCAAAAGTTCATGGAATTTAATTATTTCTAAAATTTTATTGTGATTTGATGAAAGCAAACAATAGGCATATTTATAATATAGATTCATTATGCAACAATACTGGAAAATTTCACCACGTTCCAATTACAAATAAGGTCACATGAGCTTTCTGAACACTGATAGTTGTAAAATCCGGGGGAGACTTCGACGTAACGTCAAGTTAAGTATGTCATGTCATGTTATAGGAGCATCTCACCCTCATGTTCAATTCAACTAAGTAATTCTACAGAATATTCTGCCTTTTTCTCCTTTTTTCTCTCAAGAAAAGCCTGGGTATCCACCAATCGACTTATCTTTATATTACACTCATATTTCAAAAATACTCCCCATCTTTCCATATGATGTTCCAATTTCAGTGGCAAAGTCAAGCACAGTACGTCAGCGGTCAACATTCATCAATGCTTAATTTGTCTACGAGAAAAACAGACCCTCCAAAAGCAGCCACACCTTTAATCAACCTCCATGGAAGTTCTATTGTTCTTAAATTTCTCACGCCACTGGAAAATCAGTTGCTAAATGCATTTTTCTCCAGCCTGTATCAGTAGTATACCCCTTTAAGTCAGAGTGTTCCTAAGATTTTAACAAAACTTATAACTTGACTGAAATGTGACGTTCTCTAACAATTAAAAGATGAACAAGAAATCATCAACTAATAATCTAAATATCAAGTTAAATCAGTAAAACTCTCACAGACAGGTATATTAGTGGTCAAGCAATCGTAATAATGACAAAATTCTTATTTTATTTGCCACTTAGCGCAGGTTTTTTCTTATATCACGTATTAAGAATTAAAATGATAATGAACGAGTAAATGTCTCCCATGCATTTTAAAACATCCTTTGCTATGGCAACTGCATAGAGTTACTATCATTAATATTTAAAATATTTTTTTATTAAAAAAATTCAACAAGTGTCTATATTCTTATTTGTAATTTTCAACCACTTTCACTAATAAATAAATAAAATAAGAAGAAATTCTATGAACTTTCGGATCAATCCTCGTACATGTCAGTCATTAAATTTATATAATATACAGTATGCATAAGGGAGACCAAATGTATTATTACTGCATTAAGGAGACCAACCACTATCCATATGTAAATCTGTATTCAACCACTTTCACTAATAAAAAAATAAAATATGAAGAAATTCCATGAGCATTTGGATCAACCCTCATACATGTCAGTCATTAAATTTATATAATATACAGTATGCATAAGGGAGACCAAATGCATTATTACTGCATTAAGGAGACCAACTACTCTCCACAGTCATGTAAATCAGTATTCAACCGCTTTCACTAATAAATAAAAAAAAATATGAAGAAATTAGTGATGAGACATCAGTTAATTTTCATAATCGATCATAGGTTGGAATCGGTTACTGCTTCTGATGCGATTTCACCGATTATAATCGGATTTCTTCATAGTTTTGTATACAAAAAGCAGACTATTACAATAATTTCATTTATTTCTTTAACATGAATATATAAAATACATAATATGTTATTTTTCTTTGTTGTTTTGCTTCTTTTACACTTTCTAGACCTTAAAATATTTACAGTGGACACCCAACATGGCTGCCTAGCGGCAGAAAACAAACTTCAAAAAGTTGTGGGGGGAATTGATCACTCTATATTTAAGGTAAATGTTGACTAAGTTGCATATTTTATATCTCAAATAAAAGATACAATTAATATTTTCTGAATAAAAAGAATCAGCTGATTGATCAAACCAAAGAGCAAACACAGATTTGGCAGAAAAAAAAAATTCACCCGGGGGTAAATTGAATGGGTCGGTCGGGTTATTACAGGAAACAAAAATATTTTTTTTTAGGCCCTATATATGCATCTTCGGTTCTTAATCACCTCTGCTTCGTGCTAGTTGGCTAGTATCAGATGCAGATGCCATTTTCTTTCTTTAAGAAGAAATAAATTTTAAACCAGAAATGGATAATTCCGGAATGTATTGTATTAGAAGTATGTTTCCGATGATCGATTATGAAAAACTATAATCGATCATCAGAATCTGTAGCATTTTTTTGTCAACAATCGATGTTTTCTGATTATCGGTACAACACTAGAAGAAATTCTACGAACTTTTGGATCAACCCTCGTACATGTAAGTCATTAAATTTATATAATATACAGTATGCATAAGGGAGACCAAATGTATTATTACTGCATTAAGGAGACCAACTACTCTCCACAGTCATGTAAATCAGTATTCAACCGCTTTCACTAATAAATAAAAAAAAATATGAAGAAATTAGTGATGAGACATCAGTTAATTTTCATAATCGATCATTGGTTGGAATCGGTTACTGCTTCTGATGCGATTTCACCGATTATAATCGGATTTCTTCATAGTTTTGTATACAAAAAGCAGACTATTACAATAATTTCATTTATTTCTTTAACATGAATATATAAAATACATAATATATTATTTTTCTTTGTTGTTTTGCTTCTTTTACACTTTCTAGACCTTAAAATATTTACAGTGGACACCCAACATGGCTGCCTAGCGGCAGAAAACAAACTTCAAAAAGTTGTGGGGGGAATTGATCACTCTATATTTAAGGTAAATGTTGACTAAGTTGCATATTTTATATCTCAAATAAAAGATACAATTAATATTTTCTGAATAAAAAGAATCAGCTGATTGATCAAACCAAAGAGCAAACACAGATTTGGCAGAAAAAAAAAATTCACCCGGGGGTAAATTGAATGGGTCGGTCGGGTTATTACAGGAAACAAACATATTTTTTTTTTTAGGCCCTATATATGCATCTTCGGTTCTTAATCACCTCTGCTTCGTGCTAGTTGGCTAGTATCAGATGCAGATGCCATTTTCTTTCTTTAAGAAGAAATAAATTTTAAACCAGAAATGGATAATTCCGGAATGTATTGTATTAGAAGTATGTTTCCGATGATCGATTATGAAAAACTATAATCGATCATCAGAATCTGTAGCATTTTTTTGTCAACAATCGATGTTTTCTGATTATCGGTACAACACTAGAAGAAATTCTACGAACTTTTGGATCAACCCTCGTACATGTAAGTCATTAAATTTATATAATATACAGTATGCATAAGGGAGACCAAATGTATTATTACTGCATTAAGGAGACCAACTACTATCCACATGTAAATCTGTATTCAACCACTTTCACTAATAAATAAATAAAATATGAAGAAATTCCATGAACTTTTGGATCAACCCTCGTACATGTAAGTCATTAAATTTATATAATATACAGTATGCATAAGGGAGACCAAATGTATTATTACTGCATTAAGGAGACCAACTACTCTCCACATGTAAATCAGTATTCAAAACCTGAGATTTTAATACCATAATAATTTACATGTTCAGTTACATGAACTAAATCTATTTACCTTTGTCATAACGCAAGAACTGTTTTACATTCAGCCAACTTTAACATTACACATGCATACAGTGTATGCCATGCATTAGGAAGACCAGATGCATTATTTCAACATTAAAGAAACCAACTACAATGGAACAATTAGACAGTATTCCAAAATGTTCATTCCAATACCATAGTAATTTCCCTTAATTTGTTTGTATTTAGATGACTTAAATCAATTTATCTCAGCCAGAATTGGAACAAAAAACTAATCATAAAAGTGGCCAAACACATGAACAGACAGATGGACATGATGATTCCTATGCTTATATACACCCAAAGTTGCCAAAGTAGAGCAGATGCAGTGGTTAGAGCGTCTACTCTAGAGTCGCGGAGAAAGAAGCTGATCCTTACATCGCGAGTTTGAATCCCACTGTGGGACGTGGAGACCCGTTCTTCAGATGAGACAGAGGTATTAACCGAGGTCCCATGTCACAATAGGTGCTGGCGCGATAAAGATCCCTCAATGCTCAATGGCCGTAAGTGCTGAGTATAGGACAAAAATTTGCAGCTCTCCACCGACAAGTGGTGGCGTCTCCATATGAGTGAAAAATTCTCAAGAGGGACGTTAAACAACAAACACTATACACCCAAAACTTTGTTTGCAGAAGATTTTGTGATACATGCTTTACAAGTATACATATTGTTCATAAGGGAATAAAAATGCTATAATATATCATTAAGGAAAGCAAATGAAATTAAATGTGCACTTCTAATTGAACTAAACAAAATTACCCTTTGTCAGAATGTAGATTTATAAACAGGAAGGCTGTTTTTCTTCATTTTTTCCATGTCAGATTCAGACTGTTCTTGAAAAAATTCTGGCATACACCCTGTAAAAGTGAACAGTGCAGATAATAAAGAGCTTCTAAATAAACTGCATAATATTTAAATGATCCACTTAAAAGGGATAACAAATGCATTTAACTCTATCAAGGAGACCAACTGATATCCATATATATATAAATCAGTACATGTATTTTGATTGTGATATTTTAATATCCTAGTAATTTACATGTTTAGTTTCATGAAATAAATCTATTTACCTTTGTCCAGTGACCAATGAGCACAAGCACTGATTTTTCCTCTTTTTTCTTAACGGAATCACCAGGGCCAGTCTGCGGTCCATATGATTCTGGCATATGTACACTCTGTAAAATGCATATTTGTACCATGTACAGGCATATGAACAATATTTCTATACTACATACATGTACATGCATCATTAAACTTAATAATCTTTTTTTTCCAAAATTCATTATTCATAGTGTTTTGCTGTTAGCAAAATTCAACAAAAACTATACTGTATATATACTTGCCTATAAGGTGGTCCACCTATAAGTCAGTTGTATTTTTTGAGGTTATTTTGGAGGGATTTGCTATTGACCCGCTTATACATTGGTACAACTTTTTGCCAGAATCAATTGACAATTTCAAATCAATGCTCTGATGTTTTAACCTGGTTTCAAAATACTAATCTTTTTATGACTCACCTATAAGCTGGACATAGAGTATATACAGTACCTGCATTATACATGCATTAGGAAGACCAAATGCATTATTGCAATATTAAAGAGACCATTGTGGCAAATGAAATCAATGTATGAATTGTATTCAAAAACTACGGGTGTACTAATTTGTCTGAAGTATATCATGATATAATGTGATACACAGACTTTAACAGGATATGTACAAATACCCACATGCCTAAATGTAACAACAGGAATTATCATTCTACAATAATTTATTGAAATTGCCAATATGAATAAACAAAAGCAAACTTTGTTTCGATTGTATGAACTTTAAGTTTTCTTTTTACACCATGGTCAGATAATCTAACTATCCCCCCTGGTTGGCTACAGGGTCCTTCGTTAGACTGCCTTATCGGACATGATATTTACTGAAGATTTGATTTTTGGTACTGACTTTTATACTCAAAATAATGTCTTTAATTGTTTAATTTCTTGAGTTCAATATCACTTTGATGTGTTCAGTGTTTACTTTGATATGTAATGATGTGTATAAGCATGTATTTTCGATAATTTAAATTTCTAGTACAGTAATCGTCCCCAAGCCGCTGTTTCATTATCGTGTCATAGTATCTCTGAGAGTGCATTTTATTAACACCTCCAAATCACCTGGCTTGCGTAATTAAATTTAACTACCAAAAACAACAGCTTGGGACTAATAAGGTGTGATAATCAGCAATGGTCTCATGAAGCCTGTGCTAGACCTAACGGAAACGTTCAACAGACCGTAAAATTAGCATAATGGGATTATTGTGTACTAAGGTGAGAATTCAGCAGAGCAAGAATTTGTTGGACTTTGAGATAACGCATGTGTTTATAGCACTTGGGACCGTAAATCTACTTCGAGATAAGCAAGGTATATGAGATTTCCGTGTTCGAGATACCGGGGTTTTTTAAAATCATAAATATAATAAAAACAGCCGGGACCGTTGATTCACTTCGAGATATCCATGGTATTCGACATACCGGTGTTCGAGATACCGAAGTTTACCTGTATATCGATACATATCTAGATTAATGAATATATCGTATCAAAAACAAGAGGCCCATGGGCCACACGCTCACCTGAGCACATTGGCTAGGAAAAAGCACAAATCACTTCAGTATTGAAAAGTTTAAAGGGGAGGAGGCTTGGATTTTGAACTACCTGAGGATGCTTCCATATCAATATAACAAATGGTTTTACTGTTCTTGAGCAGAAGATTTTTAAAGATTTTTTTCCTATATATTCCCTTGTTAAAAATTTGATCCCCCATTGTGGACCCTCCCTAACCCCCCCCCCCCCCCATCATTTGAACAAACTTGAATCTACACTACCTGAGGATGCTTCCATATCAATATGACTAAACATGGCTTTTCTGTTGATGAAAAGATTTTTTCCTATATATTCCTATGTAAAAATTTGATCCCACATTGTGGCCCCACCCTACCCCTGGGGTTTATGATTTGAACAAACTTGAATCTACACTACCTGAAGATGCTTCCATATCAATATGACAAAACATGGCTTTGCTATTCCTGAGAAGAAGATTTTTCAAGTTTTTTTCCCTATATATTCCTATGGAAAACTATGATCCCCCATTGTGGCCCCACCCTACCCCCATGGGTCATGATTTGAACAAACTTGAATCTACACTACCTGAGGAAGCTTCCATATCAATATGACAAAACATGGCTTTGCTGTTCCTTAGAAGAAGATTTTTCAAGTTTTTTTCCCTATATATTCTTATGTAAAACTATGATCACCCATTGTGGCCCCACCCTACCCCTAGGGTTAATGATTTGAAAAAACTTGAATCTACACTACCTGAGGAAGCTTCAATATCAGTATGACAAAACATGACTTTGCTGTTCTTGAGAAGAAGATTTTTGAAGTTTTTTCCTATGTATTCCTATGTAAAACTTTGATCCTCAATTGTGACACCACCCTAACCCTGGGGGTCATGATTTGAACAAAGTTAAATCTACACTATCTGAGAATGCTTCCATATCAATATGACTTAACAAGGCTTTGCTGTTCTTGAGAAGAAGATTTTTCATTTTTTTTTCTGTATATTCCTATGTAAAACTTTGATCGCCCCTTGTGGCTCCACCCTACCCCGAGGGGTCATGATTTGATACAAACTTGAATCTTCACTACCTGAGGATGAATCCACATCAATATGACTAATTGTGACTTTGCTGTTCTTGAGAAGAAGATTTTTCAAGATTTTTTTCTACATATTTCTATGTAAAATTTTGATCCCCCATTGTGGCCCCACCCTACCCCTGGGGGTCATGATTTGTACAAAATTTAATCTACACTACCTGAGAATGATTCCATATCAATATGACTAATTGTGGCTTTGTTGTTCTTGAGAGAAAGGTTTTTAAAGATTTTTTTTTCTATAAATTCCTATGTAAAATTTTGATCCCCCATTGTGCCCCCCCCCACCCAGGGTTCATGATTTTGTACAAACTTGAATCTACACTACCGGAGGATGCTTCCATATAAATTATGACTAATTGTGGCTTTGTTGTTTTTAAGAAAAACAATTTCAAGATTTGTCCTACATATTTCTATGTAAAACTGTGATCCCCCATTGTGGCCCCACCCTACCCCTGGGGGTCATGATTTGAACAAACTTGAATCTGCACTACCTGAGGATAATTCCATATCAATATGCCTAATTGTGGCTTTGTTGTTCTTGAGAAAAAGATTTTTAAAGATTTTTTTCCTATATATTCCTATGCAAAACTTTGATCCCCCCTTGTGGCCCAATCCTACCCCTGGGGGTCATGATTTGAACAAATTTGAATCTACACTACCTGAGGATGATTCCATATCAATATGACTAATCGTGGGTTTGTTGTTCTTGAGGAGAAGATTTTTAAAGATTTATTCCTATATATTCCTATGTAAAACTGTGATCCCCCATTGTGGCTCCACCCTACCCCATGGGGTCATGATTTGAACAAACTTGAATCTACACTATGTAATGAAGGTCTCACTTAAGTTTCAACTTTTACAGCCCAGTGGTTCTTGAGAAGAAGATTTTTAAAAGATACCACTAAATTTTCACTAATTCTTAATTATCTCCCCTTGAAAGAGGGTGTGTCCCTTCATTTGAACAAACTTGAATCCCCTTTACCCAAGGATGCTTTGTGGCAAGTTTGGTTGAAATTGGCCCAGTGGTTCTTGAATCCCCTATACCCAAGGATGCTTTGTGGCAAGTTTGGTTGAAATTGGCCCAGTGGTTCTTGAGAAGATGAAAATGTGAAAACTTTACAACAACAACAACAACGACAAAGACGACAACGACGACAGACAACGGACAAATTTTGATCAGAAAAGCTCACTTGAGCCTTTGGCTCAGGTGAGCTAAAAATAACTTAATTCCAATACATTTTGGGCAGGCAGTTTTTTATGTAATTCTGTGAAAAACTTGGGAATTTCAATCACCAAAGATTATATTAACCGGAAACTGTTTTGAATTAAAACTGATAAAAATGATATAATCATTAAGGAGGTAGCACATCTTAAATGATTATTACAAAATCATAAAAATACATAGACAACTTTACTTAACATGTTGATTTTACAGTCAAGAAAAGTTTGAATTTGAAGTGTAATTTTTAAAGACGGTGAGACAAAAAATTAAAAATGAGTCAAAAACAATTATTATTTTTATAAAATTCATGCATAATGATTTATAAGACTTTTTTGACAGAATTGTTAAAGAATTCAATATATTGCATATCACATTAAAAAATGTCTTTCTTTTTTTTTTTTTTTTTTTTTTTGCTCAATACACAGCCCTAGCAAAAATGATATACAACAAGGACTTTGATTGGATTATTAACATTCATTCGATTGATCATAATTATTAACTGTTATTGCACTTTTATTTTCAAAATGTTGCTAGGTACATTGTTTGTTCACTCTTTTGCATTGATATTATAATTTATAAAAGAGTATTTTAGCAGAAAAAATTATCAATTTACCTTTCTTGGAATAAAGACATGTTGACCCTTGAGCTGAGATTTTCTCTCTTTCCATAGATTTGTTACACTGGGGTCCACATGATTCTAGCAGAGACCCTGTAAAAAAGGACTTAACTATGGAAAAGCATGAAGAATATATGCCTATTATACATATCTTAAATTCTAATGAAAACAATGTTTTTTAATTAAGATCCATATATTTCTAATGATTGACATAATACAAATTCAAAATAAAATATGCATGTCTATATTATACACTGTACCTTAAGCAGACCAATTGCATTATTACATCCTTCAGGAGACCAACTTAAATCAATGTTTGAGAACTACTTGTGAGAACAATAAATTTGTCTACTTTACAGTACTAAATGTACATGGAATCTATAGGATCATGTTACTTTAATTGACCTGCCTTAGTTCAACACAGTAATCTAACAAAGAAATTGAGCCAAAACAACATTTTAAGACTTTTTGAACAGTGCATGTTCCTATCATTTCAAAACCATTACTGTACCAGTAAAAATGCTAATATAGGTAAATGATGACAATTAATTAATATTGTACTTTCAGGTATATTAGATGAATTAATCTGATTCGTCAAGAAACATTTGTTAAAAAGCACTATTATTCGCTGAATAATGAAGCCACGCCCAGTGTCGCAACAGTCAACATTACTTGACGACGGGTGATATTCCAAAAAATAGTGACTGCGCAGATTTATGCGCTCAAGGTTCACTATTATTTGTATTTGTATAAAACATTCAGTATAATATAATAAATATTGCATGTAGTTGAGTGTAATATTGAAAATTTTCACCCCTTGAAAACCAAATACGTCAAAAAGGGGATGGGTTTCTTTTCCAACTTCTACATAGTTTTGCCCCTGCAAAAACTGGTATAGACCTTGGAAATGTTTAAACGGGCTAAGAGAAATCAAATGCATCAAGAGTACTTAATTGTTTTTACCCAAGTTACATGCCAAAAAAGATTCAGAGAGACATCACATAAAGTTAACGTTGATTTGAACTGAAGTTAGGGTGTCAAAAGTCATTCACGTCCAAAAGTGACATTGATCATGTGTGGTAGATACATGTAATAAACTCCTACGAGCTAAATATGCTGCCATAATCAAGTGAGGATCTTTCCCTAATCCTATATATAAATCCATTTACAATATTATATGCACTTAAGCAGCTGTTTATGACATTGTAAAATTATATAAGCAAGACCAGTTTATATAATTTATATCAATTTATATAATTAATAATATAATTCATATAATTTTATCAAGATAAGTGTATGGGGTAGAGGGAGCAGACATTGAGAATCAATGTTGTCGGACCTCATGAAACTATATATTAAAACTAACAGTCTTCCAAATAACCCGGGAGTCCAATGCCAGGGACCTGTTAAATTTGCAGCCGGGCATGTAAAAATTGCCAAATTACATGTCCGAAGAGGGCATATGTGAATCTTCTTTCATTGTACGATCTTTACTTGCCGTTTATTCTGTCCTACCCCCATTATTCGCTTAAACGTTGCTATATGTAATGTCGATGGATTGCCTGTCTACATTCTCGATACGACCTGTCAAATGATTGTCATTCTAATCATTGAAGTGTTTAGTTTAACCTATTTGTTTTCTCGAAGTTGCTTGCTAAATTACGAAATGTTCATCAATGCCACATACTGTGGCACTACAGTCATGATCCCATTTCTGAAATTCAGTTCAGCTAAACCGGCCAACAAATGACTAGCATGCAACTCAAAAGTTATTTATGAACAAAAACACTTTAGAAAATGGCAATCACAGGCCATGGTTGGTTTACAACGCTGAAAAAATTAATATAAAACCTTTATACCTAAAGGGTTTTTTTTGTTGCACAATACTGGTAAATGTAAGAATTTTGAGTAGGACATGTACAAATTTGAATGGGCTGGGTAAAAATGATAGGTCTACATGCCCGAAGGGCATGTGCTGAAAAAGAATTGTTTTGAAGACTGAACTAAAGCGACAGCGCCGGGTGATCATATAAAGTCCCCTTTATTACATAATAATTTTTATTTTTTAAGTTGAAACCTCGTGACCTGTGAAAAAAAATGAAATTTGTATCCCATCTGAAGTCTTAAAATGTATCAAGGTAATTTTCGATACAAATTTGCGGTTGGGGTTATAAATGAAGGATAAAACCAGAGACCTCGGAATGGAATACTCGGAAGTCTTTGGTTTTATTCTACCCCCAACTGGAAGTTGTATCCCATCTAAAGTCTTAAAATGTATCGAGGTAATTTTCGTGGAATAAATAAGTGCTTTACAATAAAGAGACTCGACCAGAGACGTCTGAAACGATTTATTTGACAAGAAAAAAGTCTCTTGAAGCGAACGATGTCATTTTAAAGTAGGTTAATGATTGATAATGATACATGAACAAAATACGAGCTTGAAGCGGGGGTGCCTGAAATTGAGTTAGATACCTTGTGGTAAAAATAAGTAGGGGTGCACCGTATATGAAACAAGTGCCTGTGATTGATAGTCTGAAATTTCTCTTCACCTAAATATTAAAAGCTTGCAGTGATCGCTATAAATCTATACAACAGTCAAGTTACATACGGTAAACTAACATAAAAACAAGATTACAACAGTCATGATTACAGAAGGTATATTTTGAAGACTCTAGGTCAGTAGGTGAATGTAAACAGGTAAACACACGTGGGACAGTCACCGCAAATATGAACCACAAAACGACTTATAACATTAAAATGTAAATATTCATCTGCACACAGATTTTTGCATAATAATAATAATTTTTAAAAAGTGTAAATTAAAATATAAAATAAACAAACCTCAAACCTTGTAACAAGGCTTGTTTCCCTACAATCTTATTCTGGTTCTCTGTCACTGAAAATGCAGGGAACCAGGCTGCGTTATTAACTCGTACACAGATTTGTTGATACGAATAAACCTATAAACATATATACGAAATAAAATATTATCATAAAAAATGAAGAATTTCAAATTGCTTGAAAAATTATCTTTATGTAGTTTATAATAAATGTTTGTAATTGTTTATTAATTTCTATCCATTAAAATTTGATACGAATATCAGCTTAATATGTATCCGTCTGAACAATTATTGTTATTACACTCCCTGTCACATCTTCATAGTTAAGCCTGTAAGTAGGGTAAGTAGGAATGAATTTCAGTTGAAGGGGATCAAAACCAAACATTTTTCAGTTTCATTTGGTGGGGGGGGGGGGGGGGTATAAACCTCAAATGATCATTTTATCTCTGTCACTGAACTGCTGAAAATAATGAAGGGAACTAGGCTGCGACAATGATTTGTTGACTGAATTAAAATACGAAATAAATTATCACACATACGAAATAAAATAATTTCATGAAAAAATGAAGAATTTCCAATTGCTTGAAAAAAAAGAAGCTTTTCATGTATGTGATTTACAATAAATGGTTGTACTTTTATATTTTCTATTTCCATTAAAATTTCACAGTATCAGTATTTCACTATTTGTAAACATTAACAATAATATTAAATAAATGTTACACTCACTGTGGCTTTGACTGAGTTACTGTCACATCTTCATAATTAAACGAGAATATTCCCTTCCGTAAATATTGCTATATATATCTGAACTGTTACCAATTAATCTTTCTTTGGTGAAAGAAAACCTCAGGGATGGAGAATAGGCCCGTACGTAATTTAGTTGGGGGGGGGGGGGCACAACCAAACAACATTTTTCAGTTTCAGGTTGGGGGAGGCTACAAACCAAAAAATTTGTAATAAGCAAAAGAAAAATACATTATCAGAGGTTATTATTGAGGGGGCCCAAAAGCAAAAGAAAAATAGATCATCAGAGGTTATTATTGAGGGGGGCCAAGCATAAAGGAGCAATGTTTTCTATAGTATACCTAAATTTCAGCAAAAATTCAGGGGGCCTGCGCCCCCCCCCCCCCGTTCCTTCAGCCATGTATTGTATCAAATCTGCTTCACCCTGATTCAGATTTTTTTTTTACAGCACATATATTCTATTAGCAGAGGACCACATTATATTAATAAACAATTATTAAATTACAGCTATTTTTTTTCTTACAGGGTCTGTTTCATTTATACTATATCATGATGATCATGTCCTGCATGATGTTTACAGAATGTTTAATTTAAATTTTTAAGCTCGAAATAGCTGCGTCAACTTGCGAGACTATTTTTTCAACGTTCGGCCTAATCTTTAAATATTTAATTTGTTTGTGGACTTGCATAAAAGAATTAAAAAATATAGGGGCCTATCATTTAACTTTATTTCGAATTTTCTTCAGGATTTTATATACCGAACTATAGTCTAATGATTATTTAAAATCACACTTTTTCTCTTGAAAGCTAAATTACTAGGCAAGAAAAAAAAAACCCGAATGTTTGTCTTGTGTATTCTTAATTACAACTTATTACTGTATCATTTTAGTTACTTACCCAAATTTCTCAACATCCATGGTGTTCAGAGGTCATTTTCTGAAAACTGAAGGGGCATTCCGATGGCATTCGGAACAAATGACGGAAAGCACTTGCTAAGAATTCAAAACATGGTTCATAAATTTACAATATTTTTCCTTTTTAGGTTTTTAACATAAAACATGGAAAACTAAGTTAAAGAAACACTCATTTGAACAAATCAAAAGCGGAAAAAATATATATGCTAGATTTTTTGTTTAATTGCATGTTTTTCATGGTCTCCAAAATGCAGAAAAATTATCCTTTGAAATTATACGTAGGTTATAATTTCTTTCCTTTTTTAGGGAAGATGATAGAAATTAGACAACTTTTGAATGTTAAATAACAGAGTTAAAGATTAATAATATTTAATGGCAGACTGTTTATTTATCTATAAAAAGACATTTGCAATACTGATGAGGTCAAAATAATAGGGAGACCGAAAAAGGTCGCCTTAATCCAGAGGTCTCCCTAAGCCAGAAAATATATCCTCCTTGGTCTCCTAAAGCCATATGTCATATATATATATATATATATATATATATATATATATATATATATATATATATATATATATATATATATATATATATATATATATATATATATATATATGGGCTTCACAGAAAAGCATGCATATCGGCCGAGCAAGATTTTAACAAATTTAATTTGAAAAAAAAGAATAAAGTTTTCATCACTCTTTTAACACTTATTCGGTAGATTCACACTCAGGACATTGTTATGCCATACCTATTATGACGTCACAATTACAAAGAGCGCAGCTATGTTAAGGCTGTCCGAAGGCTTAATATGCATTAAAATATACATTTTATTTTGAACTAGATTTTAATTTCAATTTGTAATCTATGTATAAATTCACAGTCAACTTGTGATGAGAGTGTAATCAGATATCATAATAATGCATTTTTGTGATGTCACATGACTTTGTTGATCACGTGACGGACATTTATAAAGTCCTAAATGTTGCACACAAATCGCATCGGCACAAGTGCAAAACAACATTATTGAGGAAAATTTGTCACATAAATCAATTCATCGTGATATTTGGTACATATAAAGTGCTGGGGGCAAGTCTGAATTTTTTTTCTTGAGAAAATATTCCACGAGAAAATCAACTCACCAACGTACAATGGGTCATTTTCCACTCTTTATCGCAATTTATACAAAATAGGATAAATTACATACAATCCCACAGCAAAATTCAGATAGAGGACATAATTCTCTAGTAGATGCACACAGAATATCTTCAATTTGTCCTTAATAATCACTTGTGCCAGTCAAATGTATACACGATTTATAAATTCACACGGACGTGTAAGGGGGAGCGTTTTACATTCAATTTTTTTTTGTTATTGTTTGAACATATATGTATATCGGACAAGTTAAAGGAATAACGATAGTAAATTGCAAATGTTCAACATCATAAAAGCACACTTAAGCTTAAAGAACAATCCAGGCACTTGAATCAAACAACAACGCTAAAAATTCCTACATGTCATGTGAAAGGAATAAGTAAAAGTTATGAAACTTTCCCCATCATGTCAGCTCAAGTATGTAGTGACTTACGTCATATGCTATTATGAAGTCATATATAGGTAGTTCAGAGAAGTTACTACACTTGGGACAGTTCGATATTTTGCGGAGAACCTTATCCCAGCCGCGAGGAGTTGGTATATCTGGGGCCCGATTTACAAAAGAACTTACGATCATGACCAAAACTTAAGTTGATTGTAACATTTTTAAAAATTAATGATTTTGTTTGAAATTGCCAGCAGAAAAATATCATGTTGAACTCTTTTTAAAAAATATTAAAATTATTTTCAAATTAATATAAAATAGAAAGTTATAAGTAGAATTAAATTTTGGTCTTAGTCGTAAGATCTTTTGTAAAACAGGTCCCTGGTCTTAGAAATTCCAGGTTTATCTGCATGTATATACATGTCATCTACATCGTCAAATTCTTATTAATGTCTCTGTAGCTTCATTGTGACGTCACTTTAGCGCGAGTATCTCCGTGTATATTTCTACGCTTGAGTATACACAAAAATGGTTTTCAAATGAATTTCACAGTTGTAGAAAAGTCGTAGAAAAAACACAGCAAATGTAAATATAACGTCATGAAAGCATTTATGGATTATTTGTCTAAACGTTAAGACGATTTTGATTTTTTTTTCATTTTAAAAATTGTTATATAACATTATAACACATACCTCATGGCTTCTCGGGTGACTATACCAGAATACCACCCCCCCCCCACCCCCCATCGGTGAAAGGAAACCCTTTTAGTGTTATGTCATCCTCTGCCATAGCCATAGGGTGACATAACACTCCTGTGTTTTCCTGTCACCTTAGAGCAAATATTAAGGTATGTCACCCTCGATGCCATGTGATATATCTATAATGTTGTGCGCTCGAGATATTATGTCATAAGTTGTTACTAACTACTAAGTACAAAGCAGATATGTACCGGGTGGATAATAAGTATATTTAGACATTATTCCGTTTGTTTTAGCAGTTTGTGAGAGTGGAGCATGCATTAATTTACTAGCTTTACCTGTTATTGCAGAGTTTTCTTTTTTCTTTTTTTTTTTTTTTAGAAAATCTATTGGTTAAAAAAATAGTTAAAGAAATCGTCCTCAATTGATATTCTGTGTAAAAAAATTGAATAATTATTTCCATGCAGATGATTTCATTTATATTCTAAGTACATGTATCTGAATTCTAATAATTAAAAGAAAATAAAAAAAGAGAATAAAAATGAAAATATTTGAAAACAGACCTCAATGAAAGCTTTAAATTCACCACTCTAGATTTATGGGGCATACATATATGTTATATCAACACCCCCATGATTTTTCGCATATGCAGGTATCACTGGAATATAAGACACAGATAACACTGACCACAGTATGACAAATTCTGCGCGGGTATGTTAAGGCAGTATACAGATCATATTTCGGCGAATTTAGACTTTTTTCGTAAAATGTAACATTGATAAATCGGAAAAGCCATGGATTAAACATTTATTATTATTCTCCATTGTAAAGACGTCATTGGGTCTTAGCCTAAAAGAAGTACTCCACTACGATGTCATCACGTGACGTCTATAAATAGAAAAATTGCCTTAATGAAAAGTAAAAAGTTCAACACTACCCCGGGAATAATTCATTTCTTTTTTTGAAAATAATTATGTAAAAACATCACTGGTCCATGTAAAGTGCTGCTAGAATCCTACTCTCCAAACGTAGAAAAAAATATTCCAAAGTTTTGCATGAAAACTTACCAAAATTTTTACATTCTATACTTACGATCAAGGAATTGTCATCAATTTATATTAACCACACGATTCTAGCAGCACTTTCCAAGTACTATAGAATACAACCTTTCGATACAAACAAAAATTATGTTTCACAGTTTGCGGCGTAGTGTTGAACTTTTGCATCTTTGTTGTCATAGAGTGACAGAGGAAAGGCTGATCGGGATTTCAAAGCACTGCCTGTGTTCATTATAAGAAAACAGGATAAGAATATATCAGCGTACCTTATTCCTAATCTTTAATTCCTTATGAATCACACATAACATTCACGGTGTATGCTTTAAAACTCCCATTTCATATATTTGTTTACATCGTCACGTTTCATTTTCACTCGGCAAATATTTGATCAATAGTTACAATAGTTATGACGTCATGGGCTTGGTATTTAATCCCCGTGATAAATACTTAGCTATTTATACCACCCAAAAACGACAAGATTTAGTTTATATTATGTTTTTGAATGATTCAATCATTTCTTGGACCTGAAATTAAGGTTTAAATATGGATGTTAAGAAATCATTATTTGTAAAGATCACGTCATACAGCTTACTATGACGTCATATTGTAAGGGCAAGTAGGATATCTCTGGGTGTATCCTTAACATACCCGCGTGATGAAACAAACATTTCTTATTTTCTACCGAAGCCTGTCGCAAATTTACCATGTTTATTGAAGGCTTGTGGTTCAATGTTTTCGGACAATGCAAAAGTACTATGCGGATCGTCCTATTTTAATTATATATATCGATCGATGGATTTTCCAATAAAACACAGGGCTTAAAGAAGTCCCCTAACTTTTTAACATTCCTTATGTGTCAATTTCAACGGATGTAAATTGGTGCTGAAATACATGTATGAATATATAAAATATAAATATTTTGATGAAAAACAGGCGCGGATCCAGGTTTCTTTTCCGGAGAGGGGGGGGGGGGGGGCTTCTCGGTCAAAAAAAGAAAATTCTAACTCAAACATTTCTTGACAAGCAAAAAAAAATCCATTTTGAAAACGTGAAAAACACCTATTTCATGATGGTGATGGTGATGGTGATTCCACGTTTTCGGGGGGGGGGGGGTCCAGAGTCATGTTTTTTTTTCTTTGCTTAATTAAGTATATTATACTTTGAATAACTCTGCAAATTCCAGAGGGGTTGACCCCCCCACCCCCCCCCCCCAACTCCTCTAGATCCACGCATGAAAAATTTAGTCTGTGTCATTGACACCATTTTATTTCCTTACACCATACCTCACGTGATTTATCAATACTCCACAAGTATTTTCAAAATGCACATGCTATATAACGCCTTAGCATACCTCTATATAAATTAAATACCAAGTGGCGTGTTGACTTTAAGGGCACATACTCGGATAAAAGGACATTTAATCCAAGTGAATGGTTGATTGAATTTGATACAAAAAAAAAATCTCAGGTAACAACTTCTAGACTACGCTTAGTCAACCTGAAGTAAATAATTTTTAAAAAGAAGAATGAAATTCATTAAAATCTCAGGTACATAAAGTCCAACATCAAGCTACTTCTGATATTTAAAGCACTGAGACCCAACTGTTTATTTTCCTTAACTATTTTATTGTCGATTTTGTGGATAAAAATATGTGCATTATTTCACAAAATGTTATGAAAATGAGACTGGTTAAAAGTGTTAAGTAAAAATAGAAGACAGGAATGTACAAATTAAACAATTTGCAATTTTAGCAATGACGATAACAAAAAAACATAATTTTAAAAAATGCTTACTTACCATATGCATGAGCAGAACTAAAAGCAACCAACAAATAATATGTCGAAACGCTGAAAGTCTTCATGTTTACGAACTGTGACTGTCAACCAGGAAGTGAAACACCTGATTAGCAGACCATTAAGTCTTTATTGAGGATTTGATAAGCGTGCTGAGTAATTGTTCATTCCGCTAAAAGGCGCCTCTTTACACCTTAAAATAACATAACGTTTTGTGTATATTAAAGCGACAGTACGGCTGCACAATGCGTGCTTTTTCATCAAAATTTACCCAATATGTCATTAAGAAATAAGGTATAAAGTTGATGTAAGCAGTTTGAGAAACAGAAATATTCTCTACTCGAACAAAATTAACGTAATAAGAATCTGCCGGAAAATCAAGGGTCGTACGAACTGGAGCAATCTTAGATCTGTTTATTTGTACCACGTGAATTCTAAAACGGCACGTGCCTACACTGTAGAGTTTACAGTTATAATGAATATTAGGTGAAAGCAATTTTCAAAAACAAATTATCATAATTTTCTGATAAAATAATCTAAAATAATAGTCGTAAAGATTTTAGTCTGCATTCGGGCGAATTAAACAGAATTAAAAATACAAATACGTTTTGTGTATTGGGGTCCGAGAAAGGAAAAACCAACTAATCATACGTTATCGCGGCAAATGTCAAACAAAATATTTTTCTGCACAGTAAAAAAAAAATTAGCATTTCAAATGGCAACAATGTTTATAAGTCAAAGATGTATTTTTTATTTTGAGTTTACACTATTTTTTTCTTTGAAAGCGACGGAAAAATGAAAAATGATAGCAAGTATCAACAAACCTGTCGAATAGAACCTTCGAGAGCCCTGCGTGAGTGTCGCGGAGTTCCCGTTTCTTCCTTATCCAGCGATTATATTAATCCCCAAACTAAATTTTAGTCAGGAAAGTTGCTTTTTCAAGTTCTATTTTCAGTTTCTTTTTATTTTTAGTCGACTTTGTCAATGAAGCAGGCCTACCGGGATTCCCTCTCTAACCATGCTGTTTTGTTTGTGAAAACTACGCTTGCGTGCATAGCATGGAATGTGGAACCCCGAACACGTTGCGATGTATATATTTACGTCCCATAAATAACTATTAATTTTAATAAAATAATCCAAATTATTTAATTGTTAAAGATGTAATTTTCTGAAAGTTTATACATTTATGAGTAGTAAAAAAAAGAAATACTGTACTCAAAAAGGCAAGGAGTCTGCCTAAAATATTTTATTTTTTACCACCGTAGTTCTACAAAATACATGTACATGTATTAACCAAAAATTGTTCCGTTTTGACAATATTTACAGCTCCAAAAAATCCCTTTCTTCAAAAGCATTTCTTGTTATCATGAATAAGGACTTTGTTAAATAAACCTATACATTTACCATTCATGGCAATTAATATTCTTTTGAATTTTAATAAAGAAAAATGCAGCTATTATATAGACTAAAAAAACCAAAGAAAACGAAATAAACAGAAAATGTTTGGGAAGTTGTTAAGGAATTTATTGCACGAGGAAGACATTTTTTCATAACCATAATTCTGGGGGGGGGGGGGGGAATTGAAAACTCTTCATTAATAGTAAATAAATAGTAAATAGCATATTACATGATTTACTATTGCTTTTAATTGACAATATAATAGAATTCGTCCTTAAAAATTTTAAAACCATTACATGAGATGAGAAGTACACTACATCAAATATTTAAAGATCTCTTTAAAAGCTGAAAACATTATAATTTACACGTAGGGATAAGATATATCTAGATTTTTTTTTAATTTTATAACATATACTTCTGATCTATGATTGAACCAGGTCCGTAGAACGGGGGGGGGGGGGGTACACTTTTTTTGAGTATAGTATTTTGCTATAGTAAATTTCCCTTTAGATGATTGTTGCCCCCCCCCCCCCCACACACACACACACACACATTTTCATACTGTAAGGCCGTGCACTGGCAAATTCTTTTTTTTTTGGCTTTTCGATTTTCTTTGGGAAGTTCCCCCCCCCCTCCCACCCCCCCTCTTTTGACACAGTTGCTACGGGCCTATAAACTTTCAACATTTTTTTTTCTTTAAAAGATTTATTGCGGATCCTGAGATCCACGCAGAAAATATATAACCGGATTAAATCGGATGCCATGGGTTTACGTCAGGTTATGCGTGCACAAGAATGCTTTAGACGGTTCGCCCCTAAGACAACTTGCCTTTAGAAAAATTCGCTCTCTTCGGGTTATAACTCACCAATTACTGACAAACCTGGCTTGAAATCTGTACATCGTATTTCTTTATTAAATAGCGAATTCAAGATCCGAATCTTCTCTTTTATACATATATCCTTATATACATGTTAAAAGAACCCCGCCATTTACTATAGTTTTGTGTATGGATTGTTAAATTAACTTTGGGGTTTCTATGGTGCAAATTAAAGCATTAATTGCGTGGACCCTATGCTAGTGAGTTTCATCTTCTATTTATTGAATAAAATACATGTACTAGGAAACAAATTGCATGCATGTAGTGACTTTATCACAAAGTTGCACATGCCTGAAATAGTTTTAATTTCTTTTTAATCTAAATTTCATATATAGAACTTAAAATTGATAAAATTAATCGTACTACTTTTAAAATTGCATTGTATTTAGTACGTCACTCGTTTTCAGGAATATTTTATGAAGCAGAGTGACTGTTGTTCCTATTGTTGATCGAAATATTTGTCAAAAAACCGTACTTTAAATATAGTTAATACTGCATGCATCTATTTATATTACTATTTACGTACTTAATGACATCTCAACATTTGATATACAGCAATCCAAATAGCTTCTCACATGCATGTTGCAGTTTTTCAAAGTGGGGATGGCTCTGAAAAAATTCCGCGTGACACACTTTTCTGCATGTGTATCTTTCCAACGAAAGAATCTTCCGTACAAGTCCCAGTCGTTATAGATTGCCAAAGATAGCCTGATTTTTTTGTAAATAAACGAAAAAAAATATAGACCTATCAGGGCTCGAATTCAACATTAATTGTGTGTTATACAACTAGTATCACTCGAACTAGGAAAATGTAAACGATGGTTTAAAGGTGCTTAGACACAGATTTGAAGTTAATATTTACTCAAATTTTCTGTATAATTTCATGACTTATATGCTGCTATAGCATTTCATACGAAAATTTGATAAAAATCTTATTTTATCTGGAAGTTATTGAAACTTCGAATTTCTGGACGCGTTTGATGGACACATCCTTGCACTTTCACAAATTTTAACTTTATCCTTAGTGCTTTAGAAAAGTAGCAATTTTGTTGTTTATTAATGAAAAATATTAAAACTATAATGCAGAAATTCCAGAGTTGAAATGTAGAAAGCAAAATCCTCTCACCAGTATTGTCAGTCCGTGCTCAATGGTGTGTGCAGAGTTTAACAATTGAACACATCCGGTGAAACGTATACATTAACAACAACAGAGCTCGTGCCCTGTTTACAAAAACAGTTTACGTTTCACGGGTGTATTCAATTTGTTAAACTCTGTACACAACTACACAACACTGAGCACGGACTGACAATACTTAAGTGAGTGGGTTTTGCTTTAGCACATTTTTACTCTGAATTTTCTGGATTATAAATGTAATATTATTCATTAATACACAACAAAATTGCTACTTTTCTTAAGTATTAGAATAGAGTTAAAAAATGTGAAAGTGCAAGGATGTGTTAATCAAACGCCTCCCGAAATTCGTTGTTTCAATAATTTCCAGATTAAATAAGTTTTTACTTTTATTTTCGTGTGAAATGCTATGGCAACATATAAGTTGCGATATTATACAGAAAATTTGAGAAAATATAAACTTCAAATCTGTGTCTAAGCACCTTTAAACTCTGTCACCTTTTAGGAGTGGGGTCTGTCAGCTAACATCCGCAACTGTACTCGGCAATGCTGGTACCGGACATCCATGACTGTACCTGCTCACTAATATCAAAAACGGAATGTCAGAGCAAGATTTTCCGGATTGTTCAACATATTAAACTATATGTTGTTAATTAAGTATGGATTGTTTTTTAATGAAAAATACGAAATGTGTTAATATGGAGGAAAGAAAATTTCTGATTTTAAATAAATCTACTTTATGGAAGGCTGTAATCGCCAAAACGGTAACGATAACTGGCTTAGTGAATATATCGCGGAAAATATATTGTAAACTTGACTATGCCTAAATTTTGTATATCTATGACTGTATACCTGTGCCTGATATACACCATCTGCGACTGTACCTGTGCCGTACATACACACTACCACTGACTCAACCCGCGCTTGATTAACTTAACCCGCGCTTGATTAATAACATCCACAACAAAAAATTCTGTGGATTTTCTCCGATTTAGATTTAGACTGAATTCAATCAAAGCGCAATTAACGCTAATCTTTATATTACCCATGACAGTGATACCGAGACAAACGATGTCAGCAGTGATTAGGGAGGGTCCAAAACTTTTACAGATTTAAATTTAAAGCTTTATGTTCAGAGTACAATATGAGCCAGGTCTTTATTATTTTTTTGGGGGGGGGGGGGGGGGGGGGGGCTGGAGGCATGATTTCAATATCCTACGTGCTCAATAACAATGATGAATTTAAAATGAAACATGCTAGTATAATCATAGAAAATATACGAGTAAACAATAAACAAAGTAAAATAAAAAAGGAAATTAAAATAAATATTGGAATTAATTTGTAATCCTCAATTTTATGTTAGAAAGTATAAGTACGTCACAATATTATTAATTTCACCCATTTCACTGATCACGCAAGTGGTGTCAATGAAAAGCACAGGTTTTTTCCCATAAATATACATTTGTATGTCTTACGATATATACGCTAATCCACCCGTTTTCAATGTGTTATATATATACATCTCAAGTGCACCACAGGAAGTAGCCTCCTATGCCCTGCATGAAAAAGAATAGTTCCTGACAAAAAAATCTTTATTTATTTACAAAGTACATAAAATTTACTAGGCACAGGTATCAAAGTTGTAAAAATAGGCTGGAAGACCCCCCCCCCAAAAAAAAAAAATTCTCAAAAGAAATAAAAATTAATTTTATATGCATGGAACAATTAACATCTTGACTGGTCGATAACCGTGGTGTGATACCTGGAATACGTAGGGTATGGTATTAAAATAATTGCTCATATTAAAGGAAATTAATGCTATAATTATAGATAACATCCGAAGAAAATATTTGTATAAATAAATATTCTTGTTAGATCCGCCTCTCTAAGATTCTGCAATCAATTGTCTGGAATCAATCTATAGGGAATATCGGTGAATAGCGTTAAGAGCACCTTTATTGTGTTCAGCTCAAATAAAATCGTAAGGAATTTCTTGGGATGCAACATCCACAACTGTACCTGTCTTGACAACTCTAGAAATTTTACACCATGACTGTACCGGTTTCTGATTGACAACATCCACGACTGTACCTGTCCAGTACACACACTTTATTCTACATCCATGACAGTGCCTTAATTATAAACAACATCCATGACTGTACCTGTCCAGTACACACACTTTATTCTAGATCCATGACTGTACCTGTGCCTTATAAACAACATCCATGACTGTACCTGTGCAGTATACACATCTAACTCTACATCCCTGACTGTACCTGTGCCTTATAAACAACATCCACGACTGCACCTTTCCAGTATACACATTTAACTCTACATCCCTGACTGTACCTGTGCCTTATAAACAACATCCACGACTGTACCTGTGCATATATACATACTTTATTCTACATCCCTGACTGTACCTGTGCCTTATAAACAACATCCACGACTGTACCTGTGCAGTACACACATTTTATTCTACATCCCTGACTGTACCTGTGCCTTATAAACAACATCCACAACTGTATCTGTGCATATATACATACTTTATTCTACATCCCTGACCGTACCTGTGCCTTATGAACAACATTCACGACTGTATCTGTCCAGTACACACACTTTATTCTACATCCATGACTGTACCTGTGCCTTATAAACAACATCCATGACTGTACCTGTGCAGTATACACATCTAACTCTACATCCCTGACTGTACCTGTGCCTTATAAACAACATTCACGACTGCACCTGTCTAGTATACACATTTAACTCTACATCCCTGACTGTACCTGTGCCTTATAAACAACATCCACGACTGTACCTGTGCATATATACATACTTTATTCTACATCCCTGACTGTACCTGTGTCTTATAAACAACATCCACGACTGTACCTGTGCAGTACACACATTTTATTCTACATCCCTGACTGTACCTGTGCCTTATAAACAACATCCACAACTGTATCTGTGCATATATACATACTTTATTCTACATCCCTGACCGTACCTGTGCCTTATGAACAACATTCACGACTGTATCTGTCCAGTACACACACTTTATTCTACATCCATGACTGTACCTGTGCCTTATAAACAACATCCATGACTGTACCTGTGCAGTATACACATCTAACTCTACATCCCTGACTGTACCTGTGCCTTATAAACAACATTCACAACTGCACCTGTCTAGTATACACATTTAACTCTACATCCCTGACTGTACCTGTGCCTTATAAACAACATCCACGACTGTACCTGTGCATATATACATACTTTATTCTACATCCCTGACCGTACCTGTGCCTTATGAACAACATTCACGACTGTATCTGTCCAGTACACACACTTTATTCTACATCCCTGACTGTACCTGTGTCTTATAAACAACATCCACGACTGTACCTGTGCAGTACACACATTTTATTCTACATCCCTGACTGTACCTGTGCCTTATAAACAACATCCACAACTGTATCTGTGCATATATACATACTTTATTCTACATCCCTGACTGTACCTGTGCCTTATAAACAACATCCACGACTGTACCTGTGCAGTACACACACTTTATTCTACATCCATGACTGTACCTGTGCCGTATAAACAACATCCATGACTGTACCTGTGAAGTGCACACACTTTATTCTACATCCATGACTGTATCAGTGCCTTATAAACAACATCCACGACTGTACCTGTCCAGTACACACACTTTATTCTACATCCATGACTGTACCTGTGCCTTATAAACAACATCCACGACTGTACCTGTGCATATATACATACTTTATTCTACATCCCTGACTGTACCTGTGCCTTATAAACAACATCCACGACTGCACCTGTCCAGTGTACACACTTTATTCTACATCCCTGACTGTACCTGTGCCTTATAAACAACATCAATGACTGTACCTGTGCAGTATACACATCTAACTCTACATCCCTGACTGTACCTGTGCCTTATAAACAACATCCACGACTGCACCTGTGCAGTATACACATTATACTCTACATCCCTGACTGTACCTGTGCCTTATAAACAACATCTACGACTGTACCTGTGCATATATACACACTTTATTCTACATCCATGACTGTATCAGTGCCTTATAAACAACATCCACGACTGTACCTGTCCAGTACACACACTTTATTCTACATCCATGACTGTACCTGTGCCTTATAAACAACATCCACGACTGTACCTGTGCATATATACATACTTTATTCTACATCCCTGACTGTACCTGTGTCTTATAAACAACATCCACGACTGTACCTGTGCAGTACACACACTTTATTCTACATCCATGACTGTACCTGTGCCTTATAAACAACATCCATGACTGTACCGGTGCAGTATACACATCTAACTCTACATCCCTGACTGTACCTGTGCCTTATAAACAACATCCACGACTGCACCTGTGCAGTATACACATCTAACTCTACATCCCTGACTGTACCTGTGCCTTATAAACAACATTCACGACTGCACCTGTCTAGTATACACATTTAACTCTACATCCCTGACTGTACCTGTGCCTTATAAACAACATCCACGACTGTACCTGTGCATATATACATACTTTATTCTACATCCCTGACTGTACCTGTGTCTTATAAACAACATCCACGACTGTACCTGTGCAGTACACACATTTTATTCTACATCCCTGACTGTACCTGTGCCTTATAAACAACATCCACAACTGTATCTGTGCATATATACATACTTTATTCTACATCCCTGACTGTACCTGTGCCTTATAAACAACATCCACGACTGTACCTGTGCAGTACACACACTTTATTCTACATCCATGACTGTACCTGTGCCGTATAAACAACATCCATGACTGTACCTGTGAAGTGCACACACTTTATTCTACATCCATGACTGTATCAGTGCCTTATAAACAACATCCACGACTGTACCTGTCCAGTACACACACTTTATTCTACATCCATGACTGTACCTGTGCCTTATAAACAACATCCACGACTGTACCTGTGCATATATACATACTTTATTCTACATCCCTGACTGTACCTGTGCCTTAAAAACAACATCCACGACTGTACCTGTCCAGTACACACACTTTATTCTACATCCATGACTGTACCTGTGCCTTATAAACAACATCAGTACCTGTCCAGTACACACAATTTATTCTATATCCATGACTTTACCTGTGCCTTATAAACAACATCCACAACTGTACCTGCGTATGACACACACTACATCTATGACTGTACCTATGCCTTATAATCAAGATTTACACACAATAAACTTCTCAGGGTTTAAGAGGTACGTATTGTATACTGTATTTGGACTATCCTACCATAAAAACAACAATATTTAAACAATTTTATTTCACTCACAAATTTTGATCTTTAAGTGTGTACTTGACTCTTAAAATTTGACCATGAAAATCAATTAGAATCAAGTTCGAGACACAATTAATCATCAGTGTACGGGTGGAAGACTCAAAGCTATAAGTCAACATATAGCCAATTACTATTATTAATTTTAATTAATTTTAATAAACGTTTGTCGTATACGTTTGACGTATAATCAGTTGTAAACTATGATAATAATACCCCGCAACTTTGGGGTTGGCACAGAAGAAGGTGTAAAAATGTTTTCATAGTTGAAAACATTTTAGGATGGAATAGTGCATTTTATCGTGTTAACAAAGAAAGACCTATCGAAAATAATTATTGCAGTACATGTAATACTACATGTATTTCGTACACTTCACAATTCAATGTTTAAATGGCATCCAAAAGAATTAAAGAAAACAAGAATTCTGTGAGCCAATGCTCACTAGTAATACCCCCGCTTTGACGTGAATGTACACAAGTTCAGTTATGGACAGACACAAGAATGAACAAGAAGTTGACATCAGATTCGTACAAAAATGAATCCCACAATATGGCATGCCTAAACAAAGAGTGTGCTAAAATTTCAAGCATCTGCGATGAGTAGTTGCTGAGAAAACTGTGACGAAAATTTTGTTACGGACAGACAGACAGACAGACGGACAGCCAGACAGACACACAAGGGTAAAACAGTATACCCCCCTCTCCTTCGGAGCGGGGGTATAATAACCCAATGATGAAACATGACTTAAACAGGAGGGGAAAATGAGGAAAAAGTTGGATTTTTTTTCAAGTGCTTAAGAGCCCTCTATAAACTGCACACTAAAGAGTTCTAATTTTGTGGTACATTTATGCAAATAGAGTAATCTGCCCTTTCAACAAGAACAAGCATTCTGAGAGTATTGCATTAGCAATACTAGTCCCCTACCGGCAAGTGTAATCTGGTTCCCGTTGAAAATTGAAAATGCCATAATTTCCGTCAAAAATCAATGAAGCGGAACGAAATGCAAACTTCTTCTATAACTCATCAAGGAAAAGTCACATACCAAATATCAGCTCAATATCTGCAAACGTTTAGAAAAAAATGCGGAAAATCCTGAAAAAATGAAAAGGTCGTAATTCCGTCAAAAAGCACTGAAGCGGAACGAAATGCAAACTTGATCTGTAACTCATCAAGATACACTCACATGCCAAAAATCAGCTCATCAATATCAGCAAGCGTTTAGAAATAAAGTGCGGAAAACCAAGTGGGACAGACAGACAGACCGACAGACGGACGGACAGACTCAGAGGAAACCTAGGGGACTAATAAAATAAATTGAAACCGGAGAGGACGATAGGTTTCCTCTGAGTCTGTCCGTCCGTCTGTCTGTCAAACTGTCCGCCTAGCTGTCCCTCGTCACTCTGTCCCACTTGGTTTTCCGCACTTTTTTTAAACGTTTGCAAAAATTAAGCTGATTTTGGTATGTTAGTGTGTATTGATGAGTTACAGATCAAGTTTTTAATTTCGTTCTGCTTCATTGATTTTTGAGGGAATTACAATCTTTTTAATTTTTAAGGGTTTTCCACACTTTTTTTCCAAACGTTTGCAGATATTGAGTTGATTTTTGGTATGTGAGTGTATCTTGATGAGTCACAGATCAAGTTTGCATTATGTTTCGCTTCAATGATTTTTTGACAGAATTACAGCATTTTCAATTTTTATTGGGAACCAGATTACACTTGCCGGTAGTGGACTAGTATTGTTAATGCAGAAAGCTTGTCTCAATAGCTTTAATACGCATGCTTGAATAAACCATATGATAGCAAGAATGATAGTAAAATTCTGCCACCTATCGCAGAGTTAATTTAGAAAGTTGACATATTGGAATGTTTTTTTCATTTTTATATACCGAATATTTATGTGAATTTTATCAAAAAACATAACTTATTTGGGAAAACAAAGAGAGATAAGTCTATAATTTTGGTACAACTTCATCTCTATAGAAATCAACGGAAAATATTTTTATCCCCTCCCCCCTCACTGAAACAACAATTCCTTTTAAAGTATTATGAATTGTTATTTCACAAATTCAAATTTATACCAATTGTTTCTTGTTTCAGGGGAGTGGGTTGTTGGGGAGGGGGTGGTGGATGAGGGTGTAGAACATATGTTTACAGACTAAAAGCAGCAAAAATAGTCATTTTATTACCAATGAATCTAATATGTCAGTTGACTTTTACATAAGTTAAACATACGGAGAGATTTGATGGTTATTTATCCATTTCCATGAGTATTTGAAAAATCTGGATCACTTGTTATGTTTAAAGCCTGATTTCAATTTATAAAATTGTCTAACCCTTCCCCCTCTTTATGAGAAGAGTTTTAAATGAGCAGTTAACTTTTTGACACTGGTTTTAAAATAATTAATCCATTACTTATAAACTCTTTTACAATAATAATAAAACTTGGCAGAAGTTGTGAAGGCGAGGATGGAGTATATCGAAAGAAGGAGTATTTCCTCTTAAAAAAAGACTAAATCCCAAGCTTTCTTGCAGGCATATGATTCAATTTTTTTTGACGGGGTGGGGGTTGCATTGGGGGTGGGGGTTCGGGTCACAAACGACAAAAGAACAAACTTTTAGTAGAGCCTTGAGTAACTTTTCTTGGATGTTGTTAATAACGCAAAGATGCAGTCATGGAAGTAGAATAAAGTGTGTGCACTGAACAGGTACAGTCGTGAATGTTGTTTATAAGGCACAGGTACAGTCAGGGATGAGTAAGATGTGTATACTGCACAGGTACAGTCTTGGATGTTGTTTATAAGGCACAGGTACAGTCATGGATGTAGAATAAAGTGTGTGTACTGGACAGGTACAGTCATGGATGTTGTTTATAAGGCACAGGTACAGTCATGGATGTAGAATAAAGTGTGTGTACTGGACAGGTACAGTCATGGATGTTGTTTATAAGCACAGGTACAGTCAGGGATGTAGAATAAAGTGTGTGTACTGGACAGGTACAGTCATGGATGTTGTTTATAAGGCACAGGTACAGTCATGGATGTAGAATAAAGTGTGTGTACTGGACAAGTACAGTCAGGGATGTTGTTTATAAGGCACAGGTACAGTCATGGATGTTGTTTATAATGCACAGGTACAGTCATGGATGTAGAATAAAGTGTGTGTACTGGACAGGTACAGTCATGGATGTTGTTTATAAGCACAGGTACAGTCATGGATGTAGAATAAAGTGTGTGTACTGGACAGGTACAGTCATGGATGTTGTTTATAAGGCACAGGTACAGTCGTGGATGTAGAATAAAGTCTGTGTACTGGACAGGTACAGTCATGGATGTTGTTTATAAGGCACAGGTACAGTCATGGATGTTGTTTATAATGCACAGGTACAGTCATGGATGTAGAATAAAGTGTGTGTACTGGACAGGTACAGTCATGGATGTTGTTTATAAGCACAGGTACAGTCATGGATGTAGAATAAAGTGTGTGTACTGGACAGGTACAGTCATGGATGTTGTTTATAAGGCACAGGTACAGTCGTGGATGTAGAATAAAGTCTGTGTACTGGACAGGTACAGTCATGGATGTTGTTTATAAGGCACAGGTACAGTCATGGATGTTGTTTATAAGGTACAGGTACAGTCGTGGATGTTGTTGTTTATAAGGCACAGGTACAGTCATGGATGTTGTTCATAAGGCACAGGTACAGTCATGGATGTAGAATAAAGTGTGTGTACTGGACAGGTACAGTCATGGATGTTGTTTATAAGGCACAGGTACAGTCGTGGATGTAGAATAAAGTGTGTGTACTGGACAGGTACAGTCATGGATGTTGTTTATAAGGCACAGGTACAGTCATGGATGTTGTTTATAAGGTACAGGTACAGTCGTGGATGTTGTTTATAAGGCACAGGTACAGTCATGGATGTTGTTTATAAGGCACAGGTACAGTCATGGATGTAGAATAAAGTGTGTGTACTGGACAGGTACAGTCATGGATGTTGTTTATAAGGCACAGGTACAGTCGTGGATGTAGAATAAAGTGTGTGTACTGGACAGGTACAGTCATGGATGTTGTTTATAAGGCACAGGTACAGTCATGGATGTTGTTTATAAGGTACAGGTACAGTCGTGGATGTTGTTTATAAGGCACAGGTACAGTCATGGATGTTGTTTTTAAGGCACAGGTACAGTCATGGATGTAGAATAAAGTGTGTGTACTGGACAGGTACAGTCATGGATGTTGTTTATAATTAAGGCACAGGTACAGTCATGGATGTTGTTTATAAGGCACAGGTACAGTCATGGATGTTGTTTATAAGGCACAGGTACAGTCAGGGATATTGTTTATAAGGCACAGGTACAGTCAGGGATGTTGTTTATAAGGCACAGGTACAGTCATGGATGTTGTTTATAAGCAGTGGTACAGTCATGGATGTAGAATAAAGTGTGTGTACTGGACAGGTACAGTCGTGGATGTTGTCAATCAGAAACCGGTACAGTCATGGTGTAAAATTTCTAGAGTTGTCTGGACAGTACAGCAGAATCTTAGAGAGGTGGATCTAATAAAAATATTTACTTATACAAATATTTTCTTCGGATGTTATCGATAATTATAGCATTAATTTCCTTTAATATGAGCAATTATTTTAATACCATACCCTACGTATTCCAGGTATCACACCACGGTTATCGACCAGTCAAGATGTTAATTGTTTCATGCATATAAAATTAATTTTTATTTCTTTTGAGATTTTTTTTTTTGGGGGGGGGGGGGTCTTCCAACCTATTTTTACAACTTTGATACCTGTGCCTAGTAAATTTTATGTACTTTGTAAATAAATAAAGGTTTTTTGTCAGGAACTATTCTTTTTCAGGGCATATAGGAGCTACTTCCTGGGGTGCACTTGAGATGTTTATATATATAACACATTGAAAACGGGTGGATTAGCCCATTCCTACGAAAGCCTATTAGGATCAAACTACGGTAAAAAAAATTTAAAAGGCGTTATAACGCCTTTTCAAAAGGCGTTATAACGCGAAAAAGGCGTAATAACGCCTTTTCAAAAGGCGTTATAACGCGGAAAAAGGCGTAATAACGCCTTTCCAAAAGGCGTTGTAACGCGAAAAAAGGCGTTAATACGCCTTTACAAAAGGCGTTATTACGCCTTTCCAAAAGGCGTTATTACGCCTTTATAAAAGGTGTTATTACGCCTTTCCAAAAGGCGTAATTACGCCTTTCCAAAAAGCGTTATTACGCCTTTCCAAAAGGCGTTATTACGCCTTTTAAAAAGGCGTTATTACGCCTTTTGAAGGGCCATTATTATGTCTTTGACAGTTCCGTGCTTTTAAAGTGGGGGGGGGGGGTCCCATAACATTGACAAGCAAACAAAAAAACAAGACCCCCCCCCCCCCCCGAAAAAAAATTAAACTGCCTAAACTTGAGGGGAAACTTTTTCTAATTTTTCGGTAAAACTTTTTTTAAATGCAATGACTTGCCCGAGTTTAACCATACTGCAACAAAATGTTAAGGGACCAAGCAATGAATTTATGATTTTTTATATTTAAACTATAGCAAGACTATTCTCCCAAAAAGTCGGGTGGGGACCCCCCCCCCCACTCACATTCGTACTACCGGCCTGTTTGAAAAGGAGTTGTATCCAAAAATGGAAAGGCGTTATTTTAAAATAGTAAATATATGAAAGATTGAGCCAAAGCCATCTTTATTTATGCAATATTTAGATTATAGTTTTAATATTATAAATTATATTATAAATTATAGAATTTTTTATATTCCTGCACATCTCCAGACAGTTGTTTGCATTTTGCATGCATATTAAGAGAAGTCAACACTCTACTTTTGAAAATCCAGGATATAGGCAGAACCAGCTTTGGGCTTTGCTAGCCACGTATTAAAAATTCATGTCAAATTTGAAATATTTTTCTCTCCTCTTGGTAAAAAACAGGCAAAGTATTTGCATAGGTATAATGAGCAAATAGCCTTCAACAAAATTTCTGAAATCCATACACCTTGGTAGAAGCGTCTGGCATCAGAGAAGGACTACGTTGGTTTAACACTGAAAATATTTTACACATTTAAAAATCTTTTTTCCTAGAAATCTAATTATAATCAGTCCCCAGGGTGGGCTAAGTAAGTCATGTATTGAAAAAAAAGAGGCATAATAACGCCTTTTTAAAAGGCGTAATAACGCCATTTTAAAAGGCGTAATAACGCCTTTTAGAAAGGCGTAATAACGCCTTTTAGAAAGGCGTAATAACGCCTTTTGGAAAGGCGTTATAACGCCTTTTGGAAAGGCGTAATAACGCCTTTTGGAAAGGCGTAATAACGCCTTTTTTCGCGTCATAACGCCTTTTTGAAAGGCGTAATTACGCCTTTATTTGCGTTATTGCGCCTTTTTCCGCGTTATAACGCCTTTTCAAAAGGCGTTATTACGCCTTTTTTCGCGTTATAACGCCTTTTGAAAAGGCGTTATAACGCCTTTTAAATTTTTTTTTACCGTAGTTTGATCCTAATAGGCTTTCGTACATTCCACCCGTATATATCGTAAGACATATATTTATGGGAAAAAACCCTGTGCTTTTCATTGACACCTCTTGCGTGTTCAATGAAAAGGGTGAAATTAATAATATTGTGACGTACTTATACTTTCTAACATAAAATTGAGGATTACAAAATTAATTCCAATATTTATTTTAATTTCCTTTTTTATTTTACTTTGTTTATTGTTTACTCGTATATTTTCTATAATTATACTAGCATGTTTCATTTTAAATTCATCATTGTTATTGAGCACGTAGGATATTGAAATCATGCCCCCAGCCCCCCCCCCCCCCCCCAAAAAAAAAAAAAAAAAAAAAAAATTAAAGACCTGGCTCATATTGTACTCTGAACATAAAGCTTTAAATTTAAATCTGTAAATGTTTTGGATCCTTCCCTAATCACTGCTGACATCGTTTGTCTAGGTATCACTGTCATCGATAATATAAAGATTAGCATTAATTGCGCTTTGATTGAATTCGGTCTAAATCTAAATCGGAGAAAATCCACAGAATTTTTTGTTGTGGATGTTATTAATCAAGCGCGGGTTAAGTTAATCAAGCGCGGGTTGAGTCAGTGGTAGTGTGTATGTACGGCACAGGTACAGTCGCAGATGTATATCAGGCACAGGTATACAGTCATAGATATACAAAATGTACGCTGTAGTAAATGTTACTTTTTAGAGATAATAGCGATCTATGCAATGGATTTAGGCATAGTCAAGCTTACACATATATTTTCCGCGATATATTCACTAAGCTAGTTATTGTTACCGTTTTGGCGATTACAGCCTCCCATAAAGTAGATTAATTATTAACACATTTCGTATGTTTCATTAAAAAAAACAATCCATACTTAATTAACAACATATAGTTTAATACGTTGAACAATCCGGAAAATCTTGCTCTGACATTCCGTTTTTGATATTAGTGAGCAGGTACAGTCATGGATGTCCGGTACCAGCATTGCCGAGTACAGTTGCGGATGATAGCTGACAGCCACTGTTGCCTTTTAGGGTAACCAATGATCATTGAGGACCGATATAAAACTTACATGAGATTCCTAAGCAAAGGAAAGCACGAAATATCAGTATCGAAACTGTTGCGGCTGCGGAGCATCACACATAATTTGGTCGTTATAAAGTAGAATCCGACGGGGGGGAGGGGGGGGGGGTCCGAAATTCGTTACAAGGAAAAAAAAAGTTTATCCAATTTTCTTTAGGGGGTGTGACGGTACATATTGTCGTTTTGTACATATTGTCGTCGGCGACAATATGTACTCACCCTAACTGCACATACTGTCATGCATCGGTACATATTGTCGCCGGCTGAAAAGTTACACATGTACATATTGTCACTGGCGACATTATGTGCCTCACCCTCACTGTACATATTGTCGCCCCACATGTATTGTTGCTTAAAGATTTCTTTTGTTGTTTTTTAGTAATTTTGTGAATGTAATTGGTGTGTGAATCACACTGACGTGTCTCGTATGTTATTTCATGCAGCGTGTTGTGACGGTACATTTTTTCGCCCTGTTCATATTGTCGCCGGCGACAATGTTTACCTACCCTCACTGCGCATATTGTCGTCTATCAGAACATGTCGTAGGACAATGCATGGCTATGCTTCATGTACATATCATTAATCATTGCTTTGCTCTTTTTGAGAAGATAATTTCCATACACATGATTGTATTCATTTATAATTTACTTCTGGTTATAACACGATATTTGATTGGATAAAAAAATTACTTTATATCGTATAAATTGGGTTGCCTACGTCACAATGACTTGCGTCAAAAACGTATCGATCCGCCTTACTTTACATTTAAATTTAGTACAACCTGAAGTCATTTTTTAAGGACAATAATCTTTTTTCTTACTTTAAATGAATGAAAATAAAATTATAAGGAACGAATTTAATAGCTACCCAATTTATACGGTATAAAGTGGATTGGAACAGTTTACGCTTTTATTTAAACCGCTTTGCGGTTTATAAAGCGTAAACTGCCCCAACCCACTTTATACCGTATAAATTGGGTACCTATTAAATCCATTCCTTAAGTAAAACTTTAATCGCCCATTGTGGCCAAATGTACCCTAGGCCCGGTTTGATTTGAAGATACTTGAATCTGTACTACCTGAAGATGCTTCCATTTAAACATCACTAACACACAGCTGCTTCTCACTGGCAGATCCAGAAATTTCAGAACGGAGGAGTTGGGGTGAGCGGTTCAGTATTGTTTATGAAAAGCAAAAAAGAAGTCATTTGTATGTAAAGGTGTGTTACTGTATATGTTAAATGAATTATGAAATCTTAGCTATAGACTAAATTGAGAGTATAATTATTATACAAGTTGTTACCAAAACCACAAAAAAATCAAACCGCCAAGAGGGGGTTGAAAAGGGGGGGGGGGGGGCGTTGCGCCGGTGCTTCATCTGTCTTTGGTTTTTTAGAAGATTTTTAAAGATTTTCTGAATATATTCCTATGTATAACTTTGATTACCCATTGTGGACTTATCCTACCCATGGGGTTATGATTTGAACAAAATTAATTTTGTTTTTGTTTGTTTGTATGTATAATGTCCCTCTCGAGAATTTTTCATTCATATGGAGACGTGACCACTTGCCGGTGGGGGGCTGCAAATTTAGACCTATACTTGGCACACAGGGTCATTGAGGGATCTTTTTTGTGCCAGCACCTCAAAATTGAACGTACGCTATGTAATGAAGCTTTCACATTAGTATCTTCTGACACAGTAGTTCTTGGAAAGAAGATTTTGAAAGATTTTTTTTCTTCAAATATTTTATGAAAAACTTTGATCACCTTTTGTAGCCACACTCTTCCCCCTAGGGACATGATCTGAATTAAACTGAACCTACACTTCATAATGAACCTTTCACATAAGTTTCAACTTTTCTGACACAGTGGTTCTTGTGAAGATTTTAAAAAAGATGTCACTAAATTTTCTGAACTCCTTCCCTTGAAAGAGGACATGGCCCTTCATTTGAACAAACTTGAATCCCCTTTATCCAGGATGCTTTGAGACAAGTTTAGTTGAAATGGACCCAGTAGTTTTTGAGAAGAAGCTGAAATTGTGAAACGTTCACAGACGGACGGACGGTCAGACAAAATGTGATCAGAAGAGCTCACTTGAACTTCCAGTTCAGGTGATCTAAAAATTAACCCCAACACCAATTATATCGGCACATGATTGTATATATAAGAATAACGCAAAAAATAATTTTCAAATCATCATTACTACTGAACAAAAAAAAAATTAATACATGTACATGTATTCAATCTCCATGTATATATTAAGAAAAAAGAATAGGCTGACTTATCATATATCTGATGAATAACGGTATCTTGACATACATATATCATAGTGATGTACGTCAATTCTGGACAAAATTTTTTGACCAAAAAGTTTTCTTCCTACATTTTTGCTAGTAATGCTGTCTGTCTCCTCCGTGTGTGTGTGTTTGTGTTTGTGTGTGTGTTTGTCAATCTGTTTTTCCTTTCTTAAGTAAATATTCGTCAAAACAATATATCGACGACAATATATGCCGACCTTGACTGCACATATTGTCGCCGACGACAATATGTGCCGGTGCTTGACTGTACATTTTGTCGTCCATTATGCAGGAGGAAAATAAGGCTCGTCTTGGTACATATTGTCGCCGGCGACAATATGTACCTATGGACGACAATGTGTGCAGTGAAGGTAGGTACATATTGTCGCCGACGATATGTACAAAACGACGATATGTACCGTCACAGGGGGTACGACCGTAAATGAACTTAGATTGAATACTAAATACCCCCATCCTCGGGTCCTGCAGATCTAGCATAATATGTTTTCTTTAACAGAGATGTTTCTCTTTCAAGGAAAACAACACTGGTCAAAACTGAACAATATTTATAAAATCTGAAGACGATCAAAGCAGTTTACATGTGGGATATTTGTGATAAATGGATGTCCCCATTTAAAGTTTCATTCTTTGTTGCAGATTTAGTAATGAGACCATAAAGTTAAATTATAATACATTTTTTTTTTACATGTTTCAAGATGGAACAAATCTTTTTTATAACACGTATTCACTAAAAACCCAGAGCATTTTTAAAGAAACACTGACCTATGGTCCACGTATTGCAGTCCTTTTTGACGGACAGCATTTTGTTTAATTATTTTTGTTGAAAAATCTGTGTATTCATTTGCGTTGTCGCGTAATAGGAGGTACACATATTCCACCAGGGCACGGGGGAATTCAAATCATATGAAAAATTAATGCATATAGTTGTGTGCTGGCTGGTATTCGGTCTCTGATTTTGTCAAATTATTTCAATAAAACTTGTGTTTATTATATAAACAACGATGTTTCTGCGGACTGCACATTGGAATAGATAAGTGTTGTCTTTTTACAACTTTAGATTATGCTAAATTTTTAAAAATATTTTTGTTTTTATTTCAGGATTTAAGAGAAAAAAAACCCCACTTTTTGATATGGCTATGGAAACATTAAAATGTGAGATAAAATAGTGAGTGGTTTAAACAGAGCTATATTTTCTAGAAATAAAACCGATAACTAGCACAATCCTTCTTGGCAGAATTTTTGATGTGATTAAAAAAAGAAAGAAGTATATATGACTATAAATTCTTCAAGTGAACGTGATCTAAACAATGTACGTAAATCTGAATTTTGTAGCCCACTAAGAAGGAACAAAACTTGTCATTTACGGAACATAATTCTATTAACTTATACATCGATACCATCATGACATGAGGCCGGAGGGAACAGGGTGAAAGGAGACAACAGAACCGGGAGGGGGGGCACGGGGGGGCCGTTCCCCCCCCCCCCCAATAATTGTGCCGATATATAGATTACTATAGAAAACATAGATACTATATGTTTGTGCTCCCTCAATCAAAACGCCTGATGACCTTTTTTTTTTTTTTTTGCTTGTCAAGAAGTTTTGGTAGTTGATAGTACATCGAAATACTCATGGATTAAAAAGGTAAAGATTTTTTTGAATAATCCTGCAATTACAAAGCGCATTTCAGCTTATTAGTTTGTATATAGAAAATATATTACTTGGAAATTGTTAGGACAACTTTTTGTCATATTCATAACTATGGTTTGCAGGGGTGTCCCTCGTAGGCCACAACAATAAGGGACATTTACAAAATCTGGACACTGTTAAAACCGTTTCTATAAACAAAAAAAATATCTCTTTATCGGTACCTTGACGTATACCTCAGAGATCTCCCCACTGTGCTTATATTTTTGACTTTGGGAGATCGCATGATATACAAGGTAATTAATAAACTTATTCTTTATTCCATATAATAAACAACATACAATCAATCATATGATCTATATAATATACCAAAAGTAAGTCAAGCCTTTTTTTTATGATAACATTAGATGAAATATATCACCTCACTTTATAACTGAAAGAAAAAGAAAGCTGGCTTTTGAATATTAAACACGTTGTTTTGGACCTGCATGTTAAAAACAAAAAAAGAGGCCCATGAGCCACATCGCTCACCTGATCACGTTGGCTAGGAAGAAGCAGAAATCAACTCAGTATTGAAAAGTTTACATGTACGGGGGGGGGGGGCAAACTTTAATTTACACTAACCCAGGTTGCTTCCATATCAATATTACTAATCATGGCTTTGCTGTTCTTCAGCAGAATTTTAAAGATTATTTCCTATGTATTCCTATGTAAAACTCTGATCGCTCATTTTGGTCCCACCCTACCCACCCTAAATTTGAGGCCCAAATTAAAGTATTGTTTGTTTGCCCTCAGCCGACCGACCCACGAAAATTCGCCCGACTCAAAATATTTTATTGCTCTTTTCAGTTACAATTTTATTCTTAAATAATTTCAAACCAGTTTGTTTTAATCTTGTTAAAAAACTTCTTTAAATTTATTTAAATGCTTTGATTGGTACATGTAGGTTAAAAATAAAATGTAATTAGCGAAAACTGTGTTAATTCTAGAATAGCTAATTTTATTTATTCACTGATGAAGCCATATTTAATGCACGCAAAGGTGTTAATTCAGGGTGTAAAAATTACAGGAAATCACTTCTCGCTTGAACGCACACAGTTGACAAAAGTAGTAATAGGGGATAGAAAATTATGACTGAAAATTAGAGCATAATTTGTAAAAGATAGCAAACATAAATCATTATTAAATAAATTTAAATAATTTCAAAATTGGAGGTGCTTTCTAAAACCGAAATTAGAAAAAAAACATCGTTGATGAGGAAAAGTGGCTAGCAAGGCTGCTGTTTTTACCTTCAGATGCATTAAGTCAACTTACATAAATGTACTAAAACTTAAAAGTTCGATGAGAAATGGGCTTGGAAACACAGAGTATCACGTCAAAAGTCAAATACATTAAATGATGTTCAAACTTTAAAGTTGATACCCGCAGGTTCAATGTTTCTAAGCCAGAAAGAAGTTATCAATAGGATTTACATCAGTTTTTTTTAATATAAATTTTTAAAATTTTTGATATGATGAGTTTTCACTTGATATATCATCTTTCATAGAAAAAAATGCTCTTTACATTTCTTCTAATTTCTAACCCCCCCCCCTTTGATTTTTTTTTCTGTTTTGTTTTGTTTTGTTTTTTTACACAAATTAATACAAGCAGACAAAAAGTAAATAAACCACCTCAAGGTCTTATCAATTTTAAGCATGCAGCAGAAAACATGTCTATAACTTTTTCTTATTGCAGCATAAAGTGCCCTATTGTCCATCTACAATCATGCATGTAGGAGAAAATCATTTTCGAACATTTTTCCTTTATAAAAGCAAGGTCACATTAATCATACCAATATTCAGAATCCCCATGCAGGTTAGATTACATTCGGCTATTTTATGAGTCCTTAAGCCTCAGGGTGGACCCACAATTTTTCTTTGGAATGTAGAAAAATCTTTCAAAAACAACCCTTTGAAGAGCAGCAATATCGAAAATGACTCAAATGAGCATTTTGGCAGTTCTTTGTATAATTTTCAGAACAAAAAATAAAATAATTTTCCTACCTTCCTACCCATTGTTAACAAAAGGGGTCGGAAAAGGGCAAACAAACATTTTTTTTTTTAATTTTAGCCTGAACAAAATTAATTTGAATCTACACTTCCTGAGGATGCTTCCATAATAATATGACTAATCATGGCTTTGCTGTTCTTGAGCAGGATTTTTTCAAGATGATTCCTATATATTCTTATGTAAAACTTTGACCCTCTGTTGTGCCCCCAACCCCTGGAGTGGGGGTGGGGTTATAATTTGAACAAACTTGATTCTAAACTACCTGAGTATACTTCTGGTTTAACATGACGAATAATGGTTTAGCTTTTCTTGATAAGAATTTTTTTAAAAAGTTTTTAGCTCACCAGAGCTGATAGCTCAAGTGAGCTTTTCTGATCACATTTTGTTCGTCGTCCGTCCGCCTGTCTAGCTGTCTGTCCGTCTGTAAACTGTTAACACTTTTGATTTCTTCTCAAGATCCACTGGACCTATTTCAACCAAACTTGCCACAAAGCATCCTTGGGTAAAGGGGATTCAAGTTTGTTCAAATGAAGGGCCACGCCTTCTTCCAAGGGGAGATAATTACAAATTAGTGAAAAATTAATGGCATCTTTTAAAAATCTTCTTCTCCAGAACCACTAGGCCAGGAAAGATGAAACTTAAGTGAAAACATCCTCAGGTAGAGTAGATTCAAGTTTGTTCAAATCATGACCCCCGGGGGTAGGGCGGGGCCACAATGGACGATCAAAGATTCACATAGGAATACATAGGAAAAATCTTTAAAATCTTCATTTCAAGAACAGCAAAGCCATGATTGGTCTTATTTATATGGAAGCATTCTCAGGTAGTGTTGATTCAAATTTCTTCAAATCATGACCCCCGGGAGTAGGATGGGACCGCAATGGACGATCAAAATTTAACATAGAAAAACATAGGAAAAATCTTTAAAAATCTTCTTCTCCAAAAGTACTGGGCCAGGAATGATGAAACTTATGTGGATACATTCTCAGGTAGAGTAGATTCAAGTTTGTACAAATCATGACCCCCAAGGGTAGGGCGGGGCCACAATAGATGATCAAATATTTACCTAAGAATAGATAGGAAAAATCTTCTTCTCAAGAACAGCAAAGTCATTATTGGTCCTATTTATATGGAAGCATCCTCAGGTTGTGTCGATTTAAGTTTGTTCAAATCATGACCCCCGGGGATAGGGTGGGGTCACAATGGATGATCAAAATTTTACATAGGAAAACATAGGATAAACCTTCTTCTCCAGAGGCACAGGACAAGGAAGGATAAAACTTATGTGGAAACATCCTCAGGTTGTGTAGGTTCAAGTTTGTTCAAATCATGACCCCTGGGGAAGGGTGGAGCCATCATGAACCATTAAAGTTTTGCATAGGAATACATAGGAAAAATCTTTAAAAATCTTCTTCTCAAAAACAGCAGAGCCATGATTGGTCATATTTATATGGGAAGTAGTGTAAATTCAAGTTTGTTCAAATTATGAACCCTAGGAGTAGGATGGGGCCACAATAGAAGATAAAACTTTTTAAAATCTTCTAAAGCCATGATTTGTCAAAGAAATATGGTAGCATCCTCAATTAGTGTAGATTCAAGTTTTTCAAATCATGTCCCCCTCCCCTTAGGGATAGATTGATACCACTCATAAAATACTGAACTCCTAGCCAAAATGCTCAGTCGATCGATGTGGCCCAGGGCCTCTTGTTTTTCTTATATATTCCAATGTCAAACTTTGGCCCCCTGTTGTGTCTGTGCCCAACCCCTAGTGATCATGATTTGAACAAACTTGAATCTAAACTACCTGAGGAAACTTCTTTTTTAATATGACTAATTATAATGGCTTAGCTGTTCTTGAGAAGAAGATTTTTGAGGATATTTCCTATATATTCCCATGGTAAACTTTGACCCCTCATTGTGACCCCGCCCTACCCCCGGGAGTTATGATATGAACAACTTGAATCTAGGGTATGTAATGAAGATTTCACATGTTACATCTTTTCTTGCCCAGTGGTTCTTGAGAATAAAATTTTTAAAAGATGTCACCAAATTTTCATGACTTCTTATGGTCAAAATCTAGTAAATGAAAGATGCCTACAGATTTTTTTTTTTCGAATTTGAGAAACGAGTTCTTTAAATGATACTTAACAAATATAGCTTGCAAAAATAAGGTTTTTCGGGACTTCATTTTTTGATAAACTAGACGAAAAAACATTTTAAACTGTAATTTTTTTTTATGAAAAACAAAGAAAGTCAGGTATAAATTTCGGTGTTTTTTTTCCATCTCAGATAAAAGAAATGTATCAATATTGCCTAAAGTCTCTCAGAAAACGGTTTTTCGTTCCTTCTTAACCTCTACTTCAAAATGATATTTAATTTAATATAGATATCGGGGTTACTTTTATCATGATTTCAAATTGAATGCAATGAAAATGCTTCATTTTCTACATAATTCTATTATAGCCGTAAAATACGGGAAAAATTAAGCTTAAATCAATTATGACATCATTATGGATCTAGCACCAACAAGACAGTCTAAAGTCATTTATTAGATCTTGACCTTAATTATCTCTCCTTGGCGCTTACTGTGAACAAATTTAAATCCCTTTACGGTAGGGTACGGTTTTTGGCAAGTTTGGTTGAAATTGGCCCAGTGGTTCTTGAGAAGAAGTTGAAAATGTGGAAAGTTTACAGCCGACAGATGGACGCCGGAGCCTCTTTGATCAGAAAAGCTCACTTGAGCCTTCGGCTCAGGTGAGCTAAAAATAGCTGTTTCTATGAAAGACAGTACAAATATATGAAGCTTCGATGAAAAATTCTGACTCAAATACATCCAACTGCACTAATCTCTAGTAATATGTATAATTTCTTTTCCAATTTTATATTTTATATCTACATCTATATTTTCCCATTGTAAAATCTCATATTTGATATCTGTGCTTTCTTTGTACTGTTATGAGTAGGAATTTTTTAAAGACGGCCATAATCTGATGGCAGTGCTAATTCTCCAAGTTCTTGATATTTGTTGCTTTCATCTTCATAAGCCTTAGGAGAAACAATGTCTTGGTCAAATTTTTTCGCCTTCATCTCACTTTCGTCTTGACACTTTTGTTTCTTCTGTCTGTTTTTAGTCTGCCTTCTAAATATATAAATGAAACCCAAGTTAGTTGGAGACAGGGTTGACCTTTTCAGATACTTAATGCTTGTTTTGTCGCCTTTCTATATTAAACTATTATGAATATTAACAAAACATTTGAACTAGAGATGTAGATAGAAAGCTAACAAAAATGCTTGGTTTCGAATATGTAGATGATGTAAGTATATTTTAGCAAATAGGTCTAACATGAAAGTAAATATTCAATTAATTGCTCAATTATCATATTTTTCTTTGCTGGAAACAGAAAAAAAATGTTACTCTATAAGCATTATTTTGAACTTTGTCGTAAACGAAATAATGTGTGAAAACCGACCTATTAATAATAATGTAGGCAACCAAAACCACGTTTATTGTTACAGAGATGCAAAAAGCTGCAAGAAAACCATGGAATTCTGATTGCCATTCCACAACACCAACCCTGTTTGCAACTGCACAAAAAATTACGAATATCAATTGGGTTTTCAAACAAAATAAACAACCTGAACAGTTTCAACGTCCAAATTTTTCACACGCAGGCGGGACATTATTTCTAAGCTATAAAGATATTTACCTTGCAAACACATATCGCCCTGCCATCCACCAGTGCATCCTTGTTTGCAATGTCCAGTTATGTGGTTACAGTCACGTGGGGTCTTGCAGAAGAGGCTACATTCTTCTGTACAGTTAAACCCATAAAAACCTGCTTTGCATTCTGTTAAAGATTCGGATAACATCCTGAGAATATATCACTGATGCTGTTCTTGTTGCAATGAAGATTGAAATCGTCACAATTTAAACTTTTCAGATGAGATATTTTGTAATTATTATACCCGATGTACAATATCTGTCTTTATAACCTTGCATACATCCACTTTGGCATGTTCCGTCTAAATGATGACACTGAGCTCCATTTCGACAGTTACCACAACGTCGACTACAGTTACGGCCATACATATTGTTAGTGCATTCTTGAATAACAGAGAACAAAAGAATTTCCCTAAGAAAAGGAAAAAAAGTAATATTTTGCAAAGGAAAATTTCAAATCTATATTCATGTATTTTTTTAAATATCTGTTAGTACATGTTTTGGACATACTCATAATATTTCGTATCTTATTTTTATTTAAATATGGCTGAAAGCTACACCATTAAGATTTTCGTCTTCCTGTTTATATATTTAATCAGGTATATCATATTTCTCTATGGAAATTGTACTGGAACATTACAACTGTGGGTATGACAGCCAAACGGTTGAATAAGAATTTAATTTAATTACTAGTTTTGCAGTGAGGTCCCTCCCATCCAAACTGACATCCTCCCTCACACTGTCCTGTCGTTCCATTACATCTGTAAGGTACACCACAATTCTTGTTACACTTCTGTTCGCAGTTTGTACCATACGTTCCATCCAAACAAGCTGAAGTTAAAAAAAGACAATAAATAAACTGCGTTTTTATTTCTCTAAAAGACATAATTACAGGAAAACGGTTTGCGTGAGATGTCAAAACACCAAACGGTAACCGTTACCTGATTTACAGAGATCCCATTTGTATCCGAAGTCACAACCCTCAAGACAGGAACCGTTGATGTGATGACATTGTTTATAACCCAGACAGGCTCCACATTCTTCTTCACAATCTTGTCCATATCTTCTTCCATCACATTCTTATAAATATATATTATTATAACAGTAACTTGATCCGAATAGCCGTATCACGTCTCGTTGACAAGCGCGGATCGTTGACGTGATACGGCTCTTCGGATCAAGTTACTGTTATAATGATTGATTGATTGATTATATGTTGTTTTACGTCCCGTTCAAGAATTTTTCACTCATATAGAGACGTCACCATATACCGGTGAAGGGCTTCAAATTTAGACCTTTACTCGGCACTCAGGACCATTGAGCAGTGAGGGTTCTTTATCGTGCCAACGCCCACCGCGACACGGGGCCTCAGTTTTTAAGGTCTCATCCGAAGGACCCGCAATTTTCACTTCAAAAGCGCTTCTTTCCCAAAACACAATTTGTATATAAAATTATGTAAGTTATGTTTGTAGTCCAGGTGTTCTTATCTAAAACCTTATATTGCAATGAGCGTTAAGTCACATATAAACATTCAATAAATGCTTCGAAAAATACTGCATCTGAAATACTTTCTAAACTTTTGCCAAATAAGGTATTTCTATTTATTACGTTATACCGAAGATTTATTGATAAGAAATGAAGATATGAATATTTTTTTCTTTTGGTTTGTAAAAGTGGCATCGAAAATAATATCTAAATCAGAATATACACCACAATGCTTCTATATTTGGGCAAAAATCATCAGTCTATAGATCGAACGCATAACAGGTCAGAGATTGCAATTCAATAAAAACCCGAAAAATAATCTATTAAATTCTGTGTTATAAAACGGCAAAAACTAAAGCATCGGGTAATGATTGTATTTGGACCTTAGAACTCAAATGGCTTTTCCCAGAAATCTTGGGAAATATATTGTGATATATTGAGCCAATAAATAAATGTATATCAAAGTAATGTTGGAAATTATTTACACAACATCTAGAAAAACAGAAGCATATGATTCAGAGTCTGTATTTCCAATCTTTATATTAAAAATGTTGAGAATTCATTTGACTTTTTTTTTAAATAATTGTCAGAGGTTTGTTCATTTTTGGTTCTTCATACCATACCTTTGCTTTCATGCTGTGTCTATTATATCAACTTTACAAAAACCAGTAGTTTGAATTCCTAGATTATTAAAGAAATACAAATGATTTTGAGCCTTCTGAATTCTCAAAGTGTCACAAATACCTTCCATGTAGAAAATCCCTTTCCAACCCGTCTTACAAGGAGATGTGCACTGTCCTGTAAATCTGTCACACGTTTCACAATTATAACACTTTTCCAAACAGTTATTTCCATACCAACCACTAGGACAAACTGTAATTAAAAAAAAAAATAAAAAAAAGTATCATTTGAAATATCTATACATAAGTACATGTTTATTAAATCAAGTTAAAGTTCTGCATTCTCAGAGAGTCTCTAGGATATATACATATCCCCCTCCCCCTTTTTATTTCAGTGTATTACTCTACTGATAAAAGTTTCTTAGTTCATGGGTAACACAAACCTGCACACTTGCTTTCCATTTTACAATGTTTTAAGTATAGTCTTGGTTTAATTTGCGAATGACGACAATGCATAGAAAATAAAACGATTTTGAAACTGTATTCCATATTGTATTCCATATGCAAACAGTTGAAATGTATCCAATCAACCTCGCTGGGGATCAACAATACCTATTTTGCATTTGTCTCCATACACTCCGACGTCACAACCGTTGGTACACGTTCCGTTTACATGATTGCAGGTCCAACCGTCAGTACAGTTTCCACACTTTTCGTTACATAGCTCTCCATAAAATTTTTGATTACACTCTGATGTTTAATAAAGATAAAATATAAATAAACAAAACATGATATATGAGGGTTGTCACAAAAACAAAACCAGATTTTTTTTTCAGATTTCATTAACTCAACAGAATTATTCATTTTTTGTACATTATTGGGAAATTATATTTTCTTCATTTTTACAAAATATTACTAGATTGTAATGTCACATGCATGTAGAAACAGCATTTAAATGGTGTCAAATATCGGTGGCTATCATAGGGCATTTCTTTTTACTTTTAAAAATTTGTATCCCTACAAACTCTATGGTCTGGTGTACTCGTGTATAAAACTCTCTTAATTTGACATTAATATCAAAAATGTCAAAAGTATGAGGTAATATGCACAAACTGTTCTAGACATTGTCATCAATGGCGAAATCGGGCGATAATGCATCGCATTCAAATTATCATGCAGTATTGATCAGAGTGTGATTCCTGTCCATACGTGAAAGATCTAGAGATTGAAACAATGGAACGACAGAAACGCATGTCTCGGATACTTCTTTTATTTATACCTAGTAAACTGGACCGAGGATGGATTGACTTGTTACCCTATGGAAGAGATAACTAGGAAACTGCTAGATAATCAAACGAAGTGTCCAATTTATGCTGCAAACGACTTATTTAAATACGCAATTGATTCCGGAAGGAATTTATTAACGCCACAAGGAATGTTTTGATATCATCTGTGTTGCGCCGACAGCTATTATTTTTAACATTCTTTTAACGAAGAGGAAAAAGTTAATTATAAAGATATTTCATTGATTTTTTTTAATGCATTATATTCAAACAAAGCTGATAATCATGCAATTTTTCAAACTCTGTAATATCAATGAAACAAGGAAAAAATATTGAAAATGTTCACGTTTGAATTTTTGTCTAGGACAGCCCTAATAATTGTTTGTGCACAAGCTGATTGCAAATACTTTTAGATATAAATAAAAAGAAAAATAAGAAAAATCTTACGTTGCTCACATTGATGTCCCTTGTACCCAGGTTTACATCCTTCACAGACACCAGATTGTATGTGACAATATATACAGTTTGAGTCAGGACAAGGGAGAGAACAATTAGATCCGTAATATCCAGGTATAGGACATCCTAAATCAAACAAATGAAAACGAGTAACTTGCAACTGTTTTTTTCCGTGAAATTTTAACCCTATTTTATTTCTAAATTAAAATCTGTCATACAGTGGAATTCGATTTTACTCACCATAAACTTCTATTTCACAAAGTTCAACAAATGCATAAGGAAAATAATCATCAGGGTAATTTACTCCTTGCAGCCTTTCATTATAATAGATGACGTACTGACCATGTGTAGGACAGATGATGTTTACATGGTCGGGTATGGTATATTTAGTATAATTTATGTCATGGAAACACAATTTTCCATCATTTCTATCTGTTGTGTTGGAGATATAGACAGAGAATCCCAAGAATCGTGTTGTATATCCATTGTACTCATCTGGTGACAAATTTAGAATTATTTGAAAGACATAAAAACAAATACATTGCTCGGTGTGGAAAAGAATGAACAAAGCAACTACAGTATTATGACATATATTTATGAACAAACTAAAAATGTGTTAACAAGTCTGACTAAATCGCTAAAATTGCACGTTTTCTCATAATTAGATAGTCATAGAAGACAAATGCCTTACTTCTATAAATACTTGTAGCTTTCAATTTTTACTATCGAATAAAGACGTCATTTTTAAAATATGACTTCTTCTGAATACGAAAACGTTCAGTGTAAACATGGGAAAATGTAAAGAGTATTTTACTCCCGTGAATCAAATGATTGTTGCCAAATATATGTCAAGACAAAATTATACAGCCATAGGCTGTGAGTTACATATTCCGCAAACCAGCGATTATTCAGTTGTACTGTATTATTTAGCTAGAGGTTCAGTGGAAAAGCCACCAAGATATGTGGCAAAGGTGACAGAAATCGAAAATGGGCGACCGTGAAACTAGGAAATTTCAAGCGTTGTGAGAACAAGATGTGCTGTTCAGCTAGCTGGCATAACCAATATTTGAAGAGTCAATAGACGAGAGACGGTTGTATAAAAATAATTTCATAGGAGGATCGAAAGGAAGAAAATCCCACCCTATTCGAGGAAATAGCAAAAAAAAAAAAAAAAAAAAAATGATATAAGCAAGAGGAAGAGATTGTGGAGAGATGAAGCAGAAATGGATTGAGTGATATTCCCTGACGAATACAAGAAAATGATAGGAAAAGGCACCTGTTTGTATGTGTGGTGGACCTGGAGAAGAATAAAACCCCGAGTGTTTAGATCCTGATCATACAGTCAAAGTATGTTTGATGATTTGGGCATATATAACTTGGAATTGTGTGGAGACAATTAATGACGTAGATGTTTATTATGTACACACATATTTCTCCTTAAAAATATCAGACATGTAAGAATTACATTAGATTTTCTTCTGTTATTATTACCGTTCACGGTAGCTCAGTCGGTAGAGCGCTCGCTCCGTGATCGGGAGGTCGTGAATTCGAATCTCGGCCGCGACTGACCTAAGTCGATAAAAAAATGGGTAGCAACTGTTACTTCGCCATGCGCTCGGAACTTTGAAGTGAAAGTTGCGGGTCCTTCGGATGAGACCTTAAAAACCGAGGTCCCCTATGTCACGGCAGGCGTTGGCACGATAAAGAACCCTCACTGCTCAGTGGCCCTGAGTGCCGAGTAAAGGTCAAAATTTGAAGCCCTTCACCGGTATATGGTGACGTCTCTATATGAGTGAAAAATTCTCGAATGGGAACAACATACAATCAATCAATCTGTTATTATTTACAACACAATATTAAATAAGTAAATAAATAAAAAAGACACATTTCTTTGAATATTAAAATTTGCTAAGATTGGAAGTTTGTCATCAGCAATTTTTCGGAGAAATGCAATAATTGTGAATATTATACGTTCATGTAAATTACTTAAATCTGATTTGTCGAGAAACATTTGTTAAAAAACACAATTACTCGCTGAATAATGAAGCCACGCTCTCCAGCGTACATGTAGCAACAGTCAACACTGCTTGACGACGGGTTTTATTCAATATATATATTGAAGAAGAATTCAGAATTGCAGAATTTAAGCGCGCAAGGTTCACTGTTGACAATGATTTTCTTCGGGTGAAAAATCTTCAATGTTTCACTCAACTTCATACAGTATTAATTTTATATAATATACATGTAGTACACTAAGAAATTATGGATAACCGCAACATTTTAAAAGATATGATAAAAAAGTCTCAAAATTGCACTCATGTTTTGATTTTCGTTCTTTTGCGAGAGTCCTTACTTGGCACTTCTGGAAAATTTGAAAATCAAGGTGCACTTCTGCAATCTATTATCAATCATCTAAGACAATCTCAGTTGTCTATTTTTAAACATGGTTTTCAGTAGTTATATATTATAAAGGGATGTCTTCAAAATTTCAGACTTCTGACCGAAAGCAAATCTTCAGGATTTCAAGGGATACAGATTTTTGCCGGATAATAATCAATGTTCCCTGTTTAGTGAAAAACTATTTATTTTTACTTAAGATTGATTGATTGATTGTGTGTTGTTTTACGTCCCGTTCGAGAATTTTTCACTCATATAGAGACGCCACCATAAACCGGTGAAGGGCTTCAAATTTAGACCCTTACTCGGCAATCAGGGCAATTGAGCAGTAATGGTTCTTTATCGTGCGAACGCTTACCATGACATGGGGCCTCGGATTTTAAGGTCTCATCCGACAGACCCGCAAGTTTCACTTCAAAGTGCCGAGCGCTTGGCAAAGTAGCAGTTGCTACCTATTTTTTATCGACTAAGGTCAGTCGAGGCCGTGATTCGAACACACGACCTTCCGATCACGGAGCGAGCGCTCTACCGACTGAGCTACCGTGACTGATGTACTTAAGAAATCATTTGCATAAATATTGTAAGGTACAAAAATAATATAACAAAAAGCAATAAATAAATATATAAATAAATAAGTAAATAGATAAATAAATAAATATAAAGAAACTTTGCAATTAAAGTATGGTTATCTTTTGAAGACATAAAACCCTGAAAATAAACAGGATAAATTGATAAAATTATTTTGAAAATATACTGGATGACCTGAAAGTTATCGAACATTCAAGTAAATACGCAAAATTTTTGAGAAGAAAAATTAAATGAAAAACGAAAAATAACAAGTTTAACAAATTAATAAGAAAGAAAAAAAATAAGACAACTTACTCCAGGCAGCATTTCCAGTCCTGTAGTAAATCAGTATGTTGTTTATGCTAAGAATTCTGCCAAGGTTAACCCACCACGTAGCTGTTCTTTGATCACTTGTTGACACACTGCATTGTTTACCAGCATATGATCTGTCTACTTTCAAACCGTCTACGGCTTTTTCTGGACCAGAAACTGCTGGATCGTGCGTAGTGTTTTGCCATGTTTGTTTATTATAGGCCAAGTTCTCTAAAATACATTTTTTTTTTCAATCAAAATTGTCAATAGCGATGGACATGCGTTGTTTTCTGATGAAGTCTGCTGTGAGAAATATGTAACTACTAAGACACCCCCCCCCCCCATTTTTAAACAAGTATCAAAATTATTGTATATCACAGAAATCATATATTTATACTTATCACAACAAATTGTGAATAAACATTAAGAAATTATTCATATATATATATATATATATATATATATATATATATATATATATATATATATATATATATATATATATATATATATATATATATATATATATATATGGAAAGCACAAAAAAATTCACTTTTATAAGGATACCCACTTCCGCCCAGCAGGGGGTTGAACTCTCGACCTACGGAATTTGTCTCCTAGCAGTACAAGAACAGCGTGATAGACAGCTCAGCCATCTAGGCAAGTCAATAAAACTTGCTTTCGATGCCGATGGAATTCTCGCGGCGCCGATCTACACTACACGGTCATTGAGAATGGAAGTGAGATACATATATGGACAATATATATATATATATATAGATATAGATATATATATAAAGATACAAAGATTTTACATATTTGGCAATCTTAATCTTAATTGCAATATTTTTTTAAGGGCTAGTATATTTTCTTGGGTTGTATATCAACATGTGTATGTGTGTTTGTTTGTTTGTCTTTTTTTAAGCGTAAGAATGTGACAGATAAATTAAACGTTTAATTAAAATTTATGACGTAATCTTTTTAATGAATTTATCTTTTTTATTTATTTATTCATTCTTTTTTTTTCAAATTACGAAAAAGTAAAGTTGGACATTGAAATCAGGTTATTAGATAATACAAAGATCAATTTCATTGGCTTTGTGTAAATTCTATGATTAATACAATGACCTTTTCAGCAAATACAATCAATCATAAAATCAAATGCTGACTGACATTTTTTCATACAAATTGTTAGACCATTCTTTTTTTGCACTGAAATGTCTTTTCCGTTTGCCCGATCATGACAAGGAGAGCCATTAGGTGTGACTGGTCAATAGGGGATGCTTATTCCTCCATATCACATGATCCCACCTACGATGTTTTTTAAGGTCCGCGTTTGCTCTGCTTCCTAGTTCAATTGTTCCAAGAGACTTTTGGTTATCTTCGTGTCTCATTGTATTAAAATATATGTTAATAAATAAATATTAAAAGTGTTCTGAAATCATTATAAATATTTGATGAAGAGCTGTTTTTCCTGCAATTTACACCCACGTTTTTCTCCTCTCTCTCTCTCTCTCTCTCTCTCTCTCTCCAATACCACAATAGTATTCTTCTACCCTGCTTTCAGGATACATTGGGTATAAAGGCGCAGAGAATTTTTATTCCATACATAAAAAGTAAAAGAATATACAATACTCTCAAAATAAATGTAAGGTGCATGTTTGACCCATAAAATATTTACTAAACACATGAAATGATTTCAGACGTCTTTATAAATAGATGAGATACCAAGTAAACCGTGGTAGTGTCAATACACACATAGTGTTCTTAAGTTCATGTATTTTCTTTCTGATTTGACAAAAAATGTCCTTATGTAACCAACACCTGGGTATGCTTATTGAATGTGAAATAAACATTTTGTAAATATAATGAATGTTCTGTGTTATGAAAATGTGAAGGTTAGGCTAATATCAAGTCAATTTCCGCAATTTGAGACATAAAGATCCGATACATGTTTAATATGTTTGTTTGTTTTTTTTTTTTAAATTATTTTTTAGAATTATCATTTATGTTTATTTTACATGATTTCTCCTGGGGGGCGGGGGGGTGGGGGGTTAGCAAAAGTTATGATATAAATGATGGGTTTTAAGTCAATTCCATCATATATCGTAGAGAAACATTTGTGCTGCTAAATCGAAATATACAGATACCACACTTATCTGCATGATAATGAAGACTATTTTGAAATCCATAATTATGAAAATGACTTACCATACCCGTGCGTACGAGTAATTACATTGACAAAAAAACATATCAGAGAGCTCAAAAACTGCATACTTGTTCATTTACTTACTCTCAAACTAGGAAGTTAAATATTAAGGCAACCGGCCGGAACTTGTTTATTCATATCATTTAAATTCCTGTCGGGTAGAAAGGAAAGCGTTACATTTTGCATAAGATGACTGCTATCAAATTAAATAATTCAAAGTTGAAGAGCAATTATTTGCTTCTAAATGTTTTTTTTTTTTTTTTTTGTTGTGTTTTTCATGTACTTTGAAGGTAATATTAATGAGATTAAAACTTCATGACATTGATTGGATGTAAGAATAATTGTTTTCATGCAATTGAATAATTTGATTCCCCCGTAAATTTTTGAATACATGTTGAATGGTTTGAAGTGGTTTAAAATTTTATTACTTATAATATTTTATGTCAAAAGGCTAAAATAAACGGATATCTAAAAATAGGCTGCTTTGAGAAATATATGTAATTGTTTTCCGAAAGATAGATATTGATTAGAAGAACATCTTTTTTTTTTTTTTTATACTAGTTGTAAAATTATATTGACTTCTACCAAATACATCACTGGTGTTTGTTGTGATAGTATTTTGATCAAAATCTTCTTTTTCAGTTTGTTACAATTCTCCCATAGCCTTTTTTTATGCAGTGAAAAATTATCCTCTCCTTGCAAAAACTGTGTATCTGAGAATATAAAATACAGTGCATATTGGGTATGGTTTTGTAAAGTTTGCAATCTAGTCGTAGTTATAATTTGCCATAAATACCATTTTCACATGGTTCATGTGATGAATGCATTTGTTTGAAGCCTTCTATGATTAAATCATTAATTAAATATTCAGCATATACACGTACTTTGGTAGGGTCTACTTGTATTTTCACTGCACCTACATTAAGTCAGTCTTAAGGGATACTACTTTTGTCTATTGATAAGAGATACGATAAACAATTTGCTGAGCAAATGTTGGTCTTCTGGATGTCTTCAAATTATGTTATATGAAGACAACTACATATACCCAAAGATGTGTCGCAATAACTCAATTAATTCTGATATATTTCAAAACTGGACTGTCAATTGAACAACAATAAAAACATGAATATATAATATTGTACTCTAATTATTTTGAAATGGAATACCATTTATTACATATAATTGGAACTACACAATTTCAAAATTATGCATTACAGATGCAATTTTTTTTAAAATAGATTCGTTATATTCAATTACTGTATTAAAAAAAAAAACAACAACAACACAATTTGAGATTTCTCCTGTATGCCTGCATTATCTGCTTTATTATATATATTCGTAAGTTTCATGTTTCACATTACTGTTGTCTTATTGTTGTAGTGGTTTAAGTCCATGATGTCGTTACTTAGCTGGATGCAAGATGCTCTTGTTTTTTCTAAAGATGTTGAAGCACGCCGTAATAGAGGATAGAAAGCAGACGTGCAAAAAAATTAAAGGGATGCGAGTGTGAGAGATTACAGTTAGAGAAAAAAAAGTCTCAGGGAAAGTAAGCACATCATAAGAAAGGCATATAGAAAAGAAAAAAATAAAGGTTAGAATAAGAAATATTATATGGTTAGGAACAATGTTTGAAAGAGGAAACGCTTTCTTTCGCCTAATGCAGTTGAGAGAGACGCAAAAAGCATGAGATAAGGTTTGTTCTTCCCAAATACGTTGAAAGTGATGAACGCCGATATGCTTTTCTTTGGTTATTCGAGCAACTGCTGTACTAAAGAAGCAACACAGATCAGAATGGGCTTTGATTTTTTTTACATCCCTAACAAGAAGGAATTGATAACATGTGCACGGGTACGTAATGCAAGGTTAGTGACTATGACGTATATGAATAAAATCGCAAGGGAAATAAAATCCAAAGACAACTTAAGAGGGAGCAAATATATATACCAATTTTAAAAAAGTTTAATGTTATTAAGATATCTTAATATGCTATTAGATGGTAGGACCATGTGCCTTTGATAAGTAAGCATTCTTTTTCGACCGATCAAACCCACCTTAAAGCCTATGTATTGATCAGATGGACGGAATACACCATAGTCATATTTGGTAAAAAGGAAAAATCCAACAAACTCATTCCATTTTTCTGGAACATTATTCTTCAAGAACAACTCATTGATAGTTCTTCATTAGACTTAAGTCCTGGCTTTACAAAGAGCCTCCCTAATGTATTTTTGTTATATTCCTATGTCAAAACATTAGTTATTGCTGCGCTATCTAAGCAAAGGGGCCATACTTTGAGCAAATTTGAATTTATACTCTAGATATTCTTCCAATTAGCTCAATAAATCTTTCTCAGATTATTTTTTCTGAGGCCCAACCTTTTTCTTGTGATTCTAATAAGGAACTTTTTTTGAAAGAAATGTGACCATATTTTGAACAAACTTTAATTACCGATTCAAAAGATGCTGTCTGATCGTTAATAGCACCGAACCTGTAGTTCTGGAGAAAACAGGCAAAAAACTTGAGAAAAGTTATCCTGAGACTTGACTAAAATAAGTTAAAACACAGTAAATATATCTTTATTAGGTTCGTACGTTTAAACAAGAATTTGCTGCAATGCAAAGAACAAATAATTTTTGCGTTCCGATTCACACATTTTGGTAAACATCACGTATAAAATAACAAAATATCAACAATCTTCTAAACTAAATAATAAATTGATTTTATATATGAAAAGTAATATAAATCTGCACAATATGATAGGACACAGGTTTTGGAGAAAGTTACACGACTTCTTTCTACTGAAAAGGAAGAAATATTGGTGTTTTAAGGTAGCCAACCTCACAAAATGGTTTTATTGTCGTAATGAAATTGTACTTGCTTCATAAGTATTGAATTTACCAAATATATTCCTAAGCATCTAGTGCACGCTAAATTATCTCAATAATCAAGCAGTGAAAATACTATTTATAACAATAATTTTTGTCAACAAAAAGAAAATATGATGATTAGAAATTTGAAGCTTAATTTTCTTAGCTTCATGTTTTCTTTCTTTGAGTTGTTCAACAAATGGTACATCGTGGTACATCATAAATAGAAAAAAGAATGATCCTAAAACAGGAAGATTCCTCTGTTAGATTAATCCATGAATTCAATTTTCATTAACAGGGTTTTTACGGTTAGAAATATATCATTGTATCATTTCTTTTTAGCTGTCAAGTAACTGCTTTATTAATTAGAGTATATGTTTTCAGTGCTTCTTTGTATGTAATCATCCACTGCTTTGTTGACCAGCTGATACTCATCCTGATAATTAAAAAAAATAATGTACATATTAGCAATCAGTAAACAAAATAAAAGCTTTTTGAATATAATATATCTTTCTTGTCTTAGAACATTTTTAAAACTTATCACTCTCTTTTTCACCATATTAGGATAAGCAATAACTGTGTAAGGATATTGTACGAATGGTTTTCTTTTTAAGGGTATTTATTGAATCTTGACAGATTTGTACAGAATTTTTAAATGTATGGATCAAGGAAAAATGATATTAATTCATGTCTAGGTGATTTTAGATACTGTGAAATCACCAATTTCATGGGGGTTTAATTTCCGTTGTTTTCGTGGTATGAAGAGCTCACCGAGATCATATTCCCCACTTTATTGGTACAATTTCATAATGCAACATATTTTTTTCTCCAATATTATGTAATTCTCATCGAACCGGAATCCTTTCTTCAAACCACTTATATTGGACCCCATGAAAATAAGTTGATTTTACAGTAGGTAAATTTTTTTGCTAAGTTGGACTTAAAGTAGATCTATATTCGTACTACGTCACTAACAAATAGAAAAACCGGAACCACGCTTCTTTTTTCCGAGATGTGATTTTTTAACTACATTGGTTTGACTTTTACTCGGCATTTTAAATATCCGGTAATGATTTTGCTATAAGCCGGTCTCGTCAACAAAAGTGTAACGGAAATTAAGTAAAGAGAAAAGAATGGAGATAACTTTAGGTTGACAGAGACACGATGAGGTAATAAAGATATAACATAAACGACATTTCTGTGGATGAGAATGTGCCGATAAAGTGGACAACGAGTAAGCTATTGGGGCCGATGCGAGACAGACAGTCCAAGATTAATTGATATATTGTCGACGGGCAAGGTGAAGTTAATACTGATAGCTCGCACGAGAAGGAATTGGCTACGATTTGACAGCGACAGCTTTTCTAAATTTCATTATTTCAAACATCAAAATTTTAAATAATTATGACTTTTAGAGACACATAACCCCCCCCCCCACCCCCCCCACCCCCCCCCCCCCCCGCAAACCCATCAGATTAAAGCACAATGCAGTTCATTTTCTTTTATATAGAATACAAAGAATAGTAGTAAATGAAAATAGTCGATCCACTTGCAGCACACCTACTTTCTGTGCCCAATTTGCCAGAATCAGTCTATCATTGTCAGATTCATTGTCTATAATTTTACTTATAAATGGTATATTTTTTAATCTAAATCAAGGTATATTTTAGGGACAGTAGGTATTGGATGTGTTTAATTATTATTTTACATATGTACAATTTGATAAATACACTCAAACTACAAATGTATAGTAAACAAGAAGTCTGTGAGCCAATGCTCACTAATAATACCCCCGCTCTGATGTGAATACACAAGTTCGGTTATAGACAAAGACAGTGATAATTAGGAAATTGACATTGGATTTGTAAAAACTGAATCCCAACATATGGCATGCCTAAACAAAGATTGTGCTAAAATTTGAAGCATCTGCGATAAGTAGTTGCTGAGAAAACTACGACCAAAATTTGTTATGTATGTTTCGGACAGACGCACGGATAAACAGGAAGTTGACATCAGGTTAGTACAAAAATGAATTCCACCATATGGCATGCCTAAACAAAGACTGTGCTAAAATTTCAAGCACCTGCGATGAGTAGTTGCTGAGAAAAGTACGACCAAAATTTTTTATGTATGGTACGGACAGACGCACGGATAAACAGGAAGTTGACATCGGATTCGTTCAAAAATGAATCCCACCATATGGCATGCCTAAACAAAGATTGTGCTAAAATTTCAAGCATCTGCAATGAGTAGTTGCTGAAAAAACTGCGACCAAAATTTGTTACGGACAGACAGACGGACAGACAGACAGACACACACACAAGGGTAAAAGAGTATACCCCCCTCTCCTGCGGAGAGGGGGTAAAAATATGGCAAGATATCATTTTTGGGAGAAAAATTTCATGGGGGTCTCTATAGTGCAGAGCTTATACCCTGAAAAGTAATGCGTCAAGGTATAATGTTTTTTTTTAGCTAATTCTTTTTCTAAGATGTTATTTTGAAAAAGAAAACACTTTTTCGAAGGTTGAGTCCATAAAAAATATTTTAAAAATTACCCAGATTGACCCATGCCGCATATTTTGTCATGTCACATTTTGATGCGTTAGCCCAGCAAAGTGCACATATTTATATTAATTTACGCCAAACAATGATTAAATATGGTTTAATAACATGTTTCTGATCTATTTTGAGTATTATAGTTTGACTGTCTAGATTTAAATTCTTATTTAATGACAAATTTGAAGACAGGTACATTTTCTTAAGTTGCAATATTTTGCGTTTCGAGGTATATACTGCTAAGAGGCAATAGCAGAAAAATAAGCATGTTGACATATAATTTTTCTTATGTCTATCCATTGCTGGTATGTATGTCTATGTTATAAAAGCACGTGTTTCAAGCTTGAGCCCATTTAGTGCCGAGTATAGAACTACCTTAAGGTGCACTTAATATTTCTGTTTGTTTACGATCTGATTAAGGAAAAGAATTTTTCGGGGAAAAAAATTGAGTGTTGAATCTATTGTATATATTCTAGTTAAAGACAAGTCTATATACATTTATCTTTAAGAGGCTGGAGTCAGCTTTGAGCTCAAAACTTGAAAACTTTTTGTCAATGAGTTATATCCAGTACATTCTAGGAATAAAATTTAATGTTCATTGCTCATATAAGTCAAACTACTATGGTTTTGATTTCATTATAACTTACAAGACTGGAGCAAAACTCTGGCCTTCGAACTTGAAGATTTCTGACGGATGTAAACACATCAACATTTCCATCTATGTTAATTTGTTGCATCACGTTGTGAACTGCACAAAAGGCACTGCAAAGGGAAGCTCCATCGCTACCAGCAAAGTATTAGAAGCCATGAATTATAAATTATGTTAAAAATAAGCATTTAAATAAGTTGGAATCGAAATGAAACTGAATTAAGGAATGGGTTAAAAAATAATTTGCGATTACTGTGCAAAGATATAAATACCAGATATTCAACAGACATGCTCATTCGCACTGGAAACCTGAATTTGATCAGAATCCTTTAACATGGATGGTTTTGTTGCATTTGTCAGTTTAAAATAAAGAGTATTGGAAATAAATGTAATACCTGCTGACAACAATGATAAGATTTTCCGTCTCTACACCTAATGCGACGGAAACCAGATACAGGTATCGAAGCTGAGAAGTATCCAGGGGAGTTCCGGATGCATTGATGCTGAATTTTGGCTCTACAATTGTCACCGTATGGTCCTCTTCCCTGCTCTACAGAAAGCAAAACATTATATAATTATTACTTTTACAAAGAGGGAGAGCGGGAGAGAGAGAGAGATAGAGAAAGTGAGGGAGAGAAACAGAGAGAGATCTGGTGTAACACAGATAATTCAATTTCATTTAATGCAATAACATTTTTCTGCCATATCTGATATTTTGCTCTTGACGTCAGTTTCAGTTTTGGACTGCAAATGAACAGTAAAAGGAGGAACTGTTTTAGAGGAAGATGTGGTTGGTAACAACGTCTTCATCTAGACAAAAAAGAAGAATGAAAATATTTTTAAAGGGAAAGCATTATCATGTTTTACAGGTAGATGTTTGTTTGTTTGTTGTTTAACGTCCCTCTCGAGAACTTTTCACTCATATATGGAGATGCCACCACTTGCGGTGGAGAGCTGCAAATTTTGATATATACCTGGCAGTTAGGGTCATTGAGCACTGAGGGATCTTTTCGTACCAGCACCTACTGCGACACGGGACCTCGGTTTATACGGTCTCATCCGAAGGAACTGTATCCACGTCCAACAGTTGGATTCGACCCCGCAACGTAAGGATCAACTCCTTACTCCGCGACCCTAGAGCAAACGCTCTAACCACTTCGCCACGCGGGCGACTTACAGGTATATGATGATCAGAAAGTCACGAGATGAACATACGTTTAAATTTCTCGTGTGTTCATCTTGTGATTTTCTAATCACCATACACCTGTAAGTCGCCCGCGTGGCGCAGTGGTTATATGATAATGAGAAAGTCACAAGGTGAACACACGTTGAAATTTCTTTGTTTTGGAAACTGGGACATGTCTTTGAGACTTCAGAAAAAAATCCTATTATACGGATGTCATTCATTTAAATACAATATTAGTTTAATATCAGTTACAAAATTAGGTCAATTCAGAAAAAAAAAAAAAAGTAAAAAAAAAGAACGATGCTGCTCACAATTTAGATTTTATATCAGTATAAATGTTAGATAGAGACACTAATGAAGACGTTGTATATTACAATCTATGCATACAATAAACAAACTAGAGTTATTTCTCGTTCCATAAAATAGTGTAGCCGATTGGGAGTTCTATAAGTGACACGCGGAAAAAACTGCAAAAACATGCATTTTGTAGAATTTTCGGAGAAGGAAACGTTTTAATTCAAAATTCCATGATTTCAGATATAGGTGCCTAGAGTTTTGCTTACCGGTTCAGTTGTGCTCAATGGATCCATAAATATAACAATGTCAGATTCGTGATCATATAACAGGTACAGGAAGTCTACAAAATCCTCAACTGTCGGATACGATAAACGCTCTACTCTTGGTAAACGACTATAAAAATAACAAGAATAAAAATAACTTTCTTGCAGAGGAATGTAAATTTCATATGAGCTGGAAACACGAATTTCTACATCAAATAAAGTTTCATAATTTATAACACGATTTTTTTTCTCCCTGATAAAAGAAAAAAACAATATAGAAATTTACTTTACAATAGTTATTTGTCATTTTGGACTTGTAAGGAAATGAACGAAAAAGTATGTACATGTATGTTAAATGTATTCTTGTTTCTTACCGGAACATATATAGCATTAATGAAGCTTCCTCTTTTTGGAACTATGGCTGAAATGTGGACACTGTATTTATCCACTATTTAAAAGAAGAAAGAGGGGGTTCTATTTTTCCTTTAATCGTGTAATGATTCTTATGTTAAAATTTCAACTTAATTTCACGTATAATATTTGCAAAGAGAATGGGAAAATATATTTTGTCTCAATTTGAAATGGTAATATTCACAATCGATATAGAAAACTTAATACTTACGCGGAAATAAGCCTGTAACACTTCCATTCCTACAATTTTCCTTGGCTATCTTAAAATCAGTATCAGTGTATACAGGTCGAAACTTCATCAAAATCTACAAATTCAAACAAATAAAAATGCTTATGAATAACAAGAGTCAAGGAAACCTTAAAAAATACACATATCAGTCTATATATCAAACCCCTATAGTTCATTAGGGGGACATGACACTTTAACTTTACTTTCTTTCTCTCAATCAAACACACACTTAATGGTTTATATTACTATCTGTGACAAATGATCAAATGTTCTTGTCCAGTGCTTACAAACATAACTGACACCATATCATTGTCTTTTATTTTGTTTGATCAATGTCATTTATCATTTATATAATTCCTTGTTTGTAAGATCAATTAAATAATCTCCTTACAACATTTTTTTTCTCTATTGATATATACCTGAAATTCTTTTCGTAATATATTCTGATTGGCTGGTATGTCAGTTGTCATGGCAGCCATCTTCTTGGTAAAGTCTTCAAGCGTGATGATGTTAACCGGGGATTTAAATATTTCATTCAAAGCAAGATAAATCGTCATGTACTGTTCCATAATAAAAAAAAATGCATTGGGTCACCAGCAAATGAAGGTTTTTTTTTTTTTTTTTTTGCGTTGCTAATAACACTTTTGAAATAAAATAACAAATAACTGATCTCTCCAGTTTTTATTATTGTTATTATTTTTGGAAATAAAATTGTACGACTCGGGAAGTCTTTTTAGAATCACTTTTAAACAAAAGAGCATAAAACCATTTCATCACTACCAAAAGATTTTTCATATAAAAAACAAATATTCCGTATTACTTCTAAAATGTAATAGAAAGAAATGTGTAAAATCAGAAATCAATGAATTAATAAATAAGCACATCCAGAAATCAAAAAAATTTAGTACAGCAATCAATGACTGAATTTATATAATGGTAACAATCTTTCAGCATCTAATTAGGGAAGAACTTAACATATGTTTGCACCATATTCATCCTGCTTTCTCTCATCTTCTTGACATACTCCGCAACGTTGACTTTCCCGTCTTTCTTCCTATCTGCTTCAAGATTTCTAGTGCGAGGTACGTCCCCGTTCTTCCTATTCCCGCACTAATGTGATGATAATAAATAAATATATATATCGGCACCAAGATTATTATCAAACATAAGTTATGCAAAGATAGAGATAATCTATAAACAGTGTACAAATAAATGCATGGTATATATTTTTACTTTTTATTATTATTATCAATATGAAAGCATCCCTTTTTTTGTAGGGGGGGGGGGGTGCATTTTTCTCTTAATTTCATTCCAGTATTTTTCCTGCTTTTATTGCATTTATTTGCATTTGTATATTTTAATTTTATTTTTCAAATTTACCTGCAATGTACAACTGTTGGGGAGCTATTCTGATTGGTCCCTGTTCGGGTCAAGTGATCAAGGAAAACAACAAGACAGAGGGGATCCGGGATTCCGTAGTCGGGCCATGCAGTATAATGATATTGGATCAAAGACCGTGATTTCTTTGTCTACAATTAAGAATGACTTGATTTTGCTTTGCACATTGGAATGCAGATTGATAGGGTTGAAAACAAATTGAGTAACTCTCTAATGGTTGTAATAAATGTCAACATATTTCTCAAGAGACTTGATAACATTGATCTTTTGTTTGAGATTCTTGGATACCGTAATTTGTATAATAAGAAAAGTATAAGAATGAATAAAAAGAAATGGGGGATATAAGCCTGCATATGAATTATCTGAGGATTGCCTTAATGGTATCGTATTCTGCAAGACATTCATTATTTGTAGATGACGTTAATAATAATTTAATTGTGTTCTTGATATATACCAAAAGACGGAAAACATACAACTAAAGTAAAATAATCCAAAAAAGTTTTTAAAAAATAATGTTTTGGAGCAAAATGTTTTCTTTCTTTCCTTCTTTCTGGAAAAAAAAAATATTAGGCAATTTTTCAAACAGATGCCGTGTATCGTATATCGAAATGATAACCTCTGCTTCCATTAAACAGGACAGCTGAGTTACAGATAAAAGACTCAAGAACGCCATTTATATTTAGATAAAAAAGATTAACAAAGCTAAGTTAGAGGGTAATTAATAATTACCCAAAATGTTGAAATTCTAAACAATTCATTTTACCTCAGTTTGTTAAATAACATCTATGTTTTGCTTTAGAATCTATCATTGTGTGAAAACTAACTTGTGCAAAACACCCTTTGTATTAGTTCCTATTCAAAAATTACCGCACTGTGGCAAACAATCATCCTTCGTGAAATGTAAAATGCATACTCTTTTTCCTCCATCATTTTCACAGACACAGCTCCGTAGTTATTCTTATTATTTGCATCCGGCCAATATTGACTGCATTTTATCTTTAAATGAATGCAAACACTGAGAAAACACTTGAGAATAAGCATGCACAAACACTATGGTAGTCTTAAAATGTTAATCTTCAAAGAACACTAAATTTAAGCATACTTAGAGATAAAAGTTGTAATGCTGAAAAAAATGTTGCTCATGATTTAATCACGAATATTTACATTTGCTGTGTTTTTCTACTAAGCCAACTGTGAAATTGATTTGAAAGTCATTTTTGTGTATACTCACGCTTAGAAATATACACGGTGAAACTCGCGCTTAAGTGACGTCACAATGAGGCTACAGAGACGTAAATAAAAATGTAACGATATAGGGCAGCGAATAATTCAAACAATGAGTATATTTTTGATGCTTTTCATCGTGTAAAATGTAAATATAAGGAATGTTTTTAAGTTTTGTGTGAATTATTTGGTGTGTAAATCACACAGACTTGCATGTGGGCATATTTTTCATGAAGCACTAGCGCGCTTCATAAAATATGCCTACGTGACAAGTCTGTGTGATTTACACAGAAATAACTCACACAAAACTTAAAAACATTCCTTAATTAGAGTTCTCCGTGAATTCGTTTAATCTAATATGAAAAAAAAAATGTACTTTTGTTCCCTCTTGCAGATTTGTAAGCATCACGATGGAAGACACATTTCCTTGCCAAATCATTGTCCAAAAATCAGCAAGTGTATTCTTCGTCGGTCCTACATTAAGAATGAAACAATGATAGCTATAGTATGAAAAAGTCATGAACACTAGAGCATTGACTGCAGTTTGAATAAAGGAGAATCCAATATACAAGGCCAGTGAACAAAAGAATCATATAATCAATTTAGTTAATAATAATGACAATGTCAGGAGTGTTTGATACTTTTCTTATACGTTACATCATACAATCAGAGTAATCAACCTTTCGTACGAACAATATCAGCTAAGGAACAGGATTCAATTCTCAGTCCGAGGTTAAGCTTCAAGCAAAAATAAGAATTACGTAATGAATATATCATATCTTCCCATAATGATTTTCTACTAATTGTTGCGTCTCCATGATTATGCACATCATCTGTAAACCCCCATGAAATTTTAAATTCAATAAACTGGATATATTCTGGTCATTCTTTTATCTTTATCTGTTTTCGCCTGTCTCTGTCTCTGAGTGCGTTTACAATGAGCATATTTTAGACAATATAAAATAACCAACTACACTAATATCCACTAACTTTTTTGACTTCCCTCCACCAAGCCCCAATTTTTACCCCTTAAAAATATTAAAAAAAAAAAAAAACTTCTGTAAAGGAGAAACTTCTGATGTACCGTGATACAGCATATTCTAGAAGTGGTGTAAATCAGATGTGGAATCTCAAAAACTTCAAAGAACTTTTAGAAAATTTAAAATCGCCAAATCTTTTAAAAGTAAATAATATCAAAACGTATGACTTTGCAACACTTTATACTACCATTCCTCACGATAAATTAAAAAAAAAATATGCTTTTTGATATCTCAGATAATAGCTTCTTCAATAAAACTTTTTATATTGTGTGCAAGTCATTTACAGAATTACTTTGTCAAAAATTACTATGACTCTAAACAGAAGTACTCTGAACTTGATTTTAAAGAAATGTGGGAGTTCCTCATTGACATTTATGTAGTCTTTGAGGACAAAGTATTTCAACAAACTGTTGGAATACCAATGGGTACTAATTGTACTCCTTAATCAACCGTAATCAATTCATATGGAGCAGAATTTATTCAAAAACTTCCAAATGAGAAGAAGAAAACACTTCCCGTGGCTTTCAACTCGACATTTACATACACCAACGACGTACTATCTATAAACAACAGGTACCAGTGGCTTTCAAATTAAATGACAAAACAGAGTCGGCCAGAACTTGTTAACATTTTGAAGTTTTATTAACAATTAATGATAAAGGCCAACTAACAACTAAATTGTATGACAAACAAGAAGACTTCAGTTTTTCTATTTATGTAGTAATATTCCGCTGTCACCTGCATATGGTATTTACATCTCCAAACTCACTCGATGTTCCGAGGACGCACATTTTTTTTTTTAAAGAGGCAGGCTACTGACATATAAGTTGATGTTACAAGGTTTGCAATAACCTCGTTTAGAGTCAGCATTTTGTAAATTTTATGGTCGTAATGTCGCAGTAATGCCATTGTTAGAAAATATCGCATATCAATGGGTCGTATATTGGCTGATGAGTTTCATACAAATAGTTAGAATTTTGTTTTTATACTGAATTTTTCTACGGAATGTTCTGTTAACCTGATCTAGACATAGGGATAACGGCGGGTGTGACTGGTCAACAGGGATGCTTACCCCTCCTAGGCACAGGATCCCACGTCTGAAATTTTTAGGGGCCCGTGTTATGTGATATGCCCTCCTCACATCTTTAAACAATTTATGGATTTTTTAAGATCAATCACTATTCGTTATCTTCACTTTTTTCATTATATCTTTTTGTATTTCATTATTGTCTTAAAGTGATTTGAAAACAAACAAATCATGGTCATAAATAAGTTATGCTCAGAAGTATGTAGATATATACAATACCTTGTGCTGCAATATACTCGTTTTGTCTGTGTGCTCCCTATAATGAAAAAATGCATATTTCACTTCCCCATTTCTTAACACATATATAGATACGATGGAAAGAATAAAGAAGAAGGAAAAATGTGAGGATGTTGAACTGAAAACTCTAATTTAATTTGCTATAAACAAATCAGAATACATGGTACCATTCTCTTTTTGAAACCAAATCATTACAAACAAAATAGTCTTATTTCTTTACATGATAGTTTTTTTTAACCTCGATGTAGTTAGCATTAATGTAGCCAGATGCTGACTCAGTCCTCAGTATTACTCTTGAATGGTCATCTAAATTGAAGGAGAGTGTTACAGAATCATACTCAGTAATCTTTTCATGATTAAAAAGTAAGAAGAATTGTATGACGAAAAAAGAAAAACAGGAATAGAGACAAACCTCGTATATGGAATAAAAGGGATCTATAACAATTTCTTGATTCGAGATATTGAGGTTAAAATACAATTAGAAAATAGTGTATCTGGCATTCTCATCATTTAGATATATCAATGACATTCGAAATATCGGAGTACTAGATAATTTAACTGTATCTCTAAAAACGTTGTGTTAAGGCATTTGATTACTTTAGTCTTCATCATCCTTTTGTAAAATCATAACTTATAGCTAGATTTCAAATTTTATTTCTGTAAGTTTTACGTACACGGAAAGATGGTCTTATATCTATTTTTAACCACATTTTCCTCTCTTTTTCCTTCGTCACATTTGTATTGTTCCCCATATGGCAATGACTGCAACGAACAAAAACGGAACTTTTCATACACGTAATGCTTATACAAATAAAACAAATTGCAATTTCATTGTGTTTTATTATGACTGAGTTTCAAGGATTGAAATATTTAGAAGAAAAAACACGTCCAAAGTATCTTTTAAAAGTTTGGGGTATGTTAATCAAATTGGTTTTTGTTTGTTTGTTTGTTTGTTTGTTTTGTTTTGTTTGTTTGTTTGTTTGTTTTTTTTTTTTTTTTTTTTTTTTTGTTTTTTTTTTATTATTATTATTATTATTATTATTATTATTATTATTATTTTGTTTTGTTTTGTTGAACATATGAGTAAAAATCCTTCTGTTTTTGGTTTTATTTATTTATTTATTTATTTATTAATTTATTATTTGTTGATTTGATGTCTCTTGCCTTATTACTTATACATTTTTTATCATATGAAATACATGTTTCTCACTAACCGCATATTCTCTTTGAAATCCATCGTCTTTATTCATTCTTTTCTCAACTATAACCGACTCCAGTTGATTTAGAGGTATGTCTCGTATTGTCGTTTCATTAGCATAAAAGTCTCCGTAAGGATTCTCCGAGTGTATTTTCTCATCGTCATCTACATCAGCCTCATTATCCTTCCTCTGACTTTTCTTAGATTTTTTATTTTCTGTTTTTATGATTTTATTACCTTGGCCAGATGATGATGGTTTTGAATCAGTGCCAATGAAATCTGTTTGAGTCACACCCTTGTTTGCTGAAAAAATGAATCGACACATGATCATATCCTTATACTATCAATGCATTGTATTGGAACAGTTTAAAGAACCTCAATTAAAATAATGTCACTCACATTTTCTCCTTCTTTCCGTTTCTTCCCTTTCTGTAGTTTTCTTTCGCAAACAGTGCCTTGTATGTAAGAAGAAATATCAAAACAAAAAGAACAATACCACCACTCCCCCCCCCCCCCAGGAAAAGAACAAAAATAACAAAATATACAATGAGAGGCAATGTTTGAGATTACTTATATTATAAGTGGATCCAAAGACTATATCAAAAGCGAACTAACCTTATGAAAGCCAAAACCACAATAACAACCGTAAGACAAACTATTACTAATCCCGAAATCCCGCCGACGATTACACTAAAATTGACACTTTTACTTATCAGGGGTGAAGTTTCCTGTAAAAAAAATACATATGGCACTAATGAGTCTTTGTCCACAATATATATTAGAAGTACGTCCATATGTATCACCTGTTTTATCTTTGTGAATGTTAAAATTGCATAAGTCAATTTAACAGGATTTAGCAGTAAATGAAAAATTATTATCTTAGGTAATGTTTTCAATAGGATTACATTCTAAAGTGTTTAAAGCCTCGGATTCTATTTGAGCAATTTTAATATGATTGAAACAGATTCAAATAGATTACTTTGATCCTTGAACAATAGCCATTAACAGGGTTACAGGTATTATTAAAACATCTTGTGCTGCAGTTTTCCATACAGTCATAGCCAAAAGTTCCTGAGCTACATTCTAGAAAAATAATTATACACATATGATCTAAAAACAGATATTTCAAAATGAAAATTGATCACATGTCTCTTGAATACGATATGTATATACAAAGTAGAGAATTCTTTGTAATGTTGATAATATCAAATATTTTACATTTGCATTTTTTAAGAAATAGTATGCACCAGCAGTACAGTGATCGCCGAAATATCCTTGTCGGCATCCACTCTTGCATGTTCCATTAAAGTGATGACATTTTTCGGTATTTCGACAGAAACCACAAGGCTGATTACAATTTACACCATACATATTGTTCCTACATTATAAATAGAATTTAAAGCAGCATTCAAAGAGTGAATGAGGATATAATATATTTTTGGTTACTCATGTTAAAGCTGTGTTCCTTCAATACAATTACACTGTGTCAAGAATATGTCAAAAAATCTTTAGATTATTTTAAAGTGTCCATGTGTAATGAATGCAAACTCTGGAGAAAATTACAAATACATAATTACTATTATTGCACTGAAGTCCTTCCCAACCAGGCTGACATCCACCCTCACATTCCCCCGTCGTTCTATTGCATTGATTTGGAACAGGCCCCGCCGTCACCAACATCTCTCAACTCAATACTCAGCCTCAACTCTGAGGTTTTCCCTCAAATTCATAACCTCACCCTCAAGTCACCGTCACCACGCAAAAATTGAGTTTTCCTCAACCGAATTTTGAGTAAATACTCAAATATTTAAGTGTAGCTCTAAAGTAACCTTAAAATCTTCCTCAAGAGCAAAAATGGCGGAAAGACGTCGCAGACGTAGGAAGTATAATAGGTTTTTGCGTATAAGAAATCAACCATCGAAGAGGACAATTAGAGACAGAACTAGATGAGATCTCGTTGCGAGCAACGAGTGAGTCTTCCGTCCGATTTTTGATAAGATGAGATAAAAATTTGACTGAGATTTTCGTTCAGATATAATGATTTAAATAAATTGTTAAGACGAACAATTTTGCTTTAATAATGTTTAACAAAATATTGATCATAATAGATTAAAGACTTTCGGCCCTTCGTGGCCCCTAATGTGAGAGGTCAGCCCCTTTTTCTTGATATTATTTTAAAGCTCTCATGATTTTAAACACTTTTTGTTCAACAACTAGTCAGAAATTCTTTTTTTGTTTTCGGGATATATGCAAAAGAAATATTAAGGGCTGGCCCTTCAAATCCTAAATGGAGACGTCTAGCAAAAATTGAAAGAGTGCATATTGTTCAGAATATTATTTTGATCGTCTTTTGTTCAATACTGTTTAACAAAATATTCTTCCTTTTCGAGATATATTGCGCCAAAGATTATGCAATCTGGCCCCCTAAAGACCCCTTACTGCGTAATATATGATATCAACATCATGTTATTTAGCTGGTGTGAAGATGTACTATTTCGCTTCAGTAATATATTACAAAATATTGATCATTAAAGAGTTATTGATTGTATACTTTCGGCCCCTCTCAGCCCCTTATTTAATGGGTCAGACCCTTTTTCTTCATATCACCTTAAAGCTCTCATGATTTTGAACACTTTTTGTTCAACAACTACTCAGAAATTCTTTTTCGTTTCCGAGATATATCCAAAGGAAGTATTTAGGGGCCGGCCCTTCAACTCATTAATGGGGACGTTTAGCAAAAAATGAAAGGTTGCATATTGTTAAGAACATTATTTGGAACATCTTTTGTTCAATATTGCTTATCAAAATATTTCCCACTTTTGAGATATAAAGCGTCAAAGATTTAGCATTCTGGCCCCTTATGGCCCCTAATTATGTAACATATGATGTGAATATCATAATATATAATTGTAAATTGTTGAGATGAACATTTTTGCTTCAGTAATGCATTACAAAATATTGATCATTAAAGAGTTATTGTTCAAAGACTTTCGGCCCCTCTCAGCCCCTATTTTGAGGGGCCAGCCCCTTTTTATTCATATCACTTTAAAGCTCTCATGATTTTGAACACTTTTTGTTCAACAACTATTCAGAAATTCTTTTTCGTTTCTGAGATATTTGCAAAGGAAGTATTTAGGGGCCGGCCCTTCAACTCATTAATGGGGACGTTAAGCAAAAAATGAAAGGTTGCATGTTGTTTAGAACATTATTTGGAACATCTTTTATTCAATATTGCTTATCAAAATATTTCCCACTTTTGAGATATAAAGCGTCAAAGATTTAGCATTCTGGCCCCTTATGGCCCCTAATTATGTAACATATGATGTGAATATCATAATATATAGTTGTAAATTGTTAAGATGAACATTTTTGCTTCAGTAATGCATTACAAAATATTGATTGTTAAAGAGTTATTGTTCAAAGACTTTCGGCCCCTCTCAGCCCCTATTTTGAGGGGCCAGCCCCTTTTTCTTCATATCACTTTAAAGCTCTCATGATTTTGAACACTTTTTGTTCAACAACTATTCAGAAATTCTTTTTCGTTTCTGAGATATTTGCAAAGGAAGTATTTAGGGGCCGGCCCTTCAATTCCTTAATGGGGACGTTTAGCAAAAAATAAAAGGTTGCATATTGTTTAGAACATTATTTGGAACATCTTTTGTTCAATATTGCTTATCAAAATATTTCTCACTTTTGAGATATAAAGCGTCAAAGATTAAGCATTCTGGCCCCTAATGCCCCCTAATTATGTAACATATGATGTAAATATTACAATATATAGTTGTAAATTATTAAGATAAACATTTTTGCTTCAGTAATACATTACAAAATTTTGATCGTTAAAGAGCTATTGACTAAAGACTTTCGGCCCCTCTCGGCCCCTAATGTGATGAGTCAGCCCTTTTTCTTTGATATCATATAAAAGATCTTGTAATTCTACACAATTTCTATTCAATATGTTTTTAGAAAATCTCCATAGTTTTAGAGATATGATAAAAAATGTCTTGAAAATTCACTCCCGATTAATGTCCTAGATTTCGACCCCTACCGAGCTTCCATAATAGTTACTTCCGGAAAATTTGAAAACCCAGGTGCAAAACTTCAACATGTCGTCTATAATCGCTGAAAATTTCAGCGCTCTAGCTTTTGCCGTTTCTTAGTTTTTGTGTCGACAAAATGGTTATCTGAAAATCGATTAAAGGGCGATAACTTCCGACCGGAAGTGAATTTTAAGGATTTGAACAAAAAAGGATCATCTTCAGATCAAAAGGCATTACCCCTGAAAATTTCATGAAAATCGATCGAATCGTTTGCGAGATATCTTCTGCACAAAAATTGTAAAGAAAAAGTGGAATAATAATAATAAAAGTGAAAAAGAAACAATACAATAATAGAAGGGTCTTCCGTTGGAGACGGAAGACCCTAATAATAAAAGTGAAAAAGAAACAATAAAATAATAGAAGGGTCTTCCGTTGGAGACGGAAGACCCTAACAAAAATCCTTTTGAAATTTATACTGACGACGAGTTGTTTAAGCGTTTCAGGTTTAGGCGGCCTACCATCATACATATTTTGCAGAAAATTGAAAATGATCTTTTAAACAGTGCGAGGAATAATGCCTTACCTCCACTTTTGCAACTTTTGGTGTGTTTACGGTTTCTTGCTACCGGGGCATTCCACAAACTTATTGGGGATAGCTTCAATGTGTCCGAGTGCACGGTAGGAAGATGTTGTCGTGCGGTGGCCAGTGCAATCGTCAGCGTCCGAGGCGACTTTATTCAATTCCCTAAGGATCATAAGGCCAGAGAAACCAAACAAGAATTCCTGAAAATTGCAGGTAAACTTTTCCCCACTAAAACCAGTCTGCTAGCCTTTCTTTTTAAGAGTTTACAAGAGAGATAATTCATGCACAACACTATCTTTGAAAGCTCGTACGTCGGAAAGTTGACTTTTACTTACTAACCTACAGTGTATGAGTTTTTGTTAAACTTGTCAGTATGACCTGTCATGGCGAAATTCCAACGAGAATTTATTACATTCATTTAAATTTCTATATAATCGTCTGTATTAAAGTATCTTTATTGGCCTTCATATTTTTAGTTTTTTTTTTTTTTTTTAAATTTTGCACCCCCCCCCTTTCCAGTGAGAAAGTTGGTTCGGGGTTGGGTTTTTTTTTTGTAACTTTGCCTTGTCAGTTTGCCCTCCGTCCCCAAAAAAACGTTGCTATGTGCCTGTTTCATGCATTTTCTCATATAAAATCATAATTTCTAATTATATATAAAAGCTTGAAGGAGACACTCCTCTGCGGCTGAAAGGGGTGCTTTAGCTGGGCCTCCTCCAGTTTTCGGGCGTTTAAGGGCATCTATTTTGTCTTTAGGTAGACATACACACAAAAGAAAACAATTCGTTTCAAAAAAAAAGACTGTCCACTGACGAGTAAAATATCTCTCTCTCTCTCTCTCTCTCTCTCTCATGGGGTGGGAATACGTACATATTAGTTCAAAGGAATGATGCACATGAATAAATTTATTGCAAAGATTATGAATTTTGATTTTCATACATGCGTGCATGAATGTATATTTCTGAACGAAGTACATACCCCGCTGCTTGATGTTATCGTATTTCTTTGAAATCGTCTCTGTCGTTCTTTCATTTTTAAACTGCCTACATCGAATACAAACAGCAAGGCGTAAAATCAATGTAAAGTATTTTTTTTAAAGAACAAAGAATAATAATCGGATTGAAACAAACAAGGTACGAATTAACGTTACACCAATGGGGAGATAATGCGGAGTCGTCTGGTACGTAGGGTTGAAGGTATGTACTTACCCGTTCAATGTGTCGGCAATACCCCGCCAGGTTTCATCTTTAACCCGCCCATATTTTTCTCTCACACCCGAACCCTTCATTTTTCCAAAAAGTTGATCTTAATATTTTAACACTTCCTCTATCAAATAAATTTCTTCTTCGGCCGACCAATTAGCTCCTCTTTTTTTTCTTTTTTGCAGTTATAACCTCATCAGTACCTTTAACGAATTCTAACGTGTTTTTTGTCAGTAAGGCTGCAAAGTCAATTTCTACATCAGACGACAAATTTTATTGCGTTAACAATAGCGTTAAAAAAATCCGCGAAAATGCACGAATAGTTTCATGTCTCGCCTCAACTGAGTTGAGTACATTTTTATACACCTCAAGTGAGAAAACCCTCAGAGGGTTTGGTGACGGTGGTTTGAGGAATTTCCTCACTTGAGTGAACCTCAAGAATTTGAGGCTGAGTATTGAGGTTGAGGTAGAGGAATTTTGGTGACGGCGGGGCCAGAGCATTTTGCATTGCAGTTTTCTTTACAATTAAAACCGAATTTTCCACTTGGACAAGCTGATATAAAACAAAAAATATACTGACATTTACCATGAACTTAACTCGCTCGGGATAAGATTTACATAAATATACATCTTTGTTTCTAATGATATGTTTAAGATTCATTATTTTCCACATGACCGTAGGAACCTGGGGGGGGGGGGGGGGTAATAGAATACTTTAGAAAACATAGCTACTGTATGCTTGTGCCCCCTCAGTAAAACGTTTGATGACCTTTTTTTCTGCTTGCCAGGGAATTTTTTTGTAGTTGATAGTGTCCCTCCAACTGAAAATGTATGCGTGACTGAAAATAATCTCCTCAAAAAAAAAATGATAAATAAATAAAAAAAAAATATATATATATATATATAAATAAATAAATAAATAAATAAAAAATAAATAAATTGCTTCCTACTGGCCTGTACAAGTCAATAAAAAAGGAAATACCAGTTTGACAAAGTTTTCCTCCATATCCAGCGTCACATCCATCAAAACATGATCCATTGATGTGATAACATTGTTTATAACCGAGACAAGCTCCACATCTATCTGCACAATTCTGTCCATATTTGCCACCATCACATGCTATTAAGGTAAGAATGACAAAAATATTGTTGTGACCTTTACTTCAACATTCAGATTTATCAACAACATTTTATCAAATAACAAGAGTTACTTTCAGTTATTTGTCGACCCGATATGTGGAAGTGGCTATTTTGTTTTCTGCTAGCCTACTAGTTAAATCAATATCCTCCCGCTACGGAAAGCGGTTGAAGATATTACTTCGAATTATATTTTGTTTGTTTACTTACGCAATTCACAGTGATGACCTTTATACCAAGGTTTACATCCCTGACAAGCACCTGTCTCTATGTGACAATAACGACAGTTGATGTCAGGACAGGGGATGGTACACTCAGGTCCATAATATTCCGTTTTACTACAACCTTAGAAATGCAAGATATTATACAGTGAATCAAGTAAAGGTCTGTCTGACATGATTATAAACAAAAAATTTTTTTGTACGGATGTGCATATTTTAATTTTACCTATTGAGGCCATTATTACATGTAACTATGGCGATTTTTAAAAGAGTCCTTATAATTTTCCCATATCAAACATTGTCCATCTTCTTGGCAACCTCCTTAACCGGGTTAATGATGCGAACAAATAAAAAGAAAGTGATATAGACGAGACTGTTATTGTATATGAGATTATACATTTAACTATGAACCGTACATATATATACATGAGGAGATATATTTATTTACCAAAGATTTAATATGTTAATCTTTGATCCCTTGAATCAACATATCAGAAAATGAAAAAAAAAATACAAATAATTATGCTGGTGCATAAAATGGCTTCTTGTGTCTGTGGGATGAATTCTGAAGTTAAGAAAGAAATAACGCTTAGGTACAGTTTATCAAGATATCATATAATAAAGATATAGGAAAAAAGTCCCCATTTTGCCCCCCCCCCCTCCCTGGCGTCTGAGATATTAACAGATATAGAACGAAGCTAACAAAAGAATTTGTCCAAAAAAGCTTTTTTTCCATGCCTTATGTGCATGAGCAAAAGTATTTTCGTTGGATGAACAAACCGTATTCCTAAATTATATCCCAATATTTACATTTGCAAATGTTTTCCCTTCTATAACACTATTTGAACAAGACGTTTTTACACCTGTGTAAAACACGTTCGTCATGTGACCATAAATTGATTGTTTACAATGTAGTCATAATTTCATAGTGACGTCATAAGTGATCGACGTGTTCAAAACATTCCATTAATACCGTTGAGTTTTGAAAAATAAATCATTTATGGTTTTAAATTTTTAGTTATTTACTATTTGTAATAAATCACTCACAAATGTAAACATAATTAATAAGGTATCATTTTAAAAAAAGTTTTATCGGGATGTAAATACGGGTTGGCATGTGATCAAATCTACCAAAAAGCCCTGCAGGCTTTATGGGATCTGATCACATGACCAACCCGTATTAACATCCCGAAAAAAAAAAAAATTAAAATGATACCTTGTTTCTTAATAAAAACAACATTTTGTTACCCTTTCACTTAATCAGATGTGAATACTTTCCTTTCACATACAATGCTTAAAAAGAGAAAGAAACCATACCGTTTATCTCGACCTCACACAATTCAGCATGTGCATATTGATAAAACTGGCCAGCATTTGGTGAATCCTGAGGTCTTTTGTTGAAAGAAATTACATATTGACCATGTACAAAACAGGGTATGTTGGCCACCGCTGGTATTGTGGCTTTGGTGTAGTTCGTGTCGTGGAAACATAGATGTCCGTCTTTAATGTTCGTTGTGTTAGATACATAAACATAGAATCCTAAAAATCTAGATGTAAAGCCATTAGAAGCACCTATGATAAATTGATAAACAGTGATATGCAGTATTCTCATGACAGTTATCCTAAGGAGAAGTCTCAATAAGGCTCATTTGTGGTCCCCAGTTACTTGTCAAATTCTGAACCTTTATCAAAAGCCTTAAGAATTCAAAAATATTATTAACTGATGTCTTAATTATTTGAGTCAACATCTGAAAATGTCTAACAATAGATACAGACAATATACGAAGCTGCGTTTTGAATGCGGGGTCCCTTGATTTCCATGAATATCAAAAGAAAGGCACCCATTTCACAGCTTTCGTTAACACCGAGCGCAGGTGTGTTCAGAGTCGAGTTCGAAATACTGAAACACAAAAAAACGCAACAAGCAGTAATCTACAAATATTTAATTTTTTTATCTAATGATTTTCAAAAAATGAATACAGAAAGGTAAAACTCGATTTATAAACATCAGAGATTTGATAAAAATGTTAAATTATAATCTTTTAACTTTAGAAAGTAACACATGAATGTTAAAACATCCCCCACCCCGTCCATTCAATTACAGCGTGCAAGACTGCCATGTACAACAGTTGCAGCTTGATTTCTACGATGCAGTAGGTTCATCAATCTCGAGATCTGATCGAAAGAAATATTCTTTGCCATTTTTAAATGCCTGTTTTTTAGATGATGTGGTCGAATTTTCTCTAGCCAAGCGCAGTGTAGTAACCCTTGGACTTCCGTTCCAAGGACTCTCATTCATGCTAATGATACGTAAGAGCCTGTTGAGCCGTGATGTGTTGCATATTTGCATCTGCAACTCTCCATCACCTTTAATATAAGATTTTCCAGCTAGAGCAATGGTAATGTGCACTTAAGTCATTTTTAAGAAGCCTTGACATCGCTTACGGAAAAGAAAGGAGAATTTATTTTTCGTAACATTGCTTCATTACTTATGATGAACAGATACAAATTCTTAAAAGCCCATATTATTGACAGATATTTTGTTAAACATGCAATTTTTGATTTCTGTTAAACGGACTCAAACTTAACTTCCGGTAATGGTATGAAAATCATTCAACCGTTAAATTACAGATGTTTACAAAGTAGAAGATGTCCTTTTTTTTAGGTACAAAATTTTATCCTTTATATAATATTTCCCTCTTAAATAGGATATTGCGTTTCTTTTGCGTTTCAGTATATAATGTGTAATTATAACTACAGCAAATTTTTGTTTGATCCCAGCCACCATTCTTCAATAGAACTTTTAGGTCACCTGAGTCACTCAGGTGACCTATTGCTATCCGTTTTGTCCGTCAGCGTGCGTCGTGCAATGTGCGTTAACATTTGAACATTTTTAGCTTCTTTTCTGAAACCGCTCAACCAATTTCAACCAAATTTGACATACAGCATCTACGGATGAAGGGGAACAAAAAGTTTGAATTTCGTGATCCCTGCCCCCCTGGGGCCTGAAGGGTGGGGCTAAAACCATCAAAATTAATGCAATCTTAAAAAATCTTCTTCTTTACTCCTGGACATCAAGCAGTCAAACTGTTGGCATGATTGTAATAAGCATTGCGCCCTCTACCACAATTGTTAAATACATGGCCCCAGGGGCAGGGGTTCTGGTACCAGGGCGGGGCTGTATAGATCATATAGTAAAAGTGCATTATTTCTTTGAAAACCTTCTTCTCTGCTCCTGGGTATTAAATAAACTAACTAAGTATATAGTTATGATGAGTAAGAGAGCCTCTTCCAGAATTGTGAAATTCATGGCCCCAGGGGCAGGGGTTCTGGTGTAAGGGCGGGTCTCTATTGATTATATAGTGAAAATGAATTAATTCTTTGAAAATCTTCTTCTCTGCTCCTGGGTATTAATTAAAGTAACTAAGTACATAGTAATGATGAGCAAGAGTGCCTCTCTCAAAATTTTGAATTTCATGGCCCCTGGGTCAAGGGTTCTGGTGATAGGGCGGGGCTCTATTGATTATATAGTGAAAATGAATTAATTCTTTGAAAATCTTCTTCTCTGCTCCTGGGTATTAATTAAAGTAACTAAGTACAAAGTTATGATAAGCAAGAGTGCCTCTTTCAAAATTGGGAATTTCATGGCCCCTGGGTCAAGGGTTTTGATGTTAGGGCAGGGCTCTATTGATTATATACTGAAAATGCATTAATTCTTTGAAAATCTTCTTCTCTGCTCCTGGATATTAAATACAGTAACTAAGTACATAGTTAGGATTAGCAAGAGTGCCTCTTTCAAAATTGTTAAATTCATGACCCCAGGGTCAGGGGTTCTGGTGTTAGGGCGGGGCTCTATTGATTATATATTGAAAATGCATTAATTCTTTGAAAATCTTCTTCTCTGCTCCTGGGTATTGAATAAGCTAACTAAGTACATAGTTAGGATGAGCAAGAGAGCCTCTTTCAAAATTGTGAATTTCATGGCCCCTTGGTCAGGGGTTCTGGTGTTAGGGCGGGGCTCAATTCTTTAAATAACAATCTATTAGAATACCCATGAGTACCAATTGCGCCCTGTTATTAGCAGACCTTTTTTTGTATTCATATGAAGCAGAATTTGTCAAAAATCTTGTACGTGAAAAGAAGAAAAGACTTGTTGTGGCCTTCAACTCGACATTTAGATATATCGACGACGTATTGTCAATTAACAATGGCTATTTCCATTCTTATGTCGATACGATATATCCTTGTGAGCTTGAGATTAAAGATACCACAGATTCTGACACATCTGTTTCATATTTGAATATTTTACTTGAAAAAGACGTTAATGGTAATCTAACAACCAAGTTTTATGATAAACGTGATGACTTTAACTTTTCAATCGTCAACTTCCCTTACTTATGCAGGAAAATACCTTCATCGCCTGCATACGGGGTATATATTTCTCAGTTGATTCGATACGCAAGAGCATGCTCTACGTATGTACAATTTCTAAAACGAGGTAAATTATTGACAAACAAGTTGATGAAACAAGAATATCAGCTGTCTCGTTTAAAGTCGTCATTTCGTAAGTTCTATGGTCGATACAATGACTCTGTCAGCAAATACAATTTATCATTGAGTCAAATGCTGACTGACGTTTTTTCATACAAATTGTTATGCCATTTTTTACACACTGAATTGTCGACGGATTTTTCCGTTATTTCCCGATCATGACAAGGAGCACACGGCGGGTGTGACCGGTCGGCAGGGGATGCTCACTCCTCCATGGCACCTGATCCCACCTCTGATGTTTGGAGGTCCATGTTTGCTCTGCTCCTATTTTGTATTGTTTGATGGACTTTTGAGCCTGAATACTGTTCGTTATCTTCATATATTTCATAATGAAAATGCATTAATTCTTTGAAAATCTTCATCTCTACTCCTGGGTATTATTGAAACAAATTAAATACATAGTTATGATGAGCAATAGTGCCTCTTCCAAAATTATGAATTCCATGGCCCCTGGATCAGGGGTTCTGATGCTAGGGCGGGGCTCTATTGATTAAAAAGTGAAAATGTTTTAATTTTTTAACAATCTTTTTCTCTGCACCTGGGTATTATTTAAACAAACTAAATACATTGTTATGATAAGCATGGATGCTTCTTCCAAAATTGTGAAATTCATGGCCCCGAAAACAGGAGTTCTGGTGCTAGGGCGGGGCTATATAGATTCTATAGTGAAGGTGAATTATTTCTTTGAAAATCTTCTTTTCTGCCCCTGGGTATTGTTTAAACAAACTAAGTACATTGTTATGATACGCAAGGATGCCTCTTCCAAAATTGTGAATTTTATGACCCCAGGTTTAAGGGTTCTGGTGAGGGGGTGAGGGGGTGGGGGGGGGGGGGGGGGCTTCTATTGACTATTAAGTGAAAAAGCAAAATTTCTTTGAAAATTTTCTTTTCTGCTTCTGGTTAAAAAAGCAAAGAAGCTAAGTGTATAGTTATGATGAGCAAGAGTGCTTCTTCCAGAATAATGAATTTCATGACCCCTGGGTCAGATGTGCTGGTGTGAGGGTGGGGCCCTTGATAATGTAGTGAAAATGCATTAATTCTATTAAATAATCCTGTCTTCTCCATAGTGTTAAGCAGATAAACAAAGTGATTACTTATGATGAGCAAACTTCTGGTCCCAGGGTGAGATTTGGGGGGGGGGGGGGGGGGCTCTATTGATAATCTAGTGAATCTGTAGTAAAAATGTATTATTTCTTTAAAAATCTTCTTCGCACTTGGGCATATCTGAGGCAAACAGAGGAAAAGTTTTTATAAGGAAGGGAATTTTTACCAGATTTTTGAACATCTGGACCATTTGGTCAAGTGTTCTGGTCCTGGCCAGGGCTCTATTAGTTGTATTTTACTGAGAGGAGTTATTCCCCTTTGCCATTTGCTTTTGATAATTTATCACTGTAAATAATGTACTTGAAAGGTAAATAGAATGAGAATTATGCAAAAACTATTTTTGTATAATACAGAAAGTACGTTCATAGTTTTAATGATCAGATAGACTTGTAAGTAGTAGATAAATAAAAACGACACAAAAATAACTTATCTTATTAAATGTTCATCAAAGACCAAGAGAGGCCAATGTAAGAGATTTCAACAAAGGATTAAAATAGTACAGAAGCATTGATAATTTGTTAATATACTATATGGTGATAGTGATAAATGGGGAACACATTAGAACCTAATTTATGAACTGTTTATGAATATTAAGACCAATTATTTTGTTGATCATGATCACCCTATTTTTCTTGCTTTTGGGCAACAAAGCTTCACCTTTTAGTTCATTTTATACTCTATGCATCCTTTAACTTGTTGTGTCATACTCAGGTGACCGTTAAGGCCCTTGGGCCTCTTTTTTTTTTTTTTTTTTTTTTTTTTTTTTCATTTGACGCACATCTGACACTCCAGCTGCAAAAATTCTTGTTATTATTTGTAATAGTCGGAATATGGGAAAAAAAAATATGATTCTTGCACTTAATTTCTAACATTGTAGGGATGTGGAACTATATAAAATTTCTTCTTTACATTTTTATTAGTATTTTTTTTTTTTTTGGCAGCAGCTAGTTTCTTCCCTATCTTAAAGTTCATTTACTAAGTTCATTTACTAAGTGCTGGTGTGTCGCCCGTGTGGCGCAGTGGTTAGAGCGTTCGCTCTAGAGTCGCGGAGTAAGGAGTTGATCCTTACGTCGCGGGTTCGAATCCAACTTGGGGACGTGGAGACCGGTCCTTCGGATGAGACCGTATCAACTGAGGTCCCGTGTCTCAGTGGGTGCTGGCACGAAAAAGATCCCTCACTGCTCAATGGCCCTGAGTGCTGAGTATAGGTCAAAATTTGCAGCTCTCCACCGGCAACTGGTGGCGTCTCCATATGAGTGAAACATTCTCGAGAGGGACGTTAAACAATAAAACAAACAAACAAACAAACTAAGTGCTGGTAGTCAAAGAGCCTTATCATTTTATAATCTTTATCATAAATATCCTAAATTTTTAGTTTATATTACAGCATTGTAATAGTTTGCCTGTTTTTCTGGACTAATTCCATAATAAATAATAATCATTGAAAAATGGGGGGGGGGAGGGGATAACTTACGCTTAGAATTTTGAAAGCCTCCCTGATTTGGCAAATTCCTGTATAGATTACTGTTAGATATTATAGCATCATTGATAAAATCTGCCTTAAAAAGGTCTTGTCTTCATCATTTAATTTTTGAATTTCTAAACATATCTTCAATATTTTTGTTTCATTTTTTTTTTTTATTTTCAATAAGCACTCAACCCAATTCAAAACAAGCATGAATAGGTTTTTAATAGATAATTAGGTATTAAGAAAATACATTACAGGCATTAAAAAATCACTGTTGCATAGTAATAAGAGTAGTATTTATGTAACCAAATTGTTGACCTAAAAATTTCGTGGTTTGAAACGACTGAGAAGGAAATTGCCGTCTTAAAATATATAGTGGAAAACTAGTATGAATATCAAAATTGCAATGTTCTGTTAGCAATCTGTTTATTTTATTTTCAAAAATGAAAATATTTAAATGGTCATCACTTCGTGCCAAAATGGAGGAAAAACAAATCATGTTACGAAAAGTAGTGGAGCATTAAATCTTGTGTTTCATTAATTGAGAAACTAGATATAACTGCATGTTTAGAGACACGTTGCATTATTGCAGCCCGGAGGACCGGGCTGCTCTATACATATAAGTTAAAGTGTTGGTATATGGGGATTGAGATGGGCGAAGATATTCAGAATTAAAGGTTTTCTAAACATTAAAAAGATTGTTAACCAGAATGTTCTTTCTTTTTATAAATTACGAGATACACAATATATTTACTTCCATTAAGTGAATCTGTAAAAATATATATGTTTTTCATATTTAATATATAAAGTTGCTTATCATTTACTATCGAAAAAACGACAGGTCCCTTTTTTTAGAACATCGAATTTTACTTATCGCATAAAAAACGTAAAAACGTACTTTACACAGTTCGTGTTTTATATTCTTAAGGTGAAAGACATTTTTGAAAATAGGTGATGCATGTGTCTGGTTTCAAATTATATTTTATGCAGCCAACATTTACTTCAGGAATTGATAAAGTTTAAAAGGGTATCGTTTTTGTTCGATTTTCATCCGACTTTAAGTTTTCAAAATATTCTCGACTATCGTCTCCATCATTTAGACGCATGCCTTTTTCAAACATATCGAAGCGGTTTGATGATCAAGATTCATTTCCATTGTTTACTTTATTTATTTCCCGGGCGACAATTGATGGTTACATCAATGTTTTCTTGTTTAAACTGACAAGGAAATAATTTCGTTTGAGTGTATCTTCTGTGTTGCTTTTCACAACATTTTATTTTCCGGGTCAATAAGTAAGAAAAAAATTGTCAATGGATATAGTAGTTACTATGTAACCTTGGCCTACATTTATTAAAATTGATTACATTTAGAAAAGATATTATATCCGAGCTATAATGGAAGCAGATTCCATTAATGTTGATAAAAAGAAAATACAAAAACTGGCAAATTTTATATATTAACCATTTTTTACTTCTCTTTTAAGGTAAAGGTTTTGTAAGAGAGTGTGGTACTTTACTTACATTCCTTATTGTTTTACAAGTTTTTATTTAATCTTAGCTAAAGGGTTAAAATAAAGCTGATATCAGCATAATAATAACTTATCCCTGTACTAAATTATGGATAAGAAGGTGTTTTTGTTTGTTGTTTTTTTTTTACCTGAAATATGCAATTTAACTTCATTTAAGAAGTCTTTTATATGCACATAATAATTCTACCTCTAACCATGAGTAAAACAGAGTACATTTTAAAAGTTCATTTTTCTTTAGTATTTTGAACACGCTGAATTTCGATCAAGGTAATTAAGCAAAGAATTTCAAAATATTCGAACATAATAGATTTCAAGATACAATCAAGACACACGAATTTTGCAAAATCGTTCTAACATGTTTAATGCAATTTTATATAAGCTGCAAAGTTTATGACCCTCTCCCCCTCGAATCAGCTTAAGATTGTAGTGAATTGACGTCATTTTATATAATGTGTTGTAAATTGGTTATATATTGGTAGTTCAGAGAAGTAAAGGTACAAAATGCACTGTGATATTTTATTGGAAGCCATAGCTTACCTGCGTAAATACTTCTGAAAAAAAGAAAACTTCCTTGTGTGTTCATAGCATAAGTAAACTTCTGAATAGCTGATTTTTCGTAAATCACGTGTTTGATCGCTTCTTTTTATATATTTATTTTATTCATTAAATACATTCGTAATAATATATAGAAAAACGACATGAAGTATAATTTGGCCTAAATTCGTGCTTTTTATAACGCTTCAAATTTAAGACATAATACTTGATTTTCTTACATATATCCGACAATCTTACAAATCAGAATACACTGGAAAAAGATTATATGTACGCCAAAAATTATAATGGAGGAAAAATAACAGAAACATTCAACTATGAATTTATACCGTCATATGTGATAAACTTTTAGATAAGATTGTGTAGCTCACTTAATATGTAAACCTTCTATCCATATAATAATATCACCTTATTCTCCAAGTTGTATGAAACAGAAAGCGACATATAAAACTTCTCAATCGTTTTTAAGATTAAACATAGAAGAGACAGAATTTGATATATATACTAGACAGCATGAATGTTTTGGAAAGATTTCTATTCAATTAAATTTCGCTAAAAAATTGTTATCAGTATGCAAAAAAGGTATTGAAGGAAGATTTACCCGCATAGACTTGTAGAATATTGAAAATTAATGAATAATTCTTACATGAACTGAAAAACTTTCTTACAGTTGAAAATTTGAAATAAGTATGGTAAAATACCAGGCATATGTAGATTTTTAATGGTTTTTTTTTATTATTACTATTTATTTTTTTATTTATTTTTTTTTTTTTTTTATTTTTTTATTTTTTATTTTTTTGAATTTAGATGAAAAAAAAAAATCTAGAACAGAGAAAGGATTCTTAAAATTTCAGAAGGAGTAAAAATTTAAACCAATCCACCACGCATTTAACTATTTAAATGGAAGATAACTGTTAAGCGAAGTTTTTTTTTTTTTTTTTTAATACAAAGAGGAAGGAAAATATATTATCCGTGTGTGTCTGTCATTAAACATAAGAGGGCATTAAGTACCTTTCCTGTAAGTGAACAACAATGTAAAATTTCACTAATGGATAGTATAATCCACGTTGTTCATAAGCTTATCCGTATTATTAGTAATCAATTTGTTAGGAAATGTTTGAGAACCCTGATCAAATTCTGAATATATCATTGAAAAATAAAGAAATATCCACTGTAATTGTCTTCAAGAAACTGTCATTGTTCATAAAAAAAGATTTTAAAAAAAGTGAATATGCTTGTTCGAAAACATTGTCAAGGACTACATTTACTGGTACTTGATATTTTTAACAGGCAATCCCCCCAACCCCCAACCCCGACAAAAAAAAATAGATGAAAGGTCAAATATCCACTTTAATACTGGTGAACATTTTAAAAAATTCTAGAAAGGAAATTACATATTGATACACAGTAGCACATAAACACTCTGGTTGTCAACTATCTCATTATATGCAGAAGAGATGCAACAACTGAAACGTAGCATAAGAAACATTTCATTTAAAGAAAATCCATTTTTAAAGAGACTATTTTACTTTGAGATTAGCAAGCAGCCTATTTTAAGTTTGCCATCAGAATATTCTAGCTCCGATGGAATAATTTTACTAGGAGCACAATAGTTAATTATTTAGTTAATGCGTCCTTAGAGGATTTGAGTTAATAAAGTACAGCTAATTGATTTTGCTTTTCTTGAATTGTTCCCAACTAAAATAGATAAATCATTATATTTTAACAATTAAGATTTTTTTAATGAAAAGTTACTATCAAATACGATCAAAATTTAAAAAAAAAAGTTTACATGAAATATTTCATAGACATTGGAACGTCCTCCTTTTGGTTTAAGAGTTATCGCGCTTGGTACGTGTGTTGCCATATTGTGAGAGCCAAACGCAGAGGATTTGTGGGAATGAAAACATTTTAGTAAACGACTAGTGAAAAGTCAGAAAAAGTGGTATTGACCACTTTTTTAATTCCTTTTAGGACGCCGTGAAGTATACGTGTACATTGAATAACTTTTATTTTATTTAAGCCGCCTCTTTCCCTTCACTTGCTTTTTTGTCACAGTGGTTATTTTCATCTAATATTTTAATTTTCTGATTTCAGACCACTAGAAGTATGTATATAGTCAGTACGTTAAAGATCATGCAAATAATCTTTAGCTACCAATTAAATATATCATTTCGCTTTATCTGGTTCTATTTTTAATAGGCATACAATTGTACCAATGTCTTTTTTTTTGTTTTGATGACCAATTATTGATAATCAGTAACAATCGTCTGTATCTATAATACATGTCTGTATGTTTATTTTAGTTCGAAAAAAATAAAGGATTAAGGTGGTTTCTTTTAATGTTATGAAAGCATTATAACTGTAAATAGATCAAACTTATCTAGAAAAAAATGACATTTCATCAGTGGATAATAATAAGTTTGAATTTGGCAATATCGATCGTACATTAAAGGAATCATAAGAGAGTTTGATTTAAAAAATGAACAGATGTGCATAATTCTTTTGGGAGAGTGTTGGGATATAATTAATATCAAATTGATAGAAAAGAATGATGTTTATATGTATCATAGATATAATTGATAAATGTTCTTACCTCTACAAACTTCGTTTGGACTTTGAATGAAGTAAAACTCATTAACAATTAAAAAAAAAATCGAACGAAAGAAAATAAGAAATACATTTTGGCGCAAGAAAAAAAAATCGGAAATGCTGAATTATACATGTGTTATGAAATATCCATATTGATGGTATAAAAAAAAAAAAAAAAAACATAGAGACCTTGTTCTGATTCAAGCATTCAACAAGAAATACATATAAACCAAAATACATGTACGCACGGTAAGAAGAAACCAGAAAAAATACAATACGAATTTTTTTCTTTTAAACAAAAACAAATGAAATCATACATAAAATTACTATATATTCATACATATTTATTTAGAATTCAGTCAAACCTCGTTATCTCGAACTTCATGGGACCGAGAAAAAAATCGATGTATCCGAGGATTCGAGATATCCAGGGTGAAATACTTACGGAATAAAGGGTTGGGTCTTCCATATTAAATAAGATATCAGTGTTCGAGATACCGAAGTTCAACTTATCTTATTATTTGTAAATGGATGTCAAAAAAGACTTGATGACACTTAACCAAGGATATTACTGTAAACATATTTATTTTATTGATTATTATGTTTTAGCGTGTCTCGGATACTTCTTTAAAAAATCAACTACATGCCAAGATGTGATTAAAACTTGAATATATATTAACCCCAAAAACTCAAGACTGCTTATCTGTTGCGCTAAAGAGTTAATGAAGGATATTGTGCTACACTTTCAGTGCATTAAGTCAAATATGCTTACAGTTTTATGTTAATTTTTCTTCTCTATCACACTATGTCTGAAGTGAAAACTTTACTCATGTTCAATGAGAGGCGTTTAACACCAGGTTAAAGCATTTGTTATTTTTGAAACTCGCATTAAAGGAAAAAAAATAATTTGCTTGAATAATTAAATGCTAGAGTGAAATAAATGCTGAGTTTATAATGCTATATATAAGCAATTAACTAAGAACGTCGTAGTTCGAAGGCGGGTTCCGATCCCCAAGCTCTTGATATTCATCGCCTAAGCTCTTTCCATGATCAACCACGGATATGCATGTTGTATTTCCATCCTCTCCTTGGAAAGTAGAACCACTGCTGGGAGGCCTCGTTTTGCCTTTTATTCTAAAGATTTTTTTAGCTTAAGGATGAATGGCACATACAATGTCATCATTAGTTTTCATTATATTTGATATTAGCTGAATGATTTTCATTTTCTTATATTAAAATTATACATTACCTTTCGAATCTGATAAATAGGACAAAAACGCCCAGAAGAATGACTAGAAAGCAGCAAACACCAAGAACACAATAGAACTGTGTCCTCAAGTCTTCAATTGCATGCGTCATTTGTACTTTTTCTATATCTAGTAAAAAAGTGACTCCCATCAAGCCACGAACCCCGTTTTCACTTAGATCCGACACTAATTTAGTGTTTCGGCGGTGTGATAACAGGCCAAGCAATAAATAGATATTCTATACTAATTATAATTAGTTATATAAGTCCGCCATCATCAGGAATCCACTTATATATATCAATATTGTATATTCATTTTATTTGTTTTATTATATACCGATATGTTCTTTTTTAAATAGTAGAATAGGTAAGGGAATTTCCCAAGGTCACGTTATGTTTAAATAATAAACACAGATGAAAGTTGTTTGTGTAAATAAATATGCAAGAAAGCGATAATTGACTATTGGTATTAGGAAGTAATCAACATATTGGCTGATTCGTTCCGTCGCCGACCCGCATTGCGAGATAATAGGTCGTGCCGGGCAAATGATTTCTTGATTGTAGTGGCCCTGTTCTTTGATAAGATCAAACATCGTCTGATCTAATTTGTGAAGTTTAGGTAGTAAGTATAATCTACCTATTCGTGGATACGTAATATCCATTAAAAATCTATATGTAACTTTATCTAGATACCCATTTGCCTTAAGTTCATTGATTTTTTTTTCAATATTCCTTTGGAGCAATGATAAATCAAAATCGTCAATTATTTCGTAATATTTAGTGTTCAATTGGCGATCGCCCTCCTTAATATAATCGTGTTTGTTCATAACAACACATATGTTGTTTTTGTCTGCCTTTTTAATTACAATATCGTGGCGATATCGTAACTGGTTAAGTGCTCTTCTCTCAAGTTGAGATAAATTATCAGAGCATTTTTTTATTTGAATTGAGGAAAGTTCAAGTTTGGTCTTATCGATGTAGGTTTCAAGTGCACCAATCGGCGACGGAACGAATCAGCCAATATGTTGATTACTTCCTAATACCAATAGTCAAAACACAATCCACTTACATCAGAGATAGCTCTGATTTCATAATAAAAATAGAAAAACTTAGACCTCAAGCAGAATGCATAATGGTCAGTTATGATGTAACATCCCTGTATACAAATATGCAGTTCAAAGAATTACTCACGGCTGTCAGTGAAGCATACTCTAAATTCAACAAAGGAGAATTTAAAATTCCTTCGCCACCTACAGAAGATCTTCTGTGGTTGTTACAAACAATATTAGAAAATAATGTCTTTGAATTTAATTCTAAGAAATATAAACAAATTATAGGCTGCGCAATGGGCTCAAAATGCAGTCCTGAAGTGTGCGATATCAGGATGTATGAAGTCACTTCGGAAATTCTTAACAAATTTCCATTTCAACATAATATTGTTTATCACGGTCGATATCGAGATGATGGATTTATAATCTATCATGGGGAAATGGATGAAATTCATCAATTTTTCCAAATAGCAAATTCACATCATCCTCTTTTAAAATTCACATATGAAATTTCTGACAAAGAAATGAACTTCCTTGACATCACCCTATTTAAGGGAGAAAAGTTTGAATTAGAAGGAATTCTTGATGTCAAAACTTTCATAAAACCTACTAATACTTTCCAGTTTCTGGAACGCAATAGTGTACATAGCCCTTCTGTTTTCAAGGGAATCTTTAAAGGCGAAATCATTCGTCATTTACGCAATACTAGCGATTCTAATATTTTTCACAATGCGATCGAGAAGTTCAAATTTTCTCTGTTGAAAAGAGGATATAATGAAAATGAGATTAACAGTTCAATGAACAATGTTCTAGAAAATTACAAAAGAGACCATTTAAATCAAAAAAAGAAAGTTAACAGTAATTCTGATATACCATTGGTCATGGTTACAAAATACAACCCAGCCATTAGCAATATCAAAAAGAAATTGCTAAAATACTGGCACATTCTATCAAGAGAGCCCGAACTCAAAGATATATTCAAAGACAAACCAATTATAGCATACAAAAAACACAGGAGTTTAGGAGATCTCCTAACAAGTTCAAAACTTTAATAAAAGTTAGTAAAGCCTCACTTACTGGTCAATTACAATGTAATCAACCATATCATTTACTGACATATCTCAGTCAGAGACAGTTCACAAATTATCGCTTTCTTGCATATTTATTTGCACAAACAACTTTCATCTGTGTTTATTATTTAAACATTACGTGACCTTGGGAAATTCCCTTACCGGTTCTACTATTTAAAAAAGAACATATCGGTATATAATAAAACAAATAAAATGAATATACAATATTGATATATATAAGTGGATTCCTGATGATGGCGGACTTATATAACTAATTATAATTAGTATAGAATATCTATTTATTGCTTGGCCTGTTATCACACCGCCGAAACACTAAATTAGTGTCGGATCTAAGTGAAAACGGGGTTCGTGGCTTGATGGGAGTCACTTTTTTACTAAATGAATTAAAATTATATAGGTGTGTTTAAATTATTCGTCATATTCAGTATAAAAGTTATTTGTTACAAGTATAAATTATTTTATTTCTTTAACCTTTCAGGCAATCATTTCCTTCCCAGCCCTTTTTACAGCCTCCTCGGCAGATCCCAGAAACATGATGACAGTCGAGTGATTTTTTACAGAAAAGGCTACATTCTTGCTCACAGTTAGCACCAAAATACCCAAACGAACAGACTACAAGTAATCTCCATAAAATTATATATATATATATATATATATATATATATATATATATATATATATATATATATATATATATATATATATATATATATATATATATATATATATATATATATATATATATATATATATATATATATATATATATATATATATATATAATTTTATGGAGATTACTTGTAGTCTGTTATATATATATATATATATATATATATATATATATATATATATATATATATATATATATATATATATATATATATATATATATATATATATATATATATATATATATATATATATAAAGAAGAAGAAGAAAAACGATGCCCCCTAAAAAGTTCATCGTGAGTAAATTTTATTTATAACTTGTAACATGATGCAAGTATGGACTCTCGTACTTGATAATTTGATCTATTTTATACAAGTTGACAGAAAAAAAATGTATCAATATGATATCCTTTCATTATTAGAGTGATAGTGGAGTTGACAACGGGGGTTGTGTATGATTTCCAAAGAATGTCTTGATAGCAATAATACATTCTTTATGAATAACATAAAAAGGTATATTTTTAAATCCCATTTACCCTTGTTACAAAGCGATCCTTCATAGCCTGCAGCGCATCCATTTAAACATGACCCATTTCCTGGATGACATCGTACTGTCTTGTGGCAATGTCCGCATTGCATGTTACAATCATCTCCATAAAATCCACTTTTACATTCTGAATTGATTTTTCAATGAAAATGAAAATGAATATAAACATGAAAAAGCTGATATAAGCACTATACATTAATTTTTCCTACTATGCATGCATACGCATTATTCTATCAAATTCACAAATAAAATATCAACATCGTTCTCTCATGAATGCTTGGACTTCAACCATTAAGCATACTACATGTCCTTTAAAAATTTATTGAAAATAACATAAAAGTCAGGAATTCAAAATCTGGGTGCAGAACAAGACACGTTTTACTGCAAGAGCTGATAAACAACAAAAGTGCTAACAATCTCTTTCTGGTATTGATAAATTTAGACAATTCGTATGTCCGTTTACTGCCCCCTATAACAAACCAAGCGCAGGCCATTATTGAGGACACTCTTCTGAATAAAACTAGTAAAAGTAGTAAAATATCAAAATTTGCGTTTTGTAGTAGATACAGAAAACTACCTGCTATTTTCAAATTTTGTTGGTAAAAAGTGGGTTTAGAAGTATATTTTCTTACCTAGTGGTTGGTCTTGTTTGAAAATTATTTCTTTTTTCCTATGATAAAATAACTGAATACAAAAAGGAATATGGAATTGCCTGACCAGTGTTTGTTAGAGAATTCTTCTATTTTTTTAATACCATGTTAAGTCCAAAGATAATAGACATTGCTGTTAATATAGCTATACTGAGTGTTAATTAAATTGAAACTTTATGTTTAGATTTTTTACCTTCTTCACAGAATTCTCCTTTCCAACCAGGGTAACATCCATTGTCACAAATACCATTTGCTCTGTTACAGCCGATACAGGTGTCGTTACAAACGAGTGTACAATTTTCTCCATATAACCCAAGGTCACACGCTGAGAAAATCATTTGCAACTATTTCTTTAGTAAAGAAATGCTTTTCAGGTTACCAAGAATTATTATCTTGGAACTAAAGTGTCTGGAATTCGTATAAAAAATATTTAAAGATCTTACAAGCTTGCAGGAACGAGATGTAAGTAAATATGGTAAAATAATTTAAATTGGACATTTTTATTGATTCAAGTTTAAAGAAAACATCAATCTTGAAAACAAAGGAATATTATTCTAAATGTTTTCTTCTTCTTTTTCCTGTGGCAAGAGCAATTCAAATTGCTTTATACTTTCTTTAGTAGTGGTAGTATAACTAATGGTAGTGGATGAACTAAAAGTAGTAGTATTCCTTGGCCGAAGGCTCAAGTGAGCTTTTCTCCGTTGTCTGTCGTAGTTGTTGTTGTTGTTGTCATAAACTTTTCATAATTTCATCTTCATTTCCAGATAATTGGGTCAATTGGCACAGAGCAGTCTTTGGAGAAGGGGATTTGAGTTTGTTTTTTGTTTTTTTTTTTTTTTGTTTTTTTCAAAAAAAAGGGCCATGCCTTCTTCTATGGGGAAAATATAAATTAGTTTAAAAATTAATGACATTGTTTAAAATACTTCCTCTCAAGAACTACTTTGCTGGAAAATATATAATTTACGTGGAATCATCCTCAGGTAGTGTAGATTCAAATTTGTTCAAACCAGGACCCCCGGGGGTAGGTTGGGATCACAATTGTTGATCAAATTTTTACATAGGAATACATAGAAAAAATTTTTAGAAACTTCTTCTCAAGAAGAGCATAGCCATGATAGGTCATATCTATATAGAAGCATCCTTCGGTACTGTAGAAACAAATTTGTTCAAATCATGACCCCCGGGGTAGGATGGGGCCACAATGGCTGATCAAAGTTTAACATAGGAATAAATAGGAGAATTTTTTTTAAAAAAAAATTCTTCTCAAGAATAGCAAAGCCATGATTGGTCATATTTATATGGAAGCACCCTTAAGTAGTGTAGTATTAAGTTTTTTTTTTTTTTTTTTTTTTTTTTTTTTTTTTTTTTTTCAAATCTTGAGCCCCGGGGGTAGTGTGGGGCCGTAATGGACAATTAAATTTTTACTTGGAATACAAGGGGAAAAAAACTTTTAAATTCTTTTTCGCAAAAACAGCTCAGCCATGATTGGTCATATATTTATATGGACGTAACCTCATGTATTGTAGATTTAAATTTGTTGAAATCGTGACCCTCAGGGGTAGGGTGGGACCAAAATGGGCATTCAAATTTTACAAAGGAATATATAGGAAAATCGTTTTAAAATCATTTTTCTTAAGATCAGGAAAGTCATCATTGGTCATATTTATATGGAAGCATCCTCAGATAGTGTAGATTCAAGTATGTTCAAATCGTGACCCCCGGGGTAAGGATGGGGCCACAACAGGGGATCAAAGTTTTACATAGGAATACATAGGGAAAATCCTTAAAAATTTTCTTCCCAAGAACAGTAAAGCCATGATTAGTCATATTAATATAGAATCATCCTCAGTTATTGTAGATTAAAATTTGTTCAAATCATGACCCCTCAGGAGTAGAGAGGGGCCACAACAGGGGATCAAATTTATACAAAGAAATATAAAGGATAAATCAATCAGAATTATTTTTTTCTTCTCAATAACAGCAAGGCCATGATTACACTACTGGACGAAAAAAGTGCTGAGAATCCCACATTTTACTGATAATGTTTGATAATTACTGATACTGTGCTGTTCATGCTGATAAATACTGATATTTACTGTTATTCTTACTGTTGTTACTGATAATTTTAGTTGTTTCTGATAAATATTGATATAACTGTCGTCTTTACTGTTGAGTCTGATAAATACTGATAAATACTGTTGATGTGCTGTCGATGCTGAGATTTACTGATAATTACTGTGGTCATTGTTCTTTAGCTGAGAAGGTGCTAAAAAACTTCAGTGATGATTAATTATTTTCAAGAAAGTATTTTATCAACAAAATTCATTACAATCTACAAAAACTAGTTAAATTCTAAGTGAAAAAGTCACATAAGTATTTGTTTTCACATTTCATTATTCATTTATGTATTTCTATTATTTATTGTTTTTACATCTTAATGTGAAAATTAGATCATAAATGTTTATGTTTTCCTTTATATTTCTCCTTTGTTGTCAATATCTGAAAAGGGGGGGGGGGAATGTGGTTGTTCATGCATTGGTTACTCTACCAATGCAGGTACTTTTTAAAACATTTTTTTATTCACAAAGGTTTTTTTTTTTTTTTTTTTTTTTTTTTTTAAATCCCATCTCATATTTTTTTTCCGCGTGTATGTGTACTGTCGTTAAAAATTTTAGGAAGCATCTTTAATACAGTCAATGGTTGCAGTAAAATTTATATTTTCATGTAGAAAACCTGAATATTTGACAAGTAACATGGGTTCTGTCTGCTATGTTAGTTGAGACCCCCCCCCCCCCCTTTACAAACCATTCTCCTTTTAACAAGGCAGTATTAAATATTTCTCACAAAAACAAATATTCAAATAACATATACTATGCCCTTTAATGAAGAATGTGACAGTTTCAAATATTAAGATTTAATCATGATCTTAAATTTGTTGAATTATCTCTTTTAGCTAGTGCGCTCTAGTTCTATAATTTATGTCCTCCTCGCAATTTTTTTAAATACATGTATCAATTTGTGGTGTCAAGCTATCTATCTTGCGTTGATTCTTTTTTTGTTTTGTTTTCATTTTTTTGTAATTTTTTAAGCCATCAGGAACTAGAAATCTTATGCAGTGTGATTTTCATTCAATGAAACACGCATCTTTCTTTCTTCGTTTGTACGATGTACGTAATAACTGGTAACAGTTAGATCAATTAAAAAAAAAAAACCTGCTTATACGCGGTCAGTTAGTTAAAAAACAAAATAAACCAAAACTTGAAATTACTCGGTTGTTCTAAAACTTCACATGTCCACCACGTGTAGAAGTTTCTACGTTTTGAGAATGGGGTCAAATATTAGTACATTTTGTATTTCTTACGATATGCATTTAGTAGAATTAGTAGAATTAGAAATAACATTATACAGAGAGTATATTTGTTGTCCATTCCATTTCTCGTTTTGCGAGACCAATGTGCTCTAAGTACACGCGACATGATTCAATTAGTTATTCAGATTGCAGCAGAAAAAAAGGGGGGGGGGGATGACTGTTAACTAAGCTGATAGGCGCAAGGTTGATTCTTCAGTTTTAAGTTTCATACGTTACACATGTAATAATTATTTAATATCTATAATATACATGAATTAATTATTTTAGAGAATCAAGGAACAATACAAAATTCAGCTATTATAATAACATTTATTCACGAGTGCGATCAGCATGTTACTGACATTCATAATTCATAACAGATTTTTTTTCTCGGATTCCGCGATGTGGAGTTTTCCATTTCTGAATTGTGGTGCTAATATCATTACACAAATTGCTAAATCACTAAAACAAAGATTCAAATGAATTTATATCCCCCGGATATTCTTTTAACTTTATCTCAAGAAATGTACGTAAAACTAGTAAATGAAATTAAATACTGAGCACAGATTTACGTGAATTAAAATAAATTTATTTTATTTTAACATATTTAAGTTACTTCATTTAATTGATAAGTTTGTACAATGTTCATAACTTCATTTTTTTTTTTTTTTCATTTTCTTTTTACTGTGTTTTATTTTGCTAAACATTTTTATATCAATTAAATTTGTCAACAAAATCGATAACAAATATTAAATTTTTTGTGCGTCCACAAAGATTATTCCTGCTCCAGTTAGCAAGTACATGTACATGTACAGTGTAGGTTCATTTGTTTATTATTAACACCGGTGGCCGCAGACGCAGAACAATAGGTATTTAGTGCCCATTGTTACACTGACCACTACAACTTACATGGAATATACATGTTGTACCCCGTTCTGCCCCAGTGCCTAAGACATGTACACAATAAAGCCAAATCACGGGTTGATCTTCGATTTCTGATCAATACAAATGAATTTAAACGTGTATTCCATTAAGATTTGTGACCTTACAATATTAAAATCGATCAACTTAATCATCCATTATTTACATTTAGTAGGTCCCATTTCTTATTTTCCATTTCATAAAATTAAATTAAATGAATGAGATTTTTAAAACATTGAATAAAAATGTTTTATGTGGTGACTAGTGAAATTGTAATAGACCAACATCAAAATTACATGTACACGTGTATACCATTGCACTTACACTATAATTCTGACAAATAATTTTTGATCAGCACCAATCTACCGGTTGCACATGTATACACATGTAGCAGAGTTATATTCTGGGACGATCTACGAATGCTTCAATTACGTATTTCCTAAAAAAAAAAAATGTGCCTTCAGACGCAACATATCCACCCCTGTTTTCATCTCTCAATTTATTTTAAAAAAGCATAAAAATTATCAGTTTCTGGCAGATTTTCAGGGGGGAAAAGATCAGAAAGGCCGAAAGATATTTAAAAAAAAAAAACAAAACTATGCATATCTTTAGGAAAGAATAAAAAAATGCTTTCATGTAAGGCCATCTTTAAAAAGAAAATGATTGTTTGTTCTCTCTTAACTGAGTGAAAAAAAAAAAAAAATCCGAATAAAAATTTTTCCACTCTGCTGGATTTTTTTTATCCCGATTTTTCCCCACCCATTAATAACTATTTCCACTTCAGTGATTTTAATGAAAAAATTCACCAACCTCCTTACCCAAATTTCTTGAGTCGGGCTATCAATTTTTTTTTCACCAACAGTAAATATAAAGAAACATGAAAATGTTATTGTGAAAATTAAATAAAGTAATAATTGAAGAAGGTTTTAACAACCCTAAGCTCTATTTTTGCACCTTTTCAGCTCAAGAACAATGACCACAGTAATTATCAGTAAATCTCAGCATCGACAGCACAGCAACAGTATTTATCAGACTCAACAGTAAAGACGACAGTAATTATCAGTATTTATCAGAAACAACTAAAATTATCAGTAACAACAGTAAGAATTACAGTAAATATCAATATTTATCAGCAAGAACAGCAGAGTATCAATAATTATCAAACATTATCAGTAAAATTTGGGTTTCTCAGCACTTTTTTCGTCCAGTAGTGTTAGTCATTAATTCAGAATCACCTTCAGGTAGTGTAGATTCAAGTCTGTTCAACTCAAATCCCCGAGGATAAGGCAAGGGCACAATAGAGTTAAACGTATAGTAAAAATTCTTGAAAAATTTACTTAAACCAGGATTAGTCAAAGAAATCCGAAAGCATCCTCAGGTAGTGTAGATTCAAGTTTGTGCGAATCATCTAACCCGACCACTTTTAAAATAAACTGATTTCTGCCTTTTCCTAGCCAAAGTGTTCAGATGAGCGATGTAGACCATGGGTCTTTTTTTACTACTTAGGATGATTGGGAGAATTTTGTGACTATTCTGAAAAAAAAAGATTTTGTGAATATTATGAATTATAGAGAAATAATTAACATACCAGGAGCGACGATTGCTCTGATTCCAAATTCAATATTGGGCTCTGTTGTATAGGAAGCAAAAGTGGACGTTGATGACACGGTATGTGCGGCTGTAGTAGAAAACTGTACTTGGTCATTAGAACTGCCTACTCCGTTATTTGTTCTAATGTATCCCACTATGGTATTCCCAGACGACTTGCTTGGAATAACATAAACAATTTAGAATATTTATTGGATTGTATTTGTCCCTAACAAAAAAAAAAATACTATAGTAAACTATATAAAAAATAGCTGTAATTTTAAAGTATTTATTATAATAAATCAAAGATTCTGTTGTAAATCAAAGTATTTCTACATGGATTTCAGATTATTATATTTTATATTCTCCATTTCGAACATGCAGGATTTTTATATTAAATTGAAATATCACTTGTATGTTCACAAATTATCTGAAAATTGTACATCATTGTTATCAAATCCAGGCGATTCTTAACTTCAAGATATAAACTTTCAAAGTAAATCAAAGAATCAAAGTATTCGCTATAGTTATCAATAGTGAAATGGAATTAAGTATAGAATATTTTTGTAAGGGGTCCAACGAGAACGAAATAGTGTATCTATTTTTGATTTAAAGCTTGAAATATGGACCGCAAAATGTATTGGGCAATGGTTTGAATACGAATTTGTAGATATATATTGACTTTGAAAATTGACGATTTACATGTGTTTAAATTTTTCCAAATACTTGATTTAATTGACGATTTTTTTTTTTGATGTTTTTATTGAGTCATAAATTATATGAAATAGCTGATTTAAAAAGGGAAATCTATGCACAATGTACCATTACGCGTGCAATATATAACGCCAAACAAAAAAAAAACAAAAAAACAAAAAACAAAAAAAAACCCCTTAAAATTATCATTCGATGTTTTGCTTCTTACGAATTCAAAAGTTTCCACAAAATGTGAAGAAAAATAAATCATTGTGCCGTATGACATATAATACTATGTTAAACTTACAATGCAAGATAGTCTCCGCTCTTTACTGCTATCTGGTTTGTCAGTGGAATAGCCTCTTTTTTAAAAATGCCGACATCTCCAGCTTAAATAGTTCATTTCATACAAAGATGTTTTATCATAATACTGAGGAAACAACATAGCCAAACATAATTCCATAATAATATACAAAAAAGCTACTTACCAACAACACTTATTTTATTCACACCAATAAGAGTCCAAGTCCCTGTGACTTGTCGCCATATCTCTGCATACAAAGTACCCGTACTTATAACCTTGATTTCCCATCCAATAACAAATCCGCTACAACTGACACGATATTCATTGTCGTTGCTTTTAAGCAAAAATGTAGTCGCTGTAGAAAGATTCAAAATGTTTACTTTTACAGCCAAATCAATGTCAGTAATCGGAAATGAAAATAATTACATATACTAAGCATCTAATAAACAATATGCTTTTGAGTATGCCAAATGAAATGATTTTAAATAATATACTGCAAGGAAAAAGAAACAGAGGGTATACTTTTGAAGTGAATTAATGCTATTTTTTCGAAGGTATTTTCCAGTATTGTTATCTTCCATCTAAACTTATCTTTAATAAACAAGTTACCAAAATTTCATTTGAGTTTATTTGATAATTCATAAGTTATTGAAATTCATATGACGGTACCCTCAAAAAATGAAAATAACAAGATAACAACGAAAAAGCTATTTTTAGCGTATAGGTCACAGTCAAGGTCACAAGGTCATTGACCTTGGTGTCATTTGAAAGAACTTAATTAGTGGAGTATGCATACCAAATATGAAGTCTCTATCTCCTATGGTTCGAAAGTTATGGCGAAGGTTAAAGTTGACAACAGACAGACAAACAGACAAACAGACAGACAGGACAAAAACAATATGCGCCCCCGATCTATCGATACGGGCGCATAAAAATTACCAATGTATCACTGGTGCGTATATCACAACCTTGATTCTCCTGTGGATGAAGTTCATCAGAGCATTTATCTTTCTCAAAGGAATATTTTTTTCGACCCTTTGGACAGGGCAGCTTAGATTAGCGGGGCTTACCGACGCCTTCAAACCCTAGCGTCCAGTTAGTCCTGAAGATTTTCAATTGAACGAAAGATGGAATTTACGGATGACAGTTGATTTGGTTAATCTGAATATTTACAAGAAAGTCTTGACAAACTCAGACAATATTTTGCTGGGTGTGAACATGCTGAATAATTAGGTTTACGACACACACACGTGCGCGAGTAAGAGAATCATCGGCGTAAGGTTGAAGAGCTCACGGATTAATAAAGAGCAAACGATTTCTGTCAGTTTTAGAGTGACTGGGATGCTTATGATTGCTTACTGTATTAGAATCGGTTTCAGTGGTAATACCGGTTCGATGACACAGGTGACAGGATAAAAAAACCCTTATAATCAAATGACGTGGTAACGCGCCAACGTCATCGTCACAGTTTGTTGGAAACAATTTCCGTTCCTTTCTGACAGCAGATAAAATGCTTTATGGTGGCAAATTACATTAGATATATATACTAGAACCTACCCTGTTCTGCCTCAGTGCATACAATGAAGTTGATAAAAGAAAAGCGCGGGGCGGATCAATGATTCTTAATCATAAGTGGGTCTGAAAATTGAAACTAGATGATAGAGTAAATGAAATTATTATTAAATTATAAATTCATTTCATTTTAAACAAAATTAATTCTGTATCTCCATAAGAGCATACTAATTAATTTTATGATCGGAAATCGGAAAATTTTGTTCTGATAAGGTCCAAATTATGCAGAATTTCATCACGATATTAAACAAAAAGGTGACGTAGAATTAATGTCTAAAACTGTGTACAAGTAATCAGGCCCTATCATTAGCGTATTTTACGGAGACAAGAGGGGGTGGCTTATAAACTTAATAACTTTATACAATCCTCCTATTATCAAAAGTTTGAGCCCTCAGCAGTTTGAAATATTTATAAAAGTTGCGTATAAATTAAAAAGAAAATGATTGATCGATTTCACAATCGAAACTTGATTGACTTTTTGCAGAATATTACGTAAATCAAAACGCAGATTAGGATTCGTCAGAAATGCAACAAAAAAGAATGGAAAATTACATTCAAATGATTTCTGGGCCGTTTTAAAATAACGAGAAAAAGAGAAAAGAATAATATCATTTCAGTGCTGTTAATAATTGTTTCTGAATTCGTTACATAAATACATAAAAATTAAATATTATTTGAATACGACTTATAATTAAATTTTATCAAGTAAGCGTCAGGAAGAATAATTTGTTATCACGTCCCTCACTTCATTAGCCACTGTCATTTTTATTAATGGCATCATTTTTAACAATATTTATCGGGAATTATGCTCCTAGATAAAAAAAAAATCTTTACAAACATGTTCATTTTATCTGATTGAAAAACATGCGGGCTTAATACGAACTATAATTCTTCTTTTTAATAAGTTCGAAGAAAGTCCAAATATGTTCATTCAATGTGTCAAAACAGACTGACCTTGTTGATGATTCGATGATTCAAAGTGGTATAAAGATTCTCAGCCACTTACAACAGGACAGGACTTTTTCTTGAAATAATAGTGTTTAATTATCGTTATTTCTAATATATTGACCGTAATCATCCCCGTCTGAAATAAATCTATTATACTATTTTTTTTTTAATTTTATTTGTTACAACATAGCAAGTATATCATTACTTTAGAGATGTAATGTACAAAAATAATTCTATAAATCATCATAATCTTCTTCATAAATAATTTTTAGCGATGAATAGCTTCAACTGTAAAATCAATTGTGTACTTCTACCGTTTTGCTTCGGTTAACAATACAGGGGCCTACTGGGGCACATACTGTGGCATACCGTAGGTCACTGTAGGAAGCAGTAGCCATACTGAGCCTACCGTAGGCGTACTGGGGCCTACTGTAGGTAACTGTGGCATGCTGGGGATACATACAGTGGCATACTGAGAATTACTGTATATGCAGAGGAGACATACCGTACCATACTGTAGATATACCGTAGATAATTGTGGAAATGCTGTAGGTTACAGAGAAAGACAGGGGATTTTCATACGGACAGAGGTTTTGAAAGCCAGTAGTGAAACTGCACAACAACATGTTGCTGCCTATTCCTTCACATAAGCAATTCATTTACTAGACTCCATGGGACTTCCATCATCCGTTCTATGATTACAAGAAATTCATATTGACTGTGAATAGTGCAAAAATATTGTGTATACCTCCAGTGCATCAAGTAGTACTATATAATCTGTTAACAAATCTTACATCATTAATATGCACGTGTTTTTGGCTTTTTCTCACTTTTCCTACTTGACGTCAACTATTTCAAGGTTGAGTAATTTTGAACGATTTTAGTGCACAGTAACAAAGATACAGCTCTGACCAATTTTCATAATTTTCGAACACGATGTCAAACAAATTTGACATATTAACACCATATGTGCAGTAAGGATTCGCATATCTTGTTGCCAGCGATAATATGTACGTGCATCCTGCAACAATATATACAGACAGACAACAATATGTTTAGTTAGGGGAGGTACACAATGTCACCGGAGACGATACATTTTTTTTCTCTTTTTTTTTTACGGTTTTAGGAGCAATGCATACATACCAGTTAATGTGGCCTCTGTCCTATCTCCAGCCGTCTTGCCGACCTTGGTGCCAGTAGTACATTTGTCTTCTGCTACAAAAATATAAATATCAAACTTCAGAATACAATCTCCTCTGACTAGTATGGACTCGTATTCTAATTATAAATCTGTATCTTGGTTTTTCATGTAATAAAAAAAAAATCTCATTGTATCACATTATGTCTAATGAAAATTGAAAGAAATGTTTTTTTTTAGTAAACGTTTTCAAAATAAATGTGTTTCATCGGATAAAAAAAAAAATCTAAAATCACTGTGTAATATATACAAACGATCTATCAATGAATTTAGACTTAACGAACAGACTTGGCTTAAAACTGTAGAACTTTGTTATACAAACTCAAAATAAAAATAAAAAAAAAAAACATTAAACGCTGTTGATATTACAGATGTTTACTTCGTGAAAGGTATGAACGAATGTTTCGACGTAAAGAATTGGATATGTAAAAATTATTTTTTGGTGTTTAACAAAAACGTTAATACATCTGTAGTACAATAAAGACTAATGATATATTAAAATTACGTGTGTAAGAACAAAATTGCAGAATACGATAAAGTGCTGAATGAACAAGTTAGGAAAACATTTTTGTGTGAAAGCTGAAATGAAATCCATCGGGGGAAATGTATTTTTACACTAGTTATGGAAAAAAAACCAGTGTAATTTACTATTTTTTACATACAGTGTGAAAGCAAGAGCAATACTTTAAATGATCTTTTGTTCAAAATCCCCTACACCAATTACTGTGAGGGAGAATTGCATAATTTATACCCCGTCCCGCCGTGAATGATTTTTTTTTATTTTTTTTTTTTTTTTTTTTTTTTTTTTTTTTTTTTTTGTATTTGGGTTTCTAATCTTATATCTGTTGTTGTGAAATGAAATATATGGAAATTACGGACAGTATTCAAGCTCAAAAGTCCATTTAAACAATACAAATCAGGAGCAGAGGAACACGGACCTCTAGAACATCAGAGGTGGGATCAGGTGTCATGGAGAAGTGAGCATCCCCTGCCGATTGGTCACACTTGCCGTGTGCTCCTTGTCATAATCGGGAAATAACGGATAAATCTTTTAAACGATAAACCTTTAAACGAGACTGTTGTTATTCTTGTTTCATCAACTTGTTTGTCAATAACGTTTCTCGTTTTAGAAATTGTTCATACGTAGTACATCTCTTGCGTATCGAATCAACTGAGAGATAAAAAAATCCGAATGCAGGTGATAATGGTATATTGCTGCATAAGTAAGGGATGCTGACTATTGAAAAGTTAAAGTCATCACGTTTATCATAAAGGTTAGTTAGGTTACCATTAACGTGTTTTTCTAGTAAAATATCCAAATACGAAACAGATGTGTCGGACTGTGACATTTTTTATTTCAAGCTCACTGGGATATATCGTATCAACATACAGACCCTGAAACGTGCTACTATCCCGAAAAAAGCGTGTGCCTTTTCTTTCATGCAAACCGTGTAGCGTTTCATGTAAACCGTGCAGCGTTTCGTGTAAGCTTCAAAGCGTTTTGTGCAAACCGTGTAGCGAGCGTTGGAGAATCGTGTGAGAAACGTGCGATTTTCGTGTAAGAACCGTGTGAGAAACGTGCGAGCTTCGTGCAAGAATCGTGAGAGAAACGTGTAGGATTCATTCGGAAGTCCTTTTATTTTGAATATGGCTATCGATGGATCAACATGTCATTCTGTGTTGTTTGTAACAAATATTATTCGGATATATCATAACGGTGGTATTTTAAGAGTGAAAAAAGTACGGAAACAAAAAAATAAAATTACTCGGTAATGTATTACATATTTGTTTGATTTTCTTTCTTTTTTATTCAAATAAAGATGGACAGAAAATGTTTTAAAAGTAATTAATTATATGCACATCAGTTTTAAGGTATTTGATTCAATACCTTTTTTAAAGGGAGCAATGCTGAACATTTTTAAAAGAAAATTCATTAGGAATCTGGTCTTGTCCTTTTCATTCATTTATTTGAATCTCTTCATCATTTTACAATTATGGGATATAGAGATTACAGGAACATATTGGTGATTAATACAAAATAATAGATAGATAAGGCAGGCGTGGAAAAATAAAATGCAAAACTGGAATTCTAGGCGGGGAGCACAGTTAATTGATTTTCTTTATAAACAAACACAATTTTCTTATGATTGTGATACAAATAATTTTTAAACGATGAGTCATTTATAGTTTTTAGGCATAACATTGGTTGATTAATAATAGTCATATAAATGAATTATAATTCATATGCATCGGCAAATACAGGGTTAAATATTTCCGGGGTGGAGGGGGGGGGGGGGTAAATGAAAACACAAACCGAGTTTTTGTTGTAAACGAGTGTTTTATTGATAATTTTCTTTTTTAATAAAAATTATTGCTTTTTGGGGGGTGCGTCAGATGCACTCTTAAATATATATATGAATTTTCTTTACACTCTCAACTCTCTTCTTACAACTGTGATCAAGGTCATTTACAACAGCGATCACGGGCTCCGCGTGTCGGGACTGAAAACTTGTTCTGCTATTATCTCTTGTCAATCAAAGCTAAGATGACACTCGACAATAACGATTGATTTTTGATTCGTGAAATTAAACGGTTTTATAAATATTTAATGGGTATAAATAAATACCCGTGGATTTTATTTTTCAAATTTATCCGATTGTCTGTAAACAGTGAGTTAATTTGCCAGTGTATTCGTGAATAAAATAATATAAAGAAATAAATCCTGAATAATTTTATATTAGTTATTTCATTAATCACGCAGTTCTAGAGCATATATATATATTTTTTTTTTTTTAGTTTTTAGGAAAATGGACATGTATACATGTTAAGAGCCGCGACTATTGATTACATAAGTATTGATTTTTTTTGTCTAGACGGGTTTTGAAATCAAGGATTTTAAAAGGTGGTGGGTATATTGTTTTTCTTTGATAAACACAATGCTAAAGAAGTACAATACCTATCCCCCGGCTTCTCTACCATATAACATTTTAATGATAAATTAAAGTTTAACTCTGTAAGGAAACGATATATTTACCATTCTGAATAAAGTGCATTTAATGAATTACACGTACATGTACCTGGTCCCGCTGGAGATATGGATATCCTTTTTTTCTTAGAACGGGTACTTGTTTCTATCATATTTTTCCCCAGTGGTATACTTACTGAAACAAGTGCCCGTTATATTTAGCCTTGTGCAGATTTGAAGATACAACAGTTAGATCTCGGTACTCTACCCCCACCCCCCCCCCCTCCCCCTCCTGCACAATGTTCCTATTTGATGCAGTTTACATATTACCTTAGCAAATTATGAACAGAACCCAATTTAATCAAATGAAATTATTTTATTTTTTTACTAAATCAAAAAATGTATAAATCAATCATTAATTTAAAAAAAAGGAGAATAAATCAATCCGTTTATAGAAATCATACGCATTTTAATATATATTTTTTTTTTAAATCACTAACTGAGTTTATTTGTCAGTAATAAAACGACTTTTTAATATCAAAATATAATTGTTAAAACATTAAATGCTGTAAAATGTTATGAATTACAAAATATAATCATTTTTTTTTTTCAGTGCTTAATTTAGAGTCTAGTGATAAAAGGTTTGTACACAGACGATGATAAGAATTTCACCGGGCGGGTCACATACTCAATGACAAATATTAATTAATTACAACTGAACATTGAGTATTTTATCTGTTAATACAGTACTGATGTAGCTTTCGTGCAGGCTTTCGTGTAAACCGTGTAGCTTTTCGTGCAAACCGTGTAGCGTTTCATGTAAACCTTGCAGCGTTTCGTGCAAACCGTGTAGCGAGCGTGTTCCGTTCGTGCAGCGTGCGTGTTGGGTAGTAGCATGTTTCAGGGTCTGTATGAATGGAAATAACTATTGTTGATTGATAATACGTCGTCGATATATCTAAATGTCGAGTTGAAAGCCACGGCAAGTGTTTTCTTCTTCTCATATATAAGATTTTGAATAAATTCTGCTTCATATGAATACAACAACAGTTCTGCTGATGAGGTGCAATTGGTACCAATAGGAATTCCAGGAAACTGTTCGAATACTTGGTCTCAAAAAACCACATAGATAATGTCAATCAGAAACTCAAGCATCTTTTTAACATCAAATTCAGATTACTTATGTGTACAATCAGAACATTTTTAACAGAATAATTTCGCAAATGACCAATGACAAGTAGTTTTACGAAATCCATTTTTTATTGAAAAAGCAGCTGCCATTGATGTCAAAAGTCTAGACTTTAATTTATATATGAGAACGGCTGTATAAAGAGTTAAAATGTTGTAAGTTTTATATTATTGATTTTGGTAAAAAAATTTGATTTCAAATTTTCCAAAAGTTCCATGGAATTGTTAAGAATCCTTATCTGATTTACACCACTTCTCGAATATACTGTTGCACAGTACTCCTGAAGTTTTCCCTTCCCAGCTGTTAATATTTTGGTGAGGAGTAGAGACAGAAGCTTGGTGTAACATTTACTGGAACCCGATATGTATCTTTGTTTGTAAGGATTTTTATGATTTTTCGGAATTCAAGACAGATTTGGTTATTCAAATTCATTTTGACTGTTGGGAATATTAAACGTGTTTAAAATTGACATATGATTTTGAAGAATTTCCTCCTTAGAAAGGGAGCTATGGATATAAGCTGGATTAGTACTAGTAGAATAACATGTAAATCCCAGTTTGTCTAAAATGAGATTTAAATAATGAGCCTTACAAACAAAGACATGTTGATAATAGTTTCACACTGTACATTAACAGGCTTTGCTTGCACAATGTTTTATTTACATCGAATGACAAACTGGCATGCTGATTGGTCGAAGCGCTGATTGGTTAACACGTCTTATCGCTAATCCTGATTGACAGCTCTGTTACGCAACACCACACGGGCGTTCGCTTTCTGGGTTCGCTACTGAATTTGGGATTCGCTTTCGGCGTTCGGTTTGGGTCGGCTGCGGGTTCGCTCGGGGTGCGCTACGGGTTTGCTCGGGGTCAGCTATAGCAAACCCCAAGAGGACCCGGGGGGAACCCAGAGAGCGAACCCGGGGTGCGCTTTGGGTTCGCTTTCTGTAAGGATGTGTCTGGTCAGTACTGTAAGTCACCAGTAATAACGTGTGCAGCAGGACTATAGTCGTAGAGTGAAGAACATGAATACAACAGAGAATTGTGTTTCAGATTTTGATATTTACGCTCTGTAACGTTTTGTTGTAAATAAAAAGTTTGGAAGGAATAGTCTATGTATATTTAAAAAAAAATTACAAGGTTATAGTCCTTATCTTGAATTATGATGGAATACAAGACTGGACGATTTTGTGATTAAGAATATTACTTATATAAACTGCGTCATTTGCTTTGTTTGTATTTTTAAGTTAAAGGCAAAAAAAGAAAAAACAAACAAACAAAAAACAAAAACAAAAAACAAAAAAACAACAACAACAAAAAAAAAACAAAAACAAAAAAAAACAAAAACAAAAACAAAAACAAAAAACAAAAAACAAAAAAAAAAAAACAAAACAAAACAAAAACAAAAAACAAAAACAAAAAAAAAACAAAAAAAAAAAAAACGGGTCAATGATCTGCAATATCCAAAACCACAGATCCGAGTTTGTATTCCGGTCTCGACGAATCAAAATATGGACTTTCGCTGACCTTTTCAAGTAGACTATTTAACAGTTTCAAAGGGACAGAGTAAAGTTGAGTGCAAATGTGATGAAGACCTCGCTATTGGTCTACATAAGGTAGAAATGAATCAAAGGAGTCATCGTGTATAAAAGGTTTATCGTAAGACCGATTCCCATGTCCACGCTTGCGTCTCTGTGTATGGTTAAAAAGTCCCAACAGATTTACATTGCTACACTGTGGACTGAAAGATTCCCATCACTATCGACATTGTCATTGCATCCATTTAGAAAGGCAGTGTCTAGTTTTATAATTCAATACCCTTATCGTTATCTTCAGAAAGGGTTATCCAATGATTGACTCTTTGTATGATGGCAAATCTTTTCTAGAATTCTAACTTTTCCTTGCTAAAATAGAATGATCAGGTATATGAAAGTGTTTGTATAGGAGCTACGGGACCTTATTGTTAATTTGAAATATATGCCCTCAACATAAATAAGTCCAGAAGGAGTGTACTCTTTTCTGTACACAACATTAGACGATTTGCAGTTCAGATTGCCCTAAGTTTAGGTTTAGAAGCTCTGTCCAGTAAGATTAAAAATGAAAGAAGTACTAGTAAAAAAAACGTCAAATGCTTCGCAGTTTTTCATAGAACATTTAGAAATAGAAGACATGGGATCGAAAATTTCGTTTTCAACCTTATTTATAGGCCTTATGCCTAAAATAATTACAGTTAAAAATTAATCACAAAATTTTATTTCTTTTTTTTTTCTTACTAACGACTTTGTTAAAATATGAAATCTAAGAATGGTGGTGCATTTGTTTGCAACCGTTTTACTGCATATCTTTGAACAATATAATATATTCAGCGCTTAACATGGAACAATTTTATATTTTCCATACACGTTGTATATATACGAATTGTACTTTGGGTTCCTTTCAACGATGCACTGTTTCCATTTCCATTAAAAATAGAAAAAGAAAATAAACCAACTCACTTGTAGCCTTTCTATAATAATTATATTCACTATTTATTGTGTCAAATGTTATATAAAAAAAAGTTTCCATGCTTATTACATGTACATATTTAGACTATTTTTATTCTCATGTAGTAATTACATGTCAACACATTTTTCTTTTTAACACCGGGTTCGATGCCAAGAATTTTTATCTATATCAAAATGGATAAGTACACCTTGCTTTCAAATAAGTGATCACAACCTTTTTTCCGTTCTTTTACACTAAAATCCGTTTTCATATATATTCAGAATATTTCAGTAATGACTTTTTATCCAATATTAAATGATTGTTTGTTGTTGGTATTGCTAAAAATTCCTATAGAAACTAAGATCCGCTAACCGTACCCACCATCCTACTCTCTTTTCTGCTACTTAACAACTGTTTAAAGAAAGCGAAAGTAGACTTTTAATTCAATTACGATAATTGCTATGCCAATGAGGGACTATATTCGGTAATGACCAATATTTGCCCCAGAAAATCAGACTTTGACGGACATATATTTAATTATGCTTTAAAACAGAGGGAGGGGATATCTGCAGACTTCAAAGCATTAAATATTTTCATCAGCCATGACGCCTTATGTTAGATATTGCATCAGGAAAATGTCCATGATTTATACAGAAAAGTTGCATATTTCGTCGATATTTTGAGCAGAAATCACCGTTCACAGATCCGTTCCAACGCAATCCTTTGATTTAATGTGTAGAGTGATTATATCAATGAAATATATGAATATTGTTCCATAGCAGTTCTGCGCTCTATCAATTTAATTGAAAAAATGGGGGAAAAAATGACGATTTTTTCCTCTCTCGTAAAAATAATACAAAATCCAAATACTTTGTTACGTCATAGAAACAACAATTGCCTGTACTCTACTTTGAACTATAATCAAGCTAGCTTGCAAAAAAAAAAATGTTAAAAAAATAATCTTCAAAATGTTAAAAAAAACATTTTCAAAAATGTTTTAATCACGTGGTTTTGTAATGTTTTTTAAACGATTTTAAAACATTCTAGCAAAATGTTCCAGCAAATGTTATGAGACCATTTTCCTAAAATGATACAAGAACATTTTTGCAAATGTTAAATTCACGTGATTTTGTATGGTTTTTAAAACGTTTTTAAAACATTTTACTGAAATGTCGCAATGGCATCTCTTTCCTGAAATATCACTAGACGTTTTCAATAATGACATGAGAACATCATTTTGTATGATTTTAAGAGCGTTTTTAAAACATTTAATCTTAATTATAACTCTAAAAGAATAAATCACAACTGAATAAATTCATTTTTTTACCAATTTTAATACAAACCCTTATGCAATATGCAAAACACATTTTAATTCCATTTCCGGTACAAGTTCTGAGTATTGTTTTAACCCAACAGGTTTTTTTTTTTTTTTTAAATCCATTCACTGAATTTAAAAACAACAAAATCACATAAGTCCTTCCCACTAGAAAGAATAACCAGGCCTAGATCACTGATATCATTTAGGATCCCACAAAAAGCATGTATCTACATGTACATATGTAGGTTCCACAGAGCGGCGGATCTAGCTATTATGTACATGGAATTGCACACATAAACTTCACAAGAAGTCTGTCCTAGGAAAGAATTGAACAAGTCGCTCGATCTTTTCTGTAAAGCAGAATCTGTAAACATAGAGTTTAAGTCATCGGTCTACTTAAGATCTTTAAATGATGAAAATATACGAAAACATTTTTTAATGAACTCATAAAATCACAAGAACTTTTCCCATTTACATTTATGAAACGAATTAGAGTTGTTGCTTGTTCATACCTGTAACACAATAATATTATTGAAGAGCAATGATACATGTATTTACCTACAAAAAATTGCCTTTGTCAGTTAGAGGCGGTTCTTTCAAATGTAGCAATTCGAATGAAATTCAAGTCTGTTGCTGGAAATGTCATTTAACTGCAATATGATTTCACGTTTCAATAAGATATTTTGAATTATGATCAACATAAGACAAGGAGGTATATTTGGTGTTGCCTAAAGTATTCAATTTATAATAGCTTTGTCTTTGCTACACATATGCATACAAAAATAAAATGATGTACTGGTAATATAAAGGTTATTTTTAAAAATTATCTTTTGAAATCTCTGATGAAAGTATACTCACATGCAGATGTTAATAATCCGGCGCTCATTCTCCAGGCTTATATGATGCAAAAATCTTGTTTGAAAATCAGCGACAAGAAAACGCGCACATCCTGTTTACCAGAATTCAAATTTTGGCCTAGATAAGCTACAAACCACTAAACTCTCTAATATGTTTTGTTAATTAAGATTTTTCATATATAATTCAGCACATTCCAAAAAATTTTCAAAATATGACTTTTGTAGTGTGCAAAAATATACATATAAATTATCACATTATAGCCAGTTTATTATATGAAGAGTAGCAGGCGCATTGTGATCAGTGAATTTTTTATAACTTGCGTGGGATTTAATGACAAATTTTCATGTAATAATATGGTTTGATGTAGTTTAAAGCTTTCCGAAATTTTAAAATCCCAAATCATTTCTTTAAGGTAATTTGAAGATTTCTTACTTTAATTAGTTTCTGCCTCCTTTTTTGTAGCCTTAACTGTGCTACATGATTGGTCACTGGTAAGGAAAACAAATCTTTTGTCACCTTTGATATTTATTTAACAAAAGCCTTGATCTAAAGAGGAAGATTATTAAATTTTCCCCCAATATATTCACTTTACTAAACTTTCATCCACTATTGTGGCCCAGGCAGGTAGGTTAAGGCTTCCCGTAGAATATCACAGTGCAGTCTGTGCCTTCACATCTCTGAACTACCAAAATATGGCATCATAATGGAAAATGACGTCAAGTCACTGCAAACTTGAGGTTTTATAACGTGGAGAGTGTCATGAACTTTACACTTTATTTCAAACTGCATGTAAAATGCTAGATAGCTATTGCAAATTCACGGTTCGTTAAAGGTTTTTTTTTTAAGTCTTATATGTCCGAATATTTTAAATATACACCGCTTACCTACCCTTGATTGAAATTCAGCATGTTCAAAATGCTTATGAAAAATATACTTTTGAAAAGTACTCTGTTTTATAGCCGTGGTTGAAGGTAGAATTTATTTTGCGTGTATAAAAGAGTCTGGCGCAGGTGATTATTTATCAAAATGTTAATAATTATTGGGTTAATCAGCTGCGCCGAAGTGATTTATATGAAACACTTATAAAATTATAAATGACCGTCACGTGATCAACAAAGTCATGTGATATCTTAACAAATATGTTAACATATAGCCGAGGAAACCCTCCATATAAATTTGAAGTACCTAACTTCAATACTTAAAAATTAAAACCAAAATCGACCTTGCAATGACATATTATGTTTTGAGAGCATTTTAAAGCTTCGGAAAGCCTTAACATACATGTAGCTGCGCACACTATCATCAGAGGTCATGATTTGCATAAACTTGGATGTATAGTACTATTTACCTACGTTTTATACCTTTTCTGGCGCAGTGGTAATTGAGATTTGTTTAATTTATCAAGACATCAAATTTTCAAAATTTTTTCAATTATCCCCTTTTAAAAGAGGAGGTGGTCCCTCCTGTTCTTTCTGTGAAGTAAAAACATCTTTGTGAACAGGTGATAAAAGAGATAATATATTTTAATTGATACTAATGTTATTTTTATATATCAATGGAATGTCAGCGAGACCTAAGTGATAAAGGTGTTTTGTCAGCTTTAACTAATGGTTTTGAAATTAATGTTTTGAAAACATGTCTTATCTAACAAATAATTTGTTAACATAACTTGATTTTTTAAATCAGTCACTTTTCGTAAACTTCCAATCACATTTTAGTTAGCTGAATGGCAAAGCTTCATCCTGTGTTTCCTTTTATCTGTCAATATTTATTCCAGAATGTTAGTGAACAAAATTGATCTCCGGTCTTAAATAAAATAGTGTATATACTGACACGCCTGAGAAACCCAATATTCTATTTTTAAGGGAAAATTCGCTTATATTTCTTTTCCACTAAAAAAGCAAGAACATCTTCAAGTAAGCGTAGTCGGTAATTTAACGGTTGAATGATTTTTATTCCGTTACACCGATCACGGTAGATCAGTCGGTAGAGCGCTCGCTCCGTGATCGGAAGGTCGTGAGCTCGAATCTCGACCGCGACTGTCCTAAGTCGATAAAAAATGGGTAGCAACTGCTCCTTCGCCATGCACCCGACACTTCAAGTGAAAGTTGCGGGTCCTTCGAATGAGACCCTAAAAACCGAGGCCCAGTGTCACGACAGGCGTTGGCACGATAAAGATCCCTCACTGCTCAATTTCCCTGAGTGCAAATAAAGGTCTAAATTTGAGGTCCTCACTGGTATATGGTGACGTCTCTATATGAGTGAAAAATTCTCGAATGGGACGTAAAACAACTTACAATCAATTAATCAATCCATCCCGTTACCGTACCAAAGTCCGGGTCCGACTTTACGGGAACCATACTTTGTCCGCTTAACCAAAAAACTGGCTATAATCCGGATGTAAAAGACTTCAATTAATTTGATTCTGTTCACCAAAAGCATTGCAACAATAATCCGAAGAAATATCTTCGTTTCTTTTCTCACGTGTACGTCTTGTCATGATCGGATGAACGAGAAATTTGTAGACATTTCAGTCTGAAAATAATGGCCACAAAATTTGTATGAAAAGTATCTGTCAACATTTGACTTTACGATAGATTGTATTTGCTAACAAAGTCATTGTATAGATCATAAAATTTGCGAAATGTTGATTTTAATCGAGACTGCTTATATCCTTATATCATCAGCTTGTTTGTCAATGGCTTGCATCATTTAAGAAATTGTTAGTATGTAGAACATACTCTAGCAAATCGACTCAATTGGGAGACATAAACTCCGTATGCTGGTAATAATGGTATATTGCTCCATAAAAAAGAGAAATTGACGATAAAAAAGTTGAAGTCATCAGGTTTATCATACAAGTCTAGTTGTTAGTTTGCCATCAATGACTTTCTCTTGTAAAATAATCGAATATTCAAATGTTGAACAAAGCAAGTTTTATATACTACCAAAAGAAAATCATAAAACTAAAAACAAAAACAAAAACAAAATAAATGTATATTCCTTGCCTTTAGGCATCGTACATGTGTGAGATGTAAAACCATGATAATCTCAGTTTCCATTCGTTGATAACTACCATAAAATCTATATCTAATATCACAAAAGAGAGAATATAACAAATACCTTTACAATATTTAAGAAATATATATATTTTTTCTTACCGTAGGCTGTGGAAACCGCAAGGATTCCAAAGAGAATGCACACAACACACATGTCTGTACAAAAACGCAGTTTAAACAAGGAAGTAAATTTTACTGAAGGAGAGTATTAATCCTTTCTCAACAGCAAGTGAATATTGCTCTCAGGAAAAAAAAAACAATCGTGCAAGATGTACTAAATACCTTAGGAAACGATGTTTCAGCATCCAAGGAAAAAAAATGAGGCAGGATCGAAGCAAACTGAATGAATTAGCATGAGATTTAGCAGAAGGACTTAAATTCACAGATTATTTTGCTGGGTTTTTTTTCCTGGCATTAACAGGGAATTTTTTATCGAATGAAATTCAAATTTGCTATTCCATTTGTTATATTGATCTTTAACATGATTTGTTTTTCGCAATTTTGCCAAAAAAAAAAAAAATGCCACTTCATTTTAGGGAGCACTGGTCATGAAAATAAAAGGAGGATAAAGATGGAAACATATTTACCTTCATGCTTATAAACTTGTCTTATCCAAATGATAGTATTCCGAAATCTGTTTTATAACAATGTAAATTTTAAGTCCCTTCAAAAAATTTCAATTGAATTAAATATTGCCTAAATGCAAACATTGTCTAATGAGGGCAATTTTTATGCATGAGACAAGTTTCATTCATTATTCATGTTTTATTTTGATTTTCTTATGCAGGTCATTTTTTTTTTTAAATTCTGTCGGTTAAAACTACTGATGCATAGCTAACTTCCCCCTTTCTTACAGCGAATATTTCATCAAATATTACATCACAAAATGCATCCTTTATGTCTTATCACTGACTTCAAGGTAAATCCAAAACGTATGTGTATCTTATCCTGTGCATGCTATCCCTACCATACCTATGTAAATCATTAAAAAACACACAAGTTTAATCGGTAGAAATAAACATTTTTTTTTACATAGTTATTTCCATTGTCTGTAAATGTAATCCCAAACTTGCAAGCATAGTCTAATCAATTTAGTATTCTATCCTAAAGAAACTGCAACGGAATTAATTTCTTCAGCAGCAGTCTCTATCATCCTTCCATTATATTATATCAAAAGTAGAAGAAATTCTAATCAGTCAAAATTGATAATTTTGCTATTATATTATAATGGTATTTACATTAACTGAGATGGCATCCCAGACTGTCATAGTCGCAACGACGGTTTTAAAATCCTACTAAAGTCGATCATAGGTGTGTAGCAACCTCTAATGATAAAACGCCGCTTAATGATACAAATGTCATTAAGCGTTGCAATTGTAACGCTTAATGCCATAAATTATTGCAATAATAGCTGACATTCTCAACTGCTAATGCTAAATCGCCGCTTAATGATAGAATTATATCATTAAGCGTCACAAATGCAGAGCAACACTGACGCTTAATGAAACAAGCAAATATCGACATAATCGACGACTACTGATACACACTAGTGTATCATTAAGCGTTGCAGTTGCAACCTTTAATGATAAAAAAAAAAATCACCCCCACCCCCAAATCCGGGATCTTGTCATGCATTGTTTTTTGTGTGAATATGTGATTTTTTTAATTATTATTTTTTTTCCTATATTTTTCATTTCTAACAGATCTTTACTGGTGAGATATTTTATCAGCACCCCCTCTCCCTTCTGACAAAACTGGATACTTTGGATCTTATACATTTCAATTCTAGTGAATTTTCTTGTAATTGTCATCTCTCTTTGGCATATCTAATGTATTCTCAAAATAAGATTTACAGTTTAAATACTTCGAGCATGTTTAGAATGTATAGTTTTGGAAAGTATAATTACTATGATTTACTGCTGAAAAAGGAGTTTAAATTAAGAAATGTACTCTCAGGACAAGATCGTAAAATGAAAAATATACCAGTGAATCAGCAAATACTCTGCATCATGGATATGTATGTTTAATGTGCTAAGAAGAATGAACATCGGGATCGATCCTACAGTGGTGACAGGTCACGGTGCAGTGGTCAGGTGAACAAAAAGTATATGCAAAATACTTTTTTTTATTTAAAAGAACATAGGCAACGCACATGGACATATACTTTACAATATACCTTTTCCACTGATAATTTTCCTAAGATAAATGAATTAATTTAAATGCAGAGAATAACTACCAACAGAGACTTTTTACTTTATCGCAAAATAATGAATGAGTATGAAAACAATACTTTAATAATATGTACTTTTTTAATCTGTGTAAAAATTGTTCAAGAAGCATGAAAGAAATAGTTTACAATCATATTTTATAAAGATGTCATGTTCTAAATCTTGAATTTACTACGTGGGAGTAAATACAACATTACAACATGACAACAGCTGTCGTGTTCTAATTTTATATTTAAATGTACTCCCAGTCGCCCTCATGACGCAGTGGTTAGAGTTGATCCTTACGTCGCGGGTTCGAATCCCACTGTTGGACGTGGAGATCGGTCCTTCGGATGAGACCGTATAAACCGTGGTCCCGTGTCGCAGTAGGTGTTTGTAGCTCTCCACCGGCAAGTGGTGGCGTCTTCATATGAGTGAAAAATTCTCGAGAGGGACGTTAAACAACATACAAACAAACAAACATGTTCTCCCAAACGGTAAATTTAAAATTAACAATGCAGAGAAAGGATTTAAAAAGAAATCGCGATAGCAACTTCTCGGGCCTTTCCGACTAGCGGAAAAAAACAATCTCGAATGTATTACGTAGACACCATGACAACCCCCCTTTTCACAAACTTTGAAGTAAGTGTTGGAAGATTTCTTATCTGTGGAGCATGGAGTTTAACTTCATTGAATGTAAAGATATTACCTAAATTATACCACAGAATAAACAGGAAGATTTATAAATTTTTAACATCCGGTGATGTTAATACATTCGAGATTGTTTTTCCGACCTCTGACGGAAAGACCCGAGAAGATTCGATTGTTTTTCCGACCTTTGACGGAAATGCCCGAGAAGATTCGATTGAAAGAAATCGCTATAATCGAGCCTAACCCGATGTAAATTAAATGATCCCAACTGGAAATACATTCAACAATTTCAATTTCCCAATAAAAAAACTGTTTGGTTGCAATATATTTACAAACAATTTTAATTTATTAAGCAAGTTGATTTCTCCTTGTTAACTGCATCAGAATGACAAACTTGCTGTTTTAATTTTAAGTTGATTTTATCGGGTTAATTTCTTTCGAGATTAGTGCAAACTTGAACCTTAGAATTTTTCTCAAATTTTGTAATTCAAATCAAGTTAAAAAAAGATTTTCAAACATTTGTTTTGTATAAGTAAAAAAAAGCCCTTCATTTAATGTCTTCTTTTATATTATAAAATTGGAAGAGAAATAATTTAACGCCTTTCAGAAAACTATCGAACAATCATACTTTTTTCGAATGTAGCATGCTTAGATTTGCATGATATACTAGTATATCTTTTTCTTTTCTTTTTTTTTTTTTTTTTTTTTTTTTTGTCGGATGGCAGTAAAAATCAAAACAAGCGAGTTTTTTGGTTTGTAGAGACGACTATAAAGGGTAAGGAGGTGGATAAAACATACAGATTGGTTTAAAATGTGTCTAGAATTAGGCAGTGTAATGTATTTGATTGACCAATGCTGGAAAGTGGAGAAATGCTCCACAACCGTGTGCAGAAAATTTTGCGCCGTTAATTGCGCATTATTTACATAAAAGGATCTGTACCGTCATGGTTAAAGACTGCAATATAACAGCATAACGCTAGAGTTCTGCAGATACAACAAATACTGAAATTTAAATACATATGCTAAGATGATGCCATAATTTATTATACTCGCCTATAAGTAGGCTTTTTGGGAGTTGAATTTTGAACAAAAGTCTAGGTCCGACTTAAAGAGTGAGTCCTAGAAAATTTATTTTCTTTTTCCTAAAGAAGAAATTTATTAGTATTGTAACAACTCGTTTATAAAGGTTGGAACTTAATCTGATGCAGGAAATGAAGATCTAAGGTTACCACATTTACAATTAAAACACTAGTATTTAGAGAATTAAATGATCTTGTACTTGCTAAAATGCCCCCAAAATATACTTTGAAACGCTCATAAATACAGTAGATTGTTTATCTGAAATTGGCTACAGATTCTAGCAAAATACCACCGACTTATAAGCGGGTCAATGACTAATTCTTCCGAATTTACCTGAAAAAATACAACCAACTTATAAGCGGATACGACTTACAGGCGAGTATAAATGATATACCGCAATGGATCGTTATTTACTGACAATTGCAGTAGAGACAGACTGAAATCTTTCTACTTAAGAATAGAATTAACCACGTTTGAATAGTACAATCCTTTGATATGCGTGGACTTTCGGTATATAAGGCGTGCCATTCTCGGCGCTACATAATTAGATCTTAGATCGATTCCCCTTGGTCACTAGCTCATCTGATTCAATACACATAAGTAGCACAAATGCTAGTAAAGAAAGAAACACAGAAGTGTTTGAACATTTTCTGTGTGCTGTCTAGTTGGCAAAAATAAGCACTAGTTAGAGTTCTTATTGCAATGACATTTATTTAATTTTCATTTTGTTTTTATCGATATCAATAAACAATACCTCGCATGGAAATACTTACTTTAGGACCCTGGGTAGCACATGTAAATTTGGATGATAAAAAAAATTACCTAGGTTGCATATAAGGCAAGTCTGTGGCAAAATTTACAAAGTAAAAGGGAGGGCCTCCAAAAAAGGAGAATAAAAAATCCCTAATCTTCCCCAAGATCCTAAAGAAATATATAACTTAACCAACACTATATAAAATATTTCGAAGATAACATTTTAAATAATAACCCCCACCCCCACCCCATCCCGACACATACACACATACTGCGTCTCATTACTTCTCCCAAAATTGAACACTTCCATTAAACTACAGCGTAGTCTGATCGGCATATTTTTTTTTCTTTTGAATTTTGATGAGAAAGTCGATGATGTTACATTGGACGACAAACTGAAATTTAGACAGTTTTTTCACGGCTGACGTCAAATAGCGGACATGCTTTTTTTTAAGCTTTGGCCCCGGGGGAGGGGGTTAAATAATTTCTTTCTGTTCTGAAATTCTTTCATCTTGAGATTTAAACAATATTTTCTTTTAAGATTGATTTCAACCAAAGTATATTATTGCAAATGACATGAGTTATTCCCGCATTTTTCATAGTGCTATTTGATTAACGAATAAAGCATAAATGAACCTTTTTCTCAAAACAATATATATTATTCAATGTATTACATTGTATTTTTTCTGTTATGTATCCTTAAACATAAGTTGTCAATATTGATGTCTCTCTTTTTCGAAATTTGGAGAAATGGAGCAGATTAAAAATACAATAGTGAAAATTATAAATTTATTTCTCGATATGTATATCTGAAATGTGTTAGGCTGTATCAAATCTAAAATACAAAATTTCGATAAAAAATATTCAAATATATTATATATATTTTAGGTTGACTATTCAAATCGTTGTATCAAATTAAAAGGAACTTGCTGGTTTCTGTATTTTCAGCAAAAAAAAAAAAAAAAAAAAAAAAAAAAAAAAATAGATTTTAGAAGGATTTGGATATCATTTCATTTATCTCTTTGTCTGTATCTCTTTCTCTCTGACTGTCTGTCTTTTAAACATCCGGAGCTTAAAGAAGTTCCCTTGACTAGCTAGAAAACATAGTAAAACTCCAATAATTACCATTTATATAGCACAAGGGCATATATAAATGTTTTGGCAAGTGATATCTCATTGTTCAGGAAAGATGGACCTGTGTTTCTCCTAGATGTTGCAAGCCATTTCTAAATTTTATATCATTAAAGGTTGCAACTGCAACGCTTAATGATACACTAGTGTGTATCATTAGTCGTCGATTATGTCGTTATTTGCTTGTTTCATTAAGTGTCAGTGTTCCTCTGCATTTGTGACGCTTAATGATATAATTCTATCATTAAGCGGCGATTTAGCATTAGCGGTTGAGAATGTCAGCTATTAATGTAATAATTTATGGCATTAAGCGCTGCAATTGCAACGCTTAATGATATTTGCATCATTAAGCGGCGTTTTATCATTAGAGGTTGCTACAATGCTTCACGCCTGCATAACGCGCTTCATGAAATATGCCGGCATGAAGCGTCGTAGTTCATGTCCACATGAGTTCTCAAAAAAAAAAAAAAAAAAAAAAAAAAACTCATTTCTTTAAAATATCGTACTGGTAGGAAACAAGAACAGAAAACCTGACAATCAATATTTTTCGGAATATGCTCGCAATTATTTACATTTGACGGGTGCTTCAGTGGTCGGCTATAGCTGGTCTCAAAAATATCCACACATATTAATAAACTAATGGATATACTAGTATTTGTTCTTTCTTTAAGTTTGAAGTATAACTTGCGTGCCTTTCGGATAAGACTTAAAAAAGCTCGGTCATGTTTTATGAGAAATGATGACATGATGAAAATCGCATACATCTCAATTACCACGAGTTTTCAGTAAAAGCTATTTACCGTCATACATTGACTCCTATTATAATGAAACAATCTTGCAAAGGACATAAAAAACAAATCAAACAATCATACATGTAATACGCTTATTTCAAAGGACACACCAGGGTTCTTCACATTCTCAATTTGCCATGATTGCTATAGAAGATTATAAAAGATTCTACGCGACCTGTTTTTTTTTTTTTATTATGAGTATTATTATGTATTTTGATGATGAATTATTTGATTTTTAATGTAATATCAGCCAATTGTTTCTCGGTACCAGAATGATATCATTTCTCTGTATTAATTTGCCTTTTCTCTCAAGATGCATATAATACAAAACCGAAGAGAAATTATTTTTCACACAGGCAGATTAAGCATGAAAAACAAAAATATTGGTACCTACATGTTATAACAAACATTCATAAAGAATGAAGTTACCCATGATTATATACTTAGATTAAATACCCAGTAGCTTTTGACATTGAACGCACACTGTGGTATTTAAATGAAGTAAACGGTCCACTAATTTTGACAAGCCCATACTTGACCATAATAATTAAATCCGAAGTAAGTGTTCTTTTTTAATATGAAGACATCCATCTGTGTTGTTACAGGCATTTGAGGGTTTTAATGCATTAAGAGCATAACGTTACCTTCTCTAACAATGCTATTGTAGGCTTGTAAAAAAAAAATACTGTTGTGTTTGTTTCTGTCTGGTTTTTTTTTTTTTTTCGATGTTTGATTTTGTTTACTTGTTTCGTTTTTTTTTAATGCAAAGAATGTAATAAAAATGAACATTTTAAAAAAAATTAATAGATAAAATAAACATCCGACAAGATCTTAACGCTCCTGAAGAGAATGAATGATTAAAATGAATAAAATATATTTTAAACTAAAGTAATACATGTATAATGTTTCATTTAAATATTAAAGTTCACAATGAAGATGTTGGAGAATCTTCGATTAATACTTATGTAAGTGATGACTTACCATATCCCGACATAATATATATATATATATATGACAAATAATAACCATCAAATAACATATCAAAAACCCAGTAAACTTCATGTCAACAAGTTACTAACATTCAACCAGGAAGTAAAATATCTGATAAACAGACCAGAACTTCTTTTATTGACAATTTTAAATATCTGCCAAGCTGAAAAAATTCATAATTTTTCAATCCGCCAATAAATTTCCATTTTCACGTTAAGTAAACCGCAATCTTTAAGCAAGGGCGTGTATTGAACGACTTTTGAACGTTTAAATAAATAGGAGTGATATCAAGTAAGATTTAAGCTTGAAGAGCTTATCTTACTCATTAGACCATGTTTGATCTAATACAATATATGCTTAACAAATGAATACCCGAATTTACAATGAGACGATGAAGTTATCTTACAGAGGATGACGCCCCAGTTATACATACTAGTGTGCTTTGTAAGTGCGCAAGAGTAAGTTTTAATTATACATGTATGAGAGAGAGCGACGGAGGGGGGGGGGGTGTTTTTATTAAAATGTTTGTAATATGCATACATCAAAATTATTAAAAGACCTGGATATTTATACTTACAGTAACTGAAATATAAAGTAGAAAAGTTGGACTACTAGTATTTTATAAAAAAAAAAATTTATGTAAAAGTCCATGTCTTATCTTAAACTTTTATCAATGGAATGTGATTTATTCAATTTTATCCCAGAACTTTACACATGCGATGGCCAATAAAGAACATGTAATTGCTAATTCTACTCTTAAATCTAGGCCTGGGGGTGGGGTGGGGGGAGGTCCGGACTCCCCCAGGATTTTCAGCGTTAAATATTTAGAGCTATTAAATTATCTATGTTCAGGCCAAAAAAAGGCCTATGACAACCCTATCCCACTCCACCCAAAATTTTTCCTTTGGGAAACACAGCGTCCTCGAAAATTGGTATGGAAAATGTGTACCAAAAAATTTTATTTTCTGCTTGTCAAAAAATTGACAAGTCGAATATTTGTTTGATTTGTTATGGATCCCCTCCCCTCCCCACCTTGCTTCGGAAAAAAAATCTGGATCTCCACACGGTTTTATTTTATATATGCTAGATGAAATCCCGCGCAACCGCGGGGAATTGAATTTATACCACTACCGACAGAAAAATTCTGATAATATATATATTTGTATTGTAGTTTCTACTGACAGCCTACAGGTTTTAAGCAGGGAGAAATACTTTATTTATGAAGTAGATGTATGTCTCCCCCCCCCCCTTTTTTTTTTAACTCGAAACTAGCAATTTCATTAATTTACGTTCATATTGCGAAACCTGTTATACTATGTTATGGATATTGCATTTCAGATGCTCTTATTTCATTCCCTTCAAGGATAAAAGAAGCGAATATGCACATTTTACTGATATATTGATTTTATTATTTTTTTGAAGGGGGGGGGGGGTGAGTAAAATTCACAGTTACTTGAGTCATGGTTTATAAATAGCTATGTACCTTATTGATATGTAAAAAAATGTACTTTACTTTTTTACATATCAATAAGATACATACATTTTTATAAACAAAGAACCAAGTACCTGTGTAAAAGTTATCTTTTAATGCCCTATGAATAGGCCGAGCATTTGAAACAAAAGACTGTATTCAGAAAAAAAAAACTAGAATATATTGATTAAAGCACAAAATTTTACAGCTTTAATTTTGTTTAAACAGTACCTCATTCATTTATTTTCTCTTTTCATGTAAGCAAGATTATTACGAAGTACAAATTGTAGTTCGGATTCGTTGCCAAGATGCATACAAATTATTCTCACCGAAAAATTTATTAGGAAGACGTACTGCATGTATGTAATAGTCGTTCTATATATAAATATATTCACAACATATCGTGTTATCAATTATTTACCATAATTTCAATGACCATTCACACAAAAAGTTTTTCTTACTGTTCATGCAGGTATAATCACCTCGTTTTTCTTTTTAAGATCGGGATCGATGCTACCGTCAATATATATCATCTTGTATATAGTGTATTGTTAGAGGAGTGAGTAAGAACTCTTGTGCACCCGTTTCGGAGTTTACTTGCACAATTTATTAATTTATAAGTATAGATATTTTATTGAAATTGCTACGTTATTTTAAAATAATTTCTGATAATGGTACATGTCAATTTTAAACATTGTAATTTAAGTGAATCCAAAAATACTGAAATCCATTGCATTTTTCTTGGATAAGCCTCGTTTAATAAGTTCATATAAAATGTATAGAAATTAGGCAACAAATGAATTTCACTCGATCAATATATTTTATGTGAATCAGTTATTAAATTCCTACAGAATGACGATATTTGACAAAATTAATATGGAATCTTAACACATAATAGACGCATAATAGCTTCGGTATACATAGATACAGAACTGTAGCGTTATGGTCTTCAGCTATCGGACAAAAGAAAAATTCAATACAAGCAAGTTTAGTGGTCTTTAGAGACGAATATAAAGGGTAAGTAGATGGGTGAAATATACAGGGTGGTTTAAGAATGTATCTAGAATTAGGGAGGGAAACGTAGTCAATTAAACAATGCTGGATATTGGTGAAATTCTCCCCAACCGTGCGCAGAAAATCTTGCACCGTAAATTGCACCATATTTGCATTACGATCTGTAGTCTTATGGTCAAAGACTAATATAACATATAAAATCATTACGCTACAGTTCTGCAGCTATAGTATACACAAAAAGAATGCTTATATAAATGCTGATAAATGTCAAAAACTAATTTTGGTTTAAAAAAAACATCACTATTTTTGTATAATGTAATTAAATGCATTTTTTTTCGCATGTAGATATATAAGGGGTATAAGTATTGTAACAAAATGTACAAATTCTCTAATCTGCATGCGTGTTAATCACACACGAGAACAGACGAGTCCATTCTATTAGGTCGATTCATGTAGATGCAGTTCCATTCGAATAAAATAAGTATCAGTATTTTTTTAATAACGACGTCTTATCAACCTTTTCATTGATTGCAGTATATACTTTCGCTGGTACTTTGAATGTGGTCATACACGGCTTTGATCAGGAGGCGATATTCATCCTGAAAAAAATAAAATCATCATCAACATCCTTCATGAAATTGAGATTGTAAAATTAAAGGTAAATGATAATGAATAGTACATGATCTTTCATAAATTATGTTCCACATTGCACTATTTTGTTCAGAAATCTACCAGGTTATCAATCATTTAGTAAATATTTTAATTCTCTTTTTTTTCATTATTATTATTTTATTACATGTAACGTTATTCTTGCAATTTAGATGTTTGGTATTGATGAGAAAGAAAAAAATGTTCACTTTGGTTATTGTCTGATATATTGATGAAATAAAACAGAAATTCGCACGAATGAAATTTTCGCACATAGGCAGTCTCGCATAATTAAATGAAAATAAAGATCTCGTGTAAATAAAGTGATTTTACAGTAACACAAAGACCACCATAGTCGTCCTAATTTTTATCATGATTTTCTGACTTACAAGATTTGAACATAACTCTGGTCTTCTAACTTGTAATTGTCTGACAGCTGTGAAGACATCCACACTATCATCCATGTTAATCTGTTGTATCACATTATGTAGGGCACAGAAAACTCCGCACAGGGACGCCCCATCACTAGAGAAATAAAAAAAAAAAAAAAAAAATAAGTACATAGCAGTAAGAAATATTTCATAGTTTTATTTAATCAACAACATTTATATTTCTCATCAGATTATATCTAATACAGGTACATTTTTTCTATTTTTCACTATACCCTATTAACACTATATAAGTACACTTTATTGAACTTAGCATACACAGTATTTGAAATTTCAAGTTGTAACTAAAATATTTTTGATAAACATAGAAACAATCTATATTTGAACACGATAAGCAATAATCATTTTAATATTATAAACAAAATAAGAAAACAGAAGACCTGCTGACAACTGTGATAGGGTTTTCCGTTTCAACGCCTAGTGTGGCAGAAACTAGACTCCGAAGTTGAGAAGTGTCCAGAGTTGTCCCTGAAGTTTTTATGCTGACTTTTGGTTCAATTATTGTTATGGGATGAGCCTCCATTTCACTCTAAGAAAATATTCACATGATGTGACAAATATGGTAAAGATGTTATTTAAAAGAAATTAGAATTATTGACTAAGGAGAAGAATTACTTCTAAACAGAAAAAAAAAAACAAATTTGAGAATACATATGTTTAACAAACAAACAGTTCTTTTTCTTTTTTACATTTTGATGCAGGATGTGAACAACAGTGGTGTTGAAGTCATTTCCGGATTTTGATTGACAGTGGATGGTGAAAGGAGGAATTGTCTTGGAGGAGGAGGGGCTTGGAAACCACGCCTTACTCTTCAGAAAAAAAAGTATTGCGTAATATACACATGCACGATCAACAAACTAAAAAAAAAAATGAAGACTCTATGGTCAAAAGGCATTATGTATCTATAATGTTGATTTTTATTTAAAATAGTCCATCGAGAAACGTATTTTTTTTTTTAAATACATCTGTATATGTATTTCGTACACATTGTATATTTGAAGAAGATTTTTTTGAAAAATGCTTTTGCATTTCAAAAAGAAGAAAAAGAAAAAGAAAGCCGTTGCCTATTCACAAAATAGAAGTCATGAATTACAACGAAACATAGTCTAAAATAGAAGGAAATAAAAGAATATGTCAACTTTAGTCAATTAAATATCACACCGAGTCGATCTGGTTCAGGGGATCCATACAGACGAGAGTGTCGGACTCATGATCTGTGAGCAGCCGTAGAAAGTCTATAACGTCTTCTTCCTTCGGATATTGCGTTACAATAAATGCATTATTCTTGTTGTATGACTACAAAACAATAGAAAAAAAAAAACTTTATATTTCATTGTTGGTTAGGTAACATAGAGATTTAGAGAATCTTAATCAAACAACTCTATGCTATGTACACATTAAGAACATAAATCCTTCTGGTAGTCAGAGAGACGGAACGTAACTACAACTATGGACTTTTTAATATTCATTAAAAAGTGAACATTTTCATTTTTTTTTTTAATACATATTTTCTTCATTGAATACTTACTGGAGCGATGATGGCGTTAATAAAATTCCCCCTTTTAGGCACAACAGAAGAAAGATGTACGCTATATTTATCCACTGATGAAATACAAAAGAATAGATTTAAATAGATATCTTTTACACGTTTGTAAATTGTAAAGAAGATAAAATGCCAACCCTACATCGGTAATGCTGAAATCAATTTCTCATCAATCTTCAGTATATATATAAAAAAGTATTTCTTTTGGGTAAACTAACTTCCAAATTACTAAAAAAAAAAGAAATCAGTGTGAAATATATGCATTTCATAAAATTTACTTACAGGGCAATACACCGTTGAAATAAATGTCTCCACAGCTTTCCTTGGCTAGCTTGAAGTCTGCGTCGCTGTATGTGGGTCGTATCTTCATCAGAAGCTGATTTAACAAGCAAAAGAAGAAAGTTATCAATACCGTAATATAAATACATTTTTTTTAATTTTACTTTTTTTCAGCATCTTTACACCAAGAATAAGAAAGAGTTAATGTCCCAAAAGGTAATAGCAAGGTTGAAATAAAGTCTGTCAGACTGACAAGCAAAAGCGTATTCCATCCAAAACTGATCATCAAGTTGAAGGAGTTACGCTTAAAGAAGTGTACATTCTTAAAAAAAAAAATACTTTTGGGGTGTTGTTGAAAGTAATTGTTCATAGATATTTTTAATTTTTTAACGTTACTTTTTCAAAAGCAAAATTTTCAATGGTAAAGACAAGTAAAAAAAAAAAAAGCAAAAATCTTTTCTTTTTTTTTAATCGGGAAAAACAACATTTATCTCAAACACTGAGTATTCCTTCCTTCAGTCTAAATAGAAAAAAAATCTCCCAGATCAAAAGGGTACTGAACCTGTTTTCACTATGAACTTTTTTCAATTGCATCAACAAAGTATTTCATTTTTCTACCTCCTTAGGGGACTTATCCTGTACCAGAGAAGCAATACACATTGTCAATAGTGCATTCAAATTTTACAGTTCTGACTTACAGAAATGGCAATGATGTTAATGTTTTACAAGAAGAAATAAATGTACGGTCTTTCTTTTTACCTCATCGGAGTTGCTTATTCTGCTTTTACAAGAAGCAATACAGTAGCACATTTAATAGAACTGGACAATTTCGATATAGATAAATAAACATTAAGTGAATGACCCTCAGAAGCTAGAAACCTTTTTATGATGTTGAAGTGAGCACCTTGAAGAATTAGGTTTTTAAATTATCTTTGGACATGGAGATGTTTGTTAATGAATTTTCTAACTAAAAACTTTTTGTTCCAAGGATTATTCATTTAAGTTTGATTGAATAAATCTGCTAATCCTACATGTAACCCCTTGCCGCAGTATAAAAAATAATCAGTGATGCTGAGCAACCATTGTTTGTGCAGTGATGTGCCTAATTGTGCAGTTCTGATTTGGAGACATAAAAGAAATTAATCATTTGTGATTCAAAGTCCTTTAATTCAATGGAAGTTGAAGAGTACTATGTGATTTATGATTTGTGATTCAAAGGCCTTATTTTTTTCCCCCAATTATCAAAAAGGCGCTATTTTTAAAATTTAGTTTCCAAGCAATCACAAAAAATATGTACCTGAAATTCCTTTTGAAGTGCACTCTGATTGGCTGGTTTGTCAGTTCTCTTGGTTTCAGCCGTTTTAGTAAATTCATCAACGGTGATGCTGTTAACCGGGGATTTAAATATTTCATTTAAAGCAAGAAAAATGGTCATATACTGCTCCTGCAAAAATAATTAAAATATACATTATTAACAAGGACACCGCAAGGCGGAGCATCTCCTTGCGAAAGAGCACATCTATAAATCATGGCAGCATTCGAGCCCGATGCAAATTACGTCACTTCCTCTACGCACACTTCAATTACGCATAAAGGAACAAACTAACGCACCCTCACACACACAACAGCACGTTATTAAACCCCCTGCCTTTTCGTTAATACGGGATCTTGTTTTATACGGTCTTATTAGAAGGACTGTCTCCACGTCTCGCAGTGGGACTGGAAAAAGTAAGGAACAACTTACTCCGCGACTCTAGAGCCAACGCTCTAACAACCGAGCCACGCAGGCGACTGAATTCAATACTGAAAAATTTATTGTTTGACATTTTTGAGGTTGATAAGGAAAATAAGAATAGATGAGAAACATAACAAGGGCATCGCGAAGCGGAGCATCCCCTAGCAAAAGAACATTTTTATACAGTTAATTCAATGGAGCATTCTAAGACATCGAGACATCGATCCTCATGCAAATTACGTAATTTTCGTTACGCATCAAAGGTCAAATAACGTCCGTTTCGCACAAATAGACAACTCACACACACACACACACATACACACACACACACACACACACACACACACACAAGCGCGTAACTATGTCCCCTCCAACTACGCTGCGCAGGGATAATAAGAGAAACAATATGAACAAAATAATTGTAAAAGAGAGACTAACATATGTTTGGACCATATTCATTCTGTTTTCTCTCATCTTTTTGACATATTCTGCTATATTGACTTTCCCTGTCCTTCTTCCAATCTGGTTAAGTACGTCGAATGCTATGTATGTCCCCGTCCTTCCTATACCGGCACTAAAGTAAGGAAAATTTTAAGAAGACAGATAGGTATAATGTTTGTTTCACACTTAAACCGATGTCAGTAAAGCTTGTCTAAATCACATTGTGGTTTTTGAGTATCAAAGCTTCAAATTAAAAAAAGAAATCCTTCCATTGAAATAACTTTTAGAAATATTTTTGTAATATGTCAAATACAACACACCATTAAATCAAACCTTTGAAATTATTTGTGATTTTGTATTGCATTTCTTCTTACCTGCAGTGCACAACTGTTGGGGAGTTTCTCTGACTGGCTTCTGTCCTGGTCACATGATCAAGGAAAATAACAACACCAAGGGGGTCTGGGGTACCGTGGTCTGGCCAAGCAGTATAATGGTACTGGGTTACTAGACGCTTGCTCTTCGTCTAAAACAATGTAAAATATTTCGAGTAACTAAGTCTAGTATTCCTAATAAGGGCTCTAATTGGCGACTGATTTAGTCGCCATAGCGCCTAAAAAAATTTATTTGCGCCTAAATTTTTCCCATAAATCGCCAAATTGGCGACCATTTAAATTGACTTATCGATCGTAAAATCCGGAAATTATCACATATAAACAACTTTTCTGAAAAAGCGAAATGAAATTCAAAAGAAGAGGAAATAATTTTTAGCAATGGACATGTCGTGTTTTCTTCGGCACATCAATGGTCCCAATATTCTATTAACTTTTAAAGTTGGCGTCTTCGAAAAATTGCCTAGCGACTAAATATTTGCATTAGCGACTAATTTTTTTCTTATAAGGCGCCAGTTGGCGCCTAAATTTTAGAGGCCATTGAGGCCTGCTAATGTATTTCAATTTCTTGGGATTGATTAATCGCTACGGAAAGATAAAAGAACTTGTAAAATATTTTGGAAAAAAAAAAGAATATTATTGAATTTCGCATCTAGCTTTCAATACTTTTAGCTAGAAGTATTTAGGGCAAAAGGGTACATGCTACAATAAAAAAAAATCCGGATGCATACATGTAGATTATCATGCATATTTTGACTTATTTTTAGAAATTTTGCCAATAAAATGTTTCTTATATTATTTATTTATTTATTTCGACCTTTTAAGTTATTATTCTTTCTTCCTTGTGTTATTACTTTCATAAATACGCATATCTGCCTTATAGGATATTACTGGGATTTATCGAATGAGAAATAAAACGTTACTCTGCTTAAATTATTTTGCTTACTTAATCCTGTCGACTGCATACAGTAATGAACCGGGTCTTAAAATATAAAATCTCAGCATTTTATCAATTATTTAAGACATGAATTTGGATAATTTATTGGAGAAGTTATTTCTAATGGCGAGCGTTTTGGCTATAAAGAAAATTTCATAGAAAGATCTAGTCTCACCCATCATAAGCAAAAATAACAACCTCCTATTAAACATTACATATCGCTTTACTGGGTTGAAGCTTCTTAAGGTCTCTAACTATCATGCGACATTCCTAAAAATTCCTAAATCAATTAATGAGGGAAAAAAACGTCATGGTGAAATAATTTTTCTTTATAAACTTACCTCTTTATGGTATACTGTAAACTTCCGAATTATGTAGAATGCATAGTCTTTTTCTTCCATCATTTTAACCGACACATTTCCATAGCTAATGTGTTTGTTTGCATCTGGCCAATACTTGGTACATTTTGTCTTTTAGTTGATAAAGAAATAATTAAAAGGGAAACACACTTCAAATTAGATTATTTTTTTTTTGCATATTACACCTGTATTGTAAATGTTATGAGTATGTTAATATTAAAATACAAATTAATTTCAAATGCACTTTACTTTAGTCCCTTCCTTAAGGTTGGTCAACATAACAATGGTTGTCACGTGTTCTTGCCAAATCATTATCCAGAAATCAACAACTGTGTTTTGTCTCGGTCCTAAAGATAACACATGAACATTGATATTATTGATATCATTTTTGACAGATTGTGAAAGTAAGCCGTCAAATTTTACATGTAAACAAAAGGTTTGTTTATTTTATATCAAGTTTGTACCTTGCGTGGCAATATATTGCTTATCTTTTTCTGAACCCTGGAGTTAAAAAAAAACACTATATGTCTTTAATATCTTAATCTATAATATGGTCAAATATATAATACATGTATGAGAATATTTCACTCAGACTGAGCAAAATTGCACAACTTAAAAATAAATTACAGAACAAGCTTAACACATATTTTTTTTTATTCCCTGGATTTTGAATACAAGGTGATTATGTTTTGTCAATGATCGATAGGTTTCGTGAGAGAATATTCATATAATTTTTCTGATATAAAAATTCTGATATACTTCTATGTAATTGGCGTTTATGTAATCTGATCCAGTCCCTGACTTCAATTTAACTCGTGAATGGTCATCTGGATAAAAGGAAACACTTACAGTTTAAGTATTTAAGTATACGTTTGGCATAAATACAAAGCAGATAACGTTTGAGTAATTTTAAGTTAGTTCACATTACGTTTAAAAAAAAGGTTGATAGCAGAGGCGAAATAAAAATAAACTGTATTTATTGTTATCGCTATAAACAATCTGTATTCACTCTTTCTTGATCGGTTAATACTTACAGGGAAAAGTTGTCTTAAATCTATTTTTAACCATATTATCTTCGCTCTTTCCAGCGTCGCACTTGTATCGTTCACCGTACGGTAATGTCTGTAAGTATATTTTAAGAAGACGCCATGAACGTATCATCTTTGTTCATACTTTAGGCATTTTTATTTCATGCATTTCCCTTGTACTTTCTCCTTAGAAAACGAAATTTACAATCTCTTTATGCTTTGAGATTTATAAAATGAAACATAAAGAATTAATCTTCATTTTATTATTATGAAAAGGCGGAATGAATGATATTTTCAGGAAGGTAACAAATAAATATTTTTCTATCATGTTCCCTGTGCGTGCTCACCGCATATTCTTTCTGAAAGCCGTCATCTCCATTCATTCTATTTTCAGCAATAACCGATTCGAGCTGGTTTAAAGGTATTTCACGAATTATTGTTTCGTTTGCGTAAAAATCTCCATATGGATTTTCAGAGTGTATTTTCTCATCGTCATCTAATTCAACTTCAGCATCATCACTCTTCTTGTGGTGTATTACTGGTTTTTCATTATTTGTTTCCAGGTATGTATTTTCACCGTAAGAGGGTGAAGCATGTTTAGATTCAAGGCTACTGAAGTCCGATTCAAAAAATCTCATTTTGGCTGAAATAATGAATAAGTATGTTTTCATAAACCTAGTCTTTATCCCATGTTTACCCCTTTATCCCGTGGATATGACTCATTGGATATTTTTTTTCATATCCCACAGTTAAATGCAGTTGTGACGTCACAATGGTTTTTGCGTTAGAGTGATGAAGTAAAATAAAGTGGAGTCCTATATAAAACACTGTAAAACATTGATTGTGAAGTATTAAGCATGGGATAAAAAGAATCTCCCATGGTTTGTAGTTGGATATGACTTTTATCCAACTCGTTGTGTGTTTTTATCCCCTCGCCAAGGCTCGGGGATAAAAACACACAACTCGTTGGATTTAAATCATATCCAACTACAAATCATGGTAGATCCTATATTTATTGTATAATATTCAATATTAAAATTTGGCTTTCATCAAGAAAATATTTAACTACTCACAATCGCTGGTTCCTTTCTCTAGTCCAGTTTTTCTTTTAGTCTCATGTACACTGCGCCTTAATAAATGAATTAACAGCAATAGAAATGAATATTTAGATTATGAGAATACTGTAAATACAGTTAAGAAATTATCATATACAATGCATCATGAACACCATAAATTAAATTAGAAACACAAAAAGCTAACCTTCTGAAAGCGACAACCACAATCAATACAACTAAAACAGCAGTCACAAATCCTGCAATTCCGCCAATGATAATACCTTCATTATCATCAGTACTGGTCTGAGGTGAATTATCAATTCTTGTATCCCCTATTTGATAGAATTAGTTTATTTCGATTTAACCTGTGTTCATAAAATGTCTGAAATGAATCAATCCGCTAGACTTCCATTTGTAACTTTTAGATTCTGTACAATTTAATATAACTCTTTTATATCCAAACGTAATAAAGTTCTGCGATAAATGAAAGAAAACTAGTTACAAAAAAAAAATTTCCAATGCTAGACTTGTATAACCGGGTAAGAACAGATAACACGTGTTTTAATAACTTTTAAATGTATAAACCCAGATCATATATATCCTTTGGTTTGCTATTAAATTCATTCTTTAGAAATATTAATACTTGTTGTGCAGTTTAAATCTCTGTATCCTTTACTACATCCATATGGACATGTTCCGTTAATGTGATGACATGTTGTGTTCAGGCAATGACCACAAGGCAGATTACAGTCAGTTCCATACATGTTGTTACCGCACTCTAAATAAAATATAACTTTATCATTCTAAAAAGGTAAGATTTATTTTTTGTTACCATTAAAAATAGAATTATACACAGTTTTTCTGCGTCCTTAGCATCCTCCTATATGATCATAAATTGTCGAATTTCATGGAGATTATTACCATTATAGAATGTATTTATTTTGTAAAACAACAATTTTAAAAATTATTTATACATCTATTTATTGAAATGTACATTTATTCATTGATTGATTTATTTATTTTATTTTTCAAATGTTATTTTCATCGTTTTCATGATCATTTAATTTTTCTTTTTTTTCAGTTCGGTTATTGTACCACGGAAATATTTAGTGCTGGTAAACTGACGGAGACTGATAAATGTTACCATTTTTGCAATGCAGTCCTTCCCATCCCGGCTGACATCCACCTTCACATTCTCCTGTCGTTCCGTTGCATTTATTAGGTTCACCGCATTTGTCATTACAAACTTCTTCACAATTAATGCCGAATTTTCCACTTGAACAACCTAGTATGAAATGAATATTTCTTTTTTTTTTCTTTGTGGATATAATTAATTATAAACAATATAAAGGTTTGTCAATTGTTATTTTTGCATTTCTGCTAAAATTGCGTTAAAATCATAAATATTTTTTGTAAATAATGTATCATAATGCCAGTTACCAGTTGTACAAAGTTCTCCTTCAAACCCAGCGTCACACCCTTCAAGACATGAACCATTGATATGGTGACATTGTTTATATCCCAGACAGGCTCCACATCTCTGTTCACAGTCCTGACCATGTCTTCCGCCGTCACACTCTATATATATTAATGACACAGTAAGGATAATGACCAAAAATAATGGCAAAGCTTTTGATGTACTATTACAATTTTTTCTGTTATCTTTCGCTTACAAGACAATGGGAAAGAACAATGTCCGATATATAAACATCTGTTTTGAATTTGTATTTGGAAATATTGAAAAAGAGTATATTTTGTAAACAAACAATAACCAGAACAATAAATTTTTGTTTACTCTAGTGGCAAATTGAATGTTGTTAACATCATAATGAGCAATACGTAACTATATCTTTTTTAACTACAGATAAGAAAACCAAGCATTAATTTCAGCGACAACTGATGGTGACATAATGCTGTCTGGAAATCTTTTTATATATTTACGTCCTATATGTTTTCATCTGATGATTAAGTTTTATACATTATTACAAGAGGCCCATGGGCTACATCGCTCACCTTAGCACATTGGCTAGGAAAATGCACAAATCGCTTCAGTATTGAAAAGTTTAAAGGGAGGGGGCTTGGATTTTGAACTACTTGGAAAATGCACAAATCGCTTCAGTATTGAAAAGTTTAAAGGGAGGGGGCTTGGATTTTGAACTACTTGAGGATGCTTCCTTATCAATATAACAAATGGCTTTGCTGTTCTTGAGCAGATGATTTTTAAAGATTTTTTCCCTATATTTTCCCCTGTTAAAAATATGATCCCCCATTGTGAACCCTCCCTACCCCCCCTCCCCCATCATTTGAACAAACTTGAATCTACACTACCTGAGGATGCTTCCATATCAATAGACAAAACATGGCTTTTCTGTTGTTGAAAAGATTTTTTCCTATATATTCCTATGTAAAAATTGTGGTTCCACCCTACCCCTGGGGGTTATGATTTGAACAAACTTGAATCTACACTACCTGAAGATGCTTCCATATCAATATGACAAAACATGGCTGTTCCTGAGAAGAAGATTTTTCAAGTTTTTTCCCCTATATATTCCTTTGTAAAACTATTATCCCCCATTGTGGCCCCACCCTACCCCCGGGGGTCATGATTTGAACAAACTTGAATCTGCACAACCTGAGGATGATTCCATATCAATATGACTAATTATGGCTTTGTTGTTCTTGAGAAGAAGATTTATAAAGATTTTTTTCTATATATATTCCTATGTACAAATTTGATCCCCCATTGTGGCCCCACCTTACCCCAGGGGGTCGTGATTTGAACAAATTTGAATCTACACTATGTAATGAAGGTCTCACATATGTTTCAACTTTTTTTCGCCCAGTGGTTCTTGAGAAGATTTTTAAAAGTTACCACCAAATTTTCACGAATTCTTTATTATCTCCCCCTGAAAGAGGGTGTGGCCCTTCATTTGAACAAACTTGAATCCCCTTTACCCAAGGATGCTTTGTGGCAAGTTTTGTTGAAATTGGCCCAGTGGTTCTGGAGAAGTTGAAAATGTGAAAAGTTTACAGACGGACGGACAGCTAGACAGACAGTCAGACGGACAGACGGACGACGGACAAAATGTGATCAGAACCTTCGGCTCAGGTGAGCTAAAAATGTTAAGAAGGGGCTTTGGGTGCCAAATCTTTACTTGGCATTTTTTTTTCCCCTAAAGTATACATTTCTTACAAAAGACTTCGAGATTTTCTTTTCTATTTATTCGCAAATACTTGAAACGATCTATATGAAATAGATAAAAGTGAGTGTAATACAATACAATTTCAACATTCATGATTGTTATATTCAGAGGAAAATTGTCTCCATGTTCACTATATAGAGAAACAATTAATATAATTGATGATATCTTCTCAAAAATATATTGACAGTCATTTAATTTTCACTATTGACCAGCAAAGAGAGTTTTCCCCAATATTATTGACTTTGGTTTTCATTAGTTGATCGCTTTATTGTGACGTTAAGATGCCGTCGCGACTTTCACAAACCATAACGTAAGAATAAAATTATTAGGGATGCGCGATTTTATCGGTATACCGGTAAATCGCGATTTTTCATTGCTTGATACGTATCGTGATACGGAGACTAAAACACCGGTATTTGGTACATAACTATAAATTCCGGAAATCATTCATTTATTTGTTCAAACTATTGAATGACTATTATAGGAAGTGTAAAAAAAGGTTGAAAACAGTTAAACAACGGCATCAAAATATTCTATATATTAAATAAATGAAAATTTAAAAAGTAAAGTTATGTTTTTATAGCATATTTTTAAGAAATATGATGGAGATTCATTTTAAATTGTAGTAAAAATTGTGTGTAAAAGTATCACGATTTATTGTGATATTTTTGGGAAAAAAATCGTGATATATCATGATACGAAATTTTTGCCGATACCCATCCCTAAAAATTAAGGTATCACAACCATGGCAACAAGAGCACCCGCTTGCACTATCGTAAATGCGCATATGATAAATTTTTGAATGTTAATAAATGAAATCAAAATACAATATTCTTGATTTGTTTGTATTGTTTTTTAGTGGTTGCCTGTGTTTTCTGGTGGCACTGATGAATTATTGCCTGACGCGAATAATCTTTGGTCTGATCTGCTTCGGGCAATATTTCATCCCTAGAGGGCTAAATAATCAATGCTACCCTAAAACCCAGTCAACATTTGTACATGTATATCACATTCAGAAGATTTACGCCTTGGAGAATAATTGAAAAAATGCCTTCTATTTGTACATCGTTTACACATATTAATTGTAATTGTGACTGGGCTAAAGTTTTTTTTCGCAAACAAAGAGTAGAATTACCATCTCTGCAAAAGAGTCCCTTCCATCCAGGTTTACACGGAGATGTACATTGTCCGGTGAATCTATCACACTGATCACAGTTACTACACATCTGAGAACAGTTTTGTCCATGAAAACCAACAGGACATGCTGAAAACGAGCAAAGATTATCAAAATATTTTTCATGAAGAATAAGAAAAGAATGTTAATGTCTTTTATTGTGAGGAAAGTAATTGAGTCAATATATGTGCATGCATATATACACCAGCAAGAATAAAGTGTGCTATTAACTATACATATATAGACTTGTGGCAAATATTTCTTTCAAAACCAATATTTTGATCAAAGTTTCATTATTTCATTTATGTTTTCATTTTCCTTCCAGCAAATTTGTCTCATACATAAAAAGTTCGGATGTCTTTCCGTTTTCGGATGAGATCTCTCTTACATTTTAATGTACAAATTTATATACGTAGAAAGATACATAAAGGCAATGCGTGTTTTGTAATACTTTAAAAAATCCATGAAAAGGCGAGTAGGTTTATATTGTCAGTAATATTTATGTTCACGGAAATAATGATATGCACTTGATTTAAAAATAATAATAAGTATGGTCATTTTTTTTAAATGGGGTTTTTACCCACTCCCAAATCAGGGTGAAAAAGGGTGGGTACCCTAACAAAAAAATACTATAGTTCACTATAGTTTACTATAGTTAACTATAGTGAACTATACAGTGCAGGGAACTAATTTTGTTACAAAAACCAGCATCAGCATAAGCATTAGTAGCATCAGGATCGAGCTCGCATCAGCATTTAAAAAACAGCATTACCAGGATTAGCATCAGCAAGCAAAGGATAAAACCAGCATTGACCTACATAAAATCAGCATTATCCTACTAGCATCAGAAAATCAATGAGTTTTAATTCAGTAAAAAATTAAAGAAGAAAGAAAGAATATTGGTTAAAGTATTCACATTATTGATACATAGTGAGATATTATGATCAAATAATTGTAAAAGGCACTTTTATTGCTTTAAACGGCAATGCTGAAATTCATTATCTACTTCCGGTAGCATTGACCTAATTATAAAACAGCATCAGGATAAGGATAACTAGCATTAAATCAGCAAGCAAAGGAAGCATTCAAATCAGCATCGATGCTGTAACAAAATTAGTTCCCTGCACTGTAGTAAATCAAAGTGTCAAAGTGATCACTCTAGTAAATCGAAGTTTTCAAAGTGATCACTATAGTGTCATAGTGATCACTATAGTAAATCAAAGTTTTCATAGTGATCACTATAGTAAATCAAAGTGTCAAAGTTACCACTATAGTAAATCAAAGTGTCAAAGTTATCACTATAGTTAACTATTGTTAACTATAGTTAACTATAGTTAACTATAGCATTTTTTTGTTACGGTAGATAGTGTTTTTTCCGCATCTGACTAAATTAAGATTGTATTTAAATTAAATGATATAATTAAAAAAACAATATTCACGGAATGACAAATTTCAGAAACAAGACAGGATAAGACTCTGCAATTTTGTTAATTGAAAGGTAACTGAATTCTTCAAAAGGGTGACTGAATGTCAGAACTCTGCCATTCAGTAACCTTTCCAAACCTTTCAGTCATAATTTAGTTGACTGAATGGTATTGGGTCATCCTGTAATGAATAAAAAATATTCTTTAACAGCAGATTTAAAAAAGTTGACTCCGGTCATTTCTAGTCATTCTGTCCAAAGAGAACAAACAGTCGATTTTGAAATGATGAATAGCAACTTTGCAAAATAATTTAAAAAAAAGTATCTTTTGATTTATGACAGCTCTTACGTGTTTGGCATTTATCTCCATAAACTCCTACATCACATCCGTTTGTACAGCTTCCGTTGACATGTTGACACGTTCTTCCCTCACTACAGTTACCGCATTTCATAGAGCAGAGATGTCCATAAAACTGACTACTACAAGCTGAATTAACAATTATTGTTTCGATACTGGATTCCATAATCAGGAATGGTTCATCAAGTACATAACATCATTTTTTAAAATAACAATATTGCTGAAAAAAAGATACATGGTATGGTTCCTGAATTTTAACACAGACGTCTGAGGAAACATATAGGTAGTCCGATCCTTGGGTTCTGAAAATCAGCTTTAAGTAATTGAAAATGTTCACAAAAATGTCTCTGATTTCACATAGTAACGTGAGTTTACCCATGGAATTTCTTCAAAGGTCATCATTATAGTTAATTGTATTATATATGGAAATTATCAAATCTCAAATATATTTTCAGGAAATGCAAATAAAAACACCAGCTATGTATTTTCTAACTGAAAATTGATGAACAAATATAATTTAAGATAAAAAAAAATATAGGTATCCAGGCATTTGGAGAAAATTGCATCTTTTGTATGCTTATACAGTTTTTTAGTTCTTTTTACTTCAATTGTCATATAATACATAGTGTAAAAAGCTTGTGCTTTCATTGCTAGACATCACACATGACATCTAATTTCATATCATGCTAATAAGCAGTGTTATCAAATGCTACATTAAAGGAAATTCGATTTCTCTAAAAATGGGGTATAAAAGTCCACTTTTTACATGTCCGTTTCTAAGACTTCAAAGAACCTTGAATCATATTAAGATGCATAAAATGAAAATTGTTACACGAAAAGATCTCAATTCAAAGCTTCATTTTGAGATTCTTGAAATAAAATCATAATTTTAAGAGTTATCCTTCCTGGCTGAGGATCGGATATCCTTAAATTGAAATTCTACTTCGATATTTATTTCAATCTATCTCAGCTACAATTGTATGCACAAAGCTATTAATAGACAGATAACTTTAATTTTGGATTTTTTGTCTTCATTAAATCAGAATTTCATGAGGTAAAGATAACTATGTTTAACTTTATATTCGACCCAAAGTAACTTTATTTCTTGTTATCTATAAGAAATCCAAGTAAACATTCAAATGACAATTGAAGGGAAGATAACATTGACTACAAATCATTCCATTTGTTAACTTGCTATTTTTTTTTTCAGCTTGATGATTAAGTTTATATGATCTTTACAATATTGAAGAGGGAAGTTTGTTGCCCATTCTTCATTCTAATGCTTTTTTGTATGATTTAAAAAAAAAAAGAAAGATAATTTTTTAACTGATTTCTTATCATATAGGTGCAAGTGAACACATTGCTATTAAATATTCATAGAATATTTTCAGTCTAGCATAGTCTTCGTATACTCTATGTAGAGAAGCAGGCAAGATCTCATTTAGGTTAAACAATTTACAAGCAAGAAGAGTTTTCCCACACTATTTCTGATTTTGAATCGATTATTATATTGATTCATTGTGATGTATAAATGCCACTTCGAATTAAAAACATAACGTCAAAATAAATTAAAAAAGTGAACAAAATCAAACCAAAAAAAAAAAACTCGCAAGCATTACAGGGTATGTGTATCGATGAAAAAGTGAATATAGGAACTGTGATCGATCTCAAAAATCTATTAATACAAGTCTGTGAAGAGGCCATAAAACACGGACCAATGTGAATTCCAGAGGTGGGATCAGGTGCCTGGGAGGAGTAACCATCCCCTGTTGACCACCGTGACACCTATGTATTCATCAAGTAGAGGGTATATTTTGTAGTCAAATTTAGTATAAAAATATTATTTTATTTCACAAATGCATACAATAAAGTGCAAAAACACATCAGCAGTTGCTTCATACAATGTAAATTTACCAAAATTTTCTGCTTGTAATTGATTGCTGATTGAAAGGGAAGGAGAGAAATGGGAAAAAAAGAGGCAATTCATGAAAATCAGACAAAGCCTTCTTGGTATGAAAAGCCAAATTTCCCAATCTTTATCAAAATATTCAAGTTTACAGTTTTGAGTAGTAATATATTTCAAGGTAGAGAGATGACTTTTGATATCTATAAGTAGTCCATGAATTGATTATTTTTTTATTAAGACATCGCTTTTTGTATATGTAGTATTTAAGAATCAGGAATATATGGTACAAATTCTTACAGCTTGAATCAAGATAAAAGAGAAAGGATCTCTTTGAATAACAAATTCCCTTGTCTAACAAAATTCAAAAAATAAATTGATGAGATCTTGAACAATGGGACATTCCCACAGAATATGATAAATTTTCTCTTCAGTTGAATTTCGGAAACTGCAAATTTTACTATCTTTCATCCCCACTTAAACAGGAGTCCATTAGTAGTTAAGATATGATGATTAATCCTATATTGTAACCATTGTAGTTTTGTACTTTTAGTACCGATAAAACGTAACTGAAAAATTGATATCCATTGCAATTTAGACAAAGTGAAATACCTTCCCCATTTTGATTTGATAAAAGATATTACATTTTCTTCTTTATTTTACATAGTACCCTTTCTGGATGAACAAAATAATTTTATGTAAAATGGCCTAAGGTTCATTTCTTCCTTAACAATATCCTCATTTTTTAGACTGATTGTAATACGATTTTGTAAACCATAATATGTAAGAAATTTAGTTTTTAATGTTAAACTTATTCTGGAGATCTCGTAAGCTTAACAAATGCACCATTCCCATCAAGTAAATCATTGAAAAATATGACATTCTTTTTATACCATTCAGTGAAGAAATTAGACTTTTTTCCATTTTTTTTTTTTTTAAACCAAATTGGTTGAGTTACAAATTATTGTCCTGATTTTATCTCGAAAATCTCGGAAAACAATAAATGCATCTTTCCAAAAAAGGGGCTTCTTAAATGATGCATTAGATCATTGATGTAATCAGAATCGGTTTTGAACATTTTGTCTGAATTTACAGTTTCATTTAGTAAAGTTTTCCATTTTGAATTTTAACAGATTAGTAATCCTTTAATCCTATGTGATTTCTGACATTTGATGTAATTAATTATTAAAATCATTTTCAATCCTCCGCTTGGATAGTCTTGAATAGTTTGTTTTATTCTAATTTTATTCATCTTAGATTTCCATAAAAAATTAAACAGAAAATTGTTTAAATCTTTTATAAATTTGCTTGATGGTGTTGGTAGAGGGATAAAAATATGGTTTATTTGTGAGATAAAAAGGATTTTATCAGTGTAACCCTACCAATAGGAGTGATATGCCAGGAAAACGTTCTACTTTCCCACTTGAACGGTGAGCGAACGCTGAACGAACGCTGAACGAACGCAGAGCGAACGGTGAGTGAACGATGTGTGAACGCTGAACGCAACTTGGTGAACGATGTGTGAACGGTGAACGGAGAGCGAACGCAGAACGCGAACGGAGCGCAAACGCGAACGCAAAGTGAACGGTGAACGAACGGTGAACGCAAGATGAACGATATATTCGGAATGCCTCAGATCTTTTCCTTGCATTGAAACTATTTTATTGTTTTATAATGTCAGTTGCCAAAAAAAATAAATAAATAAATCAATCAATCAATCAATCAATCATTAATAAATAAGTAAACCAATAAATGAATGAATAATAAGTCAATAAAATAAATTTTCCAAAATTGTCCTGAGAAAGGCGATGCATGCACATTAAGTTTTTAATTACACGATTTTTATCGCATTAAAACATTGCAATTGTTGCAATTGAAGTATAAGAGATATATTTTTAGTTGGAAAATAAAAATGTTTATTCTTATTTGATAACAAATCAGAGAAAACTTCTGACTTATAGAATGAATTAAAGTGGTTGTAACATCCATTCATATATCTCCGTGTTAAGGCGATTTCGTGTAAAGTAAAGAAAAAATAATAATTACAAAGGTCAGTGGACGTTTTGCATTTTTACGCTCGTATTTTAAATTTTTAATACAATAATATATTATGTGTCATTTCTATTTTACATGATGATTTATCAGGCCCGCAGGAAGCAAATTCGGTTGGGGGGGGGGGGGGGGGCACAGCCATACAGTTTCAGTTGATAGTTGAGGGGGCACTACCAAAAATTTCCTGACAAGCAAAAAAAAAAAAAAAAAAAAAAAAAGTCATCAGACTTTTTATTGAGGGGGCACAAGCATATAGTATCTATGTTTACTATAGTAATGTATATATTGGCAAAATTATTGGGGAGGGGGGCACGCCCCCCCCCTTTGCCCCCCCCCCCGGTTCCTACGGCCATGTTTACTGAGCAGACTCCTACATTTATCTGTAGATGGCCGTGATTATACTCGGACAAGATAATACAAAGATACATATTCATATTATTTGTTATAAATTCAATTTTCAGAACCTGATATTCAAGTACCGGTAATATGCTCTTATAGTTTTTATTAAACAGACAAATATGAGAGAGAGAGAGAGAGAGAGAGAGAGAGAGAGAAAAATATTCCGTTTTAGCCCCCCTTCCCATTTCAGGCTTCACTACATATTTGTACCTATATCAAACAAAAACTCTGAAATTTTTTACTAAGTATATCAGACAGTGAAAGTAACTTTTTTTTTTAATCAACAAATCAAATCCATTTGTTTGACAGTCATACACGTTTTTTTATTTTCCTTCTTCAAGTTCAAACGAAGTCCATGTGCTTGTCCTGTCAATCAAAATCATTCGACACTGTGCAGGTGTGAAAGTTTCGTTACATCGAAGACGAAGTGCGAGTATTTCCAACAAGTTATAACATTTATTTTTATAATTTCTAGATTTGATTCCAACATTTGAATAATAATTGAAAAAAATACATACGGCATTAACACTTGAATTTGAAACATACTCTCTGCCAATTCCAAATACCACCGCCGAAACGTGTACATTTTGAACTACTATTGTTTTGTGACTTTTTTAGATGTCTGTTTGTTTTGGGACTGAAATTTTTGTTCTAAAAAAGACGTTAACTTTTTTTTAAAATGTTAATTAAAATATTCTGGAAATACAATACTGACTAAGTAACCGATTTAGGGGAAAAAGGGTGGGGTATTAATCATATCGAATGGCAAACATATAAAGTTACGGTGAGGAAAGATTTTTTTTCTCTATAACTATAGACTTTACATATTATAGTAGAGAAAATTCTGTAGTGCATTACATTTTAAATAAATATTTCCTTTAACCACACCATCAATTTAATTCGCTCCAAAGATAATAAATTAATACGATATCCGCAGTACTATGTATAACTATCAGAACTAGTTCTATCATATTTTCTGTAGTAATTGAAAAAAAAGTGTTATAAATAAATATTTTCGTAATTTTGCTGCGTAATTATTTGACTTGGATAATTATATCTCCATTAACGATTTGTAGTCTTTAACAAAACAACAAATTGTTGCAGTGCCTGAAGTATTTGCACATTGCCCTTAGTTAAATTTAATATTTCAGTATAGTTCTACATAGGTACAGAATGTGCTTATAACGACATTTATTTTCCAGAGTAATTTAATAAATAACCTAACAGCTAAGTTAGAATAATAAAAATATATATCGTAGATATTTTCCCCCATGAAATAATGATTCTTCAAACACGATGTGTAAGTTATCAAATTAAAAAACCTGTAACTCCTGACCTACAAAAAGATAAGTCCTTTCACTTCGGAGTTCCGAATGACAACGAAAACTGAACGAAGAGCGAACGCTGAACGCTTTGTGAACGGTGAACGCGAGCGCACGGTGAACGGTGAACGCAAAACTGTGAACGGAGAGCGAACGGTGAACGCACGGTGAACGAACAGTGAACGCACGGTGAACGAACGGTGAGCGAAAGGAAAAATGGGAAAGTAGAACGTTTCAGGGACTGTAATACCTTTGATTTTTACAAGCTTTTTGTCATGATTAAGTTTTAGAATATTGATTAGGTTAACATCAAAATTAATGCCTAATATTTTAAAGTTGGCTTTCCAACAAAAAATTCATTTCTTTATATAATTTTTCCTTTGATTTTTTTTTTTTTTTTTTGCTACCTATCCAAACTAACTGCGTTTGTGGGAGATTAATCTTTAGCGAAGAGAGCGCATAACAATTATTTAATTTTTCACTAGTGGCTCTAAGGAATTTTTTTTAGAGCCATCTAGTATTACTGCACTATCATCAGCATACTGAGACATTAAGTATTGAATTTCATTAATTTTAATACCTCTTATGGTATAAAAAAGAAATAATGTGAATTATTAATTCATTGTTTAAATATCCTGCATGTAACAGGGCTAGAATTGTGTAAAAGGAATCATAGTAAAAAAAAATCAGTTACCATCTCTGCAAAAGAGTCCCATCCATCCAGGTTTACACGGAGATGTACATTGTCCTGTGAATCTGTCACACGTATCACAGTTACTACACATCTGAGAACAGTTGTGTCCGTGCCAACCAACAGAACATGCTTAAAAAGAAGAAAAAAGATTCAAAGAATATTAAGGCATTCCTTTTATTAAAAATGAGAAAATTAAGTAGAGAATGACAAGGTCTTCTGGGGAAAGTAATTGACTCATAATGAGAAAAAAACTCAAACTATAATATATAGCGGGCTCATAAGTAGATTGATTTTATTATTTTACAAGCTTATTTGTTTCATAAAAAAAGTTTACGTGCTTTTTTATTTCACGTCATCTCCTTTATTTTTTGATGTATATATTTGTATAAGTAGAAAGAGATATAAATATGATGTGTGTTAAATAATTCTTAAACTCTGTTTCCTTACACATAAGAAATCAGAGATTAGGGGTGTATTGCATAAACCCAAATGCATTGTCCTTGGTCAATGTAATATGTGTTTATTTTTAACCCAAGTATTAAAAGAATCTCTCTCTCTCTCTCTCTCTCTCTCTCTCTCTCTCTCTCTCTCTCTGAATCATAAAAAAGCAATGACATCGCCCCTCAAAACATCTCAGATTTTCATGTAGGAAAGGATATACCTTTAAGTTGATGTTAATTTAGAATATTATTTTCAAACAGCCACTAACCTAATTAATTAGACGAAAGAAAAACGCCAAACACGAAGACGTATTTTCAGAAGAGAAATCGTGCACAAATTGGCGAGAGAAAAAAAACATGAAAACTAAACTTTTTACAGATTTACGACATTGCAATGACAGGCTGACCCATTTCAAGACTTTTAGTTTGTTCTATGAAAAGCAAAAAAGTCTATATAGTCAGTATCCTTTACGCGTCTTAAATATTGAATTGATGTAAAAATCCCCAGTTAACAAATTATTTGCATATCTTTGTGAAAATAAAATAAAAAATAATGCTTCTTACTAATTAATGATCCTACTTACGAATTTCGCATTTATCTCCATAAACACCAACGTCACATCCGTTTGTACAGCTTCCGTTGACATGGTGACACGTTTTGCCCTGACTACAGTTACCACATTTCATAGAGCAGAGTTCTCCGTAGAACTGAGGACTACAAACTGATTTATCAAAAGCCGTTGTTAATAAAAGGGATCATATCAATGACAAAAATGATACAACAAGTCCATTATTTCAGGTAATTAACAGGCACTATGCTGAATATATAATCTTAGCCTTTATGTACATACATGTATACTTGATATTTAATTAGATTTTTTTTAAATTTAATTTTATTATTATCATTATTATTTATTATTATTATTATTATTATTATTATTATTATTATTATTATTTTTACATTTCTTTGACAATTAATGAATTATGGCAAGGCTGATGGAGGAATTAAGTTACGAGATATAAAAAAAACAAGAGGCCCATGGGCCATATTGCTCACCTGAGCAAACTGGCTAGGAGGAAGCAGATTTCAGTTCAGTAAGTTAAAAAGTTTTAAGAGTCATTCTCTGTAAGCATCAGAATGGGATGGAAATTTACTCTAGCCGGTTTTTGTTGAAACTTGATGAAATAATTACATTACAAGCCTATTTTATAAAAATATTATTGGATATGATCAATTTGTCTTGTTTCCATGGCAACAGATTACCTTTTTTCACACATTGGTGGAAAATACTTATAAATTTCATTTCACCTCAATTATATGTATATTTGATTAATATAGGTGACTATCATTGTTATTTTTCTTTTCTTTTGGAAAATAATTTGTAATTTGTTTTTTCTATACACGAAAGTAGCACACACACACACACACAAAAAATCCTGGAACTTGCTGATAAATCCAAATGATATCAAAAGTAGCTTTAAAAAGAGTGGGTAAAACATAACAGTGTGAACACAGAAGGCAGGCACTGGTGGAATATTTTGATGCTCTGAATTTTACCCTAAACATTTATGAAGAACATATCAAAAAAAATTGTAGAAGTATTCTTTATTTCAAGAAAATAAATTGATTATAAAGTTTGTAAAAATCTCTAAATTTACACCCATTTTTTGTTAACGGTTATTTCCCCTTTTGGAAATTTTCTGCTAAAAACAAACAAAATGAAGGTGAAAGTAGAGAGCAGAACTTGATTCTGATGAGTAGATTTTGTCTGTTTTGGGTATTTTCAGGGTTTTTTTTCCCAACTTTTGTGATTTTTTATATTACCGATAAATAAATGGTTGTTCAGGCCTTACTGTGTCTGCGAAATATACATGTATGCGTACAATGGTGATAAGAATGAAAATGAATTGCATCTATTGAAATTTCTACCTATCTGACATGTACTGCATCATTGCAAAAAAGTGTTTAAAAACAAAACAACACCAGTTAGGTGGACTTCAGAGCTACGAGTGTAGTTGGTTAATAAGGTTGTGATGTAGAAAAATACCTGGTAGTAAGAAGCTCACTAGGCAAGTACCAGTGAAAATGTTTACATTTCTCAGTATGTACTCAAACTCGGCCTCACACGTTTTGTAATAAGTTAATGAATAACAGAGTATGACTATCTATATGAAAGAACATTAAAGTATCCAAAACATAATAATGATATGAATCTAATTTGATCAATATTTTAATGTCTATAAATATCTAGGCATATATTTAAACTATCTGTTGAATAAAATTATGATAACCTAGTTAACCAAAAGCATACCTGTATTTGATTTTAGGCATAGTATCAGCTTTTTTAGGTGTGTGCTTTAAAGAAGGAAGGGGGGGGGGGGTTATTGCCGTGCAATGTATTTCATCCATTAAATTTCTTCTTTTCTTTCTTTTTTTTTTTAATTTTACATGTTAACCTCAGTAGACAGTTTTTGTTTTATTTTGTTTTGTTTTGTTTGTTTGTTTATGTGTTTGTTTGATTGTTTGGGTTTTTTTTTTTTGAAGGAGGGAGGCGGGATGCCATGTGCCCTTTCATTTAGGAACTTATTGCATAAAATTGTGAGAAATTTCAAATTTATCTATTATCAGATTATTGAATTGCAGCTAAGTAAGAAAATTAATTATATATTGAGATTTTTTTTTATAATTGTACCTAAACAATCAGTTAAATTTAAGCCAAAATACAATGTGTATACTTTACTAAAACAATATTAACCAATACGATAAGGTATGGATAATATGGCAATTTCCGGTGGAGAAGAGTTCCCTTTACTTGCATCCAGATGTTAAGGATATGCATAATGCCCATTGTTGAAATCTTGATTCATAGATTTATGTGCCCAAATAGTGGCAGAGAAAGAGCCATATTATATTTCGATGTTTTATTTCATATTTTATGAAGACATAAATATTCCATTTATTACATAATTTCTGGAAAATATTTTAAAGAAGCTTTCCAAATAGTTTTAGGTAAAACTGAACCTGAAAAGAAATATCTATGTAAATTGATCAAGGCCCTTTTTAAAATTTTATTTTATTTTATTTTTTTTTTGGGGGGGGGGGATGGGGGTTCACACTTTAACAACCAAAGACAAATAGGTAAAATGACACTCACTTTGAGTCAAAATGGGGTTCTCTGTTTATTGAATTTCGAAAGCTTACAGAGAGTTTACTCCCAGTGGCACCCCCTAAGGACAACGGATAGTGTTTTCAACTAATAAGAATGGTGGTGGTTCTGTAGATTGCTTTCCACCTAATAACACCTCCCCTAACACAAATCTTGGTTTTGCGCCTGAATAAGAAAAAACAAAGACACAAAATTTTTAAACTATATATTGAATGGTGATTGTCAATATTACGTATATGATGATGCAGAATTATATATCTTCAACAGTTTCTTTGTATTTGAGCAGAAATGTAAAATGATGGAAGGAAGAAAGGAAGATGAGGCATATGATGAATAATATATTCCCTTAGCATACTGTTTGTGGCAAAATTTGAGGAATGTGCTATATTCTTTCAGGGGGAAGGTATAATATGGAGGGAGGGGGTGAAAAATTAATCTTTTCAACAAGATTTTTTTTAGAGGTACATGTGGCAGGGTTTTACACCATACTTATGCTATTGGAACAAATAGGAAGGCTTTTTTAAACAAAAGCTTATAACCAACCATTTAATAAAGAATGTTGTACTAAATGAACAGCAAAATTTATTTTAAAAAAATTAAAAAATAATATTTTTTTTAAAAAGTGTAGACGAGGAAGGGGGGGGGGGGAATTATGACTGTGTGTTTGTCCTACTAGAAGTACATGTTTAAAACATGTTTATATGCTTCAATGATAAATAAATGTTGCTTCAATAAGCAGCGAAAAGATTGGTCATGATTTTTATAGGCACTTATATGCTTGTTTCCATTGAAAAAAGACAGTACAAAAAAATCCTATGACGCAGTAATTCAGAAATTTTATCAGTTAAATATTTATATGTCCGAGTAAGTATATGAAGAAGAAGTAGAATCAAACACTGAGGCTATAGGTTTTGTATATTGATACATCAATAATTAAAGGGATCATTCCTGAACTTTTTTGTTTGCCATAGCAACTGTTTTTTTTTTTTTTTTTAAACTATGAATGTCCATTTTCATGTAAGCGAAATGACAAGGTTAATGTGATTAATCTTATTGAAGAAATATAATCGTGCAATAAGGCTATAGATCGTGTATATTGAAGATATCAATAATTATAGGGATTTCCCTTACTATTGTCTGCCATAGCAACCTTTTTTTTTAAATTATGAATTTCTATTTCAATGAAAGTGAAAAACAAATTGAATTAATGTAATTTATTTTATTGAAAAAGAGAAATAATCATATATGAAGCTATTATAAAATTTGTTGTATACTTGTGATAGCAACAGTCATAAGGAAGTGCTCAAGAACTATTTGGTTACCATAGTAACATGATTTTTAGACGATTTTTTTTTTAATGTAAGTGAAATGGCAAATATAATAAGTGTGATCTATTTTATTGAAGAACTTATATCATGCACTGATGCCATATTTTTTTTCATAATGATATTGTCAACAATTACAGTTATTGTTCCTGAATAATTTGGCTGTCATAGCAGCACAAAATTTTTAAATTTATGGACTTACATTTTTTTTTAATTAATATCAGTTCAATGACAAGGTTTATTAGTATGATCAGTTTTACTAATGAATTTTTAAATCTGTGATGTACAAAAAATGAGCCGAATTTTGAATCTACAAATTAATCAAAATTCTCCATAGCAACCATTTTTGTTTCATTATTTTATTTTAAGAAATAATATCTCTCTAAAAATTTTATTTTGTAGAGTATAGAATGGATTTTTCAATGGTGGTAGTTGTTTGCTATGGATTATGGATTGGATTTTTTTTTTTTTTTTTTTTTTTTTTTTTTTTTTTTTTTTGGCTATTTTGTTTAGAAAATGCCAAAAATTGGCATTTTTTTCCAAATTCATGCATAAATAATAATATGATTCGTCATGGCTTTGCCGTTCTTGAGCAGTAGTAGCCCTTTTCACAAAAAAAATCTTAGGTTTTTGCGTAAGATTTTAATTTAAGAATCTCTGACGACAAATCTTAAGTGCGTTTCACGAGCGCATTCGTAGGAGATTGAACTTAAGATTTTACTTACGACAGACTTCGTCCCTAGCAAGTTAGCAACGACTTCAATATGCTTTATAATCCTTAAATAAGTAGATGAAATTAAATAAAACTTAGTTTTCAACATTTGTCAGCATAACAAACATTATTGACAACAAATATCGAGTGCAATGGTAGTCTAAAGTCTGACGTCACAATCACAAGTCTGATGTTAAAGTAGTTCATATGAAAATCTTAGTGAAACTTACATTGTAAATATTATGTAGTGTATTTCATTTAATGTTTCGACAATGATTGTGAAAAAAATATATACTATTATTGGAAATTGCTTTAAAAGGTACAATTTAACTTATATTTTGGTTTTTGCGGTTATATTTTTCCAATAAAATCGGTTTTAAATACTTAAGAGAGGGTTGTGGCTCTCGTAAAGTTACGACACATTTTGCAATTAAGACTTTCTTAAAAAGTTTTGTGAAAACGATTTTTTTTAAGTTTTCACTTAAGATAAAAATATGTCGTAAGATTTTTTGTGAAAAGATCCACAGATTTTTTTCAAGATGATTCCAGCATATACTTATGCAAAACTTTGACCCGCTGTTGTGCCCCAATCCCTGGATGTCATAAATTGAACAAACTTGATTCTATAATACCTACGATTGCTTCTGTATAAATATGACTAATATTGGCTTAGTTGTTCTTGAGATGAAGATCTCAAAGATATTTCCTACGTAAGGTGTATGATCAAGTTCTTACAAGGGATACATGTATATAGGTTTTCCTTTTACTCTATCTGAGTTAATGATTGGAATGATTATTAAGACAGTTATGTCTGAGGGTATACTACTTAAATTCTCTCTTATCTAGAGATGGGGACTGGGTTATTAGTAAGATGGTACTTCTTACATCGTGTTTCTCCCCTAGGTCCCGTCGATAATTAGGAACAATTTGTCTCAACCTTCTTTAGATTTATTAAATGCAGAACTTAAGTACTTAACAAAGATTGCATCGAAGGCGACGGAGCAATTTTTAAAAAATAAGAATTCAAATAATAAGAATATCAATAAATAGTGAACAAATGCACTAAAACACATTAAAAAAAGAACGACAATTGAAAATGATGTTTTTGACAGGGTAAGATTTTTAAAATTGATTTTTTTTATTAATTAGAAACAGAGGAAGATAACTCTTACCAAAATTCAAGGTCATAAATTGGGACACATCTCACCCTTACATGCTAATAGAAATAAATGGGAATTATGTCTAAATATACTGAGTATTCAACACCTACACATCTGTTATGTACCAGTATTCAATTTCATTGAATCTTTTGCTATTAGGATACAGTACCTTAAATTCTTTATTGCTGATTTATTCTCAAACTTCTTCAGCTACCCTCTGAATGCCTAACTTTACCAAAGCTTTGTCTTATATACCCTTCGACTAGTCCATTCCAAGAGTTGTCAGGTCATTCCATTATTTGAAGTCTTCATTGCGTTTTTCTCCAATGCCCCTTAACCATTATACCTATATATTCATATGCAAACCACGATTTACTGTTGTGGCGCTCCCTATTCCCAAGGGTCATGATTTGAACAAACTTGAATCTACACTACCTGAGGATACTTCTGTATTAAAATGTCTAATAATGGCTTTGCTGTTCTTGAGATGAAGATTTTTAAAAGACTTTGCTATATATTCCTATGGTAGGTTTTGACCCCCCTGTTGTGGCCCTGCACCATCCCCAGGGGTCATGGGTGGAACAAACTTGAATCTACACTACCTGAGGATACTTCCGTAATAATATGACTAATCTTGGCTTTGCTGTTCCTGAGAAGAAGATTTGTAAAGACATTTCTTATATATTCCTATGTATCACTTTGACCCCCTCTTGTGGCCCCGCCCTACCCCCGGAGTAATGATATAAACAAATTGGAATTAAGATTATGTAATGAAGCTTTCACATAAGTTTCATTTTTTCTTGCCCAGTGGTTCCTGAGAAAAAAAAAGATGCCACCAAATTTTCACGAATTCTAATTTTTCTCCTCTTGAAAGAGGACGCAGCACTTCTTGTAAACAAACTTGAATTCCCTTTACCCAAGGATGCTTTGAGGCAAGTTTGGTTGAAATTGGCCCAGTGTTCTTAAGAAAATGTGAAAAGTTTACAAAAGACAGACTGACGCTCTTTGATCAGACTGAAACTCTTTGATCAAAAAAAGCTCACTTGAGCCTTCGGTTCAGGTGAACTAAAAAAGGAGTAAGAATTTCTTCAAATTACACAATGCAAGGTGTAAAAATAAATATATTTACAAATACGTTATATCATAATGAGATACGAAATCGTCGGAGGTTACATATGAACTCATGAACAAAGGAAAGCAGGAGTGCTAATCACAAAGGTGATCAAAATTGTATCAGTATTGTAATTGTACTTTTCAGAAATTCTCAATCAGCCTAATTAAAAAAAAATCAAAATATCTAGTAATGGAGTTTATAGTAATTGTACCATAGGACTGGCGGTAAATTTAGATTTTGCTTTGATGTTGCTGTGGTGTATTTGCCAGAAGAGCCACAGTTTTCTTAAGTCACACCCACCTTTTGGCATCAAGCCATACTGTGACAAGACCTTGACTGATGAATGAATGATGTCAATTTCCAGATCTGGCTGATGAATGAATTAAGTCAACACTTTTAATTTAAAAATACTAACATTAGCTTGTCGATGTTCGCTTCATAAATGTTTCTGTATGTTTTCTCCGCGTATCCTTAATCAGTAAATGATACGTCCTATCTTGAGTTCTCGTCATTCTCTTTCCCGTCTCCAAATACAAATAACAATTTCACATCAGAAGTCTCCGCGTTCTCTTTTTTTCTTTACTTCCAATACCATTTAAAACTTTCATTAAAATGTCACAAATCATTTCATTTTTTTTTCTGTACGCTGATTACCATATAGAAAAAGTTCAATGGCGATGTTTCCCATACCCATCCCTAGAGAGATAAATTTTCTTTCAGAGTTCACGACTTGAATAAAAAAGCCTACAATCGCTACCCCTGTACCTGACCAAAATCATGTTTTCTGCGTCTTCAACATTCCAAAGGTACAATATCTTCACACGTACCAATGTAATTCCGAATTTTTTATCAACAATTTGCAGTAGCAGTGACGCAGCTAAGTATGCTCCTTACAGATGGAGACAGCTATTTATACAGACTCTGGACCGTGGATTGACACCTTGTAGTAGGCGGTGCTATTTATCAGCTTGCTTTTCTCTCATTGGTACTCTGGTACAAGTAACTTACACAATAGATATTAAGTGGTTAGCAGTAAATACACTCACAGTTTTTATTCACTCGGGGCCCCGCCCCTCGTGAATGAAAACCTGTGACTGTATTTACCGCTAACCTATTAATATCTATAGTGTACCTAAAACATATCCTTTCAATTATTCTCATCTTAAACTTACACATCTATTAAGCATTTCGAATAAAAATGTATATAATATATCAAAACATAAAAATCAAAATTTTAACAGGCCCAGAAGTAGTAATATTTAATCAATAATGGCATGCATACAGCAATTATGTAGTTATGTGAAGAATGAACTCATCTAATGTGTGTTCTTTTCACTTACGCAATTCACATTGATGTCCCTGGTACCCAGGTTTACATCCCAGACAAGCACCTGTCTTTATGTGACAATAACGACAGTTGCCAGGACAGGGAGTGTTGCAATCTAGTCCATAATATCCTTTTTTCCTACAGCCTAAATTGAACAAAAAAATTACTTTTAAAATAAATATACATTAAGAGATTTTAAGTATCTTTTCTACAGCACTGCAGTGTAAAATGTTGTATAATAAATGTATTTTTTTTTACAAATGCATTTAATCGAGACTGAAGTGTAGTAAGTACATAAATAAGATATGATTTTATTGATTTCTTCAAGCCTCTCTTCCAAATAAGATACACTAGTTTATTGCATGAATTTTGCGATCAATTAAAGCCGTCAGAAATTTTCCTCAGAAATTTGTAAAATGAAGTGCATTTAAGAATACTATCATGGCAATCCAAGACATCTGTGTAATTTTCTTTCAGAAAATTACACAGACATTGTAATTCAGCTAATAACGTTTATTAAAATAAAAAAAGTATATATTTTTTATGCCTTCGTATCGAAGATTCGGGGATATATAGTTTTTGCCCTGTCCGTCCGTCCGTCTTTCTGTTTGTCTATTTCTCCGCAAAAACTTTAACATTGCCCATAACTTTTGATTGGTTGAAGCTATGGCTTCCATATTTCACGTGTATTCCTTGTGACAAGACCTTTCTACGGGTTTCACCATGTTTGACCTTTTGACCCTGACCTTGGAGTTTGACCTAGTTTTGCAAAATTTTATCCAACTTTAACCTTGGCCATAACTTTTGAACAATTGATGCTAGAGTTTTCGTACTTCACATGTGTAATTCTTTTGACAAGTCCTTCCTTGGGATACCAACAATTTTGACCCTTTGACCTTGACCTTGGAATTTGACCTACTTTTGGAAAAACTTTAACTTTTGCCATACCTTTTGAACCGTTAGAGCTAGGCATTTCATACTTCACACATCTAATCCTTGTGACAAGACATTCCTTTGAATACCAACAACTTTGACCCTTTGACCTTGGAATTTGACCTACTTTTGAAAAACTTTAACCTTGGCCATAACGTTTGAACCGTTAGTGCTAGGCCTCTCATACTTCACATATGTAATCCTTGTGAAAAGACATTCCTGTGGATATCAACAACTTTGACCTTTTGAACTTGACCTTGAAGTTTGACCTACTTTTGAAAAACAAACATTGGCCATAACTTTTGAACCGTTGGTGCTAGGGCTTTCATACTTCACATATGTAATCCTTGTGGCAAGACCTTCCCTTGTGTTTGACTTACTTTTGAAAAACTTTTACCTTTTCTATATCTATTCAATGGTTGCTGCTAGGGCTTTCATATTTCACAGGTATATTCCTCGAGACAAGACCTTACTTTGGGTACCAACATATTTGATTTGCATTTGAAAAAGTTTAACCTTTGCTATAAGTTGCCACATGGGGCCATCAGTGTTTCACAAACACATCTTGTTCTAAATTATATTTCGTCTAATCGTCTAATAATGAAAAGAGGACAAAAGTATATACCGTAGACCTCAACTTCACACACTTCGTTAAATGCATCGTTGCTTAATTCAGCAGCACGTGCTGCATCCTGGGGTCTTTGGTTAAAGTAGATGACATATTGTCCGTGTACAGGACAGATTATGCTGACAATTGACGGTATGGTTGCCCTGGTGTAGTTTGTGTCATGAAAACATAAATGCCCATCACTTTTGCTTGTTGTATTCGAAATATAAATATAAAACCCTAAAAATCTCTTTGTGTATCCATTCGAAGCACCTGAAAACAAAAACAATTATATTTACATCATTATAAAACAGGAAGAAATAGAGCATTGACATGTTATGTTAAAGAAGATAAATCTCTAGTCTTTCGAATTAAATTACCATCAGGCGAACGTATCAGATTATAGCGAGCGCAGCGATCTTTAACAACAACGCCTGGCCGAAGAGAAAATTCGGACTTTGTACATTGTTCCAAATGATTTTTTTCGGTTACAACAAAAATTCAACCAAAAAAAAAAAAAAAAATAAAAAAATTAAAAAAAAAAAAATAAAATCACCTTGATTAAGACTATTGCATATAAATAGTAAATTATACGTTCTTTACAAAAATTAGCACTGTTCAGGCTTTGGATTAGTAATGCAATTTACCTTACATACAACGTCATATGGCGATTAAGTCTAGACGTAGGAAATGTCAAATTAAAGAGAAGGATCTAAATGAAAACTGAATAGGTATAAGCACTCGTCCTAAAGAATTGGAGATACGTTGCAAACATTCTTTTCATACACGTGTAGGAGAACAGGGGCATGTAATTTAATTGTCTTGGTCTTGGTTTAGGTTACCAGCTTAATTAAACACTGAAATATTGAAACATTAAAATATGGGCTTCTGGATATTTCGTAATTATTTGAAGAAAAAAAAAATTAAAAAAATTACATAATCCTGCAAAATCTCTCTCTCTCTCTCTCTCTCTCTCTCTCTCTCTCTCTCTCTCTCTCTCTCTCTCTCTCTCTCAGTTATGGCATTGAATAGTTAAGCTTAATAAGAGTAGACCTTTTCCTTTTAAATATATAAAGGTTTGCAATTTTAGAATTATCATCGTCGGATACGCATGGGCGATCTCACAGCCAGGAACAGGTTAAGTCCCTTTACAATACCGTTGTCAAGGACCTTTAAAGTTAAACACTAAAACTGGTTCGTTGTCATGACCTCACAGGTGAGATTAAGATGATGTCCGTCCGGTGTCATAACTCTAGAGAACTTACTAGTTTAATTTTATTTTCCAAGTAAGTTAATTGATTACAATCCCTCAAATTGCAATGGGGAGCAGAACTGACAATATATTTGTCGGTGCATCAAATATTCAGATATTAACAGGTTATACGAGTATGACAGTAGTTAGTGTTGGCGATACACCACCCTGCTTAAAACATATTTTTGATTTATTTAAATTTTCTTTGAAATGAACGTATATTCCTTCTATACAAGAAACAATACCCAATACTAGATACTGGTAATATTATGAGGTATTGTTAGCCCCTGAAAAATCAAAATAAAAATCAAAGCTAACTAAAACTTTGCTATAATTCAAATTATGTCCGTTGTCATGACAAGTTACGGAAATTCAGTCCGTTGTCATCGGACCGTTGTCAGAATTGTACTTTATACAACATTGGTAAACTACTGTTTAATGCACTCTTTTTATTAATTATACTTGCAAAAAGAGGGAAAAGATTTTGGAAAGGAAAACCGGTCATACATGTATTATTTCGCCGAACGAATAGGTAATTTGTTCGAACAAATTTCTAATTTGAACGAACAAATATTTAATTTGTCTGAATGAATATCTTATTTGTCCGAACAACTATCTTACTCGTCCGAAGAAGTAATTGCATTTTTTTTTATCTGGCCCTCCAACAGCGCCGTAGGTTTCGAACAAGTGCTATTAATAGAAAATTTAAAATCATGCTTCATCGATAACATGGCACAGATTCTCCTATAATTGGTTCTATGAGAAAACCTTATTAATTCAAATTAAATTCAAAGGACAAACCTCATTAAAAAACAAAATTAATTGAATATATCAATTGGTGGACGATTTAATGACAAAGGAATTTTAGATTTACTGAGCTTCAAAGTTAGACTTTTAAGGGTGAGCACCTTAGCAGCACGAAGCACATGCAATGATATTTGCTAGGACAGTTATTGGCAATTTACCTGAAATTTCTTTGACAAACTACATAAACAGAACAAATTCCTACTTAGGGGGGGGGGGGTCTTAATTTTCAACTTCTTGGATGAGAGAATTGACTCTACTGTAACAAGAAGCGGGGGTTGGGGGGGGGGGGGGCGATCTTTCAAAGTATAATTTCATATTGATTAAATAAAGGGTATAAGTTTAAGTTGGGAATCATCCTCTCGTCCGATTTTATGTGCCTTGAGAATAAATAAATCTGATCATATCGGCTCCATTTTATAGACAGACTAAAATGTTAAGACAAATGACACCGGACTATATCAACTTAACATATACTGAAAACGGATATTTTGCTGATAAATGTCAGATTCTCATATGGTATGCGTTCTGCAAAAGGCTGTTATATGTCTAATGAAATGTAAATTGAGCTCCTTTTCAAACTACGAAATTAAAGTGCTTTTTTTAAATAAAATGACGACGAAAAATATATATATATTTAACCGCACATTCATGCTTTTACACCATGGTATGTATTCGCCAATCACAACTACTCGGAATATATTTAGGATAAGAGAGACATGATTTTTTGTCATGAATACTGAATGCTGTATCTGTTCCCCAATATTTAAGTGTATTCCTTGAAATTGAAGAAAAACATGACTTTTCATCCATTCAGTAAAGATTCCTGTATATTTTGAATGACAACGGACAAAGATTATCTTAACCTCAACTGCTACATGTAGGTCATGACAACGAACCCATTTTAGTGCTCAAAGGACAACCTAATTAAAAAAACAGAATTAATTGAATATATCAATGGGTGGACGATTTAATGACAAAGGAATTTTAGATTTACTGAGCATCAAAGTTAGACTTTTAAGGGTGAACACCTTAGCAGCACGAAGCACATGCAGTGGTTAGAGCATTTCACTCTAGTGTGGAGGAGCAAGATAATTGATCCTTAGTCACAGATTCGAATTTCAACGCGGACGTTCCGTATAAGTCCCGTATCATAGTAGTCAAATGTTGGTACGAAATAAACCTTTTTCTGTTCTATTTCCACAAGTGCCAAGTACAGTTCTAAAACATCCCTCAATAGGTAGTCAGTAGTGTTCAAGGGACATAAAGCAAGCAAACAGCCAACCAACAGACTTTGGCATCGTGTATACATGTAGCTGACAATATTTCACTTTTTAACACATAAAATTATCTTTACTTTTTTACGATTAGTAAAATAAAAAATAAACTATTAGGTATGCCTATTATGATTTTTTGGTACTGCTAATATGCATACCAAAATACAAGCACGTGCCTAGTAGAATTGGAAATGAAATTACTTTGTTGCACTTCTTAAAATTTCAAATTGTTGAACTTGGAGCTGCTTTCAGACAATCAACAAAATTTAAAATTATTACTGCAATCATCATGATATTTGCTAGGACAGTAATTGGCAATTTATCTGAAATTTCTTTGACAAACTACATAAAGAGAAAAAAATCCTATTTCGGGGGTGTCTTAATTTTCAACTTCTTGGATGCGAGAATTGACTCTACTGTAACAAAAAAGCAGGGAGGGGGTTTGGGGGTTGGGACAACCGACCTTTCAAAGTATAATTTCATTTTAAATAAGTAAAAGGTTTAAGTTGGGAACCACTCCCTCCCCCGATTTTATGTGCCTTGAGAATAAATAAATCTGATCATTTCGGCACCATTTTATAGACAGATTTACGTGTTAAGACAAATGACACCGGACTATTTCAACTTAACATGTACTGACAACGGATATTTTGCGTATAAATGTCAGATTCTCATATGGTTTGCGTTTTGCAAAAGGCTGTTATATGTCTAATGAAATGTTTTAAACTACGAAATTAATGTGCTTTTTAAATAAATTGACGACGAAAAATATATATTTTTTAAGCGACAACCATGCTTTTACACTATGGTATGTATTCGCCAATCACAACTACTCGGAATATATTAAGGATAAGATGTGATTGATGCTTTGAAATAGAAAATTATTTATGTTAAAAAAAAACTTACCCCACGCAGTATTGCCCGTCCTGTAATATATCCGTATGTCATGTATACTTTGAATAGAAGTTAAGTTAACCCACCAGGTGGCAGTATTTTGACCACCAACTGATACCACACACTGTCCTCCCCACGCGCTGAGGTCAGATTTCAGACCATCTACAGCATTACTGGAGTGAAATGTACTGTCCCATGCATTGTATTGTTTTGATTGCCATGTTGGTTGATTCAGAGCTATATTTTCTTCAAATGAAAAAAAAAAATTAAAAGTGCAATAATTTTCGAAAGAAGAAATTGTGATACACAGAAGACAGCCAAATCATTTGTAGAAAAAAATAGTCATAAACTGTTCAGGTTACTTACAAAACCAACATTTTTATTATTATTATTATTATTGTTATTATCGCTTTCTTAAATTCAATTTTAAATAAAATTTAGATATAATTTAAATAAGGAGTACAATGAATTGAAATAAGAAAAAAAAATTTGAATCATTCTTAATGTCACCTCTTGGATTGTCATTAGATAAGCCTTTATATTCATTTATTTTTTGTTATAAACATTAAATTCTGTTTATTAATATTATTTCTGTTCAAATCTAGGTCTCAAAACTTAAAACTTCCTTTCAAGAAATGCTTGACTTACTTTAGCACAATAGACATGTGCAAACACATCTATAAAGCAATACTACATTTAAATTCCCCATTTCGCTGAAATGTGTAAATATACTAGAAATGGAAATTTAATCCAAGGTATTTGGATTTAAATAACACGTCGGTGTCCCACCACATCCCAGGATAGAAAAAATAAATCCTTATAGCTTACAGGAAGTAACCTTAGCAGTCCATATTTTAAATATATGTTGAGATGCGAACTAAAAAAAATGATAGAAAGTAAAAATTTAGGAAGAATCTAATAAAGCTATGAATTGTAAGAAAATAACAAAATTGGATATGTTGGTAACTCGAGAGAAAAAGGAAGAAAAATATGGAACTTTAGCCAAAAAAATGGAAAAGATTGCGATGATTAAATAAAGGGAGAGCAAATATTTTGTGTAGGTTAACAGCAATACTATTTTTTGTTTTAGATGTAGGTGAAATTTTCTTTCGGATTTTTATCGGATTTATACACCCTGATACGGAAAAATAAACTCAAAGTGTACATATACAACTTATTCTTTAATTCATTTTAGTCACTTTTTTGTGAAAAGAAGATCCGACATATTTAATAAGGAAATTCTACAAATTTTTGAATCCTCATACCTAGGTAGTAATCAATTTTTCGAGATTTAATCTGATGCACAAAAGAAAAGACCTAATAATGGATTGCTAAAATGAAACCAATCATTATCTTGAAGCTGCATTTACATTCTCCTGATCTTTTTGCAGTTATGTAATTTCAATATTTTTTTTTCAGGATGTTCATTTGCATTGGTTTACTATTGCATTTCAATCAAAATTGACCGTTTTAGGACGATCTTTCAATACCATTTGGAGGGGTTTCTTCACTCATACAATTCGAAAATATTGAATAGAAAAAAAAATCTATATAGATAATTAGAAACTTACCAAAGCCAAATAAATAATCAGTTGTCAATATCAGATAAACTGATGCTAAACTAACAAGTCCCATGTCGACAAAATCACAATTACACTAAGTAGGAAGTAAAATACCTTGTTGATATCAGTTAAAATACAGTCGACCGATTTTACACTTCCGGCTAAAATAAACCTGAGACCAAGGCCATTTTTTTTTCAAATTTGAATACTCTATTAATAGTTCTTTGCGTGTTCAATGCCGTGAAACTCACCGGGTCGTTCTGTATGAATTCGACTGAACGGAGGAGGTAATGCAATGTGAGATCAAAACCTATGTCTAGTTATCGTATTTTTATATCTTATGCTCCATTAAATGAGGAACTTTTTTATATAAAATGGCTCATCTTCACAAGTGTCAAGTCAATGTGAATTAGGGAAGGTACTTATGGAAATCCAAGACATCATTTTACGACGTATACATTTAATTTAGCAGAAAGAAATTTATATGCATTAACTAAACCAAAATTTGACGATATTTCTACACCGAATTTACAATGTCATTTTTATCAAAAAAATTGTAATACTTAAAAAGTGGAGAGTCAACAAATTGTTTTAATTAAGTCCTTTAAGATGTAAGAGATAACCACACTTAATTTAAGAGTAATTATGGTCCAAAAAAGTCAAATGCGAAACTATTCGCTTTTTTTGTACAACTACTAGACGAAATCCCGCGCAAGTGCAGAAAATGCAATTTTAGCCAGTTAACTAGATAGTATAATATATCTTTAAGTTTCTAGTTACAGTTACATGTACTTACAGGATAATGGCAGGACAAATTACTTTGTTCAAAACCCAGCAGTTAGTTTAGGAGCAAGAGATATACATCCCTTTTTGATATTAAGACTTGAAAAATATCAATTTCATTTATTGAGGTTTTCTCTTTACATGTTAGCAACTTTTTTTTATATTTTTTGTTGTATTTTATACATATTATTCTACGGGTGCTTATTTAGTGAGTTTTTTTTTTTTTTCACTAACATGTTAGTAACTTTTTTTTTATACCAATATCTCAATTAATGGTATCAATTACTGTACCATTATTTCCTTGCACATTTACACCAAAGATTCTCATTAATATACATGCAGTGAAAGTATTGTTGAAATATTTTTACAGGGGTCATGTAGAGAGAGAGAAAACAAAACTTGACGGCATCAAATCGTCATTTTTATCATACTTATTGTATAATTTTCCCTCCACCAATTGAAACTTCTTTTTTAAAAACATAGTAAGATCTTTCCACTTTTCTGTGGAAAGACCTCTTGAAATGCTTATGTTTATTATTATTTTTCTGTTATGATCTTTTGAACCGAAGGACTCATCGAAAAGTTTTATAGGTCATGATACTGGACAGCTAAAGTTATTTCGATAAACGACCTAGGGTGTTTGACCTGCTACCCCTTTTGCAGTTATTGCCCCTTGCATTAGAAACCTTGTTATCTCTACTCCTTCAAAACAAAACCGTAGAGGTTCAAGACCTTCACCATGCATTGTCTTGGACTAGTAACAGAGACTCTTCTATCTATCATTCCAAAAGTATTTGTAGACCCCTTTAATGTTTAATTTAATTACCCCTGAAAGTTTTTGATGTTTACGAATAATGAAATTATTTTAAAATGATATGTCGTAGAGATATGAGATCAACGGTACTAGATTCTTCAACATTGATCTTAAAACTTAGGTCAAGGACAAAGCTCAAGGTCATTCAAATTATGAGAAACTTAGCCCCTTTCACATCTCCTTCTTTAATGTATGTCTTTCAGAATATACTATACCTCTTTGCATGTTTATTATGCTCTTTTAATGTTTCACTCTTGAGCCCTATGTGTGCCCTTTTATAACCTATTGCCCCTTTCACTATTAATCTTGTTATCACTACTCCTCCAAAATTGTAAAACGTAGAGACACAAAATCTTCACCAATGTCTTCAGTTTCTCAAGCCAGGGTATCAATCTATTCAGTGCGAAAGAATATGACGACCCCTTAAGCGAGTTATTGTCATTTAAAATCTTTGATTAGCCCAAAAACTTTTAAACGAATAACCGGAGAAACACAGGTCTGCCTGCATTGAGATCCTTGACCTTTTGCCTTGGAGATGTTGACAAGGTCAAAGGCCAAGGTCATTTTTTTCCTTAAATTTTTCATTTTTTAGTCATTTCATTTTCTTTTCATAAAATTTAGCTGCAGAGATTTATATATTAAAAAAAAAGATTAAATTTGAGAAGGCGGAACGACCTCTAATTGCTCTATAGATAATAAGTCTACTAGTTTTTATTTATATTCATATTACAACTGCTTTGTTAAAAACTTTATTTGTTTATTTTTTTTTCTTTCTTTTAGTGAACATACAATTTGATTAACAATTTGATTAACACTTTGATATAATTTTTCATATGAATACTATGTTTGTAGAAAACTCACACATACTGATACAATACATATTTTGTGAATGTCAAACTGTCTATTAACCCAAATTAAAAAATGCAATAGCCTGATCCTCTGAGTTTCTGTAATTTTAAGCATACTTGCAAGAAATTTAAATCGACGATGAATAGCGGTAAACAATGTGAATATATTATCAAGATGCATGATGTGAGGTTTTGAATAGTTAACCACTTTTCGTATAATTATGACGTCATACATTTTACAGTTGAGTAAATCTTGGCAACAACTTAGAAAACATTGACTTAAATAAAAATAATTTAAACCTCTTTAATATAGTTCACACATGTAATTAAATTACAAAGGATTATAACATATTTTATAACATATTTTGTGATTGTGTAAGCTGATTTTTAAAGCATATATCTAGAAACATGTAGGTTTTTAAATATACATTTTTTGTCTGATCCTCAAATAAATCAACATAAAAGATCTCAGCTACAAGGGATATGATATTTTTTTTTCAGAGAGAGAGAGAGAGAGAGAGAGAGAGAGAGAGAGAGAGAGAGAGAGAGGAAATACCAATGTAATGCAACACTGTCAATGAAATATCAGTATCTGCTTTGCCTGATTTCACTTGATACGTGTAGTTAGACATTGTCCTTAATATCTGATTAGATCTGTAGACATCTTAAAACGTAAGCTTAAATCTTTAGTATCTAACTGATGCTCTCTTCAACGCTATTTCATTTTATTGTCTATATGTTCGAAATGAGATGTTAATTATTAAATTAATAAATAAAGATGTATTAATGATAGATGCAGAAGATCATAGACGATCATAATCTGATGGCAGGGAAAATTCGCAAAGCTCTTGGTATCTGTTCATGTCGTCTTCGTCCATTTTACTAGAGATAATGTCCATGTTCAATGCCTGTGTCTTAGTTTCTTTATCTTCTTTATACTTCTGTTTTCTTTGTCCTTCTTTGGTCCTCCATCTACAAAAGTGTATGAAATTAAAAAAAAGGTATAATTTCTTCTTCAAGATACCATTTTTAAAAAATTCAAACCGTTTTTGAAGCTTTTGCGTAATTTATTCATTTTTTTTCTCTCAGTGGCATTGGAGAGAGAGAGAGAGAGAGAGAGAGAGAGAGAGAGAGAGAGAGAGAGAGAACTGTGATAATTCTTTGAAGTTTGCCCTAAAATATATATTGTACATTATTAACCTATTTATACATATATAGGCAATTAAAACCACGATTATTGTCAGGCAAACACAGAGAGCGGCAAGAACACCATAAAATATTGACAGACAATCAACATCATCCGTTTTCTCTGCAACTGCATGAAGAAATGCATATCATTAATTTCAAATCTGTTGATATTTCAATATTTTTTTAGAGTGCAATTATGCAAGTACACTAAGCAGACTTTGTATAAAATTATTAACCTTGCAAACACTTAGCACCCTGCCATCCACCAACACAACCTTCGTTACAATGCCCAGTCACGTGGTGGCAGTCACGTGATGATTTGCAGAAAAGGCTGCATTCTTTTTTGCAATTTTCTCCATAAAATCCTGCCTTACAAACTGTTATTAAAGGTTAGGAAATCGTTTTATATTATGAATAACTTTGAGAAATTGAATATTTTGATTATATCTAAAATAAATAAATAAATTAAAATTGCACAATGAAATCTAAGTTGTTAAAATGCAAGAAACACTTTTTATACAATTTCGAATTCTTGAAATCACACTTATGGTATTTTTATCTGCATAAATTTAGAAGAAGGTTTTACCTTCATTGCATAATTTTCCTTGATATCCTTCGGCACATCTTCCTGAACAAGATCCATTTACGTGATGGCAAACGAGGTCCTGGCAGAATCCACATGAATGATGACAGTTTTCACAGTACTTATTTTCTTTACAAACTAAAGAAAATTGATATTTTACTTGTTATTTTCTTTAGATTCGAGAATGAAAATTACGCCTTACAAATATTATCGTCATCCAGAAATAGATGAAAAAACATAGTTGGATAGAAAATACACCCCATCGGGAAATATGGAACAGAAAAGTAATTATTTTTATAAATAAACAGAAAAGACAAAAGTATCATTATTTATACATGTTATGGCATTTCTGAAACAGTAACACTGTACCCTGTTTGCATTGAAGTCCCTCCCAACCTGGTTGACATCCGCCCTCACATTCTCCTGTTGCTCTGTTGCATGTATTAGGCACACCACAGTTTTCATTACATTTCTGTTCACAGTTTATACCGAAATATCCAGATGAGCAACCTGATATAAATTTCTATATTTAAATCAATTTCAAGTAAACGTTTCTCTTTTTTTGTATTTAGATTTCTATAAAAAGTAAATTAAGACACAGATTATCAGCCAAAAGAAAAAAATCTTATACTTATAAATTAATAAATTTTGCAAATAAACTCCGAAACGGATGCACCAGAGTTCTTACTTACTCCTCTAAGGATACACTATATACAAGATGATGTCCGTAAACTATATTTAGATTTCACTCGCATAGTAAGTATCATACATTAAATTAAAACTCTACTTTCATTTTCTATAAACAGCCATGAAATAGTAAAAACGTGAGTACGGTGGCGTTTCCGGTTGGCGGATCTAAGTTACTGGCAATTTTTAATGAAACTGACAACAAGCAATTGTTCATTTGTTTCATAAAACGTCATCACTGAATAATTCAATCAAAACTTAATTTAAATGATATAAAAGAAATAAGATGTAATTGCCGATTACAAAGGGAAATGTGCAAATTATTTTCGTAATTCACCGATCTTAATATTGACGGAAGCTTCTAGAACATCCTATAGCATCGAGCCCGATTAAAAAAAAGAGGCGATTTTAGCTGCATGAACATAAAAAAAGCTTTTGTGTGAATGGTCATTGAAATACTGGTAAATCATTGATAACACTTTAAGTTGTGAACATATTTATATATATCGAAAGACTATTACATATACAGTATGTGGTAGGTTTTCCTAATAAATTTATCGGTAAAATTTGTATATATTCCTCACTGAAAGCATCGTGGCAACGAACCCGAAGTACAATTTGTACTTCGTTATAAACTTGCTTACATGAAAATAGAAAATTAATGAGTAAGAAATTGTTCAAATACAATTAAAGCTGTAGAATTTTGTGCTTTATCAATACATTTCAGTTTTTTTTTTTTTTTTTTTTTTGAATGCTCTTTTGTATCAACTCGGCCTACTCATAAGGCTTAAAAGCTAAACAAAGTAAAGTATATATTTTTTTTACATATCAATAAGGTACATACATATTTATAAACGAAGACCCAAGTACCTGTGAATTTTAACCCCCCCCCCCCTCAATTTATCAGTAAAATGTGCATATTCGCTGTGCTTTTATCCATGACGGAAATGAAATAAGAGCATCTGAAGTACAATATCTACATGTATAACATAGTAAAAAAGGTTTTCAAGTTTGTTATTTTTCAAGTTTTTACTAAAGGGGGGGGGGGGGGGCTGGAGACGTACATCTACTTCGTGCGGGATTTTGAACAGTATTTCTTCCTGCTATAAGCCTGTAGGCTGTCAGTAGAATTTACTATATATTTTCTGTCGGTAGTGGTATCCATTCAATCCCCCGCGCTTGCGCGGGATTTCAGCTAGTACTTCAAATAATTACTATAAAAATACATAAGGTTTTGTAACAGTCTTTCTTTTTTCATGATTTCCAGTTGAACCCTCTTTATTTGTCATATTTACAATATTTTTTAGCATATATGCAGCGCGTAAATTATTACCATTTTTACAAAATATTCCTTCATATCCAGCGTCACATCCTTCAGGACATGAATCATTAATGTGATGGCATTGTTTATAACCCAGACAGGCTCCACAACTCTGAGTACAACTTTGTCCGTATCTGCTTCCATCGCATTCTATTAAATGCAGTCAATATACTTGTTCAACGAAAAGCATCGAGAAAGAAAATATTCTATTTCAACAACCCTTCCCCGTTTCCACAATCACCACTAAAAATAAGCACAAACTTTCTCTAAAATATTTGCTTGAAAGAATGTTTCCACTTAAGCATATTGCCGTGGCCCCTATTTCGGACTCCTCTAACATCATCTAATTAACTCAAATTTTAATTATTTTACACCTAACCCATATTTTGTTATCTGTGTGGTACATTACTTGCAAAAAATTACATTGAAAACGGCGCTATAGTTTTATTAAAGGTAATTAAAAGTGCCCACTAGTAGGTGTTAATTCCGAAATTGTCCGAGCTAGGTTTTAATTGTGTATCATTAATATTCGAAGTAGGTGGAGCATTTCATCGATCGATTGAAAACATGTAATAGCCAGTTATATAATGGCTTCTGGGAACTACTCAGCATAATGAAATTAAAAAAAAAAATATACACAAAAGTAAACACAAAGAGCATGTTTAAACTTCTCAAGGATTACGACAGTTTTTTTTTTTTTTTTTTTTTTTTGGAAAGAGGGGTGCGGGGAGGATCTTGAAGACTTAATGAAGATGTACATGTACTCAATCCCTAAATCCAGATTTTTCCCCAATTTTTGGTAAGTTCTGGCAGATCCTTGAAGTCATATAGTAAATAAACAAAATCTAGCAGCCAACCTTAAAAAAAAACAACAGGTGAATGACAAGTTACTTTTGTTTCGAAAATATTTTAAATTTATTCTTAATAGGGTAAGTTGCGATTACGTGGAAAATCAACACTAAATAAACCAGGCCTACTTGTACATGTAAACAGACACTTCACATTATTTTATTGAAAAAAAAAATAATATAAAAGAAAAACAAATTCTTCTGTATTTTCAAAATTTTAAAAGATTAGTGCCGTATTGAATTTTTAAAACAATATAAAACTCTCACTCTCTCTCTATCTCTCTCTGTACTAAAGTACAATAAATACTGTTTTACGTAATAACAAAACAAAACTTTTTTTTTTTTTTTTGCAGTGATATTTAATCACTAAAACAATTTTATAATGCTATGTGTGCTTGCTTGTTTTTTTTTTTTTTTTTTTTTTGTTTTTTTTTTTTTTTTTTTTTGGTTTTTTTTGTTTTTTGTTTTTTTGTCCCAGTAAGCTTTCCAGTGTTAAACAATCTATATGTACTTTTACCCCGTGTACCTATATTTTTACAATCAAAAACATCTTGAGGAATGATGCCATTGCTAAGATGTAGACTATATGCCTTGGAAACTCATTGAGCCCCCAAGCGAACCCATAAATCCAAGGACTATAAAACTAAAATATCATGATTACATTTTGCCCGATTTAAAATTCCACTACCCTCATCTGTCAAATATTTCTTATGAATGGTAGCATCATTATTTTTTCTGTCTTCAAATATGGACCTAATACCCGAACAATATTAATATCCATCGGATGCCACTATTATCATCGGTTTCATGACCGTAGGAACGGGGGGGGGGCTTTAAAAGGTTCTTTAAAAAACACCTAGGCAGCATTTTTTTTTCTTTTTTTTATTTTAAGAACAAACAAACAAACAACAATAATAACAACAATAACAATTTTTTTTACAATACATTTTGATAGAAACATTGACAAGTTTGTCCATGACCTGTTGGTCTTTTATGATAAGTGTCTTTAAACCATTGAGCTACATAATGATCTCTTTGTAAAGCTGTATGATGGTCAAAGGGAAATAACCATTCATCTGCTTTGATTTTCTTCATATGTCTTTGATGTAAATAATACACACAATATTGTCCACACACATCGGTATTCCAATCTTGATATCGATACGGATTATAAATCCATTGATGACCATGACGATGGATAAAGTCTTGAATTTCTTTTTGTAAGGGAGGAAATCCATAAGAATCAAAATATTCTACCACTGGACTGCTTACATATAAACACACCCAATGTTCTCCAGGTTGATCTTGAGGATCTGTATTGACTACAATGGCTTTTTCTCCAAATTTTAATTGATCTGGTTATAAATCTAAAGGATACACTCCACCAAACGAACTCTTTAATTCTCTAGATAACACTTCTCTCAACTGTCCTGTATCCATTAATAATCAATGCTCACTTCTCTCTGTTTGTTGATTTCTAAGAGGTTATCAAATTCTGCATACACCACACAATTTAAAGTGGTAGCCGTATTGTTAGTAAATTGGACTTCTACTCTTAAATTTCCTGTTTCTATGAGATGGAATTTATCCGATTGGGCTTCTTGATCTTTAGTGAAATCCCAGCCCCATAAAGTGTATCCGTTTTTATACTCTTCTAAGGTGATGTCCGGAGCCCAATCTTCTCCTAATTTTCCCAAAGCTTGATACATACTCAGATAAGATCTCAGATATAAATCTTCATTAAAATTAGGTTCGAAACAACGAGTCATCATGGTCTCTCCATTGATGCTAACACCTAATTTTTTAATCCCAAAATTTTGAAAATTAAAGGGATTTTTAGTTTTATCTCCATTAAAAGCTGCATTCTCCACAAACCCTAAAATGAGCCTTTTTGGCATCTGGCCTTGAAACAGATGATCCGTAATCTTAGATTGAGTTCCTGTAGGTATGGTAAAACTTTTGACTTCGACTCTTCTTAATGGATATTTGGCTCTGTGAGTATTCAAAGTTTGATTGATGTGATTCATTAAAGTAGGGGAAGGTTTCACTTTTCTCACCCACAAGACCATACTTAATATTTTGACTTTTCCCGTATTGGCTTGAGCTGTCATCATGTAGAAATCAGGTCGAGCTCGATTAAATCTCAAACGGACGTCAACTCCATTCGGTAGAAATCGATCTTGTTGAAACAAATCCAGATGTAAACGATCCAACAAAGTAATTTTCTTACTAGCATCTATAGCTTCATGACGTTTTCTGTATCCTTCGTTTTTAGAATTGGCTGGGTATGCTGGGATGATGGGTTTGTTAATGGTACAAGTATCAGCAGCGACAGCAAAGGCCTGATTAGCAGCCACTCCCAGAGCTGCTAGCCCCCTTTCGTCCATATGTCCTGCCGTATCTTTTTCCCATAGACTACAGGCTTTCATTTGTGTGGCTAAAGTTCTGGGTTTATAAGACAGTAATTTCTCCAGATAAGCTTTGTAAGGATAAGTATCGGTCCCTGGAGTGATTATTTTTCCATTGAGACTGACATCAATTTCCGTAAACAAGGAATGTAAGATATTATTCACTGGGGCTGTTTTAGCAGGATCTCCAGCCAGATCACTTCCATCATTTTGGACAAATTGACATACCATTTGAAGATAAGTTTGAGATAAATCTAGATATTGATCTCCTTGTCCTTTAATTTCAAATTCAATCGGAGCTGTCTCTGAATCTAAAGTACTAGAAATAGGGTAATATTCTTCCCATTTGGACTCTTCTAAAGCAATATTAGTGGGAGGGACTTGGAACAATTGTAGATTGTCCATCCCACGGGCACAGGAATCGGGTTGTAACATGATGTCTGTCTACTAAGATTGATTTTTCACAAATGAAACTCTTCTCCCTCACACTCCTCTATTTATAGTCTCTCAGTCAAAGACATCTAAAGACCGTGTTTTCTTCTTCTTCTTGGGAATATTGTCTCCTTGATTTTTTCTTTTTCTCTTAGGACCTCCTCTAGCCAACAGAACTCTTTCTGTCTGTTTTCTTTTTTTCTTACTATCTCCTAGATTCATTCTTTGTTTCACCATTCCCGAAGTATTTTTCAGGGCTTGTATTCCATGAGTTTTGATAGCGTCTTTTAAAGATCTCTTATTTTCTAACACATCTAACCCCGTTCTAGCAGCAGCGGTCAAGGCATGTTTAGCTCCCGTTTTCAGTAAATCCGTAAAAAATCCTTCCCCTCTTTGATAGTTTTTTGGGGGTGGATAATAATAAGCTGGTGGTGGTGGTGGTGGAGGTGGGGGTGGTTGCTGTTGACCCCCTCCTAATATTCCACCTAATAGATTACTGACTACTGGAGCTGCTAATTTTAACACCGGAGCTAAAAGACCAAGCCCATGTCCTTTTTGTCGTAATAAACCTTTATGATAAGTCCAACCGTGTCCTCTCTGTCTTAATATTCCTGGATGATACTGCATGGTGATAACTGTTCTTAAAAACTGACTTTTCTGCACTCTGAGGACTTCCTTTTATACCCCTTTTTAGGGCTGAATACAATATAGACAGCATACCAGACAAATCATGACTCCCAATAGGATGTAACAAAAAAGTTGTACACTCATCTCAGTACACTTTTCTAAAATGAAGTTTCAGTAGAGTTTTTCCACTTAAAAAGGGCATGGGTTTTCCTAAAGGTGTCATGATGTGTATCTCAATGGTATCAAAATGTTTTTTACTCAAAGGGAGATATTCCGCACGTATGGGTTCCCATTTACATTGATTGTCTTTGTGTTCAAATTGACAAGGGACCACTCTTAATAATTTCAAGGCATTCGATCCTACGGTCTGGGGTTGAATCAGATCACAATACACATACATGGATTTTAAATTTCGATATAAATCTACAGTGTCTGGAGCCAGATAACTGATGTTAATCCATTTGGTCATGTCTTCTGTCCAATTTTCCGGGACTAATTTAGAATCATGAAATCCTAATTTATAAGCCAGACTTAAGGGAAGACGTACAAAGATGGGAATTTGACGTAAATGAGTGACATAATTCACTCGGTTGAAATCCTTCCGATAATTAAATTTCATCTCAATTTTTGAGGGTTTTTCTTCTTCTTCTTTCAGGTCTTGTATCACTGTCTTTAAACTTTGTTTTAAATTTCCATACACATCATCATCGTCATCACTTCCTTGATCTGTGGGTTTTTTTTCTCGGTCCATTTGTGATACTTTTTCCAGATTTTTTTCATGGTCTGTACTAAACCTTCATTGATTTCTGCCAGGATAGCTGTAGGGTTAGGATAAGGTCCCGGTCTAAATCGAAGTTGATACAAATTCAATTTCTCTTTAGGATCATAAGTACCGATTAACCAATAAGCTTTACTCCAATCTACTAAAAGCTGGGTTTGTTGAAAAGTGATGGGAGTACTTTTCAATAATTGAAACCGTCCCCACTGGTACTTATCAGGGTCCTCGAGATCCAGTTTCTCAGATGGTGAAACGCCTTTAAAAAAAGGTGGAACTTTTTCCACTATACACACATCGATATAAGAGTCATCCTGACTTATATTTTCTATACTACAAGGATAAATCATTTCGGTTAATGCTACTTCCCATTGACCATCAGTTAAATCCACAGATTGTGGTAATAAAGTTTTAAATTGAGCAGTCGTATTCCTCGGAAAAGATTGCATGGAGCTATCACTGGGTAATGTCATGTAAAAATCACTGTTCTCAGCCATGTTCAGTAAGAGACTGAGAGATATTTACTTCTAACCTTTCTATTTATAATAATAATAACAACAACAATTCTTTTTTAAAAAGAATTTTATTTTTATTTTTTAACCATCAAATCGACATAAGGGACATTGTCTGTAAGAAGTCTCTATAATGTTCTTTATACACATTTCATTTTATGATTTAGTTCCTTCATATCTACATAATGAACAAAGTCTGTAGCAAGTCTTGACAAAGTTCTCAACACATTTCTCACAGCAAGGATACTGTCGACACTGTTGACACTTCCATCTCCCCTCCGTATTTTCCTCCCAGCAGGTCAGGCATTTCTTTAAAGCTCTTTTTCTCGTTACTTTGACCCATGGGTGCACCATATTCTCTACCCCGTACTTCCATGTGAAATATTTCACACACCAGCTACATCCACAGTTCTCCATGGAAGGGGGATCATCCACAAACCAGTGAGGAAAAGTCATTTCACAATGCTCACAAATTCGATAAGTTCTGTGATGCCATCCGGGATAATCATACACCGTAAATGTACGGTTATGGATCATCTCCCTATCACAGTAATGACAGTAATACTTTTCTACGTCAATCAAATAGGCTATTCTCCACATAAAAATCATGATTGAGCGCAGTGTACTCAAAGCTAAGCTTGATATACCTTTTTCTGTGTTTTATTTTTAGAATTTTGTTACTATATTTATTTTTAGCACGAGATCCCATTCTGAAAACACCTGTGCAGTAGTGCCGTGTGCAAAAACTTTTTTTTCTTGCTGAGTCATTAATACACAGGTAATACACAAATCTTGGCAGCGATTCAAGTATATCCATTGTGACGTCATTAATCACACTAAAAAATGTGATACAGATCAAAATAAGACTTGTATTTTTTTTGTGTTTTTTTTTATTCATAATAACAACAATCATAACAAAATAATCATATTAATAAACATTCAAAACTATTGTACACTTCTTTTGTTTCATCTATGGGAAAAGATCTTCTCATGTACAAATATTCTGTTTCACAAGCACAGTCCATGATACTGTATCCTTTTAAGAGCACTTTCAGATAATCTTGGATACACTCTTTGGCTCTTTCCATCCATTTTCCTTGAATCCAAGTCCTTTCTGGTCCTTTTTGTTTGTGAAACAAGACATATTTCACTTTCCATTTGAATTCCTGATATTTAGGTTCCTTTCGACCCCCTAATATTGCCATCTTATGTGTTTTTACCCATTGATGGTCTGGAAACTTCATTCTCTTATACAGGGTGGCACCTTTTTGTTTTCCTGGATTCTTATCCTTGAAATCTTGAATACATTCTTGTTTGTTTTTCATCCATTCTCCTTTCTTAGTAGAACTTTTAATTTTCCAACGATACTCTGAGCTTAAATACTCCATTGTATTTTTTTGTGTGTGTGTGTGCTCTGTCTCTCTCTCTCTCTGTCTCTCTGTGAAATCAGAAATGATCATTTTTTTTGGACTTGTTCCATTTTATATACTCTATGGTGTCTCTATTTTTAGACTCTTTGGATTTGTGTCTATTTTTATATACTCTATGGTGTCTCTATTTTTAGACTCTTTGGATTTGTGTCTATTTTTTTATACTCTATTGTGTCTCTATTTTTAGACTCCCTGGATTTGTGGTCTTCTTAGGGGTATGATGTATCATCGTAGGACTAGGCATAATGTATCCTACGGAAGAACTAACACAGACCATCCAATATTCTCGATTAGTATCATGTAAAGCTAACATGACCACACTGGTAATGATAAGAGATACACAAATGAATAATTGTGCAAAATAAACAATTTCTTCTCGAGGCACATTCTCTCCACAAAATTTCCAATGAGGAGTTATTGAATGAGATCCGTTTGGGGAATCCATGAATCGAAACTAGGAGGATATCCTTTCCACCGCACTTTGACTTCTCGAATGATTTTTTTCCCTACACGTCGCTTTTTATACCCCAAGATTTCTTCTACTTCGTACACATCATCGTTTTTATTAATCTGTTGTAATTCTTTTTCGTAAAAAGTGCCTTCTAATTCCTCACCATGATCATCTTGGATTTTATACACATAAGGATATCTTCCAGGCACTCTTTTAGAAATGGTAAACAATTCTGTAGTCCAATTGGGTAAATATCCTTTTTCAAAAGTGCGTTTAGCTTTACTAATGCGGACCCGATCTCCTTGTTTAAATTGAGGTTTTTTAGGGAATGTTTGAGATTTTTCCCCATATAAAGTTTTCCAGACTTTCAATACATTAGAAGCATTCACTTGAGCTGGTGCTCTTTTAATACTTCGATGATTAGAATGATTGTAAGCATATACTAAATCCGGTAAGACATCTACATACCGTCTGGTTTTATGACGAGTGAAATAACGCCACATGCGTGCTTTGAGGGTTCTCTGAAATCGTTCCACGATACTGGCTTTAGTGTCCGTATTACGAGTGGTAAAAAAATGAATGGATTTAAAAGTGTGTAAGAATTCTTTATTGGTAAATTCTTTGCCTTGATCGGATTGAATGCGAATGGGACGTCGTCCGTCTTGTTGAAAAATCTCTTGTAATCCTCGAATCATTTCTTTTCCTGTTTTCTGTTTTAAAGGCACTACCCAGGCATATTTAGATAAGACGTCAATGGCACACAATAAAAAAGTATATCCATCATTGTATTTCTTTAAACTGGACACAGCTGCTAAATCTAATTGCTATTGTTCATCTATGTCGGTCACTCTAGTTTGTTGTCTGCGGAATTTTCTTTGAATGGGTTTATGTAAAGTATAAGTATCTTGTTTTTTTAACCAGACTCGAATCTTTTTCAGGGAAATTCCTAAAGGTTTGACCTGACGATACAAAGCTTGTATTCCTCCGTACCCTCTTTTAGGATCATAATAAATCTCTTTTAAAATATCTTCCACTTGTTTCTTTTTCATTTCTTAGGTAAAGGAAGCCAATTTTCTTCAATTTTTGCAAATTTCTTTTCTTCTTCTTCGAGTTTGGCTTTTAATTTCTGTTGAGCTCTAAAGGGACTATATCTGGATCCTACCCTTGTCCCTACAGGGGTTGAAATGGGTTTTTTAATGACGGTTCCTGGATCTTCTATAGGACTACTTACTGGAGTGTCTAAAAAGGAAGAAAATCCACTATCGTCTCTTTCTTGACTTTTAGGAGTACTGATTTTTCCAGGTTTCTGCATGGCTTTTATAAGGCTTCCATTACTGAGGTATTCCAGAGGAGTACGGGTCTCTTTTAAAGCTTGAGCAAATTGTTCTAATCCTGTAGGAACCGGATGATTTTTACGAGACTGAGATCTCATACTATCAGCCATTAAATCCACAATGTTAGAATTGGCAACTTTTTGACCTCGATAACTAATTTCACCTTCTTTATTCCAAGTTAACACTTTAGGGTTTTTCTTTAAATGATTTAATAATAATCCAGCTTTTCTTTACATGTTTTTATTGACGGTTTCAAGGATTTCATCTTCAATCTCAGCTGGGCCTGCTGGTGATCCTGCTGTTGCTTCTGCAGGGGATGGGGGTACTGGTGCTACTGCTGGGGGTGCTCCTGCTGCTGCTGCTGCTGCTGGTTGAGCTGATGGTTGAGCTAATCGAGTTTTTGTAGGTTGTTGTCTAGCTTTTTCTAAATAATTTCTATAGCGATGAAGTTCTTGACCATATAAAGCGACTTTTTCTTCTGGGGTTAAATCTTCACGTCTTGTAATGTCCTCTAATTCCTGACCTAAACTGAGAGTAGATTGAAATTCAGGAGGTTTCGGTAATTTTCCTTTAAGTTCATTCAATAAGACTTCAGGAACTAATACCATTTTACGACTCATTTTCCCCCTAGGAGAGATGCTGCTCCTATAAGTAAAGGACCGAGTAAAAGAGGGAAGAGGCCCCCTTTTTGCTGGACTTACAAAGCTCGTCTTTTCTGAATAGATTGAGGTTGAATTAGTCTCCTTAAGATGTGTTTCTTTCCAGCTAGTTTTCGTTTCTGAACCGAACTGAGAGGTAACACTCCTTTTAATAGGTTGTACACAATCTCACAAATCTTCAGAATACAATCTCCAGAACAATGTTTTAAAATATTTGTCTTTAAGGGTGAAGAATAATGAGGATTAAATAACACTCTTAAAAGAGGCCCATGAGATTTTAATCTTGTAGAACAACAAGTGTTCTTCTTCTTCTTCTTCTTAGCCATCCTTTTCAAATAATGAAGAGGTGTCCCTCAGTGTGTCCTCCTTTTATACTCTTTTAAGGAGGAGGAGCATACATGCCATGTTTGTCTTTCTCATGTTTATCTCTATTTTTTTCGGTGACATAGATTTTGGAACAATATCGGCATTTATATCTCATTCCTTTTGGAAGTTTAGGTGTAGAAGCAGATAAAGGTTGAAAGCAGCCTATTTTAGGAGTCTGTATGGGTACTTTAATTCCAGGAGAAGGAATTCCTACATTAACTTGAGGAAATAAATCCGGGGCTCTTTGACTGCCTATGGGTGCCATAGCACGATCCATTCTCATTTCAGCTTGTTTCTTTAATAACTCTCCAATAGTTTTTTGTCTTTGTTCTTTATAATACTGATTAATTTCATTTCTTAGACTTTTAGGCATAGCTTTACGTTGAGCTGGAGTTTTGGGTGGACCTGGAGTTTTTGGATTTTTTCTTTTCTTCTTCTTCTTCTTTTGATTAGGTTTTTTCTTATTGTTTGACCCCCCACCTAGTCGAACCATCCAATTTGGTAAAACTCTCTTTTTTTGTCTTTTTGTTCTGGAATCTTACCACCACACTTTTCAAACGACGAGCACGTCGTTTTTTAGGGGTATTCCATTTAAATAAATGACGAATGATGACTCCTCCTAAAAATCCTGCTCCGCCACGTTTTAAAATAGCTTTTTTTCTGTCTTCCTCAGTAGATGATTTATCAGCGATGATACTTAAATCTTGACGATGATGATCAATAAATCTCTGGGTCTGTTTATTAATGGGTAATACCCCTTTCATTAAATTTCGAGCTCCCATAGCAAACCAATTCAATAAGGCTTTACGCCCTAATTCATTTAAATGAGCTCGTTTAGCAGGATCTTTTTCCCGCTGTAAACGTCTTAAAGTTTTCACTAATTTACTCTTGGCTGATGGTGCCATGATGAGAGTTGAATGATAAATGACAAGTGTGAGGATGATACATTTTTATTTATACTCTTGAGGCATGTGTATAGTTAACCATTCAAACAATCTACTTCTCAATCTGTATTCGTCTGGAGTGTGTGGACTCAAATCCACCAAGAGATATCCATGAGGAACATTGGTAGCTTCTTGATAAGCGGACATCAAATGAGGTGAAGCTAACTGACGACTCAAGACACTGATTTGAGATTTGTCTCGGGGATTTTTAAACAAGACTAAATAATGAGCATTCAAACTAATGGTGCGATGTGATGCTGCCCTATCAAATAAATTCTGAGTGATGTAAATCACACTGGTATTCCGATGATGAGCTTTACGGGTAAACCAATCCACGATCGATTCAATGGCTTTTCCTCCCATCATGTCGTCAAAAATGAGTAAGTTTGGTATATTTAAATTAGCCACTAATTTCTCATCGTCTTCGGGAATATTTCGAATGAAAAACACCCGATCTCTTAGAGAAGTGTAAGCAGGTTGCCATTCCCGATAACACCACACAATTTTTTGTGGCATGGGGGTAATCCAATGTAAATTTTCTACTAATTTCTTGACAAATTCAGTTTTGCCAGATTTAGAAGGTCCTGCTACCACCATGGTAAATTCATGTTTTAAAAGAAAAGAGGGAAGAGGTGTCTCCTCATGTTGCATGATGACAAATGAAGACAAAGGTAGTTTCAATGCTTTATTTATAGTTAATAACCATCATTTTAATAACCATAAGGTAAAGTGTTATAATCTTTCAAGGTCTGTCTCTTATCGTAAACAATTCTATATTGTTTTTCTAAAGGTACTGTCTTGACTTGATGATCTCGGGTCCTCTGTATTTTGTAAGGATAAGACACTGTGACTTCATCTATTTCTTTCCTGAGCATTTTTTCTAAAGTCTCTAAGGATACGATATTAGAAGCCCGAAAATTGAGAGTTAATCCTTTGACTTTAAGGATGGAATTTCCCTTGGAGGTAAGGTAAGCATAATTTTTGGGACCTCCAGACATGAATTTGATAATGTGATCCCCGTCCAATTCATCGGTCCATTCTCCTAAACTGTTTCCAAGAATCGGATTAAATTGTCCTTCCTTATGTTGGTAAATGATACTATCCGTATCGAAATAAAGCACCCGATCTCCTAAAGGTGGTAAAGTCTGGTAGAGGTGTAATCTGGCATGAGCGGTAGTGAAACAGGCCAGTATTATGTTTCCAAAGGGACATTCTTCTACAAATTGATTTTTGTCTTGATAATTGACTAACATCATGTCTAATTCCGGCTTTTCTTTATTTTCTAAGAGTTGGATCCCTTTAATCTCTTTGGTCGAATCTTGTAAGAGTTGATGTAATTCCTCTTCTTCCGTTAAGTATTTCGTTTTCGGTAATAACAGACGTTGAGCAAATTTTCCCCACAAACAATTTAAAAAAAGTTTGGCTATGGTTCTTCGCACTGGATTTTTTTCAATACTTAACCAATCCATTCTAATCCCTTCTTTTTCTAAAACTTGACGAATGTAATTTAGTTGCTGTTCTTCCATCTGACACTCCGGTGGAAATCCAGACGCTTCTTGTTTGATCTTTAAAAAAGTATCGATGTAAGGTCTGAATAAATCTGTGCTGCTTTCTGGAAAATGCCAAACTTCGTATATCTTCTCTAAAGTATACCCCATGTCCAAGGCTTTGTGTAATTCGGTGGTCACCCAGGTACCTGTGAGACTGCGTTCACGGGAATTGTGTCGACATCGATGTTTAGGGTCTTGTTGTTTTGCACAAGTTCGGCATAAGGGAAATAATAACTTGCCTCCTGTGCGATAAGGTAAAACTGGGTGATAGAGGCCTCGAGGTGGTAAGACCCGACAATGAATGAGTCCAAAATAGGATCTGACGTCTTGGAATTGATCGGTAATGATTTGAGGATGCCCTACAGGAAAAGGTCTGTGTTTTAACACGTAAGGGTAGAGAGAACAAACGTCTATGTATCTCATATCTCCTTCCTCACAATATAATCGTGTAGCATTGGTCCGACCTCCATACAAAGCCTCTCGGGGGTTTAAAGGATCTGAAATGTTTAGGTCTGATAAAAAATTCTGTAAAACTTCATCTCTTTGCACTTGTTGATCGAATTCGTGCTCCCAGATAGAGGTGACAGAGTAACCAAATTGCTCTAAGACCGATTTCCTTCTTAAAGTTTCTTCATATAATTGTTGGTAAGTCCATTGGGGTTGGTGAGGATGAGTTTCGGTCTGTAGATTGGAAAAGCAGGTGGGGCATGGGCCAATAACATCCGTAAAATTCGTAGAGGGTGTGGTTATCTTCCTGATATCCGTCTACAGTATAACTTCCGATCTTGACTTCTCCCCCGTTTCTCGCATGTTGGATGTGAGATCCACTCTGTTGACTCAAAAAGGTTAACCACCGACAGGCTTTGGCCGAATATTGACGAGCAGGTTGATATCCCAGGTTAGGAATGATGGCAATGGAATCTTCGGGCATAAATCCTCGACGGTAAGCTAAATTGGCTGCACTGGCAAAAGTGATAGATTCCTGAAAGGGATCTACATTGACCAAGGTCTTGAGAGTGGCTCTGAACTGAGCACAACATCGTCGTAAAATATCGACGTCGGAAATACAATACTCTAAAAATTCCTTCTGGAAATCAAACACTTTTCCAGCTTGTTGATCGTACCATTGGAAAAAAGCTTGTCGTCCACTAATAGTCATGTCGTCCGGATTGTATTTATCTGGAGGGGGATAAGGTCCCACGTAATTCTGGTTCTGTACCGTATTGAAAAAGTGAGGGAAATACCCTTTTTCAGTTCGGTGAATCCAAAAGCGGAAGGCATCTTGGACAGAGCAAAAGGTAAAAAATTATAAGAATCGATGAATTTCAATCCAAGGATTTCCATGGATAAGATTTTACTCCCGTTTTGGATGACGGTGGGTTTAATGCAAGCAGAATGCACCAGGTAATTTAAAATGAACTGTCCGTCATATCCTTTGAAATTGTGAGCAATGATGATGGCCTCGTCGTGTAATAAAGTACCATGCTTATCTCCTTTGCTGATGGGTTGTAATAACCAGTCCATGAAGTCTTTTAAGGTATTTAATCCTTTAAACACATGTTGACGGGGTCCCATGTGTCGACAATGAGGACAAGGATCCTCAATGGGTAAATGCCCACAATGTTGACAGACCCGATGTGCTACACACAGATTAGGGATGTGAATGCCGTTTTCCTGGGTACATTCGAAATCGAAATAAATGTAAATCTGTAATGTCTCTTTTTCCTTCTTCTTTTTGGGAGGTTTCTGTTGAACGTAACACTGATGATCATTCTGTACAATTTTCTTACAGATCTTACATTGTTTCCGTCCTCCGCATAAGTGATGAGATAATAATTTTTTAGGCATCACATCGTCCCATTAAATTACAGATGGTTGTTGTCGTATTTTTACTGTAAGGTCGTCAATGATTTTCATAACAACCTCTATTCTTAAAAAATCCCTAGTAATGAGGACATGAAATCTGGCTCCCGTCTTTAGGGCATGGAGGGTAAGATAAACAAAAATCACATCGAAAAGGACATTTGGATCGATGGTCTGTGATGTTTCTGTACCCCACATCACAATGATCACAATAATATTGACACCCTGTGATACCAGGCATGGATAAAATGGCATGGTAATGATGATCTTCTAACAAAATGTTTAAAGAAATTCCTTATCCATTCCCTTTGTAGATAGGTTCTAAGGAGAATTTAGAAGACATAGACTTGATCTGAAATATTTTCAGTCGATATTGAGGATATAACACTTGTTGTAATTTCCCCCATTCTTCGGGTCCACAAGATTGATGAATATCACATCCGGCTTGTTCCATGAGAGCTATAGCTTGGTTTTTCTGATCATTACCCCTTACATCTCCTACCCGCATACGTTTCCATCTTTTTTCCCATTCGAGGTCGGGATTTTCTGGCTTTTCACTGTGTAACCGGGTGATGACAATAGCTCTAGCTAAACACATCTTATCCCAGGGATTGTCGATCTGAACGATAGATTTTTTTCCTTTAAGGAAAGTGTCCTTATTGATCATCAGGTGTTTGGTATTATTTCCACCACTTCCTTGAGGATATTTCACATGAAACATGTCGAATTCAATAGACCCGTCTCCCAGTTTAAAATCTTTTTTAGATTGTTGAACGGCTTCTATTTTGTTTAAAATGACCTCCTCGTTTAAATGTTTACATTGGGTAAACTCGTACCAGATTTCAGATTTCAGAGAAGGATGACGTATGTTCAAGCGTAAGTAATCGTTAGGATTACACTGCATTTCATATTTGACAGTTTTTAACATATCTCTAAATAATCGCCGAACAAATCCTTTGTTTTCTTCTTCTGGAAATTCCTCAAAATTGATATTGTATTTATTTTCTTTGGCTTTAAATTTTCTGGAATGTCTGGTGGAATCTAATCTCACTTTATAATACTGGGAAATGGACTTAGGTTTCCCTGGTGGTGAATGAGGTGGTGGTAAATGAGATGAAGAATTTGGTTCTTCTTCTCTATTTACATGACGTAAGGCTTGTACTTGTTGATGACGATTGGCTTTCTGTATTCTTTGTAAGTACAAGGCATTTCGTTTTTTAAGATCTAATTCTCTATCTCTATTGTTATGAAGAATTTTATCTAATTCTTTCTCTCTTTTTTTCCATTTCTTAAGTTGTCGTGTGAAACGATCCATGTTTATTTTTAACAACAGAATGAGCTGAAAGTCAAAAGAAGACGGTTTTTATACAATAGATGACGTCACAATGCATAGGTCGCTGTGATTTGGATCGGTGCCAAGATTTTAAGTAGGAGGAACTTTTTTTTTTGCACACGCCACTACTGCACAGGTGTTTTAAGAATAGGATCTCGTGGTGTTATAATAATACTTACAAAAGAACTAAAAATAGTTTTAAACTTATAAAAATAGTGGAGATTAAAAATAGATTTAACTAAAAAAAAAAGTAGAAACTAAAAATAGAATGGATCAAAAAGGTATATAAACCAGACCTGAGAGTATATAGGATCAGTCTTATATTTTAGTCAGGGACTTTAAACCAAACTAAACCTTAAGATGGAAGAAGAAAATTCCAGGACTCTGAATGATATGTTTGAATTGGCAACAGTAATGGCTGGTATTGAACTACATGAAAGAAGAGGGATAAAAAAAATCCTAGAGGATATATGTGATATAATTCAAATTATGAAAGAGAACCAGAAGGAAATAGCCAGTATAATAAGAAAAATGATTCAGGATCAGGAGAAAACAAGTGATATAATGGTACAACTTCAGAAGGATCACTGTGAGTTTAGAGAAATCATAACAGATGAAATTGCTGTGTTTAAAGAAGAAGTGATGGCTGAGATTCGTAAGGATAAATAAAACCTCGAACAAAAGGAAAAAAATACAGAGAGAGTGACAAAAGAAATGCATGAAAGTCCAGAAAAAAAAAGAATTGACACTTTTTTTTCTTTTATTATTGTATTGTATTGTATTGTATTGGATCAATAATAAAGGTTTGTTGAAATTGAAAAAAAAAATCTTTTTTTTTTTTGATTTTTGTATTTTTTTTTAAAAAAAGGGGGGAAAAATGCACTAAGTTGACCCGACCAGCGCATTTTGAGACTTTTGATACGGTATCCTGGATAGACTTTCTTATTTTGACTTTTTTTTAACCGTCTATAACGGCCCCTATACGCCTGGATAGACCGGTCCAGCGCATTTTACATTTTTCGTATTTTCCATTTTTTTTACCGTCTATAAAGGCCCCTATACTGCAGGATAGACCGGTCTATCCTGGAGTAATCTACTCCTTGTAACTAAACGAGAATATTGCAGAAAAACCATTAGTTTTGTGTACACATCTGTTTATCATTTAAGACAGTCCTAAGGAGAGATTTTATTAGACAAACAATTTTAAATTTGGTCTCCAGCTTTCGGGGGTCTTAGTGGTTGGGATGAAATTATTTATTGCATAATTGTGAGATGTTGTTTGTGTGTCTTTTAAACTTGTAGGTCAAGGACATGAGGTCAAACGTATTGTCTTATGCAATCTACATATAAAATATGAAAACCCCATCTTCGGACATTAAAAAGTTATCATCAATGAAAGAAAAAACTGAAAAAGACTGTAGGTCAAATTTTAAGGTCAAGGTCACGAGGTCTAAAAACCAAACTACATTCGGTAAAATCTTGAAACAGGTAATGCGCCTATAAAATATAAATTCTCTTTCCTCTCGAGTTCAAAAGCTTTTAGTAACTTTTAAAAAAAGAAAAATGAGTGAAACGTCAAGGTCAAAGGCATGGTGTTAAAATCAAAGTACATCATGGTATGTTATATTTGGGGTTATATTTAATTTGTAACTTTACTTGTTTTCTAAATCTGATATTTATTTCCTTGTATAAAAAATCTATACATTATTTAAAATTATAAAGACAACTTAAACCCTTAAGGGAAAAGGAACAAAGGTTTCAAAATAAATCAAAGTACCAAAGTATGTAGTACAGTAAACTATAGTTAACATTATTATACCTCTACTATTACTACTCTATATCAAATGAATACCATAAAACTGTCAATTTCCTGACAAAAAAACTTCTTGAATATGAGGATTGCTTCCTGTAAAATCAGAGTTAGAGCCTAGGACTACTCCTTCATGAATATTCAATGATATTTTAAACCGATGAAAATGCTCATAACACGTTAGACATGCCACTTCAAAAAACAATCTGGAATTATAGCAAAATGACAAACACGATAACTTTTTTCAATATCTGTGACATTATAATTTTTAAAACATATTAATTTTTCGCTCAATACTAATGCAATAAATTATGTAATAAAATTTAGATGAATGTATTTGTGATGATTTGAATGCTTCTATAATGTCAAAAATGTCTGGTTTATTGGTTCATGTATTTCCCTCCGTTGTTTCGATATAATTTAGCAGTTACGGAATGGGTACTCCGAAAATAGCACTTTTTTGGTTCCCCAAGGGAGGAAACAAATTTCTTAAGACGGCGAATACATAGTTCCCTCCCTCAGCTAAACAAAACCGTGCTAATTAGGTCATACTCATTCCATAACTGTTTATTATTATATAAATAGAGTTAAGTATAGTAATTTTTGTTACAAGCTGGGAATCCAAGCATGATTTTCATTGACTTAATAAGAGACATAATGTTGATTGAAAATCACTTCCTAATTGTTTTGATGATTTTTTATACCCTTAAAAATAATAGAGATGGTATATGATTGCGAATTCTTCAATAGGCTTTTTTAATCTAAAGCAGTCCATTCCTTAAAAAAAAAGACCCTAATATTTTCTTTGATTTTTTTTTTAAATTTTTATTTATTCATTATTTTGTTTATTCTTGAAGCGATCTCCATTATATAGGTATGTAGTGGATGTGATGCAATACAATATTCATGAATATCATCTCCATTCTGGATAATTAATAAATTAATAATATTCTTCATAGGTACACTGTACACGGTGCATGTACATTGTTTTAACACCTAAAATGTTTTCTTTGGATTTTATTTTTTAAGAAAGGAATGTGAATTACCATCCCTGCAAAAGAGTCCCTTCCATCCAGGGTAACATGGAGATGTACATTGTCCCGTTAATCTGTCACACTGATCACAGTTACTACACATCTGAGAACAGTTATGCCCATGCCAACCAACAGGACATGCTGAAAAGGAGCAAAGTTTATATTTTTTTCCACAAAGAATAAGAAAAAGATATCGGTGACATTTTAGCAGGTCGAGACTACTAGATTTTCTGATATCAGCGTTAATTTGCATGTTAAATTAGCTATCTACTGTTTACTGACCAATCATTTGAATGAGTCGCGATGAATTATGGGCTACAAGTACATGAACGAATTCAGTTGTGTTGAAAATTTAAAGCAACTTAACAGAGTCCCTTGGAAACCCATTTTCAATTCTTTATTTTATTTTATTTTTATTTTTATTTATCTATTTATTTTTTTTTTTTACATTTATGAAAGAAATATTGAAAATGATGTGTAATCTCTCATTTCTAAGCTCACGTTTAGAAAAAAAATGCTCTAGTTAGTCTTTAGTTACATGTATATCAGCGAGTAATTTATCGGTGTAAACTATTGTTTACGTACGTGCTATTGTGTCGATAAAACATTACATGTAATTTTTTTCGTGATATATAAGTGCGCATCTTTTTAGATAGCAGTACAAGGTGCGCAATTATTAGTAAACTCCTCAATATCATCAAAATGTTTTATGTACATGCAAACGGCATGGCATGTGTACGTTATTTGATGCAACTATTAATCATCTAAAACAACTTCAATATTAAATGTAAGCATGGAGCTGGGTCCTTGGAATATAATCTTCGAATTTCTGCCGTATAAGGTAAAAAAAAAAAGAAAAAGAAAAGAACTGTACAGTTTTTTTTTCTTCTGGTAACCAAGTAAATATTATGCAGTAAACCGACGACAACTACATGTCGCTGTTGAATGGTAAACATGTAGTATATCGTCATGATCTTGATTGGAGAATACGTTTGACAAAAACATCGTCACGTGTTGAAATGTGCCTTCAGTAAAATGTTGTGTACCCGACCTGTTTAGTCTGAGGGAAGACACTGACTCTTAGCATGTATATATACTGGCAAGAATATAGTGTGGTTGTATTAGGCGTAAATGTATAAAACAAAAGACAATAGACTTATAGCAAACATGTCAAAAACAGTATTTTGATCCATGCTTAATGATGTTTTTAAAGGTTTCAATAAATGTATTTTTCAATCACATCCGTCTCGCAAAAAATGTTTTCTGGCATTTCCACTTCCGGTTCAGGGCCTTTTCTTACTTTATTCTTAGCATTAATTTGAAAACGGAAGTAATGTTATTGAAAAAAAGAGTTTCAAAAATATTTTTTATGCTTTTTTAGAGAATTATCATTTTTTTAAGATTTTCATTCCACTGTTTTTTAATCGTAAGTTCATTTGTAAAACAGAGTTCGAGTCGGCCCTACATTTTAATGTACATATAGTCATACAAGTAGAACGAGGTATAAATATACTGAAACGCAAAAGAAACGCAACATCCTTTTTTAGGAGGAAATATTATATATAGGATATAATTTTGTATCTAAAAAGTAAGGACGTCTTCAATTTTGTAAATATTGGTAATTTAACGGTTAAATGATTTTAATACCATTGCCGGAAGTTATGTTTGAGTCCGCTTAACAGAAATCAAAAAATTGCATGTATAACAAAACATTTAGTAATAATATGGAGTTTTAAGGGTTTGTATCTGTTCATCATAAGAAATGCATCAATATTCCGAAAAATGAATTCTCTTTTCGTTTCCGTAAGCGATGCCAAGATTTCTTGAAAAGTACATATTTCCATTTCTCTAGCTAGAAAATCTCAAAATAAAGGTGATGGAAAGTTGCAGATGCAAATATGCTCTACATCACTCCTCAAATGCTCATAAGTATTATTAGCATGAATGACAGTCCTTGGACCAGAAGTCCAAAGGCTACTACACTGCACTAGGCTAGAGAAAATTCGACCCTATCGTCTGAAAAACGAGCATTTAAAAATGGCAAAGAATATTTCTTTCCCTCAGATCTCGAGATTGATGAACCTATTGCATTGTAGAAATCAAGCTGCAATTGTTGTGCATGGCAGTCTAGCACGCTGTAATTGAATGAACGGGGTTAGGGGTGTTTTAACATTCATGTGTTACTTTCTAAAGTTAAAAGATAATCATTTAGCATTTTTATCAAATCTCTAATGTTTTTAAATTAAGTTTTACCTTACTGTATTCATTTTTGAAAATCATTAAATATATTCAAATATTTGTAGATTACTGCTTGTTGTGTTTCTTTTCCGTTTCAGTATATAATGCGGGTTAAATAACTCTAAAACTTTAACTTTGCCTTACAGTTACAAAAGCAGAAATCAGAGGTAGAGTATGCCTGCAGCCTAAGAAAATGTCTTTTAAATTAATTTTTGTTCAGATCATTACTTTCAACAATTAGAATATTCTCCAGAAAGGACAAGTAGGCGAGTTTTTTTTTTTTTTTTTTTTTTTTTTTTTTTTTTTTTTTTTTTTTTAAAGACGATCCACAAACATTTTTGATAATAATAATATAAATAATAAAAATAGATGCTTATTTTATTCAATTTATGACAGTTCTTACGTGTTTTGCATTTATCTCCAAAAACTCCGACATCACATCCGTTGGTACAGCTTCCGTTGACATGGTGACATGGTCTGTCCTCACTACAGTTACCGCATGCCATAGAGCAGAGATCTCCGTAAAACTGAGGACTACAAGCTGATTGATACAACTCAACATTAAAACGGAGATAATAAGTTTGTTTTAGACGTATCCCCATTTTCTTTCCTTCTTATCATATTTATTAATGTCTGTATTTGTACTATAATGTATCTGTATCGACCTTGTTATGGTCCATATTTATATCAGTCCGACAAAGCTTTGTCTGACTTATCCGATGGCAGCAGAGAGGTTACAAAACAAAGTTAAAGTATTGAAGCAAAATTTGAATTTTTGAAAGTTATTTTTGTTGAAAATTAAACTTTATCAAAAAAGGTTTCAACTAGAAGACTTCATTAAGGTACAATGTTTATAATATTCAAAGCAAAGTAAAAATATTCTTGAATTTACCGGTATTAAAGCACAATAAAGGAATCCATTATTACTGAATAGTATCAATCGCGTAAAATTAATGTATTGTATTTATGTATTTATCATTATTTACCGGTACTCATACAAAAAAAAAAACAAAACAAAAAACCGAAAAACAAAAAAAAAAAAAAAAGCAAAAAAAAGAAACCAAAAAAAAAAAAGAAAGTAAAGAAAGAAAGAAAAAAAAAAGAAAAAAAGAATGGTTTACATATACAGCAATGGCAAAAAATAACTTATTTTCAGTAATATATATATATATATATATATATATATATATATATATATATATATATATATATATATATATATATATATATATATATATATATATATATATATATATATATATGAGGCTTTGTTGCCAAAAAACAAGAGAAATAGTATGATGAGTGATCAACAAATTAATAAGTTTAATATTGGATATTAAATCTTACAATATATTCATTTCCCTGTCCATTTGCTACCATTACTCTGTAAGTTGAACGCTAAACGCAACAATATTGCTTGAGCAATAAGTGTATAAGTAAAAATATTCCATTCTCCTCCTCTGTGGCCTCTCTTGATATTAAAAAAAAATCAGTATGCAAACATAAGGTACTTGTATTTGTGTCTCATTTTTATTTATCTATTACCTACATGTCCCTTTGACCATTACATATAAAAGCTAGAAAAGTATTTTTTTTTAATTATTATTATTATTATTATGTATATTTAAAAAAAAAATCTTATATAATTCTCTTATTTAATTGGTCGCCCGAGTGGCGCAGTGGTTCGACCGTTTGTTATAGAGTCGCACAGTAAAGACTTGATCCTTACGTCGCGGGCTCGAATCCCAACGTGGGACGTGGAGACCAGTCCTTCGGATGAGACCATAAAACTGAGGCCCCGTGTCGCAGTAGGTCCTTGCAAGGAAAAAAAAAATCCCTCCAGTGCTCAATGGCCCTACGTGCCGAGTATAGGTCAAAATTCGCAGCTCTCCACCGGCAAATGGTGGCGTCTCCATTTGAGTGAAAAATATTGATAAACAACAAGAAATATTTAATTGACCTTTCAATTACGTCATTTATGTCGACTTATTATCAGTAGTTTGTAGCAAAGTGGAATAACTTGTCTCAGTAGAATACTAAGGAATAGAGCCTTCCCCACCACATCACTCGACCAAGTGATCCAGAAGAGGTACATTTGTCATCGCAACGGTGTGCTTAGTTTATCTGCTACATACCCAGGAGCAGTGAGGAATATTTTCAAAAAAATATTACATTTTCACTATATAATCAATATACCCTCGCCATAGCACCAAAACCGCTTACCCAGGAAATTCGAATTTTATTATTTTGCAAGAATTATCTTTGCGCATAATTAGTATTTTATATATATATTCTGGGAAAGAAGAAGATTTTTAAAGAATTTATGCATATTCACTATCTCATCCATAGAACCCTAGGCCTGCCCTTCAGAACACCTGATCCTCAAGCTATGAAATTAACGATTTTGGAAGAAGCACCCTTGCTCATCATATGCATACTAGTGGTATGTTTACTAAATAACCTGGAATAAAGAAGAAATTTTTTAAAGGGATAATGTATTTTCAATTTATATCCAAAAGAAGTTCTCCCCCAAACACCAGAACCCTTGGGACTACAAATTTTACATTTTTGAAAGAGGCACCTTTGTTTATCGTAACCATGCACCTTATTTATCGCCTAGACATAGAAGGGAAGAGGTTCTTAAAGAATTTATTCATTTTCACTATATTATCATTAGAGCCCAACCATAACTCCAGAACATCTGAATCTGGGGTATTAAATTTCCTTTGTTTCATTACAATTATGCCATCAGTTTGACTGTTCAATGTCCAGGAGTAGAGCTTCTTATTTTGATAGTACTAATTCTGATAAATTTAGATTATCCCTCAGGTCCCAGGGAGGTAAAGACCATGGAATTAGTAATTTTTGGTTTTTTTCCTTTGTTCATGAATAAAATTGGGCAAAATTGGTTGAATTTGATTCATTGATTTCAGGGAAGAAGCTGAAAATGTTCAGATAATAACGCACAACCAACGACGCACGACGAATGATGACGGTCAAAACAGATAGCAATAGGTCATTTGAGTGAATCTGGTGACCCTAAAAAATCATAAACATAGACCAAATCCAGTTGTCCAACAGACCCTTAAATGAGTACTTTGCATCTACATTGGAATGCATACATGAACAGATCGTCTAAAAATCATTTTTTTTAAACTTACGTAATTCACACTGATGACCTTTATACCCAGGTTTACATCCCTGACAGGCACCTGTTTCTATGTGACAATAACGACAGTTGCCGGGACAGGGAATGTTGCAGTCTAGTCCATAATATCCTGTTTTGCTACAACCTAAAACAAATTTTAAATACTTTTAAGAGGAGTGCTTTATTTGCGTTTTAGGTTAAAGTATCCTCCTTCAGTCCCATTCAAAAATCACAGACAGTCCTTTTAATAAGTTTTTGAGAGTGAAGATAAGAGAATCTAAAAAAAAAAAAAAATAGAGTTTGAAAAAAAATTAAAGATAAATTAAGTCTTCGTTAACATCTTGAGCTGTCAGTAGAAAGATTGTTTTACTCATTATTAAAATAAAAATGCAGTTACATATCGTATCTTTGTTTAGAAATTAAAGAGAAAGAAAAGAAATAGTCATCTACTTTTCTTTTTCATAAAGAATAAGAGAATATACTTCGTCTGAAATACATATTGAACAAAAGAGCATACCATACACCTCCACCTCACATACTTCGTTGAATGCATAGGTGCTTAATTCAGCAGCACGTGCTGCATCCTGGGGTCTTTCGTTTAAGTAGATGACATATTGTCCGTGTACAGGACATGTTATGTTGACGATTGACGGTATGGTTGCCCTGGTGTAGTCTGTGTCGTGAAAACATAAATACCCATCACTTCTGCTTGTTGTATTAGAAATGTAGATATAAAATCCTAAAAATCTTCTTGTGTATCCATTCGAAGCATCTAAAACAAAATTAAGTATAGCAAATGCAGGTAATATGTAATTCGGCGTGTTGAATAAATATCATTATTTGCTTTGTTCGAACATTTTAGGGTGTTTAAAGTTGATAGTCATTGACATTATCGTTATCAAATATTTGCATTTAATTATGATTCCTTTATAATCCAGAACAATATAACATTATCCTGTGACTATTTTTTTTTTAAATTTACATTTGGTTTCCTACTGAGTTTCAGTTGTCTTATTTAACTAAAACATGTATTTTCCTATTATACAGAATAGGAGAACAAATGCTTCATAGATTTGTCCTAAACATTCATTTACATTTAAATTTTTCAGAATTTTTTTTTGTTGACATATTCTTTGAGCGATTGATTGTAGGTTGTTTTTACGTCCCATTCTAGAATTTTTAACTCATATAGAGACGTCAATATACCGGTTAAGGTATTCAAACTTTAACCTTTATTCGACACTCAGGGTCGATAAGCAATGGGGGTTCTTTATCGTGCCATCCGAAAGACCTACAACTTTGACTTCAAAGTGCCGAGCACTTGGCGTTGTAACAGTTGCTACCTATTTTTTTTTTTTATTTATCGACTTGGGACACTCGCGACCGAGGTTCAAACCCACGAACTTCCGATCACGGAGCGAGCACTCTACCGACGGAGCTACCGTGATGGTCAAACATTTTGAAATGGAACCCACTACAGCGTCATGTTTTTCTCTCTCTCTCTCATTTATAAAAGGTTAACAAATATTTTCACACAAATTTGAAAACAAATTCAATATTTTGTTTAATGGTTTGATATCATATAGAAGGGGTATGGTATACATATTCAAAAATCAAACATTCTTGTTAATTTGAAATGAGTGACCTTGTTGATGTGCATACAGTGGCTGCAACGTTATTGTTGACAACTTACACGAACGATCACGTTACACGAACGATTCCGCACGATTAACGCACGATAAAATCTGTTGCACGAACGATCCTTCACGCACACGATTCTACACGTTACACGATCTTACACGATTGCTAACGCAAACGCACGAATCTTCACGCAAAATAGTTCAAATTCTTTGGGAATGGATATTTTCAAAACGAAATAAGGCTTTATACTTATTTTGGATTTCAAATCATTTTTGATATTATTTCATCGACTTTGAAAAATGAAAAACAAAAATAGAAATGGATATTTTTGGAACTAAATACATGTAAGACTTATGAATTATTTTAGATTACAAATAATTATTTACGTAATTCTCCGACTTAAAAAAAACTGATTTTTTTTTCGTTCTACCAGAAGATGGACATGTAGGTGGACCGTGAGTTTTAATTGAATTGGATTTCATAATATGCAGAAAGGGAAAAGTTTGAAAAAAAAAATGGCATGAAAATGAATAAAATTATAAGTTATATCCATGTTTCCATTTGTGAATCTCTAAAATCAACAATTATTTTACAAATCATATGTTTGCAGAAATTATAAAAAAATAATTAAAAGTAAGCTCCAGAGATAAACACTGATAAACGAAACCCCGACAATCATGTCGTGTACATGTACATTTGCCGACTAAATATTTATGTAAGTATTGAGAATTGTTTATTTACTTTTTCGTAAAAATATCTATTTTTGATCCATTGATTTTAAAAATATCTTGACCATAATTAGCAGTAAACTTAATAAACATCAGAGAAAAAAGTCCTTAAACATCTAAGTACGGTTTATCACAAAAAACACGCTATTTGACGAGAACACTATTTTGTACGACTTACTATATTTTTTATTTCCAAGCGATAATTAGTTCGTTCTGCTTTCAATTATGTAAATTGCGCTTCATTTTTTTTTTTATATTTGGATTGAAAAAAAAACAGACAAGCGAAATGCTTGTATAACAAATAACATTCCGATAAAAACTTACAAAACGAAATTTACACGTTTCTTAACGCACGATCACGCACGATTAAAACCGCAAGCGATTGAGTCTGATACACGCCCCTTACCAAAAATATTGCCTTTCTGCAAACATTTGCTGCAAGTCTGCAGCAAACATTGCTGGAAATCTGCTGCAGACATTGCTGCAAGCTTGCAGTAATGAAGCTAAAGAAACCCTGACAGCCTATACAAAGCTTCTGTGTTTGCAGCAAGTTTGCGGCAGGTATGCAGCAAGCTTGTTGCAAACATTTTACCATGCAAATGAGGTTTGCTGGAAGTCTGCGGCAAACATTGGGTTTTCCAAATATGGAGACATTGCTGCAAGCTTGCGGCAAACATTGCTGCTAACTTGCAGCAAGCAATATATTTATTGTTTTCAGCACATTCCTGCGTATAAGCAGCAAGTTCGTAGAAAGCCTTTGTCCTGACCTTAATCTGTTAATTATAGAGAAAATCCACCATATGTGTCTGAAATGATGCAAGTCTCTGAATTGTTCACAGTCTTTCTTTTTGTTCCTAGACAAGGTTCCCATACTATTCTTAATTAAAATGTAATATACATGTACAGATGTAATATACATGTACAGAAGAAATTAAGAACCCTTGCACATAACTCTATGTACATACAAATTAAAATTTTACAGTTAATACCAATTTATTTGAAAACGTATAAACATTTATATAAATTAGTTTTGAACCTTTAATACATTAAAGAAACATACAAATGTGATATTAAAACAAGCATTCTGAGAGTATTGCATTAGCAATACTAGTCCCCTACCGGCAAGTGTAATCTGGTTCCCGTTAAGAATTGAAAATGCCATAATTCCGTCAAAAATTAATGAAGCGGGACGAAATGCAAACTTGATCTATAACTAATCAAGGTAAAGCCACATACCAAAAATCAGCTCAATATCTACAAGCGTTTAGAAGAAAATTGCGGAAAACCCGTAAAAATTGAAAAGGTCGTAATTCGGTCAAAAATCAGTGAAGCGGAACGAAATGCAAACTTGATCTGTAACTCATCAAGATACACTCACATACCAAAAATCAGCTCAACATGTACAACCATTTAGGAAAAAAGTGCGGAAAACCAAGTGGGACAGACTGACAGACAGACAGAGGGACAGACAGACAGACAGACGGACAGACAGACAGACAGACGGACGGACAGACGGATGGACAGACTCAGAGGAAACCTATAGTCCCCTCCGGTTTCACCGGTAGGGGACTAATAAAGATTGAAATTCATAAATAGATTTAGATTTAGCAAGTACATCAGTTTTTCAAGAGATAATTGTTTCATATCAAAATAAAACAAAATCAGATCTTACCAATAAGATGTTTGTATGCCAATGTACTCCTACATCCAGAATTATGCTTTTGTAATCATTCAAAATGGTATATATTCTTAACAAAATACTGAAACATCTACAACTTCAATTCAAACATTTCAAAATGGCGAATTCTATATTGACCTCAGTACAGTCTGCATTTCATTGGCGGATTTGAATTGTTTACTGTTCTTGCGAACTTCCTGCAAACATTCAATTTGTTGAATGTTTCCTGCAAACTTGCTGGGAACAACAGATTGGCGTTTATGTTTCTTGCAATGTTCCTGCAAACATGTTGAGTTCCTGCGAATTTGCTGCAAGCTTGCAGCAATTGCTGCAATGTTTGCCCCAAGATCGCAGCTAGCGGCAATCATCTGCGAACAAGAAAATTTTCTACCTGCGAACAATTTTGTTTGCTGCAAACTTGCAGCAGACTTGCTGCAGGTCTGCAGCAAACATAACAGTTTGGTAAGGGGCACGATCTCGCACGTTACACGAACGATCACGCACGTTACACGAACGATTCTACACGATTGGTTTGTCAACAATAACGTTGCAGCCACTGTAAGTATTTCAAAAATCTTTTTAATTTCATCAGTGTTTTTGATTCTGTCTCTGATGTCTTTGGGTCCCTCCCCCAATATACATTCATGATTCTCATTTTTGAACTACCGTAAGCATCATACTTATAAAATTTTAAAGACCGAAACAATAGGCATCTTCTACAGATTTGCCTGGTTTGGAGCACCCCTCAATCAAGTGGATTAAGGTTCAGGATTTGGTGCTCGAATTCCTACCAACTAATCCTGGCCCTTAGGCTGCTTGATTGGCAGGTCACATTCAGCTGCATCTCATTCCCGGGACTATCTAAATTATTTATCTTTTCATTCCTGACATTTTACAGTTTTCATTCCGACATGTTAAAGCTGTCATGTCCAGAAATTTATCATATAGTACATTTCCTGAAATGAAAACAGAATGCAAGACTTCCCATATAAAAAATTTCAAAAAATAAATGAAGAATAAATCATTGTTATCAAAATACTAAGTTTTGCCTAGCTTTTAAGGAAGCTTATGAAGATTTTATCATGGGTTACAGGTAAGAGTTTTGAACTTTGTATGTCTCCTTTACAAATCAAGACATTTATTTTAAGTTTGAGGTCAGATAGGTTAAGATGTAACTTATGAGACATATAGAAACTAGTCGAGAAATTAAAGCCATCGTCGTTGAGAAAATTCTATTTTTGGTGAAATTAATGCCATATAATTCAGTGCACATTAAATTTGGTGAACAAAAATGCAGGCTTATTTTGATTACGCAAAACTTTTAACTCGATTTTTATTCGGAAAATGTCGTTTGAAATAGATATAATATAAATATCCTATTAAAATTCTATTACTACCTACATTACGTACTTGATATACATTAAAATGTCGGAAAGGTACCCTCCAAAAATTCTGGAAATGAAAAAAAAAATGTAAATGTCGGAAATGAAAATAAAAAAAAAAAAGCGGAAATGCTATGCAAAATTCCAAAAATGAATTGCAGCGTCACAGTCACGTTTAGTAACTAGTAGTTCAGTTTATAAACCTGGACTACCTTTGTATACTGTTAATTGACCAGGTGTCGTCTATAACAATATGACAATGGAACTGTATTCAAACGATTTTTTTTCTAATTTATATAGAACCAGTAGTGTGTAAAATTAGTATCAATTTAATGTCAATTTAAATTTTGTCATATTCTTTGTTAATATGGACATTGTATGTTACTTTAATGCTACCTAAGGTCAGATGATACGTTCCTCAAATATCTGTTTTGTATATCTTCGTATTGTGTGGAAAATATTCAAAATTTTTAATTACCTTCTGATTTCTAAACTGGTTTCTAATTGTCTTTAAAAAATTGAAACACTAAAAAATGTGTAATTGGCTAATTAAGTTTTTTCCAAAAGGATTTTATATGAAACATCATCCTCTGGTATCTTGCACAAATGCCTGGTAAGGAACCTCAATTTTTTGCAAGTAAACATGTTAAAGTAGCAATGCTTCAAAGACAAAATCTTAGAAAAAATTATATATTATTGAGGAACGTATCGTCTGTCCTTAAACGTGCTGATCCTAAGTGGGAACGTCACAAAATTATATGTTATGTTTATAAATATAAAAATATATATATAACATTTTTATAATGATTCCATTCCAATGACAATTTACACGCACTCCTTTTTTCAAGACTAACGACAAAGGTTGCATTACATGTAACGTATGAAAAGAAATTAAGACAAAGAAATTATAACCAAAAAGGCTTTACGTAAACAATAAAAAGTTTTCTTTTGTTGTTAGTAAGTAGGTTATGTGATTTTTTTCTGCAATAGCTGCGACTTTAATTCCTGTATCAACAAAACAAAAAAAAACGTTACATTTTTGACTTACAATTTTGATGAAAGAAAAATATACTGAACAAAAAGAGAAAGGTATATTAGAAATAATTTATTGTCAATTTATTAAAAGTTATAGAATCAAAACAGTATTTGGTTATAATAACAAGATACCACTATTTGACAATGTTCTTTTTTAAAAGGTCAGTTTAATAAACACATGGGCTTAGAACAGTTCTTTGATCTACCCTGGGGTTTTAATTGCATTTCACAAGTCAGTACCGTGCATGACCGCGCCTGCATTCAGTACTGCGACGCAAAGAGGATACATATCGTCGAATTACGTGTCCCGGGATATTATTCCATTCCTCTTCTAGTGCTGTCGCTAGTTGCAAGAGACTCTGTGGCTGGGGTCTGCGCATCTTTACTCTCCTACCTAACTCATCCCAAACATGTTCAAGTGGCGAGAGATCAGGAGGTTTTGAGGGCCAGACTAGAATATCCACGTTGTTTTGATTCAAGAAATCTCTTGTTGTTCGAGCCGTGTGTTCTGTTGCGTTATCCTGCTGGAATGTTAAACCAGAACCATTGAATTTCATCTCTGTATCTTTGAGTTGTCAGCGTACCGTTCACGTACAAGTCTTGTGCGGTTTCCTCCACAAATTCCTCCCCAAACCATTACAGTACCACAACCAAATCTGTCTACTTCCGTCATACAGCAACCAGCAAAACGTTCTCCACGTCTCCTCCAGACACGGGTTCTTCCATCGGCAAATTTCAAACTAAAATGATCGAGACTCATCACTGAAGAGTACTCTGGACCAGTCTTGCAATCGAAAGCGCAAGTGATGCTGTGCTCAATTCCGTCGCGAGGTCTTGTGCCGGTTTGTTAGTTCCGTCCCTTTGTACGGTCTACGGGCTTTCAAACCACAATGCTTCAGTCGGATTCGCACTGTCTGAGGGCTAATCCTCCTCCTTAAAGCATTGTAAGCAATATCTACAGCTGTTAAAAATCTGTTTCGCAGATGGAGCAAACGGATTTGACGGTCATCCCTAAGGGTAGTAACTCTAGGTCTTCCACTGCGGGGCCGCTCATCAGTAGACCCAGTGGTCTGAAAACGTCTCCAGAGAAGGCTAATGGTCTTCTGAGTTGTTCTGACTGTCGCCGCAACAGTTTTTTGGGACATGCCTGCTTGGAGCATCCCTATGGAACGTTCACGTTTATCTTAGACAATCGGGGCATTTCATAAAACGCAGAAATTTAACCAATTTTAGATTTTCTTTGAGGACTAAAGACAAGGAATTTCTATGCCAATAATTGTATGAATACACGTGGTCTGACTTTCTTGAGCATGGGCTTTTACCCATTGTACTCACTCAGAGTTAAAAAGTGTAACGCTTGAATGATCAGGATTGTTTTTATCACAATTGACTGTTGCTTATGTGTCCTTTATAGGACATTTTGTTGTAAACGTTTATGTTCAAATCAAAGTAAAACAAATGTACATTTTACATCTATACCTTTCTTTTTTTGTTCAGTATATTTACCTATATGGTGTCAAATATACGATGCAGTTCATTGAAAATAATTAAATTCCCTGCCATTTTGCATGCATATTGCAGGAAGGAAATGTGTGCATAATTTGCCTCATTTAATAAAAAGGCCAATAGAAATTACAAAATTTATTTGACATCATATTTTTTTAAATTTACCTGCTTTTTATTTTTTTTAGATACATTTAAAACAAATCCATGTCATATCAGCAGGTCCTAGTACCAGCCCTCTGTTTTTAGTATAGTGTAGATATGTTGCTGATTTAGCATTGAATTTAATTTTTTTTTTATTCAACGCCCCTATCCCCAGCCCACCTTTAACCCCCACCCTCGCATAGACATCTACATACTGAGTACTTCTTTTTGTTTCAGTAGGTCTAACTATTTCAAATAATTCATTTTAAAAAGAAAAAATAAATAAAGGAAACAAAACCGAGAATCGATCCCCTTCCTCAACTTTCTCAATGAATTTAAAAAGATTTTACGTGTAGGACAGTTTCGAGGTTTTTTTTTTTTATTAAAAAAAATATTTTAAGTTTTCTCTTTAACCCACCCCTCCCTTTTTTATGCGTTGCAAGGTCTGGATAATGATCGTAGATTTCTTACTCCTTGGGATACTATGCAGTTTACCTGTTTTGTGCAATTGCATACTTTTTTTGCGATGCCCATAATTTAAAGCAAAGAGTGTTTCGGGGATTTTCGTATAAACTTTTATCAAGATTTAGATTTAAATCATTAAACCAAACCTGTTCATGCAAGTCATAAAAGATAAGGCTTTGAAAATATTTTTCAGCTCATTTCGTATTAGAAGCTTACATGTAAAAAAAAAAAAAAAAAAAAAAAAAAAAAAAAAAAAAAAAAAAAAAAAAAAATTAGAAAAACTGTGTTATTGCAAATCCTGAGTAAGTTACCTTAAGATTTTCAAAAACATTTTATCAGTATTGTCAAATTTCTGCTTTTCAATTTCAAAAATAAAAGAATTAAAAAATTTAATCGATCAGCCCATTTTAAGCGTGTTTAAAACAGGAGGTGTAACGATATCGCAATGCTTTTCGCTTGAAGTCAATTATCGTTTATCTGAATTACCTTCTTGTTTTATATGAATGAAAAAAAAAGATTAAAAGAATCTACGTCATTTCCTGCTTTACAAAATGTACTTTGTTTCTTTTCATCAATTTTTAATTCATAAGAGATGTATTCGTAGATTGCATAAAAAATTTTATAGAACAAAGTTATACGTTAGAGGAAAGTTAAACGAATCAATACACATCATGATAAACGTTAAAATATTGTTATATGTATGATAGGTTTTTTTTTCACATATATAGTTTATACCCTATCCGTGGAAAAATTATTATGAGGTGCATTCGGAAAACCTTGGATAATTCTGCCGTTTATCAAACTATTAAATTATCAAATTAGATGAGGTACATGTACGAATCGGCCGAGGTGTGAGGTGCGTGATTATGTCTTTGGGTCTGTACCCGGGCATCTGGTGAGTCTGTACAGAGGATTGTATTGAGGGAGTATCCTTTCCCTAAACTTTTGTTTAAATAAATGGTTACTTTTTTGGTCTGCTTCGATGCATTTGGAAGCATTTTTTTTTTTTATTTCGAAGAAAAAGAAATGAAGCATTACTTTTTGATACACAAATAAATATTGAAAGTATGAAAAATCGAAGGGTCGGTTACTTATATCCAAGTATTAACATTTTTTTTTTATTCTAATGAAAAACAAATATTTGTAATTGAAAGAAATAGGGTAATATACCCCGATCTCGCCTTCTTCTGTTTCCATGACAACGTTGGTCATTTTGAATGTTGTTTGCACACCTATTTTTGTTCACGGTAACATATATAATGAAATACAACTTTGTTTTATTTCAAACGGTGCTACCGGGTTGATGACCAAAAGAAATAATTACCAATATGCTAGTGAAAATCTGAAATTTAAGTCAAATCACCACTTCAACTAATCCCCCACCCCATCCCCCTTAATCAATAGTCGACTACCCAATGTAGAATGCCTTCCTAAGCCCCTTGTAGTACGGTTTGTCAGCATCAAATAGAGCTGACACACTTTATTGTCAGGAAATTCAAACTTGAAATCGTTATACTTATATAAATTTTTGTGTAATATCGTTTTTTTTCCCTCTCTTTTCTAAAATTCGAACTGCGAGTGATGAGTGCTTTTGGACAATTTGTGACAAGGATATACTGAAACAGTGTTTACACTATACATGTTTTGTTTTTATATATACATGTAAATACATCTGTCAGAACTTTTTTTTTTAAGTGTTCTTAAAATCAATCATTATTTGTACATTTTTATTTTATTTATATCAGCAAAATGAGTAAGTTTTGGATAAAATATTTATATGTTTCAGATGAAATTTTATGCAAGTGCTCGTAATAACGTCAAAACGCAATATTTTTACGCCGGTGACATAACATGTAGACATTATTTATTTATTTATTTTTTTTTAAGGATTTTGTCACCATTCTATTGAAATTATTTTGGAATATACTAATAACTTTTTGGAGAGATGTTCATTTGATAAAAATTCTTTAATTTCCAATATGTCTATATTTAATGACTACACATATGATTTATCCAACTACGGTTTTACCATAATAAATAGATTTATTAATTTTGGACAATACGTGACATTCAATGTTGACATCGTAGATAGCCTCTAGAAGAAACACTTCTTTCAAGAATCAATTCAGTTTTATTTGACAATGAAGTTTAGATTTTGCACATTTTGTATATAATGTTGTATGGTGCCAAATTAGAAAAAAACTAATTCTAAAAATAAAAGCAATTTATTTAGTGTCGTATTTGAATGTGACGTATTTGCCGTCATATTTCATTGCGACACATAGCTACATGTTGTATATATATGAGACACGGGAATTATTCTTAACATTACGACATCTCAAGTTAAAATTCTGTACAGATATGTTTTTCTTAATAACATGACAACTTTTTTGTAGAAAGTAAAAAAAAATATTGAACATTGATTTTTCACTCAGTATTACATAATTAGATAATCTACGAATCTTAAAAACTTTGTGAAACTGAACCTCCCAACCTTGTGACACACCATCATAATTATTCAGTATCCTCCCAATGAATCTTCTAAATATCAGATACCATCATATTTTGAATTTTTCTGCTAAATTTTATGTTTGTATTGTTCCAACGTTGTTATTAACGTTGTCTCTACATACATGTAGGATACTAATTTAAAATTATATTTGATTCAGAAGTGACTTTCGTCCTAAAGATAGATAATGACCCCCATAAAATAATGACCAGCGGTCAATTCTCGACGTAGAAAAAATGCCCCTCAGCTGTAGAAAAAATATGGCTTTTTTGAAAAAGATAACCTAGGGTTCAATTTTGTCTACGGTTCTCTATAAGGGTCATTAGCCATGTTAAAAAAGGACCCATACCCAAAGAGTATTACATAAAATTCTTGGTGATCGATACAAAACTATAAAACGAATTAACCCAAACGATAACATTTTATTCAGGTATCGTGGTTTGTAATATTGATTCTCCACGCTTTAAGCTTTTTAGAAAAGTTCAGGCAGAACCTCTTACTTCAAAACTATTTATTAAAATTCAATTTTCATAACATATTTAAATGAAACAATGTAAATTGTTCAACATTCAATGAAAAAACTGCTCAAAAATTCATAAAGAAGCAAGATTTATGAGGGACTAATTCTTGTGGTGGAAGGATATTTAGCAGAAAATTTTGCAAACCTGCACATTTATTAAATTTAATATCTTGGAACTTTAGCCTCACATACTTTTACTCAGAGAATATTTTCCGTTATGATATGCTAGGAATATTAAATATAGGTCTTAATTTATATTTTTATAACAAATTTTACACCTTCCCTCAACAAGCTTTGCCGAGAAATGAAGATATATTAAAGAAGTCAAGATAAAATTTACACCGTTTTTGGCCTGAAAATCGCATATTTTGATCAAAAATATTTCAAAATTTACATTACTGACTTCAACTTTTTCTTTCATTATTTAAAACTACTCGATACTTGTCACTGATCAGCAATAAAGTCATAAAAAGTTTGATACAAGAAAATATTTTATTGCTTATTTAGATTTTCAATACCCCAAATATGTTACTTTTTTAGTGCAAAAAGGTAACACAATAATTTACGCGCATTAATTTGAAAGATTTGTTCAATGATAAATATTATTCAAACTATTTTACGTAAAATAAGATTACATGTATATTTATTGCCATGACTACATCTGATAAAATATGATAAGGGTTAAATTGATTAACCAAAAAGTTAAAATTTAAGTGCGAAAAGGTCAACTTAATTGTACCTTAGCTCAGTCAGATGCACACTGACCCCCTGTTTTCTCTGCGATTTTGAGTCATACTATATGAGTACTTATCCAAAACATACTTATCAAAAAATCCTTGATATAACAAATTTCACGAGTGACATACCTTAGCGCTTCATGATAAATATACCGGCGTGAAGCGTTGTAGTTCATGTATCTCATGAATTTTCAAAAATTAAATTCATTTCTTATATTAACATTATTTTTCTGATGAGTTTACACAAGTTACGCCATTCAACTGTCATTTTTGAAGCAAAACAGTTTGCACTATAGTTTTGACGTCAAGTACGATATTATGACGTAACAATGGAGATATTCATGCTCATCTCATGGTAGTTCATGGGAAAATGAACAATCCTCTAATTTGCAAAGAATCTTAAGGAAAAATACTGGAAAATGTAAATATTGTTCTGTGAATGTTTCTTGCAGTAGCTATGTACAGACAATTTTGAAGAATTTTTGTAAAGGGAGAAAAAGGTTACATAACATTTGCTCGCAGCTGACATAGTTGACTTTTTCAGTGGCAACAGCCACTAGGCAGGACTCGTGTCTATTGTCACTTAAAAAGATTGAAACTTGAATTGTTATAAAGGAATGATAACAATGAATGATAAGAATGACTTATGACTGTGTGTGGATTTTCAAGTGACTGTGTTTAAGTATTACACCCCCTTCACGTGACAGACGTCAACCAATCGTAAGCCAGGATTTAATAAAAAAAAAATCATTAGAGGATGGATAAATAGATATATACATAGAACAGAAGCTGGTTGTTTGTAATTTTTTTACGACAGATAATTGCAAACAGTTTGTCAAAGTTTGAGTGTGTAATATTTCAAGTTACTTTCGGTTAATTATATTAGCGTGCTTTTAAAAAAAATGCACGCCTAAATCTGATTTTCTCCCGAACTTCCATTTAAATTATTTTAATCTATAATTATTATTAATAAATATCATTATGGCTGTTTATATCTGCAATGGTGTCCATCAACTCATGTGTTTCTTCGCACTTTATTATAGGAGTTGTGCAAGAGTCGATAGTCAAACGTAAAAAAGAAATCAGTAAAGTGTAACGATGGCATTGGGGTATACATGTACATGTACATCGTTTCAATAAGATTTGTGAAAAAAATATGGCGGAATACAGCTAGTTGGCATGAGAGAAGTCCTTCGTTGATGAAAATATTATATTGTTAAGAATTCACGTCATCTTGAACTTACCCCAGGCAGCATTGTCCGTTCTATAATATATCCAGATGTCGTGTATACTTTGAATAATCTCTAAGTTTACCCACCAGGTGGCAGTACTCTGACCATCAGCTGATACCACACACTGTCCTCCCCACCCGCTGAGGTCTGATATCAATCCATCTACAGCATTACTGGAGTGGTATCTACTGACTCCTTCATTGTACTGTTTTGATTGCCATGTTGGTTTATTCAGCGCTATATTTTCTACAAATAAAACATAAGTAGCACAATCTTACTTGTCAGGATTATTGATGTGATTTAAACAAACCCATAAAAACTATGATTTAAAAATCTTCCAAGTAACCCTTAAGGAGAAACATAATTCTAATTCAATGTTTTGTTTTGTTTGTTTGTTTGTTTGGTTTTTTTTTTTTTTTTTTTTTTTTTTTTTTTTTTTTTTTTTTTTTTTGTGCCTGCCAGGTTAAACTTGACATTAGGATATAATACACGTATCCACTCAAACAAATGAAAATGAACGAAACTCTATATACGTTTTAAAGCACAGTAAAATTGAAACTGGAAATATGGCATATGTCAAAGTTTAGTGTCATTTATATTATTTCCTACAATATATATGTAGGCAGGCGCGTAGCTGCCTATACGCAAGTGCGTACACATCATTTTCAGAAAAAAAAAGATAAGAAAAAAGAGAGAATTATTCGGAGAAAAAAAATCTCAGTGCCATCCGACAAATATTCGTGTTTCAAATTATTCTGTGTCATACTGTGTCAATTTAAATTCTAAATTATCATGGCTGTATGATAAAATTTGAAATCTTTTATTTAATAACTGCCAAATCCAAATAAATCATTCATTATTTTGTAATTGTTCTATCATACACTGACATTTTTTTTTTTTTACAGATCTTTGAGAAATTAAATTTCAGACACATCGTTGAATGCTTTGATCTACTAGTATGATTTACAATACGATATTTTTTGTTCCTAATTAAAATTTTGTATACGTGTTTTTAAACGTTAAGAATGATTATATGATACCAATTAATATATCCGTTAAATTTTTAGCCTCAGCTATATGTACAAAAAGTTTCCATGGAATATTAATTTTCGATAAAAAACAATAAATATTACTGTCATTTATTTCCTAAACAAAAACCAAATGGCATAATTTTTATTTTTCAAGAAAATGAATGAAATCCATGTATTTGGTAAAACTCCGGAGCTTCTGGGCCCTCACCAGCAGGCACTTAGTATCAGGGGAGCCTCCCCACTACTTATTCCCAAAACCTAACCTTTTACTATTGAAAATGTACATTGAAAGGGTGGACCCCCACTGTTTATTGCACCATTGTTAAATCATGGTAATGTATTAATAAAAATTTGGTTTGTGAAAGATGGACATTCCTCCCCCCCCCCCCCCCCTCAACAAACACACACACACACACAAGAAATAGGAGTTCGAATTTTGACAATCTTCCTTTTTCGTCCTTGTTTGACAAAATTTTTAAAGTTGAAAATTTTCCTGGCTGGCAAAAGCAATATTACGTGCCAGACCAGAGCCCTTAAACACTGGAAGGGGGGGGGTGCTCAAGACCCCCCATCCCCACCCCCTGTTGTTCTCTGCGTACACATCATTTCTATTCTGGCTACGCGCCTGGTAGGACACTCACAAGAGTGAACAGGAAAATTTTTTTCACATTTATTGAAAAAGCCTTACTTTTACTGAGGAAGTAAAAGCAAAAGATTCTCCAGAAGTCGGAAATAGAAAATAAGATATGATTTTTTTCCCAACCTTTAGTGAGATGAAAACATGTACTACAATGCGAAAGGATTTTGTGAGTCATACATACGGTATTTTCGTTTATTTAGAACATTGTTTGTATTAATGTTTTGTGTGTAATTTTTTTTTTATTACATATATCTTTTTAATCATGAGTTTATTTTCTACGGAAGCGCATTTAGGACCTATCAAAAATTATTTATGAATTCGATATAACGAATTGTCCAGATTTGTTATAACGAATTTATATCGTTATAACAATTTCTTTGAATTCGTTATAACGAATTTAATCTGTTATACCAAATTTATTGAATTCATTATAACGAATTCAACAATTTGTTATAATGAATTAAATTCGTTTAAACGAATTTTATCATTTGTTATAACAAATTAAATTCGTTTAAACAAATTCTAAAATTTGTAATAACGAATTAAATTCGTTTAATCAAATTCAACAATTGGGGACTGTAGAAAAATATATATGAATTCGATATAACGATTTGTCGAATTCGTTTTTACGAATTCAATTTTTTATAACAAATTTTAGAATTTGTTTAAACGTATTTAATTCGTTATAACAAGTTTTAGCATTCTTTATAACAAATTTAATTCGTTATAACAAATTTTTGAATTCGTTTTAACTAATTGAACAAATTTGTCAAACAGATTAAATTCGTTATAATGAATTCAAAGAAATTGTTATAACGAATTCAATTCGTTATAACCAATTCGACAATTCGTTATATCAAATTAAAACAATATTTTTGATAGGTCCTAAATGGGCTTCTGTAATTTTCTAACATTGTGTTTCATGTCAAGAATATTGTTGCAGGTTTAAAAGCTGTTACAAATCAACTATGTAAGAATCGCCGTTAAAATAACGAAAGTGAACGCTTTTGAGTGTGACCTCATATTAGGATGATGCAAAAAAGTCAAGATTTAGATTCCATGACTTAAAAATGCAAAGCTCAACGAAATAACATGTAAATATCATACAAAATACATAAGCTAACTCATAATGACAATGAGTGTCTTTTGATTTTTTTTACTTATAATTGTTATTGCATATTTAACGGTAAAAAAAAAAAAAAAAAATAAAGAAAACATCCGCTGACTTGTCGTCGGTGAAACTCAGTTTGCGGTTCTTATAAAACATGCAGTAAACCAAAACGACCTCGATACCTAGCACTGAAACTAAATGCAACGGAAGTGACGATTTCTATATATCTATGTAAAATATAGAAGCATCCCGGAATTACACGGAAAGTCTAGAGAGAACAAGTTTGACACGGATTCTGACCTCTCTAGACTTTCCATCTAATTCCTGGATGCCTCTGCATTTTATAAAGTTAGAAATCGTCACTTCCGTTGCTTTCAGTTTCAGTGCTAGGTATCGAGGACGTTTTGGTTTACTGCATGTTTTATACGGCAAGTTCAAATCGGCAGACAATTGAAGGGCGTTATTCAATCATTTTTGAAGCTAGGTCTCACCCGACACCAGTAGGAAAAGTGAAGATGTAGATTAAAATCAAGTGTGAACCGAGGAATCCCCTGAAATCCAATATAGCAACTGCCGTACTTTCATTCTTTTTATATACAGTAATATGATCCTTTATAACGTGCTAATTTCAGCGAATTTTTTATTTATTGTATTGAGTGTATTCAGACACACCTAGAAAAACACATAAGACCTCGGAACATTAACTGGCAAAATTGGAAATCTGTAGCTTACGTCATTTCCATCTGTTACAATCAAAACATTTAATGATAGACAATGGAATGGGCGGATACAATTCGACATGGACGTCCGAGAAAACGTTGGATTAAAATTCTAGTTTGAAATTCATTTTCAATCCACCTCAGCTACGCTACAAGGCAATTTGTTACTGATTGACCCAGAAGACAAATAATTTCAATTTCTGTCCAGTATATTTAAAGAAATATTAAGGGACAAATATTTGATTTCTGTTAGGTATGTGCATGCATGTGTTGGGGGTTTGGGGTTGGGGTTGGAGGGGACTAAACGATCTTGGAAATAAAAAAAGAAAGTTTTTTTTAGTTTGGACAACCCCTCTCTGTTTTTGATTGTCAAACATTTTTCAGTGAAGACAAAATAAAGAAAATACCTCTTGTCACCCTAGAAATAAATACATTTGTCATGTGAAGGCATGTACTGACTAGACAGTGCCCCCCCCCCCCCACCTTCTAGCATCAAATAACCATTCCTGAAAACATAATCTCTGTCTTCTATGACTTTTAAGTGTCCTTAAAATGATAGGCTAAAAACTCATATAAACAATGATAAATATGAATTTCAAACAACATGTTTTTGGGAATTGAAATCATTTGTCTTTTGGATCATACATTCACACTCTGAGTTTGAAAGCAGCTCAGATGGATTAAAAATGAATTTCAAACTAGAATTTCAATCCAATGTGTTCTCGGACGTCCGTGTCGAATGTACCCGCCCATTTCATTGTCTATCATTAAATGTTTTGACTCTAACAGATCGAAAAGACGTAAGCTGTATATTTCCAATTTTGCCAGTTAATGTTCCGCGGTCTTAACACAAAAATACACCCTCCTGAAACCAAGCGCCTATGATTGTAACACTTTGAGATTGACAAAGACTTACCAAATCCTGATGTATAAGCAGTTTTAAATACCAAGAAAACTACTGTAACACAAGCAAAGGCCATTTCAAGTACACACAACTAGGAAGTAAAACGCGTTGTTGACAAAGGTGTAGATAATATAGTCGACGATTATAATATTACCGGCCAACATGAATCTAAAATCTAGCTGGCTATATTTTTTTTAATAATTTAAAAAAAACCTGTCAATGAATGGAAAACTACCTGTGCACTGGCATGAATCACTTTGTGTTGTGTTACAAACGGAAGACGTTATACAATGTCGGATTGAAATTTCTAATACGCATAAAGATGCAGTGTTCCTTATATGAAATTTCATGATAATTTTTTTTTAAGATTTAGTATATGTATCGTTCTACAATTCAAGTCAATTTGGAAAGGTTATATGACTAACATGTTAGAAGGTCCGACCGTTTGTGAGGGAGGAGCCATCAAGAGAACATTTTTACATTTTATTATTAATGAAGGATTCCATCTATCCTGGCCCAAGAACTCTAAACGTTAACTCTTTCACCTATTTATCTGTCCAATAATTAATAAACAAACAAACTTGCCTGCATCATTTCTGACTTTATCATTCATGACTACATGCACATTCAAAGACACTTTAAGTCATTTAATTCTCATCTGTTGCCCCCAGTGCATGGCCATGACATCAAAAACAAAATAAGGACAATTGTCAGGGACATCCGAAGATGAAGTTGGTACCCCAACTGCAGACAGATGATCTACCTCCTGGGTATTAGGACACGTAATCATCTGACCAACACTAAGACTTTGTATCCTGAGGGCTAAAAGTATCAGCATTGCAAAATTTCTGAGAAAAATATCGCAGTGCTGCCAGTGTACGATCATTATATATATATATATATATATATATATATATATATATATATATATATATATATATATATATATATATATATATATATATATATATTTATATTTATATATATATATATATATATATATATATATATATATATATATATATAACATTAATTGGTTTTCCATTAATTATTTTCTTAATTTTAATGGAAAATATAGGTTTCACGGTTTCCGCATAAAAAAAATCTGATTCAAGTAGTCTTTAATGCTTTCTATATCTAACATAAAAGCAAGGTAAGAATGTTTTCTTTTTAATATCTGGAAAAATAAATTTAACTCAGTATTTTTTTTTTCAGATATATAAATCGTTGCCAATTTTTTTTATGCGAATACCTTAATTTTAAAACCAAAACTTGTGAACAATACACTTCTGAGAAGTATATCAAATAGAATATATACCGATGTATCGACACCCCTCTTCCACAGTATTTTTTTTCTGTGACATCCCTATCCACCACACAATTAATACAGGGATCATATAAGTTATTTCAGGCCTATTGAGGGGTTTCAAGAGAGGGGACCGACTTCCCAAAAATGTCTGACAGCAACAACCAGCACCTATAGGAAAATTTACTACAGGAAAATACTATACTTAGAAAAAAGTCCCCCCCCCCCCCCACCAATTCTACCTGCCTGGTTTTTTTCTCAAATGATTTTGGATTTTTTAAATTATACATTTGAACTGCACGTAAACAGGCCTATGGAACATGTGTTTGGTAAGATAAATATCTATTAATAATTTTAAATATTAACAGTTCAAATGTGGTAGTTTGATCTTCAGACATGTTAAAATATTTTTCTTTTGATGGTGAGCTTCGGGAAACTGAAATTTCGCACTTTAAAAAAAATGAAAAAGAAAACAAATTCACGACAACACTTCTTCACCTGCGAATGTATATATGAACTAGCAGTTAATCAAAAACAAATCAGGTACAAGAATTAAAAAAGAGATAAAAAAAAATTATAATCCATAGAAAGCAAGAAAAAAAAAAGTTCGATCAAATGAGTGAGATAAATTCCGATGTTCAAAATCTAACAGAAGCCGAATTGTAATAAGATAGTCAAAACGCATTTTGTCCAAGGACACAGTCAATAAATGTTTTGTTATACCTTTTATTTATTTATTTTGACATACATGTATTTTGTGATGTCTCTTATGATGTAAAATTCCTCTACCTGCACTGCGTAAATCTCACTGTCGAACACCAACGAATGCAGATAAGATTAAGCTGATTCCTCCCAGAGTGTGACGTAAGCGGTGCACTATCTCATCGACAGGTCCAATATCTCACTCTGCGGTCAAGCATCGATTTCTTTTATGACCGCTCAGTAAAACATTGGGAATGTAAGACTTTTTTAAAATAGACTTATTAGGAACCCATTTTTTAAGGTATAACAATATTAAGAATTAAATGGTTAAATTGAAGGTGACGATTTCGCCACAAACTGGCGGTAGCCCAATAAAAGCCCGTTCTCCAAAAAAATTAGTTCGAACTTTTGGAACAAGTCTTATTTAAGTTTCCGATCTTAGAGATCGAGCTGGCTTATAAACTAAGGTTGCGAATAACACTTTCATCAATGTTATAACATCTAACTAGAAACTCTTTTTGACTTTAAGATAAGAGGCAAATGTGCAATGTTGATGATATAGCTATATCTTATTTAGTTGTTATATAATACACATAGAACTAAATACCTCCATCACATAAGACTGCACTATTTGTCTGGAAATTGTGTGCGTTTCTATGGCGACTTAACGTTAGTGCTCCATTTTCTCAGAATTAAACTTAGCTAAGAACTGCAGTTAGAATTTTTATAAATATGACTTAAGAACGAACTTCTTCCCAGCTAAGAATTTATTTCATACTAAAGTGTGAATCTTAGTAAAAATCTTAAGTATTTTTATGAATCCCAACCCAGGTGCTCACCGCCACCTAGTGGGGGTAAGCTGATCTTCAATTTAACCACCCCAAGTGGGCCCCCTAGCCTACTCAAAACGGGATTCCTCAAAACCCTCAGCACCTTACCCATTCGAAGATCACTCTCTCATTGTCTCCACTACCCCCTGCCTGTAGAGTATTAAGATTAAATTCATTCTCAATTCAGCCATTCTGGCTGTACAATTGATCTGGTTTCGCTACAAACTAAGGATGCTTGACATCAACCCCAACCCCTTCCCAGGAATCTAATACTGAATGAGTTGCTGTTTATTCTGCTTTGGGTCTGTTCCATTATCCTGATATTATTACAAACACCAAGTTATTCTACAGAGACAAGAAGGACAAAACTAGTTTGGTGTATGGAATGGAGTAGAGGATATCAATCTCAAATGGCTCTCAAACTAGGTTTTCCAGCTGGGATTGCTAACAAGACCTTGTGAACAAACACCTATCCTTTTTACCCCCCCCCCCCTCCCAAATCTGTCTGTGTCTGAAATATTGCAGTTTAAAGAAAAAAATAAATAAGGAAGCCAATATTCAGCCTGAAGTTCTTGCCCTTGTAAAATTTTAAATGTTTCGATAAATCAGCTTTGTAACTTGCGGAACAGGTTAGATATATGGTACCTTTTATTGTTTGAAATGCAAGGGATTTTTCATCTCCCTGCCATCTTTATTTCTTCATCTGATAAACCCTTTTCTATGCAATAGCTGCTGCGCTGATTTTAAAGGAATGGGGTTTATACAACTTATTTTTGGGATCAAGCTCTGCCAAAGTCTCCCCTTTATTGATTAAAATTTATATCTATTAAATTAGCTTCCAACCCAAAAGACAAAATAAAGGATCAGGTAATTCCTATGGAACGCCACAGCTGTCTTAAGGGTACAAAATATGCATCAAAGTGTCAATTTTACATAACATTTAGTATATCCTTTATATCATTAACTCGACTTTATATATTATGAAGTCTATTCTTTATACATGTATCATTAAGTCCACTTTTTATTTTATGCAGTCTACTCTTTATATCATTAAGTCCACTTTATATTTTATGTAGTCTATTCTTTATATCATTAAGTCCACTGTATATATTATGTAGTCTATTCTTCATATCATTAAGTCCACTTTATATATTATGAAGTCTATTCTTTATATCATTACGTCCACTTTATATATCATGTAGTCTATTCTTTATATCATTAAGTCCACTTTATATATTATGTAGTCTATTCTTTATATCATTAAGTCCACTTCATATATTATATAGTATATTCTTTATATCATTACGTCCACTTTATATTTTATATAGTACAGAAGCTTTAATATGCTGACAAATCAAGTACTACAAAGTCAGATGCAAATAGCATGCAGTCAAAAATGCTTTGCTGAAGTTAGCAGCCAATAACAGCAGCCACTAAACTCGTAGAAGATAGCAGCCAATAAGGAAATTCATCAAAGGACTTCAAGTACTCTGACGCAATATTGTTTTTATACTTATTTTAGACAATTAATAATTAATACTTAGAAAATTAATGCAACATATAATTACTTAATAAGACAAATACTCGAAGGCAGTTAAGATCACCTGCATAAGGAAAATCATGTGGCTTTAAAACAGAAAAATTAAAAAAAGAAAAAAAGAATTTTCATCATCTTTAACCACTTAAGAACAAACAGACAGTTGTAAATAGGTTAAGTACTTCCGGGAGAATCCATTTACGCTCTTTGACGGGTCTCCGGAACAGGACAGGACCAATTAGCTAACCTGAAATTTGCTTACTTTTAGTATTGAAGACAGATATAGGGTTTGAAGGTAAGCCATTACTCAGCTTCTCGTTGAAGTATGTTTCGAAAAATTACTGGTACAAAGTAAAGGGGCCAAACGGCTATTATATACGGCAGTATTAGGCTGTAGTGGTACCACCAAGTGGTGCCAAGGGCAGGGTACATATTTCAAGCAGCTAGTACACCCATTATCTTTGAAATGTGTTTTTAATTATTACTGGGACAATGTAGATGGCCCCTTGTGCTATCATTTCCCGCTATCAGAATGGGGCTATCAGAGTAGTGCCAAAAGTGGAGGACATTTTTCCAGCATGAGTTTTTCATCCATCATTAGCCAGATGAACAAGGGTTAAGGACATTAGGGAGTATGAAATATGCCTGTAACCAAAAGCTACACTTCCTAAAGGCCCAATCTGAGATCCTGAAGTGATAGTCATATAGGTCTTCAACTCTACTTCAGTCATGCTTTATGTATACTACAAAGACGAGAGGTCCAAGGGCCTAAACGGTCGCTTGAGTATAATTCAACAATTTGAAGCATCTATAGAAGTGTAAAATAAATCAATGTAAACTGAAAAAAATGAAGATATGTTGCCAAAAAACCATCGTCTCAAGCCACGGTTCGGAGTCCGCACACAGGTCTCCTACCCGTGGCTGCTTGACCAAAAAAGGTGTCGTAATCTTGAATATTTACACCTCTTTGTTGTGACGTCATGTACAGCCAATTACAGTATTTGTTTCCATCGCAATTGATATCAACAATTGACATCAACAGTAAAAGAAATGTTTCGTAAACTGCGATTGGGTGTTGAAAGGTCGCGTCAAAGTCCGACTATGCTTTACTCGCATTGGTCAATTTTTAATGAGGTACGAAATATTCTCTTCTCATTCAACCACGGCCAGAATGGAGGAGGATCGTACATTTTGGCCGTGGTTTGCGACGATGCCCAAAAGCAAGAGAAACAGAATGACCACTGATCAACAAAATGGTAAGAGTAGTATTCAGCTACGAATTGTAAAGTCGATGTCTTTAACTGTTGATACTTGCCAGTGCCTAATTTGAAATTGCAAAATACATCACACAATCGTGTTTGATCACATGTAGTAAACCACCACATTCCCTCTAACGTACAGTCAAATGTGGACGAATATGCTGGCTTACAGACATGTAAATTTACTGCATGAATCCTATTTCTTAAAGTCTGAGTGGATATTTACAACCCATGATCATTCCTATATTTCCTATTCAAGACTTCGGCAGACATGACCGATTGCGTTATGCCAAGAGTAAATTTCATGCTCCTGACGAGCTGTCGTACATTTTGGTCTGCCACTGCGATGTCCTTTGTTGCAACTTCCCCCATTGCAAAGTCTTGTAGTATTTTTTTTAAATTAAAGTCTTACACATAATTTTATAACATTGAACTTTGGCAGTTGTTTCTCATTTTGAGAGAGGGGTATTGTAAATGTGCACGTGGAACTGGTCAATCGGTAATCGAAGTTATGCAGATGAAAAAACAGAATGTACGTAAGCCACATACAAGTAATTCTTACAAACAAAACTCTTGCACTAAAAAAATAAATGTGGACTTAATTCCACGACCCTTCACTTTTTTAAGTATAAATTTAAAATTCTTTTATATATATTTTTTTAATTTAATTTGATCTATCAGTTACAGTATTTACAGGGATTAATTATCACAAGTGAATAGCAAAAGAAACGAACTTCTCCTTACAAGATTAACAGTGCTCAGATCAGAACACTTGAACCATTTGTCCAATTTCAAAATTCTGGAAAAGTCACCCTTGCTTATTCCTTTTCATAACCAGGCACTTAGTTTGTCTGCATAATATCCAGGAGCAGGAAAGAAAATTTTCAAAGAAATGAAGCAAATTTCGCTGTACATGTATGACCAATAAAGCCCCATCCTAACACAATATCCCATGAACAAGAGGCCTTAATTCACACTTTTGGAAGAGACACGCTTGCTTATCATTTCTGTGCACTTCGTTTGTCTCCTAAATATACAGCTAAAACTCCTTATCTAAGGGCCACGAATTTCACTATTTGTTTTTGAGGTATCAGTGCGTATTGGAATTTATAAAAGAGGCAAGCTGTTGACAAATAAGTTGATGATTCAAGGATATAAAGAATCTCGTTAATAGACAATATTTCGCAAATTCTAAGGTTGAAGCAATGGTTTTGTTTGCATCTACAATCTCTCGTTAAGTCCATTACTTTCACGTTGTATTGCCTACTGATTTTTCCGGTTACCCGACCATGACAAAGAGCACACGGAGGGTGTGTCCGGTCGACTGGGGATGCCCACTCATCCATGGCACCTGATCCCATCACTGTTTTTTTAGATGTTCATGCTGGCTCTGTTAACATTTGTATTGTGCTTTGACTTTGAGCGTGATAACTGTTCTTTATCTTTTTTTTTTCTAAATGCAAAAAGCCTGACTACTTAATATCCAGGAATAAAGATGACTTTTAAAAGCTACATTAATTTTGATGGTTTGAACCCCACCCCTTAAGCTCCAAAGAGCCAGAAACATGAAATTCACAATTTTTTTTTCTCCTATTACCTATAGATATTATACACCAAAATTGATTGAACTTGATACAGAGGTCACAGAGTAGAAGTTTAATGCGTTTAAATAAAAGACACGACGACAACAGACAAAAACAGATAGCAAAAGGTCACCAGAGTAAATAAGCAACATCATCAATGTTAAAATGTGACAATGTTCAGTTGTCCCCTTCCAGCCTCAAAGACTCTTAAAACGTGACAAGGGATAATTCCTATGTTCCCTTACTCTTACCTAGTGTTAGTTTGTTACATCATTCAAAAATGGTGGGGAAAAAGGTCCTTGAAACAACAATTGATGGAAACCCTAAAGTTTCAGCTGAGGAGCGGAAATTGATAACCCTATAGTCCACCCCCCCCCCCCCCCAATCCTGCCACAATAATTGTGTTTTCAGGCGCACTTCAAGGAAAAGGGGGTTATAAGCGAAATTTAAATTTTCTGGGAAAATGAACAAGAAAAAGAATAGAATTTCTATCAGAATATTGGCCCCGTCTGATTTTAAAGTCCCCTCTAAAAACTGAAAAGGAATACTCCCTATGATTCCTTACCATTCCCTTGTGTTGGTTTGTTCTGGTGTTTGCAAAGAAATGAATAATTAAAAACGGCCTCTCAAACAAAGCACGACTCGATCTACCCCTAAAGTCCTAATCTAAGATCAGTAAACGATAGCGCGATGCGCCACCTACTATGCCATTCCATTGATCCATATGCACTTTACAAAAATGCTTTTAATAACTGATATTGGTGAATTTTTTTTATTTTCGATTTCAGAACCGTATGATATTCCTAATCCAGGTGAACTTAACTGTCTTCGAGTATCTGTCTTATTAAGTAAATAGGTGATTCATTAATTGTCTAAGTAATAATTATTAATTGTCTAAAATAAAGTATTAAAACATTATTGCGTCTAAGCACTCTCAGTCCTTTGATGAATTTCTTAGTGGCTGATGTTATTGGCTGCTAGCTTCAGTCTAGTATTTTGACTGCATGTTATATGCATCCGACTTTATAGTACATAGTAAAGCTTCTGTACTACATAATGTATAAAATGGACTTAATGATGGACTTCCTGCTATAGACAACCGACTATGTAGTATTTTAATTTGACAGCATATTAAAGCTTCTGTACTACATATAATATAAAGTGGACTTAATAATAGACTACATATTATATAAAGTTGACTTAATGATATAAAGAATAGAATACATATTTGATAAAGTGGACTTAGTGATATAAAGAATACACTACATGTTATATAAAGTGGATTTAATGATATAAAGAATAGGCTACATATTATATATAGTGGACTTAATGATATAAAGAATAGACTTCATATTATATAAAGTGGGCTAAATGATATAAAGAAAAGGGTACATATTATATATAGTGGACTTAATAATATAAAGGATAGACTAAATGTTACGTAAAATTGACAATATGATGCATATTTTGTACCCTTATGACAGCATATTGTGTTCTATAGACATAATATATAAAGTGGACTTAATGATACAAAGAATAGACTTCATAATATATAAAGTGGACTTAATGATATCAAGAATAGACTACATAATATATAAAGTGGACTTAATGATATAAAGAATAGACTTCATAATATATAAAGTGGACTTAATGATATAAAGAATAGACTACATAATATAAAAAGTGGACTTAATGATATAAAGAATAGACTACATGATATATAAAGTGGACTTAATGATATAAAGAATAGACTACATAATATATAAAGTGGACTTAATGATATACAGAAAAGACTACATAATATATAAAGTGGACTTAATGATATAAAGAATAGACTACATAATATATAAAGTGGACTTAATGATATAAAGAATAGACTACATAATATATAAAGTGGACTTAATGATATAAAGAATAGACTACATAATATATAAAGTGGACTTAATGATATAAAGAATAGACTACATAATATATAAAGTGGACTTAACGATATAAAGGATAGACTAAATGTTATGTAAAATTGAGACTGTGATGCATATTTTGTACCCTTAAGACAGCTGTGGCGTTCCATAAATTCCAATGCATTTGTAAATTTGTCATCATTATTTTGCGCTGCTCAGTCTTTGTATGTGTCACAGCCGTACTTTAATTTGCTACTCCTTTTAATAATAAACAAGGCAAACAGCTGTTGGGTTCGATTTATATATTTTTCAATTTCATGGTAAGACTAAAACGGTGACCTGTAACGATAACATTAATGAAAATAAATGAATACACTCTCATACCTATACATTCACACATTAAATTAATTACTTTAATATATTTTAGCTTTTCTGTTCTAATTATCTTCAAGTGGATAATTACTTTATACTATATTTAATTTATCAAGAGCAACGGTGGTAAAATTTCTTACCGAATAGGCAATTAAATTGTCCACATTATAAAATGATAGACTTTGTGGAGTAGGAGAGGAATTCTTCCTTACTCCTGGCTGTCCTAGGGTGGAGAGAATTAGTGAGGGTATTTGGCGCCAAGCATGCGCACCTAATACCAAACTAGTAAAACTACTCACACACTTCTCACTCTAAAATATCAACCAATCAGACAACTCCAAGCCTCACCCATTCTGACACAAACACCTTTGACCTTACACTCTCCAAAATCCACCAATGAGCATTCAACCCCATGAATATCAATGAGATATTTTATGAATGGACACATAGTAAATTCCAGAGGACTGTAATTTACTATGCTTTATATCAATGAAAAATGATGATTAAGATAATGTAATGATGATAAGTGATTAATTACGTCACTAAATATTCAATCATACATATAATATTTATCAGAATAATAATTTATTCACCCTGTGACATATGCTCTATCAAAATCTGAAACTCATCACCTTCAATGTGTTACGTTGTGAATAGCGAAACTGTAAAATACAGCCCCCCCCCCCCCCCCGGCCTGGGGTAGGGGCAAAACATGCTAAATTATAGGATCCGAAAACGAAATGGACTTCACTTTTTGTTATACACATGTAGTTGTTCATATAGACATAATGATAGTAGGCATCCAAATCAATCGTACAAAGATGTGCTGCATCAATGGTAATCAATGGTTACCTACCATTTAATATATTTTTTTTATCTTGTATACCTATACATTAACCACTTCAAATTTTGGATTTGTACCCAACTGCTGATATGAATGTTATAAATGTTGCCTCTGAATCACCACTGAGAGACAAGTTATGTGTGTTATAAATATTAAGATTGGTAAATGCTCAATCGAGGTCAGGGACACCCACTTCATATGTAATAGCCAACTGGGTTTGAAGTCAGAACTTTTGAACGGAGTAATTACTGTGCGATACATTCGACTAGCCTCCTTTCTGAGATCATCATGCAAAACATTGCAGGAAATGGATCTGTTAAGTTCAGGTCAGCAGAACAACCTGTGTCAACCTTTTAACACCCCCCCCCCCCCCCAAAAAAAAACCCCCAAGAATTAGCTGCTTCGCTGTGCGTAGAAATTGTCATATGCTCAATGCTCAGTTATAAATGTTATATTTCATGACAAATAAAACCAGTTTCTTGAACATTTGAACATATTACTTTATGTGACTTTCAGAACTGTGAATTTAGGAATTCAAAAAAAGCCATTTTATCAGTTTGAAATTGGGAATCCTTTTTCCACTTAGGGCCATAACATAAACCATCTATGACATTACAATATGCACCAATTTTAAAGAACAGTATGTTTCATTTTTGTCTGATTTTTCCAACGGCTTGGCCATTGATACATGAAATTCTCTCTCTCTCTCTCTCTCTCTCTCTCTCTCTCTCTCTCATATATGTACACCCACAGCCCATTCCCATCTTTGAAAGCCTGCACTCATTGTATACAATTGATGAACCTTGTAATTTGTCAATTCCCTTGGATGAATTAAGATATTTCAGTAAAATTGTTAAAAGGAAATGGAAGTTACATAATCATATCCTGTGTTAATGTTCATTGATACTCTGATAACAGAGATAACGTTTTAATGAGATAAATATCTATTATTCCTTTATAAATTTGTCAGGTTAAAATGTCCTTTTTGATAAACTTTGTCCCACAAGTTATTCTCAAATTGTGTGATTTTTACCTATAAAAACATTTCCTTTTGGAAAATCAGTAGCGAAAGAGTAACATTTTATATGAGTAAACAGAGGGGCAATGGACCTTTAGGTTATTTCAAATTTCCAAATTTGGCGTTTAAAATTCACCTGTCATTGCAAGATGAAAACATTTTCAACTATTGAACGCTCTACAAACCAAATACTTTGGTATTTAAAATAATAATAGGAATATTAAATAAATAAATAAATAATTTAAAAGCCTTCAATCCGGTATCTCCAAGCTACATGTGTACATGTACGAACCTTACATTCTTCCTGTTAAGTAGGGTTTTCTACTAAACTTTCCAATTTCTTAAATTTTCTCACTGGAAAGACTTTATACATCACAATTGTATCTATACCTACAAGGCTTTTGCATGCCTTAAAATATGAAATAAACGGCAGAGAACAATTTTTATACCATTACCACGATCCCCCAAAATCTGAGAAAATTTTCTGAAATGAATTCTTGTAATCTAAACACTTTCCTGAACCATTACTTTGTGCAAATATGATTTGGAACCATCTTATATGATCTAAATAATACCATGCATCGATACCATGAGGCCGGAAGGTGGAGAGTGAAAGGAAACCACAAATGTGTCATCATCAGACCTCCACTCGATTAACTGCGGTACAGGTCTGAATGGAGAACTTCAGAAATATGTAAAATGGACACATCTTAGAAATTGGACCCATAACCTGACCCTCTTTAATCTCCTTTACAATCTTATTTCTTAATCGAACAAATTTGCGGACACGGAATATCTGAAAGAAAAAAAAAAACCTAAATGTCTTTGACCAAATCTTATTTAATCCTAACCACTTTGATGAACAATCAATCAATATAGCAGCTAGCCTTGATGAATATTTAGGTACATGTATTTATAAATACTTGGGAATCCTATCCACCCTAATTCAATCTAGGTCCTAAATTCCAACCCCTTCTTCAATTGGTCTGGTGGAGGCGGAAATAAGTCCCCCCCCCCCTATATTTAGCCCCTTAAGAGAAGTGATATCCCAATATGCGAGGATGGCTGAATACGACACGTCTAGTATGTGGATTAGCGGACGACGGAAAATTCGTCTTAGGGTGCCCATACATCTCTTTTTACAGCCTGAATTGCTCATTATTATGCTTCCATCCAACTGATATTCCTCTCTGATTTCTATTAAGTCCATAATCAATGCATTTATTTCAACATTCATGTAACTTGAGTATCGTCACCATGCATAAGGGTAAATACACTGGTATCACTAAAGTACATGTCCACTTCATTTTTTTTTTTATTCACGATCACTTTGAAAATAAAAAAAAAAATAGAGTAGTGTCCTTTGTCGTCGTCGAGCTACTAAAAGTTTAAGCGACCTGTGATAAATTTACTGTAATTTAATTACTTCTGTATTTATTTTATTTTATTCATTTAATTTTTTTTTTTTTTGGGGGGGGGGGGGGGTATGTAGGCCTACATGGTATCCATTTCCTGGTTCAAGAAATATTTTATGTCAACTGGCAATAAACATTTACATGTTACAACAAATTAACAAACCAGAGATTTAAAAAAAAAAAACACTATGAGATATATGGGTTCTCGTTTTACTCGAGATAGTGGTCAAGGGAAAAAAAACTGTTCAATTATACTGATACGTCTTTGTCACTTTGACCTTTAAAAGGGGGCGTCGAATAAAGCTGCAAGCTAAACCCATTTTCAGGTTCGCTCACTCTCTACGGTTATTCAAATAATTAACTGTTTTAAATTCAAAACATGTAAATGGTCCTCGGAATCGCGTTATTCCTATATCCCTTGTACATTGGGGGAGGGGGGTTCAAATCAAATAATTTCAATCAAGCCGAAATTTTGTCATCCATATAAATGTTGACAAACTAATCATTGCTACTTATTTCGACTGAAACTAACTTTAATTAGATGCTGTCATAAGACAGTAATACCTGCACTAAGATGTTTGCCTCTAAATGCACTCTCCCTCAACTTCTGGTAACCAAGGATGAAGCACAAATTTAAATCAAGCATAAAATGCTCAGGTGAACTTGCAGCCCGCATGAGCCTCTTATGTAAATATTTCAATACCAGTCTGATATTACATAATTAGATAATATAAATTCTGTTAAAGAGAGAATTTTTGAAAGATTTGTGTAAAAAGAAAAAAAAGGGGGGGGGGTATAACCCATAATTGGGACTTTTTTATATTATTGTCAAAACAACAAATATTATTATTTTAGTGCATACCTTTTTTGATGAACTTAAAAAAAAAATAGATGGCAGAATGCATGACAACGTGTGCAAATTTTTATCAGTATTTAGGACAACCCCTTTCCAAACCTTGACCCGATCAACTTTGTCAAAATCAACCTACACCCACGATTTATCTGTTTTCCTGTCATATTTGGAATAGATAAAACAAACTTATGTAAAAATAAAACAATAATGTAAAAATTAAAAAAAAAATAATATAAATTTTACAAATGTACACCTGTTTGCAAACATTTCTATACCCATGCACTGAATTACATCACACTGCGAGCACCACTTTTACCGTTATCGTTATTGGATTGCACATGGCGTATGTATATCATTAAGACCGCGGAACATTAACTGGCAAAATTGGAAATATGCAGGTTACGTCATTTCCATCTGATACAGTCAAAATGTTTAATGATAGACAATCAATGAAATGGGCGGGTACAATTTGGCACAGACGTCCGAGAAAACATTGGATTGAAATTCTCTAGTTTGAAATTCATTTTCAATCCACATCAGCTACGCTAGAATTACGGTGCTACTGATTGATCCAGAAGACAAATAATTTCAATTTCGAAATGGTTAAAAATTTATATAAATTAGAATTTCCTCCAGTGTCTTAAAAGGAATTTGAAGGGACAAACAATTGATTTCTGTTAGGTATGTACATGCGTGTTTTTTTTTTTTTTGGGGGGGGGGGGGGGCAGAACAATCTTGGAAATAAAAAAAAAAGAAAGTTTTTTTGTGTTTTTTTAGTTTGGATAAACCCTCCCTGTTTTTGATTGTCAAACATTTTTCAGTGAAGACAAAACTAAAGAAAATAGGTCTTGTCATCCTAGAAATAAATATATTTTGTCATGTGAAGGCATGATCTGATTCGACAATTTTTTACCCCCCCCCCTTCTAGAATCAAATAGCCGTCCCCTGAAAAAATAATCTCTGTCTTCTATGACTTTTACGTGTCCTTAAAATTATAGGCTTAAAAACTCATATAAATATGAATTTCAACCGACATGTATTTGGGAATTGAAATTATTTGTCTTTCACGCTTTGCGTTTGAAAACAACTCAGGTGGATTGAAAATGAATTTCAAGCTAGAATTTCAATCCAATGTTTTCTCGGACGTCCGTTCGAATGTACCCCCCCCCCATTTCATTGTCTATCCTTAAATGTTTTGACTGTATCAGATGGAAATGACGTAAGCTGCATTTTTCGAATTTTGCCAGTTAAAGTTCCGCGGTCTTATTACCAGTTGGATTATTAATATTTAGTGAGTGTTTTAAATGGAGTTATAATTGTATGAAGTTAACAATACCTATAACAGGCAGTAAGTACATTATGAATATATTATTTTAAAAGTTTAGTATGGAAAGGGGTTTGGATGTTTGTTGTTTAACGTCCCTCTCGAGAATGTTTCACTCATATCGAGACACCACCACTTGCCGGTGTAGGGCTGCAAATTTTAACCTATGCTCGGCACTCAGGGCCAACACTTACTGCGACCTCAGTTTATACAGTCTCATCCGAAGGACTGGTCTCCACGTCCCAAAGGTGCCTCGAACCCGCGACGTAAGGATCAACTCTTTACTTCGCCACTCTAGAGCAGACGCTCTAACCACTTCGCCAAGCGGGCGACTAGAACGGGGTAAAATGATCCAAAAATGGTTAGGGGCCTATAGTTGGAAAAGCGTCAAATATCATTGGAATGCCACAATTATACAAATTATACAATGAGGCAAGTCCATGGGGTCATTCAAACTCTTTTGAGACGGAAACAATAAAATAGCTTTCATTAAAGTAAAAGCTCGGAAGTCATCTTTGTATTATGACACACTAAATAGGATATATCGGGTAATGACCCCCGGAGGTCATTCCCAACCCCTAAACCTTCAAATGATCATATATCTTGAATGGTTTAAAACTTCTCCCCTTAACCATGTATAATATTGTCCCTTGAGTCATTATGCATTAAATGGTATTAGGGGTATGGCCCCTTGAAGTCATCCTCACCCTGAAACTGGAAATGATCACAATATGACCTGCGTCAAAAGTGTGTCAGTGATGATCAGTTTTTATTCAGGACCCCCTAGGGTCAGCCCACCCTCCTAGAAACAGAAAGTGAAAATCATTCAGAGATCCGCCATTCTACTTTGTGTACATGTACATTTTTGTATTATTCACAATTTGTTTTATACCAAAACGAGTTATCAATAATTTGTATACATAAACGAGCCGGGGAATGGGAAGGGGGGAAACGGGAAGGAGTTGTGTCTGCATGGTCTTAAATGTTAAAAACTCCTAAAATTTGTGAATATTAACCCAGCCGTTTCCCACTTGTCATCATTATTTACTGATCTTCTCACAACATACATGTGTATTTATTTAATCAATAGATCATGGACTTTTTAGTTATATGCCTAGCCCTCCCTTGAATCAGGAATGGTGATATAAATATTCTAAGTATGATTAAGAATTAAAACAGATCTTGATTAAGCTCTTTAGTTGAATTAGCTATACTGGTATAGATTGGTTTTGCTATTAAAAACACTTTGATTTAGTTATCACAAATATATAAAGTTTTATAAGAGGCTAAATAACTGGGGTACTCTCTCTCTCTCTCTCTCTCTCTCTCTCTCTCTCTCTCTAACATCTACTTTTGTACTTGAGTCAAAATTAAAATGGAATTACAAGACATTTTTTTAAATTGATGACTTTTTAGGATTTTACAATAATTCATACTGCAACAAGAATGATATCCCTGCCAGAAAAAAATAAGTTTACTCACTATCTTGTCTTTGATCTATATCTATAATTACAAAAGGACACAGCCAGAAGTCTTTTATGTGGTTTGTTACAAATTTCACATGGAACTCCTATCAATTTGCTCAGGATAAGTAGAAATGAACTCGATCAATTATGCTTGAAAAGTACTCACTGTGAACCTGACTTGTTGAAGACAGGTAAACACACCCATCAGGGCATAATTATTATACAAAGGCATGTACAAAATTGAACAGTCATGATTAAATCATCATTATCTTAGTTAAAATAAGAAGAAACACACTAGAGGTGTGATGAAATATTTAGAAACACAAAGAGTTTTATTTCTCATGTAAAATATTCTTTCTTGTGTAAAACAATTATTCAAATGAAGGGTAAAACCTTCTTTAAAGGGGAGATAAGAATGAATGAAAAATTGAAAAATCTTCTTCTGAAGAACCACTGGGTCAGAAAAGTTTAAAATTAAGTGAAACTTCTTTACTTAGTGTAGATTCAACTTTGTCCAAATTATGACCTTCAGGGGTAAGGTGGGACCACAAGGGAATCAAAGTTTTGTAAACATGGGAATTTACAGTAAAACAAGCTTATAACTAAGTGCCTGGGACGGACGAATTTGCTTATATTTATTATTTTCACAATATATTTGAAAATCGCTTTGCTGTAAGTGTCAATTCATTATATAAAACGTGTTTCGCTATATTCGCTATAAGCATGCTTTACTGTGTAAGAAAAAAATCTTCTCAAAAACCACTGAGCAAGAAAAGTTAAATCTTAAATGAAAGTTTCATTACATAATGTAGAAACAAATTTGTTCTTACAAAATTCTACTCCTCCTACAGTTTTTATGCAACAAGTAGACTCTACTAGTCTACATACTGTTTTTGTCCGTTTTCTTCAACCAAATTTTGTCCGTGGCGTAACTTGACAATTCTTTGACATTAAAACTTCAAACTTGGAAATGGAGAGGTGATATGGAAGTGGGGTTGAGTCCACCAAACTTTTTTGACCTTGACCTTTTGATAAGGTCAAGGTCAATCTTTATATAAAAATATAGCCCAGGCTATAACCTGAGAACCCTTTGACATTAGAATTTCAAACTTGTACACAAGACATTTACACAAGATGCACTGCATCAAAATTTTGACCCTGACTCCTTTCATCATTCAAGGTCAAATTGAGAAAAACACCACCATACCATAACTTAAGAACCTTTTGACATTAAAACTTCAATCTACTGCATGAAATGTAAAAAGAGTTCTGGGAACCAGGATCTTTTTGTGTAAAAAGCGTCATTTTTCGACCCCATTTGACCCCTAGGATGAAAATGAAAATTCTGAAACCTTATTGCACATCTATAGGACACCACCAATCATCTTCCAAAAGATGATTAGGCTATTGCGTAAAATGTAGGAGGAGTTCTGGGAACCAGGCTTTTGTAGAAAAAAAAAAAAAAAAAAATTGACCCCCGTTTTGCCCCCAGGGTTCATTTGAAAATTTCAAAACCTTATTTCACATCTATTGGACACCACCTATCATATTCCAAAAGATAAATTGAATTCTGCTTAAAATGTAGGAGTAGTTAGATTAGGAAGAAAGTGTGACAGACGGATGGACGAACGGACATGAGTAACAACAATATACCCGAACTTTCCTTAGAAAGTGCGGGTATAAAAATCGGGAATGGTGATAGACTAACTTCAAAACTATGCATGGAAAAGGGGAAATAACCCGGAAATACATGCATAGTGACTCAGTACTGACATGGTATGGATGAATGACTAAATTCCAACCCACCTTTTTAATCAGTTTCGCCCAAAATAAAAAAGTACATGTAAATGATAATATTATTAACAGTGTCGAGATTTGATAACGAAAGCTCAAATTTGCGTAAATAGTTTTTCTTGGTACTTGCGGAATCCTGTAACAGGATGTTTGAATGCCGGCTTGCACATCGTAATTGGAAATTATAAGGGCAACTATTTGTCAACTTCATAACGGGTGTCACTCGCAGTCCACAACAATAAGGGACAATTAATTCTGCACACTGTTAAAACCGTGTCTATATGCAAAAAAAAAAATCTCTTTAACGGTACATTAACGTATACCTCAGGGATCTCCCTACTGTTCTTATATTTTTGACTTTGGGAGATTGCATGATATACCGGGAAATTCATAAGCTTATTCTCTATTCCATATGATATACCAAAAGTAAGTCAAGTCCTTTTATTTCATTATAACTTTAGATGAAATCTGCCACCTCACTTTATAAATGAAAGAAAAAGAACGATGGCTTTTAAATATTAAACATGTTGTTTTGAACCTGCATATTAATAATAATGATAATAAAAGAGGCCCATGGGCCACATCGCTCACCTGAGCACATTGGCTAGGAAAAAAGCAAAAATCAACTCAGTATTGAAAATTTTACGGGGGGAGGGCCAAACTTGACTTTACCGGGTAAACTACCTCAGGATGCTTCCATATCAATTTAACTTATTATGGCTTTGCTGTTATTGAGCAGAGGGATTTTAAAGATTATTTCATATGTATTCCTATGTAAAACGCTGATCGCTCATTGTGACCCCACCCTACCCGCCCTGAATTTGAACAAAATTAATTTGAATCTACACTACCTGAGGATGCTACCATTTTAATGTGACTAATCATGGCTTTTCTGTTCTTGAGCAGAATTCATATATATTCTGTAAAACTTTGACCCTTTGCTGTGACACAAACCCCTGGGGGTGGGGGGTGGGGGTCATGATTTGAACAAACTTGATTCTACACTACCTGAGTATACTTCTGTTTTAATATGACAAATAATGGTTAAGCTGTTCCTGATAAGAATTTTTTTTTTATTTTTTTAGCTCACCAGAGCTGAAAGCTCAAATGAGCTTTTCTGATCACATTTTGTCCATCGTCCGTCTGTCTGTCTAGCTGTCTGTCCGTCTGTAAACTTTTAACATTTTCGACTTTTTCTCAAGATCCCCTGGGCAAATTTCAAATTGTTTTTACTTAGATTGCATAAAGGCATTTTATGGTCCAAACTGCTCTCAGGGCTGTGGGATATGTACCCATTGTAATAAATATACTGGAGAATGTCCAGACGGGTGTCGAGATAATTGGTTTGGAGACAACTGCGATGGAAAGCTCTTCATATTCTCATTGATGATTTTTTCATCTATTCAAAATGCTCCTTTGTCGACGCAGAGACATCTTGTTAAGACGTTTCCTTCCTGTGCAAGAGATACAAGGTTGGTTTCTAATTCACAGGACTTTATCAAACAGAAACCATTTCACATAGTTAGAAACTTTTCTTACGCGCTTGGCAAATGAAATTGACGTTATAGTTCTTTCGGTTGAGCCTTCGAAAACAGAGGTCTTGTTTTCTTGGTAGGTATTGGCAAGATAAAGGTCCCTCATCTCTTAATCCGTAAGATTTATCAAAGGGGCAAAGACTGTGGCACTTCATCTAAAGAGGTGACGTCTCAGCATCAATAAAAAATCCCGAATAGAACGTTAAGACCTACAAAAATATTTTCAACTAAATGCAATTCTATAACATCATATTGATCAAAGTTTTACATAGGAATATATAGGAAAAATCTTTCAAAATCTTCTTCTCAAGAATAGCCAAAGTCATGATTGGTCCTATTTAGATGGAAGCATCCTCAGGTAGTGTAGATTCAAATTTGTTCAAATCATGACTCCCGAGGGTAGAGTGGGGCCACGATGGATGATCAAAATTTTACACAGGAATACATAGGAAAAACCTTCTTCTTCAGAAGCACTGGGTCAGAAAGGATGAAATTTATGTGGAAACATCCTCAGGTTGTGTAGATTCAAGTTTATTCAAATCATGACCCCCGGGGTAGGGCGAGTCATAATGAACCATCAAAGTTTTCCATAGGAATACATCGGAAAAATCTTTAAATATTTTCTCAAGAACAGCAGACCCATGATTTGTCATATTTATATTGAATGTAGTGTAAATGCAAGTTTGTTCAAATGGAAAATACGTCTTAACATTTTCCAAGGAAATGAATACAGTGTGAATATTTTTTTGAAACAGCCTGAGTTCTGATGAATGGGAATTGTGCTATTTGCATTTGTATATATCGGGTCTCTGCTGAGTTCGGGCACAGCGACATCACTTACATCAGATTTTGTGACGTGACAGGTTTAGAATAAGAAAATATGTACTGCTACAAAGATCGTAAAAGTTCAACTATATACGGGTATCTCTTCGCTATGTAATGTATTCTGTTTTCTTTGAGACAAATTCCTTGACATGAAAAGTGCTAGGAACAACTTCCTCATCCTCGGGAATTGTGAAAAATGTAGATGTCTTTCTATAAACTCCTGACACAGATGCAATACGCATTGAAATAATGTTAAATTACGGAATAAATCGACAGTACAAAATCAGCTCCCAGCACTTTCTAAATTAGTAAGGATAATAGAAACATGTGTTTAAACACGTGTTTAAAAACACAGAATATAAAGTAAAGCGGATATCGTTCAACTTTTGATATTTCCGAGGGGTTAAACTTGTCATTGTAGTACGTTACTGTATAATTGTGGCCCCTACGGCTTTATATGAAGTCAACACATTTTCATTTTAGTTTGACGATAAAATATGGATTAAAATATTCAAGAATTTATCTCTTTTTCGTCCGATTGCGCTTGTTTCAGATTAATATTTATTTTTACAAGTTACGATAATAGCTTGATACATGCATCAGTACAGAGAAACTGCGTGTCAAACTAAGAAATTACGTCATCTCAGTAAGTACAGCGAGATCAAGCTGGCTTTCATTCTGCATTCGCTAAGTGCTATTAGTTATATTTGTGACATGACCCGGCGAATTTTCCTTTGAAGTCAGCCGTACAATAACTGCGATACAGAACACTTTTTTTCTTATGCAAATGAGCAGAAACTGTACTGTATCTGAAAAATATCAACGATACAGTACGGTTTATTTTTAGCGATGACGGAAAACTGAATCCGTATCTTAAATAATATAGACATAAGAATCAATCAAATCTCAAGATAGCGCTGTTAGTATTTATTCAAAATTCGAGATGAATTAAGAATAGAATTTTACAACATAAAGTTACCAGTGGCGGATTCAAAAATTTTAGAAAGGTGGGAGTGGGGGAAGTACACAAATGGTTTTCATCGAAAAAAAATGTCCAAACTGGAAAATCGGGAGTTTCGTGGGGGGGGGGGGGGGGAGGTAGATTCATAATCAGGCATGACACTATATGTGCGTGATCGTTTTGTGTTGATAAATTAGAAGTGTATACAAGTTTAGCAAACATAATTTTCGAAAGCCAAAAATGAAAAAAAATCGAAGGGGGGGGGGGTGGTACCGACACGCGCGAGTGAGAGCTGGATCTGCCTTGGTTTCTCTACATTTTGTTTCAAACATTCAAACATGAAGGTAATATGCCCCCCTTCTTACATCTGTTTATTTCAATTTGGAGCCAAGAATTTTGTGTACACATGTACGACGACCGGTCGATGACATTGTCGGACATTTCTCTCAGAATACAACCTCTCCGAAACATTTTTGCTTCAAATACATTCCCATATATGATTCTTATGTATCAAAATGTTTTGCACTAAATTCGTAGCTTAGATTTTTATAAAAAGTCAGCAAGAGCTAAATAGATAGGAAAAAAACCTACGCAATCAAAATAAATTAAATTTTGGGAAAACACATTATATAATGCATCCCATAATTATAATTATTTAAATTGATAGATACCTGCACGTCCACCTCACTCGGCATTTCAGTTGCGACTGATAAAAATGGGGTACTTAATCATCTTTCTGCAAAATCATCTGATTGGTTGAGAGATATATACCCAAATACACATGTAAATTGGCGAGGTCATAAGAAAGGCCATGTCACAAGTAATTTAGAATACTCGTTTCCTACTGTATCGGAGATACAGGACAGGGCCCGGCTCGAGCTATCGCTCTCGCCTTAAGCCCCGCCCTGTATCTCCGATACAGTAGGAAACTCGTACTCTAAATATAACTTAGAGTACGAGTTTCCTACTGTATCGCAGAAACAGGGCGGGGCTTAAGGCGAGAGCGATAGCTCGAGCCGTGCCCCGCCCTGTATCTCCTACATGGCCGTAGGAACCCGGGGGGGGGGGGGGGGGGGCACCGGGGGGGTCCGTGCCCCCAAATAATTTTGCCGATATACAGAATACTGTAGAAAACTTAGCTATTATATGCTTGTGCCCCCTCAATAATAACCTCTGATGACCTTCTTTTTTTACTTTTATTATTATTATTATTATTATTTTGCTTGTCAAGGAAATTTGGTAGTTGATAGTGCCCCCTCAACTGAAAATGTATGGATGTGCCCCCTCAAAGTGAATTTGCTTCCTACGGGCCTGTCCTATACAGTAGGAAACGAGTATTCTAAATGACTTGTGACATTATCTTTCTTATGACCTCGCTAATTTACATGACTGTGTATTTGGGTATATATCACTCAACCAATCAGATGATTTTGCAGAAAATTTTTTTAGTACCCCATTTTTAGCAATCGGAACTGAAATGCTGAGTGAGGTGGACGTGCAGGTATCTATCAGTTTAAATAATTTTAATTATGAGATGCATTATATAATGTGCTTTCCCAAAATTTAATTTATATTTGATTGCGTAGGGTTTTTCTTCCTTTCTATTCAGCTCTTGCTGACTTTTTTTTAAATCTAAGCTATGAATTTAGTGCAAAAAATTTTGATACATAAGAATCATAAATGGGAATGTATTTGAAGCAAAAATTTTTCCGAGAGGTTGTATGCTGAGAAAAATGTCCGACAATGTCATCGTCCGGTCTTCATACACGTGTATACAAAATTCTTGGCTCCAAATTGAAATAAACAGATGTAACAAAGGGGGGGTATTACCTCTATGTTTGAAACAAAATGTAGAGGAACCAAAGGCAGATCCAGCTCCCACTCGCGCGCGTCGGTAACCCCCCCCCCCCCTTTCGAGTTTTTTTTTTATTTTTTTTTTTTTTATTTTTTTTTTTTTATTTGACTTTCGTAAATTATGTTTGCTAAACTTGTATAAACTTTTAATTTATCAACACGAAACGATCATGCACATATAGTGCCAGGCCTGATTATGAATCTACTCCCCCTGAAACCCCCGATTTTCCAGTTTGGACATTTTTTTTTCGGAGAAAACCATTTGTATACTGCCCCAACTCCCTCCTTTCTAAAATTTTTGAATCCGTCACTGCACTTTGCGTTGTAAAATTCTATTCTTAATTCATCTCAAATTTTGAATAAATACTTACAGCGCTATCATGCGATTTGAATGATTCTTATGTCTATGTCATTTAAGATACGGATTTAGTTTTCCGTCATCGCTAAAAATAAACCATACTGTATCGTTGATATTTTGCAGATACAGCACAGTTTCTGCTCATTTGCATAAGAAACACCCACTAAAAGTGTTCTGTATCGCAGTCATTGTACGGCTGACTTCAAAGGAAAACTCGCCGTGTCACAAGTTATATTTAGAGTACGAGTTTCCTACTGTATCGGAGATACAGGGCGGGGCTTAAGGCGAGAGCGATAGCTCGAGCTGGGCCCCGCCCTGTATCTCTGATACAGTAGGAAACGAGTATTCTAAATGACTTGTGACATGACCTTTCTTATGACCTCGCTAATTTACATGTGTATTTGGGTATATATCTCTCAACTAATCAGATGATTTTGCAAAAAGTTCATTAAGTACCCCATTTTTAGCAATCGCAACTGAAAAGCCGAAAGAGGTGGACGTGCAGGTATCTATCAATTTAAAAAATTATAATTATGAGATGCATTATATAATGTTTTCCCAAAATTTAATTTATATTTGATTGCGTAGGTTTTTTTTTTCTTTCTATTTAGCTCTTGCTGACTTTTTTAAAAATCTAAGCTACGAATTTAGAGCAAAACATTTTGACACATAAGAATCATATATGGGAATGTATTTGAAGCAAAAATGTTTCGGGGAGGTTATATTCTGAGCGAAATGTCCGACAATGTCATCGACCGGTTGTCATACATGTGTTTAAAAAATTCTTGGCTCCAAATTGAAATAAACAGATGTAAGAAAGGGGGCATGTTACCTTCATGTTTGAAACAAAATATATAGGAACCAAAGGCAGATCTAGCACTCACTCGCGCGCGTCGGTATCCCCCCTTTCGAGTTTTTTTTTTCTTTTTTGGCTTTCGTAAATTATGTTTGCTAACTTTAATATACTTAATTTATCAACACCAAACGATCACGCACATATAGTGTCAGGTCTGATTATGAATCTACCCCCCAGGAAACCCCCGATTTTCCAGTTTGGACATTTTTTTCGAAGAAAACCATTTGTGTACTGCCTCCACTCCCTCCTTACTAATTTTTTTTAATCCGCCACTGGTAACTTTACGTTGAAAAATTCTATTCTTAATTCATCTCAAATTTTGAATAAATACTAACAGCGCTATCATGCGATTTGATTGATTCTTATGTCTATATCATTTAAGATACGGATTCAGTTTTCCGTCATCGCTAAAAATAAACCGTACTGTATCGTTGATATTTTTCAGATACAGTACAGTTTCTACTCATTTGCATAGGAAACGCCCATTAAAAGTGTTCTGTATCGCAGTTATTGTACGGCTGACTTCAAAGGAAAACTCGCCGGGTCATGTCACAATTGCAAGATATGTTGCACATTCATTTATTTTTACAATATTTATGAGAAACAAAAGTATTTGAGTGTATATAAACAAAAAGGTAAAGTATTTATTCATCAAGATTCATTTCTATAGTTTTAACCTGACGTCATAATAGTTTCCCTGATCCTCTGCATAGGCTGGCGTAAACATGGGAGTCCTCAGCCTAGCTGCGTTGTCAAAGAAATATGGTAGCATCCTCGTTTAGTTTTGATTCAAGTTTTTTTTTTTTTTTCCAAATCATGACCCCTCCCCTTAGGGATAGATTAATACTACTTATAAAATACTGAACTCCTAGCCAAAGTGCTCAAAGTGCCGATGTGGCCCAGGGCCTCTTGTTTTTCTTATATATAACTATGTCAAACTTTGGCCCCTTGTTGTGTCTGCACCCAACCCCCAGGGGTCATGATTTCAACAAACTTGAATATAAACTACCTAGGAAACTTCTATTTTATTATGACTAATTATAATGGCTAAGCTGTTCTTGAGAAGATGTTAAGGATATTTTTTATGTATTCCTACGTAAACTTTGACCCCTTATTGTGACCCCGCCCTACCCCCGGGAGTTATGATATGAACAAACTTAAATCTAGTGTATGTAATGAAGCTTTTACATAAGTTACATTTTATCATGCCTAGTGGTTCTTGCGAATAATTTTTTCAAAGATGTCACCAAATGTTCATGACTTCTTAAGGTCAAGATCTATTGACGTCTTAATAGCTTTCCCGAACCTCTGCATAGGCTGACGTATATATATGGGAGTCCTTTACCTAGCTGCGATATTCTATTACAGCCCTAAAGTTCGGGAAAAATTAAGCTTAAATAAGTTATGACATCATATGGATCTAGCAACAAAAAGACAGTCTAAAGTCATTTGCTAGATCTTGACCTTAATTATCTTCCTTGGCGCTTTCTGTGAACAAATTTAAATCCTTTTCACCTAGGTACGGTTTGTGGCAAATTTGGTTGAAATTGGCCCAGTGGGTCTTAAGAAGAAGTCGAAAATGTGGAAAGTTTACTGCCAACAGACGGACGCCGGAGCCTCTTTGATCAGAAAAGCTCACTTCAGATACTAAATTCGTGTTTGTAGCCTTTTTAATATTTTACTATTATGAATATTAACAGAAACGTTTGAACTAGAGATTTTAATAGAAAGCTTACAAAAATGATTGGTTTCCAATATGTTGATGATGTAAGTATATTTTAGAAAAAAAGGTGTAACAAGAAAGTAAACATTTAGTTTACTGCTTTATCATTAAATTTTTCTTTGCTGGAAACAGAATAAAAATGTTATATGCATTATTTTGAACTTTGTCGTAAACGAAATAATGTGTGAAAACCAACCTATTAATAAAGATGTAGGCAACCAAAACCACGTTTAATGTAACGGAGACCCAAAAGCTGCAAGAAAACCATGGAATTCTGATTGCCATTCCACAACATCAACCCTCTTTGCAACTGAAAAAAAATACGAATTATATCAATTGGGCTTTCAAATTAAAAAAAAAAAACCCTTAACAGTTTCAACATCCCAATTTTGCACACAAGGCTGCACATTATTTTAAGCTATAAAAATATTGACCTTGCAAACACATATCACCCTGCCATCCGCCGATGCATCCTTCTTTGCATTGTCCAGTTATGTGGTTACAGCCACGTGGTGTCTTGCAGAAGAGGCTACATTCTTCTGTACAATTAAACCCATAAAAACCTGCTTGGCATTCTGTTAAAGAATCGAATATAATCCTGAGAATATATTGATGTTGCTATTCTTTTTGCAACGAAGATTCAAATCGTCACAATTTTATTTTTTCAGACGAGATGTATTGTAATGATTATACCTGATGTACAATATATGTCTTTATAGCCTTGCATGCATCCATTTTGGCATATTCCATTAATATGATGACACTGAGCTCCATTTCGACAGTTACCACAACGTCGACTACAGTTTCGGCCATACATATTGTTAGTGCACTCTTGAATAACAGAGAATAAAAGAACTTTGTTAAGAAAAGGAGAAAAAGGGTAATATTTTGCTATAGAAAACTTTAAAAGAATATATATTCTTAATATTCCTTAGTACATGTTTTCTACATAGAATATTTCTTATTTTTATTGAAATGTGGCTAAAACCTACACTATTGAGATTTTCGTATTTCTGTTTTTATATTTAATTAGGTACATTTCGCTATGAAAATTATTTTAGAACATTGCAACTGTGTGCATGAATAATTCTATAGAACTTAATTTTATTACTATATTGGCAGTGAGGTCCCTCCCAACCATCCTGACATCCTCCCTCACATTGTCCAGTCGTTCCATTACATCTGTATGGTACACCACAGTTGTTGTTACAATTTCCTTCGCAGTTTGTACCATACGTTCCATCCGAACAAGCTGAAGTACGTCATAAAAAAGCGAATGAATAAACTGGATTTGTATTTCTCTCAAAGACATAATTACCATAAATCGATTTGCATGAGATGTCAAAACACAAGACGTTAGCTGTTACCTGTTTTGCAGAGATCTCCTTTGTATCCGGAGTCACAACCTTCAAGACATGACCCATTGATGTGATGACATTGTTTATACCCCAGACAGGCTCCACAACTCTCTCCACAATCCTCCCCATATCTTCTTCCGTCACAATCTTATAAAGTAAAATTAAAAAAAAAATGATTAAACTTAATGCAATGGTAAACTATGGTCATGCTATGATATCAAATTTGTCATACTGTATATTACACATGTTGCTATATAATTGAACGATATTGCATTTTTCGTGTAATTGTAACTGAAATATATGTCAGCAAGACTTATATGATCATACAGTGTCTACTAGAACGATCGATACTTAGTCAGTTGACTTAATGATTAGAACATAAAGAATAATTAACTGTGATTTGGTGCCTCGTCGGGTAGTTGTTTTCTAGAGGCGGTGGGAACTTTTTAACTTGCTTGATTTACTTTTTTTTATTTACAAACACAATCAGCTGCTTTCAAAATTTAGTGAGATGGTATAAAGAGTTACTGCTTTTGATTTCCTCAAGTGATTTTCATCAGACTGTGGAATTTTTGTAGATGCGGCGATGGGAAACTGTTTAAGAATTTCTTTGAGTTGACTTTGAATTGGATAATTGGACCAGTCAATAGATCGAACGCATATACGCAACAGATTGCAATTCAATGAAAACTTGAAAAAGTAATAAAAAGGTTATATATAATTGATATAAAACAAAATGTTATATAACGGCAAACCAAAGCATCAGGTAATGAATCGTTTGGGACCATAGAACTCTAAGGGTTTTTCCCAAAAATATATTTTGAATATATTGATGCCATTAAATAACTGTATATCAAAGTGATGTTAAAAATTATTTACTACATTACATCTAAAAAATCAAAAGCATTCGATTCGGAGTCTGACTTTCTAATCGTTATATTGATAATGAAAATGACGAGAAATCATTTATTTATTTGTATTTTTTTGGGAGAATAAGTGTCATATGTATGTCCATTCTTTGTTTTTTCATACCATACATTTGCTTTCATGCAATATATATTGTATCAACTTTACAAATTGTATTCCTAGATTGTTAAAGAAAAACAAATGGTTTTGAGTTTTAAGAATTTTCAGAAGTGTCACAAATACCTTCCATGCAGAAAAACCCTTTCCAACCCGTCTTACAAGGAGATGTGCACCGTCCTGTGAATCTGTCACACGTTTCACAATTATAGCACTTTTCCAAACAGTTCTTTCCATACAAACCACTAGGACAGACTTTAATTAAAGGAAATTTTTTTTTAAAAAAGTATCATTTGTAATATCGATACATAAATACATGTACATGTATATTAAATCAATTTAAAATTGTGTGCTATCAGAGGGTCTCGAGACACTCTACATAATCCATCTTTATTTTTAATTGTTTTTTCTCAGTTTACTGTATTATTCTGCTGATAAAGGTTTCTCTTAGTTCAGAGGTTACACAAACCCTTACATTTGCTTTTCATTTTACAATGCATGCAATATAGTCATTGTTTTGAGTTTACGAATGACAACAATATATAAAAAAGATAAAGAATTCGAAATTTTAATCCTTTAGGTTTCGCCTAGGTACACAGATGGAATGCACCCAATTGACCTCACCGAGGATCAACAATACATACAGAATAATAATACCCTTTCTATATCACACCCTGTAACAGTCCGAGACACCCATATAAGCCGGACGGCCGAGGGTCAGAGGGCTGATACAAGGTTTGATATTGTAAAGGGTATGGTTTACTATGTTTATTACATACTCAGTATTAAATACAGTGCACATCTACTTGAGCAAATACAAATAATACCGACTGGTTTACTATATCAAATAACAGTAATTTAAAATTAAATGCATTTTTTACAAATAATGTGAACGAAAAAAAATGTGTTTCATCACAAGTGATGTTTTTAAACGTTCAGTCTAAAAGGGGTGTCATATATATATCCGTATCAACCCTGCAGATCATATAAGCCTTGCAGGATCCGTAACATCTCTTGAAGCTGATACAGCTGTTTTGACGTCTGGCATACGGTATATGCAAACAACTTGTATTTATTACTAATTACATGTATCTAGTAATTAATAAATACCTATTTTGCATTTGTCTCCATACACTCCGACGTCACATCCGTTGGTACACGTTCCGTTGACATGGTTACAGGTTCGAATATCAGTAAAGTTTCCACACTTTTCGCTACACAGCTCGCCATAAAAACTTTGATTACATTCTGATTTTTTTTTAATAAAAATAAAATATGAATAAAAAACATAATATACAATGGATGTCCCAGTAAAAACGAGATTGTCTTAAGGACTTCAAAAAATACCTAACCAAAGTAATAATCACAACCTGTATTTTGCGTCTAAGCGGAGAACAAGAATCGGCATACCGAACACTAAGCGAACACTCTACCACTACGCCACTGTGACCGATCTTTACCGGATTGAGGAGTAGTTTTATAAATCAACAATGAATGTCGATAAACTGAGACCTAAGAAGTTGGACGTAAATTATGATTGGTATGAGAAATAGTCTACTAAAAGATTGATTTTAGTTTTTTACGTGCCTTCGAGAAATTTTCACTCATATAGAGACGTCACCATATATCGATGAAGGACTTCAAATTAGACATTTACTTTGCACTCAGAGCTATTGAGGAGTAGAAATCTTTATCGTGCCAACACCCACCGTGACATGGGGCCTCGGTTTTCAAGGTCATATCCAATAGACTCGCAACTTTCACTTCAAAAGGCCAAGTGCTTGGAGAAGGAACCGTTTCTTCCTATATTTTATCAACTTACGTATGTCTCGGCAGAGGTTTGAACCGACAACCTCACTAGAGAGCTCTCAAAGAACTGGAGCTACCATGATAGTCTCTAATTAAAGCAAAATTTTGAAATCTGTTGTCATCTTTAGTATGACTGAGATCTTCACAATTCATGGATTTCTCGGTAACTAAAAGAAAATCAAACGAAATATCGAATTTATGCTTCAAAGGAAATTGTAAAGACGCAAGATTCCTGAACAATATCACAAACGCCACAAGGAACATTTTGACGTCACCAGTGTTCCACAGAGACCTTTTTTTTTAAAATGATTTTTATAACTGAGAGTTATTTACAGAATGTTTTATTGAATTTTCTATGCATTATTCAAACAATTTTGATTATGATGCAAGTTAATTTTTAACTAGGTGTTAATAATATAATTTAAAAAAAAATATTGAAAATGTTCGTTTCTTTTCTAGGACAACCCTGGTAATTGATTGCGCTCAACAAAATGGATCCAAATGCCATTAAATTACAACAATAACAGGAGGCCGAAGAGCCACATCGCTCACCTGAGCAACTGGCTAGGAGTTCAGTATTTCTAAGTTGTTTTAACCTACCCTTTAGGGAAGGGGGATGATTTGAACAAACTTGAATCTACACAAACTGAAGATACTTCCATATACATATATATACAGTACCCGCATCGTTATTCTTTACAGGATACACGATACGATAGGATACACGCACGATACGATAGGATAAACGCACGATACGATAGGATACACGCACGATAGGACCGGATACACGCACGATAGGATAAACGCAAAACACGATAAACGCAAAATACGATAAACGCAAAACACGATAGACCTGATAAACGATCTTCACGATAGGATAAACGCAAAACCTGATAGGATTGTTTCAAAATGCGAAATGTATTTTGACAAGACGAATTGCTTCCTTTTTAGAAACACTATAGTATGATGACTTTAATTACTTACAAAGCCGCAAATCTAAATGGATTGCTTAAATATATTAAATGTATTATGATTAAATATTTGAGGTAACTATGCTTTGTACAAGAAACATGTTTATTTTTTGTCAATAATGAACCGTCACCAACTTCAAACTGTAATTATTTTAGATAAATTGCACTCTATGGTGGAAATTATGCGATTGTTTGTATAATTATTCAAATGTCGAAATTCCCTCGAATCGTTAAACTTGAATTTTAGTCGTTTATTAACAGAGATTTTAATTATGGTGGCTCAAAAACTCCCTGGACAACGAAGTTTTACACCCAGGTGCAATAATTCATGAAACGTTATAAATATATTCAGTATTTTAACAAATAAAACCTTATAAATTTATTATCAAATAATGAGTATATATCCGGAAGAACTCTTTGTAATAAATGAAATGTTTGGATTCAATATCTTCTGCTAGAAGTCTGTGATGTATCCAAAATCGCATTAATTTTAATAATCGGTATTTAATAATTCAAATCTTACGAAAATAATTTACTTGTCAGTTTAGGGGAAAAATAATCAAAAAAAAAAAAAAAAAAAAAAAATATTTTTTAAAATTACCGCTGTCTCCTCAAAGTTTTTTTTATGAATTTGCTTTAATTTATATTATTTTTTTACGTTTTAAACACGTTACTTGCTGAAATATGCTCGTTGCGTTGACACAGGCTGTGCACTAGACTGTGATTATAAAATCTCTCCTATACAAATATACATATATATGTCACAAATATATATATCCGGTAAACATAGAAAATTAATCATTTACATATTCCAAGTACATACATTGTATATGTATATATGAAGAAGGATAACGGCCGAAAAAATCGAATTTAACAAAATTAATAAACGTCACTAGATCATCTAGTATCCGAAAAGAATATCGCATTTCCATTCTTTTGTATTTATTCTCTGGAATTTCCAATGTCATAGGCCTGTATAGAACCAAGAAGGGAGAACGCAGTCGTGTACCTAAAAATGTTACAGTGTACCAACATGTATAGAGTAAAAATATAATGCTTATATAATATCGCCCATCAACAATAATGTCTTTAGCCTCTTTTGTTTGCTTGTCAAAACATTTCTTTTTAGACCCCCCCCCCCGCCCCTAAAGAAATGAAAATTCTTTCTACACAGGCCTCGCCCACCTGCTTTTCCGCGATTTTATTTTTGCAACTTCTCCTGAATTTTACTATAAGTGTTTTCTCCTTTTGTTGATACTTTCTTTCCACGATTTTTAAATTGTCACGGTAAGTACATGCACTTTACATTAAACTGTTGCCGATATTTACCCGGATTATCATGTATCTCCCTATATTAAGTTCTACTCGATAGTACCACACTGTGATAAAAATTAAATGAATCACATATTACACTGGTCGGTGATGTTTTAGATGCCATTGAAATTGTTCATAACGAACCTAATCCTGGTAACAAATATATTACAAACGATGTATTTACGTATAGAAAGGTCAATGTTTTAAATAATGGCGATGTGTCTTACCGATAAAGATAAAATATGCAAAGCCACAATTACAACCGATGCAAAAGATTGCCGAGATAGAAACAAAAAGAATACTGACAACAATCTCAGTAAAGACAAAAAAAGATTGCCTGAAGCCGGTTGATAGCAGGGAGAAAGAATTTTTACCCGGCTAACGGAAGGGATAAGTGCTAAAATAAATCGCAGAAAAGCAAAAAACTATAATCGCGGAAAAGCAGTATAATTTGTCGCGGAAAAGCAGGATTCTTTGCGCGGAAAAGCTGGTTATAAATATTCATAATAACAGAATGTAACCACTCAAATAAAAAAAAAAAGGTCCGGTTCAAAAAAAAGAAAAGAAAATATATATTGACTTCTTGAATATAGTCAAGTATTAAATGTAATCGATAAACACTAATAAAATTAAATTCAAGGCATTTACACGTCTTGTGTATTGAAGCAAAAAACCGGGCGATTTCATATAAACTTTTACATATATCTTTTGAGGAGCCTTAAATTGCGAAAAAAAATCATGCGAGGCAAAGTTCGTATTTTTCTATTAGAGTTATTTACCATATTCTTCGATTAATATTTTATTTTAAATTTGATCAGATCAATCATGTTTAAGACTGTAAACCAATAAGAAGTATAAAAGTATAAAAATGAATTAAATCAATGGAGTGTTGGGACAAAAAAAAAGTGCCTCTACTAGTGTTTCTGAAAAATGAATAACTTGTTATTGATTAATTCCATTATTGATAAAAAAAAATAAGCCTTATATAGATGCTGATACTTTTTCAATTTATTTATTTTTGCACACATACCTACTGTTTTATGTTTCTATAATTATCAAAAAAGTTGATAAAGGTCTACCTTTTTGTGACTCGGACTGTTTAAAAAAAATATAATATTTCTATTTTTGATAAAAAATATTTCTTACAAATCGACAATTTCAATTAAAAAAAACAACAACAACAACAAAAAAACAATGACTAGTAGACCGATTATTTCATGTGCTAAATAGGATTTAACTTTCGATATACGCTCTCTGCTTGGTCACGGCCGGTACTTTACGTTCTTTTTATTATTTATTTATGTATTTATTTATTTATTAAGTAATTTATTTATTTATTTTCTTAAATCTATATACCAGAGAATCAGATGTCATTAATTTCTCTCTCTCTCTGTTCAACAATTAAATGAATCGTAAATAAAATAACAAAACGAAAAATGAACTCGGGATATTTCGGGTGTTTCTTCTCAAGGTAAAGATAAAAAGCGAGGGTTTCCGAATGCACACGATAAACGCAAAACACGATACACGATAGAACCTGATAAACGATCTTCACGATAAACGCAAAACACGATAAACGGAAAACACGATAGAAAACGCAAATCCTGATAAACGAAAAACACGATACGATAGGATACGATAGGATACACGCACGATACGACAGGATACACGCACGATACGATAGGATAAACGCACGATAGGACACGATAGAATTGTAAAGAATAACGATGCGGGTACTGTATGTTTAATAATGGCTCTGCTATTCATGAAAAGAAGATTTTTAAAGGATTTTCCTATGTATTCCTATGTTAAATTTTGATCGTCCATTGTGGCCCCGGCCCAACCCTGGGGTCATGATTTGAACAAACTTGAATCTACACTACCCGAGGATGCTTCCATATAAATATGTTTAATCATGGCTCTGCTATTCATGAGAAGAAGATTTTAAGGTTTTTTCCTATGTATTCCTATGTAAAACTTTGATCGCCCATTGTGGCCCCGCCCCCATCCCAAGGGGCGATGATTTGAACAAACTTGAATCTACACTACCTGAGGATGTTTCCATATAAGTTTCATCTTTCCTGGTCCAGTGGTTCTGGAGAAGAAGATTTTTAAAGATTTTTCCTATGTATTCCTATGTAAAATTTTGATCATCCATTGTGGCCCCGCCCTACCCCCAGGGGTCATGATTTGAACAAACTTGAATCTACACTACCTGAAGATATTTCCATATAAGTTTCATCTTTTCTGGCCCAGTCGTTCTTGAGGAGAAGATTTTTAAAAAGCCCACCAAAATTTCACTATTTTTTTTAATTATCTCCCCTTAAAAGAGGTTGTGGCCCCTCATTTGAACAAATTTGAGTCAACTTTACCCAAGGATGCTTTGTACCAAGTTTGGTTGAAATTGGCTCAGTGGTTCTGGAAAGGAAGATGAAATTGTGAAAAAGTTTACAACGACGACAAACAACAACGACAGACAACATTATCTCCCCTTGTAAGGGGGTTGGCCCTTCATTTTCACAATTTAAACTCTCCTTCACCCAAGGATGTTCTGTGCAAATTTTGGTCAAAATTGGCCTGGTGGTTCTGGAGAAGAAGATGGAATTGTGAATAGTTAACAACGACAATGCCAACGACGACAGACAACGGACAAATTTTTATCAGAAAAGCTCACTTGAGTCTTCGGCTCAGGTGAGTCAATAATAATTGTAATAATAATAAAAGTCTTACGTTGTTCACATTGATGTCCCTGGTACCCGAACTCACATCCCACACAGACACCAGATTGTATGTGACAATATCGACAGTTTGAGTCAGGACAAGGTAGAGAACAATCAGATCCATAATATCCAGGTATTGGGCATCCTTAATCAAATACATGAATACTTATAACTTGCAACTGTTGATTTTCGTCAAACGTTAACCTTATTCATATCTGGATTAAAATCTTTCATACAATAGAGTTTAATTTTACTTACCATAAACTTCTACTTCACAAAGTTCAACAAATGCATAAGGATAATAATCATCAGGGTAAGATACTCCTTGCAGTCTTTCATTATAATAGATGACGTACTGACCATATGTAGGACAACTGATGTTTACATGGTCTGGTATGGTGAATTTAGTATAATTTGTGTCATTGAAACATGATATTCCACCATTTCTGTCTGTTGTGTTGGATATATAGACAGAAAATCCCAAGAATCGTGTTGTGTATATATTGTTCTCATCTGGTGAAAAATTTCGAATCATTTGAAAGACATAAAGACAAACACATTAGTCTGTGTGGGGAAGTATGAACACAGCAACTACAGTACTGTGTGAACTTTTCAGGTAAATGCTGATTCATAATATACAACTGTCTTCAATAAATTATATATATATCATTTTCCACTGTCGATCAATGAGGTCATTTGTAAAATATGACTTTAGCTGAAAACGAAAATGTCTATTAAATGTACACATGGGGATATGCCAATATTTATCTTCCTCCGTGAAACAAATGATTATCTGTCAGGACAAAATTATGCAGCCATTGACCATTAGTTGGATATTCCTCGAAACAGTGTCTTTTCAGTTGTACAAGGGTATATAGCCGTAGGTTCGGTGGGAAAGACCCAAGAAGTGTAAAGTTACAGAAAACGAAAAATGGACGACCGTTTAACTAGGAAGCTTTTAAGAGTTGTAAAATGAAACAGAGACGTACTCTTCAGCTAGCTGGAATCAGCTAGCTTCAATCAGGGTAGCCATTCTCCTATATGCTGTATTTCACAAAGAATGCGAATATGTGACGAGAATTGAGGGGGGAAAAAACTCTGACATGTTGTAAGAGGGAAAAGATTGTGGAAAATGAAGGAGAATCGGATAGAGTGATATTCACTGTTGAATGCAAGGTAACAACAAAAGAATTCAATCGCGTATTTGTGTATTTGTGTAAAATGTCATTTATAACCCTTGTCCTAATTTTCGCCCTCTACCGAAACATTTGAAAACCAAGCTGAACTACCGCAACATATTCTCTATATACCTGAGAATCTCAGTTTTCTATTTTTACCCATTTTAAGTACGAGGGCCGTTCAAAAATTACGCGGACTTGTTGCAAAGAAAAAAAAAATGACGACATAATCAGGCAAAATGTCACACATAATATAAAGGAATCTTTACTTGTATGGTTATCGAAATTCCATATCAAAATGTAAATTTATACCAAGTTTGGGTTATTTAACAGGACATATAAAGTCACGGTGCAGTAAAATCTTCGACGTCACGGGCATTATAAAAAAATATGAGCTTTCAACATTTTCCCTCAGAATTTGATACTATAGAGTTTGGGTTACCTTTAATATCCACTCAGCATAATATGTCGGGAAAACCCTTGTTTACTTCATGTTTCATCAAGCATACATGTATTTTGGGTATATGTTGGCGTTTTCTCGGGCATTACACATAATTTGATAAAAGTGCGCTGCTCCGTCAATTAACGAGACGTCATTTTTGCAGTTGTTTTCATAGGAATCGCATCGGAGAAAAATCACTTTATTTCTATTAATACTTCAAATTTTACGTCAAAAATCTAAATACATAATTATAGAACAATAAAAAGATACCTTTGAGAAAATTGTCGAATGATATCATGAATTAAAGGAAAAAAAAATAAATGAGTAAAATTTGGGAGTCGGCACGCTTGTTTTCAAATTTTTTGTCGTGCTCCGTTCATCACCATCAGTGATATCAACACAGCAATAATTTTAGGAGAAATTAATTAAAACACAAAAACATTACCATCAAATTATTGGAATCTTTAAGAAATATCTTTTTGTGGAATTCATTACTATTTGACGTCCGTAAGAAGATTACAAGAAATGTCTTATTTTTCGTGGAGTGCGCTCATATTTTTATACTTCGCTGAATGTACTCAAATAAACCTGTTTTCTTTAAAATTCAAGAACATTGCAATTTCACAGAGCCTGTTTTCCAATACCTAGACTTTCTTAGGAAACTTTTAATAGGGAATAAAAGCACTCTACTTTATTCAGATGTTTATTATGAAACATAGGGTGTTTGTTAACAGATTGGTATGTCTACAGGGCCATTTTAAACACAAAGTGAACCTTGCTCTTTCAAATATTTTTGAACGGGTACAAAACTCCAGATTTTTAAGAAAACAGATCTTTTCTGGATAACGCATGTTCCATGAAATACAGTGAAAAACCACTTATTTGTCCTTAACAAATCATGTATGCAATTACTGAAAGATTCAAAAATGGAATAACAAGAAAAGAGTTAATAAAGAAAAGAACAATTCAATTGAAGTTTTCTTATCCTTTGAAGGCGGAAAACCCTAAAAAGGAACATTATGAATTAATGAAAAAGGAGATTGAAAATATACTGGATAATCTTAAAGTTATCTAACATTAAAATAAAATTGCAAAATTTATAAGAAATTAAAAAAAAAAAATCAAATCAAAAAAAAAACAAAAACAAAAAAAACAAAACTGAAAAAAAGAAAGAAAACAAGATCAACAAATTTTACAGGAAGAAAAAAAATAGACACAACTTACTCCAGGGCATATTATCAGTTCTGTAGTAGATCAGTATGTTGTTTATGCTAAGAATTCCGCCCAGGTTAACCCACCACGAAGCTGTTATTTGATGAACACTTGACACACTGCACTGTCTACCAAGATATGATCTGTCTTTTTTTAGACCGTCTACAGCTCTCTCGGGACCGGAAATTGTGGCATCGTGTGAAGTGCTCTGCCATGTTGTTTTTCTAAAGGCCAGGTTTTCTGAAATATATTATTTTTACCTTAAAATATGGTGATAATTGTGTTCAATTCCACACTATCTAGCTATTAAATCATATTAATCTCGTTTCATCTTCCCAGAGTACTGCCATAAGTGTTTCCTTTTCTTCATTTCAAAAGGCGAAATGAAAGGGGGAAAATAACAAACAGGAAACACAGTCAAAAGTGTACATGAGTAATACAAATTGTGAGCAGAACCAACACGGATCTCTCAAAATAGATGTGGAATCAAGTTACCTGGAGTATAGTAAGCATTTCCTGTCGACCAGCAGCGTCCACCTTGTGACAGATGGCGTAAAGATACAATTTCTAAGGTTATCATAGTCCCAACATAGCAATCAAATTTACAGTTCTGAGCGTGTAAATGCATCTATCATAGTTTTTTTTTTTTTTTTTTTTTTTTTTTTTTTTTTTTTTTTTTTTGTAACATTGTATCTCTGAGGAACGAGGATTGAGACGATGTACATGTACATGAAACCGTTCACGGGAGCTCAGTCGGTAGAGCGCTCGTTCCGTGATCGGGAGGTCGTGAGTTCGAATCTCGGCCGCGACAGACCTAAGTAGATAAAAAATGGGTAGCAACTGTTCTTTCGCCATGCACTCGGCACTTTGAAGTGAAAGTTGCGGGTCCTTCGGATGAGACCTTAAAAACCGAGGCCCCGTGACACGGCAGGCGTTGGCACGAAAAAGATCCCTCACTGCTCAATGGCCCTGAGTGCCGCGTAAAGGTCAAAATTTGAAGCCCTTCACCGGTATATGGTGACGTCTCTATATGAGTGAAAAATTCTCGAATGGGACGTAAAACAGCATACAATCAATCAATCATGCATATGAATATCTGCCATAATTTAAAATATTTATCAAAGTCTGGCGGTTCAAACATCATTTGTTCATTCTTACATGTATACGTAATCATTCTGAAGTCAACCTTCAATTTCATTTTTGCATTACCAAATAATACAGGTTTATATTCTACAAAATATTTCATTTTGCGAGAGGATGCTACCCTAGTAGCGCCGTTCTTTAATTGACTTTACACCCCCCCCCCCCAAAAAAAAATGAACTTTGAAAAAAAATGCACATTAGTATCTTACAAGCGTATTCTTTGTTCAAAGAAATGAAAAGAAGTGTAGGCGTCTAGATCTTTTTTTTTTTTATTAACAGAAAATAAATAAACAGAAAAAAAGAATGTACAATATTGTCAAAAGTTAGGTAGGCGTATGCATTGCACAAGAAATAACCTCTAATAAAGAATAGTTTAAAGAGTATTTATCAATAAACTTCCCAATCGACAATTTCACTGTCAACATAGCAGTGATATTTAGCTTTTGTAACTTTTTTTTTTCTGATTTGACGAAATATTTCCTCATGTAACAACTACGCACTGTGCTATGCTAATTCAATCTGGCATATCTTATTCTAACTATGAGGTATGTTTTATGCATTTATAATATGATTTAAGCAAGTCGCATTATGTAGCGGAGAAAAAAAATCTGCGCTGCTGAATCGAAATACACTATCTACACATTTATCTTCGTTGTTATAAAGATGGGAATTTTTGATTCCATATATATACGCATGACTTATCATATCCGTGCGTCCTTATTATTACATTGATCATATACCATATCATAAAGTAAAACAACTTCATGCTTTCTCGACCAGGAAGTAAAACAGGAAGGCAACAGAACGGAACTTGTTTACTAACATTCCTAAATGCTAGTCGGGAGCTACGGAAGCGTATTGCTACCAATTGAAAGAAAATTATACTAAGTCGTACGTACGAGATATTATGTGGTTATCAAGATTTGTTGAATGATAGCATGATGCATAAAAAGTACACACGTCAAATAAGCAAAAATAAACAACTTTTTAAATAAAAGTACGATTTTTGAAAAATCGTATTCATTAAATACAGACAGATTCCTCTGCAGGATTCGAGCTTGGGATTTCATATAGTTTATTTTATATTTTTCTGTAAAAGTGTTAGTTTGTTACAATTCACAAATTATAGAAAAGGAGGAATAACAATTTTATGCAATAAAGTATATTGACATGTGATTTTGCCTATTTTTTTTATAAAGCCTTATAAATTTCGGGCTTAAAATAGCATTATTAAGAGTTAAGAGTTATTTAGGATATTGTCTACAAACAGTGTTAAAATGTAGAGAGAAATTATAAATTATAAATTACTTTTATAACAACAAGTTGCGAGGGGTATAATGTTTTGACCCGTCAGTTAGTACGTCAGTCCTCTGTATTTATTTATTATTATTTCTATTTTTTCATAAGCACAACTCTTCTTAAACCGCTGCAAAGAATTTCATGAAACTTTGTTGGTAATTAGGAGACAATGTATAGATGTACATATGACCAAGAAATTCTAATTTCTTTCTTTTTCTCGAAATTTCGGCCCTTTTGAACTTAAACATTTTAGACATATATTGAATGTAGAGATGAACAGATTGTAAGCGCAACTCCTCTTAAGAGGGCTGGGGGGTCGTGGTCATTTTTAGACTATGTTGCTCTCCTTTAGAAAAAAGAATCTTGACGATATTCTGTCCCTCATATCACCAATTAGTTCTGCGATTTCATTTTGGTTGATTGGTTGATTTGTTAGGAAACTTTTCCTCGTTTAGTTGTATAAGAGCAACTACATGTCATTCACGCATTTTGGTTTTTATTGGTGGGATGCGCGCTTTGGATCGGACTTCTAAGTAAACATTGATGCAAAAGAGACTTTTATATCACGAATATCCTCTTTTAATAAACTTTGAAGGTTAATCATAAAATTACTTATACGAAATTTGGGTTCTATATTCAAATCTTTAATATTTAGAGATATTTATTGTAGAAAATAATTTGACAATGATACATTGATTTTCACATGGGATTTTTCCGGAAAATCATGTCCTTGTGGTAAAATCCTAACACAAGAATAAACTTCACAAGCAGGACAACTGTTTTTATGCCGTCCATACTTGATGCTTCATAAAATTGTAAACAAATCTTGATAACTACATATTATCTCGTACGTACGACAGATCTCGTACGTACGACTGAGTAACTCGTACGTACGACATAGCATCTCGTACGTACGACTTAGTATCCCGTACGTACGACTTTTTATTATCTTGTACGTAGACTAAGTATCCCGTATGTAAGACTTAGTAAGTCGTACGTAAGACATTTTATCTCATACGTACGACTTATTATCTCGTACATACGACATATTATCTCGTATGACCGACATATTATCTCGTACGTACGACTTATTATCTCGTACGTACGACTTATTATCTCGTACGTACGACATATTATCTCGTACGTCCGACTTATTATCTCGTACGTACGACTTAGTATCTCGTACGTATGGCTTAGTATCTCGTACGTATGATATAATATCTAGAACCTACGATTATTATCTCATACGTACGACTTAGTATCTCGTAAGTACGACTGAATATCTCGTAAGTACGACTTAATATCTCGTATGTACGCGATATTATCTCGTACGTACGACATAATATCTCGTATGTACGACCTAGTATCTCGTACGTACATAATATTATCTAGTTTGCACGACTTAGAAGAAAAATATTTTCAATTGGCAGCAATACACTTCCATAGGTAGCAGACAAAAAACCTATTTTATTCTTAAATCGTATATAAGATGTTTCTTTTTTTTTTTTCTCAATTAAAAACAAAATGATAAATCTGAATTCATAAGCAATTGTGTATGTGTATCTAATAGTTGACTGTATTTTTCTGCAAAATTTGGAAGCAATATCAATGATATTTAAACTTTAGGATGACAGATTTTTTTTATTGTCTGAAAATAATATTTTGATTTCAAGATTTCTGAACACACACTGTATTTTCAAATTTCAGTGCTCACTGTTTTTTCTTTTTTTTTATAAAGTAGTTAAAATGCTGACCCCCCCCCCCCCCCGAAAAAAAAAAACATCAATGTTTCAGTTTATTCCACTCTGAGAAATATTTGAAATACTTTTCATAGTCTATTGACAAAAAGTTAAACAAAAAATACATTTTTTGTATAATTTTCTTAATATATATACACATATTTTTATGGAATGCTACAGAATGCTACAAAAATTAAAAGTACTTCGCAGTTTTAGGGGTTTGATCAATTTAATTTTTTAGTTTGTTTTCATTTCCTATAGCATACTGATGCATAATGCCAAAGAATATAGAAGTTATTCCCAATTACTGAAGCTAAAATTAAAAAAAAAAATCATCTGAACGCAATGCGAGAGTTGTTCGTTCTACCCACACACCTGCTTTATTTTCTCTGTGTTCAAAGAATTCAAATAATCACATCTTTAATATACTTTTCTGATGTTTTTCTGCTGTGGTGATTTAAAGTAAATGATACCGTTTAAAAGTAATTAGCGGGATGCAAGAGACCCTTGGCTTGTCTAAAGATTGTCATACAAGATATCAACGACTCTGACCCAGATGCGTAAGAAATCATTAAAGTTATAAATTATATCTTTTTAGGTTTTGCAGCAATTTGTTACAATAAAAATGAATACATTTTGATTTTTGGTTCAATTGTAAGACTTCGAATGCATCGACAACAAAAAAGTGCAACAACAACAACAACAACAAAACAAAAAAAAAAAATTAAAAAAGTACTATATAGAATTAAAAAAACTGCTTTCAGATTAACACACTTTAGTCGACATAAATAATAAGATAAAAAGAATATCATCAATTTAGTTAACTCATTCATCAATTGTGCTTATATTTGAAAATAAATACAAGTCTGCACAATATGGTAGAACTAAGGTTTTGGAAGTAATATAACTTTTTTTGTGTTGAAATTAAAAAGGAAGACATATTGAAACTTCATAATAGTCAAAATCTTTCAGGATATCCGATCCTCAGCCAGGAAGGATAACTTTAAAATTTATTATTTTATTTAAAAAGCCTCAAAATGAAACATAAAATTGAGATCTTTTTGTGCAATAATTTTCATTTTATGCATCTCAGTATTATCCAAGGTTCTCTGAAGTCTTAGAAATGGTCTTTTAAAAATTTGACATTTGTACCCCATAAAAGAAAAAAAAAATTACTAATTTTTAGAGAAATCGAATTTCCTTTAATCTAGCATTAGATACCAATGCTTATTAGCATGATATGAAATTAGACTTGTTCTGTGATGTCTAGCAATGATAACACAAGCATCTAACACTATGTATTATATAACAACTGAAGTAAATAGAACACTAAAATATTGTATAAGCATAAAAAAGATGCAATTTTCTCCAAATGCCTGGATACCTATATTTTTTTTATCCAAAAATATATTTGTTGATCAATTTTCAATTAGAAAATGAATAGCTGATATTTTTATTGCATTTCCTGAAAATATATTTGAGATTTGATAATTTTCCCTATATAATATGATTAACTTTAATGATGAAGAAATACCATGGGTAAATTTATGTTACTCTGAGAAATCAGAGACATTTTTGTGAGCATTTTCAATTACTTAAAAGCTGATTTTCTGAACCCGAGGATCAGACTACCTAAATAGGTTTTTTTTTTTTAAATTTAATGAAATGGTCATTGGTTAATGCGTAGGAATCAGCGATTATATTCCCAAGCATAAAGTACATACTAACATTTCTCAAAACGCAAGTATTAAAATAATGATAATATTTATAAATTAATAATAATTATAAAAAGAAAATATGATAATTTTACATTCCGTGGCTTTCAGTTGTTCAGGAAAGCAAACATCAATGAAATGGTCTTTAAATGTAAGTATTCCAATGTTAATATATTCTATGAATCCGATTTTCATGTACAAGTTTTTTTTTTTCGGTGACAAGTATATCACTGCATCATTTCTTTATATCCTGCTGAAAAATTTCTCCTTCACTGATTAGAGTATATGTTTTCAGTGCTTCTTTCTATGTGATCATTCACTGCTTTGTTGACCAGTCCATACTCATCCTGAAAACAAAGACTTGTATGCACTTAACAAACAATTCTATAAATAAAATATGCTATATTTAAAATTTTAATTCTGTTTTTTGTATTTGTTTAAGTCTTTCAATCCAATAGAGACACTTCATTACTCCCTCTTTTTTTCACCAGAATCGAATTAGCAATAACTGCATGTGCAATAATTATGTATGGATAATTTTCTTTTAAGGGGCATTTTTGATTCTTTTTTTTTTGGATGAATTTGTAAAGAATTGATGAATGCATGGATCAAGGAAATAATATTTGTGCCAGTCTACAGGACTTCCTTGATTTTGAAATCTCAAGTTTTATTGCTGTTGAATTTCTATTTTTTTTCCATGGTATGAAGAAACCTACAGGTTCATATCCCAAAAGAAATGTTACAATTCTATAAAGAAGCAAATTTTTCTCTTTTAACCACAATATAATTTCTCGTCGAACAAAAACCTTTCCCAATGAAAATAAGGCAATTTTGCTGTACGTAATTCAGTCTGATTATTTCGAATTAATTATGGTGCTTGTAAGAATAACATTGTTGACAATCTGATTTAGAACAAAATTTCCATATAAAACATTTATGTTTAACCTAATGTATTCACATAGTATGGTTAAGAACAAATCTATAATATATCTGTAGAACCAGATCAACACTCACGATTTGAAAACTCTCTATGAATTAGGCATCTCTAATAACTCTAACATTATATGAAATTTTTTAGTGTTCACTGCTACGCACGATAATGAACTATACTGATTTAATTATGACTTACAAGCCTAAAACAAAACTCTGGCCTTCGAACTTGCAGTTGTCTGACGGAAGTAAAAACATCTACATTTGCATCCATGTTGATTTGTTGTATCACGTTATGAACTGCACAAAAGGCACCACAAAGGGAAGCTCCATCGCTACCAGCAAAGTATCAAAGGACATTTAAAATAATAATTTTAACTTGTTTTAAAATATGTTGAATTCCAAATGAGACTAAATTCCTGAATTTATACACAAAAAAATCTATCCTGCTGAGAATACTGTTCAAAGATATACATGTATATACATGAATTTTGATTGAAAACCACGGACTGAATTAATTCAAAATCCTTTGATGTGGATGGTTTTAAAATATTTGTTATTTCACGATAACGAGAAAGGAAAATAATTCTAATACCTGCTGACAACAATGATAGGATTTTCCGTCTCTACTCCTAATCCAACGGAGACCAGGCTTCGAAGTTGAGAAGTATCTGGAGAAGTTCCGGATGCACTGATCCTGGATTTTGGCTCTACAATTGTCACTGTATGGGCCTCCTTCTTGCTCTAAAGGTACCAAAACATAATGCATTGAGCACTTTTTAACATTTATTTCTTGCTTGAAGGACTCATCAAATATGTAATAAAGAGAGAGAGAGAGAGAGAGAGAGAGAGAGAGAGAGAGAGAGAGATAAGGTGTAACAGACTATACAATTGCATTTATTGTAATTACATTATTCTGTCGGATCTGAAATATGCTGGTCTTTACGTCAGTTTCAGTTTTGGATTGCAAATGAACAGTAAAAGGAGGAACTGTTTTAGAGGAAGATGTGGTTGGAAACAACGTCACCATCTAGACAAAAAAGAAGAATGAAAACATTTTCAAAGGGAAAGCAAGATCATGTTTTACAGGTATGTGATGAACACACTTTGAAATTTCTTTATTTTTGAAACTTGGACTGAAACTTCAGAAAAAAAAACAAAAAACTTTTAAACTGGGCGTTATTCATTTAAATATTAGTTTAATATAAGTTACAAAATTAGGTCAATTAAAAAACAACTAGAATGATATACTGCTTAAACTTTAGATTTTATATCAATTTAAATGCTATGTTAGATAGAGACACTAATGAGGGCCTTTGCATTATCTAGCATGCAATAAACAAACTAGAGTTATTCCTCATTCCATGAAATAGTGTTGCCGATTGGGATTTCTATAAGTGAAGCGCAGAAAAAGCTGCAAAAATTTTTGCAGAATTTTTGGAGAAGGAAACGTTTTAATTCAAATTTCCATGCTTTCAGATACAGATGCCTAGACTTTTGCTTACCGGTTCAGTTGTTGTCTGTGGATCCATAAATATTACAATGTCAGATTCCTGATCATATAACAGGCACAGGAAGTCTACAGAATCCTCAACTGTCGGATACTGCGTGACAATAAACGCTTTGCTCTTGGTAAACGACTATAAAAATTACAAGAACAAAAATAATTTTCTTACAAAGTAATGTAAATTTCATATGAGCTGGAAACACGAATTTCTACATCAAAAAGTTTCATCATTTATAACAAGATTTTTTTTTCTCTTTGACAAAAGAAAAAAAAAATATACAAATTTGCTATACCAAAGTATTTGTCATTTTAGACTTGTAAGAAAATGAAGGAAATATTATATACATGTAGGTGTATTTTAATTGTATTTTTGTTTCTTACCGGGACATATATAGCATTAATGAAGCTATCCCTGTTTGGAACTATAGCTGAAAGGTGGACACTGTATTTATATACTATTTAAAAGAAGAAGAAAAGAGGGGGTTCTAATTTGCATTTAAACGTGTTGAATCTTATGTTAAATTTGAACTTAGTTTCACATATAATATCTACAAAGAGAATGGAAAAAAATATATTTTGTCTTAATTTGAAATATAAATATTCATAATAGATATAGAAAACTTAATACTAACGAGGAAATAAGCCTGTAACACTTCCATTCCTACAATTTCCCTTGGCTATCTTAAAATCAGCATCATTGTATACGGGTCGTATCTTCATCAAAATCTGCCAATTCAAACAAATGAAAGGCTTATGAATAACAAGAGACAAGGAAACCCTTCAAAAATACGTATATCAATCTTTTTATCAACCCCCTATTGTTTATTTAGATTACAGTAACGGGGCATAACACTTTAAATTTTACCTTCTTTTTCTCAATCAAACACGCACTTAATCAATTATATTACTATACGTGATGAATGTTCTAATGCTGTTACAACTTACAGAAACTGACACCGTATAGTTGACTTTTATTTTCGTTTTATCAATGTTATTTTTCGCTAATAATTTTTTGCTTGTCAGATCTAAATAATAATCACCTTACAACATTCTTTTTCTCTATTTATATATACCTGAAATTCTTTTCGTAATATATTCTGATTGGCTGGTATGTCAGTTGTAATGGCAGCCATCTTTTTAGTAAAGTCTTCAAGCGTAATTGTGTTAACCCGGGATTTGAATATTTCATTCAAAGCAAGATAAATCGTCATGTACTGTTCCTGAACAAAACAAAAAAAATACATCGGGTAACTATCAAATGAACATTTTTTTTGCGTTGTTAATAACACTATTGAAAGAAAATAATAAATAATTGACCTCTCCATTTTTTCATTAGTATTTTTTTTGGGGGGAAATAAAATTGTACGACTTGGCAAGTCCTTTTAGAATCACTTTTAAGCAAAAGAGCATAAAACCATTCATTTCATTAATATCAAAAGATTTTTTTTTTTTTATATAAATATCAAATATTTTGTATTTCTTCTTAAATGTGTAAAATCAGAAATCAATGAATTAATAAATAAACACATCCAAAAATCAATAATCTATTACTGAATGAATGAATGAATGAATTTACATAAAGGTGACACCCTTTCAGCATCTAAGTAGGGAACGCGAACTTACATATGTTTGCACCATATTCATTCTGCTTTCCCTCATCTTCTTGACATATTCTGCTACGTTGACTTTCTCTGTCTTTTTTCCTATCTGGTTCAGGACGTCTAGTGCGATGTACGTCCCCGTTCTTCCTATTCCCGCACTAATGTGATGATGATAAATAAATAGATAAATATATCGGCATCAAGATTATTAGCAAACATAAGTTTTGCAAAGATTGAGACTATATCCAAAACATTATACATGTACAAAGAAATGCATGGTATATATTATTTTTTATCAATATAAAAAAATCTCTCTTTTTTGTTGGGGTGGGGGTGGGGGGGGGGGGAGATGATGATGCATTTTTTCGCTTCATTTCATTTTTTTTTCCTGCTTTTATTGCATTTATCAGTATTTATATATTTGATTTTTATTTCTCAAATTTACCTGCAGTGCACAACTGTTGGGGAGCTATTCTGATTGGTTCCTGTACGGTTCACGTGATCAAGGAAAACGACAAGACAGAGGGGATCCGGGATTCCATAGTCGGGCCATGCAGTATAATGATATTGGATCACAGATCGTGATTTCTTGGTCTACAATTAAAAATGATTTGATCTTGCGTTGCACATTGGAATGCCAATTGATAGGGTTGAAAACAATTTGAGTAACTCTCTGATGGTTGTTATAAATGTATTTTGTTTTCTCAAGAGACATTAATACCATGGACTTTTTGTTTGAGATTCTTTGATACCTTAAATGCTGTATAATAAGAAAAGTAGAGGAATGAATAAAAAGAAATGGGGGATCTAAGCATGCATATGGATTCCTTGAGGATTACTTTGAGCGTTTCGTATTCTAAAAGGCATTCATTATTTGTAAATGACGATAATAATGATCAAAATGTGTTCTTAATATTCACCAAAAGACGGAAAATATCTTGCTTAATTAAAGTAATCCAAACAAAGGCCGGATTAAAGAAGAAGAAAACTCCCTCGATTGTTTTTTGGGCAAAACAAGTTTCTGAAAAAGGCCTTTTTGGTCATTTCTCAAACAGATACCGTGTATGGTAAAACGGAATAATAACCTCTGCTTCAATTACACAGGACAGCTGAGTTACAGACAAAAGACTCAAGAACGCCATTTACGTTTAGATAAAAAGATTAATAATGCTAAGTAAGAGGGTTATATGTACCCAGAATGTTGAAATTCCAAACAATTCATTTTACCACATTTTGTATTACAACATCAATGTTTTGCTTTAGAATCTACCATTGTGTGAAAAATAACTTGTGCAAAATATCTGTTGTAATACTTCTTATTCAAAACTTACCTCATTGTGGCTAACTATCATTCTTCGAGAAATGTAAAATGCATACTTTTTTTCCTCCATCATTTTCACAGACAAAGCTCCGTAGTTATTCTTGTTATTAACATCCGGCCAATATTGACTGCATTTTATCTTTAAATAAATGCAAACACTTGGAAAACACTTGAGAATAAGCATGCACAAACGCTATGGTAGCATTAAAATGTTAATCGTCAAAGACCAATAAATTTAAGCATACTTAGAGATATAAGTTAGAACGCTCAAAAAATGTTGGTCATAATTTAATCACGACTAGAGTTCTCCGTGAATTCATTCAATTTAATAAAAATATATGTACTTTTGTTCCCTCTTGCAGATTTGTAAGCATCACGATGGAAGACACATTTTCTTGCCAAATCATCGTCCAAAAATCAACAAGTGTATTCTTCTTCGGTCCTACATAGGGAATGAAACAATGATACCTATAGAATGAGAAAGTCATGAACATCGAAATATTGATTGCAATGTGAGTAAAGGAGAATCCAATATACAAGGTCAGTGAACAAAAGAATCATACAATTTATTTTATTAATAATAACGACAATGCCAGGAGTGTTTGATAATTTTCTTATGCATTACATCATACTATCAGAGTAAGTGACCTTTTTTACGAACGATATCAGAAAAAGAACAATATTCAGTGCTTAGTCCGAGGTTAAGCTTAAAGGAAAAATAAGAATTACATCATGAATAAATCATATCTTCAACAAAGTGATTTTCTTCTAATTGTTGCCATGATTATGCACGTCATCTTTAAAACTCTCATGTTATTTTAAAATAAATAAACTGGAAATATTTTGGTCATTCTTTTATCTTTATCTGCTGTCGCCTGTCTCTGTCTTTTACGGTGTTTACAATTAGCACATTTTAAAAAAAAAATTAAGATAACCAACTGCACTTCTTTGACATCCCTCTACCAGGCCCCTATTTTTATGTCTTACAAAAATATAAAACTTCTGTAAAAGAGAAACTTCTGATGTACCGTGAAACAGCATATTCTAGAGGCGGTGTAAATCAGATGTGGATTCTCTAAAACTCCAAAAGACATTTAGAAAATTTAAAATCGCCAAATCTTTTAAAAGTCAGTAACATCAAAACGTATGACTTCCCAATACTTTATACTGTGGAATCATTTAAATTCGTGGGGGTCAATGTTCGTGGGCAAGCAAAATTTTATTGGTTCGAGGGGATGTCATTTCGAGGGCAGCTCGTTTATTTGGTAGATTTAATTAATCAGTACGTTGACAAAAAAATGTTCGTGGGGGATGTAAATTCGTGGGCAAGGGTGACCCACGAAATCCACGGACATTGATCCCCCACGAACAATGATGATTCCACAGTACTAACATTCCTCACGATGAATTAAAAAAGTAGGCTTTTTTATATCATAGATAATAGCTTTTACAATATTTTTTTTGTGTTTTGTGAAAGTCATTTACAGAGTTATTTTGTCAAAAATTACTCTGATTCTAAACAAAAGTACTCTATGAACTTGATTTTAAAGAGATACGGGAGTTCGCCATTGACATTTATGTAGTCTTTAGAGACAAAGTATTCCAACAAAATGTTGGAATACCAATGGGCACTAATTATGCTCCTTAATCAGCCGACCTGTTTTTATACTCATATGGAGCAGAATCTATTCAAAAACTTCTAAATGAGAAGAAAAAAAAAACACTTCCTGTGGTTTTCAACTCGACATTTAGATTCACCGACGACGCATTATCTATAAACAACAGGTACCAGTGACTTTCAAATCAAATTACAAAGCAAAGTCGGTCACAAGTGTTTCAAATTTGGAAGTTTTATTAACAATTGACGATAAAGGCTAACTAACAACTAAATTGTCTGACAAACAAGAAGACTTCACGGTTCCCATTGTTAATTTTCTTTATTTCTGTAATAATATCTTGCTATCATCTGCATATCGTGTTTACATCTCCAAACTCACTTGATGTTCCGGGGACGATCACTTTTTACTAAAAAAAAAAAAAAAAAAAAAAAAAAAAAAGGACACAGGCTACTGACATATAAGTTGATGTTACAAGGTTTTCAACAACCTCGCTTATAATCAGCATTTCTTAAGTTCTATGTTCGTAATAATGACATTGTTAGCAAATATCGCCTATCAATGGGTCGTATATTGGCTGATGAGATTCATACCAATAGTTAGACTTTTCTTTATAAACTGAATCTACGGAATGTTCTGTTAACCTGATCTATACATAGGGCTCATGGCGGGTGTGACTGGTCTACAGAAACGCTTAAACCTTCTAGGCACAGGATCCCACTTCTGGAATTTTCAGGGGTCCGCGTGATATGCCTTCCTCACATTTTTGTATTGTTTATGGATTTTTTAAGATCAATTACTGTTCGTTATCCTCACCTTTATTCATTATATCTTTTGGTATTTTATTATTGCCTTAACTAATTTGAAACAAACAAATCATAGTCATAAATAAGTTATGCACATAAATTTGAAGTATATAGACAAATACAGTACCTTGTGCTGCAATATACTCGTTTTGTCTGTGTGCTCCCTGTAATGAAAGAATGCATGTTTCACTTCCCCATTTCTTAACACATAGATAAGATGGAAAGAATAAAGAAGAAGGGAAAATGTGAGGATGTTGAACTGAAAACTATAATTTTATTTGCTATAAGCAAATCAGAATGTATGGCATCATTCTTTTTTTGAAACCATATCATTATAAACAAAATAGTCTTTTTTTTTACATGATAGCTTTTTTTTTTACCTCGATGTAGTTAGCATTAATGTAGCCAAATGCTAACTTAATCCTCAGTATTACTCTTGAATGGTCATCTAAATTGAAGGAGAGTGTTACAGAATCAAACTCAGTAATCTTTTCATGATTAAAAAAGTAAGAACAATTGTACGACGAAAACAAGAACAGGAATAGAGAATAACCTCGTATCTCAAACTAAAAGGGATCTATAACAATTTCTTGATTTCACAAGTTCGAGATATTGAGGTTAAAATACAATTAGAAAATAGTATATCTGGCATTCTCATCATTTAGATATAACAATAACATTCCTAATATCGGAGTACCAGATACTTCAACTGTACCTCAAAAACGTTGTGTTAAGGCATTTGATTACTAAGTCTTTATCATCCTTTTGTAAAATCATAAATAACTTATCGCTAGATTTCAAATTTTATTTCTGTAATTTTTACATACACGGAAATATGGTCTTATATCTATTTTTAACCGTATTTTCCTCTCTTTTTCCTTCGTCACATTTGTATTGTTCCCCGTATGGCAATGACTGCAACGAACAAAAACGGAATTTTTGATACACTTAATGCTTATACAAATATAAAAATTGCAATTTCATTGTGTTCTGTTATGACTGGGTTTCAAGGATTGAAATATTTAGAAAAATAAAAAAAAAGTCTAATATATTTTTTAAAGGGGGGGGGGGGGTTATGTTAATTTTTTTTGTTTGTTTACCATATGATTAAAAATCCTACAGTTTTGGGGTTTTTTTTATTTACTTATTTATTAACTTATTCATTTATTATTTGTTATTTGATGTTTCTTGCCTTATTACTTATACATTTTTTTATCATATGAAAAACATGTTTCTCACTAACCGCATATTCTCTCTGAAATCCATCGTCTTCATTCATTCTTTTCTCAACTATTACCGACTCCAGTTGATTTAGAGGTATGTCCCGTATTGTCGTTTCATTAGCGTAAAAGTCTCCGTAAGGATTCTCCGAGTGCATTTTTTCATCGTCATCTACATCAGCCTCATCATCATTCTTCTGACATTTCTTAGATTTTTTATTTTCTGTTTTTATGATTTTATTACCATGGCCAGATGAAGATGGAATTGAATCAGTGCTAGTAAAATTTGTTTGAGCCACACCTTTGTTTGCTGAAAAATGAAGTAAACACATGATCATATCCTTACACTATCAATACATTGTATCAGAACAGTTAAAGAACCTCAGTTAAAATAATGTCACTCACATTTTCTCCTTCTCTCTGTTTCTTTCCTTTCTGTAGTTTTCTTTCGCAAACAGTGCCTTGTATGTAAGGAGAAATGTCAAAACAGAAAGAACAATACCACCCCCACTTATACTTTAATTGGAACCAAAGACTATATCAAAAGCGAACTAACCTTCTTAAAGCCAAAACCACAATAACAATCAGAAGACAACCAATTACTAATCCCGAAATCCCGCCGATGATTATACTAAAATTGACACTTTTACTTATCAGCGGTGAAGTTTCCTGTAAAAATATACTTTTGACATGAACGAGTCTTTGTCCACAAAATATATTACGAGTATGTTTCACCTCGTTTATCTTGGTGAATGTTAAAATTTTATTAGTCAATTTTACAAAATTTAGCAGGAAATGAATAATGGTTATCTTTGGAAATGTTTTCAATAGGATTATATTCTTTAGTGTTTAAGGCCTCAGATTCTATCTGAGGAATTTCAGTATAATTGAAACAGATTCGTATGGATTACTTTGATGCTAGAACAATAGCCATTAACAGGGTTACAGGTATTATTAAAACATCCTGTGCTGCAGTTTTCCATACAGTCATAGCCAAAAGTTCCTGGGGTACATTCTAGAAGAATAATTATACACAAATGATCTAAAATATATACTTGAAAAAATGAAAATCGATCACATGTCACTGGAATACGATATGTATCTAAAGAAAAAAAAGTATAGAATTCTTTGCAACATGGTTAATATTAGCTATTTTACGTTTGCATTTATTATGAAATAGTATGCACCAGCAGTACAGTGATCGCCGAAGTATCCCTGTTGGCATCCACTCTGGCATGTTCCATTAGTGTGATGACATTTTTCAGTATTTCGACAGAAACCACAGGACTGATTACAATTTACACCAAACATATTGTTCCTACATTCTAAACAGAATTTAAGAAGGCATTCAAAGAGTGTATGAGGATATTATATATTTCTGATTATTAATGCTGTATTCCTGCAGTAGAATTACAATGTGCCAAGAATATGTCAAAAATTCTTTAGGTTATTTTAAAGTGCCCTGCTGTATGTGTAATGAATGCTAACTCTTGAGAAAATTTCAAATACAGGATTACTTATATTGCAATGAAGTCCTTCCCAACCAGGCTGACATCCGCCCTTACATTCTCCAGTCGTTCCATTGCATTGATTTGGAACAGAACATTTTGCATTGCAGTTTTCTTTACAATTCAAACCAAATTTTCCACTTGGACAAGCTGAATTGAAACAAAAAATATATTGACATTTACGAACTTAAGTCACTCGGAACAAGATTTACATAAATATACCCCTTTGTTTCTAAAGATATTTTTAAGATTCATTGTTTACCACATGGCCTTTAACCCAATGGTTTTCGAGGGGTGAAAATTTTCAATGTTACACTCTACTACATGCAATATTCATTATATTATACTGAATGTTTTAATTAAATACATAAAACAGTGAACCGTGTGCGTATAAATTCTGCGTAGTCACTATTTTTTTTTTTTTTTGAATATCACCCGTCGTCAAGCAGTGTTGACTGTTACTATGCTGAAGGGCGTGGCTTCAGCGGGTAATAGTGTTTTTTGAACAAATGTTTCTCGACGAATCAGATTCATCTAATTTACATGAAAGTATAATATAAACTATTGCTTGCAAAGTAATTTTTTAGTAGTTGATAGTGTCCGTCCAACTGAAAATGTGTGTGTGACTGAAAATAATCTGTCCCTCCTCCCCATCTGAAATTGCTTCCGCAGCACAGTTAAGGCTGCAGTAAGGAGGCGGGCCCTAATTAATACGGGAAATGCTTACTATGACATCGCACAAAAATATAAGTTCTTCAAATTACCACAAAATGAAATGATTTGCTATTTTAAACTGTTGAATAGCTTTAATCTACATCAATACTAACTAATGCATGCATTATTGTCGTTGGTTAAATCCCACACAGCAATATATAAACAATTCACTGATCTCAATGCACTTGTCAATGTGACATCATATCGTAAAATTTGACGCAGTTTGTATGCAGTGAGAGGCGGATCAAGTTATATTTATACAATGAAAAATGCAGTTTGTAATTAAATAAAATATAAATTGTAGATATGTAAGAGGCCATTAACTTGGATGCGATGTCTATTTTATGATTTTATTCATATACTTCCCGTACATTCCCTAGACAAGCGATACTGTCGTATATTTGTATGCAGATTCATTGAAGGGTAATAGAAGGGTGGTAATAAATCGATATATTGCAAGGGCATACACTCAATGAGTTATGACAAGCTTTTACACATAAACTCAAGAGGTATGAAGATATTTGAAAAGTGCTGCGAACCTGTTGAAATCTTGCAAATGAATTAATTATATCTATATTTAATGTACTTGACCAGCAAAATATTCAACATACGGTCTAACAAATGCAATTTTAGCAATTAGATAGTAGAATCTTTAGAGGTTCGCAGCACTATTCACAAACTACAAAGAGTGTTGAAAATAATTATATGTTAAACTAAGATGTTTAAATTGGTTATGCCCTTGCAATATTAGAATTTATAGATGACCTCAATACTTCAGGTATATTTGCTAAAATCACGTGACTGCCACATCACGTGACAAGTCTAAATAAGAAATCTAATCGTCTTCAACATGTAGTTTTCAACGACATTGCATTTGTCTGATAATAGTAAAGTCCTAAAAAGAAACGCCCATCCTTGTAAAGAATGTATTTTCAATCTAAAAAATTCGCCGATATTTCCATTTGGCACCTTAACTGCACTGCGTCCTACTGGCCTGTATAATTCAATAAAAAAAGGAAATACCAGTTTGACAAAGTTCTCCTCCATATCCAGCATCACAGCCTTTAGGACAAGACCCATTGAAGTGATGACATTGTTTATATCCCAGACAGGCTCCACATCTTAGTCCACAATCCTGTCCATACCTTCCACCGTCACATGCTATTTAGGTAAGAATGATAAAAAATTGTTGTGACCACCTCAACATTCTGATAAATCAACGACATTTCATTAAATAACAAGAGTTACTTTCATCCATTTATCGACCCGATAAGTGAAAGTGGGAATCTTTTGTTTTCAGATAGAGTACTACTTAAATCAATATCCTCTAGCTAAGAAAAGCGTTTGAGAATATTGTTTTGAATTATATTCCTTTTGCACTTACATAATTCACAATGATGCCCCTTAAATCCAGGTTTACACCCTTGACAAGCACCTGTCTCTATGTGACAATAACGACAGTTCGTGTCAGGACAGGGGAGGGTACATTCAGGTCCATAATATTCCGTTTTACTACAACCTTAGAAATTCAAGATGTTGTACAGTGAATCAAGCAAAGGTCTGTCTCACATGATAATAAACAAATATTTGTACGGATGTACATATTTTGATTTTACCTATTGAGGCCATAATTATTTTATATCAAACATATTCCATCATTTTTGGTAACCTCCTTAGCCGGGTGTAATGATGTGAACGAATAAAGAGATGATATATACGACAATGTTTTCGTATATGAGATTATAACTATGAACCGTATATACATGAGGAAATATATTTACCGAAGATATAATATATTAATTGTTGATCCCTTGAACCAACATAACAGAAAATGAAAAAAAAAAAAGAAAATAATGAAGCTGGTATATAAATAGCTTCTTGTGTCTGAAGGGTGAATTCTGAAGTTAAGAAAAAAATAACTCTTTGGTAGAGTTCTTCAAGATATCATATAATTTGAATTTAGAAAAAAAGTTCCCATTTTGCCCCCCCCCCCCTGGTGTCAGAAATTTTAACAGTTATGGAGCGACGCTAACAAAGAAAAATCAGTCACAAAAGCTTTTTAATTCTATAAGGGCCTTAGGTGTGTTGAGCAAAAGTATTTTCGTTGGATGAACAAAACGTATTTCTCAATTTTATCCCTTTAAAAACATTTCATTTCCTTTGACTTAATCACATGTAAATATCTTTCTTTCACACACAATGCTTAAAAAAGAAAGAAAACATACCGTAAATCTCAACCTCACACAATTCAGTATGTGCATATTCATAAAACTGGCCAGCATTTGGTGAATTCTGGGGTCTTTTGTTGAAATATATGACATATTGTCCATGTACAGGGCATGTTATGTTTGCCACCGCTGGTATTGTGGCCTTGGTATAGTTCATGTCGTGGAAACATAAATGTCCATCTCTAATGTTCGTTGTGTTAGATACATAAACATAGAATCCTAGAAATCTAGATGTGAAGCCATGAGAAGCACCTATAATACATTGAAAATAAAACAAATGAAAGCGTTAGAGTAAAACAGCAATATGAATTATCATTTCGACATGTGTCACATGTATATCTTTTCCAAATAGAAAATTTGTCTGATTCTCATATGATTTTTTTCCGTTCCAATGCTGGGACATATTTATATAAATTTGTTTTACCTGTGTAAGGAACAAGGGGTCTTGGTTTAATTGCTTTGAACAGATGATAATGTATCAACTACTTTGATCAAGGGAGTTAGTTCAAGCATTTGGATTCTTATTTAAGAACTGGAATAGGGAAATTTTCTTTAAGTACTGTAGATCAATCTATTTTTGCGACACCTTATTTTGCGAGATAGTAATTTGTTATTATTAGCGAGAAATATTTTTTTTTTTCGAGCCATTGTTGGTTTTGTTTATATTCCTTACTCATACAAATCTATGCGAGGATAATTTTTTTTGTGAGCAGACATACTTGCATAAATACACGAAAGTAAAGTCCTCGGGAAAAGTTATAAACAGTATCCACATGACATGAATTATATTCATGAATTATATCAATTCAAATTTAAAAAAAAAACAAGAGGCCCAAGGGCCTTAACGGTCACCTGAGTACAACAATTTAGAGGATCCATTTACTGATAATTGTAGCTTTGTTGCAAAAAAGTAAGAAAAAAAGTACGACTAAGATCAACAAAATAATTGTTCTAGTATCTATCTACTGAGTATCTGTCCCCCATTTGTCACTATTACTATACAGACTTAAGAAAATGACTATTTCCTCTCACATTGACCTCACTTGGCCTTTGAAGAACATTTGAAAAGTTAACTTATTTTTGTTTTCTTTTTATTCATGTATAATTTCCAAGTCTATCTGATCATTTAGACTAAGGAAGTACTTTTTTGTATTATACAATAAATGTTCTTGCATAGTTCTCTTATTTAATTAACCTTTCAAATACATTATCTACAGTGATTAATTATCAAAGGTGAATGGCAAAGGGGAACAACTTCACTCAGTATAATACAAATTAATAGAACACTGGCCAGGACCAGAACACTTGACTAAATTGTCCAGATGTTCAAAATTCTGGTAAAAATATATTTGCTTATTAAACTTTTTACTCATTTTGCCTCCAATATGCCCAGGAGCAGAGAAGATCTCCAAAGAAATAATGCATTTTCACTTTTTACATAGCCCTACCCTAACACCAGAACCCATGACCCAGGGTCATGAAATTGACAAATTTGGAAGAGGTACCCTCATCATCATAACTATGCAATTACATGTTGTTGAAGATTTTCAAAGAATTCACCCATTTTCACTATATTATCAATAGAGCCCCCCCCCCCCCCCCCAGTCACAACAGAACCCCTGGGACAATAAGTTTTGAAAATTTTATTAAAGCATCATCAAAACTATACACTTGCTTCTTTGCTTTATAACCAGTAGAAAAAAATATTTTGAAAGAAATTATGATTTTTCACTATAAAATCAATAGAGCCCCCCCCCCTTTCACCAGAACCCCTGAACCTGGGGAAATGAATTTCACAATTTTGGAAGAGGAATTCTTGCCTATCATAACTATGCACTTCCATTGTTTAAATAATACTCAGGAGCAGAGAAGAAGATTTTCAAAGAATTGATGCATTTTCACTATATAATCAATAGAACTCCACCCTAACACCAGAACCCCTGATCCAGGAGCCATGAAATTCACAATTTTGGAAGAGGCAGCCATGCTCATCATGACTTCAGGAGTAGAGAAGAAGATTTTCAAAGAATTAATTGATGTTCACTATATAATCAAAAGAGCCCCGCCCTAACACTAGAACCCCTGACCCAGGGGCCATGAAATTCATAATTTTGGAAGAGGCAGTCTTGCTCAATATAACTATGTACTTAGTTAGTATATTTAATACCCAGGATTAGAGAAGATTTTCAAAGATTTAATGCATTTTGAATATATAGTCAATAGAGCCCCGCCCTAACAGCAGAACCCCTGTCCCAGGGGCCAAGAAATTCACAGTTTTGGAAAAGTTTGTCTTGCTCAACATAACTATGTACTTATATAGTGCATCTAAAACCCAGGAGCAGAGAAGAAGATTTTCAACGAAATGATGCACTTTCACTATATGATCTATATAGCCCCACCCTAGCACCAGAACCCCTGACCCTGGGGCTATGGTTTTCACAATTTCGGTAGAGGGCTCAATGCTTATTACAATCATGCCAACAGTTTTACTGCTTGATGTCAAGGAGTAAAGAAGAAGATTTTTAAAGATTGCATTAGTTTTGATGGTTTAAGCCCCACCCCACCCATCCCCCCCCCCCAGGCCCTAGGGGGTTCAAGAACCATGAAATTCACAATTTTTGTCCCCCTTATCCCATAGATGCTCTATGCCAAAATTGGATGAATGTGGTTGAGCAGTTTCAGAGAAGAAGCTGAAAATGTGTAAATGTTAACGCGCGACACACGACGCACAACGCACGCCGACGGACAAAAACGGATAGCAATAGGTCACCTGAGTGATTCAGGTGACCTAATAACTGTTTTTTTTTTTTTTTTTTTTTTTTTTCATTTTTTTTTTTTTGCATGCCCATATGTACAAATTAAGAGCCATTCTCTGTAATGACTTTAACTTTTATATAGGAGCTGTGGCACGCATAGTCTCAGAATTTATCCAAACTCTCTACGATAAAAGTCTTTGATAACATAAACTCAAATCAGGCAAAAATTGGTTGCTACGTGTCATGGTTACCATAGCAACATGTCCTAAAGTTTGAAAAATGGCATTTTTCAACATGTTCATAGTCCCACAGTTAACGTTTGCAGCAAAGCAAACAAGTGGCAATGACTGTTTCTGAAAGTTGAAGGCCTGATGTCTTAAATGCATGATAAACATGTTTGGTAAATCAACTATTACATACGTTACTATGGAAACAAAGTATTCAAAAGTAATAATTTTGTTCATTTAATTTTATAAAGTCATACACTTAAAAATAAAAGCAATTATAGGTTGAAATGCAAGCATATAATAGAGAAGAAATCCTTGTAACATATACCAAGGACGAAATATGATATTTCTTATAGGTTGGCAATGGTTGCCATGGTTTTAATACCACAATGGGATTTTAAACTTACTCTCTTCGTGTTTTAATCTTATCCTATCTTTTTAAAAAGCATATTTTTATATAACTGATGATCAATTTTTAAAGGCGTTGGTGTGACCCTAATTTTTACATTTCAAAAAATTCAAATTCAATTCTTTAAATAGAGCGTTGCTATGGAAATTAGCCGAAAAAATATGCATAAAAATCTGAAAAAATATTCTGTTTCCTTGGATACGTACCCTTGTATGTAGATTCCCAAAACTTTTATGTTTGATATAAATGAGCAACTAGCTTGACTTTCAATTTTGACTACCACCCAATCTCTAACTGGATGCAAAAAGCTTGCACATAGGATTTAATATTGATATAAAATTAACAAAATCGAGCATTTTCCCTTCTTGGTAACCATAGCAACAGTGTTGTATTTTTCAACAAACTTTATCAATATATGATATTCAACTTTAGTTCTACCTGATAAATACTATTCAAGGTGAGTCAAATAATATGTTTCTTGATTAAAAGGTAAGTAAATTCCTAAAGCAGCAAAAAAATATCACTTTAAACAACTGGTACGTTGTTTCCATGGTTACACTGCAAAGTAACAATTAATCCCAATTTTTCTTAGGTTGTCGGTGTTGCAAGGTCCTAAGGATGTATATGTGCTAGTCATGAATTTTATTGTTTTTCCTCAAGATAGTAGCATTAACCCAATCTTAGCAACAGATTTTGCATGGATACACTGTGTAACCATGGCAACCATAAAAAGTTATTTTTAGAATAATATTGCCAATACCTAATTACTTAAGGTCAAATATTTTTATTGTTTTTCTTTGGTTGTTGATTGAGTTTGATCATGTAACATCTATCATTAGTGAATATTGAGCGTTTTTCAGCATCTAAAATGTATTCCAAATGTACCCATGGTTACCACTTACTTAGAGATAAATTCTTAATAGTTTCTTTATAGCATAAGTGGCGACAAGGTGTCAAGTTTTTGTGAGAATAGTTTGTTTGTTATTCTTATTCTTTATTAAGGCTTAATAAAAATTCAAAGTAGCTGAAAATCTCAATTTTTTCAACTTTTCTGGCTGTTACCATGGCAACCAAGACACATAGCAACGAAATTTTATTTGATATATGTTTCTGGTGTCAAGTTGTAATAATGGGCAAAGTTTCATCAAAATCGGTGACCATGCGTGGCAAAGAAGTTTAAGTGGTTACAGAGAATCGCTATTAAATACAGAATATTTTACAACAATGACGTTATTAAAGAAAATAATGACAACAAAATTATTATGAGTTGCATGGCGTGATTCATTGACTATATCTTTCGTAAAAAAATAATTTAAGAGTACGATTCGATATGTTTATGCTATATAATTATGTAGGACTCCAAAGTGCCATGAGCCTCCTTAGTCTGCTGATCACTCCAAAGTTCAATTGTCTGCACCAAACCCTGAAAGTTTGACACGCCAAAGTCCGTTGGTGTGGAAAAACAGTTTCTTTAACGTTTATGAGTTTTAGTACTACTGCCTCAAATTGCAATCGCAGCACAGTTAAGGCTGCAGTAAGGAGGCGGGCCTAATTTATACGGGAAATGCTTACTATGACATCACACAAAAATATAAGTTCTTCAAATTACTACAAAATGAAACGATTTGCTATTTTAAACTGTTAAATTGCTTTAAACTACATCAATACTAACTAGTGCATGCATTATTGTCGTTGGTGAAATCCCACACAGCAATATATAAACAATTCACTGATCTCAATGCACTTCTCAATTTGACATCATATCGCAAAATTTGACGCAGTTTGTATGCAGTGAGAGGCGGATCAAGTTATATTTATACAATGAAAAATGTATTTTGTAATTAAATAAAATATAAATTGTAGATATAAGAGGCCATTAACTTGGATGCGATCTCTATTTTATGATTTTATTCATATACTTTCCGTACATTCCCTAGACAAGCGATATTGTCGTATATTTGTATGCAGTTTCATGAAGGGTAATAGAAGGGTGGTAATAAATCGATATATTGCAAGGGCATACACTCAATTAATTATGGCAAGCTTTTACACATAAACTCAAGAGGTATGAAGATATTTGAAAAGTGCTGCGAACCTGTTGAAATCTTGCAAATGAAATAATTATATCTATATCTAATGTACTTGACCAGCAAAATATTCAACATACGGTCTAACAAATGTAATTTTAGCAATTAGATAGTAGACTCTATAGAGGTTCGCAGCACTATTCACAAACGACAAAAAGTGTTGAAAATAATTATATGTTAAACTTAGATTTTTAAGCTGGGTATGCCCTTGCAATATTAGAATTTATAGATGACCTCAATACTTCAGGTATATTTGCTAAAATCACGTGACTGCCACATCACGGGACAAGTCTAAATAAGAAATCTAATCGTCCTCAACATAAAGTTTTCAACCACATTTCATTTGTCCAATAATAGTAAAGCCCTAAGAAGAAACGCCCATCCTTGTAAAGAATGTATTTTCAATCTAAAAATTCGCCGATATTTCCATTTGGCACCTTAACTGTACTGCGATGCCGCCCCATACCAAGATATCCGAAGGTTTTAAATAAATACAAATAGATATTAAATGCGAGGGCTAACCCTCATTTCTCGGATAGGTGCGAGACTAACACTAATTGGTTGAAAAGTGTGTAACATCTATAACCTAAATATATCGGATGGGTGCGAGATTAACCCTTATCAGTCGAATAGTGAGCGAGGACTTACCCCAAATCCAAATATGGCCACGAAGGCCATATACATGTATAGCTGTTTGGAACCGTTGAAAGGTGAATAAAGTATCTTGAATACGCGTAAAATATGAATAATAAACGGATGACATTCTCAAAACGATTGAAGGCATGAAGTACAAAATATAAATCCAAACCGAACAGCAAAATAAACGTGGCCCTAAATCGAATATTTCTACCATCCTAGGATATATAGCTCTCTGGTTGATCTATCGGATTTTCTCGAAAAAGATGACCACATTTCTGCAGAGAAAGTTAAAGCAGAAATAAAGATTGTGAGATAAAATAAAAGTACATGTATATTTACCCCATAGTGCATTGTCTGTCCTGTAATATATCCTTATATCATGGATGCTGTGTATAGATGTCAAATTCACCCAGAAGGTGGCAGTTTTGTATCCATCAGCTGAAATAGCACATTGACCCCCAAAGGCTGAGAGGTCATTCTTCAAACCATCAACAGCATTGCTGGAGTCAAATGTAGCACTTCTATGGTTTGGACTGTAATACGGTTGCGATTGATATGTGGGCTTCTTTAAAGCCAGATTTTCTGAAAATGAAGTTTTTTTGTGTGTGTTTTTTTTTTTTAAATATTGTACATTTCTAATTCTTGGCTTACCATCTTTGTAACAATATGTTTTATAAACATATAAAAGGGACTCTCCTAATTATAGACAGATAAAAATAATTATACTATTTATCTATTTATTTATTCATTTATTTGTTTGTTTATTTATTTATTTATTTATTTTTTTGCCTTTTGTGAACGAGTAATGTACTCTATCTTAAAAAAAAAAAAAAAAAAAAGTTGTTTTGAATGTTTGGGAGGGGGTAATTTCTTTTGTAAACCCATTTATCTTTTTAATACATGTAACATCACAAGTAGAGTATATTACAGAAGAAAAATATGGATGTATAGAACTGTTTATAATATGTTGACGGTGCGACCGTTAGGGCGAGTGCATATATTTATTCAGGTTTAATTTAGATCGGGCTCGTTCGTCAAACTGCACGTGATATTTGGTGCGTTTAGACTCTGACGTCACATGACGTCGTATTTAAGTTGCATTACTAGACCGAAGCCTGAACATTGTTGCATTTAATGAAGAACGTTTTATTTACTATTTTTTTGCAAGATATCCATTAAATCAAAGCGAGTTTATTTTTTGTTAGTTAAACTGTTGTTATTATTCTCACGAAAACCTAGCTGAAACAAGCGATGCATTGTAGGTCCAAGAGTTACTGCGGAAAAAAAATCGTTTGGATCAATGTGTAAGTCCGAATTTTCTCTTCGCTAAGGCATTGTCGTTATAGCTCGCATTGCGAGGGGCGATTCGCGCCGCTCGCTGCGCTCGCTATAAGAAAAATATGCACCTCGGTGGGATTAAGACACAACCATGTCAATACACGAGCCAATATGCCCATGTCATGCGAGGGAACATTTTTTTTCTTTAAATATTACTTATAACTAGATGCTGTCATGAGACAGTAATACCTGCACTAAGGTGTTTGCCTTGAAATGCACACTCCTTCATATTGGGCTTACCAAGAAAAAGGTCAAAATAATTCTATAATTTACACAGTAAAAGTACATGTATTTGTCAAATCGAGAATAAAATGCTCAGGTGACCATGTGACCTATGAACCTCTTATAGGTATTTCTTTACTTAATTCATTACTAGTCTGATATAACAGAATTTAATTAATGATGTAAATTAGGTTTTGATAAAGGGGGGGGGGGGTATAAATTTTTAGCCCATAATTGGACCTTTTTTTAATTTATTTCCTCAACAACTAATAATATTATTTTAGTACAAAGTGTTTTTGATGAATTTTCAAAATGTGCAAACTTTTTTTTTAGTATTTGATTAGCCAAAAATCTCCTTGAAAATCCATACCCAATCAATTTTGTCACCCCCTCCCCCCCCCCCCCCAAAAAAAAAAAAAAACCACACAATTTGCCTGTTTTTGGAAATAGACCTGGATGGCAAAGTTATGTTAAAACATCCTTTGTTATAATAATTTAAAATGTGTTCTTGTACTGTACATGTATGTGAACACCTTTTTGAAGATTTCTACATCAAATTGGGCTTGCGTAACCCTACTAATACTAGTACCAGTTTTACCCTTATTAGTTTTAGATTGCACATGGTGCAGTGTTACATGTATATCAGTAGAAATTAATTCATTTTGTGTTTTAATTAGATTATATTTCATGAATTGACAGGACCTATGACAGTCGGTAAGTACAAGTTTAAGTATAGACTGGGGTAAAATAAACCGAAATGCAAATGGTTAGGTTAAAGTTTAAAAAGGATCAAAGATCATCGAATGCCACAATAGACGAATTTCACATTCTGAAGAGTTATCTCCCGTTGTCGACATTATATCCAGTTACAGGCATAGATCCAGGTATTTCTTCCGCGGGGGGGGGGGGGGGGATGGGGGTGTCCACACCTCAGTCAAAAAATTCCCAGCCCAGAATTTCCTGAGAAGGAAAAAAAAACAAAAACAAAAACAAAAAAACAAAAACAAAAAAAAAAAAAACAAACAAACAAACAAACAAACAAACAAAATAAAAACAATGATGGTGGGGTCCATGTTTTTAAAGTGGGGAGGGCGTCCATAGTCATTTTTTTATTTGCTTCTGTAAATCAGAATATAGCCCTAGTCCTATTTAAAGAACTGTGCAAATTCCAGGGGGGGGGGGGGGCAATCTCCCTAGCCACTCTCTGTCCCTGAAATGACAAATGAGCATGTGACTCCAAAATAGTAGAAAACTTTTCCATTTGACTATACATATTTTTGTTTCTTGTTAGATGTTATGTACATCTAATGGTTTAAGGTTATGAACCCCTGGAGGTCATCTCCACTCTCTTAATGAACTGGAAATGTTCATAATATGACTACATCAAATCAAATAAAAGTGCATCAATGATAAGATTGCTTGACATTTCATTCATGAACTTGTACCCTCCTAGTATTAGGAATGGAAATCATTCAAAGAGATGGACCATTAAATTATTATTAAATATTCACATTTGATGTCAAAACAAAGTATTAGTTTGTATACATGAACAGGGGTCTGGGAAGGGGAAGGGGCGAGGGAAAGGGGTTATCTCTTTACGTCGTAATTGTTGAAAACTCCTAGAATGAATGTTAACCTCAAATCCGACTTGTACGTCTTCATTATTTTTAAGTGGTGGTGTCTCCATATGAGTGAAAAATTCCAGAGAGGGACATTTAACAACAAATGAAATATATGGAGTTAACGAACAGTATTCAAGCTCAAAAGTCCATTAATCAATACAAAATAGGAGCAGAGCGAACATGGACCTCCAAACATCAGAGGTGGGATCAGGTGCCATGGAGGAGTGAGCATCCCCTGCTGACCGGTCACACCCGCCGTGTGCTCCTTGTCATGATCGGGAAATAACGGAAAAATCCGTCGACAATTCAGTGTGTAAATAATGGCCTTAACAATTAGTGTGAAAAACGTCAGTCAGCATTTGACTCAATGATAAATTGTATTTGCTGACAAGGTCATTGTATCGACCATAGAACTTACGAAATGATGACTTTAAAAGAGACAGCTGATATTCTTGTTTCATCAACTTATTTGTTAATAATTTACCTCGTTTTAGAAATTGTTTATACGTAGAGTATGCTCTTGCGTATCGAATCAACTGAGAGATATATACCTCGTATGCAGGTGATGAAGGTATATTGCTGCATAAGTAAGGGAAGTTGACGATTGAAAGTTAAAGTCATCACGTTTATCATAAAGCTTGGTTGTTAGATTACCATTAACGTCTTTTTCAAGTAAAATATCCAAATATGAAACAGATGTGTCAGACTCTGTGGTATCTTTTATCTCAAGTTCACCAGGATATATCGTATCGACATAAGAATGGAAATAGCCATTGGTAATTGACAATACGTCGTCGATATATCTAAATGTCGAGTTGAAGGCCACAGCAGGTGTTTTCTTCTTTTCACGTACAAGATTTTGGACAAATTCTGCTTCATATGAATACAAAAAAGGCCTGCTAATAACGGGGCGCAATTGGTACCCATGGGAATTCCAATAGATTGTTGGAAGACCTGGTCTCCAAAAACCACATAGATATTTTCAATCAGAAACTCAAGCATCTTTTTAATGTCAACTCCAGAGTACTTGTGTGAACAGTCAGAATGTTTTTTAACAAAATAATTTTGCAAATGAACAAACAAACAAATGACTTCAAAAACACAATATACATGTACATGTTTATTAGTTAACAGATATACTTTTTGTCATATATATAGTTCTCCCTTGAATCAGAAATGATGATAAAAATATTTTAAGAATGATTAAGCGTTGAAAAGGTTGCGCATCTTAAAATTGACTAAGCTCTGTGGTTGAATTAGCTAAACCAGTTAAGCTTATTTTGCTACTCAGAGCACCTTGATTAACTATTTTTAATCATTCTGTTTTCTTAAATGTGCATTTTTTTCAACATGGATACATTTTCAGCTTCTGAAAACAATGCATGAAAAAAACTGCTTTTCAAATAGTGTAACACTTTCCAAGTACTTGTGATCATACGTTTTTAGGTCACTTGAATTTTTCTCGTTTTCTGATCACATTTTGTCTCCCATCCATCTGTCCGTCTGTAAACTTTTCACATTTTTGTCTTCTTCACTAGAACCACTGGGCCAATTTCAACCAACCTTGCCACAAAGCATCTTCAGGTAAAGGGGATTCAAGTTTGTTTAAATAAAGGGTCACACCCTCTTTCAAGGGGGGATAATCAAGAATTAGTGAAAATTTGTTGATATCATTTAAAAAAGTTTTTTCAAGAACCACTGACTGGGCCCAAAAAGTTCAAACTTTCTTTACATAGACTTAGTGTAGATTCAAATTTGTCCAGATCATGACCAACTGGGGTAGGGTGGGGCCACATATAGGGATCTAAAGATTCACATAGAAATATGCAGGGGATTTTTTCCATCATAAATCTTCTCAAGAACAGCAAGAGCATTATTAAATCTCATTTGTCTGTCCGTTTGTCAGTCTGTCCGTCTGTCACAATAAATTTGACCTTGGTCATAACTTTTAAATAATAAGAGATAGGGCTTTCATATTTCACATGTACATTACCTACAAGACCTTTCTAAATATACTATGATTTTCGAACCCATGACCTTGAAGTTTGACATTACTTTTCAAAAAAAATTACTTTATTTTAAATTGATCATTTTGAAAGAGAAAAGATAGGGCATTCATATTACACATATATATTACCTGTGACAAGACCTATCTAAATATATCATGACTTTTGACTCTGTGACATTGACATTAATGTTTAACCTACTTTTCAAAAATGTTATACGAAGGCTTTTCGGAAATTATTGAGCCATTGTGTATATTCTTCTTTCTAATGAACGTTTTTCGGTGAAAATTTGCATATACGTTTGACAAACACTAAAAATTAATAAAAGCAAGAAATATTTCAAAAATATTCTATTTCTTTTTTTTTTCAAAGGTATATTAATGTGTCAGTGGTAGGGGTATCCGCTGCAGTCACGAAATCAGATATTGAAAATATGTAACACCAACGTAAAAACTCCCAGTGGACCCAAAGTAAGAGCGAAAAAAAAAAAATCAAAATATGTATATAATTTTTAAATTTAATTTTGACCTCATTTTGTGCTAGTTTGTTAAAATTTCGATCAGAAATACGGAGATCATTAAAAAATTTAAGCGCGGTATAGCAATCTGGTAATGTCGACAAAACGGATTTTGACGTCAAAGCGGAGCAGCGAGCATACCTAAAATTTTGTATAGCGGTATTGAGAACTCTTGTCCTGAGTAACCGACCTACTAAAACAATAAAAATGCAATAAAACATGCCTAAGGGTTTATTATTTCATTGGTATATTTTATCTTACAAATAATTCAACCAGAGTAAAAACAAAAGCTCCGGACGACCATCAATTATTACGGACTAAATACCGTTGACCTGCGTTGCATAACTCGGTAATGTATGATACTAAGTCAACCTGACAGTGTATATGACACTTCGTGTATATTTTACACTCGGGTAGCAACGGCACACATTTTATTTTAATTTTTATTTTATAGAATCGTTTAGGAATTATAAGAGACAGTTTGAATTTAGGAATGGTATATGTAATGACAGAGAAAGTAGATTGAACGCTTCCCGATCATTTCACAATTGAGAAAATATCGGCTGACGTGACGTTAAAATGACGTTGCGATGCTGCTCCAGGTCAATAGACATATGCTTGTTTATAATTTCATCGGGACTTGTCTAATTACCCTATAAATAAGAAATTTTGCACATTTGTTTTATTCGTTCTTTATAAAATGTTGACGAATTTTCATGAATTTATCTCTGTCCTTTGTAGAGTAAAAGTAATTGTCTCAATAATTTTCGAACAGCCTTCGTATTTCCTTATAACTTTTGATTATAGAAGAGATAGGACTTTTAAATTTGACACGTACATTACCTGTAACACGATGTTTCCGAGCATGTTATGATTTTTTATTCCTTGACCTTGATGTTTACCTAATATTCAAAATTTTAACTTTGGTGATTACTTTTGAATGACATATGATAGGGCGTGCATATTTGAAATAATATGCCATAAATAATGGCATCCCATCCGCTGAGACACGGAAAGCAGTGAACCACAATTCTTTGAATTTGCTTGTAAGTCATCTTGATATAGAAACATCCTGATATAGTGTAGATTCAAGTTTTTTTATGCCCCGCCATGAATATGGCCGAGGCATGTAGTGTTTGTCATGTCCGTCTTTCGTCCTTCCGTCTGCCCTTCCATCTGTCCTTCTGTCGTGCTTTGCTTTTAGCTCAGTTCAAAGCTCAGTTTCAAAGAAACTTTTGATCAAACTTCATATGCTGATAGATATTGAAAAGAGCTATGCAACTGCATCAACAATTTTTGACCTTGACCTTTCCTTTGACCTTGACCTCACTTTTCGTGAACTAGTGTTTAGCTCAGTTTTAAAGATAGTGTAATCAAACTTCATATTTTGATGTGCGCTATTCGACTGCATCAACATTTTTGATCTGACTTTTCCTTTGACCATGTTTTCACTTTTCTTAGAGTTTAGCTTAGTTTTAATAAATTCATTCAACTTACTGTAATCAAACTTCTTATGCTGATACATACTGATGAAAGCTTTTCAACTGCATCAACCTTTTCGACCTTTCTTTTGACCTTGACCTCACTTTTCTTAAATTAGTATCTAGATCAGTTTTGAATAAACAATTCAAGATATATTTATCAAACCTTATATGCTGATACATACTGCTGAGAGCTATCAATTGCATAAACTTTTTGACCTTGACTTTTCCTTTGACCTTGACCTCACTTTTTTAAATTAATGTTTATCTACGTTTTAAATAAACCATTTATGATATTTCTATCAAACCTTATATGCTAATAGTAAATACATACTGATGTAAGCTTTTCAATTGCATCAACATTTTGACCTCAACCTTTCCTTTGACCTTGACCTCTCTTTTCTTAAATAAGTGTTAAGCTCACTTTTAAATAAATAATTCAAGATATTTTTATCAAACCTTATATGCTGATATTTATTAGTAAGAGCTATTGAACTGCATCAAAAACTTTTCACCTTGCACTTTCTGTGACCTTGACCTCCCTTCTATTTAATCTGTATTTTGCTTAGTTTTAAGGAAACAATTTATGATGTTTTTATGTAAGCATGCACTTAACCATAATTTGGTGAGAATTTTATTATCTATATCCAATTTTTTAGATTTTAATTTAAATTTTAAAGAAACTGTTCAAGATATATTCTCATCAAACTTCATACACTCAAACAAATTTTCATGCTGCATTAGTAATATACATTCGGCGGGTCATTCATGTCCTATGGACATATTTCTAGTTTTCAAATCATGGCCTCCGAGGGTAGGGACAGGCCACAATAAGGGATCAAAGTTTTATATAGGAATAAAAGGGAAAAAAATCTTCAAAATTCTTTTTTTTTTTTCAAAAACAACAAGAGCATGATTAATATTGAAACATTCTCAAGAAGTGTAGATTCAAGTTTGTACAAATAATGACCCCATGGGTTAGGGAGGGGTCATTTTTTTCCCTGTCCCTATTTGCCATCCACATGGAAATGCAAATTTTAAAACCATTTTACACATCCACAGGACAAAACCAATCATCTTTCAAATGATCATGATTTAAGACTAATGCATAAAATGTAATGGAAGTTCTGGGAACCAGTGTGTTTAAACGTTAAATATTTAAAAAAATGCCCCCATTTGACCCACAGGGCGAAAAAAAAAAATTCCGAAACCTTAATGCACATCTACAGGACACCACCAACCATCTCCCAAAAGATGATTAGGCTTGTATGTAAAATGTAAAAGGAGTTCTGGGAACCAGGGGCTTTTTGCATTAAAAAACCCGTCATTTTTCGACCCCCATCTAATCCCTAGGGTGAAAATGAATATTCCAAAACCTTACTGCACATCTACATGACACCACCAACCATCTCCCGAAAGAGGATTAGGCTTCTGTGTAAAATGTAAGAAGAGTTCAGGGAACCAGGGGCTTTTTGCATAAAAAAACGTCATTTTTCGACGTCATTTTTGCATTAAAAAACGTCATTTTCAACCCCCATTTCACACCCAGGGTGAAAATGAATATTCCAAAACCTAACTGCACAACTACATGACACCACCAACCATCTCTCAAAAAAAGATTAGGCTACTGTGCAAAATGTAAGAGGAGTTCGGGGAACCAGGGGCTTTTTACATAAAAATCGTCATCTTTCCACCACCAACCATCTCCCGAAAGAGGATTAGGCTTCTGTGTAAAATGTAAGAAGAGTTCAGGGAACCAGGGGCTTTTTGCTTTTAAAAAAGTCATTTTTCGACGTCATTTTTGCATTAAAAAACGTCATTTTCAACAACCATATGACCCCCAGGGTGAAAAGAAAATTCAAAAGCCTTACTGCACATCTATATGACACCACCAACCATCTCCCAAAAGAGGATTAGGCTAGTGTGTAAAATTTTAGAGGAGTTTGAGAAAGAAGAGTGTCACGGACGGACATGAGTATCAACAATATACCCGAACTTTCTTTAGAAAGTGCGGGTATAATTATCAAGAAACTATAAATATAGAGTTTCTTTTGTTAGCTATGAAATATTTTGCGAAATGTTCTCATGTACTTACAGGCTAGGGAAACCTGATAATAGAATAGGTGTGTTTTTCCATAAATTCTTTCATGAACACTTTCATTTTTTTTTTTTTAGTTTAGTATTCTATCATAAGAAGAAATTATTTTAGAAGAATAAAACCATGGAGAATCTGTACAGCAAACCGGAAGTGTAGTATGGTCGATATATACTGCCGAACTCATGTGAAAAATCATTTTTAGTTGTTACTAAATCTACCTGGGATATCTAAATCTAGAGAGGTGTCTATTTATTTATTCTTCTATGTATTTATTATTCATTTATTTGTATAACAAAGCAGAACGCTCGCTCCGTAACGGGAAGGTCATGAATTCAAGCTCCAGCCGCGACTGACCTAAGTCAATAAAAAATAAGAAGCAACTTGTCCTTCGCCAAGAGCTTGGCACACATCCTTATGATGAGCTTTTAAAAACTGAGCCCCCTGGTGACGACAGATGGCGGCACGATAAAGATCAATAAACCAATCAAATATTACAAAGCTAATGAATACTTAGCAAGATATCGACATGATATAAAGGGAAACCTGACAAAACTGATAAAATAAGAATGACATGTATCATTATATGTGTGTATGTTTTGCATATGGAATTGTCATCAATAATTCTTCCTTTTTTCAGTGTACTTTCTTCCACTATTTTACACTTTAGAAAATGTCAGCTTTTTTTTTTAAACTTTCCTTTGTATTAGAGTTTGTACAGTTTTGTCTGATTTTAGCATGTTTGACATCTCTGAAGACTTTTTATATCTACTATTAGATTTACAATGGATTTCTGATTAATTATTCAATATGATTTCTTTAAAATATGTCATGACGAGGTCGTATTTTTTCTACTTTGCTGATATGGTCTTAAGGAATTGCTACAATTATCAGAATACTTTAAACGTTTCGTTCTGAATTTTACTCCTAAATAAAAAAAATGCAAGATTTATTTTTTATTTTAACATAACTGATAATTTTAAATCAAACAATGACTTCCATGATTTTTATTGCATTTCACTTACAATCGAAGTAGGGAAGGCGGTTGAACGCGTTTGACTTGTCTGTAACTATCAACCATGGAAATATATAACTTAAACAAAATACTTGTATACACATAATAACCTACCTTTAACCAATCAATTTCATGGAATTACACCACAACTATGTAAATATTTTCTCAATATAATAGGCCAAAAGATATATCAAAATCGATATTTTAATGTATTTGTACTTTGTAGGTAATCAAATTGACATTGTAGGTCCTGATGCAAGATAGAAAGACCTCACGATATCTCAAACTTAACGAAGGTTTTCATTCACATATTTTTTTTATTGAGGTTTTACTTTCTTGGGTTTGTTTTTAAGGCTTATTTCTTGTCCGTTAACTTCGTTCAAAAACTGAAAAAGAAAATTAAAAGAGGTGTTAAAAAAGATTTTGAAAATGGGGATGGCAATTCGTAACTTGTTAATCGATTATTCGGTCGGAACGACGGTAATCGGTTGAAAAACAGGTTATCATTTTTTCAAAAAAAATAAATATGTGTAAATTTGAACACAATTTCTTTTAATTGTAACTTGCTCATCAATTATTCGGTCGGAACGACGGTAGTCGGTTGAAAAACAGGTTAACATTTTTTCAAAGAAATAAATATATGCAAATTTGAATACAATTTCTTTTAATTGTAACTTCCTAATCAATTATTCGGTAGGAACGACGGTAATTGGTTGAAAAACCGGTTATCATTTGTCCAAAAATTAAAATATGTGTAAATTTGAACACAATTTCTTTTAATTTCAATCTTTAAAAATCAAAATTTTAAGTATTTAAGCTGGAGGTATTTAATGTTCTCCGGAAAAGATCATGAGGCATTTGGTCAGTTTGTGAACCGTTAATGAATAAATATTTTAACACAATGGGGGTTGGGGGGGGGTTGTTGGTAAGGCCACCATAGGAAGCAAGATGGCGTCATATGGAGTAGAAATGTTTTCTCATAATATCCGTTTATAAAGATTTAACTTATCTTCGGAAATTGAATAGAAATATGAAAAGAAATAAAGTGCTGTATTTTTACGCAACATCTTTGTCTGTAGTTTAAGCCTACGACAAATGACATCATTTTTGTTCATCACATACTCAAGGAGTAAACATGCAGTGTAACAGTGACTTTGATCATTTAAAAAAAAGTATTTTAAGAAGAAAAAAAAATGAATCTCTGGAGAAATCAAGTATGTCCTGTTATTCCTAAATGGTTTGAATTAATACACTGTAAAGTACTCTGAACTAATTACAATATCACACCATGTGCCTTATGTAGTTTATCCTTTGCAGTTATCTGTCAATTTTTAAGGAGAATTGAATCATTGATTCTATGTGATTTTGGGCCCTGTATGATATTTTTATTGTCGGGAGAGCTCTTCTTTTTAGGTTAAGTTCCTTTTGGTTAAGGTATTTTAACCTAAGGTAGTACAGTGTATATAAAGTCGTTGCATTATTTTTCGTGTTGCCAAAGCCTTTCCTTACACGGTACCTGGCGATATCTTTAGACAGCTCTCAGAGCATTATTTGAAAAATTTACAGAACATTTTGAGAGGCGAAAGGAAGTCACTGATAAAAAGTAAACAATTATTCACCATTATATAAAAGTAACATCATCTTGAAAAAGTGATGAATTGAACACTCCTCCCCCCCCCACCCCACCCCACCCCCCTCACACACACACACACACACCTTTTTTTCATTTTGCAGGTAACAAACATTAAGTTAAAAAAAAAAAAAAAAACAAAAAAAACAAAAAAAACCAAAAAAAAAAAAACCAAAAAAAAAAAACCCTGAGATATGCAAACGTGCTCTAAAAAGTCGTACTGTCTTATCCGAGATATCAGTATTCCATATTTACATTGAAGATCTTTTTTTAGTTTTTACATAAAATCAAAGATTTCTCTTTTTTTTACAAGTCGTGTTTACCACACATATTCTAAGGGTACATTCCAATTATTTCTGATCTTGGTAAACATTGTTAAGTTTGCGGCGTATTGTTGAACCTCTGAATCTCTGTTGTCAAGAATTGGAAAGGAAAAGCTGACCGGGATTTTAACGAGGCCGAGACTAATTCGAGTGCGCATGACTTTGCGCAGCTTTTTAATTTCATGCAGTCATATTTGCGACATTACACCTTTCCCAAATATTGTGATTTTAATACAAAATTAACATTATCTCTAACTCCTATAGGTCTGAAATTATGCTTTTACGACAATAATTAGGGAAAAAAACCCTGAAATTGCTCTAACGACGTCACTGTTTTCCTATTTTGTAAGCAATGCATGAAGCTGAAGAATGACGCATGACTCGCTTGTATATTCCAGACGTCCATGGACATTTTACTAAAAAAATGTTGACAGAACATCAAAAGAAACATACTTACAATCTAAACGTTGCTATTTTCACCAAAATAATTCATCTTTGCCGATAATTCATCTGCACCGATACATATATTTACCGCAATATGGCAATTTTAGAAGTATTTGGCATTGAAAAAATAAACTTTGTAATAATTCCTACACCACCTAGATTCTAAACTTTTTTTTTTTAATTTCACAGCTTGGTGTCTTTTTACAATAACTTTCATGTACTTGGCTGAAAAAGAAATCTCTAGAGCAGAAATATAAAAAATATGGAAAAAAAATGCCATAATCTGGCCCTTTTCCATCAAATTCCCACAGGGTCCAATAGTAAAATTTGACAACTTTTGAGATGACCCCCTAAGAAATCGGGACGGTTAACATTCATTTTTTTAAAATCTTAAAACAATAAATGCAATCGTAAAAATTAATTCAAAAAAAAAAAAAAAAAAAAAAAATGATCAAAATATCTAGGGTAGAAATAATTAGACTCGGCCTTGTTAAACCATTACATGTATTCGATTGAAAAAAAAAATAAATGATGAAAATGAATCAGCGTACCTGAATAAGAAGCTTCCATTACACCTACTAATAAAACACACATGATACATGCAGAACCGGTATATGCTCATCAACCGACTTCACATACATTTTTCTTTTTTAAATGCAGTACTTACTATATTAAATATTTGATATTACCAGTCAATAAGCATAAAGATTTTAGAAACAGTTAATTATAACTTATATTAACGCTAAGAAAGCTTTGGGTAAAGAACCGCGTAAGTTGTGTTTTATGTATTTTTTTTATAATCACATGTAAGACATAGCCAAATTAAGGCCAATTCGTGAATTTATGCATGACCTCGTTGAAGTTATTATTAAATCAGACAGATTGTAAAACAAAAACCTTAATTTTGAACTATAATTTTATTTATCGTATTCAAGTTTTTGTTTTCCATCTAGATCTTTTGGAGTGCATCATAATGTTCCGATTTCCCCAACTCTCCAAGTTCCGCATTAATTTCAAATTCTTTACTTTTTGTTTAATTTTAATATGAAGTCATTGTTTAAGAATTTAACCTTGATCACATATATTTCGTTATTTATAGCAGAGGAATGTAGCAAGCTTTTAATTATATTTTTCATGAGTATTTCAATTCATTTATTTTGGATTTTGAATAAATCATTCAAAAGAATAAAGAAATCGCTAGTTCTAAAGTTCATCTCATGTAGGTTACTTCGTCTTCATGTTGTCCTGCAGACTTCACCAAAGCAAGATACCAGGATGTAGCCTTAACAAATGTGATTTACAAGTAATATCCGAAAGACACCTGGCTTTTACTTCCTATACCAAAGAGAAAAGTACATAACTAGAAGCAAAAGTGTAGGTCCCACACGCAGCCGGGAACACTAATCAAGCACCTGCCTCCAGGTCATGTCTTTTTAGGGAGAAATTCATGATTTTCATGATTTTCATTGATGTAAATTTTCGTAATATGAAAAAGTCTGCATAAATATAAGATACTTACCATAGGCAAAGATTTTATCAGTTCTTAATATAATTAAAATGATTGCTATACTAACAAACATCATGTCAAAGCAAAGTAGCTTATACGACTAACTGGAGTAAAATATGTTTTTAGAGGGCTATTATCGGTTCATTTCAACTCTTCCGGTTAAAAGAAAGAACATATAATGCATACATACATATATATAACTTATTATTATTATTCAAACACCTTTATTACTGTTTTCAGTAATATGAACTGATCTGAAACCTTCCGTGTAATGACAGAATGGAGGAAGCAATGAGATTTGAGGTTCAAAAAATGTGACCCTTATATTTCTTTCATAATGCTTTGTGTCCTGGTAAGAAATTTCATTTTTTAAAATCCCTTTTTTTAAGTCTAGGATAAATATTTAAACGAAATTCGAGAACCACTAAATATTGGCAAGAATATGTACGCTGTCGTTTTACATTTTTTTCCTCTTTAAAGTATATAGGCGAAAAGGGGTTGGGGATGGGGTGGGTGTTGTCTAAGCTCTTGATGAATCAAAGTGATATCAACAGAATTCAATAATTGAACTCATATTAACTATTTTGGTTATAATAATAAAGGGAATATTTTCATTTATTTTTGATATTGCATGTTCACTGTATATACAAATAAAAAAAAAAAAGTTTTCAAAAATAATATCATCAGTTTTTGTGATATTATATGTTAACTACAACACTTGGAATGCTTTTATATACTCTCAGTTGTCAATTTTTACCTCTAAGAAGCAACTGGAATAGATTCTTTTTCGTTAACCAACATCTACTCGCAAACAAGTCTTCCCGCCTTTTAGTCATTGTATTTTTTTCAAATCATTCTGGAGGAGTTTGCAATATACCCTTTTGTCCTTTTCTAATGCCCTGTTCACACGGAGAGTTTAATTCGCAGTAAATTAATGCGAAGTAAAATGATACGAATCAAACTAATGCGAATTATATTGCGTTCACACGACAGCTAATGCGAAGTAAACTAATGCGAATTAAAATTTTATTTCTACAACAAGGCTATTCAGTAAGGTTATTATGACGTCATTTACAAATCACGTCATTTTGTGCAGAGCAGATCTACATTTGACATAATTTCATAGTGTCTGTACACATTTTAGTGATTAACATAATTTTCCTTTGTTTTCCACTCAAAAATAGCACAAGTACCTATATTTGACCATCGACATGTGGCCTGTGACTTAATTCTGCCCTTACGCATGCGTCAAAATTTAATTCGAATTAGCTTCGCTTAGCGTTCACACGGAGCTAATGCGAAGTAATTTAATGCGCAGTAAACTAATTTGAATTAAACTAATTCGCATTAAATTTTCCGTGTGAACGCGGATCAAATTTAATTCGCAGTAACTTACGTTTAATTCGAATTAAACTCTCCGTGTGAACAGGGCATTAGTCGGTACAGATTTTTTTGTAATCAACATCCAGTTAAAATGTTTAGTATAGTCAAACACATATAAGATCATTAAATGCTAAATCAGTTAAGTTTGATGCATATGCATGGTAACCTTATTTCTTTCATCCTGCATTAGGAAAAGTTTTTACTTTCATAAACGATTATTACTTAACGCGTTTCAAAATACCTTCCTTTGCTCTAAAAATACCGATTTTTTCTAAAATCTATTATAAGTCGGACATAGAGTTTTTGGACAAGAAATAATTCTCTAAAATATCCGACTTATATATGCCCGATTATACACAGTATAACATGGTGAATATGAATTGAATGAAAGATGGGAATATGTAAGCATAAAAAAAACTTCCAACGACGATATACGACGAAAGTTTAGGTATACCTTTTATCGCATATTCCAAAGGGAAAAAAGGCTCGTTTCGGTACATACCGTCTCCGGTGTTAACATTCACCAATGGCCGACATAAACAGGACGAAAATGTTCCATTACATCTTTCTTTCTCTCTCTCTCTCTCTAAGTAAAATATATTCTTTAAAAAAATATTTTTATCTCAAATATTATGTACAAATAATGTATCTGTCTTATCTAACGGAATACTGGATGCTGAATATACTGCCTGTAGTCATATACCTGTAGAATGCCCAAAAATCGAAAATAAAATTTAGAAATTAAGAATACATGTGCATGCATTGATAAGCCAAACTATAGCTTAATATTTTGCTTCTGGGAAAATAAATTAAATTTAGAAGAAGGTAGTCCTTACGAAAAAAGACAAAAATGATTACGTCATAGAACGTCACGAGGAAAATATTAGACTTACAATTATGTGCTGCACTGGGGGAAAAACCTAAAATGAGTTCTAAAAATGCTGAAAATAGCTAGAAACATGTCACATACATGTATAAACCGTGCGTTCGCGTGTAACTGACAGAGGCGGTTTGTAAGAGAAAGTATCTGATGATGAAAGATATGTAAGGAAACCGTTTTTCAATAGAATTCTTATCAAATCATTGATAAAGTGTTTAACAAGTTATGGAAAACGAATGTCGCTACGCCGTTGCTGATCTTGTGAAAACAGTTACTTGGTAAAAAAAATAAATCTTTGACAAATAAGATTATCCTACTCTAAAAGTTGTTAGCAAACTAAATGTCGAGCGTTTTAGATTGTTTACGTGTAGGCATGGCGCTTGACTGTTTGGAATGACATATTTTTTTTTAATGAACTGCACACGCTAACTCTGAATTTCCGCCTACATTTTTAAAACCATTTAATTCAATACTAATGAGAATTTGGCCATTTAAATTTCTGAATGCAAAGAAAAATTCAATGATGATTGATTAATAATTTTAATACCAGTGTAAAAACGTGAATTGATAGCATGAAATATTTATAGTTCCTGTATCACATATTGTAGGCATAGAAATTAAAGCAAAATAGTTCTACATTTAGTCTATTGATAATTAATTAAATGTAAATTTTCAAGATGGTAAAAATTTAAAAAAGTAAAGCAAAAAAAGTTATCCTGGGAAAAGTATCATTTTATGTTCATCGTGGTAATGTAATTTCAAGTAAAACTTTACCATTTACACATGTAGGAGGTAGGTTAAGATTTTTTCGACATGAAACATTTTCCAATTCGAATCAGCATTGAAACAACGTGCCTGAACGTTACGTGTGGATAAACTGAGAGTATAAACAGGTTAAAACAAGTCAAAAAAAAAAAAAAAAAAAAAAAAAAAAAAAAAAAAAAAAACTCAAACAAGGAGGGAGAGGGGAACACCCGGCATGCCGGTGCTGGATCCGCCTTTGAATACATGTACGTACTAGATTGTTGTCCAGAAGTCATTATTTCAATAACCAGTAAGCGTGGTGAGAACGACATTTTCTACAAAATCCACATTTCTCAATAAACCCGCGATGCTTATACATCGTAAATGCATTTATCAAATAATTTTCTATATTCTATGACACCCTGTTTATATTTTATTTTAATTTGTCCATCCAGTTGAAACAATTAACAAGAATAAAATCATCTATATTTTCTACGATCACTGCATTACATGTATGAGCCCCGTTCGAGAATATTTCACTTATGCACAGATATCAGTGGATATATACTTATCACTTCTTAGCAAAGATTAATATATGTTTTAGTAAACAAGTCGGAATTTAAATTTTTCATGAGCACGCAAACAGGCAATACTTTTTCGGATATTAATACAGAAGGATGAAAAGCAAACGATGTGATTCTTGACAATCAAAGGGAAACACTTTTTTATCCTCTACCATTCGTCACTGCTATATTATGTTTCTATATACAATTCATATAGGTCTGTCGATCTACAGTAATATTAAGAATATAAATTTAGAGGACAATTGGACACGCCCCCCCCCCTCCGATATCATCGCTCAAGTAGTAATTTATACCCCCACCCCACCCCACCCCAGTTTATTGTTTTCTTTTCACGTTATGTAAATATTACATCCAACCTTTATTTGATCGCTCTTTAAGTACATAAAATGCTATATATTACCTCTTTTTTACCATCTCGAGAAATCATGTGACCAAAATTACATTTATGTGATGTATATGGCTATTCGGGTATTTTTTTTATGAACTCTTCAAATAAGCTTACTGAAGTCATTGATAAAAAATTTATGACAATAATTGTTAAATCTGTTGTGATATTTTGCCACTTTAATGGTCTTCTATCTTGGAAACTTAGCCTCTAATTTTCACTTTAATAGTTCAAAAAAAAAAAAAAAAAAAAAAAAAAAAAAAAAAAATCATGTCCATGTACATGTATATAGTTTCATTTTCCCAACAGGTCAAATAGATCGGCGAAACCATTGTGACGTCAATTTTCAAAAATGACGTATAATTGTTTTATAATGTTCAGCTTGACATGAATATGGACACAGGCAATGGATAATAAATAAACTAGATGTAAAATAACATTTATATACAACAAGTGTAAATACTGCACTTTTTCTGATCTGCTACTTTTTTCAGTCACCTAACGTCCAGATATAGTCTAACTCGGACCACTGTCACTTAGTTAGGGAGCGCGGAAGTAAGATGCTATATATATACTAATATAGGCCCAACGTATCTGAATAGTCACGTTTCGAGTTCATCCGGAACGTCCGTTTTTATTTACGTTTAGTTATGCCGATCACGTGATTTACAGAAAATGTTCAGCAAGGGTACTTCCGGTTGTGATTGTTTGCGATAGTTACCCGATGTCGTCTGACACAAAATCCTATTTTTGCGTTGCGGAGGGATGCAATTCTGATGAAAGAAAAAGGGGAAGATATGGTTACATGAAAGATGTAAGATTTTATCCCTTTCCAACCCAGAAAAAAGCGCATGCACAAAGAAAACGCTGGCTGGACCTCTTGAGAAGAGAAAATTACGAGCCAAAGAGAAATCACAGAGTATGCTCTCTTCATTTTAAGGAAGGCAGACCAACAGAAAATCATCCATACCCAGAGCTCTTTGCATAAAATAATTTTAAGGAAAGTCTGAAGGTTTGTTATGGTTTTGATTATTAAACATTCCAAAGTTAGTATCAGGTATCATGATTGTACGTATCGAATGACTTGTGCCTGTCTGCCTGGCATAGTTGTGCACACTATTTCCCTTTGATGTAATTTAAAATCAAGATTATAGCTCTACAAACCTGCATCAAAATAACTAGAAAATGATAATGTGCTATGATATATTGTAGGATTAAACACAAAATTAAGAACTGTTTGAGCTTTTAACATTTTAAATAGGTATGGAGTATTACAATTTAGAGAGACACATACTATAGTCTTGAGTGCGTATAATTTGTTATCTTTAGATTCGTTCAACAACTTCAATATCCAAGAGGAAAAAGTGTATTGTACAAGACACTCAATCTGAAATCTCAATTCCTCCCCCAGTGGATTCCCTGGCTGCCAGTGAAAGAGTACTTGTATGTAAGATTATTTGCTGATATAAAATTCAGTAACAAAACTTGTGCACAAGTATTTATCATTGCAGATCAATAAAAATATTTGATAATTTAATTGTATTTTTGAAAACTGAATTTTGATTTTTTTTTTTAAATTAAGGATTATTATTTTTCAGCATTCACAGATTAATAATGACAATTCCATTTTTGTTTGGCCAATAACTCAAGAAAAAGAAGTGAGTGATCATGAGCGTCCAACAGCTGGATCTTTTCCTGACACAGGTGAAAATATTTGATTTTTAAAAGAATTATTAACATTTTAATGGCTATCTATCAAATGTCATATTTTAAAATTCTGGCAACTTAAAGAGAGGTAAGCTTACTGCACAAAAATTTACATTTAAAATATACTGTAGGCACTCATGTAGACATGGACCACTGCTACATCAGTGGTAGTTTTTGCAGTAATGACATGTCAACCAGAGATATAGGAATCCAAACCTCACTCACTACTGCAGATATCAAGGTTCTCGAGGAGAAGTCAACCAAACTGGAGGATCCTGAGAAACTCATGAGAGAGCTTTTTATAAACAAAGTTGTGAAGGATGACAAAAATGTAAAGATGTATACTGGACTACCATCAAAGAAAATCCTAAATGGTGTATATGGTATGAACCGGTGCACACTAAATTCAGTGATATTATAAATGTTAATACATGGTCTTTTACTACACTAAAAAGGTTGATCAAAGCTTTTTTAATATTACAAAATTTTATCAATACTGTGGTTTCTTATCTTCTATAATTAAATAACATTTTCTAATAAATAACTTTCCCCTTTATTTATTAAGATATTTTGGAAAAGGCTTCACCAACTTTGAAGTATTGGTCAGGACAAGGGAGTACTACAAAGAAACTTTATCAGAAAGACAGTCTAAATGCAAAGTCGGGCCCAAAGAGGAAGCTCAGCAGGTTTCAGGAGTTTGTTTTAACTCTGGTCAGATTGCGACTAGCTTTGACTACATTTGTCATGGCAGATTTATTCGGCGTATCCACCTCAAGAGTTTCTCAAGTCTTCACTACCTGGATCAATTTCATGTGTACAATCTTCAAACCTTTATTAAAATGGCCCTCAGGAAATGTAATTAAAAAATTCATGCCTTCATCTTTCAGAGCTAAATTTCCAAATGTAAATTGTATTATTGACTGCACTGAATTTTTCATCAAAAAACCAAGAAATCCAACTGCTCAGTCTCAGACATTTAGCTCCTATAAACAACATAATACTTATAAAGCACTGGTAGGTGTGTCACCTTCTGGTGCATTTACATTTGTATCAAATTTGTGGGGTGGCAATGTTTCCGATAGGCATATCACTAAGGAAAGTGGTTTCCTGGACAACATACAAGCTGGAGATGAAATAATGGCAGACAGGGGATTTTTGATCAGGGATCTTTTGCTTCAACGCAGAGCTAGACTTATTAATACCCCCATTCACAAAGAAGTGTTCCTGGGGTAAAGGTAAGTATTTGTCTGCCTCCGAAATACTTAAAACAAGAAACATTGCAAAATTCCGCATCCATGTAGAGAGGGCTATAGGAAGGTTAAAAACATTTCATATGATGTCCAACACCATGCCAACAAATTTAAAACCACTTGCTGATCAAATGCTTGTCATATGTGCATTTCTTTGTAATCTTCAAAAACCTTTGGTCAAAAAGTAAGGAATCGATGTTCCATATTGGAATGTATACTTATAACTGACATCTGTGTTTAGAAATATTTTTTTTATTGTGTTCACTTCTGATATAAAATACGTGTATAAGAACTTCAATGTAACAAGTAGCATATATTTCTTGAATGATAATCAAATAAAAAGTAAGAAAATTGTTCATAATGTCTCATTTTTACAAGAGTTGAAAATGTATGTTTGAGACTTTAAATACATAATATTTCTGCTGACATAACTATTTTTACAATTGTCTTAGTGCTCTAAAAAGGTACTTCTAAAAAAAAATCTGAGATTTTTCAATAATTCTCTTAAATATGTGTTCATCGAAATATATACGATCAACAATAAAGCCCTTTTTTGTGTAAAATACAAAATCACACCATTGTTTTTGGCACACACCTAGTTGGCCCTTAATTTGTACATACCATGGAGAATCAAATTTCAGTCTTATATTTTCATTTTCGTCTAAGACAACATGATAATGGTCATCAATACAAGCATCTTTGGGCATTTTAATTTGATACAAGAAGGAACATTTTATCTCAAGTAATCCTTCACCACAACAATTGCACTTAATTACACCATCTGGAGAAGCCCCTAAAAATGGATAATCTGAGTCTACATATAAACCACATAACTTAATCTCTGCATGTTTGTGCTGTTTTTTATACTGCTCAAAATAAAGCTGCCTAGCGACTGGTTCATGTAGCTTACCAAATGCCAGAGAAGGTACAGATACTTTTGAAGTTTTCCCAATAATCATTTTTGAAATATAATTCTCTTCATTTTCTGTAAATCTAAAATGCAAAACTGATGAAAAATGTGAGGCAGTAATTCTACCAATTCTGTGTTCAAGCCATTCATGATTTTCATTATGCCCTTTAGTTTGATCTTCAATTTCAGTAATTATTTTCTTATCAAAAATATTCTTCAATTTTTCGGTAACTGAAAAAAATGTCATAAGGAGGTTGCATATTCTTGCAGACATCTGACATTGATGGAAGTACAACATTATTATCATCGTCATCATCACTTTCGAAAGACTTGTCATAAAGTGTCTGTAAAAGAAGAGCCCCTGTACCTCTACATAAGTCATAGAAGTCCTTCTCGTGGTTGGCCAGGGGACCTTGACTGGGAATTGCCGGGTCATACGAGTAAACAGTAGCAGATGTTGGTTGGGGATGTGTCTGGTCCACTCTCATGTCTATGTCGGTGATCTTCTGGGGGTTAGATTTTTTTCTAGGTTTATCCCAGATACACTGTGTATCAGTGCCTACCTCTGTTCCTCGGTCTCTGTGTCTCTCACAAAAACTTGTTAGTGAAAATGGAAAAGCAACACAATGTCTGCAAGTTCCATTATCCCTGAAAAAATTATATAAGAATTAAGATTTTATGAACCTGAATTTCAATAATTAGACTGTGACTTCACATTATTAAATATGCTGTATCAGTTTTAAGAGATTATGCTTTCATGGAAACAGAGAACAACATGTATTTAACATGAGGTTACCTAAAAACTGGAATGTACTTACGCCACACAAGTGCATCCACCAGACAAAATTTCTCCTGTTGTCTTGTTTGCCAAGATCCATACATCATAAGGCAGGGCTGTCTGTCTTGTCTCAGGCATGCAAGTTGCCCTCAAGTAAAGGTATTCTTGGTGGACATGATAGGCAACCTTGACATCGTCAATATGGCAAGCCATGTGTAACCGATACCCATTATCTTGCTTATAAAGGCTTAGTCGTTCATGACTCCACCCACACCACCTCATTAAGTATACCAAAACATCACACGATTCAAAGTCTGGTATACTGGCCAAATCCTTACTCCTGCAAAAGTAGTTAGTTAATATATAGACAATATCTAAACTTCCAACTTCTTAATTGTTAAATTGCTATAAAAATGTTCTTAATAGGCCTCTATCATGTAGGCTCATTTCACTTTGTGAAAACTGAGGTGGGTTTAGGTGTGTGTTACCCCAATTGTTTGGTTTGATGTATCAATACTGAAAAGCTTAGTCAATAGATATAATTTTACATAAAGTGTGAAAAATTAAAGTCTTACCAATCGGTCACAGCATTTACAGGGTCTAAAATAATTTTCTTGTCTCCAACTGTCACTGTCCTGCGCCTTGCATCAAACACGGAGTACTCTTCTTCCTCATTTGTAGATGTCAAAACCTATGTCATCATTATACAGAAAGGTGAATGATAATATGTTTAACCAGGTTATGCTAAACCACAAAAAACATCCATGAATAAAATAAATTTGAATAAAACATATCTTTTAATTTATAAATTGTAAGGTAGATACTTTCATTTTTGTCGTTCTCGGTTCCGACTAAGAAATGTATTAATCAGCTGATCAGTTAATGCTTCAGTGAACGAACGATTACCTCAAGACGAAGTTCCTCAGCAAGCTCACATAAACGCACAAGATCTATTTTCCTGTCTATGCTGCAGCTAATACCTCTATCTTGCAGATATTTCCTAAGATCTGGCACTTGAAAGCCGTAAAAATTGATTCCTTCTGCCATAGCTATAAGACGCTATGAAACCGGAAGTTTCCTTGCTGAACATTTTTGACATGGCGTGACTAAAAGAGAAATAAAAACGTTGCTCCGGATGAACTCGAAACACGGCTATTCGAACAACGTCTAAGGAATTAATACTGACCAGATCTTTATAACATTGATATGATGATTTCATCCTTTACATTAAAGGATTTTTAGTGATACGTTGGCGAGGTATGTTCTCAATATTATTTAGATCTAGCAAAACACCGTCGAATGCATGTGTATTTCATGCTGTAAAATAAACACATTTTTAAAAAAGTAAACATGGTCCGCACAATATCACCATCGTAATTTTTTGCATATAAATTGCTTTCAAACCGATGTTTCATTTGTGAAAATTTCAAAGTGCTGATATAATGCGGACCTATCGAAAAATGCTTTCAAGTCCTTGATTTTTAATGATTTTTTTCCGGAAATACGCATTCCGAGCATGATTTGACCACGAATAGACAGTATACAGGGGACACATTCTCAAAGTTTTGGTGTATTTTTTAACAAGCTTATATCCAACCTTTAATTTCAACGTAAAGTTTTAATTCAGCATAAACTTTAATTTTTAGAAATTCTGAGGGCCAAATAATATATCAAGTGAACCTTGTCCTTTGCGCATCAACAAAATAATTATTTTTTTTTATATATATACGATAATGTTCTCATCTTATTTTTTATGTTAACCCGTACGAAAATCTGAACCGTTTTCCGCCTGGAATCCGGTTAATTAAGGCGTATTACGGTTTAAAGATAGCCGTAGTTAGGTGGACCAAAGGCGGACATGGAAAACGGTTAGTATGTTAGATGGAATCCGTCTTACTCGTAGCCGGAATTCGCCTTACATTTAAGCCGTATTTTTCGGAATCACATGTTAGACGGATTCCGTCTAATTATTAGCCAGAACTCGCTTAACGTTTTAGCCGTATTTTTCAGATGCATGTCTGAGACGGATTCCATGTAACTAGTAGCCGGAATTCTTTTAAAATTTTGGCAGTATTTTTCCGACATATAATTTTCATCTAAATCTGATTACAAAATTAAATAGTGTAATTAATTTCTTTAACTCACTTAATAAAATGGTAAGTTTTTTTCTAGGCATCAGAAAAGTTCGACTCCATTTCTAAAAAGATCGGATAATTTACCTCTAAGGATTATGAGAAATGACTAAATTATGACAATCTTCTCGATTTCCTGTGGTATTGCAATTATTTTGGTAACAATTATAGTTCCTTTATTAGAATTATTTAAACGCAAAACATGGTTTAATAATAATTCTTGAATTTCTAACTGCAGTTATATGGTTAATGATTTTGTCTATTTATAAAAATAAGATAAGTTTTTCCTTACCATTGCAAGACAATATATAAGTACATAAAATTCAGGTCTCGTAGTCTGATTACGAGGCCTGAATTTGATAATGGTACGCAATTACATGCAAATTCATGTGCATTTACCTTTTAACAATAATTTTATTAAAACACATTACAGCTGTTATTATCTAACATTTTAATCAAATAACACAATACAAGCGGAGAATAAGCACATTACCCAGGAAAGAGAGTTTAATCACATTCTAATCTGTTCGGGAACCTGCACACATATCCTTTCCTGGCACCTTCATATGTTACAAACATGCAGTTTGACACAACACTATGCAATCTGATGACTTCAAGACAATCATTCAACGATGTGGACAAAATATTGGCTTTTTCATCAAACCTTTGACATTCTAATGCTTGGACAAAAGCCAGTGTTTCTTTTTCGTAAAAGATAAAGAACTGGACTTGCCCAAAACGCTTGTTTATTCCAGATTTGTACTCAATTGTTGAATTGTCTCTTTTCGTCATCCTGGAATAATTTTGTCCATAGATAATGAACGATTGATATTCGATCCTGTTAAAACTTTTAAATTTATTTTGGATAGAAGCGCATCCAATAAACTTTTCAAGAGCATTTTGTTCTTTAATAGAAAGGGTCTTCTCTTTCACGGCCCCAAGAACATAAATTCCCTCCTCAATAATGCAATTTCTTTTAAGAAGCGTGGCAGATTCGATCGCATTGTAAATTTTTTCGCACTCAGAGTCCTTCGAAATACAATTTTCTTTCAGCTCCGGTAATTTTTGGATAAAGGAGACGCCCGTCAGAATTTGGTTGTCGATGTTTTGAGTTCCTCGAATCATTTTCAATAGAACCCCATTTTTGTCCTCAAAGGAAAAACAACTGTGCGTGTAAAGTGGACCCAGTGCCCTGACACTATCGGGTAGATGAAGAAGCTGGTGTACATTGAGGCGCATAAAACGAACGTCATAGAGATCAGAAAAAGTTTCACAAAATTTGTTTAGCATGACCTCGGCACGGTTTACATCATCATCTGTTGAACCACATTTTAATAAAATATGCATGGAATTAACCAGCAGTAAGTAATGTGAGAATCTATCCCTATCCAGGATATCATGAAGAACTGGGGCCCCAAAATAGAGAAGAAACGATCTATATTCTGAGGCTTTCCAATATTTTAGGTCCTGAATAGATCTTGGTAATCTTGTAATGTTGAGTGTTGGTTTGATACTGACCAGTCTTTCGTCAACTTGTTCCTGCCTGTCATGGAAAGTAAAGCTTTCTTTTCCTTATTTTGGTAGAAACCATAACTCCAATAGAAGCTTCTGTACTCCAAGGAGAACCCCGTGCATATAATCAATAGCAATACCATCGATAATGTGAAATGCCGGGAAAAATTGTAACCAAGATGGGCCTTTTATCCCTTTGATGACTGAATTGGTGTCCACCGCATCCCTGGCATTTGAGAGCACATTAGCAGGCGTCCTAGTTGGTCCTTTAGGGTTATCCTTTTCAAATGGAAATATCCTTGCGTGCCCTTTGCCAATAGCTTCAGTCTTCCCTTCTTGTTCACATTTCCAGCACGCATGTGCTCCATTATATTGTATATGGTTACACAAAAGACTCCTGGCAGGTAGATCAGCTGTTCCACAAAGTAAAATTGCTTTGCATGTAAATATGCCTTCCTCTGGTGACTCGCATTGAATTCCCGAATGTAATTCTGTCATAGTTTTTTGGAATGGCTTCAAAAATGTTCCCATTGAAGGTTTACTACTGCCAAACCATAAACTTGTTAAAATCATGTTTTCTTTTTTCATTCGCAAATGATAAGGCAGTTCATTTATGACCAGGTATATTGGCCAAACGGATATATTGCTGCTTTTAAAAACAGGGGCACCATCGGTATTGAATGTAAATGAAAGATTGTGTGGATCACTTAATATGGCATTATTATCAAAGTGACTGCGATATAAGCTTCCATCATATATATCTTCATACAAATGCAGATTCTTCTTTCTCCTAAACCGATGTTGTATGCTGTTGTAAAATCCTGTTTGTCTGAATAAATTTCTTATTTGATTTGCTAGTGGGATTTCTAAAAAATAACTTGATGTTTTAAGGCTAAATGGTTGACCACAGGAACCATAAGGGCATTTATCTAAAGATTTGTCTTCCACCAAACCCAAACAATTGCTGCAATAGTGCTGATGAATAAGAGGATTTTTTAAGTTACTGAAGAACTTTTTAAATTCGTGTAAGGTAGTGCACAACACATGATTATCGGGCAGTGCTAAGGCAATGATGCTGAGAAGTTGCTCTATTGCGTCACCTACAAGATTATATTTGTTTGTAAATAATGCCAAGAGGAAAAGGAACGCTCCAATTGTAACACCTGCTCCAGGATACAAGGGAACCGAATCGGAATCATTGTCACCAGCATCAGGAGACGATGGCAATGATGCGGAATTCACTGTGTCGTCATTGCCCTCCTCATATTCTTCATCTACGAAAAATAATTCATCCAAAGAATCGCCTTCTATTTCCATTTCTCTGTCCTCTGAGTCGTTTAGGTCCTCTCGCTCTTCGTACTTGCTTGTGCTGGGCTGAAGTGTTGCATCTTCTATGTAGAATTCAGTTTCCTACATGGCGAAAGAATACAGTTTTAGAAAAAATATCTATTTTTTAAAAAATTTTAATAAATAATTCAAAGATTTAATCAATATCACAATGCATAAAAAAATGATAGTCCTGAAAAAATATCAATTAGAAGAATTCCCATTTTCCCAATCCATACAGTTTTGTTTGTACTTGAATAATGATATCAGTTAAGTACGTAAAGGAAGCGCATGGTTGAAGCTCATGCGTCGGGAGCAAATTGAAAGAGGGGAGGGGGTGCTAAACCAACAAATAACCTTTTGGGGTTAGGCCTCAATTTTCAATGCTATTTTATATATTTCTTTGCAAAGAAAAGATTGGTGGTGTATTGGGGGGGGGGGGGGGCTAGAATATTGAAGGGGTTTATCGTTTTGTAGCCATCATACGAATCCACTCTGATCACCTCAGCCGATTCCATTTCATATAGGATTGTTGATGTAATGTTAGATGTAGGATACCGAAATCTGCCGAGGTTTGCCGAATGGTACGAATGGGCCGAGGTGTGCCGAGTGCTTCGTTCATGTGCCGAGAGATAATGAAGGCAAATGACCAAAACTCAACAGCACAGCAGGAATGCAGTTCATCAGCTTTTCTTTGTTTACTACTCTATACACTTTCTCATTAGAACCTCGATGCTATCTTAGATAGATTACTAGACGAAATTTTGTAATCAGATTAACATGCATTACTATCATCATTCAGTTAAATGCAAAGATTATTATGATGTATATATCCCACCCGGTAAATTCAACATTTAGAACATGACATGGCTTTAATCAATTTCCACCCGATAAATTCAACATTTAGAACATGACATGGCTTTAATCAATTTCTTGAAAATTCAACTAATACATTAAAACAAATAGAATAAAATAATAGGTATACCTTTACTTGAGTCCCTGTTGTGGAGTTTGCTGAGTTGTTTTTTGATGTACATTTAGAAGAAAACTCGTTGGCAGTGTTTGCTTCGATTTCTAATGTTAACGGAAAAGGCTTTAAATCAGAGTCATAATTCCTTTTTCCGTAAGGTCCACGTTTTTTCTTCACTGGTGGTTTTTCCATGTCGTAATTGCAGTAAGAAATTTTATCTTCAATCATACACACAGGCTTGCTAATGTAGTAATGGTCGTATAAGCCATGCAGAGTGGACACCCTGATGCGCAGGCTAGAGCCGCATTTTTGGGGGGTGTTTAAGGGAAATTAATAGCCATCGAGTTTGTTGTTTGTAGAATTTTTAATTTATTAATACAATTACAGGCAATATTAGATTTATATATTTTGAAAAAAAGAAGTCAATTAAATCATAATATATACTTATGCTGAATAAAAAGCGACAAAATGTCATTGTTTAGATCCCGGTTCTTCTGAACAATTTAACCCCTTATCAGAATGCACCCCCAAGCCCCTTGGGAGGTATAGAGGCTAGGCATTGGATGCTTATTTTGAATGCGACTTTGCTGGTGTGGCTGCTTCGGTCATTGACTCAGTTTAAAAAAAATTATGTTGAATTTAACTTTTTATACATGTAACCAAAAAAAAATCAAAGATGTTTGGATGTATATATTGCTTTGAGGATCATTCTCTGTGCGTCGTTGAAGAGGACAGTGAAAAACTGCAACTTTTGGGGGCAAACCCATGCTTCAGTGTAAAACAGAGTGTGCGTGTTGTGTGGACGAAGAAAGACATGTACACAGGAATCATTGTCAGAATAGGCGGTAAGTGAATTTATATAATATTCTGACTCCGTCAATTGAAGCATTTTTTTTTTTAAATTTAACAGTTAAAATCTGTAAATTGAGCTCAATTAGTATACAAGATCTTTATAGATGAAGTCAAATAGTTTTTAAACAAATACGTTGTATAACATTGCATCACAGAATATGTATCATAATCCCGGGACCTGGGGCTGGTATTGATGAAAAGCGCGCTTGTACAAAGGTGTTAATTGATGCTAACCAATCGCATCTCTTCGGGCCTTTCCGGCAAGCTCGGAAGCAATCGCATCTTCTCGAACCATTCCGATTTTTTCCGATTGTTGTAAAGGCCCAAGAAGTTGCGATTGGCTCTGAAGTTGTTTCCGTTTGGGTGCTAACATAAACATTCGGCGGAATGTAACAAATTAAAACCTATGTCACACGAATAATCATTAATAATGAATCGGATGTGTCTGTCAGAAAGAAAGTTCAACTTTTTAGCATGTCACTTTACATCAAGTTTTTCGTCTTTGTTTATTCCGGAATAATTTTGGTTAATAATTTTGTTTAATTTTATTTGAAATTTACTGTGGGGTTTTCATATCCGTTTTTTTTTTTCACATCAACATGTTTTGATTACTTAATATCTGACAGTGGTGACACTTCATTGTTGTTTGGTAAGGCAGGAGTAGTTAAAAAGAAAAAGAAATCAACACTAGGAAACATAAGAATACTTATGATTGTCTAATATAGTAATATTACTTGAAAGGGAGGAGACGTGGGTCACAGGTACTTGGGTCTTGGTTTATAAATATGTATGTACCTTATTGATATGTAAAAAAGTACTTTTTTTACATATCAATAAGGTACATACATATTTATAAACCAAGACCCAAGTACCTGTGGCGTGGGTGGCTTTGAATCCATAAATACGACACAGACATTGAATTTTCATAAGTTCGTAGCAAATTAATTAACTAAAGCAATACATTAAACAATCTTGCATAACAAAAGATGTACAAATACAGTATTTTGAAACCATTCGACTGACACAACTTAGAGAATGATTTCCTTAAAGTATAAAAACATTTTTATCCTTTTCAGTGTTCATTGTAAATAAGTTAGTTTCCTTTACTTTTTTCCCAAACTTTTTGTTCGGGGGGTAGGGGGGGGTTTAAGAATTAAATGTAACCCAATTTTATTTATATGTTTTATTACATATTTTGTTTCACTTTTCAATAAAAGTTTGGAGTGTGCCCTGACATATTGACCTGCACTGTAAATGCCCAGCGACTACTTTTGTGTCTGAGATCATAAAATATGTTTTCCTTTCTCTCCATTCTTATTCATTCCTAATAATATCACATACATGTACATTTGAATACAGATGTCACAAATGTCTACTGAACTTACAATTAATAATGTTGTAATTATATATATGATCATGCCAAACTTAAAGAGAAATTCCATTCCTGTTCATCTGAAAAAATGTATTGACAATAGTACTATTAAAATATGAAATAAAAAGAATATTGACTGCATAATATTGGGAGTATGCTTTGGTCTTTGTGCAAATGCCGGTCCTAGCAGACTCCGTCAATTACCATTAAATAATCCTTTCTAAAAAGATAAATACACATTTTTGTTAATTTTCACAGGTGATGAGGATGATTTGATAGAGTTTGCAAGAAAGGCAACTCAGAAATTCATAAAGAAAGGTGAAAAGTTCAGAGATGTACCGGCTGATTTGTACACTTTTAACCACAAGGAAACTTTAAAACAGAAACGTGCTGTGGTGCCAACAGAAAAAATCAAAGAAAGCCTAAAGCAAGAAAATGACCTTGCAAGCAAAAAGAAAAAAAAAACGAAAAGAAAATCAAAAAAGTGAAAACAGCAGAAAAAGACAAAAATGACAAAAAAGGAAACATCCCAGAAAAGAAAGAACAAAAACATAGTAAGAAAGAAAAAACAAGTCGTAAAAAAGATGTCCAAAAGAAAGCAACAAAAGCAACAAACCAAATAATTAATAATCAGTTGATGGAATTGACAGACTTGGGTGCTCAATTTAATGAAGAGGAGATTATAACTCGAGAGGAAGAGAAGACTTCTACCCCTGTTAAATCCCCACAGACAGGAACATCACTTACTGCAACTTGGTCAATATGTACCTCTGATAGTGGATTTGATTACTCACCAGCAAAGACCACTTTAAGCCATGTTCCAGGTAAGCAGTATTTACACCAATAGCTTTGAGAATAACACACTCTTTTATGTATAGTTGTGAGATTTTATTTACATGTATTTGCATCCAATAAAAAAAGGAGATCAAAGTAGGGATTACATTGTATATCTGTGAGTCTGTCAACACTTTTGTTGATTTATAGTTCAATATAGAATTATTTAAGTCATAGTTAAATTAAATTTTCATAAAATTAAATGAAAAATTTCATTTTTTTTTCTTAATTAAAGAACCACCACCAGCAGTTTTGGATATGATGAACCTTCTTTGCAAAAGGGAGGTTCAGGATTACCTCAGAAAGTTCAATCATTATTTCAAACAACAACCTGCAAGAACCTTTTTAAGAAATGAAATACAAAGAAATGTAAGTACTTGTTTATTATGGCAACAACAACAAAAATAATTGTGTTGGATAGGAACAGAGTAGTAACAATTTTCTACAGGAAAATTTATTTATAATTCATTTAAAATAATCATGGATATTCTTTCACATGCAAATTTTTGATTACAAGACAATATGTTGTTTACAAATCTTGAAAAAAAGTCTGTATAAATTTACTCACTCAGGAATTTGAAAATCAAGACAAACAACAAGACAGACCACTGATACTTCAATATCCAGAATGGCCAGGAGATACTTCAAATACTTACCTAACAGAGGAATTGGATTCTTACATCCCTCCTACACAAAATCTACACACCTCATCTCTGCATCAGTCGTTACCAGTCATGGCTCCACAACACACAGAACAACTGAACACTACTATGCACCAAGCCATGCCTCAACAACTGGAAACTCCTACCAAAACCCACCAAGCCATGCCTCAAACGCTGGACACTTCTACGCAGATACACCAAGCCAAACCTCAAGAGATGGACACTTCTATGCAAATGCACCAAGCCAACCATCAAGAGATGAGAACCCCTACTCAAATGCACCAAACCATACCTCAACAGCTGGACACTTCTACCGAAATTCACCAAGCAATGCCTCAACAGATGGACACTTGTACCCAAATGCACCAAGCAATGCCTCAGCAGCTGAACACTTCTATGCAAATGCACCAAGTAATGCCTCAACAGCTCAACACCTCTACGCACATGCACCAAGCAATGCCTCAACAGCTCAACACCTCTACGCACATGCACCAAGCAATGCCTCAGCAGCTGAACACTTCTATGCAAATGCACCAAGCAATGCCTCAACAGCTCAACACCTCTACGCACATGCACCAAGCAATGCCTCAACAGCTCAACACCTCTACGCACATGCACCAAGCAATGCCTCAACAGCTCAACACCTCTATGCAAATGCAACAAATCACCCCAGTTCCGGATTTCTCGCCTAGGAGATCCCCAAGAAAACACAAAACGACACAGAATGACCAAGAAGTAAGTTATGCATAAAATTGATGATAGTAATTTACATTTATTTATTTCTGAATTCTTTATTTTCACATAATTGTGAGATCATCTAGTTTTCATTTTGGCATACAATTCTACTATTAAAGATTATATAGAGCAATTACCAGAATTAGTGAAAACTTTGTTTGTATATAAATACCAAACACAAATCTCACAAAAATAAGGTGTCACAAAAATTTAGTGATCTACAGTATTCTGTAAGGTTGATGGAATATTGATGCTTTTATTTTCTTAATGAATATCATGATAAGGTCAAAGAGCAGAAAAAAAAATTTCAGCAAACATGTTGAATTGAATTTTATTAATAAACTTCATTACATAATATTTGATATAATTTAATAAATTTCATTTCCTAAGAAGTAAAACAATTACTTATTTTTTAGTTTATATCACCTCGAACAAAGAAAATTAATCTCATAAAACAAGAATCAGTATGACGATTTCATGACTTCTAAGCATAATTTATGGTTGAAACATAATGAAATTTTTTCACATATTTTGCAAGGGGAGTACTTTTTTAACATACATGATTGTATAATCAAAATATCAAATTCTGACTAGCGAAATGATTCATTATGTAAATTATCTTTTTTTTCAGTATGTCAAACTCTTGGAGTCATCAGAGATGAGGGTTCCTAAGGCCAAGCTTAGGAAAGCCACTACTGCTGCAAGCCATTATGAGGGTGGAAAAGCAGCCTACACCTTGACTAGCAAGCTTGCTGTGCTCATTTTCAGTACTGAAGAGCTTGCCCAGTCCAGGGGTCAAGGAATTCGGGATGCAAAAAAGGGTGACATCAGACCTGTGCTGGATCATGATAAATTGGATGTTTTGAAAGGTAAAAGTCAAAACTTATATAGCATATTTGTAAATCTCTTGAAACAACTGTCCAGAAAGATTAAACAAACCCAGGTACTAATACATTCTATATAATTTATAATACAGTGATCCATGCATGAGCTCTCAAGTGCCTGATAGTAGCCATATTTACACATTAAATTGTTTACAGAATATGTGAACACCTGGTGTCAGAAGAATGGAAAAGGCAAGATGGAAGACAAGTTCTTTAACGATGCAGTTACAGAAAGGATCAGTTATTCAAGAAAACTAATGAAAAAAATTCAAAAGAAATAGACTATAATTAACTGACTTTTATGGACTCTGATAATTTGTTTAATTTGCGATCTCATCAGAAATGATATACAAGTAGCATATGGCAAATTTAAACAGAAATATGTCTTTATATAATAAACAGATTCAGTTTTAATCTCAAATTCTTTGTTAAAATATGATTTAGACTGTCTGTAAGGTAAAACAATGTACATGTACTTGTTATTAAGGCACTCCAGAGGATCTACAGGGATGGAGACAAAGGGCTATGCACTGAATCAGTACAATTATGACTACCTATAAGGCAGGAGGAACTGGCCGATTTCAATCAAGTATATTTCCCTTTAAAGTCACTCAAAAGTCACTCAAAATGGCATCCAAGTCTAAAAAAGGTGTTTGCTTTAATCTGTACCAAAAGGGGATTTGGGCTCATTAAACTCTAATTAGCAGTGGCCATGGAATCCTAAGGCGGATTCCGCCTACCACAATAAGACAGATTCTGGTTAAACTTAAGGCGGAATCCATGTATACCCTTAAGGTGGAATCCGCCTAACCTTAAGGCGGAATCCATGTATACCCTTAAGGTGGAATCTGACTAACCTTAAGGCGGAATCCGCCTAAATAATCAAGGAGGAATCCATCAAGGTTATTAGGCGTCAATAGGTGGATTTTGTTTACACGGAATACGTCTTAACTCATTTAAATATTTCGAGTCATATACCGCCCTGACTCCACCCTGAATCCGTCTAATTTATCAATTGTTAAACTGGTATTGAAACATGGAGTCTGTCTAATAAATTCCGCCTAAGTCAGGCTGGACTTTTTCGTACAGGTAATTAATACAGGAAAGGTTGACATTTTCATCAAACGTTTTGAACAGCTTTCATCAAGTTATAATTTTCCTTCAACAGACCCGCATAAATGTTAAAGAATTTAATAAATACTGGCATGAAAACAAAAGAAAACAAAAACAAAAAAACTGGAGATTTATATATATATTTTTTTTTCAGATTAAACAGTTTGCAAAGACGGTCTGAATTTCAAATGGTAGGGACTCACCGTAGAAGGATTGCAAGAAAGGTGAGGAAATTAATGTTTTTCTGACCGAAAGAACTGTCATTCACTGTGAAGAGGTTCGATGCAAATGCGTACTCTTAGCTAAGATTCTACAATAAAAAATCGATCTATTTGATATATGGATCTGTCAGCAATAATTTTTTTTATATATTGATTCAAAGGCAGCACCAGTATCACCTATGATGGATATTATGATGACATAGAGGTGTATAGGCACGAGATATTTGGAATATTGTAAGATTTTAGCCGTGAAGATATGACGGTAGTATCATCAAGGATGTTGTGTCCAAATATTAGCCCAAAATCAATTTATGAAAGTTATCATATTGGAAGTTATCAATAAAATTGCATATATCTGGAGGTTTTCACCAAGTCTGTGTAACTATAAATGCTTTTTATGGTACTAAATCAGCTCTCTTTTGGTCTAAAATATTCAAATAGAAAGGGCCTTTTTCTACCCATATTTACTTTTTACATCCTTTATTTCTGAAATAAGGTACACTTTTAAATCTTTTATGATGTATATACGGGTTTCATTGTCAATTGATCAAATATATTTTTTATGGTCTTTATGGTAGATTTAGTGATGACAAATCCCACGTAATCCTATAAATGTATATCAATGATAAACCATTGCTGATATTTACATTTGTGACGGTTTTTAACAAATATTTGCGCATTGGGTTTTTAAACCCATGAATTTTTTTTTCAAGCTCACCGCTAAATATTGAATGTGCTGAATACATCGACTTCTCATTACGTCACTGCGAAATAACGTCGATTGTTTACTTTTAATTCTTTATAGAATGATGACATAATAAAAGTTGATTATATGACATATGCTTGCATTAAATATCTACTTTCAGTGATATAAAAGAATAAATTAATAGAACATTCACAAACAAACAGACATTTATTTTCATAAAGCAGTCTTAGTAAAGAAATGGGTACAAAAACCTTAATCTTGTATGTTACATGTATGAATATATCTAAACCATTGTCTTTCCATTTGTTATCCTTTGGAATCCATTAAAAGCATTTCGTGTTATTTTACAGTATATATAGCTTTTTTAGTATATATAGGTGCAACATTTAAGAAGAAGATTATGGAAGATGGTCATAATCTGACGACAGCGACAATACCCCAAGCTCTTGATATTTGCTGCTTTCATTTTCGTCTGTTTTACCAGAAATCATTTGGAGATCCAATTTTCCTTTCGTAATCCTTATGTCGTCTGTCAAATTCTGATTTTCATGTATCCCTTGGGTCTTCCTTCTAAAGTTATACATAAAATATGAATATATGCTTCTTTTGCTTTAAAGTCTATGTTTACAGTGACTTATTAAGTGTAACATACATTTTGAAAAAAAAAGTTATTATTTTTGATTCGTTACAAATCTTTATATATCATTGGTATGAACAATAAGGTTTTGAAAAGTAATATACCAAAATTAATGCGTTACTGATTTCACTTCAATGAATATAGTGAATGGTAATTAATTTCACTAAAAAAAGAATAGAAATATTAAGATATACAATCCTTAGAGCTTTAAAATACATTTATATACCTTATATAAAAACGAAAACAAACTTACCTATTAATATATGTGGAGACTAGCAAGACAATGATTATTGTTATACTGAGGCATAGAGCTGCAAGAACACCGTAGAATCGTGACGAACATTGCCATTTATCTGATTTCCCTGAAACTACACATAAAAGAAAACATACACCAGTTTAAAATTCGGTTTCAAGGATTTTTTAAATAACCAATACTATACTGCGTATGTATATGTAAGCTAAAAAAAGATGTTGACCTTCTAAACATTTCACACCCTGCCATCCACCAATACAACCCTCGTTACAATGTCCAGTCACATGGTTACAGTCACCTGATGTTTTGCAGAAAATGCTGCATTCCTTTCTGCAGTCATCTCCATAAAATCCTGCTTTACATGCTTAATAAATAAATGAATAGATGACTAAATAAATAAATGAATAAATAAAACACAAGGAATGCTAATCAGCATATATAGCCAGATGCTAATATTACTTTTTTTCTTTTCTTTAAAGCTAAGAAATAGAATTTGGATTGTTAATTAACATAGGTGTGGACATCTCTCTCTCAATTAACATAATTAACGTAGGTGTGGACATCTCTCTCTCTCTCTCTCTCTCTCTCTCTCTCTCTTCAGACAGGGGATGGGATATTACCCTTGTTGCAGAGATTCCCCTGATATCCCTTTGCACATCCTCCTACACAGGATCCATTTACGTGGTGACAGGTGGAGTAGCGACAGAATCCGCATATAGCACAGTTTATACCGTACATATTTTCTCTGCAAACTTATAAAATGCAATTAGGTAGGATATATAGATTTTTAAAGAAAAATATTATGCATTGATTACTTAAATTTGCTTTAAAAGGTCAGGGTTCAATACATAAATGCTGGAGTTCATCTTGAGAATTTCTTTTGACAACATTTTAGAAAATTTGCGAAAATATTTCTATTTCTTTTTTTTTGGGGGGGGGGGGGGAGGTAGGCTTGGAATGGGGGGGGGGTGAAAAGTAAGCATTCTTTTTTATATCTGCAACTACATACCATCTTTGCACTGAAGTCCGTCCCAGCCAGGTTGACATCCGCCCACACATTCTCCAGACATTCCATTGCATTTATAGGGTATAGCACATTTTTCATTACAGTCTTCTTGACAGTTGATACCAAATTTTCCGCTAGAGCAATCTGTATAAATTTAAAAATATTTCTTTTTAAATCTAATTTGTATTAGACCGCATTCATTTCTGATTAAATCATATGTTGACAAAATTGAATTAACATGAAAAATTATTTAATGTGATACCAGTTTTGCAAAGTTCTCCTTTATGTCCAGCGTCACACCCTTCAGGGCATGACCCATTGATGTGATGACACTGTTTATATCCCAGACAGACGCCACATCTCTCCATACATGTATCTCCGTATGTTCTATTACCACATTCTATTGAAGTAAAAGTAACAATGAATATAAATGGAAAACACAGCAATGTAAATCGTTAAAAACTGCAGTGCTCAAGAAAGCATTCTATAAATATCTTCTTCGGTTATAATACAATGGAATGAGTTAATGACCCTAAGTAATTCTAACTGTGCTCTTCATTTATACAGTCAACACTTATGAACATGGTTAACCGTTATGGTATCACAGCCGATAGAACTCTTGCTCAGTGATTAGAAGGTCGTGGGTTTAAACCCCTAATGTTTACTTTTAATTTAGACTAAAAATATTCATTGAAAGACTGGTCACCCAATAATGGACCTTAATCCCGCACCCTTAACTTTTAACCCCCACCCCAACCCTAAAACAAAATTTGAAGTAAAAAGAATTCTCTTTTCGTTGGGACTAATCAAAGATTTTTTGTTTCAGCTATCATTTTTCCCTGATAAAACACCCTATCCCCTTTTCAAAATCTATTTGATGAAAACTCATAAAATTATTTAATTTTTTTTATAGCAGCTAAAGTAGATATAAAAAATTCCAAATTAAAACATCTAATACTGTTTATTTAACCCAGGTTCTCTCCTTGAATTTAGCAAGGTCTTCAGCAAATATAAACAAGTAAGATTGCATGAACTGCTTCATGAGCTCGTATCATTTATTTATTGAATCAATTCGAGCTCGGTGAATGTTGTACTCCTCAGTGGCCAAATCATCGCATTTACCTCAAAAAGATCAGTAATTATATTAAATTACACATTTGTATAAATTAATGTATTGAAATAGACTTTTATTTACAATATCAATGTTAAAACAATCAAATGTATTTTTAAAAATGTAAAGAATTGAAATTAGTTGAAAGCAACCAAAGTGCTTTCTTAAATTATTATTTCATTATTTATTAATATAATATATATACCACTATAAAGAAAGAAAGCATATTATATTTGAAATAAGAAAATGAATGATATATCTTACTTCCATGTCTCTATTGCAAACTTTATTTTCTGTTTGTTTGTTTTTCAAATCTAATCTTAGTATATATTGTTTCGTCAATCCGTTGAATATTTATTATTTTTTTTTTTAAAAGATACCTGTTTTTAGATCTTTAAATTAAGATTGATTCAAACAAAATTCCACTGTATCGGAAACTCCTTTAACTTTTCATTAATTATTGCATTCATTTTAAAGGAAACGTTGCAAAATCTACATATTAATCCCTTTTTTCAGCTACCGCAGATATTTACATAAGTAATCCTAGAAACAAAAATCATGTTAATATATTGTATTTAATGAGATTTTTTTTTCATCTGCTTACGTAATTCACATTGATGTCCCTGATACCCAGGTTTACATCCCTGACAAGCACCTGTCTCTATGTGACAAAAACGACAATTGTCAGGACAAGAGAATGAACAGGAAGGTCCATAGAAATCTGTATTGCAACCTAAAAATGTCAGAAATTATATTATGCACTGAACATACGTCAGTCTTTAATGATCTGAATAATACTGAATATTTATGGGGACGTGTAAAGTTTATTTTGTCCCAGCCATTTTTTTCAGTGTGTTTGACATTTGTCTTTAAATTCCTATTTTTTTCTGTCAAACACAGGCCACTTCTTGTATTTATAAAAATAATTTCTGTTAATTTTCTTTTTAAAAATTCCAACATTTACATTTATATCATATACTTTATGAAACTTTAATATTTTTTGTTAATTTTTGTTTAAAAAACAATTCAAATATCAGCTATTACTATGTCCAACTGTTGCTGTAAGATGCATACTAGGAGTAAAAAAAGCATAAAAGGACAGGCAAAAAAAAAAAAAAAAAATGAAACCAAGGCTTCTACAGATGATTATTGATTTGAAGAATTGTCCCCATCGTGGCTTCAATTTAGCATTAGAGTAAAACATTTAAATGAATGAGAATCGACGTTAACAGGGTATTGTCTCATAAGTTTTGTCCTGGTAAGCATTTTATCAAATGACGCAATACTAGCAATGTTTCTTTATTATCTCCGCTTAAAAGATATTCAACGTAAAAAAGTGTTCTTTAACATACCATAAACCTCAACTTCACACAATTCAGCATGGGCATATTGATAAAACTGTTCAGCATTGGATGAATTTTGAGGTCTTTTATTGAAATATATGATATATCGTCCATGTACAAGGCAGGATATGTTGACCATCGCTGGTATTGTGGCCTTGGTGTAGTTAGTGTCGTGGAAACATAAATGTCCATCTTTAATGTTCGTTGTATTAGATACATAAACATTGAATCCTAAAAATCTAGATGTGAAGCCATTTGAAGCACCTAGAATAAAAAAAACAAAACAAATTTTGTTCGAAAACAGTATTATAATTTATCATTTCGATAGCTTATACAGTTTCACTATATATTGTATACTTATACCAAAAACTTTTAATTTTTCATTAGTAACAATTTCATTAATATAAGACATATGACAAGTGGAGAGCTGTCAATGTGACAGCAAACCAGCTTTTCCTTGTGAAAACAAACTGGCTTTACTTTGTATGAACAGAACTGGCATTTTTCACATGCATGGCCAAATTTTCAATCTGAAAGAATTATTTTCTTTCGACTTGAAATACCCATTTGTCTCACTACATCAATTGTAACATGAATGTATTTTTTCTTTTAATATTTAAAGGTATTTTTTTAAATGTTATATCATATATTTATTGGAAAACTATGGGGCAAGAAAGAAAACATACATAATGAAAATACATATATAGATTTTATTGATGAGACACTGCCGCTTAAAGTTGGTAATGTTATAGAGGGAAAATAGCACCCTATGTTTGATGACCCTAAATGACCCTAGAAGAAAAATAAATCTTGTAAGTGTGAACTTCGTTTATTATTAAAAAATATTTTGCATAAAAATGACTTAGTTCAACAAATGACATTTTCCCCGTAAATGACTAAAAATCCAAATCCAAATGATATGCACATTTATGATCTGTGTACAATTGATCTGCAAAATAAAAATTTCTTATCTTGAAAACTGTAGGATGAGTTATCTGAATATGATGTACTTAATATAAAATATTTTGCTTAAAAAAATGAATTACTAGCCGTTATTATTTCGATAAATTACCAAAGATTAAACTTCAAGTAATAAGTACATCTCTGATATATGTACAATTTATCTTCAACATAAAAAAAGTTCCTTCTTGAATATCAGGATAATAACTGTAGGTTAGGAGTTACTGGGACAAATGTGGTACCTTTTATGCGTTATTTTGCCAAAAAAAAAAAAAAAAAAAAATAAAATAAAAATAAAAAAAAAGACTAAGGTCAATGGCTGGAATATTTCGTATTAGTTATCTTAATTTGAAATCCAGGCAATATGCACATCCCTGATATATTTGCAATTGATCTGTTTTGTTAAGAACTACTAATTTCAACAGCTGATATATCAAATTTTGAATCCAAGTATTGTGCACATTGCTGATATGTATACAATTGCTTTGCAAAATTTAAACAAAGTCCCTATCTTTAAGAAATGTAGGAAGAGTAAGTCGGACACTGTGTTTGTGGGCTGGGGTGGGTGGGTGTTTGGGTGGTGGTGGCGGTGGTGGTGGGGGTATACAAGCAATATATGCAAACAATGACTACGTTCAACACCTGATAGTCTCACAATAAATTATGAAAAATCAAAATATAAGCACTATGCACATTTCTGATGTGTGTTTTTTTTGCATTATTAAATGAATTCACTGATCACACGTCCGATAAAATACATTATCCCATCTGTTTTCTAGCCGTAACATTGTCAAAGGTCAACATTTTTGGTTGTATGTTTATTCATTATCTTTTTTAATTGAATGACAATTTATATGTTGACGTACAAATGTAAGAACACTGATTGTATCTAAAAAATAATTAAATGTCGTACTTATACAAAATATGAGCATGATAAACAAGAACATTAGCATGTTGCTTATTCATTCATACGTTCTTTGGGGGTAATCTGCATAAAAAAAATCAAATGAAAAATGGCCTATTTCGAACAAACCTATATAACTTGATATGCAAGTATTTGAATGATGCACTTTTCTTTTCAAAAGATTTCAAACAAAGCAACCCCCCCCCCCCAAAAAAAAAAAAAGAATAGTGGTGATAAAAGTGTCTTATGTAGAAAGTCCAAGTCTCTGGGAATGTCTGTGATGTTAAATTATACTGTACCAGAAACGGACGACGTATAGGAGACAAATACTTTCTTTTTCTAGGTTAAAGCATACCGTAAATAAATGCTGTAAAATTACACAATATAGAAATATAATTACCCCATGGTGCATTATCTGTCCTGTAATAAATCCTTATATCATGGATGCTGTGGATAGATGTCAAGTTCACCCACCAGGTGGCAGTTCTGAAATAGCACATTGACCCCCAAAGGCTGAGAGGTCATTCTTTAAGCCATCAACAGCATTACTGGAGTCGAATGTAGCAGTTCTATGATTCTCACTGAAATATGGGTGCGATTGATATGTTGGTTTATTTAAAGCCAGATTGTCTGAAAATAAAGAAGTATTTAAAAAATATATTGCCATCGTCTTAAACCTGAATTACTATCTTTGAAAACAGATTGTTTTATAAACATATCATTTTGACTTCCCTAATTAACCTCAAATAGAGATAATGGTATGATGCAATTGAATACGCATCATCTCTCTCTTTAATAAATGGATGTGTTAATATATTTATTGCAACAAAAAACATTTAAAAAAAATAGATTCTTTTATAAACACTTACATTATTTTTTTAACTTTGCATTATAAATAGAAGAAATTTTTGTAGAAAAGATATGGATTAAGTGATTGTATGTTGTTTTCCATCCCATTCGAAAAAGAAAAAAATCACTCATATAGAGACGTCACCAAATGCCGGTGAAGGGATTCCAATTCAGACCTACACTCGGCACTCAGAGGCTTACAGTGATAGCGTACCTCGGTTTACAAGATCCCATCCGAAGGTTCCGAGACTTTCACTTCTAGTACTGCGCGCTAGAAGAAGGAACAATCATTACCTATGTTTACGTCTTAGGTTTTACGAAGCGCCATGAACGAGAATTGAACCTGGTATATTCCGATCAGGAAATAAACTCCCTACAACTAGGCTACCGCGACTTTTGGAAACAAATGGATATTTACACTCTTAATATAAGAACGATGCGCACTACGGTACGAAGAGAGCCAAATCAATGCAGGAGGTAATGAGGCAATATAATGCGAGAGAACATTTTTTTTTTTCTTTGCAAAGCAATCGACAGAATTTTTTACATGTAGGAGGAATTTATGATTTTCAATGATAGTAAATTTTGATAATATGAAATGCACGTGCATAAATATCAGATAGTTACCATGCCAAGGGTATAATCAGTTTTTGATACAATAAAAATGATTTCTATATTAACAAACGTCATGTCAAGGCAAAGTCATCAATATGACTAACTGAAAAATATATTTTTATAGGGATAATGTCGACCTATCAAAACTCTAATGAATACAAAGAAGCTTAAAATATATTATTTTTTTTTCTTATTATTATTTACACACCTTTATATCATTACTGGTATTTTCAACGTAAATTGATCTAAAACTTCCCGGGTAATGACAGAGTGGAGGAAGCAATATGATGTGAGGTTCAAAAAATGTAACCTTAAAAAAAATCATGTTATCTGAATGGGAAAGTTAAATGAGTGCTATTTTAAGTCTATTTGGTTAAGCAAGGTGATTCTTCTAAATAAATGTATTATTGAACGTCATTTACCGCTTGATATTTCGACCCGGTTTGAGAGTGGAAGTTATCTACTGACTAAAACCATAAATGGGATGCTCTTGATTAAACTCGGTACAGAGAGATTATTTTCCAAATTTAATTCATCGACAATTGGGATACTTCATCGCTTTCTGAACTGATAAGGAATGTTGGTTTCTGTGATCAGCAAATCTTCTTATTCAGTGAACTAGTACAGAGATTTTATGCTAAAAAAGCTATTCTGCTTAGTCTCTTTTACTGTCGGTCCTGTAATAGATTAAAATATCAGCAGGTCCATAAGAACTGTTGTGGTGAAAGGGGGGGGGGGGGGGGGCGTGTACCCTAATGATGTTGCTAGTATATACTTTACTATAAATTATCAAATAGTTTATAGCTGTGCCCCCTTAACAATAATGTTGCCACTATATTAATTGTACAATATTGATTTAATTTAATTTAATTTAATTTGCATAGCTCACATGATATTCCTGTTAAAAAAAATGTTGTTATACAATAAAGTTTACTTGTAGAATTCAATAATAAATAATCTTTTTGTAAGACTAATGGAGGAACTCAGGTCGACAGAGAATACTTATTTCTCTTTGATATTTCTGATGTTGTTTTTGTTTCCATGTTTTAGCCCTGTTCAGACCTCCACGTGATCACAGGATGATTGAGATCTTCCTTTTTATTAACTTGACCTCTTCACTGTCAGCATAAATTTAAAAGATATGGCTGCTTGTAAGCTGGCCACTTCATTTGTGAACTCAGTAATCAGTGATTGAAACTCACTTTAATTTAAACTCACTTTAAAATCACTTTAATTTCTGGAAGTGTCAGTCCAATTGAGTAACGAATGTTAAATTTTTAAAATATGTTAACATCTACAAATGATAAAATAACACAATGATAAACATTCAAATGATCAATATTTTCACATTATCAGGAACTTACCGTAGCAACATATAAAATCAATTGTAAATACTAGGGCAGCGATTGTTACACCAGTGAACGACATCTCGAAAACAAATTTCAATTACGCATTACAGGGAAGTTAAATATACCATCGACAGAAGCGTCCTTATTATTGACCGAGTAAAATATCGAACGGCTAAACATTTTTTTTTTAAATTTAGCATACCTATCTTTTTGGATACTTTGAATATTCTTTTACTATAGTAGTAAGATGCACTCATGCAAAACTGTGTCTGTGTTGTATTGGGGATTTTGAATAATAATGACCTTGTTTTGCAAATACAATTTCGTTTGGTCGTGTTTTCAATGACATATATAGACAATTTAGGACAATGAGGAAGTCTTATTATAATCGTTTATAAGACACACACACACACACACACATACGTGTATGACGTGCCGACTGAACACCTTAACTTCCCACATGCAAATGGACACTTTTTGTAAAAGAGAGTTAGAAAGAAGAAATGTTAATTTTCATACTAAAAATAACAACTAAACATCGTATCAGACCTAATATGTATCAAAAAGGGTCTATTTCATTCCTTGATTTTTCACTTACCAAGTGAACACTAAACTGATACACAACCAATTGAACACTTTCATTTACACACTATCATCTGAACACTTCCAAAGCACACAGTCAACTGAGCACGTCTGAAACACACTGTCATCTAAACACGTATAATACACACAGCCAACTAAGCACATTTAGCACACACACACTATCAACTGAACACTTCTAAAGCACACAGTCAACTGAACACGTCTGAAACACACTGTCATCTAAACACGTATAATACACACAGCCAACTACAAATGCTCACAGTTAATTAAGTACGTTCAACACACAGCCAACTAATCACTTCTTAAAGACATGGTTAACTGTGCACCTCCAACACACAGTCAACTAGCCACATCTGACACACACAATCAAATAACCACATCAGATACACGCAGTCAACTAATTAAAACATAATTAAAAGCATACGATGAACAATACCATCTCCAGATAAAACAATTTAACAAGATAGAAATATTAAGTTGATCTGCCTCGTTAACATAGTCAGGTATAAGTATACGGCGTATTCGTTATGGACAAGATTTAACACATCATGATCACCGGTCAACCGAATCGCACAAAAAAAGTGCATGCCCACTTATGTGTTTTGGTTTCTCATGGTGAGAACACTTACAGTGGAAAACGTTTAATTTTATCAATTGAAGCACAATAATATCAATAGAAATGAATCTTTTTTGAGAATTTACTTTGGAAATGTCCATAAATTTATTTTATTATTAATTTCAGCACAGCCAAGAATTGTAAATAAAAATTTGAAATATTTTGAATATATAGATATATTAGACACGTTTTACTTTCCCATTTTTCCGTTTGCCCATCTTTCAATCACCGTGCGTTCAACGTCTGCTCACCATGAGCTAATCATGCGCTCTCGCGTTCACCGTTCATAAAGCATTGTTTTGAACATATTTTATTGAGTATATCAAAAGGATTGGAAATAAGTTCTTATAACTTACTAGTTCCTCTCCACATATATTACAATACAGTATGCCATGTAAATTAAGAAATATAAAACAATTGATATAAGTGTAAAAGCAATCAAATAACATATCAACTAGAGAATCTACATGGTTCGTCGATAAAATTTATGAACAGTAGCAAAAATACTGTTATTTATCTGTAAAGGCAAATTAACATCACCACATAATAAAAGATTTAAATCAATAATGACCAATCCAAGCATGAACAAGCGATTGAAAAGATTACTTCTTGCATTAGAATAATTTTTGCATGCCAAAAAGAAATGTTACACATCTTCATGCTTTCCACATGAACATGAAGGACTATTAATAATTTCGTTTATATGGATCATCGTTTAGTATACAGTACTGTCATAGCTTAGTATGAAAGGTATTGGTATCTCGCTTACCGAAAGAAAAGTACATTCGTTTGGTGGATTTTTAATTTTTTTGTTATCAAGTTTTTGTTCGAAATGTATTGATTGAGATGGCTTTTCTGACCTCAATTTTAAATTAATCCCATTGTTTTGCAGTATCAGATACGACGGAATTTTTAAATAATTCTCATCTACATCCTGTAACTATATAATTTTAAATGTTTGTCACGGGTATTGTATATGGATACATGAACACGCTTATTGGGAACACTGTTGTGCAAATATTCAGGTACTCATCCCTTGTGAATTTGAACATACATGTAGTAGTCATTTTTGCAATATATCGAATTTTAAAGTTTCCCAACCATTTTCAGAATAAAGTGCTTCTCTATATAGACACAAAAATAGTCCTGCTACTACTCTAGGGGTGGTAAGTTGTACTTTATCAAGCTTTTCAGAATCTTGTTTAGAGCAGACATCCCAAACAACTGAAGCATATACAAGCATAGGTCTGATAAATTTAAAATACAACTTTGATAATAAGTTTTTCCAACCCATTTTGAACTTCAATTTTTTTCAAAGGCCAAGTTTTTTTTATTAGCACTGCATACAACACCAACAAAAATAAAATCAGACCTAATATGTATTAAAAAAAAAGGTTATTTCATTCCTTGACTTTCCAAATACCTAGTGTACAGTTTACTGATACACCAACAAAATAAAACTTTCATTTACAAACTATCACCTGAATACTTCTAAAGCACACAATCAACTGAGTACGCCTGACACATACTGTCTATAATACACACAGTCAACTAAGCACATATAGCACACACACTATCAACTAAACACTACTGATACACACGATCAACTGAGCACGTCTGACACACACTGTCATCTAAACACGTATAATACACACAGTCAACTAAGCACATTTAGCACACATACAGTCAACTCATCACTGCTGATACACACGATCAATTGAGCAAGTCTGGCACACTCTGTCATCTAAACACGTATAATAGATATATTAGGAAAAGTTCTACTTTCCCAGTTTCCGTTAGACGTTGCGCACGGTGTTGGTACACATTGACGTTACGTCAAAATAACGTTACTAAAGTCATAACGTTGTTACAACGTTTTAAACGTTAATTTAAAATTTTAGTTGTTTAATGTGAATTCTATTTATTAATTTTTTTTAAATCTAAATAAAATAACAGAGCACAAACTTTTCAATTTTTGAATCTTCGTTGAAAATATTAAGATGTACACTAAAACTCTTATAATCTTATAAATATTTAATAAATTGTCAGATTTTTATTATGAAATAGTCACGGGCATACATATCCCCATTCATATTCTTGATTCCTCTTTCTATTTCTTTTTTCTCACTTTGTACGCTCTTGCTTGCAAAGAGAAAACACATCAAATAGCTTTCTCTTTCAACCGTTTCTCCTTCATTTTTTTCCCATTAGATCATTTCAAGTTTTCTATTTCTATCAAGCCCCGCATGCGCCTTGGTTTCTGACAACCAAGATCAGAGAAAAGCACAGAAAATCGGTTAATGCGCGGTTCCAGGAAATTTTGCGAGGGGGGGGGGGGTCCAACCAATTAAAAAAATATGACACTCGAAGTTTTTGACAAGCAAAAAAAATATAACTGAAAATTCCAGGGGGGAGGGGGGTCCGGAACCCCCTTCCCGACCTCCCCCGCCTGCCTTTTTTATTGAAACCTTTTGAATTCTGTCATTTTCTTTCTATATTTTTCTAATATGTTAAATCAGGTAATGTACCTAGCATTTACAACCTTGATTTTGCGAAGGAATATATTTTTCTACGTTAGAGAAAATATGTCTTTCTACGAGAAAAATGGAATTATGAAATCAAAACATTTGAATGATGTAATTTTTATGACAACCGCTGTACAAAGTAGGATTTCCCCCATAACCAGCCCTCCACCCCACCCCGGAATCTATACTCAGGAATCTTACACTAGAGCTAATTTTCCTCTCTTTCTCTCCCAGAGTAGGTTTTCCCCCGTTTTATCAATGCTTAAATCATATCGACATTGCTAAAGTTTATATGAAAGTCAACTGGATTTTTAATATAAATATGAGTGTTTTCGCTCAAAAAATTTTCAAAGACTTATATGGCCGATATTGGTTTCAGTCTTTAGAGAAAGCTTATCGATATCCGTTCCGGTCCCTGACTTTAGGCCACATGCGTGTAGTTTCTTGTTTCTCATGTATCGTTTTAGTTCTAGTCAACTGTCTTCATATGACCCTACATCGGTATTTACAGAAACATCCTTTATACGAGGGTCCTTACTTGATGCCTGGGTAATGGCAACGGGACATAAAACCTTAACTGACCTTACCACATTCTTTTCTAATCTGTAAACCTCCCCCCCCCCCCCCCTGCATATTTGACAATTTTCCCTGAGGAATGAACTGCATCTACTCTGCATAGCGCAGAATCTCTCCCAATGGCACAACAGTACTATTACCCAGAGATGTTCTTGAAAGACAAACACAGCAATATTTGCTCGGCATGATTTTTTTTTTCGTGACACCTGCAGTATAGTGTGACACAAAGTGAATGATTCGTGTCCTCGAACAAAGTGTGCTTACAGGTATAGTTCCGGTTGATTGCGTTTAGTTAAAGAGAATTTATGATCTGCAATTCCATAAATGTCTTTTATATCAACAGCAAACATATACATTTAAGGAAGAAAGTAGAAGTAAAATGAAAAAGCCTGTATGAAAAATTAAATTCGTGTTTATTCAGGTGAAAAATTTGAAAAAATAAAAGTATGCCAACAGGTGGATTCGAACCAGGACGCTAAAATTGTCCATGGTGAGAGTCTAGGGTCTGTGTCTCTGAGCTATACTAACTATGAGATCATACGTTTGACATAAATATAATCCAGTATGATAGAAATAGGTTTTCGCACTTTTTGTAGGTTTTTTTTTACGAATTTCGACCCTAGGGCAGGGGTGTCCCTAAAAAAACTTGTTTTAAATCATTCTTCAGATCAAAATGTATCAAAATTTCATAATTTAAATTAGGGGTAGGCCTGCCCTGAAGGACTTCTATTCCAAAATTTACGCAAAAATTAGTGCTTTAACGGATAAAATACTGTCTTGACCAACTTTGTAGGTTAATTTCAAAGTTGCAAATAATAAAAATTAGGTTCAAAATGCAAATTTGAAAAATTTAGACAAATATACGACAGAAAACAACTAAAGAACATTGATTTTTAAATGTGACTTTTTCAGGAAATTGTTCTCTCCTATAGGTCAAATCTTTTGTTATAACGAAAACATCCTTTAGCATGAAATTTTAGTAGTTAAAAAATACAATACAAGAAGCACTGCTCTTGCAAGCCGTAGGATAGGTATGACCCCTCGACCACAGAGGTGTAATACTGGATAGCTATTTTAAACCCCAGAAACTTGGCGAGACACTTAATCAATATTATGCACATGTAGTTTTATGAAATATAACTGGAGAAAAAAAAATCCATTAAGAATAAAATTCCTCGTTTTTTTTTTAATTAAATGTTGACACAACTAGACTTTTTTTAATTACAATTTTTGTGAAGTTTCATTAAGATTGTCTACTGCGAGAGCACCTGTGAAAAAATTACAGAAAGTACATTTGTAAACATATGTCGCCCCCTCCCCCTCATATATAAGTACTGACATGATATTTTATAGCAGAAGGGGTAAATTGGCTCTCGAGGGAATCGCACTTTATAACTGTTACACAATGTAGGGATTTCCCCGGAAAATTGAATGTGGTGTGGGATTTCTGATGAAAGGGAAATTATACTCAAGAGCCAGTTTTCCGAAAAAGACTTTAGAGGGGAAAGACCGGTATAAAGTTCTTGTTTTAATTTTGGGCTTTTGTACTGATATGTTTTTTGAATCTGTAGATAGGTTCTAGAATTATAGGAGGTAGCTAAACGGAAAAAAAAAAATTAAATGGCCTTATACTAAATTAAACGTTTCTTGTTTTTTTTTTCTTCAGCCCAAGTAGTTAAGCTCTCTTTATAAATCGGGGGGGGGGGGGGGGGAGGGGGTACTGACATGCAAAAAAGAAGGGATGGGGATGTTTCGATATTAAAAACCCTACTAAATTGAAAAAAAAAACTAGCCAGAAAAAATAAAATTCAGAAACCCTTTTACTTTTTCGTGGAGGGGGGGGGGGGGAGGGGCTCTCATTCTCATTTAGCAAAGAGAGAGAGAGAGAACAATAACGTGATATGTTTAGATATTGCTGCAGCAAAATAAAAGGGGGTATCGGCCTTTGAATGAAAATTTTCAGAATATTTAAAACAAAAGATTGTTCTAAAATAATTGGAGAAGGACTTTTTACCCTACTTGGTACTCCGGACCTGCAGAAAATTGGGGGGGGGGGGGGGAAGAGCACGGCGATACAATTTGACGCTCCCGACGTCATTCGTATATATGTAGTGTGTAAAATGACGTTTTTCGTACCTGTGACAAAATGGCTACATCTTTATTAATGCTTGCGTTTATTTCATGTAGATGACAACCGTAAAAATTATGTTATTATCTAATAGAGTATGAAATGTTCTTTCAAGATACAGTAATGATTGGTATATATATGACATTAATTTATGTATTTTTGATATGTAACCGAGACATATTAAGTAATAGTACAGCGACTCGTACGTGTATAACAAAATGGCTACACTTAACAAAGCCTTACTAATATTAACGTATCAGCAGTTATATAACATGTATCAACATAACTAATTTTAGAAACATATGTACTTAAAGATTATTCATCAAAATTTATCTTTGTTTGGCATTTATGTCTCGTACACATCGCCATGCGGGCAAATGTCAACTTTAGGAAACGATTTTTTTCCTGTTGGACATATTACTTACGCACTGTAGATACAGCCCAAACTCGTGAAACTGAGAAAATGATGCTAAAAATTCAACAGTATCACAAAGAATGCATACATATTATTGTATTTCCTAAATTTTATTTAATTTAGAGGATTGGAAGTGGATCTTTTTGTATCTTGTAGTTGCGCGAACAATAATGTATGTAACGTTGGACACGGGAATTTCGCCGTAATAACCAATAATGAATAAAGCCATATCATAGCTAAGATATTTTTATATTATTAAAAAGAGAATTTTTAGAATAATTTATTACCTTGGATAAAATAATTAATTTCATTTTTAATTTCTAGTAACTTTATCATCTTGAAAACGCCAGTTTCTTTACGAATCTAAAGAGTCAGATTTTATAGTACCAACACCGTGCGCAACGTCTAAACCAACCGTTAACAGTGTGTTCAACGTCCGCTCATTATCAGATCATCATGCGTTCAATGTTCACAGTTTTGCATTCAGCGATCACCAACCACTCGCGTTCACTGTTCACAAAGCATTGTTTTGAACAATGAGTACATCAAAAGGATTGGAAACAAGTTCTTATAACTTCTTATAACTTACTAGTTCCTCTTCATATATTACAATACAGTATGTCATGCAAATTAAAGACGACGGACCTAATTCGAAATTTTGCGCCACTGTGCAGAAAACGGCGCATTTGCCTTGAATCAAATTGACTTAATCATGTATTGCAAAAGATAAAAAATATACATTTTTAATTCTTTTGAAGATATTCAAACGTTTCCTCTCATTTAAAAATATCGTAAATAGTTCGATTAATATTCATTTGTTAATTTTATAAATAAATGATTTATTTGGCCAAGGTCTTTTCATCGAAAATTTCCCCAAAATTGTGCCCTACACCTGAGTTTTATATGCCCCCTGAAATCAAAGCCGATGAACCATTTATTTTTTGGCATAATTTGCTGGTAAGTTGTCTGTTAACATTCTCCTTTAATATGAATAAAAATTCTATTGCAGAATTTTTTCCAATGATCACTCTAATACCCTACACTGGCAATTTCCCATTACTTCCTATAGTTATTACCGATTTCCATCGCCATCTTTTGAAACGCTCCCTATCAAAAATCTACATCGATGACCATATGATTCTTTTTATTGATTTTAACTCACCAAAAGTCACTTTACCTCATATTAAAATTTGAATAAAAATCTATTGCAGAAATGAATTAGGTCTGTCGTCGTTAAGAAAAAATAATACAATTGATATAAGTGAAAAGCGATTACCGTATATACTCGCCTATAAGTCTGTTTCTTGGGAGTTAAACTTTGGTTCAAACCTCTATGTCCGACTTATAGGCGAGTTATAAAAAGAGTGGTATTTTAGGGCCAAGCCCTCTCATATCAGCTTAAAAAATACAACCGACTTATAGGCGGACCGACTTGTATGCGAGTATATACGGTATTTAAATAATATAACAACTAAGAGTATATATATCTACATGTTTCGTCAATTAATTTATGAACAGCAGCAAATATACTGTTATTTATCTGTAAAGGCAAATTAACATCACCACATAATATTAGATTTATATCATTAGTGACCACTTCAAGCATGAACAAGGGATTAAAAAGATTACTTCTCGCATTAGAATAATTTTTGCATGCAAAGAAATGGTACACATCACAAGATAATGATACAGGTCTATAATTGGAAACCACAAAAGCGCCATCCTTTTTAAAAAGAGGAATAAAATTCATGAGCTAATTTCCAAAAAGGTGGAAAAACCTTTTCTAACGAAGACTTTCTAAATACCATGTAGTAAGTGGATTAACAACAGTAAAAAGTGCAATCAGGACCAATAGCTCTGTTCACGGAAAGTATTGATATATTATCTAATACTTCTTGTTCATCTATGATAATATTGCATAATGCATCATTACACACATACATATTTGGCAGTGTTTCATTAGAATCATCATTAGAGGAAATATATGAAAAATATGAATTTAATGCTTCAGTCTTGTCAAAGTCTGAATAAGCTACCTGTCCTAAACTTCGATCAGTAAATATTTGTACTGCATGGTGGTATTTCGTTAGATAATTTCATATTAAATGAATCTTTCATCAACTTCCAATATAACTTATTGTTATATTACTTGAATCTTCCAAGTAGGTTTCTATATTGTTGTAATAATTTGATATCGCATTCTTTTTCATATTGTTAACTAAATTTCGGACCTTTCTATTTGCGGACCAATCGGAACCCTTTTTAGTTTTTTAGCGCTTTGTTACGAAGACGGTTTTTAATTCTTATTATTTCACGTGGCGCTGAATCAAACCATGGCTTGTCACGAGGACGAACGGTTATAGTTTGTTCATGTATATATTAATGAACACAGGAAAGGAATTCCGATGTAAAATTTTCAGCTGCAAGGTCTTTAAATTTCTTGTATTTGAATTTTGTAAACTAAAAATTAATGTAATAAAATCTAGATAGTTATGAATGTCAAAAATAGCCAATTTTGCTTCGTGATACTAGTGTCAAGTGATTTCGATTGACAAACCAAGCACGTGGACTTAGTGTGAACTTTAAACAGGAAAAAAAAAATACAAATAGGTTGTGACGGTCAAACAGTTATTAAAAAATGAGTGGGACTTATATTTTAAATAATTAAAACTTAATAACATTTGTTTGATACACATAAATGCATTGGAAAGGGGGGGGGGGCAGAATCTCTCTCACACATACATGTATAAACTACAACGTGCCTCTTAATGAATTCTTGGGATATTTGACATTTCAGTTTCATTTATGATAACGTTAAAAAAAAATACGGAATATAAACCTCAGTGATCACACGAAAATCCATAGCCATATAATTTGTCTGTTTTTATAAAACTATGACAGCATATTACTTGAATATCAATTTCTTAAAATTTGAATCTATAATAAAATAATATAGATGCCTATTTGTATAATCTTCTTCGAATATAAATCACGGGGAGGGGGTATCCAAAGGTATATATCTGCTTAAAAATAATCGTGGATAATAGAAAATTATGTATAATTTCTGTGACACATCCACAGACTTGTGAAAAAATATTTCTGATTGAGACTCTTTTTCATCATTTCACACCGGATCGCCTTTGAACAGAAATGTGCTTGTAATTCATCTAGTAAATCGGCCATCTACTGTTCTGAAAGCGATGTAATGATTTTATGGACCAAAAAGAATAACTATGTCTATTTTATAGACTAATTTAGTAACTGACAGAGTTCGATATTTGTGACAATGTTTCACGGCGATAATTTTTCTGTGACTAAATAGCCTAATTTATTGATTATATCTGTGTAGAAATATTGTGAAACATAAATATACTACAATATAATAATAATATAATGTAAAATGTATAATGTAATAATATTCTACAATACAGTTCGGATTATAAATACCTTGGCGTACTATTCCATGAAAAACTTGGTTTCCAAAATAATGCCGATACTTTGTCAAAAAGCAGGTGGACGTGCTTTCGGGGGGTTGATTTCCAAAATTCGTTCATATAAAGATACAGGGATTTCAACATTCGAAAAACTTTTTTGAATTCTGTAGCACCAGTTTTAGACCGTTGTAGTGAACTATGGGGCTTTCGAAACTGTCACTGCATTGAGATGGTACAGATCGACAATGGAGGACAACGTATAACAAAACATGTTTTCTTTTGGGAATTAAATCAATGAAATAAATATAGATGGACGTCGCAAATTAAATTTCTGTTTGAATCAGTGAATTCTGAACATGTTTAATTATAATAGGTTATTACTGTTTGACATTGTTGAATTTGAACGAAAATTGCTTTTAAATTATGAGAGTGAATGGCTAGTAAAGATAAAACAACTACCTAAATTACGTTTGTATAAAGATTTCAAAAGACACTTTAATACTGAAAACTACCTTGAAATGAATGTTCCAAAATTTCAAAGATCTATTCTTGCTCAATTTAGATGTGGAATTTTACCAATTAGAGTTGAAACTGGAAGATATAAAAGAGAATCATTTGAAGATAGATTATGTAATTTTTGCTCTAATGATGAAGTAGAAGACGAGTGTCACATTTTATTACATTGTACTAAATATTCGAATTTCAGAACAGATTTATTTATTAGCATTAAATACAACCCCACTTTGTCTCTGTCAGATCTAGAAAGTGTAATTTTCCTTTTAACAAAATTTCCTAGGCAGACCTCAAAATATTTTTATCCATTATACTTTGTTGTACAAGAAACGCTATGCGTAATTATATTTGTGTATATATATACTTCATTTATTTTGTTAAAAGTGACATGTAGGTCAGATGGGCCGCGGGTGTTTGAATATTTAATTGTATTAAATGTTTCTAATTGTACTGTATAATGCATGTCACTATAATAAATGGTTTACTTACTTACTTATACATATGTAATGTACTTTTTTTGTTTAGTACCTAACAAAAAAATACAATGGAATTCTTACATGGCAAGGAAAACGTCCGAGAAATTCCGAATAAATCGTTCATCTTTCGTTCACTTTGACCTCGGAAATGGAAAACTCGTAAGTCTTTGGATTTATCCTACATTTATAACCCCAACCGGAAGTCTTTATATCCCATTCAAAGTCTTATTTTGTAACGAGGTGATTTTTGTGGAAGAGATGAGTGGTTTACAATAAAGAGGCTCGACCAGAGACGTCCGAAACGATTAATTTGACAAGAAAAAAGTCTTTCAAATCGAACGATGTCATTTTAAAGTAGGTTAATGATTGATATATAAACAAAATACGAGCTTGAAGTGGGGGTGCCTGAAATTGAGTTAGGTACCTTGCGGTAAAAATAGGTAGGGGTGCCTACGAAACAAGTGCTTGTGTCTGGTACTGAAACCAAAAAAAAAAAAAAAAAAAAAAAAAAAGAGAGATGAGAAATATTATGACTGTGAAATTTTGTAATATTTACTGTGGCTAAAACTTTATTGTCGACAAAGAATTAATCAAGTAACATCGTTCGTGTAGCGTGCATAGTCTTGTATGTATTCCAATTTTAACTTTGTTTATTAAGGAATTTTAAAGTAGAATAGCCAAGGTAGAGTCCCCAAGACGAATATAATATATACTCTTTGTGATGATATTTCGATAAAAAGATTAACTAGAGGTACCGTGGGCACTGAGCTCACAAATGATACCCCCCCCCCTCCCTCGCGACAAAACCTTGCATATATGATTGCACAAAGTCCTTTTTTAGTTGAGGGAAACCCCATATATCTGTCAATCAGAACATGAAATAGGAGGTGCACAATGGTATACAGTGTATACGTAATAAAAAGATTCTGTGAAAGTCTCATTAAATTTTATTCAGTGGTATAGGAGGAATTGCAGAAAAGAGATGGGAGCCCCCAAGTGATACTGACATACACCCGCTGCCTTTCAAGCGGGGGGGGGGGGTTATCTAAATATTATAGCTGTACATTTTTAAGGATCATCCGAAAACATGAAATCTTTGTATTTTTATTGAAATATACGTATATAGTTTTTATCTGCAGAGTTTTACTGGGTTTTTTTTCATGCAAATAGCGAGCTCACAATGGAACCTGTCTGCAAACCTGTCTGATAACCCTAATATGATTCTAATCAAGTGAGGTATAACGTATATAATGAAAACACTAAATGTTCCTTGACTTATGGAGAGAACGATTATAGGCATTATGCCTGCTGTTCAATCCATTTCATTTGTAATGAATAAATATATCTTAAACTAAACTAATACTAAATGTGAGTGTCCGAAAAAAGGTAGGTATACAGCAGTACATGATCTGTTAGAGCTCTTGATACATAAGGCCTCAACGGAGCTTACGCAAGTTGGTACAAATGTATATGAACTGGTTTGAGTTTGGTATGGATTTTCCTGTTTTGTTTGTTTGTATGTTGTTTAACGTCCCTCTCGAGAATTTTTCACTCATATGGAGACGCCACCACTTGCATGTGAAGAGCTGCAAATTTTGTCCTATACTTGGCACTTACAGCCATTGAGCAGTGAGGGATCTTTTTCGTGCCAGCACCTACTGCGACATGGGACCTCGGTTTATACGGTCTCATCCTAAGGACCGGTCTCCACGTCCCACAGTGGGATTCGAACCCGCGACGTAAGGATCAACTCCTTACTTCACAACTCTAGAGCAGACGCTCTAACCACTGCGCCACGCGGGCGACTGGATTTTCCTGAGGTGTAGAATAGTCTGAATTAAAAATAATATCATTAATAGCAAATTTCGATTTTATTTCCGATTTATTTATTTTTGCGAACAATAATTCCATCATGTACATTGTTGAGATCAACCAGAACTGTTGAACAGATCATGCTGATGTGCGCAACAAATAAGTTACAGAGAGCAAAAGGTAATGAAATTTGATTTTCGATTGCAAGAATTAAATTAATGTCGCAATAATTAAATTGATATCTTGCAATAATGCTGATCATATTTTCATGTAAATTGGGTTAATTTGTTGAATTTGATTCGTCGAGTCACATTTGTTAAAAAGCACTATAACCATCTGAATGATGACCCCCCCCCCCCCCAAGTATGGTATAGAACTTAGCAACAGTCACCATAAGTTATGCACGTAGCATCGTTTTTGAAAATGGGAGACAGCCGGGGGAAAAAATGACAGCTTCTTTGACCAAAAAAGAAAACTTATCCAAACTCGAATATCATCTTTCGTGATGATGGTGATGGGGTGGGAGGAATAGGGGGTAGTTTCCAAGATTTTAAATAACATTCGCATCGGAGGATTTACAACGAAGAGTGGGGAGGGGGACCACTAAGTCGATGAACTTTTTCATACTATATTATCAGTTTAAAAAAGGGGCAGACCCCTCCCCACCCCACCATGCATGCTACGTACCTGTTATTTGACAACGGGTGATTTAAAAAAAAAATAATGATGCGTGGAATTACTACGCGTAAGGTTCACCGTCGTTACCCGTTCATCGTTAGATGTATTTGTATAAAATATTTACTATAATTAAATGTTATAAATATTGCATGTAGTTGAAGGGTAACATTGAAAATTTTCACCCCAAGTTCAACCTCAGCTGCGCCACGGTTGGCAATGGTTTTCTTGCGGTGAAAATTTTCGATGTTTCCCTCAACTACATGCAATATTTATGCAATATTGCGGCAGTGTGTGATGTAAAGACGGTTAACACGGTTTCTAGGGTTAACACATTAACTCGATTAGTAGAGGACTGGACGAACAAGATGTCCCGGGTTTAATCCCAAGCACAAACGGATTTCTGTTACATTTGATGCCCAGCGTTGTGACTGTGTACTCTTTATTGGGTGAATGTGATTGCTCCCGGCTCCGGAACTACCCTACATGTTTTAGCACTCCTTTAGAAATGAGGACATATCTATCTCTGGAGGGGTACAGTTTTGTATTGTGCGATACACTGATTCCTAAAAGCTTGCGCTAGTGGCTCCATTCCTTGGTTCGATTGATAGAGTATTGGACTGGCATGTTAAGATTAATTCTGGGTTCAATCCCAAGTGGAGGCACAAATTGTTTCTTTTTTTTTCTTTCTTTTCTTTTCTTTTTTTTTTTTTTTTATCTTCAATGAGCTCCATATTTCATCCCTGCAAACGTGCTTGGAACTTTCTATATTTCGGTGTTCAGTAAATTATAATACACGAGGAATTATCAGTACATGTCACTCTGGCAAGACTACAACGAGACTACCAATTAGATAAGTTGAATAAGCCGAATAGATAAATTATTCACGGAAGTTAACGTGTAGCTAGAGAGTAGTATTTTAATGACTAGCAATTGATGACTTGTGAACAGAAGATTATTTTGTTTCAGTTTTCACCATTTTTCAAAACCACCTGAATATCTTTTTGGACTTCTTCAATCAGTTATTTACATGTATGTCCCTGATCAGTAATTGTGTTTTCACTTTCAATTACAATGTATCTATCATAATGGTTGTTTAAAAAAAACTTTTTAGAAATACATGTACTTACATACGTAGTTTCAAGACAATAAGCATTATAAATTACAAGAAAAAGATCATATAGCGATATTCTGTTTACTGTAGAGTTTCTTGTGGAAACTGGTTATAACCTACATGTATAACATTTGAATTGGCCAAGAGAGACCTGTAGCGGCACATGTTGTTGCCTCTGCATATATTGTAGCTGGCGACATTATATGAAGAATTGAGTTGTGGCACATATTGTCGCCCATCGGTACAAATAGAATATAATAAAGAACTACGCTCTTTGTTTAAGAAATAAATCTTTGAAAAAAAATTAAATTTCGGTATCATCATTCCGGATGATTAACATCAGTGTCAGTGTCTTTTGCAGAGTCCGGAACGCATTAATTGTTTCATAAGGCCATCTTTAAAAAAAAAAATATGTTTATTTGCCCTCTTCCGGCCGACAGGCTAAACATGGCCCGACTTAAAACTTTTTTCAACCTCCAGGAAATATTTTTTTTCCTTTTTTTAATTTCTGAATTGTCTCATCCCTTCAACGTGTATGTTGAAATTTTCTGGGGGAACATTTTTCCCACCTACCTACCGACACAGTTTTTTTTTTACTCTGAGTTAAAAAAGGGAAAACAACAATTATTTTAAACCTGACCTAATCCTTTTTTATTCCAGTCAAGTTACTATATTCTTCATCATTTAGGGATTCATTGTCGAGATCCACTGGTGTACTTTCTGATTTTAACAAAATATTTCTCCAGTGAGATAAATAATTCTCACTTCAAGACATTTTAACGCCCTATTTTTATCAGTCCGATGGAAATTTTCAATAATATCTATATCTCTAATCAGACATTCATCGGACATGTGAGAGGAGCACGTACGTGCATTGTCGTGCAATATCACACTATGCTTCAAAAATACATGTACCTGTGTGCAGGCTTCCTTAGAAACAGGGTTTTTTTTTATCTTTATGTGAAATGATCTACAAAAAGCACAATGTGAGATTTTGTACCGATATAAAAAGTTTTAGCATTTGAATTGTCATCATCATCAGAAGTTTGAAGCTTCATTTATACATATTCCAATTAGGGTGCATTTTGTGCAAATTTACTTATCCACAGTGACCTTTCCTCCGATAAAGCCCTAGCTCCGCACTTCGTTATCTTTCCCTTAAGGTTTCTTCGATTGGAAGCATTTGTTCGCTTTTCACGTATAACAGTTTATCTTTCTAGACATGATGAAATGGTGTTTTTCCAATATGGTTTATAAAATAATGACAGATTTAACCGACAAAATTAACAATTTTTTTATCTTCCAACATTTAATGAACGGCGCGCTGATTTATTTTCAGGAACAGTATATACCCACAGTACTTTAAAATTTAATTATAAGAAAAGGAAAGGTAATGGCAACAATATATATACAAAACGATTTCTTTTAAAATTCTGTATTTATGAAATACAAACAGAAAGTGCAAATCTATATGCTATAGGCCCCCATTATACATCGATAGATATTTACCGAAAGAAAAATCAAACAGAAATCGGAAAAAATAACGCTTAATAACATTTAAATCAAAATACTTAACGCAATATACATGCAGATATATCAAGTATATACGTTATCAATATATCTTAATTATTAAAAAAGTTTTCTCCCCGAGATTTAACCCGATATAAAAAAATATATATTGTACCCCTACTGATTCTGACCAAAAAGAGTAAATTGACCCATTTTCCTGATTCTCTGAAAATATGTTTTGTATTGATATATACATGTAATAAAACAGTTAAAGTCTATCATACAGGGTGTTTCATAATATGTTACATTTTGAATAATGTAAATTTTGACAAACACAAGGAAGAGATTCAGACAAATATTTTCATTTTGATGCATGTACCCATTAGATTCATTTTGTCCAATTACCAATTAAATTATTAAACTGTAGCCGAAAACTCGAAACTTTAATGAAAAGTAGCGAAATTTCTAAATTGTGTCATTTTTGTTACGTTGAATTCCACAAGTCAAAACTCACTTAACACATAATCAAAGTGATTTCAACTGCCAAAGAAAGTCTTTTTTTTTAAGGTGTCACACATTTTTGCCTAGACATTTCTCATCTGAAGTTTTAAATTCCTTTCGAGCGCATTCAGTGTCTGTGGTTTATGATTTTAGACCCTGTTCTGGAATTTCCAAAGGAAAAAGCACACAGATTGAGATCTGCTGAATGCAGGGGTGTTGCATTTATGGGAATTTGTAAGTTGATTGCATAATTTCTTCATATTTCAAAGTTCAATGTACTCTGTAAATGCTGATATTGCCAGCATTAATTTCTTAAGACATCTTCCTGACACTTCTTTTAGGAGTTTGCTAAACTTTAAAGAGCCCCCATTTCACCAATAAAATCTGTTCGTTAATTCCTATTTATAAAATTGTTTTCGGGGGGTGTTATCATTTCATTTATCGCATGTTGCAAGTCCCTGTTCTTTAACCTTGTTACTAGTCTTCTGACTAGCATTCAAGAGAGCTCCCATTCTTTTGGAATATTTCCCTTGCGATTTATATTTTGGAAAAAAACTTAACTATTCGGCAAAATGTTTTTAAGCTTTGTCCATTTCCAAAAAAATATTCACATTATGACATTGGCGTTGATGTCACAATTAAACATTCAAATACCATGATTTCTATGACTTTTTCACATGGAATAAAAATGCAGGATTCGATGTTTAAAATGATATATGGTTTGTGTTATAAATATGATAGGTAAGAAAAATATTTAGATTTAAAAATGTAACATATATTTTGAAACACCCTGTAGAAGGAGTCAGCAAGATTCTAATTCCCCTCGAGCAAGCCTATATTTCCCTCGGCTTCGCCTCGGGAAATAGGCTTGCTCTTGGGGAACTGAAATCTTGCTGACTTCGCCTCGGGAAATAGGCTTGCTCTTGGGAATACATGTATATCTTAATACTATTGTCGTCTTAAATGATTGATTAGTCGTGGAAGAAATATGAAACTGTTCAATTCGAATAACCTTTTACAATATTTTGTAATATATGTAATAGTTTTCATTATCATTATCATCGACTACTACCAATACACGTTCCTGGAATAATTTTTTTTCAAGAAGACAGTTTTGGTGAAATATTAAAATCAAATCCGTAAGTAACAACTCCAATCTTTAAATAATGAAATGAGATAAAAACGTTTTAACTAAAATTGTTACAAATAAAAAAAATACTCAAAGGGGTTTGTATTGAAAATAGGTCGGCCAAATGGAAGGGGGGGGGGGTAGATCGAGTCATATGTTTTGGAGGGTGTGTATCATTACCGCTATACATTTTCAAAATTTTCATTATACCGCTATATGTTATCTCGTGACACCCCCCCCCCCCCCCGTAAACCCGCAACCTACCTTAATTACGTTTTCTAGTAACGTTAAGCACACATGGCTGACACGGCGCGATGTTTACTGAATTGAATTTCACTTATGAAAGGTATTAAATATACATCTATGGAAAATCATTAAAATTAAACAGCAAATCACATAACTTGTGTTAACACACACGCTTTTGAAGAACTTCTTGTGACTATTGTCAACAGATACAGTGTACTCTGCACACAAAGTAAACCACGCTTGTAGCCAGGTGCCATGGACGAACAATTTTGATATGTTTTAAAGGTGATTCATTGGGCGCACTTGTTTTATAATCCTGGTCAAGCCGGTTGATACTTCCGGAAGCGGGCAAGTAACTTGTTTCAAATATTTTTAAGCCGCCGGGTGATCAGAAAGTAGCCCGGATCGCCCGAAAAATTTCGAGCGGGCAGATGAAAAGCAATATCGCGGAAAATTGAGGTAGAAATCTTCTTGATGGTGAAATATTCGTTTTTTTAATCATTTGCAGTAGTTTCGGTTTCAATAAACATACAGTACTGAGATGATAAGTAACTTTTACAACACCTTTGTTTCTATTTGCACGACCAACACTTTTTTTTGTTAATTTTAAAGTTACTTTTCAGTTTTGTTTGTAACGAGGCCCTGTGCTCCAAATTCACAGATTGTGCATGGAATGGATCTAGTAAATATTTAAATGCAAATATATCCACAAAATCGTTGTCCTCGTGCGCTCAGGGAAAATTATTTATTACAGCAACAGCACCGATAACAGTATGAAGCATTTTCCGGCTGAATTCGTTTTAGTGTCAGTCGTTTCACTCGATCATTTCAGTGACACTAATCGGGTCATTATGTCATGTGATAAAAGAACCGGGTCATTGCCCGCATGTCTGAAACAAGTGGGCCCATCATATCGCATAAACTAAAAAAGTGACGTCTTTGATTTTAGTATCGATGGACATACTGAATGTATATAGTTGAGGGTAACATTGTAAATTTTAAAATGTTACATGTACCCTATACTACAAGTAGTATTTATTATATTATAATGAATGTTTTACAAGGCCGCCAGTGGCGTAGCTTGGGGTCGATCAATGTGGAGGCATAAAAGGCAAGGGGGGGGGGGGCATAAGGCCCCTGTGGGACCAAGGCGAAGTCCTGGGGCACTCTGGGTGCGAAGCCCCTGGAAGCTGGTGCATTTTAGACAGGTGACGATAGACTTAAGGTTAATAACATTTTAAAATGTTAAATGTGAATATTGTTTTCTAAATACTTTTTGTAGTTATTATTCACAATATATATATTGTCATAAATGCGTTTTCAGCGAGGAAAAAATCTTACGGACGACACAGCAGCAGTTCTCCCAGATGTCCTTATTATTAGCCTGTTATAGGTCTACATGCACTTTACATATATTCAATGTTTTACAATTTACACTAAGTATGTCTTATCCTTCATAAAATGCTTTTGAAATTGCAATCATAAATGTATGTTTTCATGAACTTGAGTCTTATAAATTATATATAGAAATGATATTCATACAATATTTCAATTAAAACATTTTACAAATAATGCAATTTTTTTTCTACAGTTCAGTATTTTCTTCGGAGAGTGTTTTAATTTCATTTTTGAAAAGCATTTTAACTTTTTATGAATTCATTTTCACCACCGAACAACGTGGAAGCACGTGCTTCCGTGATTCAATGGAAGCTACGCCACTGGCCGCAACAAGCTCAAATTTTTAGTGAGGCAAGGATATTCTGGGGGCCACTGGGGGTTGAGGGTAGTGCCCTGATGGGGGTTCACGTGGGGTCTCAAAACCTGGATTTTAGTACATTAAAGACTTAATCTTTGAAATTTTTCACAGCTTTTGAATTATTTTTTACATGCTTTCTAAACTATAATGAAGCACCTGGTGAGATGGTCTATTTACAGAAATTGAAAGTAAAGTTGAAAGTATTATAATGAATTTAATACAAAGACGCAAATAATTTCAGATCAAAGTAAAGCCATTTTCAATTTTTCAGAAAACTCATAAATTTTATTGAGGCATTTGCCTCACTTGCCTCAATGGTAGTTACGGCCGTGGTTTTATACAAATACAAATAAAGATGAAGCGCTCGCGCATAGATTCCGGGCGGTCTTTGCGGGGGGTGGAGGGGGGGGGGGGTGATATCACCCGTCGTCAAGCAATGTTGACTTTTCCTAAATTCTATCTGGAAGGCGTGGTTTTGTGACCAAGAGAAATTGCATAAGTCGGTTTCCGTTTTACAAATTTATTAAAACTCAAAAAATTTAACAAAATCTGCAATTAAGGTCGGGAGTCGGTGGTCCGAGCGCCTTGACTGCCGCTCTAGATCTGCAACTGCCAAATATTCTAACATGACAATTGATATAAAGATACAAAGGAATATTTTTAATTGAAAATAGAATTAATGGAAGGGAGAAAAATACAAATAGATATCAATTAACTGCTTAATTCAATAAACAAAATATCACTTTAATTGTTCAGATAAAAGTCACTCAACGGCATGACAGGGGAGAAGGTGTTATGTCCTTGGGGTACATTTCAAACGGTGATAGTTTCATCATTCAGAGGGTAACAGTGTTTTAAAAAAATGTTTCTTGAAATTTACATGAAAGTATAAGCTTAATATACCAAAATAACGATGTTGGATTTCCGGGTCCTCAGATACTCACTCTCGCTAAAATCTATAATATATAGGCCAACGCTACTGGTCTAACAAGCTCATTTCATTAAAGGGTTTTTATCACGTATCAAAATTTTTTGATATGACAAAGTTTACATGCTATTAAAATCATATATTTAAAAATTTTGGGCAGAAAATTAATGTTTTTGATGTTTCAGCGATTTAAAGTTTGAATTTCTCAATATGCATATTTTGATCGCCGATGTTACGCGCCATTGCTCTGACGTCATAGGTGTCAATCCTGGTCAAGCGAAGTACTTATTATTGTGTATACAAAAGGGCTCATTTGTTGTGTCTATTAAACCCGTTAGAAAATAATTAAGTGATAATTGACAGCTAGTAAGGTATAATTTATGGCGTTAGGATGCACAAATGTGCACAAGGAAGGGTTTAGGAAGAATTTTTTTCCCACATTTCCTGGACTTTGTCGAGAGATGAAAGGGGGCCTTTTTCTGCAAATGCGATGGCGTTTATCTCTATTCAGAACAATTGTTTATGCCCGATCGATCACGATTTTTTTTTTCTGTCCTATAAAATATTTTAGGGAAAGATGCCTCTAAAAAAAAAATAAATAAATGACAAACACGCATTTTTTAAAAGTCGCACAGAATCTAGTAGGAATGTTGTGAACTTCGTAATGGCGTACGGCGCCATTGAAGAAGTGTCATTTCTAGCACATGATATTCACTGCTAGAACAGATAGAAGATATACAGGATTTATTTATATAATTAATTAAAACAATAATGAATGAGAATTTAAAATTCCCATATTTATAAATGTTTACGAAGTTAAACTTTAGTAATTCGTTCTATTTAGTCGAAGTCCCGAGTTGTTAACGGCTTCGTCTTCGGTACAACCTCTCAAATCGTCGGCATATTTTCTGGTTATTTCTCTCTGCTAGACGTTCATACATAAAAGATTGATCGTCCATAACCAAAGGAATATAGTCGATGTCAAAATTTCAACCGGCCCTATTGTGTATTCTATTTATTTAGCGTAAAAATCTATTCAATTTATTTTTTCTTACGATAAGTTTTACGAGTTCTCTATTGACCATTGACACCTATGACGTTTCAGTACCATGTGACCCCTATCTAATTAGTGGAGATTTTTACTCCGAGGACCCTATATTACGGGCGTTTTATCGTCTAATTACGGCCGTTTTCAACATTATTTCATAATTAAACGATAATTATATGTTTCAAGAATATAATATCGTTTCATTTTTAAGAAATTTAGATACGTGATAAAAACCCTTTAAGCCACAGTAAATTAATGCTTTGTTTTACGTCCCTGGGCGAGCAGGGGTTTTTTCACATTAAAATCCAATAAAACTGAAAACAAAACTTCTCAGAAATACAAATAAATTGACAAGTAATACTTCCTTTAAAGAGAAAAAACTGATGCTATCAAAACAAAGCATGCATTAACTAGTTTTAAGCTCTACTTGTCTATTTCACTTTTTTATTTCAGTGAACGGTGTTGCCATGGTCACAAAAAAAAAAGAATTTCTGTGATGTTCTGAAATGCAGTGCGATTTCGCCAATCTTGTAAAACATATTTTAGGTATAACACCATGGTACACATTAAAATTCCACTTGTTAACGTTGTAGTTGTTATCTACATTGATAAAATCCCTTAAATACCACTGGATCTTGATGCATACATGTACATTCTATAGAAAAGAGGTAGGACACTAATTTAATACCCAGTCTTCAGATAATGCGTTCATTCATTGAACTTTTTGGTTTTTAAGGCGAGTTGGCACTGAAACTCGTGATTAATTATCTTTGTTTTTTACTTTCATTTTAAAATAAATGATGAATTATTCTAAAATAATGAATAAAATCAAGACACTTCAACTCCTGTAGCATTACATGTAAGATTGAATTTAGTGAAAAGAGGTTTTGTGGATTTGTGAACTCGGCAATGTGTTCTCGACAGAAAGAAGAAATAATCAAGAAAAAACTGATTTTTATAGGTTCCTTAAGTATTTCCAAAATTTCTATAATGGGGTGTGCTCCGAAGCCCTGGTTCAATCCCACCTGTATCCAACCTTATTAAATAATATATTATTTTTCTTTACACCTTCTATCAGTATCGTACAAAGTGGAAATTTTGAGAAAAGAAAGGGAGGATGTGGATTCTCATATAAGTACCCAAAACGTGAAGCGGGGGGAGGGGGGGGGGTGCTTAACATTGTCACTGATTCCTTTCTCGAATGTAGATTTGATATCCTCAATATCACCCATGAAATTTAGTACCCTGTCTTTTCGAAAAACCCACGCGTGGTCCTTCACTAGCGTTTTATCCTTGAATAAGGTAGCGTTATATCCTTGAATAAAATAACATTCATGGCCCCAGCCATCACAGTCTCAAACTTCACCACATCCCCAGCCATACGTAATTTCATATACAATTCACTAGTTCCTCATAAACACCACGTTTTAAGTCGCAGGAAGATTTTGGCAAATTTGCTTAAAATTTGAGGCATGTTACCGGATATTGCAAATGCAAACATAATTTTTTAAGCTTGGTTTTAAGTTCTTAAAAAAAAAAAAAAAAACTTTTGACCGACACAATCAAATACATAGATATTTGCTAAAATGAATACAAATTAAATTTACTTTATTAATTCATTTATGTAATGAGAATATTTAATCACATTAAAGAATACGGGCTAGGCTAGGAGATCAAATAATAAAATAGACTGATACATGTATATTTCAATATTGGTCCTCAAACATAACTTCCACTGAGATTTGAAATATGAATAGTGCATATCTTTACATATTTTCAAATTTGATAAAAAAAAAAAATTTAAAAAAAAAAACTCATTAAAAAAAGTACTTGGAACTTGGAGAAAAAAAAAAAAAAAAAAAAAAAAAAAAAACCCTGACCAGAAGACTCACTTTGATCTTTACAAATTATTTCATTAATAAGTCAGCTAAGTCTGAACAATATTTTCATATAATATACTGGTTAATATAGATATATGCCACGTACGACGAAGTACAAATTCAAATTTCTTCTCAAATTGGTAAAAACCGAAATACAAATTCAAATTTCTTCTCAAATAGGTAAAAACCCAAGGTTACAAAGACTTCAAAATGAAAACTGGACCTTTATGACAATAGCTTAATTCATCTTTTTCCATTAAAATCATTTATTATTTTTAAAATAATCAAACTCGCTGTGTTTCTTCAGAACAGGGTTTACTTTTATGTTCTTAAAATTATATGAATGAAAATCCAGTACACTGAAGATGCCAAAAGCCAAAATGCTTGCCTGAGTCATTTGTGTCTATTGTTCTTAAAAAGATTGTTTTCAAAGATTTTCCCCTCCACATTCCCATGAGAAATGTTGACACCTGTATACATGTAACATTTAAACCCTAATTTTAGTCCTTTTCTAACCCCAATGTCCATAATTTAAACAAAATTAAATGTTGACACATAGATACATGCAAAATGAAAACCCTACTTTTAGGCCTTTCCTAAGCCCAATTTCTATAATTTGAACAAAATTAAATCCATATGATGTCGTAATGTTTGCATATGACTCTGATTTATGTTAACCTGCTAGTTTTTCACATATACATATTTCGATGCAAAATTTTTAACCCCTCTGCAGCTCTACGGGCAATGAAAAAAAACTTGAATCTATGCTCATTAAGAAAACTCTTGGATAACATTTGTCTTATATGACCAAATAGTTCTTAACATGAAAGATTTTAAATGACATTATCCCATTTTTCATACTTATTCATTATCTACCTCCCCTTGAAAAAGGATGCAGCCCTTTATTTTAATAAGCTTTATTCCTTTTAAGCAGAGATACATTGTATAAATGTGGTTTACACTGAACAAATGTTAGAAAAAAAAATAGAAAATGTTAAAAGTTAATGGAGGACAAACAGTCAAACATATAAATGTTGCATTGTTGGATACCAGAGACTTCTTTTTATCAGAATTGTGCAATGTCATTAATTCCCTTTTGGATCAGGTAAGCTAAATTCCATATCCATGTTTAGCTATGAACCTTAATTACTGTTTAACCAGGTGTGTTATATCTCCTTGAGGTAATTACACCATATACAAATGTAATTTTAAGGCGAATCACTTCAATATATTAATACTGTTAATACTGGTACAAAGATCTGAATTCCACTGGCAACTGTCAAAGGCAATCAAGTCTCACTTATAGATGAATCAGTATGTTTTTAAATGTACTTTTAAAGCTTTAATTCAATTGTCACAGCAGATTTGGTTTAACTTCCAAGAAATATTTTCAGCACTGGCTGGCTCTCTCAGTTGGGCATTCAAGCACTCAAAATGGCTGCATGATTTATTTTTTCTGACGAACACAAGGAATTTTCTTTTGTCCTGGTTTTCTTCCTCAGTCCACCATCATGCAAGCATCTATATTGAAATTAAATTTAAATGATCGTTTAATCATGCATGTTTAAAAAAAAAAAAAACGTTCAATAAATTCAAATATAACAATAATTCTGAGAGTACTGCATAAGCTACTGGTAAGTGTAATCTGGTTCCCCTTAAAAATCAAAAAGGCTATATATATAAACTCTGTCAAACATCAACAAAGTGGAATGAATTGCAAACTTGATCTGTAACTTATCAAGGTACATATGCAGTCACATATACTAAAAATCAGCTAAATACACATGTATCTGCAAGTGTTTAATAGAAAACAAAAAAATCAAGAAAACCAGGTGACGAAGACAGACAGACAGACTGATGGACAGATAAGGGGGAAACCTGTAGTCCCCTCCGTTTCACTGGTAGGGGACTAACATAATAACATATGATGTACAAATATTTTGGAGACTCTCTGGAACAGTAGTATATTGCTTAATTTTAAAATGAACATCATAAAAATATTGATCTTCGGCCATCATTAAAAATATCTTTGTTTCCCCTAACCCGACCCTAAAATCTCAAGTTGGGTAGGTAGGTAATTAGGTAAATAATTTTTTTTCAGACAGCAGTTTTGAAAATATCGTCTGAAATTTAATGGAATAATACCTTTATAAATAAGAACAGTACAAAAGAAAGCGATTTGTAAACAAGACTATCATACAAATGCCATTGAAAAGCTTAATTTAAGGTAAATTAAATTCCCAGGTATTATTAAATTGAACTTGTAAAATATTTCACACAAGTGTGAATTATTGAAATCGAATACTTAAGAAGACAAGATTCTCAGATCGCAAAGACCGGACATTCGAGTATTTTTCAAACCTACTATCAGCTTCCAGTGCTTAATGCAATGTACTTTTTCAATATTTAATTGAACCAAACCATATCTAAAAATGATTAATATGCCATGCACAATGTTTGCTTGTTTGTTTGTTGTTTAACATCCCTCTCAAGAATTTTTCACTCATATGGAGACGCCACCACTTGCCGGTGGAGAGCTGCAAATTTTGTCCTATACTCGGGACTTACAGCCATTGAGCAGTGAGGGATCTTTTTCATGCGAGCACCAACTGCGACACGGGACCTCGGTTTATACGGTCTCATCTGAAGGACCGGCCTCCATGTCCAGCAGTTGGATTTGAGCCCGCGATGTATGTGGAGGCCTGTAAAAATTAACTCCTTACACCATGACTTGAGAGCAAACGCTCTAATCTTTGCGCCACGTGGGCAACCCATACACAATGTCATAGTCACAAAGTTTAACCCATGAATAAAAGGCATGAAGAAAGCGTGTCTAAATTATATTCATCAGGATGCAATATGCAGACATATTTACAACTCCTATGGAACATAGATGAACTGTTTATTAGATAAAAACTCAAATTAAATAAAATGAAATTGATTGATGTGTTCACAAGGTAGGCCCCTCATCTGCTCATGAGGCAGGCCTTGCCATGTACTAAGTACCTTTAAGTTAATTTCAAAAGATGGGATTGCAAATTCCAACCGAAACACTCTTAAATAGTTATGGTATATTTTATTAATGAAATTTTCAAGCGTGTAGGATTCGAATAAGCTAAAGGCACAAGGTTGATACGTCACTGTTGTTGTTGTTGTACAACACTGCAAATAAAGTATTCCTATGTGACCACATGTAATGGGCACGATTTTGTTTCCAGCAAAGGCTTGAAAATCACAGTAAAACAATATCGGCTGTTCTGATAAAAACAGATTTTGATGAAATTGTATTTTATAAGAATTGATAATCATTAAAAAAATATCTGAAAACTTGTCAGTGCAATTTAATAGGGTCGGTCGCTTTAGGGGAAACAAAGGTATTGTTTATTTTGGCCTTTATAGTACATGCAAATTGATGTGTCATAATAGAACATGCTAACTAAATAAATTAAAAGGAAAATCCCACTTTTCAGAGCACAGTTGTAATAAAAGGAAGAAGTGTGGAAAACTAAATGGGACAGACTGACTGTTAGACAGTCAAGGAGTAAACCTATAGTCCCCTCCAGTTTTACCGACAGGGGACTAATAAAATAAGAAGTTTACACAACCTTAAAAGTTAAACATGTTAAAAGACCCAACTTTTTTTGGATTGAGCAATTTTGTTTTAAAAAATGATAATTTGGTGATTCAAACAGAATTATAAAGTTGAAAACTAGATTAACATAAAATTTTAATGAATAATGAGTAGAGAAAATATTTTTTAAACATTAGAAATTTTAATCTACCCTTTTTAGCAAATATTTTTCATCACTCGAATCATTCTTGCTATCATGGCAGATTATAGGGGTGGGACGATACACAGATCTTGCGATATGATACATATCTCCATACATATAGCACGATATGATATGTATCTCATTATTATATATGATACATTATAAAACTATTAGAAAAACTTACCATTTTTTCTTGACAATAAATCAACAAATTATTCTATATCAAATCATATGTGATTTGAAATTAATATTTGAAGTTCATCAATTTCATTGACTAAATATTAAAAAAAAAAACAATATTACTTGTACCTATTGCCAAATGTCTATATTAAACAAATTGTTTACAAATAGTTGTGTAGTTCACCAAGAACACTGACTTAAAATTCATTTAAAAAAAAAAAAACATCACATGTACATTATTATTAAGTCTGTAACGAAGTTAAGTTTAAAAAAAAAAAAAAAAAAAAAAAAAAAAAAAATCCACAATTTGTTTCAAAATTTCAAATTCTTGAAATTGGAGAATCCATGCTTTGTTATGAGCTGTTAGTGCCAGATGGAGAAACATCTTGCAAGGATGCTTAAAAGTTAAAATGTTTTACCCCTTATCTATAATTTATTAGTTCTAAAGCATGTTGTCAATATCAATATCATCTCTTCACTTTGTACAAGCCACCATTTTACATTCTCAATTTTTTGATAGGTATAATAGTTTGTGTATCGTTTTGTACTGATATTCTAGTGCATGTATCATAAACCATATCTTAGCAAAATATATCGGTATGTATCGGTGTATTTGTATTAGTGATGGGAATCGGTAAGAATTTCATAATCGATGATCAGGTTACTGTAACTAACTAATTATCGAATATAATCGGACACTAACAAAGTATCAATTTAGATAATTAAATGGTAAGAATGGGTAAATGAATTAAATGGTAAGAATGGGTAAATGGCTACTTTTCTGCATATGTATGAATGTTGTTACGGATATCAACTGAGTATATTAATTATTGAGTGTGTATCTGTCTTTCTTTAATTTTTCTGCATACACTGTACAGATATAAACTTACTTCCATACCCAGGAACATGCTTTGTTACCCAGGTATTGATACAATTGTCTGTTCGTCTGTGCCATAAGGAAACACAAATAAGTTAATAGATAAGTCACGGCTGGAATATTCCGTCTGAAAACTAATTAATGCTTGTAAAAAAAAAAATAAAATGATAAACCGATTAATCAAAATAAAAATTTTGTAATCGAGCGCTTGGATTATGCCAGCAATCAACTGATTTTTGAGTATAATCAATGATTGGAACGCCACTAATTTGTATATCATCCCACCCCTAGCAGATTAAAATTTGAAGAAAATAATTATTAGATGTAAAGGTTGCAGGGGCTTTTTAATGAAAATATTGTGTATAGGAACTTTTTTAACATATATATATATAATTTTGAGATTATTGATTCTATAAATAATTTTTTAAACATACCTTATTGCATAATGATTGAAGAATGCATTTATTCCTAACAATTTTACAGTGTCTGAAAACTTTTAGGATTTTTTATTTATATTCTATAAAACACATATAGAACAAAAGTAAAAATTAAGTGATATACATCAATATATATCATAAAACACAAGTCAAACTACTGTCATGATTTTTTTTTTTTTTTTTTTGCATTTCAATACTCATCCCTACTTTTTATTAAATGAATCTTTACTCTAGACTTTTTAATTTTTGAATGAGAAAGCATTTATGAGATTAGACTCAAAGCAAAGCTAGTGGGCTGACAACAAAATTAGAGGCCCATTATTTTTGTCTTTTCTAGTCCAGTATTTCTTGAGAAGAAGATATTTAACATGTGTAAAATTATTCCTATATATATTTCAATGTAAAACTTTGATTCCCTATTATGGCCCTACCATACCCCCAGAGGACATGTTTTAAACAGTTTACAATACAATCTACACTACTTCAGGAAGCGTTAACTAAATTTTATCTTTACTAGTCCAGTTGTCTTGAGAAAAAGATTTTTAAAGATTTTTTTCCTATATATTATAATATAATGTTTCAATGACTCCATTAGGACTTGGACGATACAATTTTTTCTATATCAATATGTATCACGATATTTAAGCCAATACGATATATATCACGATATGTTTAATTGGTTATTAAATCTCTTTTTTGTACTGAAATAAACAAAATATTTCTTCACAAATAAGAATAATTTATTCAAAGAAGTTGTACATCTGTTGTGAACCAAAATTATTTTACACAAGTGGTGTTAATTGTTATGTATTTCATATTTATGTTTAGCATATTCATTTTATATATAAAACCCAAAAGGGTCGCCCGCGTGGCGCAGTGGTTAGAGCGTCTGCTCTAGAGTCACGAAGTAAGGAGTTGATCCTTATGTTGCGGGTTCGAATCCCACTGTGGGACGTGGAGACCGGTCCTTCGGATGAGACCGTATAAACCAAGGTCCTGTGTCGCAGTAGGTGCTGGCATGAAAAAGATCCCTCACTGCTCAATGGCTGTAAGTCCCGAGTATAGGACAAAATTTGCAGCTCTCCACCGGCAAGTGGTGGCGTCTCCATATGAGTGAAAAATTCTTGAGAGGGATGTTAAACAACATACAAACAAAAATAAAACCCAAAATGTTAAGAAAAGAAAGAAAAACATGTAAGAATTTTTTTTTGCGACATTTGATATTTCTTCATATGTATTGATATTTCAATATTTCTTCATATGTACTGATATGCGTATCGTCCTCACACAGAATCGATATTATCGATATGTCAATATATAGTCCCAGCCCTAGACCCCACCATATTTTTGCATTTCTTGATTATCTACCCTTGGAAGGAAAGTTGGCTCTTCATTATAACAATTTACAATCCCTATTACCCAGGAATGCTTTGTAACAACTTTGCTTAACATTGGCACAGTGGTTCTTGAGAAGAAGTTGAAAATGTGAAAAGTTTACAGATGGACGGACAGACGCTGGACAATGTGTGATCAGAATAGCTCACTTGAGCTTTCAGCTCAGATGAGCTAAAAACTGGAAAAGGGGGGGGGGGTGTGAAGACATACATGCACCTTGTCCATTAGCTTTCATGAAAATTGAAATTATATACATGTATAAATTTAAAAAAAATCAATGTGGGAAGCTACATGTAAAAATTAGTTAAAATAAAATGGTAGTTATCAAAATTGCTAGGTCATTAACAATCAAGATAAATGTTTAATTCACTTACCAATAATGAGATCCAAGTTCAAAGCTGTATTTCCAATGGTTGATTCTTAATTGTCATCAAAAGTCTTAACTCACACGTCTTCCTTCAATTTTTGAGAATCATGATTTTGTTCATTTTGTCAGTTCAACAGTATTTTCCTGACTTTGTGGAAGTCTGAAGAAAGTTCTGAGGATTACACTCTACTATTCTTTTTTTCATACTCCCATGGACTTTATTCTGATGTGTCATATTTGGTTTCTCACAATCCTTAAATCTTTCTATTGTGGTTACATGTACATGCTTCCTTTAAACTTGGTTGATTATCATGTGATCAATGATCCACCACAAGCTGTAGAACAGAGGTCCTTCTTCTTATAGGGTTGTTGATAAGAAATGTTCATAACTGAAAAGACAAATTGATTCCCATCTATTAGAATGTTGCAGACCTTTAATGAAATATGAAGATTACAAACAGTATTTAAGCTCAAAGGTGCAGTGAAACATTACTAATTGTGAGTATAGCAAACATAGATCTCTAAAACATCGCAGGTGGGAACAAAAGTCATGGAGGAATAAGCATCCCCTGTCAACTGGTTACACCTGCTGTGAGCTCCTTGTCATAATAGGTTGAATGGATAAATCTGTAGACAATTCAGTATGAAAATAACAGCCTAACAATTTCTGTATGAAAAACATCAGTAAACATTTGACTTATCTGTAGACTGTATTTGTTAACAAAGTCATTGTATCGATCACAGAATTTGCAAAATGTTGGCTATACCTGTATCATCAAATTATTTACCAATAGCTTGCCTCATTTTAGTAATTGTTTGTACATAGTACACAGGTTCTTGCCCTTTGAATCAAATGGGAGACATAAACTCCATATGCAGGTGATAATGCTGTGACCGCGCTCTCAGATGTCTGGGACATAATTCGGCGGTGCACGTTCATTGGGGAATTTAGCTCAAGGGTTTGGGGAATGTTAGGAAGCACATAAGTCCAAATTTGTAGGGTAACAATGACAGTTTATTAAAGTAACAGTGAATTCCAAACAACATAAAAACATAAAGATGCAAGTCCAAGTCCTAACTAAAATTTAGATAAAGCTGGCCTAAATAGAAATAGAATCTTAAAAGTTTCTTAGTCTAATTCCTACATGGTTCTTAATTAACACATCAACTCACTAGCTCTGTCACTCTAGATCTCCCTTAACTCTCTGTATTCTCAAATATATATTATTAACTAATTGTAAGAAATTACTCAATGTAAATATAGCCAAAGGGCAAAACTTGTCAACTAAGTAATCTGAACAATGGAATACTCAAGTGTCATCCTTTGATGTCAGGAAGTCAAAGAAGATTTATTTAATTAATCTAACACCTAATCAGTGACCATTGCCATCAGGCAGTATGAGTGTAAATGATTTACAATTGCTAAGAAAGCACTAAATATTTCTGGGGATTAAGAATTAGCCAGATGTAAAATGTGTTGGTTTAATTTCATTACTTGTGAACAAATAACTTAGGATATCAAGAATTTATCAAAGTAAATGAATTTTATGAATGATATTAAAATTATAAGTAAAATTATTATCTATATTAAAATAAGTATCAAAAGTGAAATGGGCGCCATTTCACTGGAAGTCAAAGAAGATTTATTTAATTAATCTAACACCTAATCAGTGACCATTGCCATCAGGCAGTATGAGTGTAAATGATTTACAATTGCTAAGAAAGCACTAAATATTTCTGGGGATTAAGAATTAGCCAGATGTAAAATGTGTTGGTTTAATTTCATTACTTGTGAACAAATAACTTAGGATATCAAGAATTTATCAAAGTAAATGAATTTTATGAATGATATTAAAATTATAAGTAAAATTATTATCTATATTAAAATAAGTATCAAAAGTGAAATGGGCGCCATTTCACTGGTGATATGCTCCCCCTACTTCACCAAAAAGATTTCTCCTGAAATCTTAAAATACCTAAACTTCCATAATTACAAAGAATCATTATAACCCTACTTTTTTTTTAAACAAACAGCTACCAAATGTATAACTACATATATACACAATTGTATCTGATAGCCTAACCAGGTTAAATTTCTGGAAGAAAACTTTCTTAACCTAAAGGTATAGTAGGGTCAGAGAGTATGAATGAAACATTCATAAGAACAATTAACAATCAAAAATATATACATAAATAGCATCCTAATTGGTAGGAATTATGCTAGAATGAATGGAAGTAATGATAAGTATGTTTTACATATATATACAAGGGCCCACAATAAAATCTTTTACGACGAAAAGAAAATGATTAAGACTTGCATGTACAATGCAATAAAAAATAAACATTGAAAACAAAAAAATCATGCTATTAAAAGTGTCCTTTGAAATTTGTCCATTTGAATAGTACATTGGAGTTCATTTGCAAATTCATTTGGAATACATTGTTGCACAACAATTAAGCACAATTATATAGTTCATGAATTTGAATATTCTTATTCATTCTGAAATAAGAACTGTGTCCTTTGAAATCTACCTGTTTCTGGATTGGAATATTGTGAGATAAGCCTTGAATGTTTTGATGGCTTCAATCAAAGCGAGGCCTTCTTTATGGTTAATGTGCCATCGTTTTTCTTGATCTCGTAGTGCACGTCCTCCAAAAGCAATTACATTTTCAAGTCCTTGTGAATTTATTTGTCCAAGGACATATCCAATGGCAGCATCTGATGCATCAATGGATAGCACAAAAGGTTTGCCAAAGTCAGGAAACGCTAAGATAGGAGCTGTTGTTAATTTTGTTTTCAGGAGGTTGAAAGCATCAGTGTGTTCTTGTTTCCACTGAAATTTGATGTTTTTCTTCAGGAGATTTAACAATGGAGCACAAATCTTGCTGTAGTCTTTGATAAATTTCCGGTAGTAGTTACACATTCCAAGGAAGCTGCGGACCTGTTTGGCATTTCGGGGTTGTGGGAAGTCAGCAACTGTGGAAATTTTGGCACGGTCTACCTCAACACCTTTTTCAGAGATTATGTGTCCAAGATATTTTACTTCTTGGGCAGCAAAATGGCATTTGGCTGGCTGAAGAGTGAGATTGGCTTTACGAAGTTTTTGAAAAATGAGGCCCAAATGTTGTAAATGTTCATCAAAATTTTTAGAAAAAACCAAAATGTCATCAATGTATATGAGTGCAATTTTCCAGTTTAATTCCTGTAAGACTTTTGTCATCAGCATCTGATAGCTTGTTGGAGCATTTGTCAAGCCGAAAGGTAGACGTTTGAACTGATACAGTCCTTGATGTGTGATAAAGGCAGTTTTGTGTTTGGTTTTCTCATCCAAAGGCACTTGCCAGAATCCACTTGCTAAATCTAACACACTGAAAATTTTGGATTTTGAGTCGGCTATTGTGTCAAACACTTCGTCTAGCTTAGGAATTGGAAAGGAAACGAGCTCTGTGATGGAATTTAGTTTCCTGTAATCTACAGCAAATCTGTATTGTCCATTAGCCTTCTTAACCATGACCACCGGACTTTGGTAAGGGGAAGTGGATTCCTCAATCACACCATTTTTCAACATCTCTTGAATTTGACGTTCTGTCTCTTGTCGCATTTGTGGATTTTGAGCATATCTCGGTGTGCGGACAGGTTTGTCTGTGTTTGTGATAATTGAATGGGTTTGGAGGTTGGTTTTCCCCAGTTCAGAGGCATCCTTGGCAAACACATCTCTGTTTTGTCCAATCAGAGTCAGGAGTTGTTGAATTTGGACAGACGAAAGGTTTTGTTCTTGAATGTTTACACTGAGCTCTTTGGCGATAGATGTATAATCTGTAGTGGCCATTGTCTGTGTAGTATCTAGGGTTGACACGCATGCAGAGTGTACAGTGTCAATGGAGATGATGTCAAAGTTGGAATCCATATGAAAAACTTTCACAACAACTGAATTTGCTTTTAAAGCAACTGATTCATTGAGAGGATTTAGGATCCTGTATGGAACTGTGTCTTTTACACATGTAGCAACGCATCTGCTTCCAACCAGATTCTTGTTTACAAGGAGGTTCACTGGTTCAAGGAAGACTTCAGAACCATGAGGGACATTAGAAACTGATAGGGTGATTGTTGACTCAGATAGAGGTGGTAAATAAATTTCAGAATATGTACGAGCAAGGGAAAGATGTTGGTTTCCATCATATTTGTTGTATGGGGTTGTAATAGAAGCAATGGTTGTTTCATTTTGAAAAGAAACACAATGGTTTGTAAGATCAATGACAGCCTTGTTTTGTTCTAAAAAATCTTGTCCTAAAATGAGGGTTTGAGGCAAAGTTTCCAAGATGTGAAAAGTATGGGGCATTTTCAACCCATTGACATCTATATCAAGGTCTGTTGTTCCCAGAATTTTATGAGATGTGTTGCAAACACCCTTGACATATGAAAAATTTGATCTTGAAACATAAGGATTTCTGAAAATTTTCTTAAGAAACTTGTTGCAAATGACAGAAATGTTAGCACCAGTATCAACTAGAGCACTGATATGAAAGTTCCAGATTTTGACTTGAATTTTGTTTTTATTGGTGATAGCTGTTGAAATGGAGGCTACAAATTTAAGAGGGTGGGACGGGAGGGTACTAGATGGATTTCTAACAGAGTAAGCCATTATCGTGAAAAATACAGTAAATAAAACAATCTAATAAAAATAATAGAAAGTTATAAAACTGTACATGTGTCACATGTGATAGTAGTGGCTGTACTCACCAACAGGAACTGGCAGGCTGTTTCTGTATAGATTTGATGGCAGGGCTCCTTTCTTTAGAAGAATGTTAGAGTCACAAATCACAGTTTCAACAACACAAAGGTCTTGTAGAAATCCAAGAGTCCCAGAATGTTCACATTAGTCCACTGTAAGAGGAATTCTAAAGGATTCGAACCGGATTCTCGACCACTCTGTGACCGCGCTCTCAGATGTCTGGGACATAATTCGGCGGTGCACGTTCATTGGGGAATTTAGCTCAAGGGTTTGGGGAATGTTAGGAAGCACATAAGTCCAAATTTGTAGGGTAACAATGACAGTTTATTAAAGTAACAGTGAATTCCAAACAACATAAAAACATAAAGATGCAAGTCCAAGTCCTAACTAAAATTTAGATAAAGCTGGCCTAAATAGAAATAGAATCTTAAAAGTTTCTTAGTCTAATTCCTACATGGTTCTTAATTAACACATCAACTCACTAGCTCTGTCACTCTAGATCTCCCTTAACTCTCTGTATTCTCAAATATATATTATTAACTAATTGTAAGAAATTACTCAATGTAAATATAGCCAAAGGGCAAAACTTGTCAACTAAGTAATCTGAACAATGGAATACTCAAGTGTCATCCTTTGATGTCAGGAAGTCAAAGAAGATTTATTTAATTAATCTAACACCTAATCAGTGACCATTGCCATCAGGCAGTATGAGTGTAAATGATTTACAATTGCTAAGAAAGCACTAAATATTTCTGGGGATTAAGAATTAGCCAGATGTAAAATGTGTTGGTTTAATTTCATTACTTGTGAACAAATAACTTAGGATATCAAGAATTTATCAAAGTAAATGAATTTTATGAATGATATTAAAATTATAAGTAAAATTATTATCTATATTAAAATAAGTATCAAAAGTGAAATGGGCGCCATTTCACTGGTGATAATGCTACATAAGTAAGAGAAGTTAATAATAGAAAAATTAAAGGTGTTGTATTTATCATAAAAGAATGAGTGCACTTAAGGGCCCCGGTAAAATGTGAAAAAATGAAGAATCAAATTAAGCATAATTTTTCATCTCAGATCATTAATTGATCTCTAAACCACAAGATTCAACAAATTTTATCGCTGAAATTCATGAATATAAAAAGAGCAAAGCCATACAATGTGGTAGGGGTCAGCCGACATTCGTGATTTTCTACAGTAAATCGAGGACGGTCATTCATTTCAAAGCTTTTGTTTACTGTCAGCCTAACGTTGTACAAACTTGTGCGAATGACAAAAAGCGCAGTATACGTTTATAAAACTTGTGTGAGAGTAGGAAATTTGTACAAGATTAGGCTTGTACTTAAAATATTAAAAATGTATGAAAAGTTCAATGTTTTTCCTATAGCAAGCGAAAGCTATTTACCTGTATGACCTATGTTGAACCCACCCGTGGAATAAATTATTTAAAATACCGGTAGTCACGTGAGTTCTACCCATGTAAACATTCCTCAAAGGTGCTCACTGTAAAAGATAGCCATGCACATTTTGTATCATTATATCGAAGTCGTGCCGCATAGAGAAGTTTGTATGTATTTCGTTTTAGGAACACGGGAGGGTTAGGAGAGTTTAGTGTCGTTAAAATGTCATCACACATAAAAGCGTCATACATTTTTAACATTCATGCAAGACAGTGCTAGGGTATTGAAAGTCACCTATATACACTTTTTTTTCATTTTAAAATTTAAAGGAACTAATGTTAATACTTATTGTATTATTTCAAATGCAAGCGTGCAAATTTCTTAGTTTGATCACTATGGCTACAGGCATCTATACAACTTCATTCATTTTTTTCTCAGGTAAAATAGCGCAAGAAGTATCATTCGGCAGACACGCCCGTCAATGATCCACCATCAGATTGTTCAAGTGTCCGATTTAAATGTCTCCTCCCCTTGATTTAAATAGACGAAACTCAAATAAGTTCGGTACAACTTTTCCGGATTTGGGGTATCTATAGGCATTTAAAAATCTTCATTTGTTTCAAATCCGTGCTGATTTAGGTGATGTTTTAATGTGATGTTAACTAGAAATATCCACTTGTGTTTAACTATAACCAAGAGAGAACAATTTGGCAATATATTCTAAAGTAATACGGCACTGAAAAGGGTCCATTAAGCATTGCTTAAGTGCACTTGTCCTTTAGTTGTTACTTTGCCATTAATGTCTTTATCTAGTAAAATATCCAAATATGAAACAGATGTATCAGCCTCTGTGGTGTCATTAATTTTGAGGTCAAAGGGATATACAATGTGAATGAAAAAAAAATAATGAACAGTGATCAATCTCAAAAAATCTATAAACATGATAAACAATACAAATTTGTGAGGAGCTTGGGATAAAACATGGACCCCCTGGAAATCATAGAGGTGAGATCAGGTGACTAGGAGGAGTAAGCATCCTCTGTTGACTGGTCACACCTTAATATATTAATGTAGGAATAAAAATGAATAATTACTGTCAATTGATAAAGCGTCATCAATATATCTAATCATGTACCTGCAATATGTATAGGACAGGAAATACAAAATATAATTATTTATAAAACAGTGTATTTTTAACTTAAGCTCATAATATTAAAAAAAACCTACATTTCAAAAAAATTGAGGAGGACTAGTGGCTTTCATTTGTTTCATTGTACTTAATCATGTACCTGACCACCAACATATGGCATGCGGCTTAGTTGTGCCATTACGCATTTTGCATCAAAATTTTATTATAATTAAAGCTTTGCTTATATATAGTGTTCATACGAAGTCAATGCAAAGAAATTTGATGCACAGTAAATTAATTTGAATTAACTAATTCACATTAAATCTCCGTGTGAATGCAGTTTAAATTAAAGCAGCAGTAATTAACTTACTATGAATTAAACCCTCCTTGTGAAGAGGACATTAAATGTACATATCTCATCATACGGTACGTCATCATCAATGTTTCACAACCAGTTAATTACATGTATTAATACATATTCTTGTCAGCTGTCAAAATCACATTCGCATAATTAAAATGAAAGTGAATTGTTAAGTTGAATACCGATCCCGATTAGAATCAAGACAAAGGACTGTTACACTAAATCAAAATGTTTTTAGTACAGCTAGGATAAATAAATTGAACACTTTATTTGCATGTGTTTTCTCACTCAAGTAAACAATGTGCAGAGATTTCTGTTCATCAATACTTTATTGTCTTTGAATATTTTTTTTTAGGGTGTAAATATCCCATGTAGATTATGTTGAACATGTTGAAATTCAAGAAAATGAAATAGATCTGATTAGCTCATTATTATACCTTTGTTTATACAATATGATTTTCTCATTCAATTGTTAAGAATGCTTGCATTAACTAAAATTCAGTAACAGACTGCTAGGATTTCAATTTATTAAATGTTAGATCCCAGGGCCAATTAGTCTCTATCTCCATAAAAATACCATAAAATCAGAGCTCTTTGGTGTGCAGTATAATATACTAGAGTTTTGTTAATTTGTATGTGAAAACTGAAATTAAAATAATCATGAGGAGTAAAATATTGGGGGGGGGGGGGTTACAATCTTTCAGATTTCTTCTAATTCCATCCAAAAAAAAATATAATTATATAAAGAAAGCTTAATTTATGCAATCTAAGTAATACACAGATGATAACATTTCTTGCTCATTTGAAATTATATATTAATATATTTGTGGCACACAGACTTGTTCACTATCAACAACATGTTTACCTTTTAAATTAAATTCTAATAATCTGATTAAGTGGTAACAGGTACTCTTTATTAACAAACTTCTCCTTAGTACATAATTGATCACTCAGGCTTACAGGGTCTGCCAGTCAATCGATATCAAATATTAACAGAGTCCCTCTGAAAGATTATGAGGCCCCTTATATTTTTTCTTGTATTGTCTTGTCTATTATTGTCTTATTTAGTATTTTTAATACACTTATAAATAACTTGTTCCTAAATACTACATAATGATTTAACTTGAGTTTGGTCTGAATTTACTGTGCCTTTCCAGTCACTGCACTTAAAAATACTAAATGCATCTGCTGTACGTTTTACTCACATTAAGGTGTTGGTTATATAGAAGCACAAATTTTCGTGTGGATAAAATTTCGTTGATTTGTTATCTGAGAAGGTTTTGTGGGCAATAAATTTCATTGTTACGAATGTAACCTACTCATTATATTGTTATGTAAAATTTCATGTGGGATTTAATTTCGTTGATAATTGTTAACAACAAACAACTGACGAATTAAAGGAATATTTTTGTTTTTACATTATATATTGTATATATATATATATATATATATTAAATGTAGCTTCTCTGGCCTTTCTATTGATAGTGTAAATAAATGAGCAGAGTCATCTAGTGTGATTACATTTTTTATTACTTTGAGGGGAAAATTCATAAAACCTGTTGAACTTTTAATTTTTTTTTTATTTTAGTTGCCCCTATAGTTAATCCCAGGAATATGGCCTCAGACCAGTGAGTTTTCCTAAAGAATTAATAGATCCAGTTTTACATAATGCCAATATTAGCTTCTGAATCAGTAATTTATGCATGACTAATTCCATTGTCCAAAAAAAAAACAAACAAACAAACAAACAAACAAACAAAAATGAGTTTTCCCTGCATTTTCCAGTGCCTCATGTTAGAGTGGGTGGGAGTTAGAAAATTTGCAAGATTTCAAACAGCTACAAATCTCTGTTATTTATGTCTCTATGACACCCTTGATGACAGAAAAATTTTGAAGGATTTATAAATATTGTAAATGTTCAATCATAATTCCATATAACATAATTACTTGTATTCTCTGCAGTTGGAAAATCTTCTCTTTTTTTTAAATCCCTGAATGGAAGTAAATCTCTTCATTTTGAATTTCTGTGGTTGCATTATACCCCAATAAAGACATGTATATTGTGTAGTGTGTACCCCTCCTTCTTTGTCTTTTTATGTTTTGCTGAAAATAAGTGTGCACACAATAAAAGAGAATTTACAGTAGTATGTATTTGATTTATATATTAATAGTACATTACATGGTATGCCCCGACGACAACAATGGCCAATGGTATAGTATTAATTATCTGTCCTGTTTATTATGGAAAATAGCTAATTATGAAAATTATCGGTATGATAGTCAGTTGCAAACATTTTTTTTCCCCTATTTAAATAAATTCATTTTAATTTTTATCTGTACTATTATTGGACTATTATTGGTGAAGATCTTTGTCTTTTAAACTGAAACTTTAATTTTTTTTTACTGTCATAATTAACTGATATAACATACAGGCTTAATTTTAAATTTATTGATCCTCCCAAATATTTGCCCATCTTGGTTCGACAGACTGTCGTTAAGGTAAAACACTGATTCACGACTGTAGTATGAAACAATACAGGAAAGGTATACAGATCATGCTGATATACACAAACACATCATCATGAACTCAGATCATTAGAACTTTAGGTAGTGTTTGTTTTTTCCTGACATGTAACTTTTCAGTATTAAATGGGTTAATATTATATAATTACATTCATACCATGAACTTCAGTCTCCCTGCTGTGTTCTGAGTAGCCATGAACATTGATAATTTCTGATCCGAAATCAATGTTTCTACTTGTTCTACATGTGTTCTACCTGAAATGTATTATAATATCAGTTTTAAAACATGAATTCCATGATAAATAAACAGGAAAATATATTCTTTAATTACTGTAACTTAGTAGAAGCTGCATATTATTCATGAATCATCACAGCTACATTTACATATTTTCTCAAAATTGTCCCAATGCAATAATGAGTGCATGTCAATAAAAATGACAAGTATCCAATCTTTAAATTCTCTTACTACATTAGAATTAGGGCATGTCACTGAATAAATGCACAGCATGCCTTTGACATTAATTTTAACTTATATAGTTGCACTATACCCTCAGTTTGCGAGGGCTAGAAGACCACGTTGGTGCAGGGACCTATACACGCTTAACAATTATATCACTAGGCCTTACGTCCCTGGGAGAACTTCAGAAACAAAACATCTTAACCCCCCCCCCCCCTTCCTCATTTAAACGTGCAGGAATTATTTCTAATATTACGCTTCAGTTGTATATGTGGTTTTTTTTTTAGCTGACAGCTTATTATGTACACAATATTAACAATGAGTTAGTAGCCCACGTACCTATATATAACCCAGACTGAACGTTTCCCAGGCCCATAACACATGGCGTGACCGACTCTACTTTCGTTTTTAAAATGAAACCCTCGAACTTGACATGACACATAAGATGCGAAACACAAGAAAACATTTAAAAATTTCAGACAGCATATTGTACTACACAATGCAAAAGATCAACGTTGATTCAATAAAATTGAAATATGCTATTAGATACACATGCATGCAGAAATAGTTTTCTCCGCGAGCTAGTACAACATATGCTAATACGGAATGTGTTTACCTTCACAGGCAGAGACATAGATATAGAAAAGATTTCTTTAATATGTTTTTACTACATTAAACTTTTAGCATATTGGTTTTGACCATTTATACTGCAATCATGCAACGATGCACATTGTAACTATACAGCCTGTACCATAGGAAAATTCTTGAGTAGACAATGCCGTCATGTCATAATATGGACACATCTTTACCCATTAATATTCATAAGCCATTATATATTCAATACATTAAATTTTATTATTTACAGATTTTTTTACTTACCTTTTACAAATTTTACTTCGTCCCCATGTTCATGACTAAGTGTGAAACAAGTACGTATTATGATGTCATTTACGACGTCATCTGATGAAACGAGCATGCGCACTCGCAATGTGTGTAAGTCTCGCCGAGAAGAAAAAACGATGGATCGGTGATCATCTTATACACACTCATTACACAGATCTCATGAATCCGGTCAAATTAACACATCATTTTTTTGAAATCGGATGCATCCTAGGACAGTTTCTAGTTGATTTATGACAAAATCCAACTGAACACCACCATTTCGTGTTCATTTGGATTTTTGCGTGTTCATTTAAACGTGTGCCGTCTAAAGCACGTGTTCAATTGACAGGGTTTACAAACACACACACACACACACACACACACACACACACACACACACAAAATGGAGAGATCATATTTATTATGAAATCTGAGAGTCCTTAAAGTACAAGGGTAGCAATTTTCATCGAATATCATTGTTCTGTTAGTACAGAATGATAAATGTATGGATGTTAAATATTTCCTATAAAATTTACATGCAAGACAAACTGAGTCCTGTGTAGAAATTAAGAAAATGTATGAGGATTATCTCCCTAATCTTGCATTGAAGTGTGACGTTTGGTTTTTATGTCTATGTTACATAATTTTCATCCTGCATGCTGAAACATACTTTATTGAAAAACACATAACTGGAGGACAATAGATGGATGCGTCCAGTAAGTTTAAAGATGAATTAAAAAAAAAAAATAAATAAATAAAAATCAACAACTAGAGTTCCTATTGTCAAGCGTTTCGGCAGTACTCAATTCCCTCCTCAATTTTAACCTTTTCCCACGATTAGAGATGGAATGCTATATGTATCAAAGCACAAAAACATAAAAAATGAAGTCATATTTATGTAAATTGCTCTCTTGATACATAGTTGATTGATTAAAAAAAAATAGTTCAATTCATGAAAAGAATATAAATTTTTGCTAAAAACATGATTATTTTCGAAAATTTTTTAAAATGGAAGATCAGAATGAAAAAAAAAAAAAAGAACGTAACCCCCTCCACCCCCATCCCAACACAACATCGCCTCCTACATACACACACATCTTTACTCAAAAATATGTAATTCGCCTTTCCAAATTCATTCTTTTGTTCTACATCTTAAGTTTTATGTTATTGATGGCATGTTGACATTCTTCTTACAGTTTAAGTCTATTTCAGTATTAGGTGGGCATCATCGAAGATTATCATAATCTGAAGGTAGTGTGTGTTCGCCAAACTCTTGATGTATGTTGCTTTCATCACGTTTTTACAAGAAATGACTTCGAGGTCTTATTTTCCAGCCTACGTCTCAATATCATCTATACAATTCTGTGTTTTTTAAGTCGTCCGTTGTTCCTCCTTCTACAGAGAGGAATGAAATGAGATACAATGTATAAGCATCGATAATTTTTTTGATGAACGTGAAGTTTATAAATATCAGTTCAGAATTTCGCCAGGTTAAATACTAGTCCTTCTTTTTTTCATTAGTAATATAAATAATCATTATTGAGCTAATGATAAAAGTATTAAACTAACAAAAGATTTCTATCATCAATAAAATGGCATAAGTATGTCTCTCATTAAACAAAACTATGCGAGGATAAAAATGGAGTAATACTTATAATTAATTGATATTTAATTCATTAATATAAGCTATGTATAAAACTGACCTATTATTACAAATGCAGGCTTTTAGAGGCAGGACTATTTTTTTACAGGTGCGGAAAGCTTCGAGAACACAATTTAATCGTGACTGTCATTCCACACCTAGCATTTTCTCTTCAACCACCAAAAAATATAACAGATTTAAATCCTGTAAAAGTAGGACTTAACAGCATTGAAATCTATACTGTACATGTATGCTATTCTGATTATGCAAAGACATTGCATCCTGCCATTCACCGATTCATTCATCATTGAAATATTCTATCACCCGGCTACAGTCATGTGATGTCTTCCAGAAAAGGCTGTTTTATCTTATTTTAACATTTATGTTAAAAGAACCTTGTTTTACATAAAGTTAAAAAAAAACATATACTTCCCATGCCCTTTTAGAAAGGACCGTGAATTTCATATTTGTTCCCAGAAATGTTATCTGTCAAAATAAGTTAGTGCAGACGTTCCAGAAAAGCTGAAAAATTGAAATGTTTACAAACGACGCACAATTTACGACGACGGATAAATTCAGATAGAAATAGAGCACCAGAGTTACCCAAAATAAATTGAAAACGAAAAAATCAATTATATTAGTTTTATTGTCTTTGTTGCAATTTATTTTACAATCAATAAAATCAACTTATTTTCTTATACCATAGCTTTAGTCAAGTTTTGTATCTTGTATGAACAATAATTTTTGAAATCTTAATCAATATTTAGGGAACATTCTTAATATATTATGAATGTATACGAGGGTTGAACTAAAAATTCGTGGAATTTCCTAATATCTTATTAATTTATTAGTGGAAGTGATTGAAAGTTACAGATGAACATTTGGACGCTTGTTGAGTTTTCTTTTAACAACATATTTTAGATATTCCTGATAAGAATATTTTGGAAGTTGCCATGGAAACGTATGTTTGAAAATGCCGGAGAGACATTTATTCGTTCATTATCATTTAAATTCTTAATACTCACTTTGAGAAAAAAAAAAGCACTGGGTGGCATGTGAAACAAAATGACGTCATTATAAAGATTGCATGACCTCTTATAAATTTGTATTTGAGAGTTTTATCGATTCTCTTGGATATTTATCTTTTCTGTTGATGATTTGCTGTTCATCATGAATTCGTTAGACAACGTCGAAATAAGATTTGTGAAAATTTGAAATGTTTACAAACGACGGAAACACTCCGACTTAAACGCATATACAAATGATACAGGCAAACAATTGGTTTTCAATTGGCGTGAGGAAATGAAGGAAAACAGAACTTCCGAGGATGATGAAAGATGTGGCCAACTATTAGAGAGCTGTTTTTCTTCGTAGTCAAATTGAGAGCCTTGAAAGCCTTAATGGACGGACTGCCAACATACTGCGCTTTACATTGTTACTGTAATCAGAACTACATATAGGGAAAGTTTTTTGAAAATGATCGTAATATAAAGTCTTTTTTCAGGAGCAGAATTGGAGAAAAGAATGCAGTGTTCTGTAAAAATTCTAAGTCGATTTAAACGTGAGGTAAGATGCTCCTAGAACGTGACGTGACATACCTAACGACGTCACGTCGAAGTCTCCTCCGAATTTTACAATTGTCCAGGTTAAGAAAGCTCGTTTGACTATAATGGTAATTGGAACGTGGTGAAATTTTTCAGCATTGTTGAATAATTGCTTTATTAGTCCCCTACCGGTGAAACCGGAGGGGACTATAGGTTTCCTCTGAGTCTGTCCGTCCGTCTGTCCGTCCGTCTGTCTGTCTGTCTGTCCGTCTGTCTGTCTGTCCCTCTGTCTGTCTGTCAGTCTGTCCCACTTGGTTTTCCGCACTTATTTCCTTAACGCTTGCAGATATTGAGCTGATTTTTGCTATGTGAGTGTATCTTGATGAGTTACAGATCAAGTTTGCATTTCGTTTCGCTTCATTGATTTTTGACGGAATTACGGCCTTTTCAATTTTTACGGGTTTTCCGCAATTTTCTTCTAAACGCTTGTAGATAATGAGCTGATTTTTGGTATGTGGCTTTACCTTGATTAGTTATAGATCAAGTTTGCATTTCGTCCCGCTTCATAGATTTTTGACGGAATTATGGCATTTTCAATTCTTACGGGAACCAGATTACACTTGCCGGTAGGGGACTAGTATTGCTAATGCAATACTCTCAGAATGCTTGTTTTATGAATATGTCTGTTCTCTGCTTCAATCACATCATGATAACATTTTAGAAATTCCAAGAACCTTTGGATCAACCCTCGTATATCAATGTACATGGATATATCAGGAGGAAATTTGAATCCTAAAAATTGCCTTTTCAACAATTTTCAAAAATATTCAAACATTTTCATATATTTTAAGTTTGTAACTATTGCACATTCCCAAATGTTGAATATCTTTTAATATAAAAAATCTAGTCTTGAATGAAGCTTATATCTTTTCAGTTTAAAGAACAATATACAATGCAAATACATCTCACAAATAATGCTTATAGTTATTTTACACTAGGTAGGTTTCACAGATATCGTTGTTACCTGATTTAGGCATTAATTGTGCACAATAAGACAGGCATAATAAATTAAAATGCAGAGAGTACATGCTTTATCTTATTTCAAGGGAAACAAGAGTTTGTCAGGAATAGTAATAAATTATAATCAAATATTTTCGTATTATTATTATTTTTAGTTTACAGATATATGAAAAATTGAAGCATAATTAATTGATAATGATGATGATGATATTCATGATGACAAAAGCAATTATTGTTATTATCACTATTACATTTACAGTTGATAACAATAAAATAGTATGTCTATGTCTTTAACTGTTAAACTACACATTCATTGGTTAGAATATATGTTTTCAGTGCCTCTCTGTATGTGGTCATTCACGGCCTTGATGACCAATCTGTATTCTTCCTGAAAAACAAACACGTTTAAATATTCAATTGTAAACAAAAATATATTGGTGTTTTTGATATATTGGCTGTTGTGTTCGCAGCACTGTTTAGGTTACTATGAAGAAATCAAAGGGATATGGATTATTATAAAAGTTATTTGGTTATATAGTTATATTTGGCTCAAGTTGAAATTTATGTGACCATTACTAAGTTTATATTTGTATCTATTAAATGATTCTTCCAATTTCAGGAAAACAGAAACACTTTTAAAGTTGAGGAATATTCCCATTATGTGTATTAAATAATAATAATAATAATAATAATAATCAAGATCTATTGAGTGAATACCCGTGCGAAAAGACGATTTTATACGCTACCTCGATGTTAAACATGTCATCGCATTACACATCAACACGGTAATATTTATTAAATACCTTATCTCGTTAATTATTAAATAAGGGAACTAAACAAAGGTTTTACCATGATGTATATGGTCTTTTTTTTTTTTACATCTATAAAATATATTCTGTTTAATGATAAAATGCATTTTTCACGGTAAAAAAAAAAAAAAAAAAAAAAAAAAAAAAAAAAAAAAAAAAAAAAAATTGATAATTCTCTCATTGCACATTGCGTAAAAATACCATGATAACGTCAAGTCAACAAGTGCATTGCGATTTTTGACTTCTTTATACCTTACTGTGTGGGATTAAAATAAATGGAATAGTAAGTTTTAATTCTGATGTACCTCACTAATCAATTTAAATTCGCAAATTATTTCCTTTTCTGTGATTTTCAGGGATCGCATTTTTGTGATGTATATCTTGTATAAACAGGGTTCCGCCCCCTTTTCGCATCCTTAACATTGGTGCATTGTTTTCAAAGTCCTCAGCGTTTGCTTTTTGAATTGATATTGATTTATATTACTTATAAATATTGATTCATCCGAAATAATTTTTAGAAACTTTTTACAATATAAATATAAATATCATTTTTTAAAAACATAATTGTAATAAATTGGTCCAAACACAATAAAATGAATTTTAAATTTCTGCTTTAAGGAAAAGTTCACAATGAATATGTTCGAAAAAAAAAGGAAAACGTGTTTTTATCTCATCTTATAAATAAAATTCTATTTCAAAATTGCAAACTAATTGACAATCATATGCTAACTATTTACAAAGTTCTGCCTTTGTACTACTTCTTGTATATAAATCGAATACATGTATTTCACTTTAATTTTCATTGCTTATGTAAGAAAATACACGATACTTTCATTATGACTTACTAGACTGGAACAGAATTCAGGTCTCCGAACTTGCAGCTGTCGGACGGAAGTAAAAACATCCAAGTTTCCATCCATATTAATTTGTTGGATCACATTATGAACTACACAAAACGCACCGCATAGTGAAGCACCATCACTAGAAGACAAGCAACATTCTACTTTAAAAAAAGATAGCTCAACATTTTATAAAAAATACTCAATCTTCTATGTTAATGAAAATGCGTGTTACTGTATAGGTTGAATTAAGAAAAAAATGAGCTTGCTTACATAAACTTAGCATTGAAAATCATACATTATACATTCACTGACTGGGTTCGAGGGCAACATGAGTTTTGTCGGACCCAAGAACCAAACTGTTTGCCTGAGGCCGTTAGGCCGAAGGCAAGCAGTTTGGTTCGAGGGGTCGACAAAACGCACTTTGCGCGAAAACACAGTCAATAAATGTTTTGTTATACCTTTTATTTATTTATTTTATTATCATTTTTCTTTTTGACATACATGTAAATCGAACACCAACGAATGCAAATGAGATTTAGCCGACCCCGCTCAATATGTCACGTAAGCGGTCGAACGTCTCATTTACAGGTCCAATATCTCACTCCGCGGACAAACATTTATTTTGTTATGCTGGCTCAGTAAAACATTGGAAATATAAGACTTTTATTAGTATTGATTTATATAGGAACAAAAAAAAAAATAAAATTTCTCAACAGCTAGATAACAAAGTCCATTTGTATAATAATATTTGTATAGTAAATAACATACCTGCTGACAACAATGACAGGATTTTCTTTTTTCACACTAACAGCAACAGAAACCAGACTACGAAGCATAGATGTATCCAGAGGAGTTCCGGATACTTTGATGATGTTCCTTGGCTCCACAACTGTCACTGAATGAGACTTCTTACTCTACAGAAAAAAATAATTTGACGTTTACTTCTATTTCTTTCTTGAAAATTCAAATTTTGAACAAATCAAATTTAAAAAAGAAGAAAAAAAAATGAAACGGTAAAAAAAGGAAAAAAAAATCATGTTAAATTACATTTTTCTTCCGGATGTAAATGATGGAGCTGCTGACGTCAGTTTCCGTTCTTGATTGTAATTGGATGCTGAATGGAGAGATTGTGGAGGAGGATTGACCAGGAAACCACACCTGACTCTACAGAAAAAAAAAGAATTATTATTATTATTATTTTATAAACATAGAAATGGCACTGACTGTACAGTTATTATATACTTGATTATTCATAGATTTTCATTTTTTTTTTTTAATTTGTATTTAGCCCCATTAATTTATTTATTTTTGGTCTGGTTTGGTTTGGAAAGGGAACATTTTTTTCCATATATGTAATGAAGCCTAAAACATGTAGAAAACAGACCTACACTAATCACTAATCAAGTATAAAATGTTGAAGCATTATACTTTTATGCAATAGTGTGAACTCCTGTGATTTAAATGGGGTACAGACAGACAAATCTGCGTATTTTAATTATGTCGGCGGAGGCATAAATTCCAGTACCTAAGGTTTCAGCTATATATAGATATTATTTAGAGACCGAAACGGGTTCTGTGTCGAAGATACACATTTTGGGTGGACAGAGACTTATCACTAGTCTCCAACCCCATTTTTAAAATCTACAGTATAGAATCTGTCCAGTTCTATAAATTATATGATCCAATTGAATCAAAATTAGTACCTCCCACTTTTAGCTTCGCAATATCTGCATGGTTCTTCGGACAAGGTAAGATTAAGTAAGATTAGTTTTGACAAGGGGGTATTTCTTGGAGTTTTAAAACATAAGAACAGTAATGTTAAAACAGTAGAAAGTTGACTTAAATAAGTTTGAAAAAAATTTCAATTAATGGATGATGCAGCCGTGAACCATAAGCTTTTCCTTTTTGAAGGGGACTAAAAATAAGCTTTGCACGGATAACAAACAGGTTTCCAGGAATTTAATTAATACAGCATTAACTTTTATTTCTTTTCGATTGAATCGAGATAAATTCTGAGCGAAATAAGTATTTTTTTTTTTTTAAAGTAATTAAGAAACTTGACATTTTGATTCAGTTTAATTCTAACTGTATAATTTTAAAAAAAGTCAATCGTTACTATTATAAGTGTTTTTGATATTATAAATCAAATTTATTTTTAGACCTATCACCTGTATTCTGATAAAGGAATGGTTGGCTAACACCACACGATATATAGGGCTATTACAGAACGGAAAATACCCTGTGTACAGTGGTCATCATCTGTATTACTAACACAGAACTGCAAAATTAAAGGAGAAATGCCACCATCGTGTTACAACTAACACTTCAAAATGTCCATACCGATTCAATATCATTTAGTGGATCCATACAGATAACAGTGTCAGATTCATAATCACTGAGCAGGCGCAGGAAGTCCACAGCGTCCTCTGTTGATGGATACTGCGTCACTATAAACGCACTACTGTTGGTGAATGACTAGGGAAAAATTCATAAAAATAATATGGTCTTTTTCTTAAATGATGAGAATAGAAGAAATAAAACAAACTTGATCATGCAAAATTTGATGATTTATTGGAAAAACGAAATCTTTTTCCTCAGCCTATTAGTGTATGTATCACAATGAATTTTGTCTGTAAACATTCTCAAGTTGAACAAAATAAAATAAGTAATGAATATGTTGTATAAAGTGGATTATCATTTCTTACCGGTACGTATATTGCATTAATAAAACTTCCTCGATTTGGGACTGTGGTTGAAAGATGAACACTGTATTTATCCACTATTCCAGAAAGAAATGAACAAAATATTATTTGAGCTCCAATACAAACGTGATGTGGATTTTTAAGCTTGCTTTTTTTAATGAATATTGTTTACTGAGAATTTTACTTTTGTTTATATGTAAAACGCTATTGAAATGTACATTATATAGAATTACACAGTGTATATATATATATATATATATATATATATATATATATATATATATATATATATATATATATATATATATATATATATATATATATATATATATATTCAAAAAAAGGTGGTGGAGTCTATTTTTTTTTTCTGAACAAAGAGATTCAGATTAAACATGGGAAAATAAATACTTACAAGGCAATGCACCTTTGAAATGTTCATCCTTACACATTTCTTTGGCAAACTTAAAGTCAGTGTCGGTGTATACAGGTCTTATTTTCACCAAGAGCTTAATACGCAAAGAAATGAAAATAATTATTAGCATGTATTCGACAAAACACGAAATTCGATTTTTCATGAATAAAAAAAAATATAATTCGAAAAAAGATATGGTTATGTATGAGGTCATCAATTAAGATGAAAATCTGTAGGAAAGAAACTAAAAACCAAAATATTTGATATTACACATTTCCACTCGATCTAAAAACGAACAGCTGAATTTGATAAAAAAAAAAAAAAAAAAAAAAAAAAAAATAGGCAAAATGGTTTTTCGCCAGGACTTTAAAGAATGCCTAAAACTACTTGTATTTTGTTTAAAGTGTAGAAAAGGAAGCTGGATTGTAATCTTTAAGGACAAAACTAAATTAGGATGATTATCTTCATATCTGTGCATCATATGACCCATATTTCAACTATTGAAAAAAATATCCTAAGTATTTGTCATGCTAAATATTGTATCTAACACCCATACACGCTAAAATTTATTGATCATTCCAGATGAAAATTTTCATTGCTTCAAAATCATAATCGACAATACATTTTAACTATATTTTAAACATATATTTCTTAACCATATATTGGTTTATATATATATTTCTACATGTTTCAGGGAAATAAATGTTTTCTCCGTGTGCTTTTCATAGCCATTTCTTCTCACATGATTCCTTGTCATATCAATTTATTCATTTTGTCACTTTATAATCAGGGTTAGAAACTCCCTAAAATTACAACTGGCAAATAATTGCGAGAACCAAGAAAGTGAACTTGCAATTTTATAAGACTACTCGCAATTTTCATATAAAGTTAAATTTATATAAATTAAATACATGTAACTTAAGGAAAAAGTAACTACTCTACAATACACAAAATACAACTACAGTGTGACTTTTATTTAAATTACTAATTTAAATCAAAAGCATTTTGTTCTGCCATATTATATAATTTTTCTACAGTTTCAATGCAAAAAAAGTCAACTCGCAAGTTTTTGCGAGTTACCTAATTTTTAACTCGCAATTTGGGAATTCTTACTCGTGTTTTGCGAGTTGCATATAGTGAATTTCGAACCCTGATAATCATTTTTTACCTGGAATTCTTTTCGTAAGGTACTTTGATTTGCTGGCTCATCAGTAGTCATGGGCCCGGCCTTTTTTGTAAAGTCTTCGATGGTGTTGATGTTAACAGGCGACTTAAATATTTCATTCAGCGCAAGAAAAACCACCATATACTGTTCCTGATTTTAAGGGAAAAATTTAAGTTGATAAGAATGGATTGAAAAAAAAAAGTAAGGAATCTCTCTTCTCTTCTTGGAATCAAGGAAAAAAAATGAACAGGAAGAAACATATGTCCTCACAGTTGAACCTTGGTTTGAATGTTTTGTAAATGACTTTGGAATTTATAACATCCATGGGACAGAAATCCGTTTTATATTTTCAGAAGTTCGAACACGACTGAATATGTCTAAAAACGATGTCGTATGAGTGATATAAAATTATTTTTAGGAAAAACTTCTCATACTGGCGGCCTAGGCGTGAAATAATAATTTAGCGGTCGAAACGTCACGGTGTAGCAATTGAGAACAAAGTTTTCAGCAATACATTTGGAGATTTTTTTTTTATCTTAATCTCTATCAGTATGATTTATTTACTCTATCTCAAACCTGCCAGGACTTTTTTTACATCACTCTTCGTGAGGGGAAGGAAAATCGAGTTTTACCGCACATTTGATATTCTTTTACACTCTGACAAAATGTCACTTTGAATTTCTTTCATATCGTGACAAAATTATTACTTTAATTCAATAAATGTAACAGTGATTCACTGTTCAAATCTTAGTTAAATATTCAAATAAAGTAAATGAATAAACAAATGAAATCAATATTTAAACAAAAGCTCACATAATCAAAAATATAGGGAAAAATAAAGATTCCATGAAACATTATGTGTTAAAAAAAAAGAAAAAAAAAAAAACATACGTAGGTTTGCACCATGTTCATTCTGTTTTCCCTCATTTTCTTTACATACTCGGCTACGTTGACTTTCTTTCTCTTTCGACCTATTCGTTCTAAAGCGTCCAACGCTATATATGTCCCTGTTCTTCCTATCCTCGCACTGTAATGATGATAAAACATATAACACAGTGACTTATGATAAGGTCCGAAACATCGAAATATGCTGAGATATTTCTTTAAGTGACATCAAGTCGATATTCACTATTACCACTAAACTGTATTTGCAAAAATGTACCTGCAATGAACAATTGTTGGTAGTTATTCTGATTGGTTCCTGTTCTCGTCACGTGATCAAGGAAGACAATAAGACAAAGGGGATCAGGGGTTCCATGGTCTGGCCAAGCTGTATAATGGTACTGAGTCACCGTTCGTGACTCCTTTGACTGAAGTAATGAATGAGATGAGATTGTTTTTTGAAAAAAAGGGGGAAAAAATACAAAAAGAGATTGATAAATTGATTGCAACATTAAGTAAAATCTGAAAAAATAAGAATATTTGTCACCGATAACTATGTAAATTCTGATATTTATTTATGTTGACTTTTGAGTTTTCTGTTTAAGCTTACCTCATTGTGCCTAGCAGTCATCTTTCGTACAATGTAGAAGGCGTACTCTTTTTCCTCTGTCAATTTTACAGACACAGTGCCGTAATTACGGTTCTTATTTACATCTGGCCAATATTGATGACATTTGACCTAACAAAAAAGTATTAATACAACATTAAAATACTTCTGGCTTTGCTTTGACACACGTGTTGCTTTATTATGATCTCATTGGAATCTTGACTGGCACGAAATAGAAAAGAATTAAGGAGTAAAGCAAATATCTTTTGGCTTTAAAATATATATGAGAGACCTCAGACTTCTTACAAAGTATACATACCTTAGTTCCTTCTTTCAGATTTGTCAACATGACAATAGAAAATACATTTTCTTGCCAAATCATTTCCCAAAAATCGCCAAGTGTATTCTGCTTAGGTCCTACACGAGAAACAAAAACAAAAGCAACAACTGCAACAATTGCCAGAAAAAATATTCCTTTAATGGAGGAGGATCCAATTCAATGCACATTGATGCTCTGTAATTGTCCAATATTTACTCAAAATTATTCTGTAATTTTAATTCAATTGTTTTAATAACATCTGTTTGAGCTTTATCTGGAACAAAACAAAAAAAAATATCCCCCCCCCCCCCAAAAAAAAAAAAAATAATAAATAAATAAATAAACAAAAAAAACCCAAAAATGATTAAATTTAAAACTGATAAATATAACATGTGACTTTTGAAGCATATGTACCTTGTGCTGCGATATACTCTCTTTCTCTATCTGCACCCTATAAAATACGAATCAAATGTTATACATGTCTTTGAGAGGCACAGACAACGGATTATGAAAATAATTTTAAAGGGAAGATTTTGACTCAGAAAAAAAATATAGATTTGTTCATTGAAAGGGAGTTGATTCGTAAAATTCTATCATTGGTATTATATCATATCACTATTGAAACCTAACTGTATAAGTGGCAGATGTGGTTACCTCAATATAGTTTGCATTGATGTAGTCGGATCCTGATTCTGTTCTCAATATAACTCTGGAATGGTCATCTATAATGAAGGAAAGAATTACATCAGTATTCTAATATCGTTTGTAACTATAAGGAAAAAAAATATCTATATCACTTCAAACAGGTTTAGACTTCAAGCATCCATAGGTTCGAAGACCGACAGCAAGGTCAAAACCCAAAAAGATGTAGGTGTCAGTTACACTAAGAGGTTACAGTTTACATATATCATGTCCAAAAAAAATCATCTATATCGTATTCTTTCGAAGATGTTTCTTATAAGTTTTAAATTGCTATGTAGGATCAAAAAGGTTAAATTGCTTCTACCCTGTGCACAATTCAGCATAAACTTGATAGAATACTACCTGGCTAGAGTGTTTGCATAAAGTACTGTAGCTATGCGTTTGCACAGAAATCCAAATTTTCTTTTCTTGTATGTAATCGGTAATTGTTGATCACCCTATTAAAATGAACAACAAATTTCAAGGGTCCAGCTTTGAAGGGGCTATTGGATGTTCTATTCACAGCAACTGCATGCCCGTTAGTCTACTTTTCGATTTTTTTCTCTTTCTTATGATTTTTGCATTCGTTTTACTCTGTATCTATTTATTTGTTTAATGATGAAATCATAACGCTTACTCTTCTTTGGAAGGTTATTTTTTTCCCTTTAATAGGCCTCATATTCTGCTCACACGAGCCTCAACCAGCCGCTTAAACGACATTTGCCAAAATATTGCTTTGGTATTCTTTTATTAATCACTGGTCGTCTGCTAGAATTATCTCGTGATTTGTGACTGAGTTATTAATTATATAACATCATTAGAAATATTATATTATAAAAAAAAAACTTTGTGAGCAAGTTTAAAAATTAGTGGCATTTGCGCTTGTGATTACTTTTCATTTTTTATCTCTTAGTGTATGACAGCTACTTGATACTTTCATGGATTGATTGATTGATTTTTGTTTTACGTCCTATTCAAGAATTTTTCACTCATATAGGGACGTCACCTTATTCCAAAAAAGGGCTTACTCGGCATTCAGCGTTATTTAGCTGTAAGGGTTTTCTATCGTGCCAACGCCTGAATTGAGAGGGGCCCTCGGTTTTTAAAATCTCACCCGAAAGATTCGAAAGACCTGCAATTTTCACTTCACAGTGTCAAGCGCTTTGCGAAGGAACGGTTGCTATCTATCCTTTATCGACATAGGGCAGTCGCCGCCGTGATTCGAACACACGTTCTTCAGATCACACAGCGGGCGCTCTACCGTCTCAGCTACCGACTCAGCTACCGTGACGGTAGATACTTACATGGAAATGTGGTTTTGTATCGGTTTTTAACCATATTCTCCTCTTTCTTTCCAGCGTCACATTGGTAAAGTTCCCCGTAAGGTAATGTCTGCGGTGAATAGAAATCACACCGTTCATACACAACAACTAAATTCATAGATAAATTGTGAATGATAATTTATAATGGCAATGAATGGTGTAAAATTTAAGATATTTTGAAGGTTGTGATTTTTTTTAATCCTGATCAACTTTATCATAAGTAATTATTATTCAACAAACATTCCCCTTTCATGCTTACAGCATATTCTCTCTGAAACCCGTCGTCCTTATCCTTTCTTTTTTCAGCTATAACAGACTCTAACTGATTTAGAGGTATATCTCGAATTGTCGTTTCGTTTGCGTAAAAGTCTCCATAAGGATTTTCCGAGTGAATCAACTCATCTTCATCGACATCAGCAACATCACTTTTCGTCTTGCGTTTGGAATTTTTGCGATTTCCACTATCTCTGTGTTTACTTCTTTGGTGTTTGGTTGAGGACTGGGATTTTGAATCAGTAACAGTAACATCTGCCTCATTAGCACCTTCTATGGCTGAAATTAGACAGAAGACTTCATGGTCTTGTTTTATCGTGAAAAATATACAGAAAGCAAAAGCGGAAAGAATATAGAATTTTGTAAGAATATAGACACTTACAAAATTTAGGTCTTTGAATTTGACCTCTCCTGCTTTCCTGTAGACTGCGCCTGCAGTTTGAAAAAAAAAGTTAAAATCCAAAAACATAAAGAGGTCTATGATTTTAGATTTTTTTTTATTTAAATATTTCTCATTCCTGCACATGACAAAATATTCTCGTTCTTTTAAATTAAAGAATGCAATAAAAGATAACATATTTTATAAATTCAGGTATTAAACAAATGGAATAAATAAGAATAACCCTTTTAAGACCAGAATCAAAATTGCTACAGCGATACAGGCAAACACAAGTCCAGAGATCCCTCCGATGACTGAACCAAAGGCACTAATTACATAAGTATCTGTGGTGCGCTGCAAAATTTGTTTAATACATTTATACAATCCTAAACAGTTATTAAAAGAATATTATAAATACATCTTTTTTTTCCTTTTTTTCTTCTCCATGTACAGAGAAAAAAATATACTTTAAGAGGGGACCAAAGTCTATAGTTCTGATCCATTTTATGTAGATGTATAAATGGCATTGTTTGTAGATGAAATATACAAGTACCTTTTAACTTCTCTTTTTATTCTATCAAATATAAAAAAAAAAAAAAAAAAAAAAAAAAAAAAAAAAAATAGATAAATAAATCTAAATTCCAGCATAACTTGAGAGAAAAAAACATATTACCTTTATCATTGGACAATATCCTGTGACAGGGTCACATGTATTATTTATACAACTGTTGCTACAGTTATCCAAGCAGTCAAATCCATAAGTGTCCGAACTACAACCTGAAAATATTACCATAAGAATTAAAGAGTTAACACCTGATGAGATAACATGGGTAGCTTCGTCGAAGACCATTTGATGAACTTTTAACTAGTTTCCCAATATTCAACTTTTTTTTATAACCACAGATAAATATACATGTGTATTGCATATATCAACTACTTTTGCCCACTGAAAGACACTTTTGTTAAAACAATAGCTGACCAACTTTAATTTCTGAACTGCACATTGCTTTAAGAATCTAAAAGAAATGCTTGAAATTGCATCGATATATATATTTCACTTCTAAATTTCCCTCAAATTTTCTAGTTTTCATGCATTTACAAAAGGTATATCTTCATCAAATAATATGTGAGTGTGTCAATGACTTTTCAGATTGTAGATACAGCAAACGACAATTAAATGACAAAAATTATGATCCGACAAAAATTGATATTTGGGAGGAAAAAAAATGTCACAATCAATTTGATTTGAAAAAGAAAATCAATGAAAGTTATATCAGGAGGATATGCTTACGCTTAGTGCAGTTAATTTCTTTGAATCCTTTTGCGCATCCATTCAGGCAGCTACCATTGATGTGATGGCATTTTGATGCGCCTCGACAAAAGCCACACGAGTGACTACAGTTCAATCCATACATACTACCTGCGCATTCTAATTTAAAAAAGACACAGTTCATATAATCTCTAGAACATTTTCTTTTTTTTTTCTTTTCATTTTCTTATTGTGTTAACATTATCATTTCCATTTAGCATCTTAACAATAACGCAAACATATAAAAATTGTAAGTTGCTTATCTGTGCATTTCAAATTCTAGAAACTGTTTTTTTTATCTTTAATGACATCTGTATATCTAACCCATTATTGCTTACTTGATCTAGGACATATCTGAAATTAAACTCATTAAATAAATTTCTACAGTAAGGGATAACAATATGCTCGTAAAATCTGGAACAAAGGAAGATCTGATAATATATACAGATATGCTACAACATTATTGATAGCCTTGGTCCCTATCGTCTAATTTCTTATGGAACATTTTTTTTATATAGATTCTTATGTTTTATTGTATTCCTAGTCCTAATTGTCTAGAGATTAAAATAATAATCGAACTAATAGTTATAAATACATCAGGGATATTTTAACATCCAATGCAAACCAAATGCAGCAATTGTCATGGCAATTCTTGCATCTAGTTGAAATGTTCTGATTAACACGAAAGACATCAAAACTATCCTGTATAAAGTTTCAAGTCTTTTGCGAGGATGAACGCAAACCATGGGGAAAAGTTCGAATACATAATTACTGTCAATGCAATGAAGTCCTTCCCAACCAGGTTGGCATCCTCCTTCGCATTCGCCTGTTGTTTTCATGCATCTATTGGGTACCCCACAGTTGACGTTACAGTTCTGGCTACAGTTATTGCCAAACGTTCCATCAGAACATTCTGTGAAAACATAAGAATGCATTTTGATCATTTTATTTTTTTTTTATTCTGAAGCAATATCTAGAGGAAAGTTTAAATGAAATTTTAGCATCAGAACAACTGATATTAATTTAGATGAATATAAACGTTCAAGCTAACCAGTTTTACAAAGTTCTCCTTTATAACCAACATTACATCCTTCTGAACATGATCCAATGATGTGATGACATTGTTTGTAATTAAGACATGATCCACATCTCGATGTACAATTCTGTCCATACATTCCTCCATCACAAGCTTTAGGTAAAAAAAAGTTGTTAAAGTTACTGTTATAAAATTTCTTGCGAGTTCTCAGTAGTTTGAGATTCAGATGCAGATGTTCATTTTTTGAAGATTCTTGTCAATATCCCAATCTACGAAATAGCAACATTTGTACTACTTGGAAGAAACATATTATAACGCTAACGATGTCATATCCCAAAAATACACTCAGTCAATCATTTTTCTTTATCAAGCCCAGTTGCATTTATTTAGAAATAATAAGATATAATACAAGCAGTTTTAAGCATCTTTAATATTGATAAAAACACATACTCTCATTGCAAGTAGTTCCTTTCCAACCTACGTGACATGGAGACGCACATTGACCTGCAAATCGGTCACATTTATCACAGTTTCGACATCTATCAGAACAATTCTTACCATGCCAACCGTCAGGACAGGCTGAGGAAAATTAGAGACGAAACTAAACATGATATTCTGTTATACTGTTATACATGTATATGCTATCAGGGAGATCGAGATCTATTAACGTGAATTTTCTTTCATTGGTTTCATTGAAAGAAATATTTATTGAAATGAAATAGATTATTAATAAAAAAAAACCCCGAAGTTTATGTATCTTTTGTATGTGTTTTCCAGTAATTATTACTAATATCATATGTTATCTATTGACCTAAGTAGTAGGATATATATAAATCATGCATATTTTTTTTATTGGCCATATAGTTTTGTTTCAATAAAAAATGTTCGAACTTACGTGTTTTGCATTTATTTCCATAAACACCAACGTCGCATCCATTTGCACATCTTCCATTGATATGGTGACATGTCACCCCATCGCTACAGTTACCACATTTTTTCTCGCAGGCTTCTCCATAGAATTTATAACTACAGGCTGACGTCACAAAAAAATTGCATTTATTTGAATACATTCACATTGCCTTTCATCAACATTCAATGGATTAACAATTCAAATAATGAATTATCATCTAAAAAATTGAATAAATTCTGTTCCGTAACTAGTTCCGTAACTAGAGATAACTTGTAATCTACTTCACATTAACTGAGGAATTCCGATCTTATTATTTTTGAAGAATTTTTGATGAATTTGATTAGGTTTCAGTGCTTTCAGTTTATATACCAAAGTTTCCTCTAAAGAGTCCAGATACTGAAAAGCAGGTGGTGTGAAATAGCAATGTTGTTGAATTTTGCAGAATACATGTGTATTTGAGAACATTCAATAAAGAAATAGAATATAAGCACATCTCTCAATCCAAAAATTTAAATTTGTTTTATAATCTTCGTAAGCAGTTCTTTCTTCATATATCTGCAAACTTTGGATCAGAGGTTGTGCTGTATACGAAATAATGAAAAAAAGCATAATATTTTTTTCCGTTTTTGGAGAAATATTTAGGATACGTGAATAATGACGCAATTTGTGACGTCATAATGCACCAAGGGTTTAAGTGGATATTTAATGCCATCACTACAGAAACTAAGCATTTATATTTTTTCAGAAATTAAGAGGGCCAAAAACGGCTCTAAGTGGTCCTTGCTCTTTATGAGGTATTTTAAAACTGCAAAGAACATTAAGCTGACATTTTCAAATCCAACCAGCAAACATGCGTGATGAAATAATTTGTTGTTGTTGTTATTAAAATAAACATTAGATACATATGTGTTGGAAAATTCATTCTCATACGTTTCCAAACATGCACCAAATCTTAGAACTTTATTTTACATTGCCATCTTCAAGTAAAATGAAGGAAATTTTAGTTCTTTATGGCTTTTTGAAGAATTTACTAAAAGACACACCTATGATGTCATTACTTTCTCCATTTTGAATATTTTCATTTTTTCCGATGAGACTTCCTATAACCTCTCAGCTTTAAGAAATTTATATATATTATAAACCAAACAACATTCTAATTTTTAAGAAGCCCCACTATCTAAATCAATATCATAAGATATGAAATTACGTTTGAATGGATTGTTTCAAATGTGACTTGTTTCTGTTTACTTACGCAATTCACACTGATGTCCCTGGTACCCAGGTTGACATCCCTGACAAGCACCTGTTTCTATGTGACAATATCGACAATTTGTATCACGACAAGGGGAGGAGCATGTCGGTCCATAATAACCTGGTTTGTTGCAACCTTAAAGAAATGTAGAGCAGTATATATGAATCTTTGCAACATATGACTGCGCATTTGTATATGACTGACAACAGTTCTTGGCTTCATCTTGGTCATGGGGTAATGGGTTGTACAAAAACAATGATTTTCACTACATGTTTTTTTTAAATATCTATGAATATTTATGCAATAAAACGCTTTCTTAGGTTTTTAGTATTGGAAGTAATGTTAAAGATCTTGCTGACAAAAAAAAAAAAAAAAAAACCAAAAAAAAAAAAAAAAAAAAAAAAAAAAATTACAATGCCCCAGAAGAAGGGATTGTGTATTTTTTTTTTTTTCAATAGCTACGGCATTGGTTCCCGTATAAAAAAGACATTTAACTGATTATGTCCACGTCTTTGTAAATATTCATATAACACTGGATTAAACACGTTACATATTATAAATTTCAAATGTTCGTAACTAAGGAGCCACTGCTAAAAATCTTCACTCGTGGATGGCTAAGCAGCTTTAAAGTATTGATGAACGACCGTAGTTTTCTTTCGAAATAAAGGGTATAATGTTCAGTGAATGTAAACATATATTAATATTGCAGTCTATTGTTAATCTTTTCTTTAGAAAAAAATATTTTTAAATTAAACAACCCCTTGTCAAACTGTGACTCTCTGTATCAGGAGATCGGTGATCATAATCAAAAAGCAGATCATCCTTACAAATGGAAATATTTTGATGCATAAATGAAGTCCAATTGTTACATGTATACCAATGCAATGTGAAGATGAATATCAACATACATACTTTCCAAAAAGATATTTTTCTATATATCTTTTAATTTTGTATTTGCTTATCTAGAGGTCTTGTCTTTGAAAGTAATGTTTATTTACGTTACCAAAGTAATTTGTCTTTTTAGTGTTCCCTTTAGTTGGCCTAGTGTTCTTCAGAGGAAAATTTTTAATTGTTATTTTTCTATGTTTATTTATAAATATCTCTCTTTGTACAGACCTGTCACTTTATTGGAACACATGTGATTTCCCCTACACCCAAAGCCGTTATAAAACATACCGTATACTTCCACCTCACACAATTCGTTGTGTGCATATTGATAAAACTGAGCAGAATAGGATGAAAGGATCCTTTGAGGTCTTTTGTTGAAATATATGACATATTGTCCATGTACTGGACACGTTATATTGACGACCGCTGGTATTGTGGATCTGGTGTAGTTTGTGTCGTGGAAACAGAGGTGACCATCTTCAATGTTTGTTGTGTTAGATACATAAATATAAAATCCCAAAAATCTGCTGGTGTAGCCGTTGGAAGCACCTTAAATAAATAAACATATATATATATATATATATATATATATATATATATATATATATATATATATATAGATAGATAGATAGATATAGATATAGATATATATATATATATATATATATATATATATATATATATATATATATATATATATATATATATATATATATATATATATGTAGAATGCCATTTATTAATAAGACTTAGTATACTGAATATTAGTCAAATTTAAACATTTGCAAATTGCTCAAACATGGCCGTAGGAACCGGGGGGACTTGGGGTCTGTGCCCCCCCCCCCCTTTCCTCCCCGATAATTTTGCCGAGATATAGAAAACAGGGATACTGTATGCTTGTGCACCCTGAATAAAAACGTCTGAAGACCCTTTTTGCTTGTTTGGTAGTTGATAGTGCCCCTCAACTGAAAATGTATGACTGCCTCCCCCCCCCCTCACCCCAAAGTGACATTGCTTCCTACGGACCTGTCAGATAAACACATCGCTATAAATCGTTGACGGAGTCGTAATTAACAGTGAGTTCAATGTCGCGTTTAGCTTAATTAAATATATGATATCAAGTTAAATATCTAAACAGAATAATTAAGAAATGCATGTGCTAATGTGTAATTATATCATTTATTAAAATTTTCCGAATGAAATTTCATATGATTTAATGTTTTTCTTGTAACACCTGGAAATCCAATTTTGTTTCTTGTTCACGAAACGCACTCGACAAAAATTACGTCCATGTTTACAATACCGCGACTTTGACGTCGTTTTCTGCGCATTGTGACATCAAAAGAGAAGTGCTCTTTTCTCATGACGGCAGTCATATATATATATATATATATATATATATATATATATATATATATATATATATATATATATATATATATATATATATATATATATATATATATACATATATAACTCAATTTATTACAAATTCAATTTAAACACTGCTAACTAAATTATAAAGAAGAAAAAAGATTCATGGGGGACTATTTCTTGTAATGGAAGGATATTCAAAAATGCTCAAATCTAAACATTCATTACATTTAATATCTCTGAACTTAAGCAAATTTTTTATGTAATAATATGCTAAAAAATATCAAACATATGTTTCAAATATTATTTGTAGAACAACTCTTGCATATTCACTGAACAGACTTTGGCATGAAATGAAGACATATTGAAGAAGTAAAGATAAAATTTACATAGTTTTTTGCCTGAAAATCGCTTAATTTGACGAATATTTTAAAATTAAAATTACTGACCCCAACTTTTTTCATGATTTATAACCACATGATCCCTCCAAACAATCAGCACTAAAGTATGATGCAGGAATACAAATTATTGTCTGTTAAGATTTTTAATATCCAATATGACACTTTGTAGGCCAAAATGATCACACAATTATTTACGCATGTAAGTTTGCAGAATTTTTCAAATCATAGATTTTATTTTAAAATTTTACATAAAATAAAATCATATTTATTGTCATGGTTATTTCTGGTAAAATATTATATAGGGTAAAGTGGTTAACCTAATCGTTACAATCTAAGCGTAAAAGGGTCAAGTTAATTACCCAGCAAGCACTGAAAGTTGTTCCCACGTTGAAAGTAGGTAGAATTAAAGTTGCAACATTGAGCAATTATACGTTGACGTTATCTCAACGTTGAGATTTCTACGTTGAATCATCAACCTTTCTTCAACGTTGAATCAACGTTGAAGATTCAACATATTTTCAAAATTGAATGTCTGGTGTTATATCAATTATGAAAAAAAACTATGAAGCTGCAACATATTTTCAACGTTGAATGTTCCGTTTTACAACACTGAAACATATTTTCAAAGTTGAGTATTTGTTCATATTTCAACGATGAAAAACGTTGAAGTTTCAACATATTTTCAGCTTGGAATATTTGCTGCTATTTTAAGGTCGAAACAAGTTTAAAAATGCAATATTTTTTTTCAACGTTGAATGTTCATCGATATTTCAAAGTTTAAACAACGTGGAGGACGAAACATATTTTCAACATTGAAAAAGGGCGGAGAATTTAAGCTTGAAACAACGGGTAATGAGCACCTTATTTTTCAAAGTCAACAAGTAAGGGTAATCTAACGTGAAATCAATGGTTTTTTTTTTTTTTGTTTTTTTTTTTTTTGTTTTTTTTTTTTTTTGCAATATAAATGTATATGCATTGTGGAAAGTATCCTTGTTCACAGTAAATGAAATGCCTTGTGGATTAACGTATTTAAATAACATATGTGCTTTCAGTACTGTAATAAAATATTTAACATGAGTTTATATGAAGTAAGACATCAACATTCAACTTTTCACTGTAATTGCATATTTCAAAAAATAACTTGTAAATTTATTGTGAATGCAGTGTTTTTGCATTAAGGAAAAAAAGAAACTTTTTTTACAAGTTTTTTAACTAATTTGAACTAGATTGTCCTTTTGTTGCATGTATGAAAAAGAAGAGTAAACTGTATAAGATATGATAAAAAAAATGAATTATTAAAGTAAACACGTTACAAAATGGTTTAACAATTTCCATTCTAACATTTAAACCAGGTCAGTTTACATTACTTAAGATCATTACTTAAGGCATCAGATAAAGAGTGGTTCTAGCTTAGCTGATCAGTTTTAGTGTTAAACAATAACCTTGTTATGCAATTTTCCTGCTGGTCAGCGATACAGAGTAGTTGTTTGCAGATTATCTAGGTCAAAATTTGAATTAATCTGATGGACAAGAAGTACGCGTCTTCTTATTGTTCATATGCAATGCATTTTACAAGCCATGCGCAAGGATTAAGGCTAGATTATCAACTTCTGCTCAGTAAGTACAATTTCCTTTTTATGGATTTAGAAGGAATTCAAATTTAGTTTTACCTATACATCATTTTATTCTTGTTTTGTTAGCATATTTGTAATCTGCGTGAAATGCACATCTTTGGTTCGTGTATTTTTGTGTTTTGATGATATATATTTCCACATGAAATTTAAATATAATATACAATTTAATTACAGTTGGTCGTAAGGTTCCATCAACCACTTGCGACTTTGAAACGTAATTGATGCCAAGATTTGATCAGAACCTTCGCCCGTGAAAATAACAAGGGAATGCAACAATTTGTATGTACACATCCTTGTCTCTAACAATTTCTTCAGTAATAGTTATTTATAATCATACTAATATGAATTTTAACACGAGTACAAACATAATTCTTTTCATTAATTCCAAGAACAAGAACATGTATTTTTCTCTTTTTTTTTTTTATTATCCATGTGTTTATCATTTGAAATGACAAGTAATCAAATAAATGACTTTCACATCATCATATCTTTTGTTAAAAGGCTTTGCATTAGAGGATGAAACCTTCTGTTCCATGTGTTCATTTTTTCCGACCGACAAGTAAATTTGTGGGACTTAACTATGCGCGTGATTAAAAATCAATGGATCCGCCACTTTGTGGAACTTGTTTTTACACTGATGCCTGCTATGATGAACCTGGATACGATTACTGTGACCTCCTTTTCACTAGGAGGGTAAATTTTGCTAAACAGGCAGCTAGGTTAAGGACGCCCATTGAAAATACTCCTTAAAATAGTCTTAGAAAATGAATATAGAGTTCAACATAATTTTAAACAGCATTAGTTCTGATAAATGAGGATTCACCTATGTATATGTATTCTGTGTTTGGCCAAAGCGACTTCACTTGCATCAGCTGTTTGTCACGTGACATGTTTAAAATTAGGAAAAAAATATGTACGACTACTGAGATCGTAAGAGTTCAACGATATACCCTTTTTTCTCTGTGAAAATGATTGTGTTTTATTTGATTGTTGATTGATTGTATGTTGTTTAACGTCCCTCTCGAGAATTTTTCACTCATATGGAGACGCCACCACTTGCCGGTGGAGAGCTGCAAATTTTGTCTTTTACTCGGCACTTACGGCCATTGAGCAGTGAGGGGTCTTTTTCGTGCCAGCACCTACTGCGACACGGGGCCTTGGTTTATACGGTCTCATCCCAAGGACCGGTCTCCACGTCCCACAGTGGGATTCGAACCCGCGACGTAAGGATTAACACCTTACGTCGCGACTGTAGAGCAGACGCTCTAACCACTGCACCACGCGGGCGATGTTTTTTATTTGAGACAAATAGTTTAACATAAAATGTGCTGAGAGCAATTTTCTCATGCCTGGGAATTGTATAAAATTTAGCCGTCTTTCGATTAACTACCGTGATTGACATAATACACATGAAAATAATGTAACATTACGGAATAAAGCAACCTCGCACAACAAGCTCCCAGCACTTTTCAAAAAATTTGTGACAATAACAACAAGTTTTTAAATTTAATAAATTATAGTGAAGCGGATATCGCTGAACTTTTCAGATTTTCGAGAGGCTGTGTCTTTGATTCTAGTGCGTTACTGTATAAGCATGCCTTATTGCGGCTTTATATGAGGTCTTTACATATTCGATTTATTAAGATTACAAAGCAATGATTAATACTGTAGATCACCAAATTTTTGCGACACTTTATTTTCGCGAGATGGTCATTTGGTATTGATAAGCGAAACATAATTTTCACGAACTTTGGATAATGTACTATATAGTCTTTAATACAAGAAATATACGCGAGAATGAAATTTTCGCGAGCAGGCAGTCTCGCGTAATTACGCGAAAATAAAGTTCTCGCTTATAAAAAGTGATTTACAGTACTTTCAAGAATAAGTCTCCATTTTGGTCAGATAACACTTGTTTAAGTTTATTTTTCATATTTACATGCTACAATACTAGCTTTATCTACAACTCAAGTACACTGAAACTACGTGTCAAACTAGTCTGTGACGTCATCACAGCCAATACAGCGAGATCAAAAGGACTTTAATATTTACATTTAAATAGTTTATTTATGACAAATTAAGTAATACATCGATTTTTGCATTTATTATTTAATAGAAAACACTTTTTTAAGTGTGTATGAAAAAGAACATTAGTATTTATTCACCAAAATAGAATTAAATAGTTTTAACGTGATTTCTCTATCGTCTTTTCGAACCTCTGCATAGGCTGATGTAATTATGGGAGTCCTTAACCTAGCTGCTGAGTTGTTTTTGAGATTCGGTGATAGGATCCGGGATTTATGTTTGTCTATTAAATACATTTTAGAATAAATCTACTCAGAATCTTAATACTAAATAACAACTGACATGTTTCGCGATTTGAATAAAAAATTTTATTATAATTTGAAATTAGAATTTGAAATGTATTTGTATTTAAAGAAAATCTCAAAATGAATTCAACTTGAAATCAACCAAATATCAATGTTTGTAGAACCAAAAAAAATTTCAACCAAAAATCAACCCAATTTCAACCAATATACAACTTTTTTTTCAATTGAAATGTGACGTTGAAACAACGTTGAATTTTCAATGTTTCCTCAACCAAAGTTTAACCCATTTGCATCGCCATTCAGCGTTGAAAATTGACGTTTAAACAACGTTGATGTCTCAACATTGCCTCAACTTTCATATGCAATTACAATTCAACTTTGATTCGACGTTGAAGTGAAACGTTAATTCAACGTTGAAGTGAAACGTTGATTCAACGTTGATTCAACGTATACATGTATATTTACATTTCTAAACATTTTCTTTGAGAATTAGGTGAGTTTTTTTTTATTTACATCTGAATTTAAATTTCGCCAATGAGAGGTCAGAAGCCAGGTATGCATGTTAATTTCGTGCGGCTGTCTTTGTGTCTGGCGTCAGTGTTCGGGGACAACTGAAATTAACAGGGGAGGCCTCGTGTATTTTAAAATATATTAGACAACATTTTATTATTTATATTCACAATTTTATTAGACATGTAAATATTAGAAATCGCTCTCTAGTTTCTTGGACATGCAAGTGACACCAACGACAGGTGGAAACGTGGGAATAATTTATGCATAACGAGCTTAGTCCATTATGCAAATTATCCCACAACCATCGTTGATGCCCTGGTATATACAATAAACTATACAGTGATTCCTTAAATATTCAATGGTGATGGATTAGACAACAAGTTTAGTTTCCATGCAGAAGATCAAGTTTGAATCGTAATTTTATTTTTTTTTTTTACGATTTTTTAAGAATTGTTTGAAATACTATGGATATTTTTTTTTTCATTTCCATTTAATATTAAAAAGATGCTTGAGTTTCTGATTGACAATAACTATGTGGTTTTTGGAGACCATGTCTTCCAACAATCTATTTGAATTCCTATGGGTACCCATTATGCCTCTTTATAAGGAGACCTATTTTTGTATTCATATGAAGCAGAATTTGTCTGATCCCATCTCTGGGATCTGTTTTAGAGGTCCGTGATTGCTCTGCTATAAAATTTGCATTGTTTAATGGAGATTTGAGCTTTAATACTGTCCAATATCTCCATACATTTCATCCCTATTCGTTTCTGAAATATTTTACCTAGTCAATATCAGATCGATCGAGCTTCCTAAACCCATGCAGAATGGATACTGTGGGAATGTAAGATCCGATTTCCATTATAATTAGATTCCCAAGAAATTTTTATTCAAATTTATGAAGAAATTTATATACAATGTATTTTTCTCTGAAATCAAAAGTATTGCAAGAGAAGTTAATACCAAATACTCAGTTCCTGGAAGCTCCTACATGTATATGTATAATAGGCGAAACTCTGAGCTTATAATTGTCAAAGTCCTCCATTTACTTATTCCCATATAGATATTTATTGATATAAATAAACATTTTTTGAAACATACTTTCATTGTTTACTTGTACTTTGGTAGTAGCGTATTTTTTTCAAAGGAATACTTGAAAAGTTTGAGTAAAGAGCTTTACTTTTAATCCCCTTCTCTACATTCATGATACTTAATATTCAAACTGAATAAAATCAGATCGTTTGATCCACTTACAGAGATCCCTACACAAGGATCTGACGAAAATCAATTCAGTTTCATCTCCCTGTGACCTTTTCAATAAAGAAATTCATTAAAAATATGACCAATCAGAGAGATCGTACTAAATATACACTCGGGAAAATTGATGTTGAAGTTAGAGTAGCCGTGGAGAAGATTAAAAAAAAACACTTTGTACAAAATCAAGAGCTAAAAATTATACAAAAGAAAATACTAAATATAATTCTGTACACAAAAGACTGATCATTCTGTTGACAGGGTACGGAAACCAAGTCACAATTTCCGTTAGTATATCATTGGGACTTTTACTTCTGTACCTTAATTCCGAGATACTATTAAGTTCGTTCCATCAAACGTTTGAATGGGTAAATAAAAGGTTACCAGGAGATGACCCTGAATGGGACTCTCCGCCTAATTTCTACGGGAAATGTTAACTGTGACGTCACACAAATATATCAATTACTCACATTAACAGAAAATTAAATAATTTGCGATTTTAAACTGCATACGAGTAATGAACTACATCACCGCAATCATTTTTGTTGCTAGTTAAATCCCACACAGCAAGATATAAACAAGTCACTGATCGTAATGCTCTTGTCGACATGAAGTCATAATGGTAACGTTTTTTTTGTTTTTTTTGTTTTTTTTTTTTTTTTTTTTTGCATTTTATATGTAGTGAGATGCGGATCAAGAAAATTTTTCACAGTCAAAAAAGCAATTTATTTCTAAATAAGATATCAGTTGAAAATCTTAGGTAAACGATTAATACAAATCTGAAACCTTTGTTTAGTTTAATTATTTAAAACTACCGAGAAGATGTTTTGAATTAATTCTATCGTGTTTTAGTGTACAGGTTTCATGTTTTATGCCGAGGTTCCTCATTAAATAGCCTTTTCACAAGGACATACATTTAATAGACCATGGCCATGTTTTGAATATACATAACGGAAACATTTCTTTAACTTGAAAGGGGTTGCTGTTTCCTGAAATCGAGAGCATAACTTAATTCATATATAAAATATTTTGTAAAGGTAACAGGTTTCGACTAAAGCAAAATAACTTGAAATTTAATCTAGCAAAATGCGAATTCTATTTTAAAAAGTAGCAGCTGTTTCCATGAACTACAAGTTATGTATAAAGAATTCATTACTTAAGTTTTTTAGTTTAACTAGGACCCTGCAATATTGAAATCTTTTTGTGACCTACATACAGTACACATTATATGAGTTTATAACGTGGCTGCCAGATAATGTGACCAAACCAAATTTAGTACAGAGCGAGGTAAAAATATAGCAGCTTTACAAAAATAAATTCGTTTAAAAATGTATGTATTTGTGGATTCCTTTCATTTCTTCGAAGTAGTCATCAGATCATTGTGCAGCAATCTTTGTGAGCGGATAAAATGATCTTGTTAAATCAGATTGCTAAATATCATGAGATATTAATAGATTTTTATGTCATAGATCAAAGAGTATTTCAGAGAGATATGAAACATTTACTTTTTTACGTTGACAGTACTTTTTGTCACATCCGGAAGTTAATTTTAAAAATGGCACTTTTGCAATTGTCTTCCAAAGGAAATCACCATTTGATTTATTTGTGCATGTATTTATGATATCATATATAGAAATATGATGTTTTCACGCTTTTTTTAGCCCTGTAACTTAGTACAATACTGCAATGTTCACTATTTCTTCTTTATTTCTTATGCCACTGAACATGAATTCTCAGGTACTCTACTATCAATGTATAAAAAAAAATGTGTACGTCCCAGAGGGAAACATGTTTACCACTTTTTAGTACTTTCAATACTTAGATTGTATTGCAATTGTTGTCCACTACTATACAATTGTCCGATTACTTGAAGGGGGGATGGGGTGGTGTCGAGGGGATAAAGTCCTTTTTTTTTTATTTTTTTTTTACAATGTTGTAGCGAGAATCAATTTGTTTGGATAAAGAACATGTTAAATCAGAGATATTTTATTTTACTATAATTACCCCATTCTGCATTGTCCGTCCTGTAATATATTCTTATATCGTGGATGCTGCGGATGGATGTGAAGTTAACCCACCAGGTGGCGGTTTTGAACTTATCAGCTGAAACAACACATTGACCCCCAAATGCTGAAAGATCATTCTTCAAACCATCAACAGCATTGCTGGAATCGAATGTAGTACTTTCATGTTTGGGACTGAAATATGGATGCGATTGATATGTGGGTTTCTCTAAAGCCAGATTATCTGAAAATGAAGATTTAGAGAAAAAAAACAAACATATATATTACCAGTGTGAAATACTTGGGTTACCATCTTTGTAAAAATGTTTTTAAAAAAGTACCAAAATGACTTTCCTAATTATCTACAGGTGAAAGTAATTATGCAACAATAGAATACGCATTATTTCTTCATTTCGCGAATGAGTTACATGTATGTAATATAATTTATGTAAACATTATTATATTTTTGGGCGGTGGGGGGTGGGGGTGGGGTGGGGTGGAGGATGGGATGAAATGTATTCTCTTGATATCTTTTATCTGTACTGGCATACAAGTGTTATGGATTTGTGTTTTTGTTTTTTGTTTGTTTGTTTTTTTTTTTTTTTGAAGCTATGTTTTCTGAAAAATTAAGAAATACTATTAAAACTTTTGCCAGATTCTATCAAATCTCCATCTTTAATAACAGAGTGTTACAAAAAGGATTTCTAGTAAATTTCCCGATTAGCTTCACAGTTAAAAATAAACAAAATATTATATCGCTGTATTTAATGTATGTATGTTTTGCAAACATTTCTGTGAATATGTCGCTGCTGAACCAGAACGATTTCATAAATAGAGGTATAACACATAAACAAAGACACATTAGTCCAATGAGGAATGACATGCAAGTCTAAATACGAATGGCACTCTTATCTCTCAGCTAAAATAACACATTATCCCCCAAAAGGCTGAACGGTTTGTGTTGTGTATTTGAACATAAGTAAAGGATAACTATCTATGGCGCAATGCAACTACTTTTAATGTATGTAACACATAATAGTAAGGACAAGCAATTACAAATAACACATTTTCGGAATACCTAATCTACATGGACATAACAGTTAATCTTAAATTCTTCAACGGCAATGCTTTAGTCGAATTTCATCTTCTCATTTTGGTGTATTCGAATACACATGTGATTGATGTGAGGGTTTGTTTGAAATTAAAATTTCTGAACGTGAGAAAATATTATGTAGATACTGTCCAATTCTGTTATACTTGAATTGCCATTTTAATGAATATACTTGTACAGTTATTGTTTAATGTGACTTTTGACAATAATAGTAACTTCTGAAATTGAAAGACTAAGTCGCAATACATGCATTCTTTTTTTCTGATTTTTTGAGATCTCTGAATACATGAATAAAAATACCCCTTGATATTATGAAAACTTTGGATTTCATTGAAATGTTGCGGTTTTTTTTTTTTTTTTTTTTTTTTTTTTTTTTTTTTTTTTTTTGACCAAATCATATGAATGCAAAAGCTTGTATAAATCTAAGAAACAGACAGCATTCTTTAATTCTACAGAGAACTGACAAAATATTTCTTTTTGACAGGTCTAACGAAATAGCAATTTGAAATATTTGCTTAAATGGACATCTTTCACAGGATAAAAAAAATAAAATAGAAGATAACACATGAGATAATGGGTACTCAACTTAATTGAAAATATATACCATACGAAGGAAGAAAAGAAGAGAGGCTTTGTATATGCATTAAAAATGGGAGAGTAAAGGGTACCGTTGATGGTGAATTGTGATAATTTATATTCATACAATTTTAAAGCCAAAGTTGTATAACGAGAAATTGTATAATGTTTGGTTCATGAGGAGACCAAAGTAAGTAAATTAGGATGGACAGTTATTTTCTAACGTGGATAATATTAGTTTCTTCGAAACTTTTGTAAGAGTAATTCAAATCAAATCAAAACTGCAAGGAGCAGTGCTTTGGTATGTTGTTGGAAAGGTACATAAGCTGTAAGATTATTTGTCCCTCTGTTTATATAGCTCTAAACAGACTTCTATTAAATCAGATATCTGAAAAATGCAAATTAAACCTCGCAAAATTAAATAAGGTAGAAGTTATCCAGTATAAAGTATGGACCTTGTACCCCTTCATCTGAGAAAACGCAGATCTAGATCACGGATGAAATGACAAGATGATTCTATATGATCTGTCATTGGTGATTCAAATATGTTCAGCGAAGTTAAGAAAAAGCGCCTTTCTGTGACTGTTTAGTGACCAATTGAGCAGTCGTTTATTATTCTGTCGACTGAATGGTGTAGTTTCATTCGGTGTCAGTAAAAGAATAATATTGTGGTTATTGTGTTTTTATTTGTTTTAAACGTGGTTACCTAAAAGGACTTTAAGATTTATCTAAACTTTCTCCATGTTTTATATACAACATTGAAAGTATGCATTATCATTTATCACTTTCTTTTCCATTTTGTACATGTACAAATACATTGGAACTGTAGAATGTTAAGTAAATTAATATAATCTTGAAAGAATTTAATATCGATTGAATTTCATATAAAATAGATGAAATTTCACAAATACTGTAAATGCAGTAACACAAAGTGTTTTCCTGGTATAAAGGCTTCTTTGATCACCTAAGATATGTCTTAGGATAAGCTCTCCGTCGTCTTTACGTTAATACAAAGACAAGGAAATCCCTTAAGATTAAAAAGTCTCTCTGGCCTCACATAAGACTAAGATATGTCGTAATTTTGTCCATAGAAAGATCTTAGTCAAGAAAAAGCATTATAAGCATGTCTGCTCAGATGTTTTTTCACGAAAACGGTAAAAAAAAGGTGGATAAAAAAAACCTCAAGAAAAAGAAAATAACTAAGAACTTAAAGATTATTTTTTTTTTCCATTCATCTTTTTAAATGTTAAAATGATTTTTTTTTATATAGAAATGTGTGAGTGGGCACTGACGCAAAACTCGCCAGCTTGCACAGCAAATATTTGACAGAAGGTGATTATCTGCTATATTGTAAAATTGGTTTGTTTGTTTGTTGTTTAACGTCCTTTTGAGAATTTTTTACTAAAATTGAGACGCCACCACCTGCCTGCGGAAGGCTGCAAATTTTGACCTTTGCTCGGCACTCACGGCCTTTGAGCAGTGAGGGAACTTTTCATACCAACACCTACTGAGACATGGGACCTTGATTTATTCGGTCTCAACCGAAAGACCGGTCTCCATGTCCCACAGTGGGATTCGAACCTGTGACGTAAGGATCAACTCCTTATTTCGCAACACTAGAGCAGACGATCTAACCAACGGCCACGCAAGCACCTTGAAAAATCGGTAGTATTTTTGTTTTTGCACGTAGATCAATTCTTCTCTAAATCTCTTGTTTTTTTTTTTCTTTTTTTCATTTTTTTTTTTCAGGAAATCTAATTTTCAATTACAATCTACATGAAGGTATAATGCCTGCACTAAAAGAAACACCACGTTATTGAGTTTCGGAGGAAGTAAAATAATATGGACCCTTTAAAACTTCATTCTAAGTGGTACTAGCACTGAAATCTCTTTATTGTTTTTTTTATAGACACCCTTTCTCACCAATTTAGTTATGATATACTGTTTTTTCTTTTTTTTTTTTTCTTTTTTTTTTTTTTTTTTTTTTTAATAAATTTTTTTGCAAGTACTTATTTTTGCGCAATGGCTTTTTAACGTCAAATCGTGAGAACGATAATTCGTGAGATAACGGTTAATGAAAAGATTTTACATGGATTTTAGCAAAATGAATATAAAAGCGAGTAATTTTATTTCACGAGTGGTGCTATTTCCTCGCAAATCTTAAGGAATCTAAAGAATTATGACAAAAACATGGAAGTATGTATTGAAAAAGCTATCTCTATTTCTTGAAAAAAAATCTACAAAAAAATTTAAAGGATGATTTTATGAGATCATGTATTTTCATCGCTGTCTCATGAAATAGTTTTATATAATTAAACATTTTTAAAGTGTGACTCACCATATCCATGAATGCAACCGATTGCAAATACAAGAAACCACATGTTTGTGCTAATAGACATCGTGTCGCAAGGTTCCCTCACTTCTGACAAGGAAGTCGAATTTTTGGCCTACTGAACATAAAAAAAAGAAATACTTCCTATTAATTTACTTGATTCTTCATAGCTTCAATACTCCATCAATAAATGACATTTCAACCGTTCAAAGCTTCGTATTTCCGTATTATACACTAGAAAGAAAGAGGAAGAACACGACAATAAATTCATCCAACGAAGTACAAGGCTCTCCTTACTTGTCCAAGCTTGTTACATGTAGCATCTTAAAGACTTTACACAATTAGTAAAAAGTAGTTTTTTAACACTTAAACGATGTGTAGTTTTAGCGTTTTTAAGGATATTAGTATCTTATTGATTTTAATGATGCATATGACTGAAATAAATTTGATTTAATTGTTCGTTTTTTTTGTTTTAATTTTTCTTGGTTTATAATAATGTAAGTTAGCAAGATTTAAACATTAAACATGTTGAATGCATGACAAAAACAGGACAACTTTAATTGTTTCATATGATCTAAAAAATGTCCAAGCTTTACAGTAAAATATACATGAATACCGCCATTGATAATTAAAAATGCTATCTATCCAAACAGCGCGAAATCTTAAAATACAAAAGTAAAAGTTATTCCATTTATGACCTTTTGGAAAACTATGTAATATCTTAAATAATTAAAAATCTAAATTTTATTTTGAAGCTTGCAGACTATGATTTACATTTCATTATTGTGTGTGTGCTCTGCCTGAGTTCAAAATTTTCAAAATTATTTCTTTCGATTCCCGAGCTAGGTTGAGGTCAAGATCTAGTATATGAACTCTCAAACTTGAGAAATAAATTTAGTTAATGATTCGTTATAACTTTAGCTTGGTTAAATAAGGTATCTTGGGGCATAGTTTGTAGGTAAACAAGACAAAAAATTATTTTTAAACCGTCATTTTCAGTGAAAAATTAAGGAAAATGCTAATGAATATGGCATTTTTTTTCCATATCAGACAAAGGATATGCATTCATATTGTCTACAATCTGTCAGAAAACGGTAATTTATGTTTTTTGCCCTTCATCTTTAAAATGATAATAAATTGAATGTAGGTATTTCCTACTCACAAGATTTCAGTTTGAATTAAATGAATTTTTTTTCTCCAAATAAATCTATAAGAGACGTAAAGTATAGTACGGGAAAAAGAAAGTTTAAATTAATAATGACGTCATAGAGGATCTAGCACCAAAAAGACGACTAAAGTTTTGTTTTCCTAGATCCCGACTTTTAGGTTTCAAAAAATTGCATCAGTCAATGCAGAGGGAAACAGTAATGACGTCAAGTTAAAACTGAAAAAAAAAATATGAATCTGAATGAATAAATACAAATGATCTTTTATAAAATGCTTTTGTTTACCATAACAAATGTATGTATAAATTGAGGTGCTACTTATCCTCCTTAAAAAATAATATGGAATGGAAGCTAACTTGATCTTGCTGTTGTCTGTGATGACATCATGACTAGTTTAACACAAAGTTTCTCTTTGTTAGTTGCTTGAATCAAGTAATTACATGTATCCTAGCTTGTCAATATAAAAATCAATTTGAAGAAAGTGTGCTCAGACCAAAGTGAAGACACTTTCTTGACGGATAAATGTAACAGTTATGTACTTCCGGAGCAGAAAGAACTCGCTCCCACACTTATAATGTTATTGTTTGTCTTAACCCCCCCCCCCCCAAAAAAAAAAAAAAAAAATAGAGCCAAAAATATTTTCGTATACTGTTGAACTTTTACTACCTTTGTAGCTGTGCAATATTTCCTGATTCTAATCTGTCATGTGACAAAGAGCTGATACAAAAGAAGTCACTTCGAAAAAGAAACACGCATTATGCAAATGCAGACATCAGAGAACCAGTTTATAAATTTAAAAATACAAATATGCTGAATGTTTAGCTTTTCTTTGATGTTGTACATGTACAGATTTTTACTAAATATGTTGGAGCATTAGATGAAGGGTAAAATAAGACTTCCCAAAATGTCCCCATACATCTCACTAAAAAGTATAATGATAAGTCATAACTGACGTTGACGTCAAATCACTGTAAACGTAAACTATATCGACGTGGTATGTCTCACTAAGTTTACACTTAACTTTATTTCTCTTGGATTAAAATCAACGTTTTCTATACCGTACGATTTAAACTTTACTTCTAATTTTCCAAGCCTCAAAACCATGATTAGAGGTAACCATTATAGTTTGTGTACATACATGTAATTGACTGGTGCATGTGCGTAAGAAAAATTTTGTGCTAATACATATTGAAGGGTTTGGTCTTTTAATCGATCTTGCATAGGGACATGAATTTGCTTCGTTTTGATATAATTTATGATGAAGTGAAAATAAAAAAAATCCTCAATTATGTGGGTAAGTTGAAATTCCCATGATATATTGCACACACTAATAACTCCGTGGTCTGTCTTAAGCACTTGTCAGGCACACTAAGCTATAGAAAAATTATCTTTTTAACAAAATGTATATAAAAATGGGTGTTAATCAATTGCAGTGAAGAAATTTATTTTCAAAACGAAATGTATGTAATAGTAAATGACTGTCACGTGAGGAACCTAGTCATATGATATTGTTACAATGAGTAAATTATTAGTTGAGAGAGAGATTTGTTCAAACTCTTTCCTCTTTACATCTTTCATAAATTTAAAATTAAAAGCATGCTTGGAATGTTTCAGTATTCTCCAGATGATATTTAACTTTAGGGGTATCCTTAACATAGCCGCTTGAGCTATAAAATAATATCAGTATTCTACCTCTATTGCATGAAAAAGGTCAATGACATCCTATCACAATGGTATTTTGTGATGTTAGGAATCTAATTTTTAATCAAAATTTACTTTAATCTACTATTCCTTCACGAACCATTTTAATGGTAAGAATTGTCGCATTTTATGTGCAATACTAGTTGAATGTTAATCAGAAATACAGTCGAGGAATTGTTCCATCTAGATCTAAGACAAAAAATATATCTTGATAATCTCTTAACAAAAACAAAATCCACTGAAACTGTTACGTTAAATGCCGAGGAAGTTGATTTTTTTCTGATTCACAATCTCCATCCACGTAAGAGAAATTTTGAAAAAGAAAGTGAGCACCGTAAAAATCAGCCATAAACAGATTGATTTAATTTCTTAGGAAATTCTCTGTAGTGTGTGTATTGTTAATTCTTCCAAAGACATGGTCTAAGTAACTGGGAAATATGATTTACCTGATGATAATTTACAATGAATAGATGGAAAGGGAAAATGATGAATGTAAAACTAATTAGGTTAGAATATTCATATATACCAGTAATTAAAATAATTAAATGTGCAAAATTAATGTTCTAAATTTCTTGCAGAAAAAAAGATGATTAATAATAAATATGAATGCAACGGAACAGAAGGAACGTAAAAAACATTAAGCGGAATGAAATATACAAGCATACAAAAAAGCACGTTATATTTCCCGGTATCCCTAAATGAAGATATGAAAAAGGAAATAGATCTAAAGGAAAATTGTATAGAAATAGATTAATCTAATAAAAGATACATACATAGTGAAAGTACAATATCCTGACTGGTTGAAGTGTGTCAGACCTTTGTTTCTACGGTAAATTTGACTACAAAATGTTCTGTCTACCTTATCAATTCATAGGGCTCATGTCGGGTGTGACCGGTCAACAAGGAATACTTGCTCCTAACCCCGTCTCTGGAAATTCCCGGGGAACGTTTTTATGCCCCGTTCACAGATTTTTATTGCTTGTAGACTTTTTAGCTCACTTGAGCCAAAGATCAAAGAATGCCTGGTGTCCGTCTATCGTTTGTAGTCTGTAAACTTTTCACATTTTCGACTTCTTCTCAAGAACCACTGGGTCAATTCCAACCAAACTTGCCCGAAAGCATTCTTGTATGAAGAGAATTTAAGTTTGTTAACAGGAAGTGTCGTGCTCTCTTTCGAAGGGAGATAATTAAGAAATCGTGAAAATTTGGTGGCAACTTTTAAAAATCTTTTTTCTCAAGAACATCCTTGTATGAAGAGAATTTAAGTTTGTTCACAGGAAGTGTCGGGCTCTCTTTCGAAGGGAGATAATTAAGAATTCGTGAAAATTTGCTGGCATCTTTTAAAAATCTTTTTCTCAAGAACCACTGGGCAAGAAAAGAAGAAACGCATGTGAAAGCTTCATTACATACTCTAGATTCAAGTTTGTTCATATCATAACCAGTGATTAGGGCAGGGCCACAGGAGGGAATCGAAGTTAAACATAGGAATATATAGGAGGTGTCTTTAAAAATCCTCTTCTCGAGAACAGCAAAGCCATGATTAGTCATATTATAATAGTTGTATAGTATCCTTAGGTAGTATAGATTCGAGTTTGTTCCAATCATGGTCCCTGGGGGTAGGCTAGGGTCACAACAGGGGGTCAAATTTACTACAGAAATATATATCTTTAAACATCTTCTTCTCTAGAACAGCTAAGCCATTATTAGTCATATTAATATAGAAGTATCCTCAGGTAGTGTAGATTCAAGTTAGCTAAAATCTTGGGGTAGGGCGGGGACAAAACAGTGGGTTAGAGTTTTACATAAGAATATCTAGGTGTAAAGATTAAGGGGCATTGAGCATAACGCATTGAAGATTTCAAATAATGGAATGACCTGACAACCCTTGAAATGGACTAGCCAAACCAAATGGTATATAAGAAAAAGAAGATAGCTAAAGATAGTGAATCAGCAATAAAGAAGGTTGGATATTCCATCCCTTATACTTCTGAGTATACTGAAACATAACTTTCATTTATATCAGTAGTAAGGGTTGAATATGCCGTAATTTATGACCTGTTTTCAAAGAGTTATCCCCATTTCTTTTTAATCAATAAAATTATTGAATTCCGCTTGTGTTTTATCGCATTGTGTTTTTCGTTCTTCAGACTTTTCGTTTATCATGAAGATAATGTAATTTGCTGTTTGTTTAACTTGTGCATTCGAAACCCCTCAATTTTCTTTTTTTACCAAAAGAAGAAACAAATGTTCGATTTTTTTTATTTCTTTAACGTTTTTTTTTTTTTTTTCAACAATACTTAGTATAGAGATAGAACAACGGTCTTAGGTTATCATATAAATATATGTATCAGAAAAAAAAATCCACCAAAAGGGGAAGTTTTCTGAAATTTTCGGTCTCCTAACAAGGCTTAAGTAGTTATTGTAGTACTGACGGATTCAACGAGAAAATGCATATTAAATTAAGTACTCCTTCAATATGAAGATGTCAAGACCCTGAAGGCGACACAGCAAACAGGAAGACAGAAGGCTTGTTAAGCACTGAAATTTATGGAGATGAATTTGCTTTTAGGATAAATAATGTTACGAATTCTTTAAACTATTAGTATATTACAGATACATAGTCCTTAGATAAAGAGGTACTTGCGTCTACTTTACTGCAGTTTAACATGAGGTAATAAAGTAACGAAGACAAGCCAATTTTGTTGATAACGAATGCCTTCTGGCATATCCAGAGAAATAATTCATTTATCTGAATAACGATGGTTTTTTCTGCTAACTGATTTTCTGTGTAATTTCAGATGGAAGAAATTATATCATTAAAATATGCCTGAGAGAGAGATAGAGAGACAGAGAGAAATTTAAATAATGCAACCAGGTAATGCAAATTTTAATTTGAAGATTTTTTTCTGTTGCTCTTTATATGTCTAATCCTTGACTATGTTAACATGTACGTGCCTAGGAACCAATAAGCTTAATTTATCTATAGGTCACGAATCCTTCAAATCCCACTTTACATGTAGAGATGTGGGAGCATTATCTGTACATTTATTATAAATGAAACAAAATGAAATGAAGCTATGAAGAGAAGAATAGTGCATGAAACAACCAGTTTCATAAATTCATAAAAAACATCAGGAGTCTCTCCCTCTCTCTCTCTCAGATTCTTAAATATTCTTCAAAACGATACATTGGCGACAAAATATGCAACAGTTCTCAGTGCATATTGTCGGCTCCTCCGTGCATTCATTTTGTTTAAGTGAATTATTATTATTTTTTTTTTTCGGTACAGTGCAGGAAACTAATTTTGTTACAGCATCCATGCTGATTTAAATGCTTCCTTTGCTTGCTGATTTGAATGCTTCCTTTGCTTGCTGATTTAATGCTAGTAATCCTTATCCTGATGCTGTTTTATAATTAGGTCAATGCTACCGGAAGTAGCATCATGCTACCGGAAGTAGATAATGAATTTCAGCATTGCCGTTTAAAGCAATAAATGTGCCTTTTACAATTATTTGATCATAATATCTCACTATGTATCAATAATATGAATACTTTAACCAATATTCTTTCTTTCTTTTTTTAATTTTTTACTGAATTAAAACTCATTGATTTTCTGATGCTGGTAGGATAATGCTGATTTTATGTAGGTCAATGCTGGTTTTATCCTTTGCTTGCTGATGCTGATCCTGGTAATGCTGTTTTTTAAATGCTGATCCTGATGCTAGCTCGATCCTGATGCTACTAATGCTTATGCTGATGCTGGTTTATGTAACAAAATTAGTTCCCTGCACTGTAATCATTGATTGCAAAAAACTCAAAATACGCATCAGTTGGTAAATTTAATGTTGTTTTTCAAATTTAATGTTCTTTTTCAAATTTAACTTGCTAGAGCGTCTGCTCTAGAGATGAGAAGTAAGGAGTTAATCCTTACGTCGCGGGTTCGAATCACACTGTGGGACGTGGAGACCGGTCCTTCGGATGAGATCGTATAAACCGAGGTCCGTTTCGCAGTAGGTGCTGGCACGAAAAAGATCCCTCACTGCTCAATGGCCGTAAGTGCCGAGTATAGGACAAAATTTACAGCTCTCCATTGGCAAGTGGTGGCGTCTTCATATGAGTGAAAACTTCCTGAGAGGGACGTTAAACAACATACAAACAAATAAATTGTTTTCTTTTACAGACACTTTCATTAGTCGGCTGCGTAGCGCAGTGGTAACACTGTTTGCTATAGAGCCGCGGAGTAAGGAGTCGGTCCTTACGTCGCGGATTCGAATCCCACTGTGGGGCGTGGAGATTGGTCCTTCGGATGAGACTGTATAAACCAAGGCCCCGTGTCGCAGTAGGTGCGGGTACACTGTACTAAACATATCCCTCTCTGCTCAATGGTACTGAGTGCCGAGTATTGGTCAAAATTTTTAGCCCTCCACCGACAGGTGGTGGCGTATCCATATGAGTGGAAAAAAAAAATCGAGACAGACGTTAAACAACATTCAAACAAACATTAGTAAAAGGCTTCTTCTGCTTAAGGTATCCTAGTAGTAATATGTTTGCTTCATGATCAGGAGGCCCATACGTGTCTGCGGTTGCTGTGCTGCTACATGTACAAACGTTAAAAGGAAAATATATGGAGATACTGTTCCTTTGAAAAGTTGGAAATGAAAGTCATTGGTCTTTTGGATGAAATCGTAAATCCCACGTCCCCACATTGTATGCGTTTGCATGATATAGAACCTTCACTGCTCAATGGTCATGAACGATTATAGGTCTATTTTTGAAGTCTTTCACCGGTACAAGGTGATGTCTCTCTATGATTGATAAATTCCAGAATGAGACACCACACAATATACAATCAAAAAATCTATCAAACTACTTAAAGAACAGGTCGAGATAGAGACCCGCATTTCAGTGCAAGTTACTTGCACGTCCAAAACAGAGTAAAAAATGCAATCTAATGAAAGGTAATATATGGTGTAGATTCAATTAAAAAAAAGAAATACTGCAGGAATTTAAATCGTCACGATTACTAAGGACCTGTTTTGTTTGCCACAATTGCATGGAATTGTGGTTGATTTCTGGAAAGGTTCTACAAACGAAGTTGTTTGACAAACGTACAAATTTCATTTTTTTTTTTTTTTTTTTGTAATACAGTTAAGCTCACTTATAGCAAACACGCTTATAATGAATAAACGAAAATAATAAATAAGCGAAGTAATTTTCATTTCCAGTGGATACAAAATGTGTTTGTTAAACAATGATTCCATCTTATGGCAACTAACAGCAGTTAAACTTTCTCAAATGTAAATCAAATATTGGTAAGCAAAGTAGGTCATGTCTCAAGGAATATACCTAGTAAAATATTAAAAAGCCCTAGCAGCAACCATTGAAAAAAAAATATGGAAAATGATAGTGTCTTTCAAAAGTAAGTCAAAAATCAAGGTCAAGGTCAAATGGTCAAAAATAATTGTGCCCAAGGTAAGGCCTTCTCACAAAAAGTATGAAAGCCTTAGCACCAGGTGTTCAAAAGTTATGGCCAAGATTAAAAAATGCTCCTGGGCAAAGAAGGGATTGAAGTTGATAAAAAAATGTTCCATGAAAGGGACAGATTCTTCTCCTATCAAATAACTTTGTTTATCTATCTAGTTTACATGCATTAAGAAATTATTATATTGAAGTATTATAAATGAAATATGAAAATGGTGAATAGAAATCAACGTTAAATAGTACATATGAATCATTTGGCAGAAAAAAAAAATACAGAAAAAAATATGAAATTAAAACTGTTGTTTTATGTATTTCCGTTTAAATTTCATTCAATTGCCTTTATATCTTGGTAACAGAATATATTTGCTTTAAAAAATTAACACAGATATTGACGAAATTTAAAAATAAACGCGCTCGATTGGTCAAAAGATTGCTGTTTTCATTGTGGTTACTGCTTGATAATTTCATAAGTTGATGCCTACCTCAGATCTCTCAGTACTTGGTATTATATAGGGATATTTTCATTAGTACTTTTGTTGCTATGCATTCTTTAAGGATGCTGGCATATTTCGGTAGTTCCACTCTACATTTTTGTAGTCTTCTATTTTCGGCCACTCCTACCAAAATGATCTTAAAAAGGATAATCAATGCATTGGCTTCCAAAAACCTCCAACATCGAAAGTTACATGTAAAGTAAATATTTTAAATGAAATTTATTTTTTTTCCACAACGAAAAAAATAATATTCTACATTTTCAGACAAAGGACAACTACAAATGCTAAATACACTAGGGTAATTAACACTCTGTAAAATTTAGATTTCATAGTCTTGTTCTTTCAATATTTGCACTGTATTAAATCATCCTATGCACATATGAGCACTGTTACACTATAAAAGAAATCTACCTCAGTGATGTATAATGACTGTCTTAAGCAAACCTTACTAAATATGTCTATCATATACTTATATCATACCAACTTTTTTTTAAGTTTATGTCAAAGCAAACAAAATGTCTAATATGCACTTTTAAAGATACGATGTCTAACACATTCTGAAACGTAAATACCTTTTATTCATAAATTTCAACATTTTTTGCAATAAAACAATTAAATTGAAATGATAAAAAAAACTGGGTCAGGAATATAAAGCTATTTTTTTCTTACCTAAACAATCGTCATAGGTTTTAGTAGCGGTTGAGAGATTGAGAATAAAAAACGTTGTAAACATGGATTTTTAACAACATAATTGGAGAAACTATGGCAATTTTAGTCTCTGTCAGGATGGTTAATTTACTCTCTCTATCTAATGACAGGCCAGGGAGTTTTTTTTTTTTAAACACTCTTCGTGAAGGTAAGGAAAATCGAGAGTTTTGCCGCACTTTTGATATTCTGATATTCTCTCATACTGTGAGAATACAATTTTGATACCCTTTCACATCGTGTTAGAATATCACTTTTATTCAATGAATAAACTACAGTATTTTACTGTTGAAAATGAAATAAATATATGATGATAAATGACAAATATTGATAAAATAATATTAAAAATCTTCTGGTTAATACACAGAAGGTGACGCTTTATATTTGTAATTCTTGAAAGAAATTGACTTACTTCAGGTTTTTGTTTTCTGTAAAATGAAAATATTTTCCAACATTCAAAAAAAAAAAAATATTTTCCTTAATCGTACTTATAACCCTTGTTTTCTGGTTTACATCCATTGTTACTTCAGTCATTCACTCTTCAACAATGCTCTTAACTAGGTGAGTACACTATTTATCGGACCTATACAAGTTCTAGCGATCTTGCAACCGATAATCGAATATTATCAAATTGGAACTTAACTTGTAATATGTTATTAAAATATGAATTTATGACGATATTTAATGGTTTTATTTTTAAAGAAAATATCATTGAAAACGATTTCTTTTTTGCATGAGACATATTAAAAAATAGATCCAAAAGGTATTCAGAAAGCTTCGGACATTTACTTTTACCGCAGCTGCCTTTAAAACAACTGAAATGGTTATAACTTAAAGACATGACAATATTGATAGGTTTCCTTTTAAAAATAAATTCTCTATTCTAATTTAATTGTCTTCATCGCTCCACAAATATTGAGCAACTTAAGATGCATCACATCCCCCTAGCTGGATTGGCCTAGCAATGACTTGTTACCAGATAGTTAGGTAATGTAAAGTCTGATCACAAGACGGACGAGGAAAAAAAAAGTTACTGACGCTAAGATAGGAACCTATTGCACAGTACGTAAGGGTGTGAAAGTTTTCTGCTATTAATCTGCATTGATGATCATTTATGACCAGCAGGAGGAATGCTAGTTTCTTTTCAAATCATCAGCATCCGCCTTCGTAATGGTAATGCTAGAAGGTCTTAGAAGGTGACTGAGTTAATAGCTAACTATAAACAGCAATGGTTGTTCTGGGATAATCAGTATCTGTGCTGAAGCCATCCAAGCTGCGGTTATTCGTTGTTCACCGATGAATCTCGATTCACTCATAAGCTCTTTAATGGCAGGTTAAAAGTAAGGCAAGATATTTTACATAAGTTCTGTTTTGCAGAAATATAAGTTTGATCGTAGTAGCTTGATCGCAGAAGTACTTAAAATCATGGAAAGGTCGATTGAATTCGTTTTTGTAATGTGATGCCTGTAACGAAAAGAACTATTACAACGAAATCTTGAGACCTGTTCTTTTCCGTTCTTTAGAGCATGGACTCGAATTCCAACAGTATAATGTTTTTGTTTGATTTTCTATCACTGATTAACCAAAATTACAGGTAGAAGTAATATATATTTATCACATATATTTCAAAATGTTTATAATTATTTATCTCACATATCTTACCCTGTTTATAAACACAACAGGTTACTGAAGAAAACAATATCATTACAATGTCGAGATTTTCACTTTTTATGCAGATTGATTTGAAGAACAGCCCCTACGTTTGTTTGTTGATTTAGATTTTTCTTGGCGCCAGAACTGCGATTGACTTCCAACTTCCCGATCGCGAAGCAATTGCCATAGCAACTAGGCTAGAGAAATCGATACCAAAACATAAGGAAATCCTAGTACATAGAACTTCCGTATCTTATAAGAAACTCTTTCTTTTCAACTTCTCTAATAAATTACCTGTTCATAAAAATGTACAGCTTTATTTTGAGATGTCAGTAGCGGATCCAAAATTCTTTAAAAGAGGAAGACCAACATTCTGGGGGCCTGCCGACGACTTAAAATCCTGCAGCGGGTCCAGAGCAAAGGCTTCGTAAGGTTCAAGGTGGGGGAAAGCCCCTAAAGGCTCCCAGGTTTTATGTTTTTTTTTTCTTTTTTTAAAATCAGTTTCGAGATATTCTAGGTATATACTTAATGTATAAAAACAATTTCTTACAATAAAAAAAGTTTATTCAACTTTACTTAATTTTAAGACAAAAGAAAAGTGTAGGGGTAAACCACTTAGGCACTAAGGTGTACGTCAAGGGGGTCTGTCTATTGTACCATTTAAGAAAAATACATTAAGCATCCACTAAATCAAGAAAAGTGTTTAAAACACTTACAATCCTCGGGACAAGGTTCATTAGAACTCGGAACCTTTCAAAACAAACAACTCCGCAGATAACCTGTTCAGCAGGAGCAAATTAATTGTTTGACAACCTTATCAGATTGTCTACTGATTTCTTCGTTTATCCAATCATGACATTGAGGACACGGCGGGTGTGATCCGTCGACAGGGGACTTCTTCTTCGCAGCTGATCCCAATTTTGATGTTATAGAGGTCGGTGTTTGCTCTGACGCTTTACCGTTTGTCCAACATTTATTCTTTTAATAAATTTTTAATCCTATTTACTGTTCATTATAACCATAGTTTTTACATAGGCTTGCATAGCGGATGATTTTTTTATAACAAAAGTAGAAAGTAAAATGGGTTGTGGGTTATGCTCATTGTACCTTGAGCGTTCCCTTGAATTAGGCTAACTTGTACCTTGAGCTTCGCCTTGTATCAGGCTAACATGTACCTTGAGCGTTCCCTTGTATTAGGCTAACATGTACCTTGAGCGTCCCCTTGTATTAGGCTAACATGTACCTTGAGCGTTCCCTTGTATTAAGCTAACATGTACCTTGAGCCTTCCTTTGTATTAGGCTAACATGCACCTTGAGCTTCCTCTTGTATTAGGCTAACATGTACCTTGAGCGTCCCCATGTACTAGGCTAACATGAACGACAATTATTATTTGGCTAACAAAAGTTCAATCAGGCAGTTTGTTTATCTAATTCTTTAACAAACGTAGAAAACTAAATGCAATTTTAATTTGATAAGTATGCGTATTGCATATTAAGTTCTATAATAATAATTCACTTGCAGTTAAAAAAAATGTATATCAATAAAATTCTACGAAGAAGTAGATGTGCAGGGAGGGTGCATATTTTTTAGATATCGACCTTTTATCAATTTACAATATTCAGTGAACTCTGAATACAAGAACACTGTTAAATCTGGCCAGCTACTCCCTGATCTATTTTACTGAATACGAGGGCTGTTCGGAAATTATTGTGGCATTTACTTTTACTACATAAAGGCCAGAGATCCATTCATGAAACTTCATCAACATTTTATAAATATTGAATAAGAGAAATGTGCAAAATTTCTAATTTATAGGATAATTAGACAAGTTCCGGTGAAATTATAAACATGCATATTTCTATCGACCTGGAGCAGCATCGCTACGTCATTTTTACGTCACGTCAGCCAGAAATGTTTTTGCAAGTGAAACGATCGGGAAGCGTTTACTCTTCTTTCTCTGTTATCAGATATAACATTCCCAAAATCAAACTGTCTCTTTTCTTAAACAATTCTTGAAGAAATAAAATTTTAAAAAAAAATGTATGTTGTTGCTACCTTAGTGTAAAAGTGTCATATACAGGTTGAATTAGCATCACGCAGTACCGATTTTTTCAGCGGGACGTTATTTACTCCGTAATAATTGATGGTCGTATAGAGCGCTGGTTTTTACTCTTGTTGAACATTTTGTAAGAATAAGATATATACCAATGAAAAATAAAATCTTTAGACACATCTTTGCATTGTTATCGTTTAAGCAGGTTGTTTAGTCTGGAAAAGGGTTCTCCATAGCGCTATACAAAATTAAAGGTATGCTCGCTGCGCCACCTTGACGTCAAATTCCAATTTGTCGTCCTTCTCAGATTTCCGTGCCGCACTTAAATTTATCTATGATTTCCGTACTTCTGATCGCAATTCTAACAAACTTACACAAAATGAAGTCAAAATTAAATTGAAAAATTATATACATAAATTGAATTAAATTAAATTGAATTAATATTTTCTTATTGGGAAACGTTTGAATGTATGACGGCACTTATCGATTATATGACGCTATTTAGATGCGGCGACTACCAAATCGCACTTTGTATGTGACACGATAAGTATAAATCCTCCTGAATTGAAATTTTCAGGTCTGATTTTAAATACTTATATCATCCATCATTTATAATTTTCTTGTTTTACGTCAACTGGTAGCAATTTTATCGAAGATGTCACATTACTTTTGGATTAACCCTCGTATTTTTGCTCTAACTATGAGTCCACTGGGAGTTTGAACGCTGGAGTAACTTTTTTTCAACATCTGATTTCGTGACTGCGCCGGGTACCCCTACCATTGACACATAAATATACCACTGAGAAGAAACAAAATATTTATAGAATATTTTTGCTTTTATTAATTTTTATTATTTTTCTAACGTATATGCAAATCACCGAAAGACGTTCATTACAAAAAAGAATATACACATTGCCTCAATAATCTCCGAACAGCCCTCGTAAACATGTAAATGTATAGCAAACTGAAAAATTAAAAAAAAAAAAAAAAAGACGGCAAGCTATATGTATTTATATTTCCGTTTCTATATCTTTGCAGATATACATAGTGATCACACAAGTCTGTCATTTGAATCATAGGCAAGATCATGTTCTGATCATGAGCAAAACTATTCAGAATTTCCTGTTTTCCTTGATGTACTAATAAGAATAATAAACACGTAAAGAAAACAAAGACATTGTAAAGTTATATTTAATTGGATATTTTGAGCCTCTGCACAACAGGAGCTCGTTCATGAAAAATTCTGTTGTACGCATGCTTAATTCTCTATTTTCATTCGATACTATACAAAACATGCTGTCTTTTAAGTTTATAATGTCCATCAGAAAATTATGGATATTGACTCTGGCTTCGCTTCGGTCAATATTGATTTCTTTTTCATAGATAAAAAAAAACCTTTTAGACATAATAAATTTGTCATCGCAGGTCTGTAGTAAAGACCCAAGTTATATTTATAATGCTTATCATTTGATAACGTCATATGTTGAGGATCCTTTAATGTCACTGAGCTCTTGGTATTCACTTCTAACATTTTCAGTGGTCATTACATCTACGTAACCAGCATTACATTGTGGATTTTGACTTTCCTTATGACTTTGCCCTGCTCTCTTCCCACTCATGCGACGTCTGTAAAAATGAAAGGCAAAAATTGGTCAATAAAATAACTCATGATGTCTGATTACTGGAAACTAATTGTTTTCTTTAAAAGAAACATCCTTAAGAAAAAATGGGGTAAAATTATTTTGATTATATCCGATACTTGACCTACCGTTGCAGAAACACCACTACTAATAAAACGGCTATAACTGCTACACAAACACAAAACCCAGCTAGAAGACCGTAAAATCGTGATTGCCAGTCGCTCTCCTCCTTTGCTTGGACTGTAAAGAAAATTATGTTAAATGCTTTTAATGAATTCATTTTTCTTTTCCAAAAATGAAAATTGATTTCAATTGCTTATCTTTGCAAATGGTTGTTCTCAATAATACTTAATACGTTCTGTATCTCTTCATCAACTATTTCCTAATTGTTATATATAATGCAAACATGTATTTTTTTCTATTTTCTATCGTAGTTTACAATGTGATATAACATGCAATTAAAAAGCAAATACAATTTTCTCACCTGAAAGATACGATTTGCCTTTTTTCACAATTAAACAAAAGTTCATTTAATGAATATAAAAATAAATAATTTTTTTCTACAAGTTTCCAAAATAAAAATGATACCATTTGAATATAACATGAGTATGTTGTTTCAATTTACTCTGAAAACAGTCGTGTCCTTGCCAGCCAGCCTTACAACTCTCTCTACAGGAACCAGTCACATGATGACAGTCACGTGTTTTCTTACAAAATGCACTGCATTCTTCTTTGCAGTCAGATCCAAAATAACCAAAACTACAAACTGGAAAAAAAGAATATAGAATATAACATGAATATAACATGAATTATAGTACAGCTAAACATTGCAGAAAATCATCACCAAAGTTCAGAATTTTTATCAGGGAGAATTTTCTAATTTAAGCAGAAAGGAAGGAAACCGATCAAGTGGAATGCTACAATACGACGTGCTATAGTTGGCACTTTTGCAGAAGTTTTTGTTCTTTGTTTTTATTCTCTGTGCATTTTGTGTTGTAATTCCAAATGTGTATACAGCTAAAAACATTTAGGACCTGTAAACATTATATCGGGCATGATTTCCCTTTGCACCCAATTGCAGTTGCTTCCCTTGTTTAAACTCTCTGGTTTTGTTAATGTAGGGCAGACGACAGAACTGTCATAGGAGCTATAGATTTGTATCTGCGTCGTAAAATTCAACATTATTTGGCAGAAATAATTTCTAGAATAAATCTACGATTTCTATGCTTGTGAAGAATTATAATAATGAGGAAATTATGGAAACGATATCAAATCGAGGAAGGAAGAGTCTGGTTGATGAGAAGGGTGACAGAATTTTGATTCGGACAGTGAAAAAGGATAGAAGACAAACTTTGAGTGAAATTGTGGATCATTTCAACCAACATGCTTCTCATAAAGTGTCTGTAAGGACTTTTCAGAGAAAAATCAATTCACAGACACAAAATAAGGAAGATAACCACTGTGGCCGAAGTCAATCGAAAACGTCGTGCTCATCTTTTTTTCATTTTTTTTTTTTTTTTTTTTTTTGAACATGATCTATTGTAAAATTAATACAAAGGGATTGTGACACTTTCTATTAACTTAGAAAAAACCTTTTTTCTATAATATATACCGTAACTATAATGACCATCGAACGAATTAATTACAGATTTAATGAAGATGTGGAGTTATACATGTTATACGTATATACAAAATATTTCAAAGACACTTATCATAAATTCATAGTAAACAAAGGCGTGCTCAGTGGTGTTAATATATGAGTAATGACTCCTGGAGGAAAGTGATTTTTTTCCAAGATGAAACTCGGTGTTATCAAACGAAAATCGTCTGTATGTTTGGAGAACTCATGATGAAACGTATCGTTCCGAGTGTGTCGGTCTACATAACCGCAGAGTAAAAATAAGCACTATTTTTGGTATTTCTGACATCTTTAGGAGTGTGTACATTAAATTCAATAACTTGAAACATGATCTCTAATAAGTTTGAAGAGACTCTCGAGAAGCATTTCTGACCAGTTATCTCAAAAAATTTTGGAAATTCATCATTTGTTTTCCAGGATGAAAATTTTCCTTGTCATGCCTCACAATTGAAAACAGCGTGGAAACATGAACATGATTTAAATTTTCTTGACCGGCAATCACATTCCCCATTCCTAAACATCATCGAAATGTCTTTCTTATTCTTAAAAAATAGATTGAGAAAATCGCTGTCAGCATTTAAATCCAAACATGATTCGATCAATGAAGTTTTGAAGATATTGTCTTCTCAAACTGTAAAGTTTTTTGAAACTTATACAATTCCAAGAATATAACTTACAGTGGTTTCTGCTAAAAATTTCATCATTCAATACTGAAAATTTCAAGATAGTTTTTAATTGATGGTGGTTTGAAAAGACAAGAAAATTTGCATAGAAACAATGACGACAGGGAAAGTTTCCCCGCCAGAATGCATTAAGGTGGAGCAATTTTTCTCTTGGGAATGAAGATACTTGTATTTTACCTTTCCACCCGAAGCATTATAAGAATTCTACACTGATTGCTTTCTTTGTTTTAACATTCAGAACAATTACTAAAATAAAGCCAAAATATTCGCATCTACTCTTTTCAATAAAAAAATATAAAAGAATCTAATACTGACACACATATGCCTTATTTTGGAATCCATCTTGTTAGAGTATTACAAAACGTTAAGTCGTAAACCCTCCTACCGTTATCGCACTTCACCCCTTGGTATCCCGGTTTGCAGCCGTCTTCACATGAACCGTTGATATGGTGACACTGATGTAGATAACGACAACTTCCACAGGTTTCATTGCAGTGAGAACCATATTTACCCCCGTCGCATTCTGCGTCAAATGAAATCAAATTAAAAAAAAAAAATACAATCAAATGAGAGTAACCAAAATTGAACTGATACGAACAATTCTATAAAATCAATCAAAATTTAACCAACCATCATTCAAATTATGTCACGCTGAATGCATATATGATTTGGTTATCGTCAATTTAATCGAACAAATATTGTATGAGATATATAAATATATATATATATATATATATATATATATATATATATATATATATATATATATATATATATATATATATATATATATATATATATATATATATAATCACTCTATTATTTTCGTTCATAAATATTTTGTCCCTAGTATTCCGTATTTAAAATAAATAAAAACAACAATGCAATTCTGGAAAAATTGACTTCTAAGACAGATTATATAAATGGCTGTGTAAAATAAACATATGATCCGTGTGTTTTTCTAACTGATTCAACCAATGTTAGATTGCACATATATTTAGGTCTGCACTTTCTTGTCATGTCTTGCCTACAAAAGGTATCAATTGCATATATTTTTTTTCACATGCAAGATATACCTTCATCACCTCCATATACATGTAACATTTCTTAATTATAACGGTCATGATTGTTTTAAGGAATATTTTGTGTTTGGCCAGTATATCGAAATGATCGATCATGAATAACATCACGCGTACATGTATTTAATGTGCATGTGCTATAACCATGCATTACTCAAGGTCATAATTAACAGGACAATCTTATGTATACGATAAGCTGTCTATTTTTAATTAAAAAAAAAGAAGACATTATCAAGGCACTTGTGAGAATGGAAAGATATGTTTTAAGTAATGTATATTTGTGTCTCTGTTGTGTCTTGAACAATCTCAAAACTATCTTTTATAAAGACCAGAGCAGATACATGCGTTTATATAAAATGACAATATTCATTCAGAGTCATTTTCATTTTCAACCATATCAATTGACGATTGTCAAAGATAATGCTCGGGACTGTTAAGGCGTACTACGAAGAATCAACGGAATGTAAATGTGCATAAATACATATCTTTTTCAACTGAATTTATTTTTGTAAAGCTACTACATTATAGCATGACTTTAATTTTAATTGAAATAACATTGTATATCCCGCTCTGTAAGAAATTTAGTTTGGTCACGTTATTTGACAGTCACGTGTTAAATCCATGTAATGTGTACTTTATGTAGGTCATAAATAAATTTCAATATTGCAAGGGCATACCCTAGTTAGAATTTTAAAAAAATCAGTAATAAAATAAATCTATATGACTTGTATCTTATGAAAAGTGCTGCTGCTTTAAATAAATTTTGCATTTTATTAGTTTAAATTTCAAGTTGTTTGACTCTAGTCGAAATATGTGTAACCTTCACAATGCATTTTATTTATTTATTAAGTAATGTTCTGATTTCAGGAAAGCAGCAGCACTTTTCAAGTTAAAGAATGTTTCCGTTATGCATATTCAAAAAATGGTCAAGATCTATTAAGTGTATGCCTTTGCGAAAAGGCGATTTAATGAGACACCTCAGCGTGAAACATTAATACCCTGTACACAAAAACACGGTAGAATTAATTCAAAACATCCTCCGATAGTTTTTAAATAATGACACTAAGCAAAGGTTTCAGACTTGTATTGATGGTCTACCTTAGATTTGCAAATAATATTCTGTTTAATAATAAAATTCGTTTTTCACTGTGGAAAAATTACTTGGTCCGCCTCTCACTGCACACAAAATGCATCAAATTTTAACATGAAGACGTCATGTCGACAAGTACATTGCGATCAGTGACTTGTTTATATCTTGCTGTATGGGATTTAACTAGCGGCAAAATGAATGCAGTGGTACGTTTTGATGTAGTTTATCACTCTTATGCAGTTTAAACCCTTAAATTATTTCATTTTCTGTTGTTGTAAGGAATTGCTATGTTGTGTGATGTCAGAGAAGACATTACATCCCGCCCTCTTTATGCAGCCTTAACAGAGCTGCGTAATTTAGACTAAATCAAATGATTGTACTTTGAATTGATTATCATTCATTCAAATATCATTCACAGTACCTCAAATACAAGTGAATCATAAAAGTATACATTTTCAATGTATTTTTACCTTTATCACATAATAATCCTTTCCACCCTGGTTTGCAGCCTCCCTCGCATTCCCCTGATGTATGGTTACATCTGTTTGTCACTGTACAGAGTTCACTACATGTGTCCTTACAGTTTACACCATACTTTCCAGGAATACATTCTTAATTCAAACAAAGAAGATGTAGATTGTTATCAGCTAATTACACGCATCGACAAGTCTCTTTTGAGTTTCGTCTTCTCAGTATGACATTTACAATTAAGCAAATGCGTGAAAGGTACGTTTATATAATGCAAATGCAGATTATTTGTATTTTGAAAAGTTAGAAATTTAAATAGGAGACATATTGAACTGAACTATAAAAATTGATAAAAAAGGCACTGTAAGAATCATTTGGATGGAGTCATTAATTCTTTTTTTTTATGCGTAGCCCAATGCTTTTTTACTTATTATTTTTTAAATGTCTGTTGTCTGCACAAAAGCTTTGTTTCTGAAAGGGAAACGTAAGTTGGTTTTCAAGTGTTAAAAATGTGCCGTTGTCTACGTTTAGTGTTACACGCATACATCAGGTCCAGCACCATACCCTGATAAAAGTATATAGCTTGATAAAGCCATATAGCTTTATCAAGGTATTATAAATACCTTGATCAAGGTATTTTATGTAATGAAAATACAAAAAAAAAAAATCCTTAAAAAAATAAATTTAAAAGTCAAATTATGAGTTGTGGTCAGTGTGTTCGCTCGAGCATGAAAAGTACTCAGGTATCAAAAAGTCAGCATAAAAGAACGGCTCTTCACATGACATGCCTTTTTACTGATTTCTTTGTGTTTAAGTACTTTACATGCATGAGTGAATTTACTGAGAACAACTCAAAACTTGGCTTGCAGTATTTATTTTTTTTGGATTTTTTTTTTTTTGTATTTTCATTACATAAAATACCTTGATCAAGGTATTTGTAATATCTTGATAAAGCTATATCGCTTTATCAAGCTATATACCTTTATCAGGGTATTGTGCTGGACCTGTACATGTGCGTATTTAGTGACATTATATTTATTGAGTTGATTGTATATTAAATTGTTATAAGATTTATGATTATTTTGAAAATTGCACGCTGCATTTAAATAGGCTGAGCTAGTATGATTAGAGATTTTGTTGGTGCTTAATCATACGTCAGACAATTGGTTATACTCTTTATTATAAAATAAATAGGAAATCAATACCCGAAATGCAAATTCTCCAAATACGATAATTATAGTATAATATTTAATAGTACTCTCACAGGGATTTTTTTTAATATCCATTTAAAATACATGCTAATTACCTGTTTTACAGAGTAGGTCATAGTATCCACTATCGCATCCTTCATCACATGTTCCGTTTATGTGATCACATTGTTTGTAATCCAGACAGACACCGCAGTCCTGACTGCAGTCTTCTCCGTATTTCCTCATATTGCATTCTAATAAGTACATTGTTTCTAAAGGTTATTCATAATTTCCATACTATTAAAACAGAGACATTTGAATATTTTTTATTATGCCCCCGGATCGAAAGATCCCGGGGGTATATTGTTTTTGCCTGTCTGTCTGTTTGTCTGTTTGTCCGTTTGTCTGTGTGTCCGTTTGTCTGTTTGTCTGTTTTTCTGTCTGTCTGTTGTCAACTTTAACCTTGCCCATAACTTTTGATTGGTTGGAGCTATGACTTTCATATTTCACATGTGTATTCCTTGTGACAAGACCTTTCTTTGGGTACCATCATATTTGACCTTTTGACCTTGACCTTGGAGTTTGACCTACTTTTGCAAAATTTTATGAGACTTTAACCTTAGCCATAACTTCTGAACAGTTGGTGCTTGGGGTTTCAAACTTCACATGTGTATTCTTTGTGACAAGGCCTTCCTTTGGATACCAATAACTTTGACCTTTTGACCTTGACCTTGGAGTTTGGCCTACTTTTGAAAAACTTTAACCTTGGCCATAACTTTTGAACAGTTGGTGCCTAGGGTTTCAAACTTCACATGTGTATTCCTTGTGACAAGACCTTCCTCTGGATATCAACCACTTTGACACTTTGACCTTGACCTAGGAGTTTGACCTACTTTTGAAAAACTTTAACCTTGGCCATAACTTTTGAATGGTTGGTGCTAGGGCTTTCATACTTCACATATGTAATCCTTGTGACAAGATCTTCCTTTGGATACCAATCACCACTTTGACCTTGACCTTGACGTTTGACTTTTATTAAAAAAACTTTAACCTTCGCCATAACTTCTGAACAGTTGTATCTAGGTCTTTCAAATATCATAGGTGTATTCCTCGAGACAAGGCCTTTTTTGGGGTATTAACATTTCTTATCTTTTGGCCTGGATTTTGACTTGCATTTGAAGAAACTTTAACCTTCGCCATAAGCTGCCATACGGGGGCATCAGTGTTTCACAAACACATCTTGTTTTTTAATTTTAATTAATCTAATCTACTAAGATATTTTTAATAAGGGAACTTAATGGATATTACTAAATGTAACACTTTTTAAGACTGTTTAATGGTGAAATGTTTCAAATACACTACTCAAGCAAGCAAGAACATGAGAAAGACATGAACGGAATTTTTACCTAAGTATTGAAATTTAACATATTTTTGGCAATATGAAGAAAACTCACGCTGTTCACAATGTCCATCCTTATAACCAGGATCACATTGAAAACAATTTCCTGATTCTACATGACAGTACTGCTTGCAGTTTACAGGACACGGGATGGAACAATTTGATCCATACACCCTGGGAGCAGAACAACCTATAACATAAACATATTTTAGCAATAAGGAATAGACAGCTTATATGCAAGCAATGTGCTTCTGTATTCTAAAGTCCTTCTTTTGTATAAATACTTACCATACACTTCAACTTCACAGAAATCAGTAAAAGCAAACTGAGAATATCCACTTGGATAAGTTGCATTAGGAAGTCTCTCATTGTAGTAGATTACGTATTGTCCATGTATAGGACAACTTATGTTAGCGACAGATGGTATTGTGGATCTGTTGTGGTTTGTATCGTGAAAACATAAATAACCATCAAATCTATCTGTTGTATTTGAAATATACAGTTGAAATCCTAGAAATCTGGTGGTGTAAGGATTTGAAGGACCTGGAAATGTATATAATTTAGTTCTTGGGTAGGATGACAGCTTTTTGTGAGAAGAAAGTTGGCAAATAGACAATCTTGAAAAGGCATTGTTCTTTTTTTATCAATTTGCTTTTATCTGTAATTTTGTTTGTTTGTTTGTTTGTTTCAATATGCATATATATTATTCTAGTTTATGCTTGATGAATAAACGAAGAATCCCCAAAATCTACATTTGTATTAATTTCAGTCATTTGAAACAATTTTTTTTAAATCTATTCTAAACGAAGATTGTAATTTTTCCTCGATATTAAGGTTTACTTCAATATTGCTATGAGGAATAGGGAGGTTTTTCATCTCAGAATGAGGCAAAAAGAAGTCTTGTTATCCTAGAGATATAAACAAAATATCGTTAAATATAGGGTAATATTTGTAGATATGAAACTAGAATTCAGTTTTTAAAATAATAATAATAAAAAAATCTTTAGAATGTCATCTTTTTTCGTACAGTGCGTCTGGTTTACAAGTTACTTTTTGACGTGTTTTTAATACAAAGCTAGATTGTTAAGATTGCGATAAAATTTTTAAAAGACGTAAATGATATTTTTATAAATTATCCAGTTCTATAGACTTGGTTGAGGTAATTGGTAATATTTTCAGTAAGAATTTCCTTACGTATGAGAGATGCTCAGGGCAAGAGCAAAAGCATTCTAAATTTTTACTAGATACTAGAATTTTGTTCTGTTGCTAACGCCCTTTGAAAATACGTACTGACGCACATAATTTGAAATCATCTATTGGTGTGTGTGTGTGTGTGTGTGTGTGGGGGGGGGGGGGCGGGGGGTGATCATTAAGCAGTAAGGATTTTTTTTTTTTTTGCGCCATTCTCTACTGCATGCAAGAAGAGATATAGCCCTTTATATATGGTACTGAGGACTGCAAATAAGTGTTTTTGAAAAAAAACAAAAACAAAACAAAACAAAACAAAATAAAACAATTTACACAATCATTAACACATACATAACTTCACGAATCAGACAATTTGGCAGCAAGTTTAAAATTTCTCTTATCAGTCACGACTAAAATGCTGAGTAAACTTGTTTTGTATTTACCAGACTGAAACTTTTTTTTTTAAAGTGAAGTAAAGAAGACAGCTAGTTTATATCTTTCCTCTCTAAGAACTTAAACTGAAAAATAAGAATAGACGACTTCCTAGAAATATTGATTACAGTTTCTAATTTTAACTAGGTGCACTTTATCCAAAAAAGGGTCCTGGTCATATCTTATTTCCCAATTAATTGACCATGACCCTATGTCCCATTTCAAACATCTCTATAAAGTAAATGCTTAGTGTTTTCATTTTAAATGAAAAATGATTCCTCTGGTATAAAAATAACAGCTCTGAGAAATTTAAGTGTTTCTGAATTTTGCTAAAAACAGATTTGCCTTCCACAGATATTTTAATATGAGCCCAACCCTCAATCAAAATAATATTTATAAAGGATTTTTGAATTTTATAATTGCACATTTTAGATCAGAGGTTTCACTTTACGCAAAATATTGGGGGGGGGGGGGGGGGGGGCTGAAATGTGTCGTCAACTTTGAAGATTTTTTAGGATGAGTGAAGAAAGACACATTTGATAACTCATAGCACATGAACTGGAGAGAAAATTACATCAATTTTAAAAGATATATGTATGTATGTATGTATACATTCACCAGGGGTCCAAGCAATATTTAATATATTGTTAATTAAAATGAAGTTTTTTTTTAAATTCACGGGGCCAAAAAGGCTCTAGGTAAACTTGCTATTTAACTATTTGTGATTTGGTCAGCTAGAATAAATTTAAAATGTGTTGACTGTATAGGTACTATTGGGACATGTATAATTCTAAGCATTAATATGAAAAAAAAACAAAAAAAAAGAAAAAAAAAAAAAAAAAAAAAAACAAAACAAAAAAAAAAAAAAAAAAAAAAAAAAAAAACTTCATGCATCGAAGTTAAAATTCATTGCAAATAAAAATTAATTGTTTCAAAATGTTATGAATAAATATTCATTGATATCAAGAATAAAATAAGGTAAACTAACCCCATTCTTCATTTTCAGTCCTGTAATATATTAAGATGTGATGTATACTAACGACGGATGTCAAGTTTACCCACCAGGTGGCAGTGCTCTGTTTATCAGCAGTTAACACACATTGACCTCCGAATGCACTGAGGTCAGTCTTAAGTCCATCAACAGCATTACTGGAATGGAATCTACTATCTCCTGGATTGTACTGGAGTTTTTGCCATGTTGATTTATTTAGAGCTATGTTTTCTACAAAAGCAAAAAGTCCCAGCTAATTTATCTAACTTACTGCTATATAAAATAAAAAAAAAAAATCTCAAATTTCAAAAGTTTACATTTTTTTTTTAATTAGTTATAGGCACATCTTTTGTACTAATAATCCTGTTTTGAAAATCAGTTCTTGCTAAATATATGGAAGACACTGACTTTGTTACACAAAAATTTGGAAAAATTACTTGAAAGAAATATTACATACGAAGGTTAGAAAATTCGAGGACAAGGTTGCTGTGAGCGCTATTTGCATGAAACCAATAAAACTCCGCAGATAAAAAAAAAATGTCCATTTTTTTCCTAATTAATATGCTGAGATGTTTTTCCATTATCAGTACAAAATAGACCACTGTATCATTAAGAGAATAAGAAAGCATCAAAGAGCATGTTACTCTTCCGCACCTTTCATTTTCTAGACATCTTCCCACTGTTTGCACTCTGTTACCTTAGAATGTAAATTTTCTAATACCAATGAATAGTTCAAACTGATTGATTGCTCATTTATTTTTAAGTCCCTTATGAGAAATTTGCACTCGTATGAGACATTACCAAAAAAAAAAAAAAATGCGAAGGGCTTCCGATTTAGACATTTACTCATCTCTCAGCCATTGAGCAATGAAGTTTTTTTTTTTTTTGAGCCAGCGCCTACCACGTCATGGGACCTTTGTTATTCAGGTCTCATCCGAGAGACCCTTGACTTTCACATACAGTGTAACGTATTTACATAAAATAAAACACAGGGATCGTACCTGGTCAATTCCATGGTTTGGGGTGTTCAACATTAAATGATTGGAAATAATTGGTCTGATTTTAGTGGACTGCCGAAATATACAAATATGTCCTAACCTTATCTAGGTAAATATAAAATCAACTAGTTAATCACTATAATAATCAGATGCAAGCAACAATTAATTAACTGGTAACCTAACACAAATCTAGAGCCCAGTCGCCCTCGGATTACCGCATATACTGTAGGATGCCTTATTCAGGACGGACAGTATATGTGGTAGCCCTTCCACTACTACACTCACTATAGGATGCCTTATACAGGACGGACAGTGAGTATAGCAGTCTGGATGGACTGGTCAGCCAATGCAGACGAGATCAAACAAACTATGGCTAGCCTCCCTATTGGAGGTCAACCTCGTTTGTGGAAGGCCTTAACTGATTTGACCTTCCAAATACTCTAACTGTAAAACAGGCGAGGAATATTAAACGTGAATACGTCATTCACTACACTCGTCTTCTAACCTTGGCTGCGTCCGAAGAACAACTACAGACGACTGCAGAGTCTCGGTATTTATATATGATTGATGTCACCTGATGTAAACTGACTAATTGAGAACTTGCATGATCGTATCTGAAAATTCCAGAATCATTACAACAGCATCGGATATTTGTCGAAGGAACAGACACTTCATATGCTGAAGTCTTAGGTTTGAGGATTTACCTGGAACAAGAATCGAACCAGGTACCTTCCCAACAAAAAGTGAACGCCATACCACGCAGCTTTCGTGACCGGTATCAAACTGATCTATAGGTGTTTTTTATTACTAATTTGATCTTTTTTCCTTATTTTTTTTTAAATACATAAATTATATGCATCAGTGATTATTTTCAAAATACTGTAAAATTTAAATAGTCATTAAATCAATAAATATATCTGGTAATTTAAAGATGCTTTTGGCCTTTGATCGCCGAGAGAATCTGGACTTCCAAAACATTTCATACAGTTCTGTAAACGTATTACATTTAGCTCTGTATTCTTTTTAGCGTCTTTCGAGGAAAGCAACTTCCGCTAACTCAAGTGCAACGTTAAATGGCTTGCACGTGTAGATATAAATAGGACCATAAGTAAATACACTAAATCAATATTTTGCTAACTTGTTCAAAAATCAAATTCCGACAAATATCGTACACGCTTAATGTAATACATTTACATAATTTCCATTCACTTAAGATGACCCGCAATACAGGTATCTACACCCAAAGAAGTAACAGTGAATGCTAGCTTTTTATTTAAGAATATATTTGAGAAAGGTGACCAGGACTTTTGAAAGCGATACAACAGTGAATGACTTTGCAATATTTATTAATAATCTAAGTCAATAAATAAAATATTTCTCCCAAGTTATTTTTTTTTTCTGATGTAAGGCTATTATATATTTATTTGGTTTAGTCATTGTCATTTGTGGGAGGATGTGAGCAAAATGTAAACCGTTTGGGTACATCAATACTGTGTTTTCTGTGCCCGTTACGTCCACCATGAGTTTTGATGAGTGCACGATTGCTACATGTAAATGCATTGCAGACTCTGAGAATTTTCTTTACAGGATGTTGGCGTTAAATTGGCATCTTTCCTGCCCAATTCACTCTTTGATATCCGTAACGCGGCATAAGTTGTAACCTTTTGGACGGTCTTCTGCAACATGTTATTGTGGCTTTGCAAAAGCCATAGGCTATGTCTTGAACGGTTATTTATTGACTCTGTCTGATGATAACGTTGCTACACTCAATTAATTGTACAAGGATGAACATGAAAAGTTAGCTTCGTCACCCTGACTACCACCAACATGTACATGTACTTGTGACTAATTTTTCATTTCAACATTTAAATGCAGTATAACCTTACTATTCGATTCTTTCAAAATGGAGAACCTGTAATCAATAGCATTTTTATGGTGACTAAACCAGTTAAACCAGTTAAATCCTTTCATGGTTTTGATTAAGGCCAGTAGTGGATTTAAAAATAAACGTATGATGAGCGTATTTTTGAATAAAAAATGCCAAAAATATCTTAGAAAATTAGAAAAAAGAATTCGCCCTATTGAAAAATGTCTGTATTTATACCTGACAATACTGCTGTGAACAAGTATAGACTCAAAAAAGGATTCTTCGAAAGAAAAAAAAAAGCTTCAGAGCTTAGCCTCTACTGTGTTTGCAAGAGCTTACCATCTTTTTTAAAATTTAATTTTATTCCCGATTATCAGTAAAATCTTCGCAAGAAAACACTCCCTGATTACATATATGTCCTTGGGACCGAAGTGCAATCAATCAGAGTTGTTTGACCTTCCCTGAAGAAATATTTCCTTATGTGCTCCTATCGTAGATAAAGACTTGACACATGTGAACAAGGAAAAGGAGAATGTATTGAGAATTTAAAACATATAAGATTTTTTTTTTTAATCTTTTCTTTTTTCTTTTTTGTTCTGTGTATAATGACTTTTTATTATTATGTAGTGAACATCCCTAGTAAAACGGCAGAAGAGGACTTTTTGAATTAAAAATGTAGGGTAATTTAGTTTTTTGAGATAAAATTAAGATTATGAGCACATTTTCTGTTTTCATTCCTCAGTTTAATCTTCTATGAAAAAAAAAAGAATAGAGAGCAATTAAATGCAGGAGGCAGACAAGTATCTGGATGTCCTGGTGAAAAGAGCTATACAAATTAAAACCAGTACAATTGTACATGTTGAAATGTGATTGTTTTATAACTGTGTGAAAAAAAAATGATTTCCTGGATAGGCCAAGATACTGTGCTTTATACGTACCTCTATAAATCGATACTCAACAATATAATATTTATATGCACAGAAGACATGAACTTACCGTAGCAAAATATGAAATCAATTGTAAATACCAGAGCAGTAATTGCTACACAAGTGAACATCATACTGAAAACAAATCTCCATTACGCTTTACAGGGAAGAAAATTACACTGTTGACAGAAGCGTCCTTATCGTTGACCCAATTAAATTACTACAAACTAAAATGTTTTTAAAGCTCAGCATACATTTCTTTTGGGGATAATTTAAATACCCCCACCAATAGAGTATATATGTTCACTGATGCGACAGTGTCCGTATTGTGTAACGAATGTTTCAATATAATGACCTTATTTGCAATTACAACTTTTCGTTTGGAAGTAATTTGACTGACATGTTTCCCGCCACTTGATTTTCTACGGATTACTTCATTTACCTGATCCATACAGAAAGCTCACTTCGATTGAGATTATTCGACAGTACACGCATTCTCCTACGACAGATCCTATCCTAACTCTTGTGTTTTCAGAGGTTTTGCCCTCTTTACGAATCGTATTCGCTGAGATTTCTGAGATGGACCCTTGGTACTTATCTTCACCTTTTGTAAATTTCAAAAAATCGTGGATGTAATACAATGCCCTGTTAAAATTTTTATGTGCCTATCTATATGTATAACTTCATACAAATCTTCAATGAGAAGTTAAAATAAGAAGTGACGTTCTAAAGTTTACAAAGTCTAAATTTATGTATATAAGTGATGATAATTTTTATTATTACTGCAACCCTTTATAACTAATGTACACTTTCCCTTAGTAGCAAAACTATAAGTATTCGTTAACTTTAAACTTTTTCTTTAAATTTCCTTGTCAGCAATATCCATTAGATGAAATCCTTGTCAAATGCAGTTAAATATTTAAACTTTTCATTTGCATCAGCACACTTTAGCGTGTTTATTATTCAAAGCTTTATCTTTAAAAGTAATGTAGAGGGTTCTATGTATTTGAATGAGAATATTATTATTATTATATGAAAACAATAACTACATGCATTTAACATATGCAATACATAACGAAAAGATATTATGAAGTGATTATTGTGTCCCTTGTTTAAGTGCTCGCGATGGATGACACTATACACCACTACACATCCTTCTTTCCGGCCAATTGAAATCCGATGTGCATATATTCATTGACTTTGACAAAAACACAGACGCATGTAACGTAACAACAGATTTGCGTGTATGGATTTATTTTCCTTGACACGACTATCAAAGATTATTTTCTGCACATGTAAGGCGTTAGAAAGCAGTGGGAAAAGACTTTTAAAATGTAGTTTCAGACACTATTTTCCTACTCCCTGTGCTTTTTTCCCTACAGGCTTTTGTTTTACATTCAATGTTTACAATGTTGCGTATTTTACCCTTTGCTCAAACGTGTAAGCCTCATATATTCCATGGCTTGGATTGCAATGTCTCACTGAGAATCGTTTGGAGAATCACGCATACTTATGTAGCAATATACCCTTATGACCTGCATATGGCGTTTATGTCTCTCAGTTGAATCGCTACGCAAGAGCATGCTCTACGTATAAACAGTTTCTAAAACGAGGCAAGCTATTGACAAACAAGTTGACGAAACAAGGATATCAACAGTCTCGTTTGAAGTCATCTTTTCGCAATTTTTTTTTTTTTTTTTTTTGGTCGATTGATTGAGTGTACCTTGTTTAACGTCCCATACGAGAATTTTTCACTCATTTAGAGACGTCAACATATACCAGTGAAGGGCTTCAAATTTTTACCTTTACTCGGCACTTAGGGCCATTGAGCAGTGAGAGATCTTTATCTTGCCAACGCCTGCCGTGACACGAGACCTCGGTTCTTTAAGGTTTCATTCGAAGGACCCGCAACTTTCACTTCAAAGTGCTGAGCGCATGGCGAAGGAACAGCTGCTACCCATTTTTTATCGACTTTGGTCTGTCGCAGCAGAGATTCGAACTCACGACCTCCCGATCACGGAGCGAGCGCTCTACAGACTGAGCTACCGTGAATGGTTTTGCAGTCGATACAATGACCTTGTCAGCACATACAACCTGTCATTGAGTCAAATGTTGACTGACCTTTTTCAAACTGATTGTTAGGCCATTATTTATACACTGAACTGTCTACGGATATTCCCGGTTTTTGTGTCCCGAACATGACAAGGAGCACACGGTGGGTGCGACCGGTCGGCAGGGGATGCTCACTCCTTATTGGCACCTGATTCCACCTCTAAATTTTTGAGGTCCGTGTTTGCTCTGCTCCATATTCGTTTCGTTTCATTGGACTTTCGAGATTGAATACTGTTCTTTATCTTCACTTTTCTGAAACATTTGCTGCAGTTATATATCTACTTCTTTTTTTTTTGTTGCCACTCGACTCGTCGAAGGTTGTTCAGTGGACGAAGGCCCACATGTTTAAAACATACTCAAATTAAATATTGATCCGTCTTCACATATACGCCATTGTGCAAACTTCAATGGTGAAAATGGTTTAATTTATACCTTGATCATTTTTAATACTATCTAGATCATTTGAACTATTTCATTTTATGACGGCGGTTACAGCAAGAAGGTATACATATAGTCTGCCATAAGGCAGAACAGAAATCAAGCAATCAATAAGGAATGGTAAAATGAGCTGCCTTTAAACGAAAAAAAATGTGGTATAGAATTCAACCAATTTATAGATCTACGTAAGAAATCGACGTTTATGGTTTTTCAACCAATTTGAATGAATTATATAGTAGTAAGAATTTATTATTAAAATTCATTCTTTGAATCTTAGACATTCAATGTTCTGAAATTAAAAAAAAAATCACAACACATCAAATCTACCGTATGATATAGCATTAAACTGTGAGAAAAGAAATAAACAAAATAAGGAAATAGTACAAGGAAAATATCATAAATTGCCCTAATTTTGTTGAAAGGAGAGAACATCATTATATAAATTGTTCAAAAGTAAATTCTGTAGCTAGAAAATTGAGATTACTAATAATATTGTACAATGGTTACATTAGTAAACATATTTCCCCCGATTTACTACGGATGTTTACTGTTTCTCTAATTGAAAATGGACTGACTCCGATTCTTATTATCTCCTTAATGTCGTACTGATGTTTACAGATTCCAAGGTTACAAGTTTTATATCTGAATAACAGACTTGTTTTTTTTTTTATTATTTCATTTATTTGACTGAATGTTTTTTTTTTTTTTTTTTTTTTTTTTTTTTTCATATAAATGCCATAAATTATTCATGAGGTATGCTAATGCACGCTTTATTTAAATACATCTAACTAGGTATCAACATTCATGTACGATATGTTTAAAAATGAGATTCATGTCTGACGAACAGAGGAATAAAAGCAAAAAATGCATATATGAGCAACATCTACATTAATTTACTTTTTTCCATCAAATTTAAAATTATACAATTGGAATGAGCTTAAAAACACTGGAGACATCTTAGATGTACATTTATATATATTTTTCTAGTGTCCGTTTTTGCTAGCGAGATTCATTACGGAATAACATTTTTCGTATCAAGTCGCACTTATCATCAACAAGATTTACTTTATCATCTCAGATATATGATATATCTTACTTTCATTGCAGCGTTTATCAATTAAATCTTCCAGTCCCATCTGCAAGATTGTTGATTTTCACTCAAAAATAGAAAAATAAAGTAGTTGCAAAGTAGAGTAGGGAAGTAGAGTTGCATTATTTTTTTCATTTAGAGAAATTAAGAAAATAAATAGCCTTTGTATCTTTGTGCAAACGGTTAGAAAAATCTATACATGCATACTTTTCTTTCAAGTAAAGTTAAATATCAAAAAAAAAAAAAAAAAAAAAAAAAAAAAAAAAAAAATATATATATATATATATATATATATATATATATATATATATATATATATATATATATATATATATATATATATATATATATATATATATATATATATATATATATATACATACATACATTTGTTCGAAAAATGATTAGGTTGATTATATTGATAGTTGGAATTAAAAATAAAGAAACAAATAATCCTCATTACGGAAAAATATGCATGCAATTTTAGCAATTTTTATCTTTTTCCAAAAACAGGACAATAACACAAAGAATATATAAATCTTTTAATTAATCACATGTATTATTCATCCTCCCAGTTCCATGTTAGATGCACATTTCAATCAAAGCTTTTTAGTTTTAAAGATGCATTGACCATCTGTATACATAAAGTTTACTGTTTACTTTATGTGTAGGTTTAAGGAGGGCATTATCGAAGATAGTCATAATCTGAAGGCAGTGTATGTTGGCCAAGCTCTTGATATCTTCTGCTTTCATCTTCATCAATTTTACAAGAAATGACTCCGAGGTCTACTTTCCCCGCCTCGTTATTCCCTTTGAACTTCTGTTTCTTAAGTCTTTTGTTGGTCCTCCTTCTACAGGGATGAATGAGATGAAATATAATGTCCAGATACCAACTACTTTTTAAAGTTTATGAATATCAGTTCAGAGATTCGCCGTGTTGTATAGTCCTTCCTATTATATTATCAATATCAATAATCATGATTGATCATATGATACAAATATTAAAGGAATGAAACATTCCTACTACAAGTATCAATAAAAGATACAAGTATGCCTTTCATCATATATTACTGTCGGAAGGTAAAATTTCCCTTTCAATAATTAATTGATATCTTATTTATCAATATATAGATAATGTATATTTACCAACCTATAATAACATATGTAGACTATCAAAAGCACAATTATTGTTATACAAACGCACAACGCTGCAAGAACGGCGTAGAATCGTGATGACCATTCCAGACCTACCATTTTTTCCGCAACTGCAAATAAATGTAACAGGTATAAACCCTCAATTGGGCAAAGTTAGACACTTCTGAATTCTAAATTATATGTTCATGCAGTCTGAAATGTAATGCTAAGTTTAAACTTTTCCACCTTGCAAACACTTTGCACCCTGCCATCCACCTATGCATCCATCGTTGCAATATCCTGTCACGTGGTTGCAGTCACGTGATGTCTTGCAGAAAAGGCTACACTCTTGTTTGCATTTATATCCATAAAACCCAGCCTCACACTCTGTTAAAAAATCGAATATTAATCTGATAATAAAAAGATTAAGTCTAATAAAAATAACATGTATTGACAATTCATATATGCTTACAAAGAACAATTGTCGCCCGCGTGGCGCAGTGGTTAGAGCGTCTGCTCTAGAGTCGCGGAGTGAGGAGTTGAACATTACGCCGCGGGTTCGAATCCCACTGTGGGACGTGGAGACCGGTCCTTCGGATAAGACGGTATAAACCGAGGTCCCGTGTCGCAGTAAGTGCTGGCACAAAAAAGATCCCTCACTGCTCAATGGCCCGAGTATAGGACAAAATTTGCAACTCTCCACCGGCAAGTGGTGGCGTCTCCATATGAGTGAAAAATTCTCGAGAGGGACGTAAACAACATACAAACAAACAAACAAACAAAATGCAATTAAATTTGCCACCAGCTACAGAAAAAGAGAACTGTTGATGCCTGTATGATTTTGTCTTCCCTTTCCACTATCCGAAAATTTCTCATCCTTAACAGTCCTTACAGATCCGTGCCCAATTGTACTATCTAAACATTTTTGTTTTTTTTTTTTTTTTTTTTTTTTTGTTTTGTTTTTTTTTTTTTTTTTTGTTTATTTTGTTTGTTTTTTGTTTTTTTGGTTTGTTTTTTGTTTTTGTTTTTGTTTTTTTTGTTTTTTGTTTTTTATTTTTTGTTTTTTTAGAGAGATGATGCAACCGATTTTATCGCTCAACCAGCTAATGTATTGCGAAGGTATAGTTATTGCCAAATGCCTGTGTTCCTTAAATGTATTTTCCCAGGAATGAAAAGCTCACTTAAACAATTGTCCTTTAGATGACATGTCAGCTATTCTATTGTATAAATATCGTCATTGATTTACCTATTGTTGATATAATGGGACCACAACTATGTTTTACAGATATATGTCGTCGTGCACAATATGAATATAAATATGTGAAATCACTAATTCTCGTGGGGGTTGATTTTCATTTTTTTTTTATGGGGTATGAAGAGACCCACGAATTCATATCCACTACGAAAGTAAAATTCCATATATATAACTACGCAACAATTCATCATCCACGAAATCAAATCCCCACAAACCCATATTTTTTTCTAAAACCTCAAAAAATTGACCCATCGACAATATGTGATTTTACAGTAGTCATTGTTTTATAGATTTTTGGTTATTATTCATTAAATACTTCATTTAAATTTGTTTATTGCGTTAAATATATGTGAAAGGAAGAAAAAATACGATAATGAAATATAGAAAAAGACTGTAATTGGTTCGATAACGCTGAAAGTTTTGGGAGTGCCTACTGTGGAGAAGCATTTAACAGTCGACGATAAGTAAATTTGTAAATCGCTATGAACAGGTATTGTAGTATTATAAGTACGAGGGGTTATCAAAAAGTTCGTGGAGTGATGCGATAAAATTAATACTATGTAGTCTGTGCTAAAAAAAATTATAAGGAACATAAAACAACAACAGTTTAAGAAATGTTGAAAAATTTAGCTTGATACGTTGATAATTTGCCAAATTATTATAAAATTCAAAAAGACATTATATGATAACCCGGCGCTGTCGCTGTTTAGTTTCATGGCATACGACATCGTCATTGTTTCTAAATGTCTACTCTCTCTACCTTATACACTTATCTTGATGAGATTAACTGGAGTTAAGCAAGGACTCAAGCCTGTCTTGTTTATGTGATTCTACAATGTCATGAAAAGCTGCTTTCAATGCCTATAATATTGCAAATAGATCTATACATACTGAAAGATCCTCACTTGGTTATGCCAGAATACTAAGCTTGTTGAAGCTCAATTTCCACCATACATAATCAACGTCACTTTTCGACGTGACTGACTTTTGACACACTGACTACAAATCGACATTAATTGAGCATCTTTCATCTGTTTGAATCTTTTCTAGGCATTTAAAGCAAGTACTCGGCATTTTGTTTTTCTGTTGCCCGTTTAAACATTCACTAGAACTATACCAGTTTTTCCATACTTTATAGAAAGTTGGAAAAAAGAAACACCTCCCCCTTTTTGATGTAATTTTCAAGCCTTTAATTGTTTTGACACTCCATATAAAATTTACGATGAAATTTCATAGATCTTACAGAATGGGGTAAAAGTTGCAAATTGTAGTGGACAATTGTGCTGTACCACATGTCTGAATTAATGGAATTTTTGATGACAAATGCTCATATCAAAAGAGTTTTTCTTGGTAACGCTCAAGTAGAAAAAACGTCATATTTGTGGTTGCGCTGCCTTGACATACCATTGCTTACAAAAACATTAGCAATTTATTAGAAAATAAAATTTATGATTCATGGTTTATTCTCTAGATAGAAAAGATGATGCTAACTAAATGCAAGCAAATTCATTGATGTACCTAGTGCAGTTTTATTTCTAAGGCAATAGTCCAAGAATTTTTTTTATTAACCTCTCGTACACAAAATTATATGCGAATTAAGTAATAGGTTTTCTTTTCGTTTTCCTTTTACAAACTGTTAGGAGAGGTAAAAGGTAAAAATCATTTGAATGCATAAATTCATATAAAACTTCAAAGAAGAAAATTATGCTTTGAGATATCTTTAGCATTGAATCAAATTTCAACACTTGAATCCATGTTTCATTCCATATGAAAACAAATTTGAAAAGAAAACTAAAAAGTGATATTTTGAAATACTTGATATCTAGTCTGATGTATCAAAGATGTATAAAATATGACATTTATAATGTCAATTTATATCGATACGGTAGTGAAAGAGAATTAAAAAGAGATAAAAAAAAATACTTTGAAATGAACGACTTCTACTGAGATCTATCGCAGGGATGTTTAAACTGTTACACTTTAAATATATAATTCCATATTTAATTGTTTGGAAAGTATGAGTGGGATGTTACCTCGGTATCCTTCTGCACATTCTCCTAAACAGGACCCATTTAGGTGATGACAAGGAGAGTATCGACAGAATCCACATAAGTGAGTACAGTTTTCTCCGAACTTATTTCTGCTGCAGACTAAAGGGAACCGAACATGAAATAAATATTTACTTTACGCTATTTTTCATTAGCATCTCATTGAAATCTTTATATCACGCAAAAAGACTGGTATGTGATTTACAAATGTTAGAATTGAAAATGTCTGGTGTTAAATGTTGAAGTGCATGCAATTTATGGGGGTTTTTTTGTTTGTTTGTTTTGTTTTGTTTTGTTTTTTTTTTTTTTTTTTTTTTTTTTTTTTTTTACTGTTCACGGGTTGTTTCAAATATCTGAAAATAGATAGCCGAAAAGGAATATAAACTATAAAAACTCATCTTGAAGTTATAATGTTTTGGTGATTTTAGGATCATTATGTACCCTGATCGCATTTTGGACCCTCCCAACCTGGCTGACATCCACCCTCACACTGTCCGGTCGTGCTGTTACACTTATACTGTACACCACAGTTTTTATTACAATATTCCTCACAGTTAATGCCAAACTTCCAACCAAAACAACCTTGTATGTGACAAAGAAATATTTGTTAACATAACAAGTAAAATTTATTATTATTCTTTTTTTTTAGATGAAAATAAACATTGAAAGACATTTCGTTTCCTACACTTTTTAAAACAGAACAATGAATCACAAGAAAGTTGTATGGATTAAGAAGCACAGTACATTGATGCGATAATTGCAAAAGATGAAGCATACCAGTCGTACAAAGTTCTCCTTTATAACCACTGTCACAGCTTTCAAGACATGACCCATTTATATGGTGACATTGTTTATAACCCAGACAAGCTCCACAGCTTTCTTCACAATCTTGTCCATATTTTCTACCATCACATTCTGCAAATTTAACAAAAAAGTGCAAATTGGAAGTTTTATTCATTATTATTTCCAAAATGTTAAATTAAACATTCAAAAGTAGATTTTATGACATAATATATAAAGACAATGTAAGTTGTTTCAATTCTAAACAATTCGTAAATGATTATTTCCCCGTGATCCATTTGAAAGAGGGGCTAAAAGAAATGCGGATCTTATATGCATTTACCAAGATTTTTTTTTTCTGCTCAAGGTTATTGAGATTTCCAAATGGAAATTTCAAATGGAAGCATTCCAAGATTTACATTATTCTGTTCTGAAATATACATGATATATTGTTTTTGTTTTTTTGTTTTTGTTTTTTTTTTAATCAACAGTGAATTGAAAGAATCATACCGTGTTTACAATAAGGACCTTTATATCCTGGCTTACACCAATAACACTTTCCATTCTCTATGTGACAATAACCGTTCCCACAATTGTCAGCACAGGGGATAGAACAATTTGATCCATAGAAGCCAGCAATAGGACATCCTTAATAAAATAACAATGTTATAACTAATTGAATTGCTATTTGTGGTAATTACAGGGAAACTTGTCCGAAATCTTCTCATATACGATGTTAACTTTAAGTCCCTTGCAGTAAATTCAGTTGTTTTAAATGTTGTCAAATCCGAGATGTTGCCTTCTTTGGAACCAGTGGTGTCCAGATTAGAGAAGTTTTACGGTATATTGACTTTCTATTATTCCAAAACGCATATGAATATATTATGATTGACCACAAAACCTACAGTGTCTTGTTTTGATAATGTTAAACTATTCGGTTGACTTCACTGCCGTATACTTCAACCACTATTGTATATTATGCCTTTTCCATTGAATGACCCTATGTCCCCTTTGATCCCCATTTGGCTGAAATATTGCCGACTTGGCGTAAAACACAATAAATCAATTTGATCCCCTTGAACCTTTTTCGCACGCTAACAACTTTATTTTTATAGAACAATCTATGGCACATTTTTGTTGAATAGTATTCTTTTCTTTTGCAAATGTTGTGATACCAAATCCTTTCAACCTTCTCTCACTTCTTGAGTCACAAAGCCGTAAAACATAATTTTTTTTTTTATAAAACTCCAGGTTAATATAGCCAAGAGCGATTCCCTGAAGGACCACTGGAAGGTAATTAAAGGCATAAAAATGAAAAAAAAAAAAAAAAAAAAAAAAAAAAGAGGAAAAAAACTTTCAATATCCACAGCGTAAAGAGGAGTAAATTTTTTGTCATTTTACAATACATTCCATATAAACTTTTCATACTTTTAGGTAATTTGTTTTAAAGTCGAACGATTTCTTTTAGGTTCTTACGTATTCTAACGCATTAGTCATGTCAGCTGTTGTATATATTACGTTTTTGTACGCTTATTAAAAGTTGCAAAACCAGTTTTTACGAATTTAAGCGCAATTTTTCGGTTGTTGTAAAAAAAATGGCACTGTATTCTCTCTCTCTCTCTCTCTCTCTATTTACATTTACGCATTTTTTTTTTTCTAAATATAACACAATTTTTAATCTATTATATTTTTAAAGAAAATTAAACGATGTTTATGTCTACACTTTTTCCAATGAGCATGCATCCATTTAAATTCCCGAGAAAAATCATTTGCTTTTTCAAATATATTTTATTAAATTCAAAAGACGTTCTTGAAAACAAGATTTTATATAACATCTCTGGTCACTCTACGGTTAAACAACCTTCGCTATATGAAAACCTTGAATTTTAATTCAGTATGCAGAATCTAGAGATGAAAAATTCGGCTTTTGTGAATTCTGACCATTATAACCTTTAGATGTTGATGGATGCGATACCAATTTATGAATGAAGAAAGTGATTTTTTTTTCAAATTTAAAGTATATCTATGCCCAAAATTATTGAGAAAGCTGTAAAAGTATGCTTAACTCTTTACAACTTACTGAACTGTGACGCAACATACACTTAATGTTCACGTCATAGAAATAGGACGTTACCTTTTCTCCGCAAGCACTTTATAGCGAGGTACAAGTTTCTCTAAAGTTTAGCGTAAATAATTATGACGTAATATTTTAATAACATTATAACATTTCTTATTTTATGAAGTTTTAGCAAGTACAAATTAGAAGGGAATTGGCATTAAATTGACGATTAAATTTTACTTTTGAAAGTGCGTGAAAATGAGTGATTGCGGGGAAACGGTATATGCGCGATTTTGCGTTAGAAATAGGAAATGGTATATGCGTTAAAATGCGAGACTGCGGGGAAGAGGGTTAAAAGACTTAAGCTTTAAAAACTCCCCCAGAAGGAAGTGTCTAGACATAGTAAGAATAATCCAACAGTGTCTAGTAACGGTCCTTTGCCACAGTAAGAATGTCTCCCATATACCTGCAATGTAACAGAAAATTGCGGAATCGCTCTGACACGGTTTTGGAATTAAGAAACTACATGTACATTGTATAACTACCAAATTAATCAAAACAAACCTTTTTGAGATTGGATATACCTTCAGTCTAAAGAAAACAATAATAAAAATAAAAATAATAATCCCTGTAATTTACACGCCATGGTGACATTCGGAACACGTTGGATTCTTTATAGTATAGGCGCATATTTCAATATTTTTTTTCTATATTGCCATCACGCAAACGCAATCATCCTTAAATCGGGTCCGTAGGCCCATAGAAAATAATATGACAGAACAGCTAATCTAATCCAGACAATGACAATTAAGTTATATGCCTTAATTTGTAAGCTAGTATGGCAATTTGCAGAAAAAAATTCATTTGCTGATAAAATAGATAAAACGGGGGCAGAAATTTATTTTTAATTGCAAGATAAATCTGTTTAACTGCGAAATATACTCTTTGAAAAGGTTCATGGAAAAGAAAAATATCGTCAAAGATTTAAAACTAAAAATGAAATAATTAAGGATGAACAATTTCTTGTAAAAGAGATATTTCTCAAAATTTGCAGTAAACGGTGTATCATTCTTACAATTTCCATAGCTACTTTATTGAAGGTCACCATGCCACATTACGCTGATCAAAATAATTTCTTGCTTACTATTTTGAAAGAGTTTCAGAAGGGACTTATTTCAAAAATTGATAACAGTTTGTTTTCAATATCATGTGCATAAACCTACCGTAAACTTCAACTTCACACAACTCATTGTATGCATATTGAGAATATTCACTAGACGGTTGAAAATACTGCGGCCTCTCATTATAATAGATTACATATCTTCCATGGAAAAGGCATCGTATGTTGATTACAGGTGGAATGGTTGATTTTGTGTAGTTCGTGTCATGATAACAAAGGATTCCATCATTTTTGTTAGTTGTGTTCGAGATGTAAACATAAAATCCCAAAAATCTTGTGTTGTAGCCATCAACTCTATCTAAAGAACAATAGTAGCATTGAGAGCATGAAAGTATGCTTACATGAAACATTCACTATTTACCGATTCTCATTAAAAGACGTTGCAACTCATTATCTGCTGTTAGAAAACAGTTTTTACTATTACAAAGTAATTGCTCTAGCGTACACAGAAGGTAAATCATTGCATTTACAATTTATTCATAGTTGTGAGGAAGTTAACTATCATTTCTTAATATTAGTCACAGTACATGTCACAGCTACCTCTGACGTAAGGTGAAAAGCACATCCTGCGAAATAGTGTTTATTACACTGTGTATACAGTGTGACACAGCAATGTGAATTTAAAATTATCCAATTGTCCTTTGGAGTTGCACCATTTGAATAATACCATGGGGGAAATATCATTTGGCCTAAATAAACTATTTTGAGTCTTTAAAAAACAATTTATCAATTCATTCGTATAATCATTACTGATTCAAACTGAAGAATTCTAATCGAATTTTAATCATTATAATATCGTAAATTAGTTGCAAGATAAAATAAACCTTAATCGATAGCTCACATGGCTATGAATGTACCGTATCTCAAGAAATTATGATTCTTTTATATTTTATAATTCTTATAGGGACTGAAAAGATACAGTATAAAGAAGTCTTTCCTGCATACACTTGTAATAAAGAAAGACTTAATATCAACACGTGACTCAAAAATGAAATACAAAGCGAACATAAATATACATGAATATATCTCAGTTTTAGAGTTCTAGAACACATATCTGTACGTCAAATTGAGATAACCCATTAATCATTGCACTTTGTAAATTATTTTCTTATAATCATACATAAACAACAATTTGTCTGTAACTTCCATAGTTTAACTCTAAGTTTATCTTGCACACAAAGTCCATGTTGTTCAACAACATTTTCTTGCTCAATTATGACTTCATACCTTTCTCAAAAATATATATTGGGACATCAATGGTGGCGTTATGTTTATCAACTGAGGTCTTTAAAAGTTTCCAAGTTGACCATTCCAAATATATTTAAAAGAAATTCACTCGCTTTTCTGCTAGTATCAACTATCACCACTGGTCAGTTATTTTGGACTTTGATTGCAATTTTTTTTTAAATCTCACTCGAATGCAATTGTGTCTTTTAATGAACTCCGTCATATAATGGACTTTGTTCTATTGAAAATTCGACCCCCTTAAATCAATTTGTTTATTTCTTTTTTTTTTTTATTAAAACAATAAATACTTTATGAATCATAGTTACTTCTGGGGGTGGGGGTAACTTCGATAAGGGGGAGATTAGTTATTTTTTGTTTGATAAGTAATGGGGATATTCTTTACTTTAAAAAGTGGCACTGTAAAACTCAACTCTTAATTTAGTCCATTAAAATACTCTTTAAGCAAACAATACTGTAATATAATCTTTATTTTATCAATTCTACATGTAATGCAATATCATATGGATTTATATATTTTTAGAAGACAAGTTTTGTGTTAATTGTAAATAATTAAAGAGAACATTGGAATTAAAAAAAAAAAAAAAAAAAAAAAAAAAACACACAAAAAAATTTCCCAGAGATAACTTATTGTGTGTTTGTGCTTTTTTAAGAATCAAGCTTGCATAAATATTTTAATTACGTTTGTTTTGTCAGCTCAAAATGAAAGAGCAAGACAATATAAACTTATTCATATGTTGGCTACCTTCATATCAGTACACAATTCAAGTACTATCTACATGTACACACATCAAAGCTTAAACTAAGGTATTTCCTATAAAATGATTCCCAGTTACAAATTTTTATTGAACATGTCCCCCTTCAGTACTGATACCTACCCCACCTTGAGTTATCTGTTCTATAATAAATCGTAATGTGGTGTATGCTGAGGATGGATTTAAGATCCACCAACCATGTGGCACTGTTTCTTTCATTTGCAGATACGACACACTGTCCTCCCAAGGCTGAGAGATTACTTTTAAGTCCATCAACAGCATTACTGGCATGGAATCTACCATCCCTCGAGCTATATTCCGCATACTGCCAAGTTGGTTTAAGTAAAGCAATGTTTTCTTAAACACACAAAATAAATAGAAAACAAATAATTAATTAATAGATAAAAAAAAAAATAATTGTCTCGTATATTATTATGCCCTATTATTTATAATTAATTATTAAATAGGAGTTACATTTTCATTAAATTTTCAACAGAAAATAACGTAATTTATTTATTGAATTAAAGCACTATTTTGACACAGTGGGAAAGAATACATAAATTATACTCTGTCATTGTGAGAATTGTAAAACACCACTCCGACTGTTATAAGAAAGAGTAAACAAGTAGAGCTTTTTAAGAAAGCTTACCGTCTTTAGCAACAACCTTAAACAATAAACTGACCTAAACTTATCAGGCCGTATAATTCTTGAAAATTTCTTGGCTTTGTATTTCTTCATTAGTTTTTCTGACATAAGCCCTACCAAGTGAAACGTTAACAGATGCTCGGCTGTCTCCGTAAACATTAACTCGGCTGCTGAGATCATTCGGCAAACCTCGACTGATTCCGTCACTTTTGTGAGGTACGAATCTGCCGAGTGCTGCCGAGATTAGAAAGACAGTGCAAAACAAAGGGAAAAAGAATACATACAAGCTGTAAAGCTTGCATGCAATAAAGATCACTTCTGTTAACAATGAACATATAGAAACGCTTTTTGGTAATTCCTATAAAAAAAACTAGCATGTTATTTCCAATTAAGAGACCTCTATACACTGCACAGTAGAGAGTTATGATTTTGTGGTATTTTTATGCAAGTAGAGTGATCTGCCCTTTGATCAAGAATAAAATAAATTGAAATGTATAATTTATTGATTAATTTGTGATCAAATCAAGCATTCATAACACTTTAATAGGTCAAAATGAATAGATAAAACACTTCATTTGCAGATATTTTGCCCACTTAAGTAAACAACAGTGATTTATGTTCATCAGTACTTCATTGTCTTTGAACATTTTTCTTGGGGGTGAATGCAAGGCACCCTATGTTGAAAATGTGATAGATAAGCTCAATACTTAAGAGGCAGTCCACCAGAAAACCAGGCAGTTTTGTATTAATAGGCCGCACATCGAATGTGACGAATATTTGATATTTTATTGAAAATGATATTAATGTAGTCCATATGGAATAATGTAAGTAAAGATTTGTTTGAAAATAGCTTATTTACTAAAATAATGTTTTGTTTTGTGTTCTTGAATTCCCCTATATAAACCATTGAATGTTGGTCGGAAATAAAGAACTGTAAATTCTAATACATTTTCAACAGATCTATAATTCACTCCAAACTAAATCAAGAAATATTTCATCTTTCAATTCAAAAAATAAAATCAGTGGGAAAAATATTTTCAATAGTAGTTTTCTTGCAAAATAGACAGTCATTTTTATGAAATTCTGTGATGCAAGAGTTATCTCCTGTAGCATCGGGAAATCATCTAAACATCTTACTATCCAAGGGCGGATACAGGATTTGTGATTGGGGGGGGGGGGGCGTGGATAACTTCTTTCAGGCAGGGGGTCTGGGCGAAGCCCTGGTGGGGGTCCAGGGGGCGAAGCCCTTGGAAGCTCCTGGGTTTTCGTGAATTTTAAGAGTAAAACCAGACACAAAAATAGTGGTATTAATTAGTTATGTACACTACGATTTTTCACTTTTTAAAAGAGAAAAAAACACATACACACACACACACAAACAAAAAAAAAAAAAAAAAAAAAAAACAACAACGAACAAACAAGATCAGATTTTAAAAATAGCATTTTACCTAGATATACAAGAAGTCACAAAAATCAGAATGTTTTTCAAAGTACCGTGGTGTAATTTCGACCGATTATTATTTTGTTTTATTTAGATTTGTTCAAGTATGTCACTGCCTGTTACATGTATTACGCTCAACTTTTACTGGATCCATTTTCCTTCGGAATACCTTTTATTGTTCAGATTACATTGTATTATATGTATTATTCGTCATGATATAAAATAAATATGTTCGATTTACAAGATATGCGTGTTGGGTAACTTCGACCGCACACGGGGATTTTCGATCGATGTGCAAATATAAACGAAATTATTCGCGTCACCTCTAATTTAAATATATATATATATATTAATTTTAAATTATTCTGTTGTAAAACATAAAAGATTGTGAAAAAATGCTGACAAAAAAGAAGTAATTTTCAAAATGTACCTAATTTGAAGACATGATGTGCACCAGGTGCCCAAAGACTGATTTACCGATTTGTCAAGGCATGCTACAAATGTATATACATGTATATGCGCAGGCATCTAAACCACATGTAAACAGAACAGATGATTTTTTCACTGTTATAGAACTAGTTTCTACGGAGTATACTTGTACATAATACTTATCCTAATATTTTTTTTATACGGACGGTGGTCATGATTTTTTTCTGGTAACAAATTGCATTGCGTCTTTTTCATTTGTCTAACTGAATTACCCGCTGACGCCGTATTCATGCATGGGTAACTTCGGCCGATTTCTGTTCAGCTGTGAATCTTTTCACAAAAAATCTTACGATATATTTTTATCTTAAGTTAAAACTTATGATAAAAATCGTTTTCACAAAAATTCTTAAGAAAGTCGTAAGTGCAAAATCTGTCGTAACTTTACGAGAGCCCCAACCCTCTCTTAATATTTTAAAACCGATTTTATTGTAAAAATAAGACCGCAAAAATCAAAATACACGTTAAATTGAACTTTTAAAAGCAACTTCCAATAATATTTTATATTATTTCACAATCATTGTTGAAAAATTAAATGAAATACACTACAAAATATTTACGATGTAAGTTTCACTTAAGATTTTCATATGACCTACTTTTACGTCAAACTTGTGATTGTGACGTCAGATTTTAACTTCCTTGCTTCACAAACGATTGCATTCGATGTTTGTTGTCAATAATGTTTGTTATGCTGACAAATGTTTAAAACTAAGTTGTATTTTTATTTTCACCCACTTATTTAAGGATTATAAAGCATATTGAAGTCGTTGCTAGGGATGAAGTCTGTCGTAAGTAAAATCTTAAGTTCAATCTGCTACGAATGCGTTCGTGAAACACACTTAAGATTTGTCGTAAGAGATTCTTAAGTTGAAATCCTATGCAAAAACTTAAGATTTTTTGTGAAAAGGGCAACTGATTTGCATTTTATTTGTAAATATTATAAATTAAAAAGGTATGAATTTAAGTTGCAAAATTAAACATAGTTGATAAATTTCACGCCAGGAATATCCACTGTGTCTTTCTATATATACAAGATATTTTCAGAGGTGATAAACTGATAATGCCCCGCAATGGTTTAAAAATACTCGTCCGTAATTTTTCGGGCGATAAAGTTTCTTCTTGGATGTAATTTTCCAGTGAAGAAATAAATTCCGCCTATTATTATCGACACTGATTTGTATAAGAAAAATGCATTTTCTTTCTGCATAAAATACATGTAGATGTATGTACGCTATAATGGATTATAAATAAATTATTTTAAGGTATTTATGAACGGTCGAGATTAACCAGGTGGTCGATGTTACACCATCGTAACCTACATCCTGACGTTAAATTCCATTTATATGGAAAGATTATGAGATGTGTGTAATGAAAAAAAGTCTTGTATCTATGTAAGTAAATTACTGCATAGTTACACCATTTGATAAATAAATACATCAATCAGTGGGCGGGTTTGTAACGTAGACCGTCTGATTTTAGATTCATTTACTATAGTATTTACCTTCGACCAGCCTTTAAATATTGCAGTATTTTTCCTTGCATCATGATAGGAAATTGACAAGTGTAGTCTACCCTTCAAACGAAATCGGGAGACGTTTTCCGGTTTGAATAATTATGAGATAATATTCATAGCCTAGGGAATGCAAGGTTTTCAGACTTGATTTTTAAGAAAACCGATACTTGGTCATTAAATAAAATTGCCATTTTTTAATTGACCATTGATTATAAAACCAAAGAATGGCATTATTAATATTAGTCATGTCATACTTTGAAGATTTTAGGGGGGGGGGGGGCGTGCGCCCCCCCCCCCCTTAAATCCGCCAGTGGTATCAGAACCCCTGTGAGAAATTTAGAACTGATACGCTAAAGAATATCATTCAACTAAAAATAATTGGTTTATTTTCAAAAACGGAATTAATTTTCAAATCTAAACATAATATTTAGTCTAAAATTTGCTTTATTATTCAGGTTGAAACCACGTTTCCATTGATGTATCAGTGACGTCAAATACCTATCTAATATTGCGTCACAATAGTTGCAAATATTCCGCGGAAGTTGGTGAATTTATGTAAACGTGCAAAGAAAAAGATTTTTAAAAAGTTACGTTAAATAATTTCTATTTCTGTCCAATTACTTTTCCGAGTGCATTAAATAATATTGTGATCCAGAATGTATTTTATTCACGGGCGACGCCTCAGCTATAGATGTTTTAAAACAAGTCAGTATTGATAAGTAGTTTTATACATGTACAAAACGTCTTTACAGTAATCATAATAGGATAAAATTTGGATGTGAAAAGATTAAGGATTATTTCTTAATATTCAGTACTAATGAATATTCCAAATTTACGCAACATTAAATTCAGCAAAGTCGAGATGTACACTTCATGAAGTGTTGTTAATACTTGAATATGTTAACTTATATGCAGTAATATCAAATATCAGCATTATACGACTGTCGGACCGAATAAGTTTTAACAGTTGTAAGAACGAAAGTACTCGTCACATCCCACTTCACTAATATTAGCAATGGCTGTTTACTATTAGTGTCGGTGGTTCAGATTCTGTTTAAACTTTATTTATTTTTAAAATGTAAAATCTGAAATAGAAAAAAAAGTTATAGAATTCTATTAATTTACTACTTAATGAGGAAAATGTTGCCAATTCTACTGCTGGACGCCCCACTTCAAGCTGACACTAAAACGGCAGATGAGTCAATGGAACATTTTTTTTTTTTATTTTCGTTTTTAAAATTTGACAATTGTTCCACATATCCTTATACTCTATATTGAGTTAAAATAAGTCAGTAGGTTGGTAAATTTCCAAAATATCTCATTATTATCAAACCAGTTACAAAACGGATGCCGCCCAGACGAAACCCCCCTCCCCCCGCTTTTTTTTTTTTTCGTGCGATCATTTCTGGGCTCTATTATCATGATTATATGTATGTAAGTGTACAGGTTTTTTTCCTATTTATTTCAAATTAAATTTCTTAGAGCATGAAAATATTCCTTAATATGATGAATGGATGAAAAAAATTGGAATTAAAGCCGAGGCTGTACACATAAAAAATACTTGCAGGATTAAAGTACGTGCATGTATAATTTCGCCACTGCAGGACTATTTTTTTTTTTTTTTTTTTTTTTAGATTTTCTTTTTAGTCCAGATAATTTAGAAAAATATTTTCCTTGGAAATGAGATATTTTATTAAGCTTAAAATTTGCTATTAATTGTTACATGAAACAAATATCTTTTTGAATAGGTGTGTATCAAGAAATCAAACAGATGTTTTACAAGTAATTAAAAAGATCATCATGGACCTGAAAAAAAACATTTAGTAATTAAGATATATGTAATCTATGGATAAAATCATCCAAAACATGTAACTCACAGAAAAGAAATAAAATACAGACATATTCCTACGATAAAATACAACGAAGAGCCGATTTTAGAAAATATTTCTAATTTTTAATATAGAAACCAATCCCGATTGAAATAAAACCGATCCCGATCGAAATTTATGCAAAATTATTAAGTAAACAAATTAATGGTAATTGCCACCTAGAAAACATGTTTAAAAATAAATCAAGTAATTTGTAAACCATATTAAAACAAAACAACCAAGTATCATGATGAAATCATAGTAGCTTTCCTATTTATATAATTCCGGTCGAGATCGGTTTAATTTGGATAAATTTATAAAAAGTAGATAATTTGACGCCTCTTATTTCTCTCAATATACCTGTTCCCACCAATTTTTTAAATTGATTCAACAATTTGTACTTTGTATTCATAATAACATGCGGAGAAAGTTTTGACATTTAAATGTATTGGATTTTAGAACGTAATGAAAATTGGATAGTGAATTCATTAAGTCACTTGCTTAACTCAAGTTTAGACCACATAATTTTTTCTAAAGATATATAAATTGGTGTCTTATTCATTGATATTATAAAAGATAAGGGTTTATACTATAAATAATATTTATTGACATATCCAGTTTTTGAGTATTTGTTTCAAATAAAACAAAACAAAAACGTAGTAAATTTTTAACCAACTTGTTGACCTTTTTGCACTTAAAATTAAGCACTAACCAAAAACAGGACTAGAGGAACACTAAAAAAAATTTTGATGTTGCCATGTATAAACATTTGCTTTAATAAGTCTACATGCAAAAAATAATTAAAATCCATGACATGCGATGTGCCACCCATTGCCTGGTTTTTTGGTGGACTGCCTCTTAAATCTTTACACACTATAATTTTCTCAATGTCCAAAAAATATTTTCCTCTAGTGTATAGAGGGTCCTTAATTGCTGTCAATTTCCACTGTTCGTTTTGTCATATAAATCTTGAAAAATTGGCAAGTCGTACGAAAATTAGACCATCAGGAAATTATCTCCCTTGCCTTGAACAGCATTTCAACCAATGAAATAATTGAAAATTTTCTCATCATGCAATTTCTACCAATCACAAAAGAGAGGAAGTGCAAAGTCCGAAGACTGTAAAATACTTCAACTCTGTATACCGTATTCCAAGGAAGACGGTAATAACACCATCCTGACACATGTGACAGCTACTAAAACTGTCAAAGTTTCTACAAATGTTTTGTGGAAATCCATATTTACAATGTTTCAATCTCACAACCGCTTAGCTATGACGTCTTAACAGCTCAACTATAACATCACAGCCTATGACATTGTGTAACGAAAAAACAGATGCATAAAAAAAATCAAAGAAAACGTAATCAATAGAAAATTAGATGTTTTGTAGTAAAATGTTGCATTAATTTCACTCGTGAGACAGATTTTTTTATTATATTTATTCACTCGTGCTTCACACTCTTAAAAATACCCTGTCCCATTCGTGAAATAAATTACCTATTTAACTACAAAACATTGAGCATTCACAACATGTTTAATGTTGAAGTTTAACTTGAATTCATCGGGTGTTTGGAAGAAAAGGTACTCAAATGGAACAATGATGAAAATTATGTTTATTAAAAAGAAGAAATATGATAAGCTATCAGAACACATTCCATGTGCTATATAGGATATAACCATTGATAAAATACATGTAAGATGCTGGCGATTTTTTTAAAGCCTTCATAATGAAATATTTTTGAGCCACATCATAATGTAGATAGAATCCTGCCATTCGCTTCATTCGCTAAATAACTTACCGTATCCAAATGTAGATCCAGTCATCAAAGTCACACTTAGAATTACTTTTACATACATTTGAGGCATTCAGAATACTACACCAACGGATCAAGGAAGCGCTTAATTCAGGTGAACAGAGCATAAATCTTGTAAACATATATATAGACGTGCAAAAATACTGGTTATATTTAACCCCAATACCTAGTTAAGTACAGTTCTGTGTAAAAATCATGCAAAGGGTGATATATGAAGGTTCTCAGAATTCGATGATTTTCCACACATAGTTTTCTTTTGCCCTATGAACCATGTATGCAAAAGGAAAAATGTTTTGATTCACGGTTACCATGGAAACATGGGTAAAGAATTTTCCCTAGCAACCAGCCGATTTTCAGCTTTGATGGACTAAAAAATCTCTTATCTTTCAGGCTCAAATTAAATGTAAATACTAAAAGAATTTCTTTTTCATTGCTGTTATTCTCAAGATAATGATCTTAACAGTTTTCACAATCAAAAATATAGAAATAAGATTTAAAGATATATCTGTGATATATGTGGGAATATATGCATGGTTTTCCTTTTTTGCTGACTCAGCATTTTCCTTGATTTTGGAATTATTCAATGCCTAATTACTCCAGTGATGGACCTCATACAGATATCCTGTGTATATAACATAAAAGCAGAGGATTTTGTCTTTTAGAATTTGAATTCAGAAGCGTATAATTTTTAAACATTCCTATCCGTTGCCTAGCAACAAAAAATGGATGTTTTGATGAATAAAAAGAGAAAAAATGTAAAATGCTAAAGTCATAAAACACATACCTTGTTATCTTTGAATATTCAAAACAAATTTTACAATAAATTGAAATTTTTGAGACCTCTCTGCAAGCTATGGAATGTTTTACAATTTGTAATCTCCATGGTAACAGCAATTTCCCCTTAGCAACACATCATAGAATAATAATTTTAGCATGTTCATGTACCTGTTGTTAAGGATTCTTCAAAGCATGCTGTAAAATTGTGATTAGGCAAATTTTACAATGTAATTAGCATCTTATAAAATTTTATTTTTCACTTGATTTTCCCATGGCAACGATTCTGAGCACATAGCAACCAATGTAACCTATGTAGAGTTAAGAGATTCTCTGTAGGAATTTCAACTGCTTTGATACTCAGAATCAAGATTACAGGACATGTTTATGTAAAATCATTGCTGGTACAAAATATACATAAATATATACATTTGCAATCAAGATTTAAAAATTCAAACTAAGAATGTTACCATGGTAACGGGTATAAACATCTTTGTTTATATCATTTCAGCTTTATTTCTTCATTTTCATTCATAGCTTTTTAAATTCAAAAAAGAAAATATACAAGCACAGGATTTCATGTTTTGAAAAAAAAATATTAATGCACTTCTTTAATTACTTTTTCATGAATGAAATAAATTCATTTTTTTTATTCAAGTATTTTATAAAATGAATGTTCGCATTTTGGAATAGTTAATTTTTCAAACTATTTTGCTATGTTGTAACAGAAAATTGAATCTTATGTGGAATTTCTGTAGGGCAAATCCTACTCTAGAGTCATTTTCCGGAGAATCCTACTCTAGAGCCAGTTTTCCGGGGGTAAAGATTTTATTAAGGATTTTTCAAAGCATGCTGTAAAATTGTGATTAGGCAAATTTTACAATGCAATTAGCATCTTATCAAAGTTTTTTTGTTATGTGAACATAACAACCAATGTAATCTATGAAGAATTGAGAGTCATATTCTTAAGGAGGGTTTCTTATCATATTTCTTGTATCTAAAAATTGACGAAATTTTCATAGAATCAAGAAGACATAATCACTAAGTGATGGTATCAGTAAGATTAAATTTTAGAACAAAGGTCAGGTCAAGGTCATATCTTTTTCCTTCACTTTAACAATAAAGAAACACTGTTTCCAATCATGTGATGCCTTCTTCTATTTCAAAAGTTAAAATGTTTTTCTTTCTGCGTAAAAAGATACTACCATATAGGGTCTTTCAGTTGATACCACCGAATCAACATGCATAATTCAACTAAAGTACATGTAGATATTGGCTAACCCGAATTTCCTCAATTTTTCTTAAATTGTTAGGATATTTTAGTCATTTTTATTTAAGGAATAACTGTCTAATTTTTTGGATTCATGATGTGATCAATCGAGTGGCTTGCGTGATAATTTGCATAAACGCCGAAGGCGTTTATGCATAAAATTATCATGCAAGCCAATTGATTGATCATCGTCATGAATCCAAAAAATCTGACAGTTATTCCTTATATTTATATGCTGCTGATTCTGAAAATTCCCGTGCTAATAACCCCGCTTCTGTCTCTATTTGTCCCGCCCCGCACGTGATTTTTTAAACCGCACCTACAGTAGATTTATGTAGAAATAAAGTATTTTTACAATTTGTAATTTTATCTCGGACAAAGACATTGGAAATGTAAATATATGCTTCGTAAATTTAAATTTTTCTTATTTTTACAAACGATGAAGCAGTCATATAAAGATACAAATTGACACAAAAACAACAAGTTTTGATGGTTTACTAAGAGAGAAAAACACTTTTTAAATATTTTTTGCTCAAATCTTTACTTAGATTGAAAGCTTTTAAAAGCTAAGAAAATTGTAGTTTGTTTGTAAAATCATATTCATTTGATATATTTTAAAACTTCAATCCGTTATTATTAATTTTAATTACATTTGAATTTTTAGGTCACCTGAGTCACTCAGGTGACCTATTGCTATCCGTTTTTGTCCGTCGTCGTGCGATGTGCGTTAACATTTGAACATTTTTAGCTTCTTCTCTGAAATCGCTCAACCAATTTCAACCAAATTTGGCATATAGCATCTATGGGTGAAGGGGAACAAAAATTATGAATTTCATGATCCCTGCCCCCCTGGGGCCTGAGGGGTGGGGCTAAAACCACCAAAATTAATGCAATCTTCAAAAATCTTCTTTACTCCTGGACATCAAGCAGTCAAACTGTTGGCATGATTGTAATAAGCATTGACCCCTCTACCAAAATTGAGAAATTCATGGCCCCAGGGTCAGGGGTTCTGGTGCTAGGGAGGGGCTATATAGATTATATAGTGAAAGTGCATTATTTCTTTGAAAATCTTCTTCTCTGCTCCTGGGTATTAAATAAACTAACTAAGTATATAGTTATGATGAGTAAGAGTGCCTCTTCCAAAATTGTGAAATTCATGGCCCCAGGGTCAGGGGTTCTGGTGTTAGGGCGGGGCTCTATTGATTATATAGTGAAAATGCATTACTTCTTTGAAAATCTTCTTCTCTGCTCCTGGGTATTAAATACAGTAACTAAGTACACAGTTATGATGAGCAAGAGTGCCTCTTTCAAAATTGTGAATTTCATGGCCCCAGGGGCAGGGGTTCTGGTGTTAGGGCGGGGCTCTATTGATTATATAGTGAAAATGCATTACTTCTTTGAAAATCTTCTTCTCTGCTCCTGGGTATTAAATAAAGTAACTAAGTACATAGTTATGATGAGCAAGAATGCCTCTTTCAAAATTATGAATTTCATGGCCCCAGGGGCAGGGGTTCTGGTGTTAGGGCGGGGCTCTATTGACTATATAGTGAAAATGCCTTAATTCTTTGAAAATCTACTTCTCTGCTCCTGGGTATTATTGAAACAAATTAAATACATAGTTTTGATAAGCAAGGATGCCTCTTCCAAAATTGTGAAATTCGTGGCTCCTGGATCAGGGGTTCTGGTGTTAGAGCGCCGCGGGCTCTATTGATTTAATGTGAAAATGTTTTAATTCTTTAAAAATCTTTTTCTCTGCCCCTGGGTATTATTCAAACAAACTAAGTACATTGTTATAATAAGCAATGATGCCTCTTCCAAAATTGTGAAATTCATGGCCCCGGGGACAGGAGTTCTGGTGCTAGGGTGGGGCTATATAGATCCTGTAGTGAAGGTGAATTATTTCTTTGAAAATCTTCTTCTCTGCCCCTGGGTATTGTTTAAACAAACTAAGTACATTGTTATGATAGGCAAGGATGCCTCTTCCAAAATTGTGAATTTTATGACCCCAGATTTAAGGGTTCTGGTGGTGGGGGAGGGGGGGGGCTTCTATTGATTATAAAGTGAAAAAGCAAAATTTATTTGCTGGGTCAGATGTGCTGGTGTGAGGGTGGGGCTCTTGATAATATGGTAAAAATGCATTAATTCTATTAAATAATCCTGTTTGCTCCTTGGTGTTTAGCAAATAAACAAAGTGATTAGTTATGATGAGCAAACTTATGGTCCCAGGGTCAGAAGCTCTGGTGTTGGGGGGGGGGGGGGGGGGGCTCTATTGATAATATAGTGAATCTGTAGTAAAAATGCATTATTTCTTTAAAAATCTTCTCTGCACCTGGGCATATCAGAGGTAAAAAGAGTAAAAGTTTTAATAAGGAAGATTATTTTTACCAGATTTTTGAACATCTGGACCATTTGGTCAAGTGTTCTGGTCCTGGCCAGGGCTCTATTATTTTGTATTATACTGAGAGGAGTTATTCCCCTTTGCCATTTACTTTTGATAATTTATCACTGTAAATAATGTACTTGAAAGGTAAATAGAATAAGATAATTATGCAAAAACTTTTATTGTATAATACAGAAAGTACTTTCATAGTTTTAATGATCAGATAGACGTAAGTAGTAGATAAATAAAAATGAGACAAAAATAACTTGTCTTATTAAATGTTCATCAAGGACCAAGAGAGGCCAATGTAAGAAATTTCAACAAAGGATTAAAATAGTACAGAAGCATTGATAATTTGTTAATATACTGTATGGTGATAGTGATAAATGGGGATCAGATTTATAGAACATAATTTATAAACTGTTAATGAATATTAAGACCAATTATTTTGTTGATCATGATCACCCTATTTTTCTTGCTTTTTGGCAACAAAGTTTCACCTTTCAGTTCATAGTATACTCTATGCATCCTTTAAATTGTTGTATCATACTCAGGTGACCGTTAAGGCCCTTGGGCCTCTTGTTTAAAAAGTCTTGTTTTGTTTGAAAATTTTAAGTAAATTCATTATTCTATAGTAATGTTGAGAAGCAGAAAAGGAGATTTTTTCATACGCCATCATTGCGCCAAAAATATAGTCCCTGTTAGATTTCGAACTCAGTTTACCATTTCTATTTAAAGTTGTACAACTTTGATGAGGAAAGAAAACTATGATTTTTTTTTAAATCACTTACATGTAATATACAAGACATACAAGCAAATGTACTTTGAATATTTCATCTAGTCAGAAACCAGAAAAGAATCCCTCCTTAAGCACTTCAACAGTTTTGTTACACAGAATCAAGATTACGGAACATTGACAATTAAAATGATTACTGGTAGAAAATATATATAAATGTTATACATTCTGCAATCAAGTCCTAAAACCAAAACTAAAAAGGAAACTTGTGTTAATATTTTTGCGTATATAACTTTTTCCTGTAATGCGCAATTTTATTCTTAAATCATAAAACCTATGTTGCATTCGTACAATATGACCAATATCGAAAAATCTATCAATCATCTAGACGTTGCTATTAAAAAATTATGCATTTTAACCTTAATTGTGATGATGAGGAATCATTTTCGATTATATTCTCCTCTCCCTTAGATATATAGGTTTTGTTAGAATACACTAGTTTGCGACAGTTTGGTTGAATTTGACCAACAGGTTTTGTAGAAAAAAGTTGAAAAAATAAGAAATGAACAATGGACAGACGGACAGATAGACAGAAGATAGGTGATCAGAAAAGCTCACTTTCACCTTTCCTTATTTTTAATGTTCCAGTATCACTTGTTTATGTTGTTTATTCGGTACTCAAGAGCTTGCTCTGAGTACGATCAATTTTTAAAGTGAGGCATGCTACTCACTGATAAGTTGATGTTACAGGGATTTCAACAACCTCGATTAAAGTTGGTATTTCGTAAATTTTATGGTCGTTATAATGACCTTGTTAGCAAATATATATAACCTATCATTGGGTAGTATTTGGATGACTTGTTTCATACCAATTGTTAAGCCTTTGTTTTTATACTGAATTGACTATGGAAAGTTCCGTCATCCTCATAATTACATAGGGCTCACGGCGGGTTTGACCGGTCAACAGGGGATGCTTACTCCTCCTAGGCACCTGGTCCAACCTCTGGAATTTCAAGGGGTCCGTGTTTTATGCCCTCTTCACATATTTGTAATGTTTATAGATTTTATGAGATCGATCACTGTTCGTTATCTTCACCTTTTACATTGAAACTTCTGTACAGGTGAACTTATTGAAATGGTTCAATCAATGCGAAACTAGAAAATGAAATATGAAGAGACAAACAAACGACCATCTGTGAATTTCTTAAGTCTGATGGCTGTACATTTCTATCTTAATCATGATTGTCAAACCTAATCTTGGTCATTGATATAAAGAAACTTCAGCTAATTATCTGCAGGCATAGCAGAAAAAAAAGATTTGAAATTTTTATTATTGAACTGAGCAGTGAATAAAAAGGATTTTTTTTTTTTTTTTTACATTTAAGGCACTAATAGAAGTACTTTCATAAAAGTTGGTCAGTCAGCAACAAACTTAAAATTTGCACTTAGGATGCTTCTGAATTAAAATGACTAATCATGGCTTTGCTGTTTTTAAACTTTTCTATATATAGTAAAACATGCTTATATCGAATTGAAGTACCAGGGATAGACAATTTTAATTTATTATAAGTTTATCTTATAGGTAGTATCCACCACACGTGTGAGATTAAACTAATTAGTTTAATCCCATGCTTGTGGTGGATACTATCCATAAGATAAAGTAATGTTTTATCCTTCCGTATGATTTATAAATAGCACTTCCGGTTTTGACACAATCCGATGCTTCAAGACGTAAAATTTTCGAAACTTTTATTTTTGAAAGTTCTTGCGTTTTAACATAAATGATAATGAGCAAACATTTTGTTAAAAACAAGAAAGCTCTCGTTTTATCTCAACGAAATTACATTTTTTTTAACTGACCACTGTAAATATGAATGTTAACCCCACTCTCCACACCCCCAACACGTTCTCACAGGAAACATTAGGCCTATTAGTGAAGTTGGTGTTTCATGATCATTTTACCATTCAGGAAAGTGATCTGGCCACTTTCATCAATACTTTCTTACATTATACTATATAACTTACTATGATTCTACAAATAGCTGGCTTAGCACTGTCACCATACACAGAATGATTTCAGAATAGGATTACATTTAATGATTCCTCGGTCTTTACAACGTGTAGAACTTCAAAATCAAACGTTTGTATAAAAATAAATCAACAAACTGTCACATATATTTTAAAAGACGCAGCAAATATCATTCCAAGATTTAATATTTTGTATAGATTTACAAAAAACTTTCAGCATTTCAACGTTAACAGTGCGACGTCATCAATTTACGCGTTGTCGATTTGGATAGAAAGCAATTAACATCATTTTACAGGGATTATCTTAATTTTTTGTGAAAAAAGAAAATCTTATGAGATAACTAAAATATATATAATTGTGCAAATAATAAAACATCTATAATTGTGTGAAGTGGTATTCGCTTTATCCACGTCGTTTAAATTGTGTATATTCGCTCGGAAAACATCGGGAATATACACCATTTCAACTCATTTGATAAAGTACAGTACCAAATATTTTCTTAACCCACAGATCTCTTAGCTGTAAGCGTCATTTCATATATAAGCTCCTTATCTATAAGCATGTTTTTCTGTATTCCTTTGTATAACTTTGATCATTGTTGTTGCTCCACACAATCCCTAAGTGTTATGATTTTTGAACGATAAAAAGATGCTTGAGCCATCTGCTCTGGTGAGCAAAAAATGGACCAAAGAAACTCGAAACCTGATTTGTACAATATCAAGAGACATACCATAAATCAGCTCATTATCTACCGGTGTTGTAGAGTAGGATTTCCCCTCTAAAATCTTTTTCCCCCAGAAAACTGACTCAAGAGTAGGATTCCCCCCCCCCCCAGAAAATAGACTCTAGAGTAGGATCCTCCCCCCTACGGAAATCCCACATCAGATTCATTTTCAGGCACAAGCATGGGAAAAAGTAAGGAAAAATTACTATGCCAAAATGCAAACATTCATTTTATAAAATACTTTATTGTATGATTGAATAATTCCCAATTTCTCTGATTGGCTGAGATCCAACAATGTTAGAAAAACACTACGTTATATTGACCTGCACGTGACCCTCCAGGTCAATATAAGGAATTATTTCCAGGTCAATATAGGGAATTATTTATTCTACATTGGACCAAAAATAGATAATCGTATAATAAAACAGTTATTGCTGGGTTTTTTTAGGTCAATACGATGATTTAGACACCTTCGAAGTACAGTATTCACCTTGCCCTTCGGGCTCGGTGAATATTGTACTCCTCGGGTGTCTTAATCATCGTATTGACCTCAAAAAGCAGCAATAATTGTATATTAATTAAAAAAATGAATTTATTTCTTTCATGAAATAATAATTAACAAAGTGCATTAATTTTTTTGTCAAAACTTGAAAACCCGTGCTTGTATATTTCTTTTTTTTTAATTTAGAAAGATCAATGAACCCTGAATGAAAATGCAGAAATAAAACTAAAATGATAAAAACAACATGAGGCCCATGGGCCACATCACTCACCTGAGCACTGTGGCTTGGAAAAAAGCAAAAATCAGTTCAGTATTGAAGAGCTTTAATGCATACGTGGTCCCAACCTACCCCTAAAAAAGAGGGGGGGGGTATGATTTGAACAAAATTGAATCTACACTAACTAAACACGCTTTCATATTTCTTTGACTAATTGTGACTTTTTTCACTACAAGTTTGAACTTTCATTATGATCCTACCCTATCCCCTGGGGTCATGATTTGAACAAATCTGAATCTACACTATTTGAGGATGCTTCCATATAAATATGACTAATCATAGCTTTGCTCTTCTTGAGAACAAGATTTGAAAAAAAATGTCCTATGTATTCCTATGCATAACTTTAATAATCAATTGTGACCACTACATATCCCAGGAGATATTTATATATACCAGTGGGTCATGATTTTTATCAAATATGAATCTACACTACCTTGGATACTTCCTAATAGTTAATAACCAATCATGGCTTTGTTGTTCTTGAGAAGATTTTTCCTATATATATTTCTATATAAAACTTTGATCGTCCATTGTGGCCCCAACCTACCCCCGGGGGTCATGATTTGAACAAACTTGAATCTACACCACCTGAGGATGCTTCTATATAAATATGACCAATTATGGTTTCGCTGCTCTTGAGAAGATGTTAAAAGATTTTTCCTATATATTCCTATGTAAAACTTTGATCATCCATTGCTGCCCCAACCTACTCCCGGGGGTCATGATTTTAACAAAATTGAATCTACACTACCTGAGAATGATTCCACACGAGTTTCATATTTCCTGGCTCAGTGGTTCTTGAGAAGTAGATTTTTAAAAGATGCCATTAATTTTTCATTAATTTGTAATTATCTCCCCTTGGAAGAGAGCATGGCCCTTCATTTGAACAAACTTGAATTCCCTTTATCCAAGGATACTCTGTGCCAAGTTTGGTTGAAATTGGTCGAGGAGTTCTGGAGAAGAAGATGAAATTGTGAAAAGTTTACAACGACAATGACGACGACAACGACAAACAATGGACAAATTTCGATCAGAAAAGCTCACTTGAGCCTTTGGCTCAGGTGAACTAAAAATGTTTATACCCGTTACCATGGTAACATTCTTAGTTTGAATTTTTAAATCTTGATTGCAAATGTATATATTTATGTATATTTTGTACCAGCAACGATTTTACATAAACATGTCCTGTAATCTTGATTCTGAGTATCAAAACAGTTGAAATTCCTACAGAGAATCTCTTAACTCTACATAGGTTACATTGGTTGCTATGTGCTCAGAATCGTTGCCATGGGAAAATCAAGTGAAAAATAAAATTTTATAAGATGCTAATTACATTGTAAAATTTGCCTAATCACAATTTTACAGCATGCTTTGAAGAATCCTTAACAACAGGTACATGAAAATGCTAAAATTATTATTCTATGATGTGTTGCTAAGGGGAAATTGCTGTTACCATGGAGATTACAAATTGTAAAACATTCCATAGCTTGCAGAGAGGTCTCAAAAATTTCAATTTATTGTAAAATTTGTTTTGAGTATTCAAAGATAACAAGTTATGTGATTTATGACTTTAGCATTCTACATTTTTTCTCTTTTTATTCATCAAAACATCCATTTTTGTTGCTAGGCAACGGATAGGAATGTTTAAAAATTATACGCTTCTGAATTCAAATTCTAAAAGACAGAATCCTCTGCTTTTATGTTATATACATAGGATGTCTGTATGAGGTCCATCACTGGAGTAATTAGGCATTGAATAATTCCAAAATCAAGGAAAATGCTGAGTCAGCAAAAAAGGAAAAACATGCATATATTCACACATCTATCACAGATATATCTTTAAATCTTATTTCTATATTTTGATTGTGAAGACTGTTAAGATCATTATCTTGAGAATAACAGCAATGAAAAAGAAATTCTTTTAGTATTTACATTTAATTTGAGCCTGAAAGATAAGAGATTTTTTAGTCCATCAAAGCTGAAAATCGGCTGGTTGCTAGGGAAAATTCTTTACCCATGTTTCCATGGTAACCGTGAATCAAAACATTTTTCCTTTTGCATACATGGTTCATAGGGCAAAAGAAAACTATGTGTGGAAAATCATCGAATTCCGAGAACCCTCATATATCACCTGCATGCCTATTTTGCATGATTTTTACAAAGAACTGTACTTAAATATCTGCATCGCTAACGTGAGTTAAATATCCTACGAATAATATCGGATTTTTTTTTTACCTGGTGGGATTGCGTACGCACTTTCCTTTTTTTAGTAAAGCATTCAAACACACAGAACAAAAACTATATATATCAAGAGTTTTAAAGAAAAAAAAAAAAAAAAAAAAAAAAACCAATATAAAACAAGGGCGGAAATTATTGAAAAGTTGTATTTAATTTTCCTTGTAATGAACGCTCTTAAATGAAAATTGTCATTTACGCTTGATATACATTAAGAACTAATAAAAGCAAGAAATATTTTACAAATATTAAACACCATCTTTTCAATAGTATATTAATGTGTTAACGGTAGGGGACCCGCCACAATCACGGAATCAGATATTGGAAATATGTAACACCTGCGTTCAAACTCTTGGAGAAACCATAGCAAATGCGATTTTAATTCCTCTTATATACGTTTACATATTTTTCTTTTCAATTCTAATTTAACTTCATCATGTGCAAGTTTGTTAGAATACGAAGATCATAAAAACTAAAGCACGGTATAGAAATCTGAATGTGACGGCAAATGAAATTTTGACGTCAAGGCTAGCATACTTTAAATCATTTTGTGTACGGCTGTGGAAAACTCTTGTCAAGACCAAACGACATGTTAAAACAATAACAATGCCAAAGAATACGTATAAGGGTTTGCTTTTTATAGGTATATTTTATATCTCACAAATAATTAAGCCAGTAAAAAGAAGAAAAAAATGAAGGCTCCGGACGACCATTGATTATGAGAACCACTGAGAAAGCTTCTGTATAGATATGACTTATCATGTTTATTTAAAGATTTCCTATAAATTCTAAGGTAACAAGTTGATCGCCCATTGTGGCTCCATCGTACATCCCTGGATAATGGTTTGAATAAAAGTAAATTCTATACTATCTGAGAATGCTTCTGTATAAATATGATTAATCAGGGATTTTCTCTTCTTTCGATGAAAAAAAAAAATCCCTATGTATTCTTTGATAAGATTTTCTTTAAACAAGGATTGATTGATTGATTGATTGTATCTTGTATAAATTTTATTTTTCTTTACACGAGGATTGATTGATTGATTGATTGTATGTTGTTTAACGTCCCGTTCGAGAATTCTTCACTCATATATAGACGTCACCATAAACCGGCGAAGGGCTTCAAATTTAGACCTTTACTCGGCACTCATGGCCACTGAGAGGTGAAGGCTCTTTATCGTGCCAACGCCTGCCGTGACACGGGACCTTGGTTTTTCAGGTCTCATCCAAAGGACAAGCAACCTTCACTTCAAAGTACCGAGCGCTTAGCAAAGGAACAGCTGTAACTTTTTTTATCGATTCGAACAGACGACCTTCCGATCACAGAGCGAGCGCTGTAAAGACTGAGCTACCGTGACGGCCTTAACACAAGAAAGTTTTGTAGTTAGTTTGGTTGAAATTGGTCCATTTCTCTTTAACAATAAGTCCAAAATGTTAAAAGTGTACTGACAAACGAACGGACAGACAAAGAGACGTTTAACAATATGTCATCAGAATAGCTGCGCAGGTAGGTTAAGGCTTCCCGTAGAATATTACAGTGCACTCTGTGCCTTCACATCTCTGAACTACCAAAATATGACGTCATAATGGAAAATGACGTCAAGTCACTGCAAACTTGAGGTGTTATGACGGGGAGAGTGTCATAAACTTTACACTTTATTTCAAACTGTATGTAAAATGCTAGATAGCTATTGCAAAATTCACAGGTCGTTACAGGTTTTTTAAGTCTTATATGTCCGAATATTTTAAAAATACACCGCTTACCTACCCTTGATTGAAATTCAGCATGTTCAAAATGCTTATGAAAAATATACTTTTGAAATGTACTCTGTTTTATACCCGTGGTTGGAGGTAGAATTTATTTTGTGTGTATAAAAGAGTCTGGCGCAGGTGATTAATGAGGATTAATCTGAGAATTTTTGTGGAAATCTGTAAGAAGAGGTTGTTCTCTAACTGAATCTTGCTTGGGAAAAATGTGTGTTGGCTTTGTTTTAATACAGATTACGATACTGTGTGGAAGATACCCTCAAATTTGTAGGTAAGTTGAATTTCTCAGGAAATATTTTGTATCTAAGTAATACTATGACTTTTCCCAAGCACATTTCGGATACACAAGGATACGATGAGTTTATTTATATAACAAAATGTTAATAATTATTGTGTTAATCACCTGCGCCGAAGCGATTTATTTGAAACACTTCAAAAAATTATAAATGACCGTCACGCGATCAACAAAGTCATGTGATACCATAACAAATATGTTAATATATAGCCGAGGAAACTCTCTATATGAATTGGAAGTACTTAAGTTCAATACTTATAAATTAAAACCAAAACCGACCTCACAATGACATATTATGTTTTAAGCGCGTTTAAAAGCTTCGGGAAGCCTTAACATAGCTGCATGATTTAAGCTTTATCACAGTTCGGCTTGTAGGGGGTAAAACCCATTGGGAATCACCATATCCTGTTTGCGCAAATAATAAAAATTAATTAAAGCACAACTGCTTCACATTGGTGTAAAAATATAAGTACAAGTATGTATTTCAGAATCATATACCAATGAGAACCCATAATGATAGTAAACAGGACAGACACTTTCCCGCACAACTCCCACCTACTGCATTCAAACGACTATAAGTAAAAGAAGGAAAAGCGATATTTGGATACTGAAACTTAAATTATATCCTTAACGAATGTCAACTGTATTCGCTAATGCACGAGCCTTGTTTTTTTGATAAGTTGAGGAGACTGTGCATATTCTTTCTGTCATTTTTTAATCATTAGTGGCAGCATTTTTACCTCTAATGAAAAAATGTTAACACAATTATGTAAATGTTTTATCATTAATGCTAAGGTGGTGTATCATTAATGTAATGATTTTATCATTAGAAAACAAAAATCCATTCACTTATTAAATCCAACATTCTATTGTTAGTCAAATTCATTATCATTGTCAATGTCCTTATCATTAATGGTTGATACAATGCTGCTAAACTTAGTTTGTCATAAAAGTTACTTTTATTGCACAATCCCTCTTTCAAAGAAGGTTTTCACATAAACTGTTATATTCTTTATGCCCTATAGGAAATGCAATGAAAATGTTTATCTTCCACATACAATGACATAAGATAAATAAATTATAAGTTGAAAACATGCTTTATAAGAGCACATCAAGTCAAATATTTATGAGAATGACATTTTGTTTATTTTGAAAGAATATTTTCTTTTTCACGTATGAATTAAAATTTTGTTAATGATAAAAGCGTTTATTATTAAATTCATAAAACATAATAATCCTACAATTAAGGTATGCAAATGTTACAATGCAACGAATATTGTCTATTTTTTCAACTCAAAATCCTAGCCCTAAACCATATCTCTAATCAGTTTTCATCCTTTAAGGTTACAAATAACTTTAATAATGTACAATACAAAAGGTATGATGTTTTTCACCGGTATTGTTGGCAGTTACAGTGTGATATAAATATAGTGATGAGCTTTACAATTTTATTATTATTATGTGTAAGTCTCTTTTTGATGAAATATGCTTCTATTGATTAGAGTATATGTTTTCTGTGCCTCTCTGTATGTGATCATCCACGGCCTTGAAGATGAGTCCATATTCTTCCTGTAAGCAAACCCGTTGATACTGAAATATATTGCTGTTTTTGAAATTATGCTACTTTATATTGTTTTGTTGGTATAAAAAACAGTATTTGGTTTTTGAGATGTTTTGTTTCCGATTTATACACTGTAAACAAACATTTAAGAAATATTGCGACTGTATACTACTCGCAATTATTCCTCTCTGCGAACTACATTTATTTCATTGTGTACACAGAACAATTCCTCAGTTGCATAATTTCATCCACATGATTTCAAACTGAGAAATCGTAAATGAAATAATAGCGAATAATAATTGGTGTCTGGTTTTTTTTCGCGCTCAACGAATGTACCGTAAAAGTTAAGCCATTGTGAATATTGTTGAATATTGTTGAGTTAGTTATTGGATACATTGTACATTTATGTTAAATAATTATCCATAACTTTCTTTGTTTTCAAAAATGGTATATAGCATTCCGAAAAAAAAAGAAAATTGCAGAAAGTGAAATGAAAATCACTGTGAAATGTACCAAAAAAGGTGAAAAAATGTGAAATATCATACACTTGAAATTAAAGTTGTTCACAGTTAATAGCCCTTATTTCCCTCTTTTTTTTTTTTTTTTTTTTTTTTTTTTTTTTTTTTTTTTGCGCATTCAAACGAATCATTGAATTAATTAAAACTGTGCTATTGAATAGCGTTTGGTGTATACATACATCTAATATCTAAGATGAATATTATTGTTCTTGTAAGATATTATATGATAAGTTTAATAGGTCTTACAAGACTTGAACAGAACTTGGGCCTTCGAATTTGAAGTTGTCTGACGGAGGTAAAAACATCCACGTTTGTATCCATGTTTGTTTGTTGAATCACGTTATGAACAGCACAAAAGGCACCACAGAGGGAAGCTCCATCGCTACAAGGCAAAATATTTTTCATTTAAAGAAACCATTAGAATTTCAGATTTCTTTTCTAATAGACGTACGCGTGCACTCATTGGTAAAATTAGAAATTTCCCGTCAAATCCATATACTGAATTTTATTTACTTATTAAAAAGATGTCCAATATACGTTTCTAAAAGAATGGTAAGATTTGCCTTCACCTATTTAAATGCATTCTTAAAATTAATATGAAACCTGCTGACAACGATGACAGGGTTTTCCTTCTCCACACTAAGAGCGACAGAAACCAGACATCGAAGCTGGGAAGTATCCAGAGGTGTTCCGAAAGTTTTGATGCTAGACCTTGGTTCTATTACTGTTACTGTCCGAGTCATTTTGCTTTGCAGAAAGTAAACATTTGTTTTACATTTTATTTTCCTTTTCTGTTTATTTATTGAGCCTCTAACTAAATTAAACAAGAGGCCCATGGGCCACATAGCTCACCTGAGCACACTGGCTAGGAAAAAGCAGAAATCAGTTCAGTATTTTGAAAAGTTTTAAGGAGGAGGGGGCAAGCCTAAATTTACACTTCTTCAGGATGCTTCTATATCAATATTACTAATCATGACTTTGCTGTTCTTAAACAGAAGAATTTTGAATATTTTTTCCCTATGTATTCCTTTGTAAAACTCAAATTGAGCATAGTGGCCCCACCCTACCCACCGTAAATTAGAACAAATTTGAATCTACACTACAGTGCCTGCAACATTATTGTTGACAACTTACACGAACGATCACGTTACACGAACGATTCCGCACGATTAACGCACGATTAAACCTGTTACACGAACGATCCTTCACGCACACGATTCTACTCGTTACACGATCTTTCACGATTGCTAACGCAAACGCACGATTCTTTACGCAAAATATTAAAAATATTTAGGAGTGGATATTTTCAAAAACGAAAAATTACGACTTACTAATTGTATACTAATTGTAAAGTTATTTTATATTACAAATAATTATTGGTGCAATTTATCGACTTTTGAAAAAAAACTATTTAGAATGGATTTTTTAAACTAAATAATTTGCAATCGTTATTTAAGATTACAAATAATTATTTATGTAATTCTCCCACATAGGAAAAGTGATTTTTGAAAGCTTTTCGATACGTACAGATGTAATTTATGATCGATTGCTGCATATCCTTTTAAGGCCGTGAACATGGAGAGTTTTGATTCTATTGATTTTTTTCATATGCGGTAAGGGCGGGTAACATTAAAAAAAAAAATGAATTAAAACTATATCCATCATTAATATTTATTTAAGCATTGGGAATTATTTATTATTTTTTGTAAAGATATACTTTTTTAATGCATTGATATAAAAAAATATCTTGAACTATAATTAGCAGTAAACATAACTAACATCAGAGGGAAATTCATTCTTAAAATGCTATTTTAGGAGAATACAATACTGTACAACTTACTATATTGCTTACTTACTAGCGATAGTTAGTTCGTTCAATATTGTAAACAGAGCTCCATTTTTTTTTTTCTTATTTCAATTAAGACAGCCAATCGAAATGCTTGTTTAACAAATAAACTAAATGCTGAGAAGAAGTCAGTGATTAAAATGTAAAACTCTTCAGGCAACCTTATTTTAGAATGTATACCCCCCCCCCCCCCCAAAAAAAAAAAAAAGAAAAGAATTGTATTTCCCTTCTTGTGAAAGTTTGGCCTATTATGCGATAATTATTTTGATTACTTTAGAAGGAATAAATTGAAGTACCCCAGCTTTTCCCAATAGTTAAATCTTACATACAGATTCAATCTCATCCAGTGGGTCCATACAAATTATAGTGTCAGACTCGTGCTCATTGAGCAAGCGCAGGAAGTCTACAGCGATCTCTGTCGATGGATACTGCGTTACAATAAACGCCCAACTGTTTGTGAATGACTAAAGAAGAAAAAAAGAAAACGGGAAAAAAGTAACTATTTTGCAACGTTACAAAAATAATTTGTAAAATGATGAAAACAAAGATATGATCAGACATTATTCTTTATTCATTGTTGATTTTTTTTTTTTTTGTTTTTTTTTTTTTTTTTTTTTTTGTTTTTTGCTTCATTTTATCAAAGTACATGTTACCTATTTCACTGTAAACATTGGCAACATGAACAAATACATAATGAATATTTTTTTGCATCAATTGGTTTGTCATTTCTTACTGGTACGTATATTGCATTGATGAAACTTCCTCGATTCTGAACAGGTGTTGAAAGATGAACACTATATTTATCCACTATTCAAAAAATAATAATGATAAATTATGTGCCTTGTCAGATTTACCAATTCGGAAGTCAAGCTACTAGACTCTTATGCAGATAAAAGATTAAAATTAAAATACATTTTTTTTTTTCGAATCGAGATATTAATGACAAATTTAATGGGATCTTTCATAAGACTTGAATTGACCATTTTCAAAAAAAAAAAAAAAAAAAAAAAAAAAAAAAAAAAAAAAAATCTAGACTAAATAGCGAGCCCAATATCTTCAATCTGTGTCGATTAAGAATATGTTCAAATTGTCAACTGGAAGACCTTTTTCCCGTGCTTCTATCCGTTTTCTTCCAGTTAAACTAAATAATGTGTTTATGCTGTTGAAGGTAGTCTTTACTAGTTTAACGTGAAAACTAGAACCAATACTTACGATATCCTTGGGTACAATTGATTGTAAATACGATAAACCATATTATTGCACTTTCGAACATCCCATCACAAAAAAATCATCTCATTTGACAAAAGGGTAGCAATAATTGCCTTCAACGCATAAAACAAACAATTGTCAATTGACCAGATGATGCTTTACATTTTCAATACTACATAAAATGATGTCAATATTTTATCAACTCAAAGCCTTTTAAATTTAAGAAAAAACCTCAGTCAACCACTTACTAGATAAGATTATTGTTCCTAATATGATTTTGAAGCTTTAAGATTATTGTTCTAAAACTGTTTTGAGCACTCAGATGTGTGAATTACATAATTACATAATGTAACTTCTTCAAGATATTTGGGATAATATGTAGTCGTTCTATTTTTATCGTTTGTATAATGAATATTATGTGTGGATTTTCATGAATATATCAATATCGTATATGAAAAAAAAAAATAAAAATAAATAAAATAAAAAAACTGAAATACAATACAAAATAAATTAACTTTAAGATTATTAGGAAATAAATGATTACATTGTTAAAGAATTCCAGTGTTCTTTTTAACACTAAAGGTTAAAATTGTTGTACCTTATAAAGTAAGTGATTGCGAAATCAATAACTATACAGTCCTCTAAACATAAAAGTCAAGAGCGTAAGTGCACATCTATATGTTGTGGTATTCGGTACATTAAAAAAGTGTATAGCATAATATCCAAGTATATATTACATGTAGCTTGCATTATGGGGACTTTTGTGTACCTTTTAACCTTCAAAAATGGATTTCTTTAATACTTGTGTTGAATACATATTCATAAAATAATTGTAATCCCTCTTTATTACCATTTATGTCATCTGAATCACGGGACTCTTCATAATGATAATAATAATAATAATAATAATAATAATAATAATAATAAATACAAAATAAATAAATACATGAAAATAAATAAATAGAAAATACAACTATTCCATTTTTTGGAAAAAAGTTTTGTTATTCCCTACTTTAAATTTTCTTTGGTGTTTTTGATTTTTTTATGCAAATGTCTAATAAATGCTCTTTTATGAGCATTATCTGATCAAATTGCTTTTAACCATTTACTTATTTAAAAAAAATGAACTAAAATTTAGGCAATGTGTACTTTTATATTAATATGTATGGTCATATTCTGTTAATGTTTAAAGTGGTCTTCATAAATTAAAGCATATAATATATAATGCAAGCAGTCACAGTTAAATGTTGCAGATGGCTTGTCCTGACAACATCGTGATTTTCAAAATCTTGAAAAAATATCAAACATGATTTGGAAAAATACAATGTTTTATTGAACATTCAGTGAATACTTAGAAAAGGACTCACCATGCCTATTACCGTCTGTGAATGACAGAGAATTTTCATGAAAACAAAATTCAAGAAACATGTATAAAATAAAAACAGTCGTTATGCAATAAGAGGAAGTCAAGTTAATGCATGAGCAGATGTGAGATTGTTATTTTACTGCGTAGTCATATATTGTCATATAGTGCCATACTAAAATGAAGTTTTGACAAGCACCCTTTGATAAAGTGTTACTGTAGTCTCTTTCTCATTAAAAGCTCCTTTATTTTTGTTTTATCAATTCTTAACAACAATAAGGAAGAGCATTGCAGTGAAATGCTTGTTAAAAAGTTTACTTTATATATATATATATATATATATATATATATATATATATATATATATATATATATATATATATATATATATATATATATATATATATATATATATATATATATATATATATATATATTCATTTAAGCAAAATTGTTTTCTGGCTTTGTGGCGTATTAAGATTTTGAACAAGTTATGTACTAGAATGAGTTAGCACCCAAACAAGGTACTTGTATTGAGTCCAAATAAGATGGCGAATCAGAGTATAAGATGATGTTACACAATTATCATTCTTAAATATAAGGAATGCGTGAATGATAAAAATCAAAGAACATAAATTTTCTTTATCTGGGTAAAATAAATTACAATTTTGATAAGTTCATAATGAAACAATCATTAAACATTATGACAGGAAGCATATACTTCCAACAAACAGATTTTCTCGACTTTAATACTAACATAAAAATGCCAAACAATGTTTCTGTTTTACACGCTAAGTAAGGGCATGAATACAGTTTTTATGCATGTGTTTAAAATGAGTTATACAATACTATCAGTTTTTTAACACAATAAGTACTTTCTTATTTATATAATTTCAATTTATTTTTTTTTAATTCGTCTTTTGGTTAATAATAATGTAAGTAAAATTTAAATTTAGGGAAACAGGAATTCTACGAAGTACTACTCTTCTAAATGCAAGGAGTGGTAAAGATGTATATAAACATAATATATAATCATGGTAATAGAGTTTGAAGGGATACATAATTAAATATTCACATATTCCAATGTTGTTGTCCGAGATAAAACTAAAAATAATGTAATAGATTTATTACCTCATAAAGCGATTTCCAGAGCAAGTCAAGGAACTGAATGCTATCTATTGCTGTGTGTTGCTTAGTTATACATCCGGCGGAGATGCTGAGATTTCTAACTTTTGAATAAATTTTATTTTTAATTGAATCAAAAAGCAGGTAAAATTTATATATAAAGAAATACTGCAGACAGGTTTAAGGTTTTATGATGATGATCATTCAATTTTCTCGCGTGAAAATTTTACGCACAAATGCCTTCGGATTTATCACCACATTAAAAAGACCAAGACATTTACCCTTAACGTAATGAAATTAATAAAATTAAAATCAATCTTTTACTACAAGTTTATTTCGTGCTTTATGTGTCGTACTTTTTTTAAGCTTAAAAAAATATTTCCTCCTCGGAAAAATGCTTCCTGAATAAAGTTTTAAAATTAATTGGTATACCGGACTTAATTTACATGCACAAGGCGAAAACATTTTCAAAGTACGTAAAATGATGACGTCACTGGCAATTTGAATTGAAAAAAACAACACCGTTGAGTGTCCAATTATTAAACGTAGAGTATAACCCACAATTTCTTTTCATCAAATGTACTTTTGTCAAAATGTTCTTTTATTTCGCGGAATGTTTGTACCCTTCTAGACCCATTATGCAAGCTTTATCTCTTTATACCTAATGGTGTTATATAGTGTTATATATTTACAGCTTTTTGAGGCAGCAGCTTAGCGTATCGGTCAAGCTTCATGCAGAATTGAATCAACATCTGTATTGCTTGTATTTCAGTTTTCCATGAGTAAAAGACTTCTCAGCTACGTTATTGAAGACGTGAATTCTCATGTGTGTATGATAAAATTTCATTTGAAGTCAATAAACACGTCAATAAAAATTTACAAGGTAACAAAAATCAATTAAAGTACATGATGGTGCGTAACAACAAACATACATTTATTTTATCCATTATTTATTCGATCATGCAAAATCACACCAATGAATAACAATGCTTTTGAGTAATAATAAACAAGTCATGTGTTATAAATGACGTAACTATAATTGACTTGACGGAGTACAAGTGATCCAGAGAAGTTGATGGTCTAATAATTACAAGAATACTTAATTTAATCAAATTTACAATTCTTGTCAAGTTTTAAATAAAATCTATAAAACTAAAATCGAATCATTTATTTAATACAATACAGATAATCAACCGATATATACCTTTTAAAAATTTAAAGAAAATCGCAAGGACGATAAGCGTATTCCCAATTAATCCTAAAAGTGCACAGGCATAAGCTAGACTGTTTGAGCTGAAATATGAAATATTAATTGCTTATATTATGTATTTTTTCAAAAGTGATGGGAGCTGATTGTTGTCTTTAAAATGTTATTTTTATGCAATACAGAATTTAAGCGAAAATGGTATATATAGCAATTGCATGCATTTTCCACATAATTACGGATACTCTAAAAAATCAGAGAGTTACATTGTACTCCCAGCACTTTTTTTAGGTAGATGATGTTGACATCTTTTTAATATTCAAATTTTATTTCCAGAAACATATGTATGCCCTTGCAATAGGGTCATTTTCAACATTCAACATAACATACTGTATATTCTTCTTCTTTTTTTTCAAGAGTACTTGTTATCGCGAGATACCTCTTTAACGTAAAATCGCGAGAACAATAATTCGCGAGTGGACTGGATTTTATATTGATTTCATCACCTTAAAAATAAAAGCGAGATATTTTATTTGGCGGAATTACGCAATAATTAATTCCTCTCGTATATTTAGGAATCTACAGTATCTATTAAATACAAGTCATTTGACAAACAGCTGATACAAGCCCTGTATTGTAACATGTGCTAAGTACGACACAAACAATTCTTTCTATATATTTATGCATTCATATGTCCACAGTTGTGAGCATTACAGTATTAATTCAAGCCTCTGTTGAAATACACTTTTATTGATTGAAGTATATGTTTTCAGTGCCTCTCTGTATGTGGTCATACACAGCCTTGATGACCAATCTGTATTCTTCCTGTAAACAAACACGTATGAATATTCAATTATCAATAGAAACATATTGCTGTTTTTTTTGAAAATATACTGCTTCAGCTTATTTTGCAGGTATCAAAGTGAAACAGAATTGTGTATTTGAGATGATTTGTAACAGATTTATATACTGTAAACAAACTTTTGTTTCAGACTTACGAACTTTAGCAAAACTTTTGTTTCAGATTTATGAACTGTTAACAAATTTTTGTTTGCGTCCAAGAAGTATCGCGTCTGTCTTCCATTCATTTCATTTTCTACTTACACAGAATAATTCCTCAGTTGCAAAAATTCTTCGTCATGATTTCAGTCGATAAATCATGAATAAAATAAGGGCGAATAATCGTTGGTTGACAGTATATTGATAACTTTAAGAAAACAGCCTCTTCAGACATTTTTTTTTTATTTTTTACATGATGTAAAGAATCAAAAATAAAGTGCACAGTCATATAGCGAAGTAAAACTGCTCTTCTGAGCAACGACTGGTGTGTACATACATCTAATAAACTATTATGATTATCAGAGTTTGTGTGAAAAAAAAAGATAATTTCGATAGGACTTACAATACTGGAGCAGAATTCAGGTCTTCGAATTTGAAGTTGTCTTACTGAAGTAAAAACGTCCACGTTTGTATCCATGTTTATTTGTTGAATCACGTTATGAACTGCACAAAAGGCACCACAAATGGTAGCTCCATCACTACAAGGCAAATCGACATTTGATTTTAAAAAAATAACAATATCTAATTTAAATCACTTCTCTTAATAAAAGTCAGCACTCATTTAGTAGAAATAGGAATGATAAAAAAAAATGGAGCTTGCTTTCAAGAACTTAGGAAATTTCCAATCAAAACGGTATATTGAATTTAATTTAGTAATCAAAAACATTTTTGATCATTGTTTCTAAAAAGGTGGTTAGATTTGTATTCATATGTACGTTCGTAAAATTTATATCAAACCTGCTGACAACGATGACAGGATTTTCTCTATCCACACTAAGAGCAACAGAAACCAGGCTTCGAAGCTGAGAAGTATCTAGAGGAGTTCCGGAAAAGTTGATGCTAAACCTTGGTTCTATAACAGTCACTGTGTGAGACTTTTTACTCTACAGAAAATTAACACTTTTTGTCCCCTACATGTGAAACTGGAGGGAGAATACAATTGTTTTCCTCTTACACTTGCCGGTAGGGGACTTGTTTTGCTAATGCAATATTCTCAGAATGCTTGTTTAAAATTTCATTATCATTTCACTTTTTGAAATACTAATAAGATACCAATAATATATATATATATATATATATATATATATATATATATATATATATATATATATATATATATATATATATATATATATATATAAAGAGAGAGAAAGAGGAGGGGGGGGGCAGACAGATGAGAGATACAGAGAGAGAGGATCAAGGCAACAACCATAGTGCAACCTGTTGTTAATTTACATTTTTCTGCCTTATAAGAATTATCGAGCTGCTGACGTCAGTTTCAGATTTTGATTGAAATTGGATGGTGAAGGGATTAGCAGATTTGGAAGAGTTGGTATGACTTGGTACCCATGTCTTACTCTAGAAGGTAAAAAAAATATATATGACTATCATCGTTGAAAAGGTCTCATTTTTATGCATTCGATGACCATTGAGATTCTATAATCAACATTTATTTAAGCTTTCTTTTTATCTGAATCGGGAACATTGCATTACATAATGTTCATATATATATATATATATATATATATATATATATATATATATATATATATATATATATATATATATATATATATATATATATATATATTAGAAAATGAAAATAATATAAAAAAAGTAGCATATAATTCACATTTTGCAGAGTGGGCTATGTTCTAAGATAGAATTTTAGCGACTAAGAACGGTGTCGGTCGTTTCACTCCTTCCATACCGCTTTAATAGCTAAAATTTTACTTAATATAACTTTTATGCACTTTAGCCTAAAAAAGTTGATCCAGAATTTTTCTCTCTATATTTGATTGTGTGGATATGGACTATTGTGAGGCATAAAAAATGCGATTTTTACTATAGCTGGCGGAGGAATAAATTGAATTACCTAAGTTTTCTTATATATAATTCACGCTTACATACCGATTCAATCCCACTCAGTGGATCCAAACAGATGACAGTGTTCGACTCTTGCTCACTGACCAGGCGCAGGAAGTCAACAGTGTCCTCTGCTTGCGGATAGTGCGTTACAATAAACGCCTTATTGTTGATGAATGACTAGAAATAACAACGTATTTTTTTAGTATAGTTAAAATAAGATTTTTGTTAATGTCGAAAATCTTGATCAGACATAATTTCCTCATTCATCTGAGAAATAATTATCTCGCCTAAAGGTAATCAAGTATCTGTTGCGAATTTGACCCTAAAATATTCTCAACATGAATAAAATAATATAAGTATTGGTTATTTTACATTAATTGGAATACATTCTTACCGGTACATATATTGCATTGATGAAACTTCCTCGATTCGGAACAGGGGCTGAGAGATGAACACTGCATTTATCCACTGTTAAAAAGGGAACAAAAGAAAATAATTGGCCTCCAATGTGAACAAATGAGATTTGCAAGCCTGTTTTCTGAATGAATATTGTCCTCGAAAAGATATCTTTAAATACGGTAACTTTATTCAGTAATGTATAACATATAAATATTTAGTTTGAATTTAATCACACGTACATTATTTGCAATAAGGATAAGAACAATCCATTCCATTTTTTAACATATATAAGAAGAATAGATATTGCCATATACTTACAAGGCAATACACCTGTGAAATGTCCGACCTTACAAATTTCTTTGGCAATCATAAAGTCAGTGTCAGTGTATACTGGTCGCATCTTCATCAAAAGCTTAATTCACAAAGTAATGAAGATATTTATCAAGACAAGATTAGGCAATAAATTCTATTTTCAGATCAACTTGCACATTAAAAATAAAAAGATCATTTTAAACAAGAGCATGATTATGTATGGGATCATCAACTAAGTTCAAAAGTTGATGGAAAGAAATTGAACAGAAACTAACTATTTTACAAAAAAGGACTGGTTAACATATGTTAGATTCCGCACATTTCCACTAGATCTCTAAACAAAAAGCTGAATTAGAGGGAAATGATTTTAAATGATTTATTTTTAATCGGATAATAAATCCCTGTAAAACACTTCTATTTCTTTTAAGTGTAAGAAAAAGAATGTCGATATTTTCATAAATCATGTAACTTACTCACCTATTTTGACTATAAAAATAAAGATTTAAATCAAATCAAATTTTGTGAAGGTCATACTCAAGGTACCTGTACATGTTACTTCTCCAAGATATTTTTATTTCAAAATCTTAGTACAATTCATAAAAAAAAGAAAACAAAAGAAAACAAACATACATACATAGAAAGAGTTTTGGACAGATATCAAATAATGAAAATCCTTTTTCTTCTCTTTTCATTAAGTAAGTATTTTTTAGTTGTTGTTTTTTTTTTGTTTTTTTTTTTTTTGTTTTTTTTTTCATCAAAATTTGATTTAGAAAAGGTGCTCAGCATTACCAGACATCAGAGAAAAACCATTCAAAGGTACATCAATTATCAAAACTTACAAATACAGGGAAAAAGAAAAAAAATAAAACTATTTAGAGGATCCTCTACAATTTGTCTCTAAACAGTTGTACGTGTACATTTTATTGATCACAACGAATTAGAACTTTAAATACTTACAAAACAATAACTGGCAGTACATTATAAACATATTTTAATCAATGTCATCAAAAATAGAGAGTTATTTTCTGTGATTTCCATTTTTCATTGCAATTCTTGAACACTTTTTCCCCTAATTCCTTTCCACTGGGGGGGGGGGGGGGGTTGGAAATTTCATTGAGCAATACTTAACGCAGTATACTCAAGCATATTTACACTTTTAGAGTAGATGAACGTCGTTAAAGTGTGTTTGTGACGTAATGATAAATTGAAGTTCTTTAAGAGGGGGTCATGAATAATATTATGACAGAAAAAATATGAAATGTGTTCTTATGAGTTTTCAAACACAGGAATTTAAAAATAAAAAAAATTCTGATATATTTATTATTAAATCATTAGCACCTGTCATATTTTGTAGTAGCCATAAAATAAAGATTTTTTTAAAAAAATAATTTTGAGATGCCTCTTTAAGAAACTAGACGATAGAATTGTGTGTTTCTAACATACAATGTACAATTTAGTATTGCTCATCATATATTACAATTTGAGGAAAAAGTCTATTGTAGGATTTTTAAAATTTGCCTTGAAATGCAATTAAAAAAAGTTTTCCATATAGTCCTATAGTAATTATATCTGTGTTTTGAGACTTTGAGACCGTCCTTAAAATAACCACACTATAGATTTTCCCTAACCTTGGCACGTTTACTGAAGTCAATGTAAGTTACATATGGTATACAATTAAAGAAATGACTACTGTAGTTTTTACGCAATAAAACTACAGTGGGCTCCTTAAATATTTTTTTTATTTGGTTACCTGAAATTCTTTTCGTAAAAAACTCCGATTGGCTGGTTTATCTGTCTTCATTGTTTCGACCTTTTTTGCAAAGTCTTCGATAGTATTGATGTTAACTGGTGACTTAAATATTTCATTCAAAGCCAGAAAAATCGTCATGTACTGTTCCTGAATGAGGAAAAAAGTGTTGATAAAACTTGATTAAGAAAAAGAAAACGATTTGTCTTGTTTTCGTAATGAATTAACTTGCAGAGAAGTTCCTTGGTCAGTTTAAAACAAAATAATTTTTTTTAAATAATAGTGAGGGGAAAATGAAATGTTACATCATCGACAATATGTGACGTATACTGAAAAAAAAAATTAAACAGGAAGAAAAAAATATGAAAATATTGAGCAGGAAAAAAATGTCACCACAGAGACTTCATAATATGAACAAGAGGCCCAAGAGCCTTAACTGTCACCTGAGTATAATACAACAATTTAGAGGATCCATAGAGTATAAAATGAACTGAAAGGTGAAGCTTTGTTGCCCAAAAGCAAGAAAAATAGGGTGATCAGGATCAACAAAATAATTAATCTAGAGTTCATTAACAGTTCATAAATTAGTTCTTATCTGTTCCCCATTTATCACTATCACCAAACAGTATATTAACAAACTATCAAACTATCAGTGCTTCTGTAAAATTCTAATTCCTTGTTGAAATCTCTTACTTTGATGAACATTTAAAAAGACAAGTTGTTTTTGTCTCATTTTTATTTATCTATTACTTACAAGTCTACCTGATCATTAAAACTATGAAAGTACTTTTTGTATTATACAATAAAAATTCTTGCATAATTCTCTTATTCTATTAACCTTTCATGTACATTATTTACAGTGATTAATTATCAAGAGTAAATGGCAAAGGGGAATAACTCCTCTCAGTAGAGTACAAATTAATAGAGCCCTGGGCAGGACCAGAACACTTGACCAAATGGTCGAGATGTTCAAAAAATCTGGTAAAAATACTCTTCCTTATTAAAACTTTTACTCTCTTTGCCTCTGATATGCCCAAGTGCAGAGAAGAGTTTTAAAGAAATAATGTATTTTTATTACAGATTCACTATATTATCAATAGACACCCCCCCCCCCTCCCCAGCGAGAAACACCAGAGCCTCTCACCCTAGGGCCAGAAGTTTGCTCATCATAAGTAATCACTTTGTTTATCTGCTTAACACTAAGAGCAGGCAGGATTATTTTAATAGGATAAATGCATTTTCACAACATAATCAAAAGCCCCACCCCTACACCAGCACATTTGACCCAGGGGTCATGCAATTCACTACTATGGAAGAAGCACTCTTACTCATCATAACTATACACTGAGCTTCTTTGCTTTTTAACCAGGAGCAGAAGAGAATATTTTCAAAAAAAAATTTGCTTTTTCACTATATAATCAATAGAGCCCCCCTCCCCCCTTTTCACCAGAACTCTTGACCCTGGGGCCATAAAATTCAAAATTTTGGAAGAGGCATTCCTTGCTTATCATAACAATGTACTTAATTTGCTTAAATAATAAAGATTTTCAAAGAAATAATGCACTTTCACTATATGATCTATATAGCCCCACCCTAGCACCAGAACCCCTGACCCTGGGGCTATGAATTTCACAATTTTGGTAGAGTCGCTCTTGCTTATCATAACTATATATTTAATTTGTTTAAATAATACCCAGGAGTAGAGAAGATTTTCAAAGAAATAATGCACTTTCATTTTATGATCTAAATAGCCCCGCCCTAGCACTAGAACCCCTGACCCTGGGGCCATGAATTTCATAATTTTGGTAGAGGGCTCAATGCGTATTACAATTATCATGCCAACAGTTTGACTGCTTGATGTCCAGGAGTAAAGAAGATTTGTAAAGATAACACTAAATTTGATGGTTTTAGCCCCACCCCTCACGCCCGGGGGGGGGGGGAGGGGGGCAGGGACCATGAAATTCACAATTTTTGTACCCCTTAATCCATTGATGCTATATGCCAAAATTGGTTGAAATTGGCACAGTGGTTCAAGAGAAGAAGCTGAAAATGTTCAAAAGTTTACGACCGACGGACGACGTATGACGGACAACGACGGACGAAAACAGATAGCAATAGGTCACCTGAGCGACTCAGGTGACCTAAAAATTGAAAAAGGGTGAGGGTTCATATCCCCAAGTGCCCATAAATTAAATGACCTGAAATGTTTTCTTTTTAATATCGTTTGATATGCATTTGAAATGTAGATTATACATTTCTCATTAAGGAGCAATCAATACCTCACTTAAATATATGAATAACTCAAGAAAAGAAGGGAAAAACAATAAAATGCAAGGCAATACACATAAAGCAAAAGTATTTTTAAAAAAGTTAAATAAAATGATTGTATAAAGAAATGATGAAATTAATTAATAATTACATAAATAGATGCAGAAAAAAAGCATTTAAGGTACATTGTTTGTCAAGGAACAAAAATTACGTAGGTTTGGACCATATTCATCCTGTTTTCTCTCATCTTTTTGACATATTCTGCTACGTTAACTTTCTTTCTCTTTCGCCCTTTTCGTTCCAGAGCGTCCAACGCTATATATGTCCCCGTTCTACCTATTCCTGCACTATAACAATAAAACAATATAATTGCATTAATCATACATAAAGATTTGACGAGGCCATTTTATAGATTCCTCGAAGTATGTTTGGGTATTTGTTTCACAGATTTCTAGTCTATATTCTCTATTGCCATGTTAATTCTATTTTTAGCAGAAATAGTCAGGCTGACGGTTTGTTTGAAAATTTAAAGAGGATCATCCTCCGATATTCTGCTTTATAATTCAACAACTGATTAAGTTTGAGCCATCCAGAAACATTAAAATGAAACATAATAATAATAAAATATCTCAAGACATCTTATATGTTATAACATATCAAAGATAGAAAACATAAGATTATGTTCATTATTTTAAAATCTCGACTCTAATAGTAATGCATTGTTTCAATAAAAGAACACTTGGTTTGTAATATTTTATTTATATCTACCGTAATATATAATATTAATCTAAGCTTGTATTTAAGTATTGGTAAACATCATTTGCCAAAATGTACCTGCAGTGTACAATTGTTGGAGAGTTATTCTGATTGGTTCCTGTTCTCGTCACGTGATCAAGAAAGACAACAAGACAAAGGGGATCCGGTGTTCCATGGTCTGGCCACGCCGTGTAATGGTATTGAGTCACCGTCCGTGATTCCTTTGACTACAGTAATGAATGGGATAATAGTTGGAATTGAAAAAAAAACACACACACACACAGACACACACACACACAAAAATAGTTTCCTGAATCGCACCGTCTAGTTAAGGACGCTATTGCAAGGCGTCACGTGATCGACTTATGTGATGTTTAAAAAAAGAAAGTTTACGGTAACTATTTCCGAAATAAGGGGCGTGATATGACAAAAAGTCCTCGTGGCAATATTTCTTGAACAGAGAAAGAATAAGAGTTGCAGAGTGCTGGGGAGCGTCAACGCAATTTTTTTATCCACATGTTTTGTTTTGGCACGTCCAGCTTTTGTGGTAGTTCTGAACATTGAAATCTATTTTTTTTTAATAATAAATTGAATTTATACCTGGATTTTTATGTCCTCTTGTTTTAATTAATTAGAATATTAGAATTTACTATTGAATCTAGAAGCTTCAGACGGCATGATTTTCTTAGTGATTAAACAGATGGATGAACAGATGAACGAACGCGATTTTGATTTTGATACATACGTTATAGACTAGCTTGAGGTTGCATGCTGGACAGGAACATATTTTTTTCCCTCTATAAGATCTTATATCGGCCATGTAAACATTGAATCATCGGTGCATATATTGTGTAAACATTTGTTGTAAAATGTTTTATGCATCGTATTTTGTCAAAAATTGAAACTGGACACACTTCTTCTGACAGAAAAGAAAAGTTTCTTTTTGCATATTTTTCACAAATCTAGCAAAAAATGATTTTTAAAATAATAATTTTGAAAATTCTCGAGGACATGAACAAAGACGCTTAACGCTGGCATATTTTATGAAGCGCATAAGCACGAAGGGATGCAAATTTATGTCATTCAACAATTATTTTTGAAGCTAAACAGTTTAATTCTAGTTTTGACGTCAAGTGTGGAATTATGACGTCACAATGGAGATATTCTTGCTCCCTCATGTACTCATGTACCTAGTTCATAAGAAAATGATGCGAAGAATATAAAGGAAAAAATATTTGCAAATGTAAATATTAATAAGCAAATCACTATTAATTGCCAAATAAGATATTAGGATTTTTATATATTTATTGCAGATAAAAGTTTTTTGAAACAACCCCTATTCATTCACTCTGTTCAGACAAGTGTCTACCCCCTCCCCCCTTCTCCCCCGATTCCATGTCATAGTGCAGAGACCTCGATGTTTGTTCAGCGCATGAACAATTTGCCCCTTGGACCACTGTGCACTGGTTTAGAATATATATATTTATATTGATATAATAACGGAATGAATGTTTTGGAGACGGGAAAATAAAATAAAAAAAAAAAAACAAAAAAAAACAAATGGGCATGTTGTTATTTCTTTGAGTACATGATTTTATTTATTTATTTATTTATTTATTTTTTACTTTTGTTATTCTGATTTACATACAAAATGAACATCAACCACAAGACTTTCAGAAAAAAAGTATTTATTAATCTATACTTATTGTTTTTTTTTTCTGTAGTCTTTTAACAGACTATACATATTTAAGGTTCAGCAGCAAACCATCATGCGAAAATTTATGGAATCTTATAATATTTTAGGGGGGGGGGGGGGTGTTATTGAAATGCAGAAAGCTTCAAAATGAATGTGATGACATTACTTCATATTTTTACCATAAGTCACTTATAATAATTTGTACAAAATATATCAGTTTTAGGAAAATTCGTTGGGCAATATTTTGTCAGAACGTTGAAAAGTGCCCTTGAGGTGAAAATATTACTGCAAATTTACAATGAATACTCCCCAAAGCAGTAATGGCATTACTACATATATCAATAGTTTCCGATACAATTTTTATTTTCATTGAATATAAAGCATATTATTTAATATGTAGTGGAAATTTTTAATTTTGTTTCAATCTTGATACATGTATGGGATACATAAAATTTCAGCTCATAAATATCAATATTTTGAAAAACAGTGGTTACCATGGCAACCATACGCGGGTATGTTAAGGCTACACCCAGAGAATCCTACTTGCCTTTACAATATGACGTCATAGTAAGCTGTATGACGTGAACTTTAGAAATAATGATTTCTTAATATCTATCTTTAAAGTTTAACTTCAGGTCCAAGAAAAAAATGGAATCATTCAAAACATAATATTAACTAAATCTTGTCGTTTTTGGGTGGTATAAATAGCTAGTTATTTAGCACGGGGTTAAATACCAAACCAGTGACGTCATAACTATTGATCAAATATTTGCCGAGTGAAATTAATGGTGACGAGAATTCATGTAAACAAATATATGAAATGGGAGTTTTAAAGCATATACCGTGAATGTTATGTGTGATTCATAAGGAATTAAAGATTAAGAATCGGGTACGCTGATATATTCTTATCATGTTTTCTTATAATGAACACAGTCAGTGCTTGGAAGTCCCTATCAGCCGTTCCTCTGTCGTTCTATAACAACAAAGATGCAAAAGTTCAACACTACGCCGCATACTTTGAAATATAATTTTTGTTTGTATCGAAAGCTTGTATTCTATGGTACTTGGAAAGTGCTGCTAGAATCGTGTGGTCAACATGAATTGATAAAAACTCCTTGATCGTATGTATAAAATGTAAAAAAATTGGTAAGGTTTCATGCGAAACTGGAATATTTTTTTCTGTGTCAGGAGAGTAGGATTCTAGCAGCACTTTTCATAGCCCAGTGATGTTTTTACATACTGATTTTCACTAAAAGAAATGAATTATCACCGGGGTAGTGTTGAACTTTTCACTTTTTCATTAAGGCATTTTTTCTATTTATAGACGTCACGTGATGACGTCGTAGTGGAGTGCTTCTTTTAGCCTAAGACTCAATGACGTCTACATGTATATAATGGATAATAATAGTAAATGTTTTATCTATGGTTTTTCCGATTTATCAATGTTACATCTTACGAAAAAAGTCTAATTTTGCCGAAATATGATCTGGGTACTGCCTTAACATACCTGCGTATCATCTTTATAAGCCTGATGATCATGGTTGACATTTTCATATTATGATACCACCAACGTAAGGCAAATTATATGTAAAAATGAGAAAAATTCATTTAGCAGATTTTCTTCATAGACCCTTGCAATCGCTTTCTTAAATCTAAAGAAAGTCTTTGTCACATAAAAGTAAGTGAAGTATGATACTTGTTTGTATATTATGGAGTTTTCTGATAAAGCTTACTTCATCGTGTCTTGCAGTCATTCTGCGTACAATAAAGAATGCGTACTCTTTTTGCTCCATCAATTGTACGAAAATATTACCATAGTTTGCATTCTTATCTACATCTGGCCAATACTGATGGCACTTTATCTGAAAAAAGAAAATGGAACATAAAATCAAAAAGAAAACTTTTAAATTAGCCTAGACAGACACTATTATGACTTACTAAAATATAAATTGAAACTAAAAAAGGAAAGAGTTAAGGGAGAAACTAAAAAAAAGTAAGCTTAAGATTACATACATGTATGATTGCCGTCAAGTTCATCACAAAATAAACATACCCAGGGTCCTTCTCTCAGGTTTGTCAACATGACAATGGAGAACACATTTTCTTGCCAAATCATCGTCCAAAAATCGTCAAGTGTATTCTGCTTTGGTCCTACAAGAGACATATAAACGCTAAAAACAACTGCATTTTTTTATGTAGATATATCTTTTCAAATATATATTCAAGATTATGTTGTAAATACACTTATTCTCATAATTCTTGTCTGAGGCTTATTTGAAACCAAAAATGTAACCATCATACGAAAATAAATAAATAAATACAACCTATAAACATAAAATATACTGTACGAGTTTCGAGACATGTATACCTTGTGCTGCGATATACTCTCTTACACTCACTGGGCCCTGTAAATTACGAAGACAAAGCTCAGTATCAAATTTCATACGTATTTCTTTAAGAGGCACGAATAGCTCATGTAAAGTAAGTAAAAAAAAAAAAAAAAAAAAAAAAAAAAAGAAGAAAATGACGATTTGATATTTTCTACCTTGCAAGGAAATGATTTTTTGTTCATAGTGGTGTTACTATAAAACATGAATGTGCATGACAATGTTGTTTACCTCGATATAGTTTGCATTGATGTAGTCGGATCCTGATTTCGTTCTCAATATTACCCTTGAATGATCATCTATTTTGGAGGAAAGAGTAATATGAGTATTCTTACAATAATATCGTATAAACAGTGTAATAATAAGAAGGAAAATAAAAGTACTTAGTATTATATTATTTCAAACCATAAAATCCACACCTTATTTATTCTCATTTGGTATATACGAGGTTCTAAGGTTTTCGGTCATGATTGTTCTTTCCAATGGGACAATTGAACATGATAAAACATTAAGGGAACACTACCGAAATACGGTGTCTGCATAAAAATTTTTGCGGTATGCGTTTGTGCGGATATCCTACTTTTCTCTTCCTGTACGTTACCTTTCTTTCGCTGAAGATCTTTGGAAATAAGTCACAACTTTGAAATTGCTTGATTTGAAGAAGATAATTGGAATTTCTATTCACATCAAATACGCGCCTTTTTTTTTTTTTTTTTTTTTTTTTTTTTTTTTTTTTTTTTTTGATATCGAAAAATCTCTTTATTTTAGTTCCTCGTGCATTGTACATTAAATTAATTTACTTTCGTTCGCTATTTATTGATTGATTTATTATTTATTCATTATCTTCTTTTTTATTTATTATTATTATTTATTTATTATCTTCTTTCTATGATATATATTTTGATATCCCCTGCCAACATAGTTGCAAAGCACTTGTGCGTGTGAGAAGTAAGGGAATGCGTAACGAACGGTACACAAACAATACTTTATATCGGGATCGATCGATCTTTTGCAAGAAGATGCCGCATTTGCTGACCACGTTTTCTTTCATGTGCTTCCTTTCATGATCACTCTAGTCTCAGACAAGGGCATAAATTATATAATTGTATGACGTTAACATTAGAATACTATGCATTATAAAAATATATTTTGACATTTTTGTACAATCAATAACATATGAAAACAGGAGCATATGGAACATTTGGCTATGCAATATGAGTAATTTAAAACTCCCATTTTAGAACCGTAAAAGTATTACTTGATACTTACAGGGAAATGTAGCTTTATATCTATTTTTATCAAGATTTTCCTTTCTTTTTCCGGCTTCACACTTGAATAGTTCCCCGTATGGTAATGCCTGCGGTGAATATAAATAACACCTTCCACACAGTATGTCAATATGCATAGTGCAATTTCAGTGATTATTGATATAGACTGCGTATCAGAAGTGTAAGCTTTACAACATCATTTTAAAAGTCATATTATAATTACCCTTATCAACTTTATAATTATAAGTTATGAAGTTTTTCTCTTTTTTGCTTTATTACCGCATATTCTTTTTGAAATCCGGCATCTCCATCCTTTCTTTTCTCAGCTATAACCGACTCCAGTTGATTAAGAGGTATGTCCAGCATTGTCGTTTCATTTGCATAAAAGTCTCGATAGGGATTTTCCAAGTGTAACAACTCATCTTCATCGACATCAATATCATGACCCTTCGTCTTGCGTCTAGTGTGTATAGGATTTCCAATATCTCTATGTTTACTTCTTTGATGTTCGGTTGAGGACTGAGGTTTTGAATTAGTAGAAGTAGATTCTGCACCACCAATTCCCATTTTGTCTGAAAACAGATAAAATCCAACAGTCATTCCTGAGTGTGGTTAATGTAGAGTATGGAAAAAAAAAAACATTTCAGGCAATTACAATGCTTTGTTCCTCCAATTTGTCCACTTCCGACTTCTTGTAGACTGCGCCTGGAACATGAGAAAATTAAAAGTACAAATAAAAGCAAGTCTAGATTAATGGTTATAGACATTTAATTAGGCGTTCTTCTTCTATTCCAAGGCAAAAAAGGTAATCGCTGGTTATTTTAAAGAATATATAAAACATATTTATTTACATACATTATAAAGTTTATGAATGAAGCATAGCAAATTAAAGAATTACCTTCTTAGAACCAGAATCAGAACAGCTACAACGATAACAGCAATGACAAGTCCACAGATCCCTCCAATGACGGAGCCAAGTGTATTATTAGCGTAAGTCTGTAATATGTGTTGAATATATTGATACAATTTCCACTGTGTAAGTAGGGATAGAAATATGTCGTGTTCGGAATATATATATATATATATATATATATATATATATATATATATATATATATATATATATATATATATATATATATATATATATATATATATATATTAGATACAAGGTAAAAGATTGTATTTTATATAAAGTACTAAAATGACCAACGACACGAACAATATAGTACATAGGTTCCCAGTCTTTTTTTGGCCGATAGAGTTTATATTTTTCTTAGTCATGGAATAGTGACTGGTAAAAGCCGCACGAATCTTTCTCGGTGTCTTTTCTTGAGAAATAGTCCTTCAGTCGTAGCCTCCGAAAGAATGCTCGAGTGTCCTCTCTGACTTGTTTTTCCTCGACTTCGTGTGGCGTGGGACAGAAATTCAGTCCCTTTGAATGAAGTGAGATTTCTGATTCAGAAAGAGGAACATTGGATTTGTTAAGCACTGGGCAGACGTCAAGAGTTTATGAGGATTCGTCCAACGTGTTGATCTTTTTGCGCTTGAAGTGTCTTAAGCGGGTTTTTTTGTGATTTACTGACTACTAGGACTTCTCTCCCGTTGATCTTGGTCTGTGAAACACGAATCAGACAAATTCCCACCTGTATCTCATGCCGTCAAGCTGTCATCCCCAACACACATTCAAAGGTGTGTCTAAGGGTCTAACCACTTGAATCCGCCGCATCTGTTCAACCTCTGCTTCATACCAAGAACAGAGCAATCTCCTAAAGTTCCATTTATGCAAGAAAGGCTACAAAGCCCATACCGTACAAACTGCTATTGCTGAAATGGCAGGACACGACAGACAATACCTTTTACATTACAAAGAAAAAAACAGTAGCAGCTAGGTTCCACTGGTAACCACATACTATCCTAACCTCAAGAACTCAACGATATTCTTAATAAGAACCTCACAGTTTTTTACTCCAACAAAAGAATGGCTGAGATCTTACGGGAACTTCATTGGCTGCCTATAGGAACTTGAAGGATATGGAACATGTAGTAAGAATCAGATTGGACAACCCATTACCCAACGGGGGTTTAAAACTTGTTATGACAGAAGGCGTCTTCTCTGTAAACACAGCTCTGACACAGACAGTTTTAATAACCCGATATCAGGCCGCAACTTCAGAATATTAGGGAACTTCTCCTGTCAAACAGATAACTGCATTTATCTCATCAGCTGAAAAGTACATGTATGTCAAAAGCAATATGTTGCGGAAACGGTGATCTCCTTAGAAGAATCAATAATCACCGCTCGACCATTAAGACCAATAAAATCAATGAACCAGTTGGGGAACACTTCAACCTCGAAGGTCAAAATGGGAGGACATGACAGCAGTGGTTATTGAACATAATCCAATATGGACAGAGGCTCAGAGAAAAAGCAAGGAAAAGTTATGGATGCACAGACTGAAGTCATTCCGCCCTAATGGGATTAACAAACTAAATGACTTCACCAGGATGAACGTAAACTAGATCAAATTCCTGATTGTGACAAACAAGAACATTCTCTCCATATAGTGTAATCTTTACAGTTAATTTACATTATCAATTTTGGATCGACCAACACACAATTATTTTTGCTTACATTTTGGTTTATTATTTCTTTTATCCGAAAAACAGTCCTCAAAACATTTCCAAATTTATAAAAGATCCAAATTCATATTTTAAAATTTCCCTTCTACATTATCTTTCTTTGGTTTCTTTTATAATGTATAGTTCTGCTATTTTGAGAGAATAAGACAGTGCACGATTTACTACATGGTCGTAATTAATTAGCGATAATTAATTCTTACAATTATGTACATCGCACTTCCCCAGAGTACACCCGACAGACCTAACGTATTTCATAGCAGTCCGGATATCATTCATTACAACTGGTTATAAACTTCAAATTAAACATGTGACATTGTATATAATTATATATTGTTTGATAGTTTAGTAGTAGTGCTAGTTGTTGTTTCTCTAATTCCCGAGGAAGGGACAGGGCGTCAAGATAATTTGACAATTTTTAATTGTTAGTGTCATTGGTCATTTTTGGTGCTTTATATATATATATATATATATATATATATATATATATATATATATATATATATATATAGAGAGAGAGAGAGAGAGAGAGAGAGAGAGAGAGAGAGAGAGAGAGAGAGAGAGAGTTTAAGTTTACAAATACATTTTTATCTTTTTTAAAAAGCTATTAATAAAAATAATATCTTTTCAAAGTAGATTCTTATTTCTAAAACATTATGAGAGTATCTATAGAGAATGCTTTGGGAGAAAAAGAAAAGAAAAATCACCTTTACCTTTGGACAATATCCAGTGACAGAGTCACACGTATTATTAATACAGCTCTTGCTACAGTTGTTTAAGCAGTCAAACCCGTATGTGTCCGAGCTACAACCTGAAAACCAGCACAAGATGCAAAAAGATCACAAATAATGAGACAGCTGAGTATGATACGGGTAATGTCATCCCACCTTTTGGTGAACTCATAACTCTTTGCATTACTGTAGATTCCTAAATGTTCGCGAGGATTTAATTATCGAGTAATTACGCGAGAAGCACCACTCGCGAAATAAAATTACTCGCTTTTATATTTATTGTGCTGAAATCAATGTAAAATCTCCTGATTAACCGTCCGCTCGCGAACTATTGTTCTCGCGATTTGAAGTCAGCCATTTCGCGAAAATAAGTACTCGCGAAAAATAAGGAATCTACAGTATATATCCTGATAAATGATGGTCTCTCTTCAACCTTTTCATTTCAAAGTATTCTGTTACTATTTTTAAGGTACTTGCATATTGTTGATGTCCAACACCATTGCTTGCTCACAGGACAACATCATTTTTTTAGTATTCCATACATTATACCTGCGATAAACTTTGGGGACAATTGCTGTGAGGAGTCTCGAACAAATAGCTGAAGGTGCATACGGATTTTACCTTTAGATTAACAATTTTCAAACAATGCATAGTTTCCCATGCATTAGCAAAACCAAAAAAAAAAAAAATCTTAAAGACTAACTAAAAGTTAAAGAAATGCACTTGACCTCATATAATTCTATGCAGCTGGAGAAAAATAAATGGTTGAAAATGATAGAATCGTACTGTGTGGACAGAACGATTCTTGAATTGGGTACATGTAACTGGAAGGAAAGCAAAACATTAGCAAGTGATATTCCTTAGGATTAGAAAAAAATAGGAAATTTGCATGATATGCATACCCTGAGTACAGTGTATTTCTTTGTATCCTTTTGCGCATCCATTCAAACAAATTCCATTGATGTGATGACATTTCGTTGAATATCGACAGTTCCCACAAGGCTTACTACATTGCTTTCCGTACACATTGCCAGAACATTCTATTTGAACAGAAAAGGGGCTAAATGATCCGAGGAGCACCTTTCGTTTATTATTATTATTATTATTATTATTATTATTTTCTGAAAATTATAATATAAAGATATTTACCTACATATGGATCATAAAACATCTTTACAATAATGCAAAATATATTTTTTAAAAATGTATTTCGGATATATATGTATAATACAATAAAACCTTTTGTTCAAATCACTTAAAAAAAAAAAATATTTGCACCTCTTTAATTTACCTTAAATTAGCTACATATTTTCTGGCGCATACATGTATCATAAGATACAGAAAGCAGACATATTTTTAAATCAATAGTAGACTTGGTCCCAACATCTAACATTTTTTGTGTTTTTATATATTAATTTATATATAAATCCCTATCTTTACTGTTATTACTTCTGAATGAAATAACATACTGTAAGGATTTTCTTTTGTTCTTTGAATTATTATGTTAAGGCTACGCCAAGAGATTCTGACTTGGCGAAATCTGCGAAACGATATGCAATCACAGAAATCTGTATCACGTGAACTTTACAGCTGATATTTTTTAAAAATATTTTTATTTATGGATTTATCTGAACAGCCAAAAATAATGCAAAGACATTGAAACAGAATGGATGCAAAAGCTGTCATTTTCTAAAGCTATATAAAACTAAGTATTTATCACAGGGTTTATGTACTTTACAATAACGTCATCAAAATCAAATTTTGTTTGAATGAACGAGAAAGCTATACTCTGATCGCATTGACGTCCCTCCCAGCCCGGCTGACATCCTCCTTCACATTCTCCAGTTGTCCTCTTACAAGTTTTTGGTACGCCGCAGTTGACGCTACAATTCTGTTTACAGTAATTTCCAAAAGTTCCCTCCGGACAGGCTATAATAAAAAAAAACAGTTACAAACTAAACACGATTTACTGATACATTTCCTTAAAACGTTCATCAGGACATCCTTGTTTGACCATATAATTTTGCATATAAAATGAAATACTTATATTTTAATTATTCATGAATGTTAGATATTGAATATTTGAAGGAAACAGAACAAACAAGAAGTAAAAATAAAAGTAGCTAATATGATACAAAAATCATTTCGTTAATAAAAGTTATCATTTTATAGTCTATATATAGCCCCTTTCAAATCTACACAACGCAAAAAGTTCATAGCACTATATATTCACTAGATTTGAGGCCGTATTCACCGGAGGCACAGTGTGCAGGCAGCGGCGATTGTGACGTCCGAAAGACAAAGGGTTGCAACGGCCGGAGCAAGTCGTGTATATGAGCATGGAAAATGTTTGGCAAGCCTATGGCCAGATTATTATCAGAACAATTTAACGTAAAATGATGTCTCACACACTACGAAAGGAAACACAGAAGTACCTTGGTAAATGTACCTACCTCCTCCATTAAGGTCACTTGTGTAAGATAGTTCCTGGCAGACTAAATGACGTATTAAAGATGACAGGCAATTTAACAAAGTATTGAGAGAAGATAACTTTTAATCTTGACTTTATAATTTGTGCGACAGAAGTTGGTTAATGAAAATGGTGTCATCATGCAGCCTTCAATGTCTTATTTATTCGAATACGACTATATAATGGCACAATTTTAAACTCTGTGGGAGGTGAAAATGGTTTGACATTCACTATAAGAATATCGATATTGACCTCTGTTTCGCCTCGTCAATATTGGTATTTTTCTGGTGAAATATCAAACCATATTCACCAACCAAGAGTCTATTTTATTCCTATTCAAGGTAACGTGTTAATATTACAACTATAAACCTTTTTTTCTAAGAAATTCTTTAATCTTATTTATATTTCAGCATTGTATTGGTATCCATGTAAATTGATTAAAGCAATGAATTTTTCACGGAGGGTCCTCAAGTACATAAAGAACAACAATAAATAATTGATTGTATGCAAACAATTATCCAAATATGTTCCTTTTTGATAGCAAAGCACAATTCATTATCAAATTTAGTCCTAATTAAACATGAAGGACAATGTGTAAATACATGTCATATCCTCACAAATTCCTCAGTATAATTTTTTTTGACAGGGATCGACACGCCTGGCTGAAAATGGAAAGTTGTTACTGACTCTAGATTTCTTACAAATTTGATCGAACTTACGTGTTTTGCATCTATTTCCGAAAAATCCAACGTCACATCCGTTTTCACATCTCCCACTTACATGGTTACAAGTCGCTCTGTTCATACACTTACCACAGCGTTTCTTGCAAGCATCACCATAGTAATAACGATTACAGGCTGATGACAAAAAATAATTAGTTGAATATAGTACGTTTGTGCCCTATCGTCATTAATAATAATAATAATAATAATCTTATAATTTTTCATTTAAAACAATTAATATAAATTATGTTTTATTTATGTAGTAACTTTTTTTTATATTTTACTTCTTACAAATCATACAAATAGTACAAAATAAGGTAAACCGCAAATAGAATTTGATATATAAACATTATTTACGATTTCTTTGACACGGATTACGTATTATCTGTTTCATTTCAAGTGATTTGCATTAGGTTTTCTTGACAAATCAGTTTCAATATGTTTCTGTCTATGACAGTTCAAGATAAATACAAAACACATTTTTGGATACATGTACCCATTATCTTACTACAACGACACCATTATTTGAATAAGAATCCTTAAAACGACTTCGTAAATAATTTCTGTTTACAGGCATACTGTAAACCAACTATTATTCGCGTCATCTTTTATTCGCGATTGGTCAGTTTAAAATCAATCTGCGACGATTAATTTCCGCAACTCAGGAAACATTCTCTAGAAATACAAAGTAAAATAAATGGTTCGCAGCGATTAATATTTGCGAGTAAATGTAGGTCGTGAAAGTCGCGAATATTTCTCTCACGCAAATAAAAGTTGGTTTACAGTATCTATTTCTGTATATGTTCTCAAACACATGTTCTTTTGCTACTTATCTTTGGTTTTCTTTTCTACATTTAAACGTCATTCTAATTTCATTTAAGCCCATAAAATGAAGATTGTGGTTGAAAAAAGAAATGCATGAAATATCAATTTTTAACTACTTTATGTTGAATGTTCAAGTCCAAACTAGGCGTTTGTTCGATGAATCAATCTGCTTGTATGAAATCATTAAGAGTGCAGCGATACTGCTTTTTCGTATAATTCCGAGAGAAAAAAAAATCTCAAAATTATTTTAACATTAAGAATTGTCATTTTAATCTTAAAGAACAGGAAGCTGTTAGAAATTTGAATTTCTTCGTAGCATTTATTCTCAAAGAATGTACAATATGTTACATGTAAACCTACACAATAATTTTTCAATTCGGTTTAACACCTTTTTTTTCTAAGATAGGATAGCTGACCCTTACATTTTTAAGTGTAGATATATTTTATCAATTACTAGTATACAGAATCCTAATATTTCAACAAACTCCGCTATTTGCACCAATGTTTTTATTCTGAATGGATTTTCAAAGATGATTTGGTTTTCATAGACTTACGTAGTTGACATTGATGACCTTGGTACCCAGGTTTACATCCTTGACAAACGCCATCTTTTATATCACAATATCGGCAGGTTGGATTGAGACAAGATAAGGAACAATTATATCCATAGAAACCGCTATTGCAACCTTTAAAAAATGTACGAAATTATAGAGATAAACAGAATGCCTTAGGTTCCATGCTTCAAACAAATATAAATCTACTACAAGTGCGCATTGATATATTATAGCCCCTACTTTTCTGTCTTTAAATTATCCCTTATCAAATTTTGAGACCATTGTTGGCTTTATCGTAGACTGGGGTCATGATTTAAAAAAAATCCTCAAAGCATCGGGATTAAATAAATGAATGTGTCTCACTGTTTCCCATTTTGTTCCTTTTTCAAATGTTAAACATCCAACAAGCATACCTTATCAAAATTTAGCCATTGGGTCCATGATTTAAAAAAAATAAAAAAAATATTCTCTATATCCTAATGAAAAAAAGATGAAGATAACAAACAGTGATTGAAAACTCAAAAAAAAAAAAAAATCTATCAAACAATACCACTTTGTAAAGAATATTTAGAACACGGACCCCTGGATATTCCAGAGGTTGGATCAGTTGCCTAGAATTAGTAAGCATGGTTCTTAAATTGTCAAAATTTTATTTTCAGCAATTTCTTCCTATAGATTGCTAGGTCGGTTGTACGAATACATTTCAGGGACGCGAAAGTGAGAGAACAATAATGGCTGTGTTGTCCCTTGATCTGTTACCACTATACTAGATGATTGGAGATTTGGAAGATGCATGTAAAGTGTGCTTATCAACTTTAAAAAAAAATTCCCAACAAATGTTAAGTTCATTTCCTGAACCTTTCATTTCATATACATAATTTCAGGATTATAGTACAATTTACTGCATTTCACAATTAGCGATTTTCTGGAGTCATAAATTACCCTGTCTACCTGAACTCTGAGTGCTCCGACGGGCCTTAAAAGAATCAAGTCGACAAAAAAAGACATGCCGATTTCTAAAAAAATATATATACATATATATTTTTTCGCACTTAAAGTGTTTAAAACTTCTTCACTTCTCTTCAGAAAAAAAAAATGTTGAAAAGTTTTAAAGTTCCAGAATTTGTCTATCGCAAAGTCAATTTAAGTTGATCGCCAATTTGGCGACTTGTGGAGAAATTTATGGCACCAATCAAAAGTTTTTTTTATCGCCATGGCAACTAAATTAGTCGCCAGTTAGAGCCCTGTATGCTGTTTTATATCTACACTATTAAATTCACTTTGTCTCAGTCGATACTGAGTTTTTGGAGAGAAAGAAATAAACCAACAACTTTTACTAGGAGTTCCTGTAGACCTTTCAGAAATAAAGCTATTGAATAATAAAATAACAATCACATTAGCACCAAGTGGTCACCAAAGTTTGTATAACAAAACATAGGAAATGCATAAATCCTTTTGATGTATACTAGATGTTTGGTTTTTCTTGTAAGTTGGGAAATATTTGTTCATATTTTAAACGACAAACGGTTTTTTTTTTTAAATATATTTGTTTTAGAGACAAAATTCGTTTGATATTGAAAAATCTAGAAATTTACTATACATCTATACATTTAAAGGCGGACATATTGAGTTACTGTCTGGAAAGGAATAAATCGATGAAAATAATTTGTTGGAAAAAAAATTGCCTTCCTTAGATCGAACAGATAAGGGTTAAAGTGCAACCAATACATACATTTACCTTGACTCACGCATAATTTTTGTATATCAAAATAGTTATGAATAATCTTGCAGATATTATTGAGAAAAAAAATCCTTTTTTATTATTATTAAACCTATAATACACACATATTTTCACATAACTGCAATGTTTCTTCGAAGGGGACAGTACCTATCACCACATGTCAGCACTTGTCTATTTTTTTCCCAGTAGAGACAGTAAAACGGATCAGTAGTTGTCTATGTTTATTTGCACTGAAAAAGTTTGTCAGTACTTTAAGTTTATCATAACCGGCATTAAAAAATATCAGTATTTTCCTACATTTTGTAGTACACACAGTATATTGACAGTAACTGTCTATAGTTGTCAGTAAAAAAATAGAAATGTGAGCATGTTTCTGGCTTAGTGGTGTTTGTAGATATGCAAATTTCCCTGCAACAAAAATGAATTTAAAGACTTACCGTATACTTCCACTTCACACAAATCAGTGTGTGCATCTGGAGAAAAGTTACGTGCATTTGTTGATTCCTGGGGTCTTTTGTTGAAATAAATGACGTATTGCCCATGTACAGGACAGGTTAAGTTGACGACAGCTGGTATTGTGGATCTGGTGTAGTTTGTGTCGTGAAAACATAAGTGACCATCTTCAATGCTTGTTGTGTTTGATATATACACATAAAATCCCAGAAATCTTCGTGTAAAACCATTCTTAGCATCTACAATGAATATAAAAGGTCGCATAACTTTGTATTTTGACAAAAACGTTTTAGAATTTTAAATACATCATTCTTATGATGATTTATCTCTACTATCACTTGTAGGGAAACAAAAATTTCAATAAAATTTTGTAGATTTCAAAAATGCATTTAATCCGAATGCGTCGTATTACGATAGATGCCATTGTCTTCTTTTTTATTGTTATTGTTATGCACGTGCAACGAAAAATTGTTTCTGCAAGGTTAAATCAGTTGAGTATTTTTGGGGGGTGGGGATGATAAACATGTAATATTATTGAAATATAAATATAATTACTCCATTCGACATTGTCCGTCCTGTAATAAATCCTTATATCGTGAATGCTGTGGATAGATGTCAAGTCAACCCACCAGGTAGCGTTTCGGTGTCCATCAGCTGATACAGTACATTGTCCTCCAAAGGCCGAGAGGTCAGTCTTCCGACCATCAACAGCATTGTTTGAATCGAATGTAGATGCGCGATATCTGTTACTAGCATATGCATGCGATTGATTTGTTGGTTGTTTTAAAGCTATGTTTTCTAAAGATAAAGAAAAAAAATAAAATCATTTTTGTAACATAATGTTGAAATTAAATTCATGTCTACCTCCTCACACATTTACAATACAGGATAATGGACACAAAAATCCCTTTTAAATTCAACATATCGCAAATACCGTGGCTGATATAATGATCTTGTTTGCAAATACAATATATACATGCAGTTAAGCTGAATAGTGAATGATGTAATTCATATAGTTTGTTTGGCCATTATGTCTGTATATTTTTTTTTCCGTTTACCTGATCGCAAAGAGGATGTGACCGGTCGACGGGAATGCTACTCCTTCATGGCACCTGATCTAATCTCTGATCTATGAGGTCCGTGTTTTATTTTTCTTTTTTCCCCTTATTTGTATGAATTATTTTTTAAAGTCTTTTTGTGTTTGTTTCATTGTTTTTATTACATGTATTTATTTATTCATTTATTTATTATTTACTTGATGTTTTGGTCCTCTTTTTCTGGTTTTGGTTATTTGTTCGTTTTATCTTTTTTTTCTTATTTTTTTTTTTTAATTTAATTTAATTTAATTATTATTATTATTATTATTTTATATTCATTTATTTGTTTTGGTTTTTTTTTTTTTTTTTTTTTTTTTTTTTTGTTATTTTCTTCTAAAACTCATAGTAAGGTTTGCTGTTTTATTTGGATGTATTAAGCTGTTTAATTACATTCTTTAATATACATTGGGTAAACATGAAACAACACTACGATCCCCTGCAATGTATCAAAATAAGTCTAAATGCAAGACAAAAATGACCGTATACAAAAGAAATTGATTAAATTCCCATAAATGGCATAACTCTCTTATGACAAAAAATTGCTCCCTTCGTTTGCGAAACTTGCTTTAGCAACCTAATTGGTATGTTGACTTTAACATGAAAATTTTAAACGAAAAGCCAATAAATCAACCATTTTTAGAGGTATTTTCTCACTTTTGAAGTTTATAGATATTGTCATTTAAACTTATCTTTATAATTTGAAGGTAGAAGGACCATTGTATTTTAGTATTCCTAATATAAACAATTATAATTATTTTTTCTTCTGAATACATATACTTAGACTTACTATATCCATGGGTACAATCAATTACAAGTACGATGAACCACATTGTTGAGCTTTCGAGCATCATGTTACGAGATCCCTTCACTTTGTACATGTACATTGATGTAGAAGTTGTTGCCTACTGAGAATAAATACAGAAAGAACGCAAAAAAAATCATCCCATGGAGTCAGAGGATACTTCATAGTTGCAATATCAATTGATGTCGATTTTACATCAGAAAAGGAAGCCCCTCTTTCCGTTCTGTTGAATTTGAAAAGACAGAGGAAGTACATTGCGAAAAGATTCAGACAACCGCGTACTGTATATTATAAATTTGGTGAACAAACTTAGAAGGATCTTGAAGATTTAAGACTTTTACTGAAAAGTATTTTCATCATACTCATATTTTTATAGTAGCAGTTGATTCAGATTTTATACACTCGAACTCTAACTTATGTAATGATTGCATTAGTTTTGGATGGTAAGTGTGGGATGGGGTAGAGATTATTTAGCATTTAAGAACACTAGCTATGGATGCTTTAAGCATTAATAATACATATCAATATTCGGTACGTTAGAAATGGACATGTGTATTTTGATAGTTCTCTCACATAATACTTGTAGGCTGATTTTGGTCCAAGGAAATAACGTAATGCACAATTCATTTAGACATTTAAATGTTAGTCACAGGGTTAAGAAGGTTTTGGAATGTTTAACTCTGTGAGAAAAACTTTGTACCAGAGAATCTTACTTGGCGCAAAAATAGCTTGTGACTAAGTCTGTTATTATTCTTAGATATACATATATGTATACATTTACTATGACTAAGAAGATAAATTGTCCATTAATTTTGATGCCCCGATGTTAAAAAGGTCAAATAATTTTCGACATAAGGAGATGTATTCGATGAATATTTTGAGAAAGAATCCTTTGCTTGACAGACATCATTCTTGACATACTGGCATCCTCTAATAAGTAAACGAATATTTTTTTCATCTTAGAAGGTTAAAACTTAAATTTCTCCAACATGAGCATTTAATGTCTGTTCAGTATCTTTGGTACCATTTGTATAATATGTACAAAACGACAATATGTACCGTCACATTATGTTAAAACCATTCTAATACTAATCACTGCAATATTAATACACTGTTTAAATGTCGACTGGGCACAAAACAATTAAAAAAAGTATTTTTGCAGAATGAAACATAACCGTGGATAACATAGATGTAGGAGCACTGAAGCAGTTGATCTTTAATATATCTTTCATATTTGAATTTACAAATGGATTTTAAAAACGAATCACACTGCATGTAATTAAGAAGAAGAAAATTGTTGATATTCCTCCGAATGGAATCCATATAATTTTCTAAAGAAAGATAAAAAAAAAATTGTATGCATAAATATGACATAATAACAAACATCAGTTTTAAGATACAACAGAAGTTATTGTTTGTGTGTGTGGGACAGAAAATAACACCCTGATTGTTATATCACTGAATATCGATAAATTAGCATTTAAGCACATTGAGATATTTTTTTTTAAAACTTTTTTTTAACTATAACTATTACTTTCTTTTTTGTAAAGTTTTTTGATGCGTTTCTTAATGATTTATACATCATTTACTGTTTTACCGATTTAAATTAGTGATTTCTTCTATTTGTATGATAAGAGTAAAATTGTAATTGACAGGTGTACAAATAATCGTAGTACGTGGATTTCCTAGATAAGGGATTTCTATACAACGCTAAACAATTATCGTAAATAAGTTAAATTATTATTTCCCTGAATAGTCCCTTGATAACGTGTTATGTCAAACAAATTATTCACCCCTGAACTGAAAAGCAAATTGTTTTTTTCTCTTATTAATGAGTTAAATCGGCTTATAATCAATTACATTGTATGTAACAATTGAAGTATGATTACTCGATCGTTTTTGAATTTCCTTTTGCACATTTTGCTGTAGTTAAAAAAAAAAAAAGTAGAATTCCTCATTATTGTACAGGAAAAAAAACGGTGGGTGAAAGCTATGCGAATGTATATAATCGAAAGAAAGATGAACACTGGATGATTGTAAAATTAGGGCGGTGAAGTGTTCCAGGAACAGTAGATCAACTGTATGCTATAGCTAATAAATACTGAAACGAGATTACACAACCTTCTTGGTAAAATTGAAATGATAGAGAATGCAAACTATTAACTATATGTACAATGTATAATTCTTCCTTTTTTATACCAATATTTTCTGTATCTAAATAGAATGTTTAACATCCTGTTGACAGATTATGCATAGAAGTGCTCTGTAAAATATAAGAAAGTGATACTGTTTGGCGTTACTTTGTGGTGTAAATATATGAAAGTAAAAATTTCTTTTAACATTTATTTTTATTTATTTTCTTCTAACAAGCCAAACAATTATGCTAACACTAAATTTAACAACTGAAGAAAATCGATCTCTGAATTATTATTTCTGTCATTAAAATATGGTGCATCAAACGACAATCCTAATTTTATTAATTTATATTATGCTCGCTGCTTGGTATTAGTAGTGTGTGTGTGTGTGTGGGGGGGGGGGGGGGGGTAGTGATGGACATATCAGTTTGTACGTCCGTTCGTCCATTTGTTAGACATAGCAATAACCATCCCTTATCCGCAACTTCTTCTATAGTTAAAAAAAAAGACACTGTTATTCTTTTTTTAAACTATATTATGATGTAGTTGGAAAGTGGAACACACACAGGCATCCTCGACAAAATTACGAGTACTTCATATACAACACATACTAACTCATTGCACTTTTAAGGTTGGAGACGTAAACCTCATTTAATGTATATCATTTTCTTATGGCAAAAAACATTTTGATGCCCTTGCACTAGCGTCATTTTCTACAATCAGCCTGACAATTCTATTTTTATATCAGCAATGTGACATCAAGCTGATACATGCAACTTAACAGGTACTTAGTACGACACAAACCCACTTTTTATTGGTAGCTATATTACTTTTCCTACACTTATTTAGTTACTAATTTTACACCGACTATTAAAAGTTATGTAAAAAGGTATGAAAAGGTATTTAGATAACAATCTCCATTGCCTTCTTTAAGATAGTTGAGTAGCATATGAAGGTTATTTAACCTGTTTATTTTAGGATTAAATCTTGTATAAGTACATGTTGTCATTGATAGATGTTACTTTTACCACTGATGGCTTTAAAGCCATCCGTAAAGCTCAAATGCTAAATTGCATTTGTTCAACTACAATAACATAATATGAAAAACAAATTTTATTAGTAATATCTGTAGCTTGGCTTCATTGTACATTGTTAGATTTGAGATACGAATAAACTATACATGAATCATGCCTACTTAAATTAACCACCAAATTGTGAAGCAATATGATAAAAAATAATCATTTGAAGAAAATGCAATTTTTTTTTCATTTTTAACGCACTGGGATAAGTAATATTAAACACTTCATTCTTTAATAATACTTGTACTGATTTTTTTTCATTATTATATGCTTAAATTATACAAACAAATCCTCATATAGAAAGTTGTTTATGCAAATCCGGGTATATATTGAAACCAAAAGTCTCTGTCGAGACTGTAGCTCTACTGGTTTGTACTTGTAACAATTAAGGAACAGAAAAGTAGCACTCACTTAGACTTGAAACTTTGCAACAGCAATAAATAAATAGTAATCCATGTTTTACTCTCTTTTTGTGGCAAGATGAATTGCAATCAGACTATAACTGTAGAAGGAGCAGCAATTTAAAAGAATTTTAGAGAAATTTCGATTTTAGTTACCATGGCAACATTATTCATCAAAATCTTATTCAATTAAGACATTTATGTATCTCAGTATAGTCTACTTGCATGCCATGTTATATTAAAATCAGTCCAAACTGTAGGCAAAGTAATGATTTGAAAGTATATCAAAGAAATTCATTTTTTTGTAACCGTGGCAACATTTCACCAATATCAAAAAATTGATATACAGAATTATGTATCTTAGTGTATTCTAATTGTGTGCCAAGTTATATTGAAATCAGACCAAAACTGTAGGAAGAGTAGCATTTTGAAAGTATTTCACAGAAATTTCTAGTTTTAATAACCATGGCAACACAGTTCATTGAACTCAAAAACCGATAAATAGAAATATGTATCTTAGTGTAGTCTACTTGTTTGCCAAATTATACTAAATCAGACCAAAACTATAGGAAGAGTAACATTTTGAATGTATTTCACAGAAATTTCTATTTTTAGTAACCATGGCAACACCGTTCATCGAAATCAAAAACCGATACAGAGAATTATGTATCTAAGTGTAGTATACTTGTGTGCCAAGTTATACTGAAATCAGACCCAAACTGTAGGAGGAGTAGCATTTTAAAAAATTGTTTACAGACAGACAGACAGACGGACGGACACCTTACTATCGCATAAGCTCTTCTGGTCTCTAACCAGTAGAGCTAAAAAAAAAAATACAGTATATTCACAAATGATAATAATAATAATAAATAATGATAATTTAAAAAAAAGTATACTTTAAAGTCACTGTCTTTATTTCCTGTTCCTATAGAGATTTTGTGCATATAAAAATCAAAATTAATATATAAAATCATAGAAAGAATTAATGATCAACTACAACATGAATCCATGGAACTTTTTTTATATGAATTTTCATTTTATCGGTGGGAAAACAGCCTCCGATTCCTTTGCTTCTAGCTCTCCACATTGCCTGATTATTGATTAGAGTAGATGTTTTCAGTGCCTCGCTGAATGTGATCATGCACAGCTTTGATGACAAGTTCATACTCTTCCTGTAAGCAAGCATAAAGAAAAATCAATTGCTGTTTATAAAAATTACACTTTTTTTATGTCGAAAAAATTGTAGATTTGTTGAATGATCAGTAAGAGAATTGAATGTATTGATGAAGCAACTCTTATGCATTTTCAGTTTTTCATTTCTACAGATTTAATCTTACAATGATTTTTTTTTCACATCTTATACACAGATTTAGGCTATGATATGTTGAAGCATATTATATTTAAACGACTCTTAATAATATTCTGTCAATAGGCCATTGCTGATGTACACATATTTTCAATTGAGCCAATTTAATTTTCATAGATTATAAAAGAATTTACATAATTGAATATGACTTACAAGACTGGAGCAAAAAGCTGGTCTACGAACTTGAAATTGTCTAACTGCAGTAAAGACATCAACTCTATTATCCATGTTAATTTGCTGTACCACGTTATGAACTGCACAGAAAGCACCACAAAGGGAAGCTCCGTCGCTGCCAGAAAAAAAAAAAAACAAAAAACAAAACAAATTAGCCTGATCTTTTAAACTACTTTTGTTTACAAATATTCTGCATTATTCCTTAGGTGGAAGTAAGAAATTAACAAGAAAATATATAATTAGATTAATGAGTATTGCTTTCATGAATTAAACATTTAAATTTCGCGGTATATCATACTTTGAATTTTATTTACTAATAAAACAAAAATATTTATCATAAATGTATCTGAAGAGGTAATTAGATATTTGTATACAATCATTTAAACGCAAATAGGAAAACGAATATCAAACCTGCTGACAATGATTATAGGATTTCCTGTCTTCACGCTTAGAGCGACGGAAACCAGACTTCGAAGCTGAGAAGTATCCAGAGGACTTCCGGAAGTTTTGATTCTAAACTTGGGTTCTATAACTGTCACCGAATGAGACTTCTTACCCTACAGGAAAAAAAAAAAAATTATAATTTGTCTTTCCTTTCTATTTCATTTATAAAATACTCATCAAATTAAACAATAATGAGAGAAAGAAAAACTGACGCAAAGATCTCAAAGCAGCATGTTGTTTATTTACATTTTTCTGACGAATGTGAAGGATGGTGCTTCTGACATCAATTTCATTTTTTAATTGAAACTGGATGGTGAAGGGAGGCACTGTTTTAGGGGATTGATCCGGTAGCCACTCCTTACTCTAGAGAGAAGACAAAATTTAAATTATATATGTTACAGTAAATATATGTAATCAGGAATTTCATGTATTTCCTGAATTTTAGGAAGTACGTGAAATTCCTATTCTGCTTAGGAAATACATGTATTTACTGGATTTTTCAATACCTGTTACAAGTATTTACTGACTGTGTTATAATTTCAAATGTGAATTAAAAAAAATATGAACAGATGCATAGTATATTCAATGTTTAAATCAGTTAGCATATCATGTGAATAAATAATATTTGAACGAAATAAACCTTTATAAATAAAAATGCATTATTTTTGAAAATTTAAAAAAAAAAACATAATGATATACTGCTTTCATTTTCTCGAATGAGTTGTTTATATAACATCATAATTTAAATTATTTTTACTCTTTTTATAATTTAAAAAAACTGAACTCGGTAACTGACATTTCTTGTTTTACTAGATATTCATACAATGCTTTTTGCATTTATTGAGAGTAAATTTAAAACCCTGAAACATCTTATTTGCAAGTAAAACAATTCTCATCTTGTCTCTTTAGAAATGTAAAAAAAAATCTTATAAAATACATACAATATATCGAAACTAAAGTCAGTATTTCAATGATAAATCTTTTCTTAAAGGTATTTTCCACCCTCACAATTTCAATAGTTCAATGTAGAAAAACTGCATTTATTTTCACTGAATATAGTATACAAATTAAATAATAATTGCAAAACATTTATATGTTGCCATATTTTTAAAAATTTAAGATTTAAATAAACAGAAGTACCGTATATTTCAGCAATAAAAAATCGTACATAATGATTAATTTTATAATTAAAAATATGAAAAAAATGGTTCAAATATATTATTCTGGTGTTGAAAGGTCCAAAATAATTGCTTATTTGAATTGTGAATATTTGGGAATCCATTTTACATCAAAAGTTCAATAAAGAAAATACCTGAACAAAGATAAAAGAGAGGAGTTATAGCCCTTAGTAATATTTTAAAAAGATTGATAATTGATTAAATGAAGAAAAATATTTATTTTTAAAATACATTGAAATATTTTCATCACACCCAAATAGCAATCTTCTCTATTGGGTAGGAATTTGGTTTAATAAAAGTTTCTGTAAAAACCTGTGACATCACAGGAGGAAGGAAATATCTTTAATGGAATTTTAGAAAGACAATACACTGAGTCTTCTCCAGAATCGGAAATTAATGTATAATGTAAGCATTGTAGAAACTATTATTATTAAGGGCTGCTTAAAAAAAAATGCGTGCTAGTATTTTATATACTTACTGTTTGTTTTAATGCATATTTATAGTTATCCAGCTTAGTTCAGTAAAAACGTGTAAAATTGGCTAGAATTTTCAGTAAATACATGAATTTCCAAACTATTCATTTTTTACATGTATTTCCTAAAACGGCTAATAAATACATTTATTTACTGAATGGTTTAGGAAATACATGAAATTCTTGATTTCACATATATACTGTAACATTTATACCATCGATGGAAATGCCTTTACAATTTATGCATCTGATGACTACTGAGCTTCCATGTTCAAGAACTTAATTATTTTTTTTATTATTTTTTATTTATTTATCTATTTTATTTATTTATTTTCCTTAGGAACGGGAACACGTCTTCAAAAAATTAAAACTGAACTTGAATTCTGCATTTCATGAATGTCAATATATAAAGAAAATAGAAACATTTCTTTTCTTTGATTATAAAAAGCTGTGTTGTAAAACAAATTAGCCTAAATCATTTACAAAACTACATCACTCCTTATTGAATTATTAATGTGAAATATATGTATATAATTCATTAATGACATTCAGGCAATCTTGGTATTAAATGAAAAAAAATTATGTTCATGTAGGAGAGTGGCTTATAATGAGACACAGATAATTGCAATTTTTACAAAAGTCGGCGAAGAAATAACTTCAAGTACATCTGTTTTTCGCTATAATTAGACCTTACGAACCGATTCAATCCCATCCAACGGATCCAAACAGATGACAGTGTCCGACTTTTGGTCACCGAGCAGGCGCAGGAAGTCAACAGCGTCCTCTGCTGGAGGATACTGCGTTACAATAAATGCTCTACTGTTGGTAAATGACTAGAAAGAACAACAAAAGAACTGTGTTACTAATTATAAAGTCGATTTTTTCTTAATTATGAAAACAGAAAGATCTTCATGATGCAAATTTTATTATTAATTGCAGGAAAAAATTCTTTTTCCTCAAGTTTTAATGTATATGTTACAAATTTAATCATAAACATTCTCAACATGTACAAAATAAAAAAAAAAGAAATTGATGTGTTGCATTAATTGTATTGTCAATTCTTACTGGTACATATATGGCATTGATGAAACTTCCTCGATTCTGAACTGGAGTTGAAAGATGTACACTGTATTTATCCACTAATCAAAAAAAAAAAAAAAAAAATTAAACAAAAATTACTTGATCCTCGTTATGATCACAAAATTGACGACGTTCAAGTCTGTTCTCTGAATGAATAATGTACTCCAAGAAAGTCATTTATTGTTACATTTGAAAATGCTTTGGAAACGTATTAATATCAAATTATAAAGTGCATATACATTTTGCAAACAGGGCAGTATAGTCAATATAATTTCTTAACAAATATATTCAGAATTAACATTGTTAAATGTATACTTACAAGGCAATACACCTGTCAAAAGTCCATCCTTACAAATTTCTTTGGCAATCATAAAGTCAGCGTCAGTGTACACAGGTCTTATCTTCATCAAAAGCTTAGAAAGAATTGAAGACATTTATCACTTTGTTAACAATTAACCAAGACTTTGGATTTTCAAATCGATTGACACATCGATATGAATAAAAAATTAATTCAAAAAAGATAATGGTGATGTATAAGATCATCCATTAAGCTAGATATTTGCTGGAAAGAAATGAAAACAGATTGGCTCTCAAATATAGGACATTACACTTTTCCACTCCATCTATAAACGAAATGCTGAATTGGGGGAAAATGACTATATTTGACTATTCTGACTATTGAAAAACATCTATCTATAAGCCTATATCAACCACTATATACCGGTATTACTGTTCATGCTTAATTTTGTATCTAACTTCAATATACGCAGGTATATTCATTGATATTAATTGAACAAAACTATCATTGCTACAATAACATAACACAACAATACAATGGGAGAGGACTATCTAAGTTTTTAGAACTTGTGTCCAATCCCTTTGACACATTGTCAATAAAATTTGTTCAAAACAAACAATACATCATTACAATATCAATATTTTGATAACTATCAGAAAATTAGTTGTTATTTTTGTGCTTCTCTTTTCTTGCTCATTTCTTGTCACTAAGTGTCAGATCAATTAATTCATTTTTTTTTTCAAATTGGATACCTGAAATTCTTTTCGTACAATACTCTGATTGGCTGGTTCATCAGTCGTCATATTCCCGACCTTTTTGGAAAAGTCTTCTATAGTGCTGATGTTAACTGGCGACTTAAATATTTCATTCAAAGCAAGAAAAACCGTCATGTACTGTTCCTGAATTAGGAAAAAAATATTCTGATAAAACTGGATCAATAAAAAAAAGTACACAATCTGTCTTGTCTTCTTCAAATCAATGAGTCATTTATAATGAATTTACAAAGAAGTACCTGTGTCATTATGTTACATTATCGAAATATACAATGCATACTGAAAAAAAAAATGAACAGAGAAACGATATGTCGTCACAGCCGATCTCTGATTTAAAATGAAGAAAAGAAGTGGAAGTGGTAGGGGTCCGAGCCCCAAATGCCCATGAATCACATGACCTGAAAGGTTTCCTTTATCTCTTTTTTGAGGGTGTATTTGTCCATTTGATTATATACATTGTGTTTTCTGTTCATTTTTATTTGAATTCCCTTTGCCTCTGACTTTACGTAAGACTTTGTCAAAGGCTGTGACGTCATCATTTATCGGCACTGACATAAAAACGTAGCGATTGTGAACATGAATTTCAACAAAGTGTTTGGAGAAACATTGCCAGTTTAGTCTCTGTCAGGATGATATATTTAAGATATAAAAGGCCAGAAAGTATTTTTGCAAACCTCTTCTTAAATGAAAGTAAATGAAAATTGAGAGTTTTGCCGATTTTCTAATTTTCTTTCACACTGTGACAAAATATCACATTGATTTATTTTTTTCACACTGTGACAAAATACCATTTTTTAAAACAAATCATTACAGTATTTCACTGTCGAAAATGCAATAAAATACAATAAAATGAAGTTAAGAAATGGATAAATTAAATGAAATAAATATTTAAAGAAAAGGGTAAGAAAAAAAAAGATGCATTCGTATAGAAAGATGTAGAAAAAATCAAGAATCTAGGTACATTGTTTGTTAAAAAAAAATTAAAATTAAAATTAAAAAAAAACTTACGTAGGTTTGGACCATATTCATCCTGTTTTCCCTCATTTTCTTGACATATTCTGCTACGTTGACTTTCTTTCTCTTTCGCCCTTTTCGCTCCAAAGCATCCAAAGCTATATACGTCCCCGTTCTACCTATCCCCGCACTATAAGATAAAACAAAATCACGTGCACATAGACATTTGTTGAGGCCAGTTTCTAGATAGGGTACATATCCACTATTGCCACTAAAATTTATCGGCCAAAATGTACCTGCAGTGTACAATTGTTGGAGGGTTATTCTGACTGGATCCAGTTCTTGTCACGTGATCAAGAAAGACAACAAGACATAGAGGTTCCGGTGTTCCATGGTCTGGCCACGCCGTGTAATGGTACTGAGTCACCGATCGTGATTCCTTCGACTACAGTAATGAATGGAATAATTCTTTTTTTGTTTTTTTTTTTGTTTTTTTTTTTTTTTTGCACATTGGAATTAAAAAAAAGTAAAAAAAAAAATAATAATAAAAGAAATTAGATATACAAAAAAAGTTTGTTTAATTGTAACATTAAGTAAACATTTTTCCCACTGAAAACTAAGTAAAGTCTGATATTTTTATGTAGACTATGGTTTTTTCTGTTAAAGCATACTTCACTGTGCCTTGCTGTCATCTTTCGTACGATGTAGAATGCGTATTCTTTTTCCTCCATCAATTTCACATACACCGAACCGTAGTTGACGTTCTTATTTGCATCCGGCCAATACTGATGGCATTTGACCTGAAAAAAGTCGATATATATAACATCTAATTACTTCTAGATTTGCTTGGGCAGACACTATTGTAAACTCACTCAAATATTGATTGAAACGAAATAGAAAACATATAAGGGAAAACCCAAAGATTTAAGCTTTGAATTTTATATTAGAGACTTGAAGTTCATTACAAACACATACTTTAGCTCCTTCTTTCAAGTTTGTCAGCATGACAATGGAGAACACATTTTCTTGCCAAACCATCTCCCAAAAATCGTCAAGTGTATTCGGCTTTGGGCCTAAACGAGAAATATAAACACCAAAAACAACAGACGCAAAAATTGCCAGAAAATATATACCTGTATCTTGATGAAGTTGGATCAGAATTTAATGGAGATTGGTGTTCTGTAATTGTCCAATAATAATGCAAAACAGAGATGTACTTGTAAATGCACTTCTCATTATACCTGTTTGAGGCTTATTTTGGAAAAGTAAATAAATAAAACATATAACGGGTATTGAAGCATAAGTACCTTGTGCTGCGATATACTCTCTTTCTCTCTCTGCACCCTTTTAAAAAAAAGAAGACAAAACTCGGTATTAAAGAAGAAGGTATGGTTTTACCTTTATTGTGCCCTAAAAATTTAATGTTTTCAAAAAGTTTTAAAACTGGCTTAAATATTAGTTGAGTATATGACTGTAATAAATCAGGAAAGAATATAGCATGATGGAGTACCATTCTAGATATACGACGTCACTAATTTGATGCATTTCTCTATTTAAACAGAAAAAAGCCTTAAAATGACCCATTTCAAGGGTTATTTTCCTTAAGAAAATAGTGTCCACAGCCGTCGCCCACGTTAATATTTAGATATGTTGTGTAAAGTTCTTTGAAAAATCACATATCTCAAAATCTTTATGGGCGATGCCTGTGGACAATATTATCTGAAAGAAAATTCCATTGAAAATTAATGTCTTCTGCAACTTTTTAAGAAAATACGGGAAAATGCACAAGTTTATGACGTCACAATTAGCATTTGGAAGGTCATGTGAGAAAAAAGATTTGTATGATCTTTCTGCATGGAATTCCAATAATTCAAAAAGCTTGAGTTTTAATTTTTTACATCACTTTTATTTTTAAGAAAAACACAGGGCAAGATTTGTATTGAAACCGTACCTTGTTCTTTCAGGCATAGGTCTCTAGAGGTAACGGATATTCAATTTGAATAGAACAAACCGTCTGAAAGTGTTGAACCTTCCTTAAAGAAATTGATTTATTGTACAATTCTATCCACTCTATATCATTTCACTACATTATCATGTAATTACATGTCTTTACCTCAATATAGTTTGCATTGATGTAGTCGGATCCTGACTCCGTTCTTAATATAACTCTAGAATGGTCATCTATAATGAAGGAAAGAGTTACATGCTTATTCTAAAATTCTTCATAATTAAAACAAGAGCTCCAAGGGCCTTAACGGTCACCTGAGTATAATACAACAACTAAGAGGATCCAAAGAATATAAAATAAACTGGTAGCTGAAGATTTGTTGCCCAAAAGCAAGCGAAATAGGATGATCAGGATCAATGAAATAATTAGTCTAATATCTAGTAACAAACTCAAACATTAAGCTCTAATCTGTCCCCAATTTATCAGTTTCACCATGCAGACTATTAGCAAACTATTAGTGTTTCTGTATTATTTTTAACCCCGTTGGCCTCTTTTGGTCTTTGAAGAACATTTTGAAAAGTTATTTTTGTCCATTTTTTCTTCTATTATTTACAAGTCTATCTGATCATTAAAACTATGAAAGTAGTTTTTGTATTATACAATAAAATATTTTGCATAATTCTCTTATTCTATTAACTTTTCAAAAACATTATTTACAGTGATTAATTATCAAAAGTGAATTGCAAAGGGGAATAACTTCTCTCAGTGAAATACAAATTCTGGCCAGGACCAGAACACCTGACCAAATGGTCCAGATGTTTAAAAATCTGTTACATGTAAAAGTATTCTTCCTCATTAAAATTTTTACTTTGTTTGCCTTTGATATGCCAAGAAGCAGAGAAGATTTTCAAAGAAACAATGCATTTTCACTACATGTACCATGACTACAGATTCAACACAGCCCTACCCTAACACCAAAACCCATGACCCAGGGTCATGAATTTCACAAATTTAGAAGAGGTATCCCCATCATAAATTTGGAAGAGGTGCCCTAATCATCATAATTCTGCACTTAGCTAACGATTATCAAAACAATTAACACATTTTCACTTATGTTATCAATAGAACCCCCCCCCCCCCAGTGAGAAACACAAAAGCCCCTCATCCTGGGACCACAAAGTTTTAAAAATTTTATAAGAAGTACTCTTATTCATCATAACTATGCACTTTGTTTATCTGCTCAACACTAAGGATTAGACAGGATTATTTAACAGAATAAATGCTTTAACTCTACATAATTATAAAAGGGCAACGCCCTAACATCAGAACCCCTGACCCAGGGGCCATGAAATTCACAATTTTCGAAGACGCACTTTATAACACTTCAGCAGCAAAATTTTATACGTCACAAAATAGTGAATGATCGTATAGTGGTATAAGTCTTTTATTATAATTCACAAGAATAGTATAGTAAATCCAAATTCGGGGAAGTCAGAGAGTGTTGCTTAATGTTTTAACTCAAAAGAAAAATCGGAATTAATCAATTCTCAAGGATTTGGGGAATTTATATATTTGGTAAAGACAATTAACAAAAGTAAAACTTATGTCCATTGGTAGTCAGAGAATCTCGTGTGTGGGTACAAAATCTCGTCTCCAGGTACGCTTCAATATGGCGGAGGAAAAAAATAGTCCATGGACTGCCCCCATCTGATGTATTCATGGTCAAAGAGGGGATTAATTATGAAATGGTCACTTAGGGGTGACCGTTTATTGTAACGCACTTTGGATATAAACCATCCTCTCTACGTTCCTGGACTCAGAAGGTCTGGAAAAGTCTTGGCCTCTGGCTGGAGATTCTATCTTCTCACTGGCAATAGTTAGGGAATGTTGACCATTCAAGATGACATTAATTAGTTTGTACTTCTGATTTAATTATTCTTTCCTGGTCAGAGGGACAGAAAGGCTGAAGAAAGTTTTATTACCTACTAATAAAAGTGCTTCGTAGTAAACCACAAAAACTAGTACTTGCCCACAATATATAAAAAAGGTAATGATTTGCTCTCTCTCTCTCTCTCTCTCTCTCTCTCTCTCTCTCTCTCTCTCTCTCTGACTGTCCCCTTCAGAAATAACATTTGATGGAAACATGAACATATTAAAGTAGCGGTCAAGTTAACCTGGAATTTACACAAATATCGATACAGTTATATAAAGAATATTCACGTTTAAAGTTTATAATTCTATGTCATATAAGTTCTATTAAAATAAGTTCAGTCTCCGTAACCAATTATAAGGGCTATTTTGTTACAACTCTTGCTCATCATTACTATGTACTTAATTCATCGGCTTAATACCCTGGAGCAGAGGAGAAGATTTTCAAAGAATTAATGCATTTTCACTGTATAATCAATAGAGCCCCACCCTAACACCAGAACCCCTGACCCTGGGGCCATGAATTTCACAATTTTGGAAGAGGCACTCTTGCTCATCATAACTATGTACTTAGTTAGTTTGTTTAATACCAGGAGCAGAGAAGAAGATTTTCAAATAAATATTGCACTTTCACTATATGATCTATATAGCCCCGCCCTTACACAAGAACCCCTGATCCTGGGGCCATGAATTTCATAATTATAGTAGAAGGCTCACTGCTTACTACAACCATGCCAATAGTTAGACTGCTTGATGTCCAGGAGTAAAGAAGATTTTTAAAGATTGCATTAATTTTGGTAGTTTTAGCCCCACTCCTCAGGCCCCAGGGGGACAAGTACCCTGAAATTCATATTTTTTGTTCCCCTTCACCCATAGATGCTATATATCAAAATTGGTTGAAATTGGTTAAGCGGTTTAAGAGAAGAAGCTAAAAATGTTAAAATGTTAAGGCACGACGCACGACGAAGGTCGAAGGACAAAAACGGATAGCAATAGATCACTGAGTGACTCGTGTAACCTAAAAATCAAAACGACATACGAAGGTGTGTGGTAAAATCGCGGACATGTCTAAATTAAACAAAACATGTAATCATAGCTGCTCTCTAAAATTGTTAAAGATCATCGGTGAACTTTTCATCAAAACATGTAGAGCAAGGGAGTTTCAATAGATATATTCTCAAATATTCAAAATATGACATTTTTTTATTGTGTGTTCCATTGCTTTACGGTACACGTATTACTCCACTGTCTAATGCAACGTTACTGTTCATCTCGTATAGAAACTTTGGGTCAGCACCACTCAAACTCGGGAATTTCATCATGCAAGCACTTGAGCTCCTCTTAGTTCCTCCATGAACGGGCAAGAGACCTATCTTGCACATACATTACGTACTCTTCCCACGTCAAACTAAGAAGGAAATCTTTGACGGTTTAAAATGATAGCACATTTCATTATTTTGAGTAGCATTTTTACCGCATCGTTTGCTCTTCCAAGGGACTAGATGAAAGTGTTTTTTTTTTTTATCCAATTCGACTTGAATAAGGTATATCTACTTATATCTAGTAAAAAGAATCTTTTAACATTGAATGTCTGTAGAGGTGTAATTTTTAAATCTGCATTAAACTGACCTGCTCTTTAGTGCGCCAAAGCATCATTAAATTTAGCCTTTTCCGTGTGTTAAGTTTACTATTTTTCTCATTTAAAGGAGCAGACTGGTGTATTATTGTGTGAAAACTACTATACAGAAACTCTTTAATTTTAAACCATATGTACCTTACATTGACATCAGTATACATGTACGTGCCAAGTTTAGTGAAAATCTACCGTATTGTTATTTTTTAGAGACCATCTCAGAATTCAGGTACATTTACTATAGGATTATACAGGAAAATACAATTTTTTCGCACATCTGAGCAAATTATATAAATGCTACTATAGACTTTTTGCTCAAATTATATTATTTGATGAGTAATACTATATTGCACATTATACATGTATGCAAGAAACACGAAATTCTACTGTCTAGTTTCCTGAGGGGGCATCTCAAAATGTCAAAATTCATATTTTCTTGTTTTTATGGCATACTACAAAACATGAAAGATACCACATATTTTTATGAAAGATAATGAAAATGATTGTGAGATTCTCGATTTCCTATGTTGAAAATTGCAAGAGCATCTATCATATACTTTTTTATTTTATGACATATTTAATGACCCCTCTTAAAGAACGTTGGTTATTCATAACGTCAAAAACACGTTATTACGACGTCTATCTACCTATCATTTGCAAAATCGTTTAAAAATTCAGTTATTTAAAAACGTAATAAGATTTTTTAATCTGATATTTTCTAAATTTGTAATTTTTTATCAATTATGTAAAAATTACTTCTTTAAAAGAGTAGGAACGCTTTATTTTATTATGCTGCGCGAAGTATTGCGCAATGAAAACTCCAGTCAGTCCCCTTAAAATGCTCGGAGAACTGCCAAATATCAAGCAAATCATTTAATTAAAATGATTTAAAAATCGACGATAAAATTGACAATGAATTAAATTATAACAATTTTAGTACGACTTATTTTATATTTTAATTATGAAAAAATACTTGATTGCACGTTTTCTGTCAAAATCCTGATTGATTTTTATTATGTAAAATTTGGCATTGCTTGCTTAAAGGTATGTCAGTAATTTTGGCGTAATTTATTTTAGTGGTCATATGGTCTTATCACTTTGCAAAAGAACACTAAGAAGAATTTTGATTTTCTTAGCGATCAAAATTTTAGTGGGCTATTACCAAAACGCTAAAATAAGCCAAAATTAGCACCTCGCTAAAATAACCTGCTATACGGTAATTGAATTTCTATTAGTCATATATGACATTATGAATGTTTGGTCTGCAATATGAGCAAAATGCAAGAAGTCCTAGTTTTAAATGCGCCAACGTATTACTAAAAACTTACAGGGAAATGTAGTTTTATATCTATTTTTAATCACATTTTCCTCTCTCTTTCCAGCGTCACACTTGTATAGTTCCCCGTATGGTAATGTCTGCGGTGAAAAGAAATAATATCTTCTATAATCTTTATCCACATGCATAATGCACTTTTTTTCTTTCTTATAGATGCCGTATCAAAAATGTTAACTTTACGACAAAATTTTAAAATATATAATTTACCCATACCAACTTTATAATCACAATTTGATAAATTTTCAGTTTCTTTCTCACCGCATATTCTCTTTGAAACCTGTCATCTTTATCCTTTCTTTTCTCAGCTATAACTGATTCCAGCTGATTTAGAGGTATGTCTCGAATTGTTGTTTCATTTGCGTAAAGGTCCCCATAGGGATTCTCCGAGTGTATCAACTCATCTTCATCAACATCAGCATCTTCACCTTTCTTCTTGCGTCTAGAATGTTTGCGATTTCCACTATCTTTGTGTTTACTTCTTTGGTGTTTGGTTGAGGTCAGAGGTTTTGAATCACTGGAATCTGTCCCCTCAGCTCCAGTCTCGGCTGAAATCAGACAAAAACCTGCTAGTTCATTCGAGGATGTGATTAATGTACAAAAAAGACTACGAAAAGGAATTTAGATACTTACGATGTTTAAGTCTTTCAATTTGTTCTCTTCTTTCTTCCTGTAGACTGCGCCTGAAGCATGAAAAGTTCTTGGTCAAAGCAGAACTACCTCTTTAGTTTTAGAAATTAAAAGAAAAACATGTCCCTGTATTCTAGGGATTAGCAAAATATAATTGTTGTTTATTTCAAAGAATGTATAAAGCAGATCTATTTTCATATATATGTAAAATCATGTTAAAAATACAGCCAATGAATGAATTACATTCTTAAAACCATAACTAGAACTGCAATAAGAATGCTGGCAATGACAAGACCAGATATCCCTCCGATGACTGAACCAAAACTGCTAATAACATAGTTCTGTGAGGGATTCTGTAAATAGATTGATATAACGACAGAACGTTTTATCAGAAGAATAATCACAAATGTTTTGTTTTTTTTTCTTTATTTAGCTAAGATATTTTTTTTCTTCATAAATGGATATGCAAATTACTTATATCTAGTTATAGAATATATTTCATTTGTGCTTAAACAGTGTAAAAAATAAAATTTATTTCATATTTTTTTTTGTTAAATCTATTGAAAAAAAAGTACTCTATTGAAACAAATTTTGAATTCTACAATAACACTGTAGTGTCTTGGAAAATGATTTGTGAAAACACTAGGACATTGTAGGAAAAATATCACCTCTATAATAGGACAATATCCAGTGACAGGGTCACACGTATTATTAATACAGCTGGTGCTACAGTTGTTCAAGCAGTCAAACCCGTATGTGTCCGAGCTACATCCTGAAAATCAGCATAAAAATCCAAAAAAAATTGACATAATAACACGACGGAGCATGACATGGGCAGTGCCGTCGCAGTCCGTGATTGCTACATTATTAGTTCCCTACCGATGAAACCGAAGGGGACTATAGGTTTCCTCTGAATCTCTCCGTCCGTCTGTCTGTCTGTCTGTCTGTCCCACTTGGTTTTCCGCACTTTTTTTTTCTAAATGCTTGCAGATATTGAGCTGGTTTTTTTGGCATGTGAGTGTATCTTGATGAGTTACAGATCAAGTTTGAATTTTGTTCCTCTTCAATGATTTTTGACGGAATTACGACCTTTTCAATTTTTCGGGGTTTTCTGCATTTTTTTTCTAAATGCTTGCAGATATTGAGCTGATTTTTGGTAGGTGACTTTGCCTTGATGAGTTATAGATCAAGTTTGCATTTCGTTCCACTTCATTGATTTTTGACGGAATTATGGCATTTTCAATTTTTAACGGAAACCAGATTACACTTCCCGGTAGGGGACTAGTATTGCTTATGCAATATACTCTCATAATGCTTGTTTATCTTCATATCCGAAAGTTAATCTTCACACTTTACATGATATAAAGACAAGACTAGTGTACTTTTTAATGCTTCCACCACACTGCTTTATTTTCTATTTTTACAACCAATTTGCATATTGCTGATATCTAATGTCATTGCCCATAATTTAACATTTTTTCTTCTAGTATTTTATACAAATGTATTTTAGAACCAAACATACAAGTACCAAACGATTGTTATAAAAAATATGGAACAAATGAATCAGTTTACATTTTGATTCTACATTCTTTCTAGACTTTGTAGTTTTGTTTTGTTTTGTTTTGTTTTTTTTTTTTTTTTTTTTGTTTTTTTTTGTTTTTTTTTTTTTTTTTTGGGGGGGGGGGGGAATGTTGTTGATATTAAAAAGTATAATTGAAAGTAACTCTTTTCCGTGCGTTTTGCAGTTTGACTTCCAAGTTTGAGCAATACTAATTGCAATATCTTTAGCCCTATTTTGGTCAAAAAATAAAAAAAATTCATGTACATTCAGAAAACAAACTGGCAAAAATAACAATCGCAGAATTTGTTATTATTCCAACGAAATTACAATATATATATATATATATATATATATATATATATATATATATATATATATATATATATATATATATATATATACCTTCAGTGCAGTGTACTTTTTTGTATCCTTTTGCACATCCATTCAAACAACTGCCATTGATGTGATGACATCTCGACGGATTTCGACATTTCCCACAACGCTGACTACAGTTCATTCCGTACCTATAGTCTGAACAAACTAGTTGAAAAGAAAACAAAGTGTATGAACTGCATGATTACTTTATGGTTTTAGTGTGCTTGTGTTTTTGTTTGTTTCATTATGTTTTCCCCCTTATTTTATTGTTCTTTATCAAAAATATAAAATAAATATTTAAAAAAAATATCTTTTTTAAAAATGTACCATAAATATTTATTTAACTCTACGTCATTTACTGATAACAATCAACTACATAACAATAACGCAAACATTGAAAAGTATGGCTTTTTGTTTGGTTGTCTATGTTTCCATTTTTTTATTTTTAAAAATAAATAATAAGATTTTTTTTCTTTCCTTGCCTTTATTTGATTCTGTATTCCTTTTCAAAGATATCATTTATTTTCCAGTGCATATCCAGAGGTACACTGATTACATACTGTACTTTTGTAAGAGTTAGCGATATGCTCGTTAAAACTTCAACAAGGAAGTGTTATGTTATACAAATGTAAACAGATAACACTCTAACATGAATAGTGAACTTTAATCCATCAAAAAAGAGTTTAAAGAGTTATGAATCCTATCGTTTAGCATGTTAACATTAGATGACTGACACCTCTTCAGTCTTTATTTGATTTTGTATTTTTCCCATAATTCTCTATATATTTGACCGTTTTCCTTGTCAATGAAATACCTTACTTTAAATATTTTTGTTCTTGCTTGATTTGGCTTTGTCTTTCATGAATATTTTATATATTTTAAGCACTTACATGTATCTATTTGTTTTTCATAATACATGTAACCATACAAATATTACAAAATATATCAGATGTGATTTAAAATTCAATGCCAGAAAGAAAGGCAAATGATTTGACCATCATCAAATCTAATTGAAATATTTGGGGAAAAAAAAAAACAAAAACGAAAGACACCACAATTATCACTGTAAATAGTCTAAAAATGCAGTTAACCATTATTGCATTGAGGTCCCTCCCAGCCGGGCTGGCATCCGCCCTCACATTCTCCTGTTGTCCTCTTACAGGTTCCTGGTAAACCGCAATTTACGTTACAACTCTCATTACAGTTTTTCCCGAAAGTTCCATTCCAGCATGCTGTAATGAGATTTAAAATACATTTTAATCCATACATCTTTGTCTTTTCCAGGCTACGAAGGGCGATCAAAAAGTTCGCGAACTATCTCTATATTCACAAAACCACAATGCAGACAAGAATGAAATTTGGCATACATATAGTCATTCACATGTTCTATAGAAAGCATACCATATGTAATTTTTTTCTCCATGTTTGTGACGTCACAATGTAAAAATGACGTTAATATATAGAAGACTTGTGACAAAAAATGGTTGACTCAGTCGTACTCGAGGAACGAAACGGCTGTAAAGTTTAACGTATATCTGGGAAATTTCTTTGCAGTAGCATATAATAATTTGTACAAGGTTTTTGAAGACAAAAAAGCTTGCCAGAACTTCAATCATTAATTGGATTTGTTGTTTGAGTGAAGGAAGGGAGATGGTTGAAAATGATAATTGTTCTGTTGCCCAGTGGAAGCAAGCTGGGGAAGAGATGTGTCCTTAGTTGAGCAATTTGTTATGAAAGATCGCCAAGTTACGGTTAGAAAAACAGTTGAATATCTTAACAATGATATAATTATAAAATCCCTAAAATGTCGTTTACTTTAGACTTGAAACATATCAGATATGATAAAATGAAGGCGTCCATACTTTATCCACACTACACTGGATAAACGACGCTCTTAAGACAGATGACTCGGGTCGTGATGGTCACCATTCTCATTCTGGGAAAGATAACCTTATCCACCCATTCTATTGCCGAGATTTTGGCCATTTCTGACAAAAGGACTGTTCTTGTTATATTAAAAAAGGCATGGTAAGAGATATAAGACTCGGAAAAAATCTTTTAGCTTCTGTGAACAGAAAGCTATAAAGCATATCACGTGACAGCCTGGATCACGTGATTTGCGCATGGGCAGAAAGGTTTCAGATGTGCATTAAAATTAGAGATAATTTCTTTATAAAATAATGAACATTAAAACCTAATTTTATTTCTTTTATGGAAGTAATTCAATTAGTTCGCGAACTTTTTGATCACCTCTCGTATGTGACATGGAGATGTAAATTGGTTTGTGATCCTGTCACTTGTACTAATTAGTATGCTTTTGTTTTATACTAAATTTTACTACGGAATGTTCTGACTACCTAATACGTACCTAGGGCACATGGCGGGTGAAACCGGTCAACAGAGGGTGCTTACTCCTCCTAGGCCCTGATCTCACCCCTTGAATGTTGGGATTCATGTTTAATGCCCTGTTCACAGATTTGTAATGCTTGTAAATTTTCTTTCAATCGATCCCTGTTCGTTATCTTCACCTTTTTCGTGTATCACAATTACTGCATTTGTCAGAACATTATTTTTCCATTCAAACAAACTGAACAGACTAAGAAAAACAATGCAATGTTATATTTCCTATAACCCAAAATTCCTTTTACATTTAACCGTCATTAGAATTTGTTTACTGAAAATGTTTATTATGAAAAAAGAAATATTCACTAAAATGAAATATATCAAAAGTAAAGAAAGAATGACACAAATCTCATTTATTGAAAAGAAATACTTCAGTTTTAAAATAAACAAGTTGAATAATTTGGCTATTTATCATAAGAATGATATGCAATCGTTTGTGTTTTCTTGAGAGTGTGACTATTTCCACTTAAATTTTATGTTTACGTATTCACCTAATTAAATCATATGATTCCTATTCTTTAATCGGGATAACACGTAAATGTGGACATTGCTAACTTTAATTTCTTATGCAACTTTTATATTTTAAAGATCTAAATTTCATGAAAACAAACGATTCTGCATAGTTTGAACATTTTTATGTCAATGTTAATTGCATGATTTCTTTTACGCAGCCGCTCAGAATCATAAAGAGCATCAATAGAGTATCGGAAACTTGTTCCTTTATATTTGATATTTTCCCTCTATAACTAGTCCATAAAAGTTTTTTTTTTAACAGAATTTGTTTGTACTTACGTGTTTTGCATCTATCTCCATAAACCCCGATGTCACATCCGTTTGTACACGTTCCGTTGACACTGTTACAAGTCTCTCCGTCACTACAGTTACCACATTCCTCCTTACAGGACTCCCCATAGAAATTTTTGCTACAGGCTGAAGTCAATATATATATATATATATATATATATATATATATATATATATATATATATATATATATATATATATATATATATATATATATGTATGTATGTATGTATGTATGTATGTATGTATTCTAGTTAATAAATTCCCTTTAAATTCTGTCAATAGCTGGTGAATCAAACAAACAACTCGTAATTTTTTTTTTTTCAAAGTCCTAAGATCACCTTTCCTCTGCGTTTAGAGCATCATTAACATTTGAACAAATTTGAATACGAAGCAGCCACACTTTTGCCCGCGTGGCGCAGTGGTAAGAGAGACTGCTATTGAGTCGCGGAGTAAGGAAATGGTCCTTACGTCGCAGGTTGGAATCCCATTGTGGGAAGTTGACACTGGTCCTTCGGATAAGACCCTATAAACCGAGGTCCCTTGTTGCAGTAGGTGCTGGCAAGAAAAAGATCCTTCACTGCCCATTGACCCTGAGTGTCGAGTTTATGTCAAAAATTTGTAGTCCTCCACCGGCAAGTGATGATGTCTCCATATGAGTGAAAAATTCTCGGTAAGGACGTTACAACAAACAAACTAACAAACGAAGCAGCCATAAGAGCTCCGGTAGTAATATTCCTCATATATAATATTTTTTTGCCCATTTACACGCCCCTGTCTCTATGTCACAATATCGACATTTTTATCACGACAAGGGAGGAAGCATGTCGGTCCATAATAACCCTAAATATGAAATTACGTTTGAATTAATAGTTTCAGATGTGACTTGATTATATTAACTTACGTAATTCACACTGATGCCCTTGGTATCCAGGTTTACACCCCAGACAAGCACCTGTCTCTATGTTACAATAACGACAGTTGGTATCAGGACAGGGACGGGAACAATCTGATCCATAATAGCCTGTTTCTCTGCAACCTAAAATGTACAAAATCACAGATCCCAAAACGGAAATTTGCATCTTTAGTCTATTTTAAAATGACGTATCAGACGAAAATACAACTGTTTTCTTGAGAAGATGCAATCAATAAATATACAATTAGTGATGCTAAAAAGTGTTACTTATGGATGATAATTAAACAAAGAAAAATAAGGCCTATGTAATTATGAGTAGATCAGGAGATATATTATTTCTCATTCCATATCAATTATTACACCACCTTTAGTCTAGTAATACGACAACGCAAAATTTGGCTTTTTTTTTGTTAGAAAGTCCCTTCACTAAGAATGATAGTAATAGTTTAGCTGGCAATTTAATCCCCAAAAGATTTTTTTTTTCATACATACACTTTGAATGCAATATAAGAGACAAGATAAAAAAAAAAATCTTTCACTCACTGTTCTACAATATAAAAAAAGAACAAACATAGGTACAGTACATTATGCTTTATACATGTGTTTAGATATTAAACGCATGTATCACGCTGTTCCGCTACGACGTTATAATGACCTTGTCTTTAAATATAAATAATATATATATTGAGACCATCTGTCACATAATTCTACCCTTGTATCTCAAAACTTGAAATATATTAAAAAGAGATAAAAACAAAAGATGCCCATGAGTAATGGTTTAGAAACACCGGATAAAACAGAAGCTAACAAATTCTTTCCATTAGTTTTCATCAGAGAATATCTCATCATCATGTCAAAATCAGATCCCATCTTATCAAAAATCGGACGGAAGCCCTTCTCCTTGCTCTCAACGTAATATCGTCTAAACATCTACTAATAATTATTCAGGTCTTCCGTTCCTCTCATAACACACGTATAGCCCCTTCCTGAAATATTAAAATAAAATTCCTTCTCAGTCGGTTGGTTTACAAAGTAGGTACAAGTGAGGGCGGAGCTTTACTGAAGCCGGTGTTGAATTCCGAAAGAAAGGCACAACCTGTTTCATATACATGTACATTCCTAGGGACCTCGTTTTCTGCACTGATCTCACGGTTATTCAAAGACCTAAAAAGAAATTTTCTCTCTTTCTTTCTCTCTTTCTTTCTCTCTTTCTCTCTTTGAATTGCAGGCCCGTCGATCATTAAAAAAATGACTATGACTAAATATTATTAATTTTCATTCAGTTTCTCATCTCTCAAACCAAGGGCTCAAGTAAGCTTTTCTGTTCATAATTCTTCATTTTCTGTCATCTTTCTTTGTTTTCTTGGTGTAAGCGTTATCGTTGTAAACCTACTTGTAAATTTTTGCATTTTTATCTTATCAAGAATCATGGGGCGATATCAACAAAAATTGGCACAGAATATTCTTTAGTAAAAGAAAGAATCATCATAACACTGCTTTCTCGTCCCTTTTTAGATGCAGAATTCTACCTTTTTAAATCAGAACATTGTTATATTATAGCAAAAGTTGTCAAGCATACTCATAAAAGATTCTTTAGGAGAGACTTTCGATATATAAATTATATCGAATAAATAAAATCGTATACTTTACAGTAAAATCTCGGCCTCACCACTTCAGCTATGTAGGTCATTGTACGATTATTTGGATGAGAAGGCGGAGCGTCCATCAAGCGTGCGATTAGTATGAATACATTAGCGTGTGTTCGAGGTATACTAAGTTTTATGATTAACTGACACCTAAAAACCCTCTTTTTTAGTGCGAGAGACCGACCATACATAAGCATACATTTTTAATATGACAGCCGTAGCATTATTTTTTTCTCTGCTTAATTTACGAGTTATTTTTAAATTGAAATGATTTACTAGAAATTCGTTATTTATACATTAAATACACAATGGAATTTTTATACAGAAACGCGGCAGGATACACTATTTTTTATACTTTAAAGAAACCTTATTTTTTAAAGAGATAATCAACTTAAGCTTATTTCATTTCACTCTCTACCATCGGTTCATACATTCACCTCTGTCGTTGGCTCGCGTATACCACAGTGATAAGCACGAGAAATAGTGCATTTCTTTTAATTCATTATAATTAAATGTTTGAGCTAATGATAGTCCTTAAGGATGGATATTTACCAAATAGTTCTAAAACTATTAGTTTAATTTGAAATAATCCTTAAAATGTTATGTTTTTAACGTTATGTCAAAAATCTTGACGCGAGCCCATTGCAGAGGTGTGTGAGAGAGGAACGAACGACAACTCTGCATAAGAGATTGATTTCATTTATGTGTATAATTTGAATTTATTTCATAGCATATATATGTATAATTTTACAAAATCCGAGTGCTACAACAAGTACACGTAGGCGGTTGAATTATGATATGAAACTTCACACTGTGTATAAAAAATAAATTCGTAAGAAAGTGAAAATCAAAACGCCAATTAAACGTCTGTTTAACGTCAATATCATCGCTGATGGATGAAGAAACATCAGTGTCAGTGTACTGTGTCCAGATTGCATTTTTTCAAATTATCCTGTTTATTCAGACAAGTTAATATGATCTTCCTCATTTAGGAATTCATTAATGCGACATCGTGACGCACAAACGGGAAAATTGACCATAGAATTTTTGCATGACCAGTGCACAATTTGTTCAATTCCTGAATGGTCTCAAGTACCAATAAAAAAATGAATGTCGGTAGACCAAGAATTTTTATGCAATCTTCAAAAAAGATTATTAGAACAATTGAATGTTGTTTACAAGTTTACGCTGACATTAAAAGAGGCGTGACCTTGACATGTACGGTAACAACGACACAGTACACCCAACCTTTGTTTTTCTGGCACTTATATTGTGCAGTCTTTTCTTGCTTTACAGTACAGTTTAAATGTCATATCTTCTCTATACTCATAATTTTCATAAATCTATCGCTTTATGATACAGATAATTTAAAGGAGACACACGATTTTGACTCATTGTGTAACTTAAATTGTCGAAATCTGCTCGTGTACATTTTGATTTTAACAAACTCTCGCCCTGTAGTAAGATAAATGATCAACACGTCAAGATATTTTTATTGCCCTTTTTCATTCGATTGATTTTTGTTACTAATTATCTCAATCTTTAATTATACTTAAAAGGGTCATACAAGTGCATTTTCCTGCTTTTAAACATCTCTGCGAACATAAACTTTTTTTTTACATAATTTAATTTAAAAAAAAAAAAAAAACTCTCAGTAAGGTTTTGTGCCGATGTAAAAATTTAAAGCATTTGCAGTGTCGTCAGAAGAAACCTGCAGCTTTCCTCCATTCAAATTAGGGGTGCATTTTGTGCAATTTTAAAGTATTCATTCAGTAAAGATATAGTGACTCAATAGCAGGCTCTCTAACCATACAGGTCTTTTTAGCCCTCCGTACTTCAATTTCTTTCCCTTAAGGTTTTCTTCAATTGAAAGTATGCATTTGTGCACTTGTAACCAACAGTTTATTTTTCTAAAGATATGGTTAACTGGTGTTTTTCAAATAACGGTTGATAATATTAATGACAGTTTTAACGGAAAAAAAATCTTTTATATCTTCCGAGAATCAATGAACGTAGTGCTGATGTTTGGGAACAAAGGCAAATGTATAATAGATACCCACAGTAATTTAAATTCAAAAACTCTGTATTAAATAGACACAGCGGTAAGTGAAAGCTATCTTCCACAGGCATCCAATATAAATTGATAGATACCGAAAAAAAAAAACAAACAAACAAACAAACAAACAAAATCGACTGAAGTAGCGCTTAAAAACAAGTATATTAAAAATCTTAACACATCTTAATCATAAAAAAGTTTTCTCCCAGAATTCTAATTACCCATTTGAAAATAATTTGACCATCGATAGCTCCCAGACACTAGACGTAAAGTGATTAGATTTGAGTCATGTGTTCAGTGCTTTGTTATTCATGAGGACAAAGACGGGTTGAAAATGGTAAATAAGGTGCCTTTACTATAGAGAAAAGTACCCGTGATTTTGCACCTTTTTGGAAAATAATAAATGAGCGCACGACTGTTTCAATTTCTTTCATGAATGTAAAGGACTAGTATAATTTTTTACATTGACCGTATTTACGACAACTTGAAACACCCATGCGCTCATATATATATATATATAAAGGTTTGCAAAATGGGGGTGTGGCCTAAAGTCTATTAGAAATCGATGTAAACAACGTACCCCTGCTATATTAATCAGATAAATACCTAATATCAATGCAATGGAGTAAAAATTGAAATTGAAAATAATAAACTACAATGATGGAAAGATTGAGGCAAAAAAAAATGTAGAAAATCTGTAATTTATTTTCTTGTAAATTATCCGGGGGGGGGGGGGGGGCATATTTTGACGTTTAAACGATTCATTCTTTTGTTCAAATGAAGGGCCACATCCTCTTCCAACAGAAGATAATTCAGAAATATATGTAGTAAAAATTAGATGGGGTAATTTGAAAATAGTTCTATCAAGAACCCTGGACTAGAATGAGAAAAATTCCGACATAATATACATTCTATTTTTTTTTCAAATCTTGAATTGGTTGGGGGGGGGGGGGGGGTCTTTCGGAATCACACTGTCAGTCTGTCTAGCTGTCTGTATGTCCCTGAAATTTGCCTAGGATATAATATTGTAATGAAGAAACTGGAAGCTCATACTTGGTAAAAAGGTTGCTAATGATCCGGGGTTGTGTAATGGTCTTGACCCAACGTCATTCCGGCAAGTTCAAGGTCAATGGAAAATGCATCAAAGTTTTGTCCAAGCCATGTATTTGTTATAGAGAATCAATGGAAGCTCATACTTGACACAGGGATACAGGGATTGCTTATCTCAAAAAGGCTTGCCAAGACATTCACCCAAGGTTATTCCTGTCAGTTAAAGACCACTGAGAGAAAAGTGTAAAATTACTGTCTGTGCTATAATTTTGGATGCTCAGATTGATTATGATTCACCGGTTTGAGATGACATAGAATTAAACTTGCAGAAGTTGCAGAATTCCTGCCTGGGATATAAATTTGTAAGAGGGAACGCAGGAAGCTCTTTCTTAAAAAGATTGCTTGAGATCTAGGGTTTGTCCTGACATTCACCCAAGGTCTTTTCGGTAAATTCAAGGTCACTGATAGAAAAAATACAAAATCATTGTCCAGGTGTAACTTTGTAGTCGAGAATCATTGGAAGCTCATACTTTGTATAGAGGTTGTTTATAACCTGAGTGTGTCTCATGACTTTGAAAAAGGTCATTTAGGCAAGTCCAAGTCACTGATATAAAAAAAATATAAAATTCATAAAAACGTCTATAATTTTGTAATAGAAAAACATTGCATTTATCTGCATTTCACTGAAAAATTATTATTTTATCATGCAGAGTGTTTAATGGCCTTGACCTAAGTTCAAGGTCACTTAGAACGTGATGTTTTGGACGAATAATCTGATAGAATCTTTCTAAGTCAGTAACATACAGATGAGGTTTGCTCTTAACCAGCTACAGAGTGTGACATGTCTTGACACAAGGTCATTTGGACAAGTTCAAGGTCACTGATAGGGGAACTTTACATTCCTTTACTGTCTTTATACTGTTGAAACATTGCAAGTTGATACCTTTTACAAGATTGTCTATAACCTTAGAATGTTGCATGACCTTGACTCAAGGTCACTTCTTCTTGTTCGGAGCTCCTACGGATGACCTACTCGTTGCTTTGCAACGAGCTTTGCTTTAGTTTCTTATATATTTTATGTATGTCAAGAATAAGAAGTTAGAGGGATTGCAACGGTAATTAATATTGCGTTATAAGCAATAGCTTTTCAAGAAGCTTGCCTGACTAAAGCAATCAATATTTATATAACGTTTTACGTGGCATCTTTTTGGCATGCGGGCTTGTCTAACATTTCAAGATTACAAAATTACAAATCACGAATATTTTTTTTTTTTTTAACATAAATGATATCAGACTCCTTGACCGTCGTAGGGCGAGACATGTTTTGTTGCGAAACGGTCCAGTCTATTCATGGATGTGTACCTAATTGGAATAGACCAGTTTTTGAGTAAACAGGAAAATAAAATATGTAAATGTGAAAACTTAGCAAGTTCACAGCTTTAGTGTTATTTGCCAGTAAAAGAAATGTTATATGTACAATGTGATAAATATACATATTAAAGCTTGAAAATCAGGCTATAAGAATATATATACTTTTTTAATTCATTGAAGCTATCACACCTATTCGAAAGAATATACATTCAAAAAAAAAGTAAATGATGGTGCAAAATTATGTGTCGTGTCCCGCTTTTCGTGGTAAACAAATGGACTGATGGAGAAGTATGGATTACACATACATTCTGTGTTTGGAATTGCAATAAAAAAAATGAATGCATAAAGAACAAGTTTGGCTTTCGAGAAAGCCTTAAATGTCATCTCTTTTACTTCATTAATGTCATAGAATAAACAGTGAAATGTTGCATCATTTTCTCAGCTATTACAGGCAGTAGTATTGCGTTTGAAATATGGGGGGTGGAGGACAGAAAAAAAAAAATCGATGACTTATCTGAACAATTTTTGACAAGGGGAAAAAGGGGCTATCCAAACTCAGCATTTTCATTTCTTGGAAGGAGGGATTACAACTTTTCCGACAAACATATTTTATATTACAATACATTCCCATGGGATGATTTGACGTACCATACTGCAACGAAAGGTGGAAGAGGGGGCAAGGGTGCGCCTTTTCAATTGTTTGGGGGAAAAAGTCGAAAGGGGCGGTCCTCCTGATGCTACGTGCCTGTATTATTTTACCTGTTGTAAATATGCTTTATTCATTTTAAATATATTTTGAATAAATGTTTGTAAAAAAATTCTAACCACTGAGGAATATTCGTTTTTTTTTAATAAGTTCAGACTACCTAAATTAAAAAGATCTTTCTATTTTTTTTTTTTTATTACTTTAAATAAAAAATAGGATTTTCCTGTAAACAACACAATTTATATCAATCATGTTTCAACGATATTAGAAATTTAAAACAATAACCGATTTATTTACCGATTCCGCATTTAATTAACAGACATAGTTTAATTTTTTAAAATCAATCTAAGTATGGAAACATGAGGTTATTCAAGTTCAAAATCGGTGAAAAAATTAATTTCAACGTAAATAACATATATCATGTTTAGATATACACTCAATCTCGTATTCTTATTTTTTAGCTCAGATACGCCATATATAGATTTAACAAATATTCCGAAAGAAGATGGATAAAAACTTAGCATTCCTTTTGAATTAAGTTCTTAGCCGCCTAAGTACTACGGTAGCAAAGAAGTTTTGACGCCTCAACTTAAATTAATCTTAACCTCAATTAATTCCAAAGACTTTGCCCATTTTCCTTCATCGTATCCTTTGAAGTGACTTGGCCATCGAGCCACCGGGAATATCAAGGGAAAAACTGAGACACTCCTGCATCATGCCCTTCTGCTGCCCATGCAGATTCATGTTCTAACGCTATATTATGTATAATGTCAGTACATGTACATGTATACGCTCCTGGGAAAAAAAAATAATGCATAGAAATCTAATAAAAGTGAAACGTTACCATTCAAAATTAAGTATTTGCACACTGAATAGAACCCCAATCTACCAACATCAATTTTATATGCTGTTCCATGAGACTCACATTTTATAATTTTTGCTTTATTTCAAGAATACGAGGAATGATTTTTTTTTGACTTTTTCTCATTGACAAAAAACGCAAATTAGAATTGCATAAAGAAAATTATAACAGTTGCTTTGTTTATTAATTCTTAAAGTCTGAGCCAAGTAAAGAAAATTGTATCTTTTCCTAAAACTTTTCTACAGGGATAAATTTAAATAAAAAAGAATAGTCCTCACATCCGAGAAAATACTCATAATGATTCTTTATGATCTTTATTCCAATGCCTGCAGCACTGAGTTACTTAAATCAGAGACGTTTATGTTTCTGCCTCAATTTCTGGGTTTTTTTTTGTTTTTGTTTTTGTTTTTTTTTTGTAATAAGTTCTGTTTTGTTTTTCATATATACGGCTTTTTTTTTTTTTTTTTTTTTTTTTTTTTTTTTTTGTAATAAGTTCTGTTTTGTTTTTCATATATACGGCAGTAATTATCGAATGACTAAAGTACACATCAAAGTAAACTTTTTGCCATTGTATATATACGCATTTAATGTGAGTTGTTATCGAAATGTTTTCACTGTTTTCTTTCGTCAGTAAATCTTGGATCCACGCCTTGGCTTATACATTCAATATTCCATGTTTTGTGTATCTTGATCCCCGCGCGCTGACAATCGTTTTACGCAATAGCCTAGATACAATGTTTATGTGTATTTTGAAGACCCACCACCACCCAAGTGATCCTACCTCTATTACTCTTAATGAACCCTGTTTAGTTTTACCTTTAAGATTGATCGTTTTGATTAATAATAATAAGACAGACTTTGGTCAATTTTGTTTACATCTCTATATTTAGAAACGTGTCATCATCAGGGTCCTTTGCCAGACCACCAGCTTATCAATGGAAGCTTACACTAGGACTTCACTTCCGGATTCAAACTTAATGTGTCATCTCCCGAGGGAGATGACAATAAAGGAAGTAAACAAGTTTTCATGAGTTACAGTTATTTCTTCTGCTAACGATGTTTGTTAAAACTCAAGTAACAAATTTCGATGTGAATCTGCTTGCACAAAATTTGGCTGGCTAGCTTTTATCCTATAATTCCGTACTATGAAACGAAAACTTTTAACCTGCCTGATAACACTCCTTACGTCAGACAATGAGTGCAAAGTATACATCGATGATGGCTGGTGCCATGGCCGTAGGAACCGGGGGCACGGGGGGGGCCGTGCCCCCCCCCCAATAATTTTGCCGATACATATATATTATAGAAAACATAGCTACTGCATGCTTGTACCCCCTCAATAATACCGTCTGATGACGTTTTTTTTTTTTTTTTTTTTTTTTATTTATTTACTTATTTTTTTTCTTTTTGCTTGTCAAGGAATTTTGGTAGTCGATAGTGCCCCCTCAACTGAAAATGTATGGTTGTGCCCCCTCAAAGTGAAATTGCTTCCTACGGGCCTTGGTGCATTGCGCTGGTGTTTTGGTTTCCATATGGATTTTTCACACAGGCAATCTGAATTTGAATCCGACTTAGCTGCAGAACTGTAGCGTTATTACCGTCTTCCTTGGAAGACGGTATACAGATTTGAAGTATTTTACAGTCTTCGGACTATGCACTTCCTCTCTTTTGTGATTGGTAGAAATTGCATGATGAAAAAAAAATTCAATTATTTCATTGGTTGAAATACTGTTCAAGGCAAGGGGGATAATTTTCTGATGATCTAATTGTCGTACGACTTAACAATTTTTCAAGATTTTCTATCGTAAAAAAATATGACAAAACGTACAGTGGAAATTGGCAGTAATTAATTCGAAATAACATGCTAGTTTTTTTAAAGCAAATTCCCCCCCAAAAATTCTATATATTCATTGTTAACAGATTTGATCTTTATTGCATGCAAGCTTTACAGCTTATATGAATCTTTTTTCCCTTTGTTTTTCACTGTCTTTCTAATCTCGGTAGCACTCGGCAACACCTCGAACGATTCGTACCTCATCTACATATCACAAAGGGGATGGAATCAGCCGAGGTTTGCCGAATGATCTCGGAAGCAGAGTCGAAGTTTACGGAGACAGTCGAGCATCTATTAACTTTTCACTTGGTACGGTTTATGTCAGAAAAAAAAAAAAAAAAAAAAAAAAAAAAAAAAAAAAAAAAACTTATGTAGAAATACAAAGCCAAGTAATTTTCAAGAATTATACGACGAGGCAACGTGGATCTGCAATCTTGCACATGTTTGTGACCTAGCTTCAAGTTCAAGCTTCCCTTTTGGCTGATCGGAATTTTCCGGGCATAAATAACTATGATTTAATTTGTCATAACTGTCCCTGGGTTTCTGCAATGCTTCGATAATGTTCACAGTTTGTAGATTTTACAAAACAACCCTCTCGGGGTTTTCTACGGAAAATGATCTGGACATGTTGACATTCGCTACCGAACTGCGAATATTATGGCGATTGTCGCAAATCAAAGAAAACATTACGAAAAATTTATTAATTTCAAAAGAAATAGATTCAACATTACTTAAACTGACAAATTATTAACTAATAGTTTTTCCTTCAATATAATTAAATATGAATTTTGCATTTTACGACTTGCATAATCTATGGAGACCCATTGACGACGTAAAATGCTGACAAGAATCCATCCTTTTAAAAGATGTTACAGACGTGAAAATGGGATGTAAACGGGACTCGGTGTGCCGTGAAAACTGCCCGAAAGCCTTCGGTGGAGATGGTAGACTTCCCCTTTCAACATGTTCAAGTGCCCCCCCCCTTATTTTTTTTTTACAGAATCTTTGATCTGTTTATGCTATATATCCTAACACTTAACATACACAAGATGTAATACTCTCAAACTCTGAAGATCAATTGACTAAATTATACATTAATGGAATAGTTTTCAATGTGGTCTTCATGCATTCTTTGAAAAAAATATTGAACTGAAATTGGCGTCAGTTGGAATTCGAAAACATCCATAATCACGAGCAATTAAGATAGACGCCAAATCGAGTTATATTTTTAAAATCTTAAAACAGCTGTATATATAAAATCTTAAAATTATCAAAACTTACCAATAACTGTTATCCTGTCTTTTTGAATATTTTTCGGATGTCCTACTGTGCTGAATATTTTTCGGATGTCCTACTGCGCATGCTCTTAATTCGTGCATTGGCAAATTCGTTCTGAATTCATATTAATCACTGAATTTGTAAAATTCATATATTTACCATTCTTGTTTGTTATAATAGTTATCAATGATATACGGTAGTGCGACTTTGTCAAGTCCGACCTCGTTATGGTCCGACAATGTTATAGTCCGACATTAAATAGTCCGAATTATTTATCAGAGAAAAATAGGATTCCCTCTCAACGAAGATCCGACGTTGAATCAATGTTGGCAATTCAGCTCAATTTGAATTCAATGTTGAATCAACGTTACATTTTCAACGTTGAAAAGTCAACGTTGAATCAATATTGAATCTAGATTTATCAACGTCTAAACCCATTTTCAACTAATATGCAACGTTTAAACAACGTTGTGTGCCTGCTGGGTAGTTGAAACCTCAACTTTTTGTTCTGTTTTGATGATGTCACTTTTGGTTCAGAGAAATGGTTTATATAAAATTTTTTGAAGCTCAATTTGTCCTCGGATTGATTAAACAACTGCTCTAGATATAAGCATGTACATTTCAGGTACGGAAGATTATGCACCTAGATGTGCTAAGGGTATTTCAGTTTTACTAAAAATGCAGAACATTGGCGGAAAAAATATCGAAAATTTCAAATATTTCAACTCTTTTTATACAATATCTATTTACCTGTAAATTACTTGTTAGAACATATAGAATAAATCGAATTCAAATTAAAATACGGATCTTTCATCCAATAAATACATACGGAAGCCCAATAGTGCAAACCAAAAAATAAGAATCAAAAAACGAAATTATTATATAAAGAAATCGAAATTATTAAATTAAAAACGAAATTATTAAATAAAGAAAACGAAATAACTAAATAAAAAACAAACGAAATTATTAAATAAAGAAAACGAAATTATTAAATAACGAAAACGAAATTATTAAATAAAAGACAAACGAAAATATTAAATAAAGAAAACGAAATTATCAAATTAAGAAAACAAAATTATTAAATACAGAAAACTAAATTAATAAATAAAAGACAAATGAAATTATTAAATAAAGAAAACGAAATTAGTAAATAAAGAAAACGAAATTACTAAATAAAAAACTGAAACTGAAATACGGAATTTATAGATGTGCATGGCAAGGGCTTGAACCCATGAATCATTCCATAAAGCGCACGTGTTATAAAGCATCACTTAGTAATTCTATAGACCTGATTTTGTTTCGACATTGAAACAAGTGTGTGGGAAATGAAAAATAAAACAAAAACTTAGATAAATGTCAAATTGACAAACGTAGAAAAACATTATGTGCTCACAGCCTATAATTCGCATTTGTAAAGTAAATGATTCATAACTGTTCAATTTTGTTTACGGGAATTTGATGTTGTGTCGCATCCCCACAACGTCAAAGTTTGATCCTGTAAGCCTGGACGTAGCGATGATGGCTGTTTCTGCTGACATTCCAAAAGAGCTCATGAATCGCTGAAAGGTCAAGACCTTGCGTATCGTATCGCTGAATTCCCCCCGAACTAAACCTAGTGCCCTATCTGTGTACCCATAAATCTTAGGTTGTTGAAACAATAAAGAGAATGATTTGAATACTTTGTTGGATTTGTTATGCAAGTGTGTGCATTGTTTGTTCACAACTATCACTGACTTATAAATACAAATTGAGAATTTGTCATTTAGAATATGTGAGAACAAATAGTGCATCACTTCTAATTATGTTTTGATAAAATGACCAAGAAATCACAGGCGCTCCCCATGTAATTCTGTAAATGACGAATGATTAGTATATATATATATATATATAACACAATCCAAATCAAAAAGAGAAAATCAAAATTCCTTTTTTTTTACCCAGTTTTTACAATCTGAAGTCATTTTGATCTGAAAAACCTTATATGTGTCTGGACAAGTTCACTTTTTGGTGGTTTTTTTTTTAGGTTTTGAGGAACGTTCCTCTCTATACATAACAAATTACTTGTTACAATAAGGTATTTGAGGAACGTTCCTCTCTCTTATAAACTCGTATTTTTAAATACCACGAATCTTACCACATCAGGCAGAGAGAGGAACGTTCCTCTCTCTTATAAACTTGTATTTTTAAATACCTCATGAATCTTAACACATCCGGCATTTGAGGAACGTTCCTCTCTTAAGTTCACATATCTGTACACACCTAATGAATGATCAAACATAAGGCACTCGAGGAACGTTCCTCTCTGAAATTTACCTATATCTTTAAACATCTTATAGACATTCATATGCAAGGAACGTTCCTCTCTCAGATTTCTATCTGTTGATACCTTATTCATAAAGTTTATTACAGCAGGCATTTGAGGAACGTTCCTCTCACAAATGGTTGCATTGCTGTTGAGTACTATATCTTGTAAAGCTTAAGACTTGCATTTGAGGAACGTTCCTCTCTCAAGTTCACAAATCTGTAGACAACTCATGCATGATCAACATCAGGCATTTGAGGAACGTTCCTCTCTCAAATTTTCCTATATCTTTAAACATCTTACACTGCATGTTTACGTATGACACATTGGAGGAACGTTCCTCTCTATGCATGCATAAAGCATTGAAGGAACGTTCCTCTTTAGTATATGAAATGCAGTACATATTTGTGGAAACTTTTTTTTTGTTTTTTATCCACAAACACTATAAAAAATATATATATGGAAAGTCATTTTGACATTTTAAAAAAGTATATTTTAATAAAGTTATGTTAAAGCAGTATATCAATCATGCACGAAGAAATATTTGACTTAAGTATAAGTATGTGCAATGTACAGTATACATGTATCAACACGAATTCAAGGGACTTGGATGACATATGATGCATTTGAGATTAGTTCTAGGAAAATTATTTGCAGAACAAATGAAAGGGCTTCCATATTTAATATATTTAAACTCCAAAATCCCCAAAATAATCTTCCTCTCTGAATAATTTTTCTGTCATTGCACACATTTTCAAGAACATTTAAAATTCAACATGATGTTAAAACTTATTACAAGAATTCCAATGTTTTGTTCTACTTGATTTATTGTATGTTTAAACTATTCAATGTTGTAACAAAAACTCTTGCCTTAAGTACATACTAGTATATTAGGAAGTTTAAAGTGCCATAGTTACAAAATACAATTCAGGAACTTCAAAATTTTCATTACTACTTCTAGAAAGCATTTCAAACAATATGCTACCCTTTTCACTGAATGGCATTCACATTACTTTCTACAATGTCTACCTGGGATAACACCCATGGTTTTTTAATTTTAAACCACGAAACTAAACCATTTCACTGAGGATCACCATGGTTCTTTCTCAGTTACATCTTCCTTTATACCGGTAATAGGGAGAAAACCTGTATCCAATTCCTTGGTCTCCAAAGGTTCATAATTGCTTTTTTCATCAAAAAATTCTTTAGCGTCATCATCTGTTGGAAAAATGTCACATTCAGTATCACATTTTAAGATTTGAATAAAGTACATGTAATAAATTAAGGGACCTCCAGATTTTCAAAATTGTGATTTAAAGATAAAGTAGCAGAGATAGAATATTAGAAAATATTTGTATAGTGGTAATAAGATTATGTATGATGTCTCATCTAAAATGAGATTTAAAAAAAACAGTGAAAAATGGAGAACATGGATTAAAATTTTGAAATTTTATTTGCTATGAATTATGAAAATACATGTATAATCTTGAAAAACAAAAGGTATTGTTCTCAGAGAAGTGTTTATTTTGTGAGGTCTTAATTGAGACCCATACTCCTCACATAAATTATCTTTATTCATCCTTTTCTTTGAAATAGATATTGTATCTTAGACATCACATTAGAATCTCTCTCACAAGTTTTAATTTGTTATCTGTTATATATGATAATAATTATAAGGTCATAATTTGGAAAAGTTTCATTTATCCTTTTCCGAAGAAAAGTGCAGCTGTCAAATTTTATTTCATGAGATTTATATATGTATTCTACTTTAATTTACAAGAACTTACTTTAATTCTGATTCTCATTTTTACTTTGCATTAGTAACCTTTCAGATAAACTTCAAAAACTGAAATCTGTGTCTTTATAAAAATGAAGTATTGACTCTATAGTGATTTGTCTTTTAACACCCCCCCCCTTCTCCAGATCATTCTTTATACAACTGATTTTGACATATTGCTCATGCCCTGTTCACAGATTACTTGATATCAATCACTGCCAATCATATATGCTAGGGAAACATTATGAAATTTGCCTTAAACCAGCTCTTGCAACTATATCCCCTATCTATCCCCTGAGACTGCAGGGGGACAGGCTTCATGGACAGTGAAGACCAGTGCTGATAATATGATGATATCTGATTACTTGCTGAAAGTTTATATCAGTCAGGGTCTAATAATAGATAAAGATCTGCAGTTAGAAGATCGAAGCAGTTAATTAAGAGAATTTAACATTCTGTAATTGAACTGATTAGACAATTTCAATTCCAACTCCTTAAAAATTAGGATAATGTCAATATATTTAAAAAGACAAAAGGAATGTAGGTAATGTAGCTTACAATTGCAAGTCATTAGGGCAGAATTTAATTCTTTTTAACTAACTAAGAGTTTGGTTTTTTTTTTTTTTTTTTTTTTTGAAAATTATTTTTCCCACTTAAATTCTTAATCAGAAACTATATTTCCACACTGCTGTTTTAATTGTCCTTTGACACGAAGCAATCATAGTATACTATATTGTATCCCTAGTAAAACATTTTAAAAAATAACCTGCTTATTAAAGCACAGATAATATATATTAAGGCCCATAGGTGGCAGTTATCCTAAAACACGAAATCAAATTGCCAACTGGTGACAAAAATTAAAGCACTGCAGCTTTTCTTAGCTATGCTTAGCACTTTAAAAAATTGAAGTATTCCTAGATAGCAAATCAAACAGCATTCTATGTTCAATGTATAGAAGTATATATTCCCAGTCCCTTAGGTTAATAGTGCTCTTATTGGTAAAACATTACACAATTCAGAGCAATCTTTAAAAATAAGATAGATATAAAATTCATAGATAGCATAAGAATACTTATCATTTGGCCTCAAAAAAGTGTTTTACATTTTACATTATCTTAACCTTGTAAGTGTGGTAGATGTAACTGTTAATGACTACAATGATATAATTAGGTAATAAGGTCTTGACCGCAAATCAAGTTGGCTGGATTGGGAGAGGGTATCAAGTTTTGACATTTATTGCCGAGTTTCAGAACAGGATAAATATCGGAATAAATTGCAATGTTCACTGCCAGTTATTAGAAGTCAGCGAATTGGGCAGTTCCAATACTGAGTGCAGAATTTCTGTTCAATGAATAGTTTCTAAGTCACGTCCTTTATGTAAACTGTTACATGGTAATACAAAATTAAACTTTGTAAGAAACTTTGGACATCATTTTTGTGTCGCCTGCATAGCAGGGCGTCACTTTGGGATCACTTTACCCGGCGTCTGTTTGTCTGTCCATCCATCCGTCCGTCTGTCACACCTTATATCTCGAGAACTGTAAAAGGTAAGGATTTCATATTTTGTACATGTATAGTTTTGCACGATGGCTTTTGTATTTTACAATGGTTACTGACCTCCTGACCCTTGAACTTGACCTTTGACCTACTTTTCAAAATAGTTCACAGTGCCAATATTCAACTTATTTTTGACATTTAAGAGCTAAGTCTAGGCTATTTAGCATAAGCACTGTTTATGATAAAATATTTTTTAAAAAAATACCAGCGTAACAGTCCACTTGACCTTGACCTTTGACTTTCTTTGCAAAATATACTGCAGACGGTTTAAATTGACTTATGTCTTTTGAATTTAGAGAGACAGGGATTTGATAATTAGCATTTATACATGTTGACAGTGTACTTTGACACTGTATGATATACACTAACCACAAAAACTGAAATTTTTAAAGTACTATGAAAATACATCGGGATCGGTATTCCAAAATGGATGATGTAGACTGACAATTGCGGTAATGACAGACTGAAGTCTCTTTTGAAGGACACGGTGTTGTTTGAGATAACTAATGATAAATAATTATTTTTAATAATTTAATTTTTTCTAATATTCATTTTAGCTTTGAGGGGTTGGAGATATATATTTCTATTTGATTGTTAGACTCCATGGCAATCCGGCTTACTATCCATGGATTTTTTTCTTTGCCGCCAAAAATGCATGAACTATAATCGCGGCTATAGTAGTAAATAAGTAGCTGACCACTCTTGCATTTATTAACATCTTCAATGAAGCTAAAAGCAGGCGACACATGCCTTCCTTGGAACACTCTAGTTTAAAAAATACAAAAAGAAAAAAGAAAGAAAAAAACAACCATAAACATATGTATATCAGTCATTTGTAAATGACTAAAAAATGATTATTTAAAAAAAAATAAGGGCCATTTAAGTAACTTTAGATGTAACATATATACTAACTATCATCACTAAAATCATCACAAAAAAATAGCAAGAGGAGAATGATATATGGTCTACATGTTTGTTTGTTTGTTTGTTTGTTTGTTTGTATGTTGTTTAACGTCCCTCTCAATATTTTTTCACTCATATAAGAATGCCTGTACTATATACACATTCAAAGCAACATGAGAAATTAATATTTGTAAAACGTGAAAACAACATCGCCTGATCCAGAGGGGGGAGAAAAAAATCCACATTTCCTCTGGAATACTTTCAAAAATATGTATTGATTTAGAAGATTCTATAAAATTAACATTTAAAGAATATTTTGTACTGAGTAATACAATCATTCTGTGTTATTTACTGGATATCGATCTAGCCCCCCCCCCCCTCCCCTCTCCTCACCTATTTCCCCTTTTCCAAATTGCTAGATCCGATTCTGTCTCAGTGATTTATTGGCAAGTTTGCAGAAACAAACAAAGAAATTAGGATACACTGTATCTAGGATTGCAGAGTGGGTCATTTGGGATTGATAATCTAGTGATCAGCTACAGCAAGATTAACAGCCCATGTTATCTGTAAAATTACAGGTCAATTTATATAGCCTTTGTCTTATCAGCTTTCATTATGGAGAAATGATATTAGAAGATTTTCTTTAACTCTTTTAAATCATCAAGAAATCTCTTTATGGCTTGACAAGTGCTATAAAAATAAATTAAGATATTTATTCAATGGTCATAAGAACCTTTGTATGCATATCAAGCATGTGATGTACATGTAAGCATGATCCTCTTCAATTTTTTTTTACTTCTTTTTACATAATGAATAAATAAATACAGAATCGTGGTTATGAGCATCGAATGATGTGAGTATCGATTAGTTAAACTGTTACTCAGAATTGAGTATTCAATTAGAAACAACATTATTATTATTTTTATTCGGTACTGATAACACGTATTTAATTTTTTTTGATTTTTCAATTGTGATTTTTTAGCATTTATGATGTCTCTCAAACATATAATATACTTAGTTGAGAATTATGATGTTGTTAGTGTGAGTGATGAAAACAATTATTTTACACAATCTTGTCAAGTATATTCCCTTATGTATGCTACCTGCAGCAGACTTTTTTCAAAGAGTACGATATTGAAGATTTAATTGGATTTGTCTTTTTTCCAAAACATTCCAAGTAAACAGTAAGCAAAACTATCAAGAACAAGTTTCTATATGGCTGAGTAAGATCTTTGACAAGGTCACTGTTGCTGGTAATTAAAGAACAACACTTGATTCCAATCTAAGTACTAATTCATACACAGATAAGCTTAATTAAATACAAAATAGCAGAGTTATACGTAATGATATCTTGGGAAAGTGTTAACAATTGACCAGTGAACACTATGTGAAGCCGTGAAGCCGTTTAGTATCGGGGATGTATAAACAAACTACAGGGCTCTGTTTAGTTTAAACACATTACTTCTGTGACATTATTCCCCTGAGCCTGGGTGAATTGGCATGCTCTGCTTTCTAACTCCATTGAAATTAACAGTGCTGAGCACCTAGTGAAGCACGGATGACATATGGATGGAACTGGGTGACTCATAGCTTTGGCTTTTTCTTTATCAAATCAATGTTTGATAAAAGAAAGCAAATACAGCTTTACTTTAAAAATACTGGGTCTTTCCAAATAATTCAAAATGCAAGTAAAAAAAATTGAAAAATCTTTTGGAAATAATGTACCTCTTGAATACATGTACATGTCAAGTCATTCCATTTTACAAAAATATTATACGAAGAAAAAACTCTACTATGTTTATTATAAATATTATTAAAATGTTATATAGGAGTTCAGTGTTTTTAATGGGAGATGGGCAATCTTTTTAAGGAGAAAAATATCAATAAGAATTATTATCAATTTTACTTTTGGAAAACAAATGTCAAAAGTGGTGTCCCAACACAAAAAACTACTACTGATTTACATGGGTTAGGTATTTTGACTGCATAACATTATCATGAACAACATGAACAAGGAGTGTTATTTCCCAAAAACTTTTATTGTTTAGGCATCAGTTTTCTTATTAAAAATATTTGTGTGTGTGATGTCTTTTTTATGTGGATGTGTTTTTTAGGGCTGTATTAATATATCGAATAATCAATACGTATCAATATTTAAGAATATACCGTATCAAAAAAAGAACTTCCAATACGTATCGGACAGGCAGATTTTCTTTTAATTCTGTGAAAAAGTTGGGAACTTCAATCACCAAAGGTTATATTTTTCACTGTTTTGAATTAAAATTGATCAATAATGATATAATCATTAAAGAGATAGCACATCTTAGATAAATATATTACAAAATACATAGACAACATAGGCGTCGGAACCGGGGGGGGGGGGGGGGGCTAGGGGGGCTATTGATCAATAATGATATAATCATTAAGGAGATAGCACATCTTAGATAAATTTATTACAAAATACATAGACAACATGGGCGTCGGAACCGGGGGGGGGGGGGGCTAGGGGGGCTATTGATCAATAATGATATAATCATTAAGGAGATAGCACATCTTAGATAAATTTATTACAAAATACATAGACAACATAGGCGTCGGAACTGGGGGGGGGGGGGGGGGCTAGGGGGGCTAAGCCCCCCACTTTTTTTGCAAAGATAGACATAATATAGGCATTGAAAATTGGGGCTTACCTTTTTTCGTTGCGTTACCCCCCCCCCCCACTTTCAATTAGCCACCCCACTTTCAGTTTGCTTCTGACGCCTATGGACAACTTTATTTAGCATGTTTTTTTCACATTCATTAAAAGTTTGAATTTGAAGTGTAATTTGTTATGACAGTGAGACAAGAACTTCGAAATGGGATGTAAAACAATTAGTTTTTATAAAATTCATGCATTAAATGAATTATAAGACTTCTTTTATAGACTTGTTAAAGAATCCAATATATCGGATATCACATAATAAAATATCGTATCGTATCAATTTTTTTTTTTTTATCAATACTAGTGTTTTTCTTAAATCATGGACATGGACCCCCCTCCACCCCAACAAAATAAATAAATAAAATAAAAACAAGCAGTCTCATTGCTGCTATGCACCAGTCTCATTGCTGCTATGCACAACATTTGAAAACATGCACTGGATGTCATAGAATTTCTAATTTTCTCAATGATAATTATGACTACATACTTGATTTGTTTAGGATCCTTCTCTCAGTAATGAACTGCTACTGCAACAGGTGTCAAGACCGGATAGAATACACTGAAACCAAAGGCACATTAGTTTATTTATCAAAGCAATAAATTTCTCATTCATAATTTACTGTTATTTAGAAGTGTCTAATCTAGCATTTCAATAGGCTATAATAACTTTGACAAAGTTATTGATTAAATTTTTTATTTCCATTTTTTATGCAAACAATACATGGTATACATAAAGATTTATCATACATTTAAATAAATATTTGCATATGTACCTTGATACATCCTTAATAGTGAGGGACTGCAACATCCTGTTTTTATCCAGCAAAGTAGTTTTTCTGTTTCATGACTATTCTCAAAGTTGACATTGAGAACATGGGTTTGCTATGTTTGAGAGATCCACATGCCCAAAGTCTGATAACACACCCACAATCATTTCAGTGTGGAGTGTCTTGATTGACATTTCTTCAAATAGTGGCACAGTGTTTCCATTCAGTAGGTCAATTGCACATGAAAAGCTTGCTTTAATTGACTAGCAGGAATAGTATTCATCAGAAGACAATGTACTGTAGCTTGATTGAATGGGGAATTAAGAAATGGAGAAATTGACAATGATGTACCTGTGTATTATAATTGTGATACGGACAAATAATTATTCTTGTTCAAGCACTTGATGTATGCGATGAAGATTTGTATGAACAAACCGGGCCGGGATACATATCAGTAGAGACACATCTTTGTAATATTATTTGATTTTCCATTAAATGAGTGGATGTTCAACCGAATAGAATTGATTGGTCATTTACATTTGAATCTCGGATGAAATAAACTAGAAAAGCTAAGGGTAAGGATACTTATTTTCAATTTTTATCATTTCATATAGATAATAAATACAATTTTAAATATTTAAGAAAATTGTCATTGTTACATTTCTTTTTATAATTTCTACATGTATGTTTTATACGGCAGCTTTATATCAAATCGGTGGTAAATTTATATGTGTTCAGGAGAATACAGTATAACTTTTTGATTGATTGATTGTTGTAGTTCTGTATGTCTCTTGGAGGAAAATTTCACTTGTATGAGAGGTCACCTGATGCTGGTGAAGGCTTCAAATTTAGACCTTTACTTATTCACATGATACTCAGGGCAATTGAGCAGTGAAGGTTCTCTGGCGTGCAAACACCTCAGACATGGTGCGCCCGTTCGAGGTCTCATTTGAAAGACCTGCAACTTAAACTTCAAAGTACCAAACATTTTGTGAAGGAACAGTTTCTACCTATATTCCTTTTACCGGTATCATTTTTGCAACCAGGGCACAAACCCGAGATCACAGAGAGACTTATCGAGCTATATGACAGTACTTTACACACACTGTATTCTCTCTCAGTTCCCTTTACCATATGAAATTAAGGCTCATAAATCATGACCGCATTTTGCTTTACTTAAGTTGCAGGTTTGCATCTTAATAATAAAATAATAAATGATGTTTATAATTACAAGCAATATGTGCAAATGCAGGATTTTTTTTCAAAGGGGGGGGGGGGTGTTCCACACCTTTACACAAGAATGTACATGTAGGCCCATAAACATAGCTCTTTTTCAGTGTTCCCTTTCCTACAAAAAATATCTATTAATTCATAAGTTAACGGGAATCTTTATTGATAGATGGAAACGTATCATATGATTGACACATCACTCAAATAATGATATACATTTAAAATATTTCTTTATACTTGATCCAGAAGAATTGCCAAATGAATGGTGAACCATGAATGAAACATGTCATGCTGTACAGGAAATGCAAATTGATATGAATCTTTGCACTCTGCCGCTTTAAAATTATTGTGGTAAAAATGCATAAAAACCACCACATTTACAAAAATGGTTACAAATTCATCAATTCTCTACCTTCTCAAAAAGCATCACTTAAAGAATCCCATATACTTGAAGACACATTGACCAACATCTTTTTCTCAGTTTCCTACAAACTATAATTTTTTTAATAAATTTTAAGCAGACAATATCTTTCTTTGTCCAGAGAAGTTTCATCCTTGAAGTTTGATCTTGTGATCTTAAATTCAACAGGAGTCATCTATTCCTTAGGGGATACCAGCGTACTTTCCTCAAATCCGCTGTTTTCATATATAAAGAGTTAAAATTTTAAATGGGAAGAGGAACGTTTCTCAGATATGTTATGTGTTCAGGCTTATGAAGCCAGTGTCTACAGATAGGAGAGGAATGTTCCTCTTAATGCCAGTGTGACCAAATAGGAGAGGAACGTTCCTCTTATGAAGCCAGTGTGAACGGATAGGAGAGGAACGTTCCTCTATGAAGCCAGTGTCAACAAATAGGAGAGGAACATTCCTCTATGAAACCAGTGCCAACAAATAGGAGAGGAACGTTCCTCTTATGAAGCCAGTGCCAACAGTTAGGAGAGGAACGTTCCTCTTATGAAGCCAGTGTCAATAGGAGAGGAACGTTCCTCTTATGAAGCCAGTGTCAATAGGAAAGGAACGTTCCTCTTACGAAGCCAGTGCCAACAAATAGGAGAGGAACGTTTCTCTTATGAAGCCAGTGCCAACATTTAGGAGAGGAACGTTCCTCAGATTCATTGGGTTCAGATTCATGTATATATTGTTAATATTTTAAAATGAGAAGAGGAACGTTCCTCAAATGTTCAGTGTATTTAGATTGATGTTTGTTGTATCATTGATTAGAATTGGTAGAGGAACGTTCCTCAAAAATAATCTGTATTAGGGTTCATGGATATAGTATGTATTATCAATTGAAATTGATAGAGGAACGTTCCTCGTGTAGCATTGTATATATAAACACATATTTATTATAAGCAATCTGAAATAAAAGAGGAACGTTCCTCAAATACAGTTTTTGTGCATAGAACTAAGGAGACACGGGGAAGATTTCTGATGAAGAGGAACGTTCCTCTCTTAAATTGCACTCAAAGTGGCGAATTTCCCAAAAAGCTCCCTTGTAGAGGCTCACTTATTGACTTTTAGACCATTTTCAACTTCAGATTTGAAAAATCAGGTTTAAAAAAGGAATTTTGATTTTCTCTTTTTGATTTGGATTGTGTTATATATATATATATACATATATATATATATATATATATATATATATATATATATATATATATATATATGTATATATATATATATATATATATATATATATATATATATATATATATATATATATATATATATATATATAGGTCTACCCCTCAATACTATAAAATCAACAAGGTTGATTTTATAGTATTAAGGGGTAAACATATATATATATATATATATATATATATATATATATATATATATATATATATATATATATATATATATATACATATACTTATCATTCGTCATTTACAGAATTACATGGGGAGCGCCTGTGGAAGAAATTAGAGGTGTTTTGCTTATTTTTTAATAAAGTAAGCAATCATTAAAATCTACTCATTATAACAGCTTTGTCCTGTTTAATTTTTGCACTTGATCTCTTTAAACAATAATTCATAATGGGTTCCGATCGGTAATGTATCATTTTACAGCATTTTTGTACTGTGCTAAAATTGAAAAAAGATGTATAACCATGGGAATTTCCTAAATGTTATAAGGTTCAGCAGTTGTAAACAACGGAATCTTAACAGACATGTATATCTTAAATATTTGTGCAATTTATTAGCATAATCTCTTTGATGTTTCATGTCCAGATTCATTGATTGTGTCACAGAGCTATATCCAAGTTAATTAAATGTAAATAAATGAGAGAGTTAGAAGGTCTGATAAGGTTGCAGGTGCACGACGCAGGCGTTGTAGCCCTGTTTCCCATGGGTGTCATTTTAGCTAGTTAGAGAGAAAGAGAGTTGAGCAAGCATGAATTTATAATTTGTTAGTGTGTCAGTTCTGTTGTCGTTTGTTTATTATGTTTGATAGAGTTCTGAGAGATGAAAGTGAGCATTAGGTTGATTTGTGTGAGAAACTGGGGAGTAAGAGATTTGGTATGGCCATGCCCTGAGAACATGTGATAACAAGAGTAGAGAATGAGTTTGGAAGTCAATGAGAGTGGATGTATCTTATAATTGTGAACTTTGTGTATTACTATAAATATATTGCGTGTGTTGTAAATATGTAAATAAACTATGTAAATAAAAACAATCGTAATTATTAATCAGTGCCAGTGACAGGGAGGACCCCCGTCACATATTATGGTGGCAGCGGTGGGATAACTTAACGGATATTTTGGAATATTAACTCTTGTTCAAATCTTGTGAAGAAAATGCCGCGAAAAAAGAGACAAGACCCAATTGAGGACGTTATTCCTGAAGTTGTTCCTGACGTAAGACAATCATCCACCTTAATAAAGCCAGTTCCATTTTTCGGGAAACTTGAAGAGGATTTTGACTCCTGGATTAAAAACTTTGATCGAATATCTAGAGCTAATTTTTGGACTGATGAAAGGAAATGCATAACAATACCTGCATTCCTTCGTGACCAGGCAGCGGATTACTACGAATCCTTAGACGATGATGTCAAAGATGACTATCGCTTAGTTTGTGATGCTCTGCGAGAAAGATTTATTCCGAAAGAACTTCAATCATTGTATTATTCTAACTTATTCGGATACAAACAGGCAGAAATGCAAACTGTAGAGGATTATGCCACAAACATAACAAAGCTCGCTACACGTGCGTACATGGACATGCCTGGACGGCAAAAGGAAACCCTCACTAAGGAACATTTCGTTCAAGGGTTAAAGCCTGAAATCAAGAGGTATGTTTTACTTTCCAATCCTAAAACATTCGAGGAAGCTTTCAGACATGCAAAGAGAGAGGAGTGTAACAACTTCCTGGTGGATGCCCCGATGGCCAGAACAAAAGTGGCAGCTACGTCGTGCAGCTCTACAAGAACAGAGGAGCTGGAAAAGTCCCTTGCAGAACTCACAGCTAAAGTGTCGGTGATGGCTACCGAGATAGGACGATTTACCTCTAAGCGACAATACGTTCCGCCGACTCGGGGACAAAACCTTCGAGGAAGAGGCCGTGGATTCCGTTCAAGACCAGACCGATACCTTAGAACTACCGACGGGAGACCGATCTGTAACAACTGTCGAAAAGTGGGACACATAGCGATCCGATGTAATGAGCAAAGAAACACCAATTCGGGAAACTAAAGTCCGCCCTTTTGTGTGGAGGCAAAGGATCAGCGGAGTTCAAATACCCTCCTAGAGAGAGCCCGTCGCGTAAAATAAAGGAAGAAAATTCCTCCGGGAATAGTGAAAAAAGTGTTGAAATTGTGAAATATGTATGTGAAAATATTGTGTCATGTCAGCTGAATCCTAAATTTTGTACCGCCAAAATTATAGGAGATGTGAATAATAAATGTGCTTCGATGTTGATCGACACCGGTTCTAGTGTCACGATTGTAAGCGAAGAATTCGCAGACCAGAGTAGTATGGTGCCGGCTGGGGGAGTGAGTATCACATCGGCAACGGGCGACCGTGTCGACATAATTGGAAAATGCGACTTTAGGATAAGAATTGGTGAAAAAACTGATATTGTGTATAATGCATTTGTTGCTCGGGATTTCCCGTACAATTGTATTCTAGGCTTGGATATTCTGAAAGACTGTGCATGCTATATTGATGTTGCAAATGATTCTTTATATATAGATGGTGAGTGTATTTCATTTATTCCTGATGCAAGTTCAGTTAGTGAGAGTGTGCAAGATGCATGTAATTATGAGAACTTGAATGGGATTGAGATAAGTGAGTGTGTTGAGTCTGATGAGAAAGAAATTAGTGATTTCTGTGTATCGAGTGATTTAGATGAAACAGAACGCAAGTCTATTACTAAGGTACTAGAGAAGTATAGAAAGGTATTTGCTTTCAATGATAATGAGTTAGGGAGGACAGATCTAGTGGAACATTCAATAGATACAGGGGACAGTAAACCTATTCACTTGAGGCCTTATAGGATTCCTCACAGCCAACGGAAATTACTGGAATCTCAGATAGAAACCATGTGCGCTAATGGAATTGTGCGACCATCTAAGAGTCCGTACTCCGCCCCAATCGTTTTGGTGCCGAAGAAAGATGGCAAGGCCCGCATGTGCATTGATTTTCGTAAAATAAATGAAGTCACCAAAAAGGACGTTTACCCTCTCCCTAGGATCGACGAAATGCTAGATGCACTAAATAAGTCCAAGTACTTCAGTGTCTTAGATTTATGTCAAGGGTACCACCAAGTTCCGATTAAGGAAAGTGACAGAGAAAAGACAGCGTTTTCCTTTTTTGGAGGGCATTATGAATATAATTATATGCCGTTCGGACTGTGTAACAGTGCGCCAACATTCCAGAGACTTATGGACTCTGTGCTTTCAGGATTACTGTGGAACACGTGTCTTGTGTATATAGACGACGTAATTGTCTTCTCGGAAACTATTTCCGACCATGTCGAAAGACTCGAGGAAGTGCTAAAACGATTCGAGAATTCGGGGTTAAAGCTAAAAGCGCAGAAGTGTTACTTCGGAAAAACGGAGGTCACGTTCCTTGGACAGAAGGTCTCAGCTGAGGGAATATCACCGGACACGGAGAAAGTAAAGTCGATTCACAACTTTCCGAGGCCAACAAATGTGAGTGAACTTAGAAGCTTTCTGGGACTTATCTCGTACTACCGTACGTTTATAAAAGACTGCTAGTAAGGCCGCGCCCTTACACAAGCTCTTAAGGAAAGGTGTTGAATTTATCTGGGACAATAACTGCGAGAGTGCTTTTGAATTATTCAAATCGGCCTTGACAAGCTTTCCTATTCTTAGATATCCAGATTTCTCACTCCCTTTTGTACTGTATACTGATGCATGTGACACTGGTGTAGGTGCAGTACTAGCCCAAGAAGGTCCAGATGGTGAGCGGACAATAGCGTATGCGAGTAGGAGTCTAAAACCAAATGAACAGAACTATGCAGTTATTGAAAAAGAGGCATTAGCCATTGTGTGGAGTGTGAAATACTTTAGACACTATCTATTTGGCCGGAAATTTACTGTGATAACTGATCATAACCCATTACGGTGGCTTATGGACATTAAGAATCCAGCTGGACGCCTAGCACGGTGGTCATTAACTCTTCAAGAGTATGATATAACTATAAAACACCGACCTGGAAAAGCTCATCAAAACGCAGATGCCTTATCTCGAATTCCTGCCGAATCCTCTGTAGCAGCCACCTGTGCTAAAGCAGACACAGATGTAATACCAAAAAGGTCATATCAGGACGTACGCCACCGTCAGAAAAATGACCCTCTCCTAGCAGCTATAATTAACTACTTAGAGAAGGGGGAGTTGCCTGAATTATCCTCAAAGGCCCGTGAAACGGTAATATTATCTGGTGATTATGAACTCGGACACGACGGTCTGCTATACCACCTTTGGCAGCCTGGATCTCATAAACGACGCCAAGCTATTAGACGCCAAATAGCCATTCCAAGGAGCATGATAGATGAAGTCATGTATGCCTGTCACGACGACCTGACAGCAGGACATCTCTCCTTCCAGAAAACGTATGACAAGGTCCAAGAGAGATTTCACTGGAAGGGGATGTATTCGGATGTAGAGTTCTGGTGTAGATCATGCGTAGACTGTGCCACCAAGAAATCGCCGAAGAACAAACCAAAGTTCCCACTGAACCCGCTACCAACGGTTAATGGACCATTCGACAGAGTTGCCGTAGATGTTCTTGGACCATTCCCGCCAACCTACAAGTCCAACAAGTACATTATTGTGTTCAGTGACTACCTAACTCGATGGCCCGAGGTATTTGCTGTAAATAATGCAGATGCAGAAACTACTGCACGACTTTTTGTAGAGGAGGTAGTGTGTCGTCATGGAGCGCCTAGAGAACTACTATCAGATAATGGTAAGAACTTTAGATCAAATCTGATAAAGGAAATCTGTAAATTGACAAATACCAGGAAAACCTTTACTACTGCCTACCACCCGGAGACCAACGGCCTAGTAGAACGCTTCAATGGGACACTCACAACGATGTTGTCAATGTATGTGTCTGGACATCAGCGTGACTGGGATAAATTTATACCATACATACTGTTCGCATATAGGACCGCTATCCACGAGTCTACAAAGGAGTCACCCTTCTACCTTATGCACTTACGAGATCCTGTTTTACCAATTGAAGCTGCGCTATGCCCACCAGCATTCTCATACGCCGTAGCAGATGACTATAAGGAGGAAGCAAAAGTCCGCCTTCAAGAGGCCTACACGCTAGTCAAAGAAAACTTACAAAAATGTCAACAAAACCAGAAGGAACGTCATGACCGGTCAGCAAAAGAGACTCATTATATTAAAGGTGACAAAATATGGTTATTCACACCTACCACTAAACCCGGACTTTCCCCTAAACTTACACACAATTGGCATGGGCCGTACGAGATCATTGAGCGATTATCTGATGTCACCTACAGACTACAGGATCCTGATCACAAATCAAGGACTTTGACAGCGCATGCTAACAGGATGAAGCCGTATCTCGATCCTAATGACCGTCCTGATCACGACTGTATCTCAGACGAGGACGTAGAATATGAAGATGAAACAGTCGACGACAACGGACCGATTGTCAAGGTACTGGATATGATGCGGTCAAGAAACGAGTCAAAACGTTAAGAAAAACATTATTTTGTGCAGTTCGAGAATGGACATACCCAGTGGCTGAGTGAAAACAAAATTAAAGACTTTAGAATTCTGCAAGATTTCATTCAGTCAAAGAAATAACTACTTTTAGTGTATATACGTAGAGTGTGTATATCTAATATTCTAAAATAAACATTTAAAAAAAAATGTAAAGATAAAACTTGAAAATCAAAAGAAAAAGGTAAAACATGAAATGTATATGCATGTTAAACTATTTTATTATTTCTGCATGTATGTGTGTAATAAGGTCACTATCTTCAGTTACTATAAACAAATGTGTGATTCTGGTATAGATAGATAATTGTGTAAACAGTAGATCAAATTGTCATTATCAGTCTACTAATTATATTAGTGTGTCGGGACGCCACACTTAGGAGGGGAGGTATGTCACAGAGCTATCCCCAAGTTAATTAAATGTAAATAAATGAGAGAGTTAGAAGGTCTGATAAGGTTGCAGGTGCACGACGCAGGCGTTGTAGCCCTGTTTCCCATGGGTGTCATTTTAGCTAGTTAGAGAGAAAGAGAGTTGAGCAAGCATGAATTTATAATTTGTTAGTGTGTCAGTTCTGTTGTCGTTTGTTTATTATGTTTGATAGAGTTCTGAGAGATGAAAGTGAGCATTAGGTTGATTTGTGTGAGAAACTGGGGAGTAAGAGATTTGGTATGGCCATGCCCTGAGAACATGTGATAACAAGAGTAGAGAATGAGTTTGGAAGTCAATGAGAGTGGATGTATCTTATAATTGTGAACTTTGTGTATTACTATAAATATATTGCGTGTGTTGTAAATATGTAAATAAACTATGTAAATAAAAACAATCGTAATTATTAATCAGTGCCAGTGACAGGGAGGACCCCCGTCACATTTGCTAATAATTAGACCTTCTGAGTTGAGGGTTTAAGAAAGCTAATACTAACGTAAACTTGTCATCACTGGCCAATTCATCAGACTGGTCAAATTAAGTTTACATTAATCCAACTGGATATGTTATCGATACGGGAATGGCTGAGTGTAAATGCAAATATCACACTTGTTTTAATGTCGAAACAAAATCAGGTCATCGAACATGTGTGCTTTATGGAATGATTCATGGGTTCAGGCCCTTACCATGCACATCTATAAATTCTGTATTTTAGTTTCAGTTTTTTATTTAATAATTTCGTTTTCTTTATTTAATAATTTCGTTTTTTAATTTAATAATTTCGTTTTCTTTATTTAATAATTTCGTTTGCTTTTTATTTAATAATTTCGCTTTCTTTATTTAATAATTTCGTTTTTTCTTTATTTAATAATTTCGTTTTCTTTATTTCATAATTTCGTTTTTGTTTATTTATTTCTGGTTTGCACTATTGGGCTTCCGTAAATATAAACAGAATGAGAATGGTCCTAAAAGTAGGGTATCTAGAGGGGCCAACATTTTTTCTAAATATTTCAGAATTTATTGAAAATTTGTTATATTATTGAAGCAAAATTGTAAATACAAGCAGCAGCTAGATACAACGTAGATCATTAAAAGTCGTCAAATGACGTCACTATCGGCCATGCCGGAAGTAGTAATAAATTGCTTATTTATGCATATATCAGCGTAGATTACATTGAGAAATGTTACTGAAGACGTCAGACTATTTCAAGCAAATCTCCTTGAAAACTGGACGCAAGACCTACTTTGCTTTGCTACGAGCTCGTCTTGATTAATCTCTTTTCTTTCTTTTTTTTTATTTTTTCTTTAATATTTATTTATTTATTTATTTATTTTTTTTGGTCGGAGGGGGTATGCTAATGAACAATAGTTATGTACAAAACCTGTTTCAAAAAAAAATTATTAAACAAAGTCATTTCATTCATTATGCATGTATAACATACATGTATACGTGCATTAATTTTCTTTTTTGGAAAAAAAAAAATCTGTGAACCCAACCTAAACTATACTGAACAATAAAATCATTTTAATTTCTTTCTCATCAATAAGGCGGGTGCTAATTTTTATTTTAAATTATAATTTGGTTTAATAATTAATGGGGAAAACTTCAGAAATTGTATATTAGTATTTTTGGTTAATGCACTTGATTTTTTTTTTGTTCTTATCATCAACTTATAGTCACTTAATAAAATACATGTACATCTATACAACATTCTTGAATGTAAAGAACTATTTTCCCTTAAATTTCTGTTCCCGATTTCTTTTAAAAGTTTAACAACCCGTGTTCACGCAGTTATTAAAAAATATGTAAATAAATAAATAAAATAGCTAAAGAAAAAAAAAAAAACAAAAAACAAAAACAAAAACAAAAACAAAAAAAAACCCACTTGTATTCTTAAATGACTGCAACACAGATTTTCATCTTGCCGAAACCGTTCTATTTCTCGCTTAGTGTAAAGTTTATGTAGAAAATACATCAAGGGTGAAATAGTGGTAATTCCATTAATATCCTCCGTTGTTTACTTACAGGTATACGTGCTTCCTATCCCCACTTAGCAGCAGAGAACTGTTTCAAATACTGTATATCTAGGGCATACATGAACAGTTGGTAAGATAAAACGGGACCCGCTTGACGTTTAAGTGAAAGCGAAAGCTGGGTTCTCTCTAGGGGACCCAAAGCTGACCTCAAGGGAACTCGGAGCACATCCAAAGCGTACCCATTTTTTTAAGCAGCACAAAGCGAACCCGGGGTTTGCTTTTGGGGTTAGCTCTGGGCTAAGGTTGTGTCCGGCAGATGCTGTAACGTAGCATTACTGTTTTCTACGATGTCGGCTATAACAAGTCAGAGAGCTAGAAATTATTCAACCATTTTACATAATGAAATATTGTGTAATTCATTACACAATAATGAATTACACATTACATATTCAAACTTATGTAGGAGGCTATGCATAAATTAAATGGATATACATTAAATAGAAATATGAGCAATGGTACATATTTTAATACATCTATAACTGTTGCTTTAGGGCTTATGAAGTCCAAAATTTACATTAAAAAGTGGAGAATTTGATTTAATGTTCACATTAATTTGTATCTTGAATGTTTCCTTTACTGGACTGGTATTTCTTGAGATCGGTTTTTCTTTAAATATTTATTCTCAGATATTAATCTTTCAAGATAGTGACCCATTCTTGTATTGGAACATAAGCGAGTCCCCCCATTCAAATTTGGTTTAAAACATACCATATATCTCCACTTCACACAATTCATTATGTGAATAGTTTGAAAATTGAACAGCATGTTTTAATTCCTGGGGTCTTTTATTGAAATATATGACGTATTGCCCATGTACACGACAGGTTATGTTGACAACGGCTGGTATTGTTGATCTGGTGTAATTTGTGTCGTGGAAACATTGATGACCATCTTCAATGTCCGTTGTGTTAGATATATAAACATAAAATCCCAAAAATCTAGCTGTGAAGCCGTTAGAAGTACCTAAAATAAATTTATTTAAAAAGAAATCATAGCACAGTTTTGAAAGCATTTTTTCTTCAAATTTGGTATTAAGGATAATATTTCGATTCCTCATGTGAAATATATCATATTCCTTTTTAATAATTCAATGGTATTATATATATATATATATATAGAGAGAGAGAGAGAGAGAGAGAGATAACCACTAGGACACCATTACATATCGATCGATTTTTCATTGACCTGTACTATGTGTACTTATAACATTCAATAAGGATAGCAATCCACTATTTATTAATTGCTTAGCTAGTATATAAAGGCTTTTTTCGGAATATCAAAAGAATTAACCTATAGGACAGTACAATTTCACGGAAAAAGTCACATTTGAAAATCAATGTTCATTTGCAATTTTCTACCGTATATATTTTTAATTTTTCAAATTTACATTTTGAACATAAAGTTTAGTATTTGCGATTTTTAAATTAACCCGCCCTAAAAAAAAATATGATATTTCTATGAATTTTGATCTAAGGAACAATTTAGAATAGAAATTCAAAAAAAAAAAAAAAAAAAAAAAAAAAAAAAAAACTACAAGAAGAGGCCCAAGGGCCATAGCTGTCACCTGAGTATAATGTAATGATCAAAAGATTAAAACAAAATAAGCTGATAAATAAAGCTGTGTTGCCAAAATTATGCCTAAAGCAAGAGAAAAAGGATCATCCGGGATCAGCAAAATATTAATTTAGTTCTTAAAAAATAAAGTTGATATATTTAACTGTACTTTTCCCTATTTATCACTGTACTCAGGCAGACTAAAACAAATCAATAATTCTATAGCACTATTAGTTAAAATATGTCATCCCCCCTCACATTGGCCTCTCTTGGTCTTTAAAGATTATGTATTGTACAATGATATTGTATTTCTGTTATTTAAAAGTTTACCTGAGCATTAAAAACTGTGATAGTACATTTGTATCAAATATTACAAAAATTCTTGTATAATTATGTTAATCAATTAACATTTTAAGTTGCATTATTTACAACGATTAACTCTTATAGGTGTTATAGCAGAGGGGAATAACTTCTTTCAGTAGAAATTAATGAATTGACCAAAGGGTACAGAATTTCAAAACCTGGTAAAACATCCCCTGCTCATTACAATATTATATAAGCTATTTGCGTCCTAAATGCCCAGGAGCAGAGGTGCAGATTTTTAGGTCACCTTAGTCACTCAGATAACCTATTGCTATCCGTTTTTGTCCGTCGTCGTGCGTCGTCCGTCGTCCATCGTGCGTTAACATTTGAACATTTTCAACTTCTTCTCTGAAATCGCTGAACCAATTTCAACCAATTTTGGTGTGTTGCATCTATGGGTGAAGGGGAACGAAAATTGTGAATTTCATGGTCTCAGCCCCCTGGGGCCTGAGGGGTGGGGCCAAAACCCTAAAAACTTATGCAATCTTCAAAAATCTTCTTCTTTACTCCTGGACATCAAGCAATCAAACTGTTGGCATGATTATAATAAGCATTGAGCCCTCTACCAAAATTGTGAAATTCATGACCCCTGGGCTAAGGGTTCAGGCTCTAGGGTGGGGCTAAGTGGGTTGTATGTTGAAAATGCATATTATATGTTATAAGATCTTCTTCTTAATTCCTTGACTCCAAGGAGGTAAAATGTTTTCTATGATTATGTTGAGCAATGAGCCCTCTACCAAAATTGTGAAATCTATGGCTCCTGGGGTCTGGGTTCAGGTCCCAGGGTGGGGCTAACTTGGGCATCTCATATATTGAAAATGTATTATAAGAAAATATGGTCTTTATTCTTACATTAATTGTGATCAAGCAGTTAAGCTGTTGGTATGATTATCAAAAGCAGTGAGTCCTTAACACCGTGGAATGCATGACCCCTGGGTTTTAGGGTTCAGGCCCCAGGGTGAGGATAATTAAGTTGCACAATTGTATACAGTGTATAATTATATTGAAAAGAACTATTTAAATTGAAGTTATATGTAAAAAAAAAAAAAAAAAATTATGTGATGTTTGATGTTTTTAATCAATGTATTAAAGTTATTTACGCGAAAAGAAAAACATATGTAATTTAAAAAAAAAATTATCCGGGAATATTATTGCTTGCTGCCCACGCATGCGCACAAACGAGCGTCTCTCGGAAGAAGAATATCGTCGGACTGTCTTGAAAGTTGAATACTTCCTATTATTTACTTTTTATAGGTCTCAGATTTTGCAGTACGAACGGTGGGTATGAGTGTTGCGATTTTTAAGGTTACAAAGTATGAAATATAACGTGCTTTTGAGAATACATCGTATTCTTCCTGATAATTAGATTCGTTTTAGCTTTGTTCAAATGGCGCAGAAATGGCTTGTGATGGAGCTACAAAGAAAACGCTGGTTTGAACGTTGTTGTATGCATTTTATATGCAGTAATAAATTATTTATACTGGGTGTTAATATGCGTTTTTGCTTTTTTATCGTATATTTGTCGAACTGAATTTGAAAACGTGATGAAATTATCAGTTCGAATTATGTCTAAAGTAATGGTATAGTTGATTGGAATAGCGGGACAGATCCTCGCTTTGATTAACGTCCCATATAGTATGGAGGGAAATAGCTTCATATTAATGTTAGGAATAAGATGCTGTTTCAAAATATCACGTATTAGTATTCAATACAGGATGTCAAGAAATATTTCTTTGATTGAATTTGATCTAAGAGTAAGATATTTTGGTTCATGACGTTTCGCCCCTATTAACGATTCGCTCTGAGACTATTCGCCTCACGAGATGTTTTACATGATATATAATGTATATGATACATGTTAATATATAAGTATACATGTAATGTTTACATATCATATTTGAATTCATACAATTTTACTACTTAAAAAATGATGTTAGTTTTTTTTTTTTTTCATCAGTCATTCATTTAGTTTGGTTTACTTAAATTTATAAAATAATTTATTCATGCACTGGATGAATAGCTAATACATGTAATTATGTTTATCCAGCAATCTTCATTAAATTTGAAAGCACGAAATTAGGCCTGGGTATCGGCTGGAAATTTCGTATATGGAAATTTCCCTATATATTGCGATATTTTGAACTGTATTGCGATATGTATTGCAATATTTTTGATAAAAGTTAAAATGCTCTTTCCTTATTTGATTAACCTTTATTTATAATCAGCCTGAATAAAACTACATGTGTGTTATAAATACATGTACGTCGTAGCAAAAATGTTCTTGTGGATTTCACTTCAGTTTTGCAACAAAATACAACCATAAAACAGTAACCTTATTGTTTGGCATGATTGAAAGCATTTCTGTCATCTTAAATTCATATTTAACTTTAGAACATCCAAGCCCAAGCATTTCACCGATATACCGGTACTGGAAAAACATATCACAATATGATATTTTTTGTTAACAAATTGCAATATACCAGAATATCAGCTCTACACGAAATTAATTTGGACACTCTCAATGCAGTTAACCAAATCATGCAAATAAATATAGATGAATAAGTAGAGTGACAGGTAATAAGATTTTCATGTCTTCTTTTTTAAAATGTAACAAGTGTTTTTTTTTTTTTTTTTTTTTAAAAAAACATAAGTTTTACATACCAGTAAGGTTATTTTAATACTTTTTCAACAAGACCAAATGAAATTTTGGCTCATGGTCACCCCAAAGAAATAAGTTTGTCAGTAGGGTGATTATTAAAAATTTACATTACGGAAAATTTTATGACTAATATTTCGCGAAGGTTTTTAAATAAGGTAAAATCAACCTAATCACACAAAATAGTTCTTCTGTAGTGACTATACTATTATAACACAAATTTACTGAATGAAGCATTTGAATAATACTATATTTTAAAAAAAATGATACCCATAATTACAATAGTAAAAAGGGATGTTACTCCTTAATTAGTAGGAATTATCGACTTAATACAAAATGTCTTGGGATCACACAGTGATTGGGAAGGTCTTGAGGCACGTGCCATAGTCGCATTGAAGTGAAAATTGGTGCATTAAATCGACCATTGGTTGCGCTAAGGTGCGCATTCAAATTTTAGTGATGTTGGTTAGAAATATATTGTGTACAACTTTCTTGCTAGTTTTACTTTTGTTTTAAATGCAATCATTTTAATACAACAAATTTCATTGGTTAAAACTGGCAAAACTGCTTCCTGTTACATGAAGTGCATTATATAGGACAACAAAGGTACATTAACTTACTCATTTCCAATGTTTAATCGAAATTTTGACATAATTGATCCAAAATACAAGAAAATTATATTGTTTGTGGGTTCCTTTAAATGTGCTACACTGCATATAAGAAAAATAAAATTTTGTTAATGAAGAAACTTCTCTTTTCGAATTTGACATTTGTTTGTCATTTTGTTTTTTTCTTAAAATGGCCCATCAGAATATATAGATGGCCCATTCATTTTCAAAATGGCCCATTAAAAACTTTTCAGTTTTCCTGAAATCTTTATGACAACAAAATTAAAATTTCGTGTATCAAATTTTCACAAAATTTTAAAACATTATTGCCTTTATACTCAAACAGGCATATAGTTCCACTATAGTCCCATTGACCTTGATGGCCTTCCCAATCACTGCATCACAGTGCGAAACTTCTTATGGGGCAAATTGTTCCACATTCAAATTTTAGCTCTAATGGTCAGAGACGAGAATAAATTATGCGAAAGTAAGGTTTCTGTTGCTGTTTGTAAAAATACTTAAAATTGCTACTCCAACAGTTTTGGACCAATTTAAATATGACATGGTACTTAAGTAGACTTCACTAAGATACATAAATCTGTATATTGGTTTTTGATTTCGATAAATAGTGTTGATATGGTTACTAAAACTAGAATTTTTTGTCAAATTCTTTCAAAATCCCACTTCTCATTTAGTTTTAGTCCGACTTCCATATTACTTGGTACACAAGAAGACGACAGTAAGGTACATGATTCTGTATTTCGGTTTTTGATTTTGATGAACGGTGGTTTCTAAAAAAGTAGAAATTTTTCTGAAATTCTTTCTAAATGCTACTCCTTTTACAGTTTTTGTCCAATTGAAATTAAAGTTGACTCAGAATGAGACTTAACCAAGGATAAATTGCTGTTGTCATAGTTTCAAGTCTTAAGTGCTTTTAATGCCCCCGTCATGGCCAGGGCATATAGTGTTACCCTGTTCTGTTATTCTTGCATCATTCAGTGTCCATTCATTATCTCTGCAACAGTTGTGCACATTCAACACAAATTTGATATATATATATATATATATATATATATATATATATATATATATATATATATATATATATATATATATATATATATATATATATATATATATATATACATATATATATATATATATATATACATATATATATATACATATATATATATATGGATACGTCATAGGAATTTGCAGGTCAAGATCAAATTTGGTCATGGTCCTATGATTTTTGACAGAGTTATCCCTCTTGAACTTGGAAAAGAAAGCTCTCTAACTTTTGTAGGGATGTATGTATAAGGTTGAAATTGCATATGCAGGTATTTTACCAGAAAATACAGGTCATGATTGAATTTGGATATAGTCCGATGATTTTTGACAAAGTTATACCCCTTGAACTAGAAATTTTCAGTTTCCACTCTTTAACTTTTGTAGGGATGTATGTATAAGGTTGAAATTGCATATGCGAATTTGGTCATGGTCGGATACAATACAGCTCAAGTTCGAATACAAATTCAAAACTAATTATGGTATTTGAAATTTTGGCTGCCTGCGGGGGCATTCATGTGTTACGACACATCTAGTTAATTAAGTAAAAACCAGTAGAGCTACAGACTCATCAAAGACTTCTGGATTGAGTGGTGCTCTTATACATTTAGGTTTATTGAACCCTGTAATTAGCTCACCTGAGCCGAATGCTCAAGTGAGCTTTTCTGATCGAAATTTGTCCGTTGTCTGTCGTCGTCGTTGTCGTTGGCGTTGTTGTTGGCGTTGTCGTAAACTTTTCATATTTTCATCTTCTTCTCCAGAACTACTGGGCCAATTTCAACCAAACTTGCCACAAAGCATCCATGGGTGAAGGGAATTCAAGTTTGTTCAAATGAAGGGCCACGCCCTCTTTCAAGGGGAGATTATAGAGAATTTGTGAAAAAATAATAGCATCTTTTAAAAATCTTCTTCTCAAGAACCACAGGGCCAGGAAAGATGAAACTCTTGTAAAAGCATCCTCATGTAGTGTAGATTTAAGTTTGTTCAAATCATGACCCCCGGGGCTAGGGCAGGGCCACAATGGAGGATCAAAGTTTTACTTAGAAATATAAAGGAAAAATCTTTAAAAATCTTCTTCTCAAGAACAGCAAAGCCATGATGAGTGATATTTATATGGAAGCATCCTCAGGTAGTGTAGATTCAAATTTGTTCAAATCATGACCCCCAGGGGTAGGCCGTAGCCACAATGGAGAATCAAAGTTTAATATTGAAATATTTAGGAAAAATCTTTAAAAAAATATTCTTCTCAGGAACAGGAAAGCCCTGATTGGTCATATTTATATGGAAGCATCATCAGGTAGTGTATATTCAAATTTATTCAAATGATGACCCCCGGGGGTAGGGCGGGGCCACAATGGAGGATCAAAGTTTTACATAGAAATATATAGGAAAAACCTTTAAAAATCTTCTCAAGAACAGCAAAGCCCTGATTGATCATATTTATGTGGAAGCATCCTCAGGTAGTGTAGATTGTTTTTTTGTTCAAATCATGACCCCTGGGGGGTAGGTTGGGGCCACAATGGAGGATCAAATTCTTAAATAGAAATATATAGGAAACTATCTTCTTCTGAAGAACTGCAAAGCCATGATAAGTCATTTTGATATGGAAGCATCCTCAGGTATAGTGTAAATTCAGTTTTGTTCAAATGATGACCTTCGGGGGGTAGGGTGGGGCCCAATGGGGGATTGAAAATTTTACATAGGAACATATAGGAAAATATCTTCTTACCAAGAACTGAAAATCATGTTAAGTCATTTTGATATGGAAGCATCGTCAGGTAGTGTAAATTCAATTTTGTTCAAATGATGACCCCCGAGGCAGTGGTGTATCCAGGAATTTTGTATAGGGGGTGGGGCAGTAGAGGCATTGGGTCTGGGCTGCATTGAAGCCCCCAGGGGTCTAGAGCAAGGCCCTGGTGGGGGTCTGGGAAGCTGATGAATTCTTACAAAGAAGAGATGTTTTTTTTTTCTTGATTTTAGGATAATGGACATATAGGTTCTACATAAAGAAATTAAAACGGGGGGTGCAAGCCCGGCGTGCCGGCCCTGGATCCGCCTTTGCAAGGGTAGGGTGGGGCCCAATGGGGGATCGAAAGTTTTACATAAGAACATATAGAAAAAATGTTTCTTCTCAAGAACAGAAAAACTATGTTTAGTCATATTGATATGGAAGCATCCTCAGGTAGTGTAGATTCAAGTTTGTTCAAATGATGACCCCTGGGATAGGGAGGAGCCACAATGGGGGATCAAATTTTTACAAAGGAATATATGGGAAAATTTTTGAAAAATCTTTTCAAGTACAACAAAGCCATTTGTTAAATTGAAATGGAAGGTTCCGGTAGTTTAAAATTCAAGCCCCCCCCCCCTCCCACCCCAAGGTAATCTTTTCAATACTGAACCTTTTGTACTTTTGCCTTGCCAATGTGCTCAGGTGAGCGATGTGGCCCATGGGCCTCTTGTCTAAGAAATAATCCATTTTCACTATAGATTCAACATAGCCCTACCCTAATACCAAAACCCCTAACCCAGTGGCCAGGATAGTCACAGTTTTGGAAGAGGCAGTCTTGCTCATCAAAGCCATGCATTAGTTTATCTGCTATATATCCAGGAGCAGAGAAGATTTTCAAAGAAAGTATGCAATTTCACTATAAAATCAATAGAGCCCCGCCATAACACCAGAACCTCTTACCCCGGAACCAAGATATTCACAGTTTTCGAAGAGTTGCCCATGGTCAACATAACTATATACTTGGTTTATATGCTAAATACCCAGAGGCAGAGAACAAATAAATAATGCACTTTCACTATATAATTAATACCTGCTCTCGCATGACCCCACACCCTGAGGCCGCAATTTTGAAGAAACATCCTTGATCATAATAACCATGCACCTAGTTTATCTGCTTTATATACAGGGCTAGAGAAGGTTTTTGAAGAATTTATGCATTTTCACTAAATGATCAATGGAGCCCCGCCCTAACACTAGAACCCTTGATCCAGGGGACATAAAATTCACATTTTTGGAAGAAGCACCCTTCGAAAATTATAACTATGTATTTAGTTTGTTTGCTTAGTATCCAGGGGCAGAGGAGAAGATTTTTGAAGAATTAATACATTTTCACTTTATGCTTAACATAGCCCCGTCCTAACACCAGACCCCTGACCCTGGGTCCATGTATTTCGCAATTTTGGTAGAGGGCTCAATGCTTATTACAATCATGCCAACAGTTTGACTGCATAAAGTCCAGGTGTAAAGAAGAAGATTTGTTTTTAAATTTGCATTAATTTCAGTTGTTTTGGTCCCATCCCTCGGGACCAAAGTGGGCTGGAACCATAAAATTCACAATTTTCGTTCCCTTTCAACTAAAGATACTTTACGCCAAAATTGGCTGAAATTGGTTGAGCGGTTTCAGAGAAGAAGCTGAAAATGTTCAAAATATTAACTTTACATCACTGTGGGCGAGGGAAACGTATTAGTGCCACGAAATTTTTGATAATTCATAAATAACAAAATGTCTGTTCAGCTCTGTTGCTGTGGACATCATTTGGTTGCTATGCATAGAATATGATTGATCCTGAAATTTAAGTATGTTTTATTATTCCTAAGTGAAATAAAGCTTGTTTATCTAATTTTATATTCAAATACATGTTCTCCTTTATTTTTTGACACGATTTCTTGAAAATGCCTAGGTTGCTATGCAGTAAATTTGGTTGCTATGGGTACATCACAGGATTTTTATCTCCTAATATCACTATATTTATTGATAATGCAAGAGTATAATAGCAAATATACATTAACAATTATCAATTTGGAAGAAATTGAAAGTTTTCCTTAAAATTTGCTGAGTATTTTTAACATATTTTAAGAGGAAAAACACAAAATTTAACCGTTTTTTCCACCAAAACAATAAAAATGCTTCTCAATTTTATAAGCCATTCTTGAAGATCAACCTGTAAATTATGTATGAATCAAATTCATTTTAATGCTCAGCTTGTTGTAGATTTTATATATATAAGTTTAAACTTGAGAGGTAATTTTCAATTTTTCAAACTGTAAAACTGTACAATATTTGTGTTGCCATGGCAACGGATGCCAATGTATTTAGATTTGCTTTTAAACTTTTGTGTATACTATACATTTTTAATAATTAGCATAAAGTCTGTTGTAGGTGATATTTGTATTCTTTTTGTAAAAATATCCTTTTAAAAAAAGTTAAAATTGAAGCTATTTTTCTTAACTTATGATGGTTTCCATGGCAACACATAATAAGGGAAAAAATAATAGTTTTGTTGGTCAAACATCATTTTCATATATGTAAAAGTTGTGTACTATGAACACTTTTTACAACCAATAAAAGAAAAAAGGGGGTTAAAATTTTAAGTTTCCATCTGAAGCTTGATGATTCGTGACATTCTCTCTTAAAACAGTGTCAAAGGCTTTGACGTCATAGTTGAGAGGTTGAAACGTCACAGATTAGCAATTTTGAGATTGAAAACATTTTGAAGATGGATTTTAGCAATATATTTGGGAAGAAATTGGCAGTTTTAGTCTCTATCAAGACATTTTAGTTACTATATCTTATAACAGGCCAGAAATTTAGTTACTTTGATATCCTTTCACACTGTGAAAGAATATAACTTTAGTATCCATTCATACTGTGAGAGAATATCACTTTTATTCAATAAATGAAGCACAGTATTATACGTTTGAAAATGTCATAAATGTGGATGAACTGTGTCACAAAAGCTCTAATTCCGTGTCATAATTTGATTTATGCACTATACCATCAATGTAAGCCAACAGGAGAATATAAAAAAAAAATGTTTATCAGATATGCTAAATTATCAACAGAAAAAATTATAGAAATATCAGTATCATTACCCCATGGTACATTGTCCGTCCTGTAATATATCCTTATATCATGAATGCTGTGGATAGATGTCAAGTCAACCCACCAGGTGGCGTTTTGGTATCCATCAGCTGATATAGCACATTGTCCTCCAGAGGCTGAGAGGTTAGACTTCAATCCGTCAACAGCATTACTGGAGTCGAATGTAGCATCACTGTGTTTTACACTATAATACCTATGTGACTGGTGTGTAGGTTTATCTAAAGCTATGTTTTCTGCAAAAAAGAAAACCATATATAGATATTGTCAGGCTATGTTACTTCATTTACCATCAAAGGTAACCAAAGTATCTAAAAATAATTTAAGGTATCTTCTAAAACACGTTCTTTCTTATTCTCACCTCATATAAATAGTTTGAAAACACGTTTATATAACTTTCTAAATAGACATTTAAATAAATACTTTTTGCCAATCTATGAAAATGTAAAGCATAACATATATATGATATTGGTGTGTAAATCACACAGACTTTTCACGTAGGCATATTTTATGAAGCGCGCTAGCAGCGCTTTGGGAAATAGTTGCTGTCTTGGGGGAAAATAAAGCTGCTATTGTCCTCATAGCCAGTAAGGAGTTGTATAATATATATATATATATATATATATATATATATATATATATATATATATATATATATATATATATATATATATATATATATATATATATATATATATATATATATATATATATATATAAACGACAGCTAAATCATATTAGATACAGATATATACAGTATAATAACAATAACAATACCCCTCTATCGGATACATAAGAGCAAATATTCCATGTCATTGTGTGCACTGTACATCTGATGATATGCGATGATATGCGATATGGTCTTACTTTTGCAACAAATCTGCATTTCATATCTGCATTCCATAGGATTTGATCTGGGGCGATTTATGGAGTATTTTTTAAATTCCAATAATTACAGTCCCTGAAACGTTCTACTTTCACTCTTGAACAGTGAGCAAACGCTGAACGCAAAATGGTGAACAATTGGTAAACAATGAGCGAACGCAGAACGCAAACGGAGCGCAAACGCGAGCGCACTGAACGTTGAAGGAACCTTGAACGCAAGATTAACGATTCATAAGGAATGTCTCTGATCTTTTCCTTGCGTTGCAAGTACATGTATTCTATTTCATTCTATTGTCAAAAAAATTAAATAAATACATCTAAATCAATTAATTTTGGAATGCCCATATAACCATACCATGTAAAAAAAAATTCTGATCACTTCCAGAACAAATAAATAAAAGATTAATAAATAAATAAATAGACCTTTCCTCATTGCCTTGATTTTACTTGATACATGCACAGTAAGTTCGCATTTTAATTACGTTTCTTAAATTTTTTCTGCACATATGTATTATGTGTGAATTAAGCTATTTAGTCAAAGACGATTTATCACTGTAAAACATTGTACCGATAACCGAACTCTGTAGTTAGAATAGAAAAAAAGATATTCTGTAAAATAGATCTGTGTATTCTTATTTGGTCTCTAGAACCATTACAAATATTGTAAAAGAGGAGATGACCGTTGAATGGAATGCATTTTACACATGTACAAAGGCGATTCCGTGTTAAATAATAAAAGAAAAAAATCACAATTAAAAATGTTTTACAAGGTCTGTGGAGGTGTTGCATAAATACGTATGACGTATTCTAAATTTTTCATGCAATAATATGTTTACGTGACATTTCTATTTCTATGATAATTTATTGTCCATACTTCTGCTTTAGATCCTCTCCCCTTACCCCGTCATTACATAATTTAAACAAGATGATACAAAGAGGTTTAAAATATTTGTTATAAATTTGAACTTCAGAAATAGACACTAAAGTAATATGCTGTCATACTTTTGTATAAACAAACAGATTATACAGAGAGAGAGAGGGGGGGGGGGAGCCACTCTATCCTCCCGAATTGCATGTAACTGACTCTAGCAAAAATTCCTCAATTTTATTTTTTATATATCAGGCATTGAAGGTAACCAATTCTATATCAACAAATCCATTTGTTTGGCAGTCATAATCGATTTTTATTTTCCTGCTTCAAGTTCACACGAAGTCCACGTGCTTGTCCTGTCAAGCAATATCCTTTGACAATGTGCTGCTGTAAAAGTCTCTTCACGTTCTAGTGTTTCCAAGACGTTTAAAACAATGTTTTTGATCATTTTTAGATCTTATTCAAACATTCCTCAAAGAAAAAATACATAAATATATAAATAAAATAAATGAGTAAAAAATGAAATACATTGTAAACACTTGGAATTATTAATTTAAGCAGCATGAATTTGATACGTGTATTTTGAACTACGATTGCTTATTCACTATTTTAGATGCATGTACGTTTAGTGACTGAAATTTTCATGTCACAAAAGGCATTGACTTCTTGTTTAATATGAATGAAATTATGCTGCAAATACTGAGTAAGTTGCAGATTCTAGGGGAAAGGAAGGGGGGAAGGGGGGGGGGGGTCTTCACAATATTCATTGGCAAACATATATAGTTACAGTGATGGAAAGATTGTTTTTCCCTCTAACCATAGACTTTGGCTATATTAGTAAAGTAAGCTTGATATTAGTAACGTAGAAAACCTTATACTTTTTCAGCTCCACCAAAAAAAAAAAAAAATGTACATCGCTCCTTAGATATTAAATCCGTAAAACTATCTATAATCTGAGAACTAGTTCTAACATGGATTTCTAAAGTAACTGAAAAAAGTGTTTGAAATGAATATTTTGGTACATGCTATTATGCAGTAGCTGGTTAATCAAGCAATTGGAATTATCATCTCTCTATCACTGATTTGTCGTTTTTGAAATAATAACAAAATGCAGCGCTTGAAGTATCCGAATGTCGCCGAATTTAAATTTAATCTTTTAGCTTCGCACTAAATAAATATACTTCCAACATCATTAATTTATATTTAAGATTAATAAATCACCCAACAGTTAATTTAAAAAAAATAAATATTGGGGATTTTTTTTCTAAATAAAATAATGATTCCATACATGCGATATCTGTATTATTATATAAATTTCACGTTCTTTTTTATCTTTAAAAAGATAAGTCCTTTCACTTCGGAGTTCCGAAGGACAATGAAGACTGATGGGTGAGTGAACACTGAGCGCAAGGTGAACAAAAAGTGATCGAACGGTGAGCGAACGTCAACTCTGAATGCTTCGTGAACGCTAAACGCAAAACTTTGAACGCTGTGCGCACGGTGAGAGAACGGTAGACGCATGCTGCATGAACGAACGGTGAGCGAACAGAAAAATGGGAAAGTAGAATGTTTCAGGGATAGTATGCAACGATTACACCAAACACAGTGTGGACATTAAACAATGAAACAAAGTTTTCATGAATTCATAAATTCCCAGTGATTATGAAATTTTGTTTCAAAAAATTGTTTATTCAATTTTCTTGTTTCTTGAATTTTTTTAAATTTTGGATGACGTTAAACGTAGAATTCATTTCAGTTCATTAAGTACAAAAGGGGCATAAATTTGTTTGCTTGTCAGAACATGACATACACAGAAAGAAAATTTTCCACATTTTTGTTTAACTCTAAACACGCTTTAACAGAAATGATGATAAAATTGCTAGATACTTTCTACAAAATTCAATTTAAATTCACAATGATGAGAGGAAGTTTTTGAACAGCAAGTGCGAAATTCAACTCGCAAAGCAGAAGACGGTAGAAGATTAAATGGAAGAAAAATGCATAAAATTTCATTCTCTTTGGGTCTATTCTATTGGTCAATTGCTTCTTGCTTTTTTATTTACTTACTCATTTTTTTTAATACGATCTGCACAGCTTTACTGATAATATTAGTTATCTGTCTGCTTACACCTTTTTATATATAGTTTATAATAAGACAGCTATTGTAATTATATTTTTTTTTTCATCTTCAGCTGACTAGTGCAGAAAAAAAAATACAGAAATATATATATGAGTTTTCGCTATGAACTAAAGACAATAATACACAAAAAGTAGCAAAAGCACAGATATGTTTGGCAGCTAGGTTAAGGACGCCCATGAGAAATACGCCTTGAAATATTCCAAGACAAAGAATACAGTGCTTATATTTTTTTTAAACAGCATGAGATTTGATGAAAGGGAATTATGCTATTTGCATATGTATACAGTGTTTATCGTGTCTCTGCTGAGATCAGCCAAAGCGACATCACTTACATGAGCTGTTTATCAAGTGAAAATTTTACGATTAGAAAAAAATATGTACGGCTACAAAAATCGTAAAAGTTCAACGATATTCGGATATCTTTTTGCTATGACTTCTTTGATGCAAATCCCTTAACATTAAAAGTGCTGGAGACAATTTCCTCATTCTCGTGAATCATATAAAATTTAGCTGTCTTTCGAAAAAAACTTCCTACTTAGACGTAATAAGCATTGGAATAATGTTAAACTACGGAACAAAGCAACAGTACACAACCAGCTCCCAGCACTTTTCAAAATAGAAGGGATAATATCTATATGTGTTAAAAACTCATAATTTATACTGAAGCGGATATTGTTGAACTCTTTTGAGATTTTTCGAGGGGCTGTGCCTGTCACTATAGTACTTACTGTACAAATGTGCCTTGCTACGGCCTTATATGAGGTCTCTACATTTTCAATTTAATTAGACTACAAAATATTGATTCATATATTGAGCAATATGTCTCCATTTTGGGCAGATCACGCTTGATTCATTTTACTTTTCATATTTACAAGATACGATAAAAGCTTGATCCACGCCTCAAGTACAGAAAAACTGCGTGTCTAACTAGTCAGTGAAGTCATCTCAGTCAGTGGAGCGAGAAGAGATTGACTTCCATTCTACGTTCAGACAGCGTTATTAAGGCAAGTTAAGTTACATATCGATTTGGCTATAACTATTTACGAGAAACAAAGTATTTAAGTGAAAAACAAATTATCATTTATTGATCAAGATTCATCTGTACTGATTTAACTTGGCATAATAATTGATTTCCTGAATCCCTGCTGGAACTGATGTAAGTGTGGGATTCCTTAACCTAGCCGCGTTTTTTTTTTTATTTGAATTAGAAAACCCTGCGATTCCTAGCATATCCTAATACCCTGCTAGTTTTCAAATTCCAAACATAAGTCTAAATGAAAAAATGAAATGACCTGAAATAACTTAGCAGTTCTTAAAAAAAATGAACATCACTCTAGAAAAGACATTTTTTTGCTTTAAAGTATTTCCTTTAATTAAGGTTATCTTTATTAAATAAACAACAATAGACTTATTTGTTAACTTTCTTTTAAAATTGACAAAAAGAATCATAATTATTAAACTAAATTACCTAGGCAATTTTGACCAATTTTTCTAAGGGGTTTTATTAGTTATGAATATAATAATGATTGCCATTAAAAATGAATAATTATTAACTAAAGTTCAGAGAAAATTACACGTCTTTCATTTCACATATTACCCCTCAATATAAAATTATTAATGGTATTTTTTTTTTCTCCAATTAAAGACTAGAACTCACCATATCCATAGGTACAGCCTAATGCAAATATAAGAAACCACATTGTTGTGCTAATGAACATACTTTCACATGGCCCCCTCACTTCTGACAAGGAAGTAGAAATGTTTGTCTACTGAACGTAAACCAAATAAATATACTTCCTTTTAAGTCACATAATTCTTCATAGCAACTGTACTCCGTCAATAGATGTTGGTAGTTAAACAATGCTAAGTGTAAGCCCACTTCTGAAAAAAAGACGAACAACATTGCTATAAACTCAGTCAACAACTTTTTTGACACTGATTTATTTCTAAACTGAGTAGCATCTTAACATTTTGATACAATTTGTAGATAATGGTTTGATAATACTAAGAATCTTGAAGTTCTAAGGACGTCTGTATGTAATTATTAATTATGTATTCGGCTGCAGTGAATTTAATTAAACTTTCATTTTTTTTTTTTCATTTTTTCCCTTTATTTAAAATTAAATAAAAGAAAAATTTAAGTTAGCGAGCATACACTTTGACATTTGTGTTGGAGAATTGGCGGGAAACAGAACTATTTTAAATTCTTTCATAAACTTGAATAAAAGTTTTTATCAGAAAACATATGACCTAAAATTAAAATCTTTTATTTTTTTCTTTAAAAAATGCTAAAAGCATTAATAGCCATTCTCTGTAAGCATGTAAACTCTTATATAGGGAGTGTGGCACGCTAGGTCTTAGATTTTTATGAAACTTGGCATACATTCCTATATTGATGTATGAAACTAAAATTCATAATAAAATGGTTGCTATGGTCAATGGTTACCATGGCAACCAACATACATTTTTCATGGCCTTAAAAACGTTAAATTTTGATGAAAAATCACCCTTTTTGACTAATTAAAAGTCTTTAATAGAACAAGATATTTACATGAATTTATCTTTTTGCAAAAAAATTATAGTTCTTTTATAGTTGTTAAGATAATTTTTAGTATTTGAGTAACTTTTCCCCAAAGAAAAAATATCCCCCGTTTTTAAGTAGGATTTTTCGGGGGAATGTTGTAGATTTTGGGTCCTTTTGAAAAGCATGGTATAAAATTTTGCGGACATTTGGGAAAAAAGTAAATACATTGGTTTGAAAGTCCATATATAGTTCTAATATAAACTGCAAAGAACCACTTGGTATTCATATCTTGTTTTCATGTTACCATGGTTACAAACCTATGCTTTTTTTAAGAATTCCAGACAAGGACAATGGGTATCTACAATCAGTTTCAATATAAAAACCTGATTATTTTTAAATGGGTTGAGGTATTCAATGTATAACAACCATATTTTGTATCTAATAAATGAATGGTCCTTTATTTGTAATTATGGTATCATTTTGATGGTGTTGTGAAATAAAAATACTCCACCAAAGAAATTTAAAAAAAAAAAAAAATATTATTGTCAAATTAATTGAACCTTGAATTTTACATTGAAGTCTATGGGCAATGCATAAGTTATTAGGATATTGTAAAAAAGTATTATGAATTTCATAAAAAGCTCTTGGTGAAAATATGCATACACTCTCTCATTATTAAAATATGAAATAAAATTAATCATTTACCACAGATATTTTGACGAAATCAACATTTTCTTCTTTACATCAAGGGCAGATAACTCTTCAAAAACTTTAAAAGTGCAGAATGACCAGCTTCTTATATGTTATCAGTCGTGTGAATTTGGTTCTTTTCACTTTCATCGTTTTTTAGCAATGCAATTTTAACTAGTTTAAAATGATTCAAAATTCTTCAAAATCCCTTCATTATACATTGATTACCTTAAAACCAAATTTAGATATGTGGAACACAATAGCAAAAACAAGGAAAAAAATCAATTTTCATGACAAAAGGTAAAAGGTCAAGGTCAATATGACTCGATTTAGATGGAAATTTTAGGAAACTAAGCACAATTTTTTCCGTGTCATAATTAATACTTGAGTTTTTAACAGCGTATAAATAAACAAATTACAGTTCTGGTGGACAATAACTAGCATCACGTGAATTGGTAAATACGGACAGAAGGTCGAAGTTTTAGATCACAATGGTATATCAAATTTTCCTTTTTGCCCCCCCCCCCCCCCGTTTTCACTGAAAGTGGGGGATATTAATTTGGGTCTGTCTGTCCGTCCATCCATCCGTCAGTCTGTCTTTCTGTAATACTTTTGCTTCGGCACCATGTCTCAAGGAGCCTTTGAGTCTTTGCAACGAAATTTTACAAAACAACTCACTCTTGTCTAAGGAAGATCCCCTATTGATTTTAAGGTCAAGGTACTGAATTCATAAATTCTGTCTATTTTAACACTTTATTTCGACGCAGTATCTCCTGAAGCCTTCAAACTTTTATACCAGAACTTCCTATGGCCTAAAGAAGACCCCTATTGATTTCGAGGGCAAAAGGTCAGAGGTCAAGGTAAAAAAAATATATTCACTCTGTGTGTGTAAGACTTTCATTTCCGAGCGATATCTTAAGAAGATTTTAAGGTTTTGCAATGAAATTTTATATCATAACTAGGGATGTCAACAAATATTCGAGTACTCGATTATCGTTCGATCATACCGACTATCGACTAAAATTTTTTTAGTCGGTTATTCGATAAAAATATGCTACTTAATAGTAATCTTAAATTCAAGGTAAAAAATGGATCTGAATTCATTTATTAACCTATATCAGTGTTCAGTGTTCTCGTGAGTAAAACTCAGGGAAAGGCTTAACCAGTCTTTGTTAATTGTTCAGAAGAATTTTTTTGTTCGGCAAACATGCATTGGCATACTTTAAAAGATGTCAGATCCCAATTGTAAAGTTTCAACATGCGATTTCGTAAGATCTCGTATAATGCAACTATCAATTAATGAAGAATAATTAAACAGTTGTTGCAAATTTGTAAACACATGTAAATTGGGGGGACAGTTATGAGCGTAATTGAAAGGTGTTTCTTTCTGATATTAATATAAATCATTTTAAAATTGAATTGATTCTCTTAATTAAAATTCATCAAGCTCTCTTTGTTTTTATAAGAGTTACTCTTTATTTGTTTAACAATCACGGTCACTGGCGAGACACATTCAATTGGCTTCAGGTAAGAAATCAAAAACGGGTACATGTACTAGTAGCATGAAAAGAAAGAATAAATGCGAGTGTTTGATATTCTGTATATAGATAAAATGTGCAGTAAATATTATATTTGAAATCAAATACATTGGATACATATATTTATTACTACGTAAATGTTAACGATTCAATAATTGGTTGTATAATGGTGATAGCGTGGATTAAAAATTGTTCAGGCTAGAGATCTTTAAAGAACAAATAGGAAAACATGACATAAAAATAAATTTCATTTCAACGAGTACTCGACTATCGTTCGACTAAAGCATCCGATTATTCGACTAAGCTGTCCGAGTAAAATTGACATCCCTAATCATAATTCCTTATGGTTCCGTCCGCCCCTCTTGAAGTGTCCCCTTCCCACCACCCTCCGACCCCCCACCCCTCTACATGCTCTTTTTTCCTTTAGCATGGGACACAGATTCTCTGAATTAGCTTGTTAGTAAAGCATTTATACTCGGATATTGTGAATGTCGTATCCTGTTTCATATACAATGTATTTAATGAAACTGGTATTACATTCTCATCTTCTGCATGAAGCATAATGTGAAAATGCTATGAGAATGTTTTTTTAAGGTCATGGAATGATAAAAAAGTACCCAAGTCAAAATATTGAAAGCCTATACACTTACCATGTGTTGAGTGACTTGTTTATAACCAGAGAATTGTGCTACATGCATGTAAAACACTTTTTTGTTGTTTTTGTAGTCTAAGTCCTTGTTCTAAAATGTACATTTTCTGACCCTATCAACACTCCGCACTTTTCCAGTGACAGTAAAAATGTTTTTCTGTGACTTTTTTTTTTGACAGCAAAACCCTAAATCCATTTTACTTTGCAATATTATTCTTAAAAACTTGAAAATTTAGAGACATTTATGATAAATATTTCAACCCAAATATGCCTGGATTTACGTAATAGATCTGCTATTTCCAAAATTTAATCAATAATAATTTGTTGTAAAAATCTGATGGACCTGTTCGGATAATCTGTTTTTGTGCTTTCCTGAATTTGTGTCGGTTGCTAAGTTTGAGTTGGTTGATAAGCTTGATGGAATCGTACACCTTATGGTGTGCAATGTAAACATAATTTTTAAACTTTAGTCCTTGAAAATGTTAAAAATGAATAGTCTGACCCTGCCTTCTTCCTATGGATTTCATTTTTTTCAAATGAATAGAATGGAGTAACCAATGACCAGGACTTACTCCACCCCTTCCAGGAACCATGTAATAGCACTTACCCCACATAAATTGGTAAGAATGATTTGTATAAAAAAAAACACGGTTCCCTTGTAGAACATTAAGAAGCGTTATTTATAAATATGAAAGAAAGCGGTTCATTCATAAATGATTAACCCCACCCCACACTCATTCCTGAGATATAGATTTTTTGTGTTAAATTTTATGATTTTTTTTTCTTCTAGTAGAAAAAAAAGGGGGGGGGGCTTGTCATTAATTTATTTATGTTTTCATTATTAATAACATACAGCTAGACAGATTTAATATTAATTTAACTGCTATAAGGTTCAATCTAAATGTATCTAAGTCTACAGAAATGATAAACCGTTAACTTTAAATATGATTCACACAATATATATTTCTATGCAGCCAACCCCCCCCCCCCCCCCCAAAAAAAAAAAAAAAAAAAAATGAAAGTATGCTTTTGACTGGTCGACAGGAATGAAACAAAAATCTTTATTATTGGTCTTAATTTTTTTAAAATTCTTTTTTTTTATTTGGTAAAGACCTTTCCCTTATAGAAAATTCCTGGATCAGCAACATTATAAATTTCTTTGTAAATGTTTTCAAAGTCATTGAACAAAAAGTCCAAATCTCAGAAGTACACACATAACTTTCCTCTCTTTCTTGTGATAGAGATAAAGGCAAACAGTAGGAGGAATTAAAAAAGACTGAGTTTTCTGTTACATCCATCACTAAAAACAGGGTTTTTAGGCGTGGATTTTTTTTCTACAAGTAACCTTTAAATAAAGATGAAATATGCTTTTTCGTTCTTTAATTTTAGGATGGGGGTGTAATTAAGAGTGTCAGTTTATATTTATAGCAAAACCTATCAAGTGAAAACATTCATCGTATAAAAATTATAAATTATGAATGTCATAAATCTTGTTTAAAACTGCATAATATGACTGCATTGACTATGGGTTAAGGGACAACCATTTGATTCAGAAAGGTGGGGGGGGGGGGGGCAATGACACTTTGTTGTTCCCAAGCCTATTTTTTATCCAACTATCCAACTTTCAACTTACAGTTTTGTACATCATGTAAATTTAGCTTGACTTTTATTATTTAGGTAAAATCAATAGCCTAGTTCTCTCACATTTTAATTCAGTTTTGTTTTGTTTTTTACATTCCTTTAAAAAAACACTCCAGGCTTTCCAAGGCTGTATTCATTATAATATATCACTCTGACAGAGACACTGTACCTCTTCTTACAACCAATTCAGTATAATTCTAATATCTTAAGTTTATCTTTCATCCCCACTTTGAAACTCTTAAAACCTTGAGGCTTATAGGCTTGAATATCATGAATGTGTTTCAATATCATGAATGTGTACAGAGCTGATTTCCTGTACCATGTGGTCTTGTACGTTTCGCCATTGCTCACTCATCAAAATTACTCTTTTGCATGCAGGATAGAAACAAAAGGTTGAATTTGTATGCGCATTAAATAAACAGAAAGAAAACACTTGATTTACTTGAGATCCAGGATATATGTTGACAATGTAAACAACTTCCAGTCAGTTTTGTCCAATGATTTTTTTTTATCTCTCACACTAAAGAGCTCACATTATCGAAGGGAGTTAATTCAAATTTTAAATGAATGTCTGCTATTTTAATCATAGATTTCTCATATCTATAAACTGAATACCAACAATGTTTTAAATGCCTTTTAAAATTAGATGTCATATTTCTTATTTCTGTGAGTAACATGATTCGAAGTAGCCGCATTTCATTAACTAACATTCCCAAAAAATGCATTTTTTCAAGAAAAATCAACTTTAGACACCGTTTCCATGGTAACTACTCAATATTCTTATGATCTAACAATATTTTTGGAGTAGCTTATGAGGTTGTAAATTCCATCCAAATATGAAAAAAAAAATCTGTGACTATGCGTGCCACAAAAGTTTAAGTGGTTACAGAGAATGGCTATTAATTATTGTTTGAAATTCATAGTCAAGTGATAAAATATATACTTGTTTTACAGTAAATATACATGAATAATATTACTAATAATTTAGCGCAATCTTTCCAATCAAAACAAGAAGCAGCTTGAAAGGCACTTACATGTAGGTATGGCTACCGCTTAATTAATGTATATATATATATATATATAAATATATATATATATATATATATATATATATATATATATATATATATATATATATATATATATATATATATATATATATATATATATATATATATATAAATTGATGTGCATCTTATCTTCCATAATAACATTAACTGAATATATATCAAAGCTAACACGTTCTCGCTATTCTGACTGAGATGACGTCACTGACAAGTGTGTAGTGAGAACGTGGATTAAGCTATTATCGTAGCTTATAAGACAGACACGGTAACTCAGTCAGTAGAGCGCTCTCTCCGTGATCGGAAGGTCGTGGTTTCAAACCCCGGCCGCGACTGACCTGAGTCGATAAAAATAGGTTGCAACTGTTTCTTCGCCAAGGTTCGTTACTTTGTTGTTAAAGATGCGGGTCTTTCGTATGAGACCTTAACAACCCAGGCCCCGTGTCACGTTAGCATGATAAAGATCTATCACTGTTCAAAGACTCCGACTACCAAGTTAATGTCTAAATTTGAAGCCCCACGCCGATATATGATAGTGTCTCTAAATGAGTGAAAATATCTCAAATGAGACGTAAAACAATGCACAATCAATCAATCGAGGTTATAAATATCAAAAATAATATGAAACAGGTGAGATTTGACCAAAACGGTGACATATTCCTGAATAAATTAATATATTCTACATGTACATGTATTAAACTCCAAAATATATAGATCCTAAATGAAGCTTAAGATTGGATACATGTACTTGTACTGGGATGACAGACATGTTTCAGCTATATCCTCTTCACAAAAGTTATAACTCTTTGAATAAAGAAGTAGGAGCTCTTAGGGACAAAATCGGCCACCAAATACGGATTTTTTAAAAGAAAGTCCAACAGTTGGACTCTATTTATTTTTCACGATTTACTATAAGTGTATTCCGTAAATAGAAAAACTTCGGGAAATCGTTTGATGTCGTCAATATATGAAATTCTCGAGTTGAAAGTCACAGTAAGGGTTTTTTTTTTCTCATGTTCAAGTTTTTTCCCCCCAATAAATTCTGCTTCATATGAATACAAAAAAAGTCTGCTTATATCGTTTTCAGCTCATTTTATTTCTCTTGATTAAAGTTAAACGTTTTGTACAATAATGATTTTTTTTTAAATGGACTTTTTTCCATTCTTACGACCATGGTTAGAGTTCAATTTCTTTATTTGTGTATATATATGACTAGCGCAAGCGATTACGAAGGAATTGTGGGATAATATGAAGAGCGATTCCTCTAAAACAATCTTGCTTGGGAGGGACGTATTATCTCTTGTCTTTGATACAAAAAAACAATGAAGTGTGGGGAAAAAAATATCAAATATGTGGGCAAGTTGAAATTCTCAAAATATATTCCGTACACTTACAATTCTGTGGTCCGTCCAAAACAATTGCGACGTCAGTTCAGTGAAATATTTGACTTAACGTTTCTTACCGATTTTTTACTCATTCATTTACGTATTCCGTCACAAATCATTTTTAGTTATTAAGAATTATAGCAATTATACTTACAATACTACTTGACTGAGATATTTGATATACAAGTCAGAGAGTTTATTCTAGGTCAATGACAAAGAATTACAAACGCTTCATGAATCCATTGGAAATATGAAAGTGTATAAAAGATATTTATCAAGCGGAATGAAATATACATACTAAAAAAAAGTAGCACCCTATTTCCGATATCCTAAGAAAGGAGTCATATGACAGGAAATAAATCTAAAGAGAACTTGTATAAAAATATATTTATTGAAAAGAATATACCTACATAGTGACATGTTCAATATTCTCACGACCGTTTACGGTAGCTCAGTCGGTAGAGCGCTTGCTTCGTGATCGGGAGGTCGTCAGTTCGAATCTCGGCCGCGACTGACCTAAGTCGATAAAAAATGGGTAGCAACTGTTCCTTCGCCATGCGCTCGGCACTTTGAAGTGAAAGTTGCGGGACCTTCGGATGAGACCTTAAAAACCGAGGCCCCGTGTCGCGGCAGGCGTTGGCACGATAAAGATCCCTCACTGCTCAATGGCCCTGAGTGCCAAGTGAAGGTCAAAATTTGAAGCCCTTCACTGGTATATGCTGACGTCTCTATATGAGTGAAAAATTCTCGAATGAGACGTAAAACAACATACAATCAATCAACATCCTCACCGTCTAGCATTCTAAAAATGAAGAAATCTATCAAGAAAAAGATATTGGAAAAAGATCTAAAGAGCAATTTCGTGAAAATCAGCCTAATCAGAAGGAAATATTCTTAAATATTATGATGTAAAATATCCGCTGTGTCTGGCATCCTAAAACCAAGAGAGAAACCGAAATTAAAAAGCGTAAGAATTTAACAAGAAGAGAACACAGCAAAAAACAAAAACGAAATAAAAAAAAATCTGCAATTTCTGTCGTCCATTTGATCCCAAAAGAATAAAGATATAGACTAGTAGAAAAAAGGAATAGTGAGAAAAGAAAAGACGGTGGAACGAACAATTAGGATAAAAATCCGATAATAAACATGAAAAATGAAAAATTCCCATAAAAATGAAAATTCCCATAACTAATCTCTGTTAAGATAGCTTGTATATTTTCTCCTTACATTTAATTTTTAACATACAACAAATATTATTTGTTCCATTTACAACTTTTTAGCCATCAAAGTACATCAGCTATCTTTAGAGTGTCAGAAAACTTTTTTTTTTTTAATTTCAACATGTAAAGTCACAATTAAAAATTATAGTTTTCTCAAAACATTTTTAAATTGTTCTTTACAGTTAAACAGATACCATTCCCATAGAAACAACACGTACATACATGTATATCATTCCGAAGTTACGAATGATGAATATTAGGTTTTGATAAATGTACGATACCGCTGACACAGACATTTCTTTCACAGCACCTCCTGTGACCGGGACCTCGGTTTATATGGTAGCACCCAAAGGACCGGGGCCCGTTTTACAAAAGAACTTGCGAATAAGATCAAAAACTTCAGTTGATTGTAAAATTTTGCAAAATTAATTATTTTGTTTAAAATTGCTAGCGTAAAAGTATCTTTCTACACATCTTTAAAAAATATAAATACCGTTTACTATGTAATGTAAGTTAAAAAGTTATTAGCAGAATTAATTTGTTGGTCTTAGTCGTAAGTTTTTTTTTTAAAACGGGCCCCCGGATTCGAATCTGTGATGAAAGGTTCAACTCCTTGTCGCCTCCCTCGGAAAAAAAAATATTTTAGTTCCTAATGTGCATTAAAAGAAAAAAAAATATAAAACTTTAAAGCAAATGTTCAACCACTTAATTGCTAAAAAAGCTGCATTATACTTTTTTTTATTCTGTGTTATTATTGAGATCAAAGAGAAGACGTTTAAGGCTTGCTTGTAAGCCAGACTTGTGTCTTCTCATTTTCGTTTTCTTTATTTACGATTCCTTCAACAATATGCTATCATATGGATCTAAAAAGACACAATGTTTTATTCAAGACGGCATTTTTCTGGGAAATAAAAATTAAACAGAGGTGAAATTGTTATTTTACTACTGATGTACTCAACTTCTAAATACATTTAGAATTTAGTTCTCCTTTAAAAGGATTATGTCATTGCAAAGGTGATCCTGAATGCGTGACAACAAACAGGAAGAATATAGAGAACGTTTGTTAAGCAATTAAAATATGGACGCAATTTTACTTTTTAGGCTAATAAAAATCTTGAAGCTTTTAAATTGTAAGTGTATTACAGATACACAATACTTAAATGAAGAGGTACTTGCGTCTACTTTACAGCACGTTAACATGAAGAAACAAATTATGAAAGCATACATGAACATCGCAGACTTAAAGATAAAACAAACCTTTTTTACTGCTACAAATTAACTTCCTAAATGTTCCAATTAATCAACTACTGTTTTGAGGAAGTACATTTACGATTTAGTGTAGATTAATTTACGGTCTGTCCATTCTGGGATAAATTAATTCATTGCCTTATTGTTGCTTATTAATCTTTATCACTAACCTAGTTTGTGGCTAAGTAAAGACAGTTTTAAATTTAACCATCGAATCTTTTTAAATGGCTTGTTCACAAGAGTAATAAAACTTATGCTTAAGAAAATAATGGGCAAGTAATAGACAACCTTGAGTTTCAAAACTGCTTTTCATTTTGAAAATGTGCAAGTAATAATCTGATATTATTAAATGCGTAACTCTAAGTATTGAATTCAAATGGAATAAAAATAATTTACTTTAATTCTATACAAATTCAGTATATCAAAATACCATTAGCTACAATTTTGAATTTTTTTGAAGGAATGCGATAATTCAAAGTGAGTTCAAATTATTTGGTTGATTAGATTATGCTTGAGGGAGTACTTAGCTCACAAAAAGAGAACTATCTTTATCTGCATTACATGTTTGTGTTGATGAAGACAAATCAATTTTGATGAAACCTAATTTTTACTGACATATGCATTGAAATAACACATTTTTATGAATTTTGATGCTATCAAATTTTACTTGTTTTCTGATATTTTTTTTCAAGACCAGGCTGCAAATGAACAACAACAAAAATATGTACTAAGGTTGGAAATGCTGCAAAGATCAAATCCCAAACATATTACTAAATTGTAGTCTGTCTATGATATTAAAACTTTTTTTGTCATTTTTTTTTTTTATCATCCTTGTAAATTGTTGAAGTTTTTGAAAACTTTAAAGCAGACTATTAAGAAACATCGTGTTTCTAAAATTATTTCTTTACCGGCATTTTAGCATGGTTCTATTTAGAATTTGAGGTTTTGTGTCTGAATGCCATAATTCTGTCAAATATCATCGAAGCAGAACGTTATAAAAAGCCAATGTGAATTGTATTAACGTATACTCGCATAAGAATAATAAGATTAATATCTACAAGAGTAAAAAATGAAAGAAAAGCAAAGTAGGACAGGGTGACTGACAGAAAAAAAAAGGGACAGCTTGATAAAGGTAGTGGAAATTTATAGTGTTCCCCAAAGTTTCTCTGGTAATTAACAAAAATATTAATGTAAACGTTTTAAACAAAGTTTCCCCAGGTTTTGTACATCTCCAAAATAAAAAAAAATGTTACTTATATGCTTCTAAAAACACTTGAACTTCTTTAGTTTTATTTACTGACCGTTGAGGTAAGCAGAGCTGTCTATACCATCAAAACCTTTCACTGAACTTAGATGTGTTACTTTGATCAGTCTTTTGAAACTGCATCGAGACCAAGTCGAGATTGGAACTCCATTACATCGTATATTGCACTTCTATAACCCATAACAGAAGGGCATTTTGGACGAAATGTATTATAGAATAAATGCAATTTTTTTTTACCTCACTGCAAGAATTTAAAACTTTATGATAACTGCTGACCTGTCATACAATGCATTTGTTATAACTGCATAGAATTGTGGTAGCAAAACAATTCTGGGAAGGTTTCCAGCTAAAGGTGATTAACGAATGTACAGTGTTCAGTTCTAGTTATTCCTCTTTCTTACACATTACTCTATCGAACTCGCTGCGTTAGCTATAAATTTTGTAAATGTTTTTCAAAAAATGTTTTTTTTCCCCCATACGTTTAGCTTTTTATCATCTTTAATTAATTATGGCCCCCCAGTCCTCAATATTAACGATTGTGCGATTGTCCGTGTCCAGTTCTTTTTTTGATCGGACAGATCAATGTCCAAACACTTGTCCAACCGGGCATGTCAATCTCCAGACACAAATATCCGATTGAACAATTTAATGTAAACTATTGTATATATGATTTAAAAATTCCGTGGAATTCATGGCGATTACAAAGTGTGATTTTAAAAACAATGCAAACATAAAATATTAAAAGAAAAAAATTTAAGGTTGCCGTCAATAGTCACAGGATATCTTTAAGACTAGATTACGAGCATTACTGCTGTATTTGAAATCAGTCAAGGTTTTATTATCACTATTAAACAAATCATAATTGTTAGAAATAAAATCCATTAATTCATCTTAAAGTAAGTGCTACAATCCTTAGAGTGGGAAAAGTTAACACTAAACAGTGACAAGTAAAAGTTGCAATTAGCAGCTAGTCCTATGGACAAGTGAATATTTTAGTTAATATTGAGCCCTGGCCCCTGAAAGGATGGAATGCGATTAAAAACTTGACCAAGGCATCGAATTATAAAGATAATTCCCCTGCCACATGACTGTCTAGATCAAATTAGATTTAACTTTCATAAAATAATTATATTGAACTACTATAAATATTATTCCTCTTGCAGAGAAAAAAATCCAAACAAAACATGTATGCTGTTCTTGTAGTTCCGTTTATTTTTCAATTAAATGTCTATGTTGGTAACAGACAAGATACATTGACGACATTTTAAAAGTGTGTGTGATTTGTCAAAAGGTTGTTGTGTTTATCTTGGTTGATGGTTGATTGCCTCATAGGTTGATGGCTGTCCCAGACTTCCAAGTTCTTGGTAATCTCCAGGGATATTTTCAGTAGTACCTTTCTTGCTGTGAATACTTTGAGCTTGATGGTTCATTTCTTTATCATCTTCTTTCATTTTTATTGCCTTGTGCTTTCTGCTATCAAAACGATATTTAAAAAAAAAAAATAATGCATGGACATTTAAAATGGGCGAAATGAAAGGAACAGTAACAATTAAAAAAAAAATAAATTAAAATTCTACCTTTTCAGACACAGGACAGCTACAATCACTGCAGTTAGCAAAACACAAAAACAAAGGATGATTAACACTCCATAAAATCTGAATTCACAGTCTTTTTCTTTCAATATCTGCACTGTAAAAAAACATTCCATGTATGCATGTGAGTATTGTTACATTTTAAAAGAAATTCTAATCCAGTGATACATGTATATCATGATGTTATTAAGCAAGCCTTACTTAATATGTCTCCCAAATGCTCTTAACATGCCATTTAATTATTTCTTTGTCAGAAAAAAATTGTTAAGTATTTACTTATAAAGATAAAATGTGTACATATTTGAAAATGTTTAGTCCACTTATGCAGAAAAACATTTTTAACATTTTTTTCAACAAATAACTGCAGAGAATAAAATAGGCTATGAATATCAGGTATCAATTTGTTTCTAACCTTGAAAACAATCTTTTCCCTGTCAACCAGTTTTGCACCCTCCTTTGCAAAAGCCCGTCATGTGGATACAATGACGAGAAATCTTGCAAAATTTACTGCATTCGTCCTCGCAGTCATATCCAAAATAGCCAGTGTCAAAAACTGTACATGAAATACTTTGTAATACAAAAAGAACTGTGATTTGTTTTAAGAAGGATAATGAAAAGTTTCATGCCTCTTATTTATTTTAAATTCCTGCACTCAAATTATTATCAACACATCTTTTTAACTATAAGTATATCATACAAAATTTAACTTAACTATTGCTGGAAAAAAAAAAATAATATATGGTATTTAAGAATTTGCTGATTCCTTAGACATTTTAAATATTTTCTGACCTGTTTGACTACAGCAAAAATATTTTATCCCTTAAATCAAATTCCTTTTTTTCCTACGTACCACATCCAATTTAACATTGAGAGAAAATCACAGTTACCCTCATCACACTTAATCACATTTAATTCATTTGTAATCTGGGTCACATTCATAGTTACATGAACCATTCAATCAATGACAGTGCTCTTGATTTCTACATACACCATATATTGTATCAGAGTTTTGCTTGTATTGAGATTATCTACGTTTTTGCAGATTTTTTTTTCTATTTGTTAGAAATATATATATATAAAAAAAAAAAAAAAAAAAAAAAAAAAAAAAAAAAAAAAAAAAACAAACAAACATGTATTTCATTTCTGAATTATTGATCCTAGAAATAATTGTGATTTATTTAGTCAAAATTCACGTAAATGAAATAAATGTAATTAAATGAAATGTTTCCAGAAAAAAATATCCCTCTATAATCTTATGATATATGAAGTGAGTTACCTCCCTTTTACTCCAGGGATGCTAGCGATCCTCTGCTCGAGATCATAATTAGTGCTTTTGGAAACAGAAAGGCTATTATAGCTGTGTATTATCAACAAATTGTAAAATCTGCACACTTCATACAATTTCAATTTAATATATGTATATTAATATATAGAGCGGAAAGAAATGATATACAGCCAAGATATAAGACAAGTCAAATTGCATTCGTATATCAAAGAAAGCATATCAATGCTATCAATTATGGATCCCGCGTTCACTGCCGGAAAAAAAAATGATTCGGACATGCATTAGGAAGATAGATAATATTTCGCAATCAAGTCAGACCCTTTTTTTTGAAAAAAAAAAAAAAATCTTAAATTGGACCACAATCTAAATTCAAAATCATTATTATTCAACTACTTGGTGATTGAAAAGCAAAATTTATGTACAAATGTAAAAATATTCCTTGTGAAGGGTCTTATTAGATAAAATGTAATGTTAATAAGAAGTGATTAGATAATACGTGGGGGGATGCACACTTCTTTGCACAAATGCTGTATTCACCATTAAAATTCTAAGATACAGCGTCTAACAATGGTCATACTCTGATCGGTTAATCGTTGTCTGAAAACTGGACAAGTTAAGGACTGTCCATAAAATGGGAAAGCAAAGAAACTGACGCGAAACCAAGAACGTGTTATACATCGTGCGTGAAAACGCGATTTTTTTTTCAGCTAGCAACCGACATTGCTCAATGTTTATGGGCAGCAGCAGACGTCCGAGTTCCCTCTGAAATTGTCAATAATTGCCAACCTAGTGAAGTCTAAGGACTTGGAAACCTCATAATGGCATAGAGTTACCAGGAAACCAAAAATAGGAGAGGTTGCACTTAGCTAATCAGCATTTCTGTCGGAACTTCCAAATTGTCGAACTTTGATGTTTACCGAAAAATCTCTGTTCGCTTACCAGTTTCCAAAATGTGCCACCTGTTGTTCTTTTCTTCATTAAATATTATAAATTGGAGTTTCAACAGGATTATGCACGACCCCATACGACCAGAGAACGAAGAATCTTCGCCTGACGGCAATGTGAACGTCATGGCATGGTTTAACCTTTCTCTAGATCTTTATTCCATTGAACACGTATGACGTCTGCTTAACACACAAGTCCATATTAAACAATCATCCAATTATGAATTGTCTACGAGAACCTGAACATTAGTTGTGGATTTTGTTGGATGCCATTCCCCAAGTATCAATTAAAAACAGCGTAAGTTGAGTTGAAAAACGCTATCGGATAGTCAGATGCGCATAAAGGATGGCGAAAATCCTCAAACTTTGCCAATCTTTAGAGAGCTGTTAATATGGTCAAAAGCGCTCACAATTTAATATACCATAACGAATCTCGTATCAATCAGTGATAAATTAAAATATATCGAATTTATTTTCTTTTTCAAAATTTTCTTTTATACACTTTTTTTTTTTGGGGGGGGGGGGTGTCATGTCATTCATTTCGTAATAGGATATTATTTTTTAGACTCTGTACAACAACTGTAACAACTTATTTTTTTCAATCATTCAGTTAATGTTCATTCAACGTTTCATTCTGTCATCATTTTTATATTTCCTTCGCGTAGCTAACATATATAAACCTTTAAGGTTCTTCCTCATGTATAGCAAATTTTTCTTTCAAGAACATTGAAAATGTTTTATACTCAAGTAATCAAAATTCCTCATATTAAACTTAACGACCTCCTTACTCTTTCCCTAGCTCCCAAAACACGTTCAAAAATAGCTTTTAAACATCATAAACGCAATTATTTTACATGTATCGATAACATTTCAATATGATTTTAAAAACTGTTGAAATTTACCAGTTTGACAAAGCTCTCCTTTAAATCCAGTATCACATCCCTCTAGACATGAGCCATTTACGCGGTGACATTGTCTGTAATGGAGACATGCACCACATCTCTTTGTACAATTCTGTCCATACAGCCCTTCAGCACACTCTATTGGTGAAAAAAATACAAATTTTACTTTATGGCAAAAAAAAAAAAAAAAAAAAAAAATGTGCTAGGTTTCTTAATCATTTCCACAGAATGTTTAAGAGGTTTTCTCAGTGCAAAACAAAATAAATTCGCTACTGACTGCTCCGTGACGTCCTTCAACGCATTTTTATAATGAGGTCTTAAAAAAAAAATTTCTTTTAAACGAAGCAATGAATTACAATAAAATTTTACAATGAAGTTATATGACAAACTATAATTGGGCATTGGAATTAATTTTAATTCGTCCAAAGGCCATAAATTTTCTTGTGATATTTTTTTCACTTTTTACGGTGCTCCCTGGCCCATTTTCGTGCTTTGTGTGGGATATAGTTCATGAATGTGCTGCCTGTGTGCCTTATTTTGATGTATACTTTAATAACACTCTAACAGTACCTACATAACAATAATTGATTGACAAATTGACAAATTGATTGACAAATTGATTGACAAATAATTATTCTAGAATGATCCAAATATTTTTTGAAATATTTCCCAAAGATATTACTTCTAACAAACATAATTATACTGAAAAAGCATAAGATTTTATTAATAACAAAAATTTAATTATCTTTTGAATAAAATATGACATCATATTAAACATCACTGAAAAACAGATGATTTCATTCTTAATATGAAATTTACCAAGGAGCGGTTATCAGAGGATTTGAAACCGTTTTAGCAAAGCATAAAATGTCGCCAGTTCTTGTGATTAGGGCAATGAAGATATGAATCCAGAATGCAAAGAACTATTTATAAAGTGCAAGTTATACAATATTCTTTTTAAAAAATAAAGATTATGGTAAGTAAATGATCAAAGAAAAATAAAAATTGGAAAAAAAGACAATAAGAGCACATGAAAACATTGAGAATGTTTTAAAAAGTTGATTTAGAAATTCGCATGAAATCCTTAATTTAAAAAAAACGAGCTTTGTGAACGAATGTAACTCAAAATTGAGCAGGTCGAGAAAATGTAAATATTTTTTTCGTACACATTGGATCAAATGTTAGGAGGACAATTTATCTCTTTCAAATCAAAGAACAGTTGGCTTCCATACTCACATAACTTAAACGCCATTGACTTTTACCTCTGCGGACATTTAAAGGTCACAATTTATAAACACACCCCAAAACAACACATGTTTGTAATGACAAATTTCCTGCACGGAATAGAAAAATTGATTGAGCAAAAATTACGCTATTCAGAACATATTTTGTAACTAAATTAAAAACACTATTTTTTATGCCTCCGTAATCGAAAATTCGAGGGTATATAGTTTTGGCCCAGTCTGTCCGTCTGTCTGTTTGTCTGCAAAAACTTTAACCTTGTCCAGAAGTTTTGATTGGTTGGAAATTTCGCTTTCATGTTTCACATGTGTATTTCTTGTGTTAAGACCTTCGTTTGGGTACCAACATTTTGACCTCTTGACCTTGGAATTTGACCTACTTTTGCAAAAATCACCCAACTTTAACATTGCCGATAACGTTTAAACAGTTGGAGCTAGGGCCTTCATATTTCACATGAGTATTCATCGAGACAAGACCTTTCAATGGGTATAAATATTATTGACCTTTTAACCTTAACCCTAGGGTTTGACCCACTTTAAAAACGTAAGCCGTCGCCATATCTTTTGACAGTGGGTGCTAGGGCTTTCATGTTTTGCTTTTATGTGTGTACTTCTTATTACAAGGTCTTCCCCTGCATGTAATCATTTTTGACCCCTTGACCTTGGAGTTTGACCCGCTTTAAGAAAACATTAACCTTCACCATAACTTTCCAATGGTTGGTGATTGGGATTTCATATTTACTAGTTATATCCATAGATACAAGTCCTTTCTTTCGATTACAACAATTTTGATCTCTTGACCTTGGCCTTGGAGTTTGACTTGTATTTGCGAAACTTTAGCCTTTGTCATAATCTGCAATACAGGGGTATCAGTGTTTCACAAGCAAATCTTTTTTTTTTTTTTTTTTTGTCTTTTGGCTATTCGTTTTCTATTTTCTGAATTATTATTTTTTATAAGAATAGATTTGTAATTGTTCCTTTCTATATATATATATATATATATATATATATATATATATATAAATGTATATATATATATATAATATATATATATATATATATATATATGACTGTCGTCATGAGAAAAGGGCCCTTAAGGTCAAAATTTCACAAAATGACTTTTTGGTAAATTTTGATAGCCTGACTCTTTCTGAATGCAAAAATACATTACCTTTAAAAATATCTTATTTTTTCACTATTTTATGATCATTTTAGTAAGGCGCATCAAAACAACGTTTACGTTATTCCATGAAGACGTAATGACGTCGCGAGCGTAAAATTCGGTTTTAAATTATTCAAATAAACTTAATAATACGTATAAACTCTAGTCGATATTTGATTTCTTCTTCCAAGTTACTAGTTTGTCAATATTAACCCTGAAGTTGCCTTTGTTCTAGCATGTTTACAATTCTAGAGGCAGATCCAGTTACATGGATTTGGAAAAAAAGGAGGGGGGGGGGGGGTGGCTAGGCTCTAGAAATGGATTATGTTCATTCGAAAATAAAATGCATGTACTGTACAATTCCATACTAGGCATTCTATTCTAGCTCAATATTAAAGAATATATAAAGCACTTGTACATTAAAATATCAAAAAATCTACACAGTTCTAGAGTAAGGGAAGTATCATGTTGTAAATTTTGAATTTACTAGGGGGAGGTAAATGCAAAATTTACAACATGTTGTAAATTTTGCATTTACCTCCCCCTAGTAAATTCAAAATTTACAACATGATAGAAGATCCAACCCAAACAAAACCTCGCGTATTCTCTGTATCAGAGATGAATTCTAATGAACAAAATATCACGTCATGATATGTAAAATTGTTTCCAAAAAGATTTATCTGCAGTACGTGAAAATCATATATTAAAATATTTGTTTTCTATTTAAAATTCAAAGCGCATTTTCTTTTGTATACTCTGAAAAAAAAAAAAAATTTCAATGTTCATACAATTTTGTTTCTGCGCCTGCCTTACTGATGGAGTAGAAACATAAAATAGAAGCAAAAAATCAGATCTTAGGATTGTCTCATAAAAGTTTAGCCCGTGTATGAAAATTGATACGTTTGTCAACTTATTTCTCTTTACAAGTAAATCATATGTTATCAAAGCTGTTATAACTGCCTCTGTCCTTCATTTTCTTTTCTTTTCTTTTCTTTTCTTTTTTTTTTTTTTTTTTTACCTATGCTATCTTTAATCATTATTGTGAAATTTAAAATATTTTCGTCTTCTCGACGTTACTAACATTTGTACACAACAAATCAAACATTAGTAAAAGGGCCGCTACTTTAATCTCAAAATGAAGTTTCTGTAATAAACATATCTAAATTCGATCATATATTAATTCTTACCTGCCGAACATAGAAAAATACTCGGCAATCACCTGCAATGTTTTAGCTACTAAACGCTGAAAGGTGTGGGCATGTACGTGCGTATTTTTGATCTATTTCTTAATTTCATTTATTCACAAAAATCAAATTCTTCCTTACATATTTTACAGGCATCAAAGTTTTAAAAGAAGAAGCAACAGAATTTATAAACCTCATTATAATTGTTCTATATAAGCGTTATCTGATTGGTTTCAGACAGCCAAGTGACAAGTCCATAATTTTTTATATATCCCTGTTCGACTCGGGAAATATGATTTTTCTTGACTGAATAAATCCTCATATTTCTCAAACGATCATGAAATAAAAGTAGAATGCATGCTAGGAATTCATCGTTTGCAATATTTTGAGCTGGCAAATGAAATATAGTAGTACACAGAAAGAAACAAATATAAAGCTATATTTTCAATAGTTCGTCTTATAACTCTCCGGTTGTCTATACTAATTTCTTCGTGCAGATCAACGAGCTACAGACCAGCAGCTACAAAGCTGTATGTGAAAACCCGTCTCCTTTTTCGCTCAAATCATTACCGGTTCTCTTTTTTTTCCAATGATGTAGATTTCTTGATCAAAGGCGGATCCAGCGCCGGGCGTGCCCCCCCCTCCCCCCCTTCGAATTAAAAAAAAAAATTGTTTGTATTATCCTAAAATCAAGGGAAAAAACAACTCTTCTTTGTTAGAATTCGTCAGTTTCCGGGGGATTCGCCCCCGGACCCCAGCAGGGCCTTGCTCTGCACCCGCTGGAGGCTTCAATGCAGCCCCCTGAGCCCCTGCTTTCTACTTCGCCCCCTGTTATGAAATTTCTGGATCCGCCGCTGTTGATTGTCTTTGTTGAGCTTGCGGTTGATGTTAAAATTGACAATTTGAGAATTTTTATATCATTTTGAATGACACCCACGACCACTTAAGCTTGTTACTAGTACTTTTTCTATTTCTACCAAAAGTTGTCGTCATATCGCCATTTGTCCGAAGAAAATTTCTTGAAAGCCTAATCTATTGTTTCTTCTTTTCTTTTTCATACATTTAAAACTACTATCGAAGTGACTGTTGTTTACTTACTGGGGGAGGGGGGGGGGGGGGTTCCACCTTCACTGTATTTAATTCCTAAACAAAATGCAAGTTCAATTAATTTCAAGCTGACTTTCATCAGAACAAATTAAACAAAATAGAAAAAGGTAATTGTTATCAAAGAATAATACTTTTTTCTATATTTATGATAACAATGTACTTCAACTTTTGTTAAAGCAAATACTTCGTATTATGAAATTCATCAGCAATTTTGTGCATGGTTTATTGTTTTCCGGGATCGTGTAATTTCACCGTTTATTAGTTCTCGATTTGAGCTTTCTTCCATGTACAAGTAAACAATGGATACGAAAATACTGTGGAAAAGACACAAAAAACTTTGAAAACATTCGATAGTGCAAGTTTTTATGCTATGTACACATGTTTATTATGCCCGATTTCAAAACTTACATATTTACCAGAGATACGCACATCACTTTTCTTTGATCCTTAGGCAGTATAATCAAAGGAGAGAGGGACCCCCCCCCCCCCCAATTTTTCCCGGATAATACGCTCATGCTGTGAATTATTCATGAAAAGGCCTTTTGCCGCATACACACCCCTTCCATTGTTGTGATATGAACATCAAATTTCCCATATTACGGTATCTATACCTTTGGAGACTTTTTTGGTTTGTTAATTTTAACCCCCCCCCCCCCCCATCTCCACTTGGAAAACAACGCCACACACTTGAACTGGTCTAACTGCGCTTATTGATATGATGAGCAATGGAATAAAAATAAAATATGTCATAACATTATTACAATATATTTTTCCCAAATGAAAGAAGCATTTTTACTTTTAAACAACGCGTACATGTGTATGTGCATTGAGTGCCCCCCCCCCCCCTCCCTCTGAAAAATATAAATGTATGTACTAACTACCTATCAGTACTAAGACTAATTAATACATCAATGTATAAGTCGAATATAAGCATTTTCAAACAGCTCAGTCAAAAAAAAAAAGAAAAATATATATATACTAGTATATATCTGTAGCCTTGCATCATATATAGACGTCGCTTTTAATCGCTCCATCTGATAATGCGTTCAACATAACGTTTGGATTATGTTATACAGAATATTTACACAGAAACCTGAATAAATACATGTACTAAATGGTAAAAATGTTATTTATTAAAATTTTCCGCTTCGAAATTCGTATGATTTTATTTTTTTTCACACCAGGAAAGCCAGTTTTATTTCATTCTATCTACAAGTGCATTTCTACAAAAACGCAGTCAACAAAATTTACTTCCGTGTTTACAATACCGCGACTTTGACGTCGTTTTCTGAGCATTGTGACGTCAAAAGATAAGGGCCCTATTCTCATGACGGCAGTCTTATATATATATATATATATATATATATATATATATATATATATATATATATATATATATATATATATATATATATATAGATTCAGCATGCAGATGTTATTAAAATAAGTAAATAATTATTTGCATTCATGTAACATATATTAATGACTGTACATACCCACTCTGCAAGTTTTTCCTTTCCAACCTGCGTGGCACTGAGACGTGCATTGTCTTGTAATCCTGTCACATGTATCGCAATTATTGCATTTATTAGAACAGTTTTTACCATGCCAACCGACAGGACATGCTGGAAACAGGAAAAGGGTGGAGATGAAACAAAAGGTAATAAAAAAAATAAATACGTTTTTCACATGTCCAGAGATTGTTTAGTAAGTCTGATTGATATACTCTCGATACTGGCATTCAAGATAACAAAACATATCTGTAGTAATCACCAAAAACTGTAAATAGCGGAAAAGAAAACACAATGAAAAACAAAAACAAATGGCAAATTAAATTTTGTTTCAACAAATTAAGAAAATAGGTTTGAATGATTTATTATAAATTTTACACGGTGTTTATTAAGCTTCTGGATTAATGTGCCGATTGTAAACCTTTTTTTTTTTGGGGGGGGGTGCATTTTTTAAATTGTATTCTACCGTAGCTTCCATGCATTTTTACCATTTACCATGTATAATGTATTTGTGCAACAGTGTTTTCTCAAAGCCATTGACAATAATGACGAGCAATATCTTTGATCAACACATAACTGACTTTCCTCTTTTTTTCATTATAAATGTATTCGCCAGGTTAAGACTGACGAGTTGACATTTAGCCTAGGTTTCTACTTACTTGCTTTGCATTTATCTCCATAAACACTAACGTCGCATCCGTTCGTACATTTCCCGTTGACATGGTGACAAGTCACTCCGTCACTACAGTTACCACATTTTTCTTTGCAGACTTCTCCATAGAAATGATTTCTACAGGCTAAAAAAATAAAAACAAAACAGAAAATACTGTTGTCAGTTGAATACATTATTTTAGTTTTCTCTCAATATCCAATAAATGGGCTGATTAATTTCTTAATTCTTTGACTTCAAAAACAAGGAACGGGATCTCAAAATTAGCTTGAGTATAAGGAATTGCATTCGTTAAAAGAGAAAGTAGTGGAAGTTGCATTTTCGTCATTTATTTTATTGTTTTTTAAAGTGCTTAATACGATACAACTTTAATGTCATCATCACTCTGATCAAGGTAGGTATTTAATTCTTTTTTTTTTTTTTCTAATGAGGGTTCAGCTCATGGAAATATTTTTTTACCACGATTGACGGAATCTTTCTTTCCCGGCAAACTTGAATATAATGCCTTTAGATGTACAATTACGCTTAAATTGAAGTTTAATGTGGCCAACTTTTGAATTCATTGCGATTTTTTCCAATATTGTGAAATATCTGTTTATACATTTTTAAAGAAATAAGTTTAATACAATTATCATTATTCACCAAATTTCAAAGAATTAAGAAATAACAGATGGAAGAAATTTTTCGAGAGCAAAAGATTTTTTAATGAGTCTTAGATGGACTTTGTACTTACATTGTATGACGTTACTATGAACAGAACCTCTTTAGTAGGATGAAATATATGGAGATAACGAACAGTATTCAAGCTCAAAAGTCCATTATACAATACAAAAAAGGAGCAGAGCAAACACGGACCTCCAAACATCAGAGGTGGGATCAGGTGCCATGGAGGAGTGAGCATCCCCTGCCGACCGGTCACACCCGCCGTGTGCTCCTTGTCATGATCGGGAAATAACGGAAAAATCCGTCGACAATTCAGTGTGTAAATAATGGCCTAACAATTAGTATGAAAAACACGTCAGTCAGCATTTGACTCAATGATTAATTGTATTTGCTGACAAGGTCATTGTATCGACCATAGAACTTACGAAATGATGACTTTAAACGAGACAGCTGATATTCTTGTTTCATCAACTTATTTGTCAATAATTTACCTCGTTTTAGAAATTGTACATACGTAGAGCATGCTCTTGCGTATCGAATCAACTGAGAAATATATACCCCGTATGCAGGTGATGAAGGTATATTGCTGCATAAGTAAGGGAAGTTGACGATTAAAAAGTTAAAGTCATCACGTTTATCATAAAGCTTGGTTGTTAGATTACCATTAACGTCTTTTTCAAGTAAAATATCCAAATATGAAACAGATGTGTCAGACTCTGTGGTATCTTTTATCTCAAGTTCACCAGGATATATCGTATCGACATAAGAATGAAAATAGCCATTGTTAATTGTCAATACGTCGTCGATATATCTAAATGTCGAGTTGAACGCCACAGCAAGTGTTTTCTTCTTTTCACGTACAAGATTTTGGACAAATTCTAGGAGTGATAAAATACATGTATATTATGAAAGAAAATAATAAAGTATATGTATTTGTCTTAAAAATTTTAAACAGAAATTTTCTAATGTCACAATTATCCTTTCCTTTCTCATTTCCCGTATGATTCTTAAGTATGTATTAATTTTAGAAGACTCCATAGAGATAGGATTTTTTTTGACATATTGAGATGCCCCTTAGAAAACTAGAAGCGGAAATCTGTGCTTCCTACAAATAGTACATATAACCAATTAAGTTTAAGTCATAACTTATTCCTATTTGAGCAAAATTTCCCTTCGTAAGTGAGTTAAGGCTAGGTATAGGCATTTATCGGCAAATAAACTATTTAACATTTCTAAGAACTATACCTATTATATAGAGGAAGTTAAAACTTTTTGTCTAATACATATTTGCTACCCACGACATGATATAGCCAGTACACATTATGACGTCATATTATGACGTCTTTGTTCTTTACTACACAAGATTATAAAGGAGATCAACAAAAAAAGCTTCGGCGCAAGGGCATGCTCTATTTTATTTAACTGAAACAAGGTATGTTTAGAAGAAAAATATTCCAAGCAATGCCAGTATTGCTGCACAAATATCAACAGCTCAGTTGTTAAATTACTATTTGTAAAGTTTTGATTTGAAACACGGTAAAATTTATAGTCGGTATCAGTTTTCTCAAATTCCGATCAATGAGTCAAAACCATGTGTTTCTTTTAAGAAAACTGTACCACAAAACAAACGATTTCTGTATAATATGATAAAAACAAAGTTTTGACAACTCAACTGCACTGTAAAGCAAGAAAAAAAAAACAACCGCAAAATATAAGTGCCGGAAAAACAAATGTTGTATCTATTGCTTTGTTTTTATCGTCAATGTCAACAATGTCAAAGTCATGCATCCTTTACTTTTAGGGTGAAACTTGTAAACAACATTGAATTGGGGCAAGCAGAAGTAAAGAATAAGTTATGATCATCTTTTCTGAAGATTGTATCAAAATTCTCAGTCATCCGCCATTTATATCTATGGAATTAAAGCTATGGTAAATTCGTCAACTTTTCAGCGCATGCATACAATAAAGAGGAGGAAGTGAAGCAATATTTTTGTGATGGGTTATACACAGATTTTTTTTTACTTTTATTTTTCTCCATTAAATTAGATTTTTTAGGTTCTGAAACCTGTAATTTTCTGAAACCTAATATCTTCAAAAACTGAACAAAATTTGCATGTGTCATGCAAAAATTCTACTGTTGTCAATTTTCCTGTTTGTCCGTCACAGTGGCACTTAAAAACAAGTTTATGTGAAATTAAAAAGGATAATCCCTTGCGCGGAAGCTGTTTTGTTAATGTGCTTTATTGCCTCCAATAGATAAGAACAATGACGTCATAATGTGTACTGTCTATAACATATCATGGGTACTAAGTGTGTTCAAGAAAATAAATCGAAATTTTCCCTGAATTATAAACAGACCTGTGACGGTACATATTGTCGTTTTGTACATATTGTCATCGGTGACAATATGTACCTACCCTCACTGCACATATTGTCGTCCATCGGCTGGAAAGTTACGCATGTACATATTGTCGCAGGCGACATTATGTGCCTAACAGTCACTGTACAGATTGTCGCCCCACAGATATTGTTGCTTAGAGATTTCTTCTCTTGTTTTTTGTAGTTTTGTGAATGCAATTGGTGTGTGAATCACACTGACATGTCTCGTATGCTATGTCATGCAGCGTGATTGTGACGGTACATTTTGTCGTCCTGTTCATGTTGTCGCCGGCGACAATGTGTACCTAATCTCACAGAGCGTATTGTCGTCTATCAGAGCATGTCACATGACAATACACGGCAATGCACCATATAAATATGACTAATCATTGCTTTGCTGCTTTTTAAATGATCATTTTTAAAGAATTCTCCCATATATTCCGACATGTTAAAACTTTGATCGCCCATTGTGGCCCGGTTTTGATTTGAAAATACTTGAATCTGCGTAACTTGAGGATGCTTCCATAATGAACATCACTTGCCACGGCCTACTGCTGTTCCTCAGTGGAAGATCCAGCAATTTCAGAAGGGGGGGGGGTGTTGCGCGGCTCAGAATGTATTTTACAAGCGATTTTTTTTGTATGTAAAGGTGTGTTACTGTATATGTTAAGTAAATTATTTAGTTATGAAATTTTACCTGTGGACTTGATTGAGAATACATGTATATACAAGTTAAACAAACATAATTTACTAGAGCAAAAAAAAAAAAAAATCAAACCACCGGGAGGGTGATGGTGTGTGTGTGTGGTGGGGGGGGGGGGGCAGGGCTACATTTGTTTGGTTTTTGAGAAGATTTTTAAAAATTTTCAATATATATTCCTATGTAAATCTTTGATCACCCATTGTTGCTCCACCCTACCCTTTGGGAGATGATCTGAACAAAATAGACTTTGTTTTTTGTTTGCTTGTTTTTTGTAATGTCCATCTCGAGATTTTCCTTTCGTATGTAGACGTCACCACTTGCAGGTGGAAGGCTGCAAATTTAGACCTATACTTGGCACTCAGGGTCATTGAGCAATGAGGGATATTTTTCGTGCTAGCACCTCAAAATTGAACATACGCTATCTAATAAAGCTTTCACATAAGTATCATCTCTTCTTACCCAGTAGTTCTTGAAAAAAAATTGAAAGATTTAAAAAAAAAAATATTCTATGAAAAACTTTGATCACATATTGTAGCCACACCCTTCCCCCGAGAGACATGATCTGAATAAAACTGAATCTACACTTCATAAGAAAGCTTTCACATAAGTTTCAACTTTTCTGACGCAGTGGTTCTTAAGAAGATTTTTAAAATGTGTCACTAAATTTTCACTAATTCTTAACTACTTCCCTTGAAAGAGGGCATGTTCCTTCATTTGAACAAACTTGAATCCTCTTTATCCACAGGTGCTTTATGGCACGTTTGGTTGAAATTGACCCAGTAGTTCTTGAGAAGAAGCTAAAATTGTGAAAAGTTTACAGACAGAGGGACGGTCAGACAAAATGTGATCAGAAAAGCTCACTTGAACTTCCAGTCCAGGTGATCTAAAAATGTGAACCCCAACACCAATTATATCAGCACATAGTTGTATATAAGAATAACACAAAAAATACTTTCCAAATAATTATTATTACTGAACAAAAAAAACAAAAAAACGAGTACATGCATTCAATCTCCAAGTATATATTACAAGAAAGAAAAAGAATAGGCTGATTTATCAGATATCTCAAGAATTACCGTATCGTGACATATCATAATGATGTACCTCAATCCTGGGCACAATTTTCTGACCAAGCAGTTTCCTGCCTACAGTATTGCGAGTAATGCTGTCTGTCTCCCTCCGTACGTGTGTGTGTTTTGTCAATCACTCTTTCCTTTCTCAGATAAATATTCGTCAAAATAATATATCGACGACAATATATGCCGACCTTGACTGTACATATTGTCGCCGAGGACAATATGTGCTACCATCTTGACTGTACATTTTGTCGTCCATTATGCGGGAAGATAATAAGGCTCGTCTCGGTTCATACTGTCGCCGGCGACAATATGTACCGATGGACGACAATGTGTGCAGTGAGGGTAGGTACATATTGTCCACAACGACAATATGTACAAAACTACAATATGTACCGTCACAAGATCTCTTATGCGTTTTTACTAACTCATTTGCATAGAAACGCTTATACCTAGCCTTAACTCACAATAATAATTTACTTTGCAGTGCGAAAAATCGTACTTCCCTCCATTATTCTATAATAAATACATCTGTGCTTTGAGGCAGTATCTAAAAGCACCAAAATGTTAAATACTTCTGAAGCTTTGCAAATGCACTGATGTCAGCGTATGTTAGACACATTATGAGAGATTGATCTCTAGTGAAATGCTTACACTAAAATATGTAAGCGAAAATCAGCTCCTTAAAAATTATTTGAGCCGTCCCACGCGAAAAGGGCCCTTATTTATTTTGACGTCATAATGAGAAAAACGCCGGTAAAGATAACGTCATAAAATGCAAGTTGCGTATGTTAAATATTTTTACAACATTTTTACCTGAGCTCTATCAACTTAATTTCATTGTTGTTTATATCATTTAGAGCCAATGAAATATCAGGGAAAAAAAAGTAAATATGAATTTTTAGAGCTAAGTTCCATATAAATTGACATTTCCAATATTGAATATTAAATTTTGCTGATATAATTCGGTGCTATTTTTTTATCCGATTTTTCATACATTGAAAGCGATCGTACATGCACATAATTAATATATACCTCTACATGTACACATCCTTTTTAACACAAATTCATATTAACCGAAGTGAAATACTTTACAATAAATGAAAAGAAAAATCTTAAAGCGTTCCCAGCATATCAGTTTATATATATGCGATTAAGATTTTGTTCAGCTCTACATGTAGCAAATGACGAAGTTTGAAAAGGTTGATTCTTCGTAAAGCATAAATTTAACGAAGATAATATCTGATTTATTTTTTTCAAAACAATTATAAACGCGATAAATGAAGATTTGCCTTCGTCACGGTCATTTACGGGTCAATGTGTTCGTTGTCTCATTCAAGTATAGAACCGTCAGTTTTACTGTTTACAGAGACAGCCTAGCTTCTGGTTGAACGAGACTAATGTGTTTCCTAAGATACATAATTCTTGAAATTTGAGAATAAAATCTAGTATAATTTGTTAAAGTCTTGGACCAGCCGTAAAAAAATGAGAAAAAAGTAAATGCTGCAACGAAAAAAAAAATGACCAGGATTTTTTTTTAAAAATGCATTAATATGGGAGGATTTGACTTTGCTACAAAAAATTGGGGTGGGGTTGTTAGAGGTGGGTGCAATTAGCCATTCAGTGAACATCTTCATTCTATATCAATCAATTACCATTGAAAAATTATGTATGGACACAGCCCCTCCCAATACAACATACCTTTATTTAATTCCTAGTAAATAATGCTTTATTATGTATAAAACCCCCAAATTACGGGGAAATTAAATCTGAAAGATTGAATACATATTTACTTGCCTGTAATATTGCATCTGATCATTATTTTAATTTCTTAATACAAAGATGGAGTGTTTGTCTGCATTAAAGGTTATGAAAATAAATACCGGGTCATTTTTGTGTAGGAAGGTTTGCAATAAGTTCAGTTTAATCTTTGAATTGTTTTAAAATGGAAAGAATGACTGCTTAATTTTTTTTAATGAATCATATTTGGCCATTTCTTTAGGCATGTACGTGACTTCTTTTTTTTTCAGGGAAAAAGGGGGCTTAAAATAACAAGTTAAATATAAACAAAAAAAAAAAAAAAAAAAAAAAAAAAAAACAAACAAACAAACAAACAAACAAACAAAGACAAGAAAAAAATGTATTTCGGTAAGGGGTTAATCCCTTTTCGACAAAAGAAAATTGAGCTAAAATGGCAGTGCTCAGCAATGCGGCTATACCACCAGAGGTTACTCAGTAGATAGATACAAGAATATCCAATGCGTACAAAATCAGACCTAAGGTCAAGGGGCGTTTCATAGATACTAGTACAACATGTCAAAATTTTATGAGCCTGAAACGACAGGTTGTTAGTGTCAGCGAGAAAATTTGATTTCTTTTTAAATCTGAGATAAATACTTCTATCAACGTGCAAAATTGACTCTTGAAATAAATCTTAGTTTGAATATTATTTAAAAACATATATTCTTTTTATCAATTTAATTGCAAATCTTTATTTATTCCTTGACTACAAATTACTTAATTATTAGTGACACTTTCTGGATAACGGTTGTGAACTATAAAGGGACAGAGTGTAAATTGCCCTCAACACTTTTTAATGTCCTATATATAAAAAAAAAAAAAAAAAATCAAGTATATAATTATTAAATTTAAACTTCTTTCATTTCCATGCATCTTATCTAAGCTTTTCACAGACTATGTAATTTACTCAAAACATGTCATTTTATCACTCAATTCGCTAATTGTTGTCAAAGAATTCTGTTATATACCAGTATCTGAATTGTATGTGTCAGTTCAGAGGTCCGACGCATTACCGGCCACTTCCGTCTGTGTCCCCGCATATATTTCTTAAATGTTAAAATTGTTGTCCATTGATAAAAGATTTCATAAACTTGGAAACTGATTTACTCGTTACCTTAGATTTACAATACATGTATATGATTTCGGGAAGAGTCCTGGGAATACGGCACTGCGACTTCCGGCCCACAGCGCCACTCATTTCACTGCCAACATTCCCTCTCTCTCGATCAACGAAATATCTTATTAGACCCAAACTAAGCGATTATACTTCCACAAAATTTGCGAACCACAAAATGAATGGAAGAATATGTAGGCCTAAGCTTTTGATTTTTTTTTTTCTTCAAACGAAATTTAGCGAAAAAAAAAAGGGGGGGGGGGGTTACATGATGAATCAATGTGACATTAAAAAACTTCAAAATATATTCTGAACTTATAATGACCGTATAAAGATATGATGATAACATGAAAATTACATCGTCATCCTCAGTTTTTGTAAGATTACATGTTCACTGCAAGACATACGAATATTGATCTGCTTATAAGTCGGTACAAAGCAAATAGGTGGTGCAAATACTGTGACGGTTTACGCCAATATTGCAGGAAATATGGCCAACTTTAAAATATAGCGTTTGTATGCCCTCTCGAGCTCCCGACTCAGGACGAAAAAATTAGGAAGGTAGGTAGATGAGAATTTTTTCCCCCGAAAAATTTTGATATCAATATCGTAAGAAACATACATTACCCATGTAAAAGGGGTAAGGGATTGTCTCGGCACATATTATTTCCTGTGTCAATATTTACGAACGTAGGACAATTCATACATGTATGTTCACTATTGTAGGTACATATTGCCCCCTACCCCTTCCTCAAACTTCATTTAATTTGTCAGAAAACATCATCAAATTTCATTCTTTTAACTTGTCAGAAAATTTTAAATGGATTGTGTTACTGTAGATGCTCCCCCCCCCCCCCCTTTCCGATCTATTTTCTGTATCCGCCCTTCAAGCTTTCATAAATTCATCTAGGTCATGAATAAAACAACAAAAATTATATCCTTATGATGAAAAATTATCAAACAATGAACTCTATAATTACAAGGAAGACGCAATGTTATCAGTCTTTTCTTACGGATTCTTTTTTTTTTTTAAATTAAAAATATTTTTCACAAACTACAAGTAAATAAAATACAAGTCTATAAAATATCTTTTATTTGTTTGTTTTTTATTCAATATTTACTTTTCTCTGAACCGTATATCAGAGCATTATTCACGTCTAACATGACGTGGCGAGCTCGAGTGTATAACTTTATTATTAAAAAGAAAAAAACCACACCGGGTATTTACCGATATAACACCAATATCTGTGTTTAATTCGAGAAAACTAACAAAAATAATTTTTATCCGATTTTTTTTAATCATCTGTGCTACAAATGACCAAAATGTACATTTATGTGACATGCAAAAATGTCGACACTCTTAAAATGTACATGTAACTTCTGTCTCATTAGAGTCCAAAACACCTAGAGCTTCTTTATTAAAATTTAACTAATAACAATGAAACCGTTTCGACAACAAGTGTATAATTTAGATATACTTTAACGAAAAGAATTAGATCAAATATTGCCTGTAGAATGAAAAGAGGGGATTTATGCATAAATTTTTCATGCATGTTTTCATGTGATAAAGTAAGGTTTTTTTCCAATCAGATATATTTCAAATATTTCTGAGAGGGATATGAATGCGTCAGTTTGAACGTCTTTTTTCAACGTCATTTTACAAGGTAATTTTAACATTTTCTTAACCTTTGATTCCCTTTATCTCAGTACTTATTCTGAATATTTCAATCAAACTTTATATTTGGTTATTTTACACTATAATCTATCATAATCCATTGAAAAGTCAATTTTGAAAATTTTTACCTTAAGGGCCCTTTTCGCGTGGGACGGCTCATTTGTCCTCTACTGTCCCTGGTATCCCGGTTTACATCCCTGACAAGCACCTGTTTCTATGTGACAATAACGACAGTTTGTATCTGGACTTGGGAACAAACAGGTAGGTCCATAGTAACCTATGTTATTGCAACCTACAAATGTAAAAACAAAACATCCTGAGAACCAAAGATAGGCTGGGATGTTATGGTTAGAAGAAGCATAAATACTCATATTCTGGAAATGAGCATATCGTACATGTATAATGATTAATTGTACTACTTTAAATATTTTTAAGACTCTTAGATACACTTTATTATAATAATTCCTTGTCAAACTTTTTCTTAGTTCAACGCTTTAAGGGGGGGGGGGCAAATTCAAATTTATTATACTTATACTTTTATCACTCTATATAAATTGAATACCATGAAACTCTCCATTTTCCTTAGAAGGCACCACTTTACCCATCTAAGGACTACTCCCTGAACTACATGTTCACCCTGTGACTACTTCTGCATTGATATATTCATTAATATTTTAACCGATCAAATTTCCCAGTGGGTGGAGCGTTCCGAAATTTCGAGTCTATGGCGTAATGGTATTCACAATATAACTATGACGTCAAAAATTTTCAACATTCGATGTCAAAGTCTTACTTGAATTATATCAAAATGATGTGCAAGACAATTCATTAAAACGTCTGTGAAACTTTTAATTTTATTTTTCTCGGTATTTGTACATTGAACATTTAAGAAAATTTCCGTTATTAATTTATTTGAATGCCTCTTTATTGTCAAAAAATATCTGTGTATCTGATTTAATAAGTCTCCTTAGATTGTCTTGGTATAATAAAACAGTTACTGAATTGGTACTCAGGAAATAGCAAATGTATGCTTCCCCTTAGCAGCAAACTATTTCTTGAGGCTGCAAAAATGGTTTCAACCCTCAGGAAACCATAAATTTCCTTTTTCCCTCATACCCATTTCATAACTGTATACTATCCCCCCCCCCCCCAAAAAAAAAAAGTCACATGATGGCATGTTTATAAATTTATATGATTGGCCATCGCCTTTCTTTCTTTGCTAAAAAATTACATTTAAAACATAAACTCTCACATTAAAAACCCAATGATCCCCAAGGACACAAACAATGGTTTAAACAAATTTGTGAGTCTTCAGGTTTTGGTCATTTCAGTTTGACTAATTGTAGCTATATGATGATTCTGTACATGCAGTTGCAAAATAATACACCTAAACTGTATTTGTATCTAGAATTATTATTTTTCAATTTTCAAACGTTCCTTATTTATGAAAAGTTAAAATTGTACTCCGTACAGTTTCATCTATCTATGAGACATTTTAGAGACTCAAATCTTCGTCTGAATTTCTTGTGTGCTTTTCTAATCCAGTGGTTCTTTAGCGAAAGATAATTTTAGATATGGTCAAATCTTATTTATTATTTATTTTCGTTTAGAAATAAAAGATCCATTGTATTTCAACTAAGTTCCCCAAGGGATGAACCTACATCATTCAATCAAATGAATGGTGACTAAAAGTCTGAACATGTCACCGAAAAGCAGCGTTTCATATTATGCCCACACCTTAGAATGATTGAAAAACATACCATAAACCTCCACCTCACACAATTCAGCATGAGCACCGCTAGAAAATTGAGCAGCATTTGGGGATTCCTGGGGCCTTTCGTTATAATAGATGATGTACTGCCCATGTACAGGACAGGTTATGTTGACGACAGCAGGTATAGTGGATCTGTTGAATTTTGTGTCGTGGAAACAGAGAAGACCATCAAGCTTGTCTGTTGTGTTAGATATATAAAGATAGAATCCTAGAAATCTAGCCGTGTATCCATTTTGAGAATCTAAAAACAAATGAATAAAACAATACGTGCGGAAAAAACAATAATTGCATGTTAATAATTCTTTAGATAATTCTTAGCCTGATGTTTAAATGCTTAATATATGTTAAAGTTGAGTCTTTTTATAATGTATAAAAGCATAAGAATCTGGGTTGAATTGTGTGTGTTGCATGTTAATGTATCAGCTGATTTAAACCTTGAATCTTCAAACTTCGATTTTTTTGCAGTGAGCATTGGGATAGAAAAGTTTAAAATGGAAAAAACCCTTCATACTAATGGCATTTCCACATATTTTTTATGTATTGGAAATCTAAATGGCATATTTTTTAGGGTAATTCGAACCTGCCCTGAAAGTAATTGGAAGATTAAAAGATAGGATCCCTTAGATAGAGGACAAGTTTGTGGTTTTGGAATCATTAAATTTGATATATGCTTTAGAGTTCGTTTCCATGTCAACAACCTCTGAATATGCCCTTTTTAAAAATGTAAAAGCTGTGAAAAAATTACATTGCTATTAAAGAAAATAACAAAAAAAAAAACCCCACAAATTATAATCAGAATTCATTTACTTGGAAATATACACAATGCTCTGACCTCATTTATGGGCGCCACCATGTTTTGATCACGTGACGTGACGCCATGAAGGTGCTGACAACGTCATAATTCGGTCATACTCAATGCAGCAATTTTTCCCATATTTTCTTTATTTTTGTTTAAAAAATATTAGCGTAATACTAATACAACGTTAAGACTTGTAAATATAGAGTTAACTGATACATATGTTGGTCTGTTTTTTTTTTTAATTTATTAATTTTATTTATTTATTCTTGTTTGTATTTAAATGTTATTTATTCTTCGATCCGTACCAGCACAAGCGACGTATATTGTTGAAAAATATTACGCCGGGTAGTTCTCATAGTCGCAAACCACGGCCAAAATGTACGATCCTCTCCCATCCTGGCAGGAGAGAGCTATATGCGGGCTCCGGACCGTGGCTTGAGACGATGGGTAGTTCTTTGAAATAAACTTAAGCAACATAAAAAAAAGTAAAAATTGATACAAGAAAGTTTGTAATATCTTTTACAGAAGAGAGAGAGAGAGATGTTTCGCAGATCTGCAATTATAAGACATATTTTTGAAAAGCCGTTTTGAAAAATACACATACATAGAAGCAGATCTAGACAAACCAATGCTTTACGACTGGAACTTTGACTCAGGCTTTAATTCTTATTTTTACGATGAATTTTTTTGCAGTATGCTCATACGTACAGTATATATAAATTCCTCACCAACTAGCATGTTTTAAAGAGGGGTGAGTGAAGGACTAATCCTCCCCTTTTATTAGTGAAGCATACCACTTTTTTTCACACTTAACGGAGTTAACCACTCCACAGTAACACCCCCTCTAATTTGCGGCCGACGCTTTCGACTTATTAAAATTCATTTGGGGTTTAACATTTAAAAACATAAAAAAAAATATTTATACTTTACCATGTCCCTGTGTGGTATACTTCTTTTCACGAAAATGTTTCTTGAAGAGAGGTTCGCTCCTGAGCTTTTGAGCAGAATTTTATTTAACCTATATTTAAAAAAATCTGCATAATGTTTTAATTCTTACAATAAATTTGGATTCTACAATGCCAAATAAACTATATTCAGTTAAAACTCCATGATTAAATTCCATACCAAGAGCATAAAGTGAGGAACTATATTTTGTGGCGGAAGGTTTTTTAGAAGAAAATTATCATTTTTTCTCTTTCGAAGTGTTTAAAGTATGTTAAGTTTGGATTCCTATTTTTACACGCAGTCTGCACACAGAATTATTTTGAGCAGTGAACTGTTTTATACTGGTCCTAAATTATATATTTAATAAACTGTCATGAATTCAATCATCATATTTGATAAATAAATCAAATATGTTGTGAAAATCAAGAAAAAAATAGCCCGAATTTAAGCTCAAAATTAGCACTATTTTAGTAATGTCTAAAAATTAACATCACAGACCCCCACTTTTAACTTTCTTTTCTGAATATACAAGATACTTTTAACCATTCTTCTTAAATTCAGTAAAATGTCATTACTTTTAAATGAGTTTTTTGCTTGTTAAATTTGTAATGCTAGCAAAATGAAATTTTTTGAGTGCAAAAAGGTCAAATAATTGAACGTGCGGAGTAATTTAAAATTTTTTTTCGTTGTCAAAAATTTTTAATGGGTCTATTCAAGATGAAATAAAGCTATGTTTGTTCCCATAACTTATTTGAATAAAAAATATCGGAGGAAAAACTTAAAAAACTGATTTATGTGTAAGACGTTTTTACAGTGCAAAAAGGTCAAACTAAATGCTCTGTAGCACCAAAAGAAGCGCATTGACCCCGATTTTTTGTTTTGATTTTTAATTAAGCTATGTGTATAAATTCTAAAAATATACTTGATAAAAAATTCTCATTACTTTTGATGTCAGGATCCAACCTCCTTAATGTGTGCATTCAAAATTTTGATAAACAAGATTTTAGATAATTTTTCCTAGAATTACGACTTCTTTGCAGAGCATGCGACAAGTCCTTTTATGCACATGCAACACTTCTTATTTCTTAATATTTTTTTTTCAACAACCCTGTTCTCACATGCACGTGAGATCATTTCATGACTGTTTACTTTCATGAAAATAATTTATATATTAATTCAGTACCCTTCGTCTTAATTAAGTTTGTGTTTAATATTAAGCACACTCTATTTTAAAGAAAGATTTTTATTTAAATGTTTTTCCTTCTCAAATGTTATAAACGTAATACATGTAAGTCATATTTTTAAAGCCTAACATTATACATGTAGATTTCTCGGCAGGTGCTCTATATATACTGCAGGTGCTCTATATATATAGGGCCAGGGTGAGTTTTAATTAAAATAAATTAAATAAGAACAACTTTAAATTCCCTTTTTATTTTATTTTTTTTTTTTTTAGTATATCACTATTATATGGAGTATAATAATGCATCAAGTAAAATAAAACGATATTCGATAAACAATACAACGGTCGTCTAGATTTTATCGACAGGTGTTAACAAAAGCAACATATTTTTATTGTTAAACACGAAATATAGTTTTTTTTTTCTTTTTTTTTTTCTTTTAATTAATTTGTTTTAGTTTAACACTACATGGTGTACAAAAATTATACATGACGTAAAATAAAAAGAAATTGGATAAATAGCACTATAGGCGTATAGCCGTAAGCGAACTAATAAATAAAATCAAATAGATAAAATTAAAATAAAATATATATTTTAAAACATGTAGATTTTCTCAGCGGGTTTATTTTCTACCGACAACCTTTAGCAATCGTATTTCAGCTTTTTCGCCTTTGTACAAAAAAGACAACACAGTGTCTGCCACCTCTTTATTCATATGGCACAGTGTCACTCTTGTCACACTGTCAGCACCATAATGGCGGCCGACGACAACGCCGCCGTGTGGCAAAGAGAGATAACTCTGTACAACTTGTGAAAAGGAATCGTGTATATAAAAGGGTAGCGTATCAACTAAAGCTTGTCATTCTTTATACATAGATGTAACATTCAAACAGCTCTCTATGACCGTCTGAATTTCCTTTGTATTCTTAAAAATATGCTTATTTTTGTTTCTTATCTTTGACAACAATAACGGTTATAAAATCGCACTAAGAGTAATTGGATATGTATTGTCTTAACTCTATTTAAAAAAATGTAACAAAGGGGAATAATTGGTATATTCATGAGTCAGATAAAAAGATATGCTAGTCCGAATTTTCCCTAACTTTTCTTTTTTTTTTTAATTACTCCGAACACATATATCTGCAACGAAGGCTATAAAATAAGTCAAAAGAATCAATTTTCAAATCAATTTATCAATTACGTAGAAAAAAAAAAACAATCAAACATTTGAAGGACAATTAATATAAAATTTCCAGAATTTTTGACTTTTTTTAACTTAACTTTCAAATTGATTGCTGGTGAATAAAACAAATCACCTAATACCATGATATTTACATTTGTATAATTTTCAAAGATCTGATATGTATACTTCATTTAGAAAATAATAATACTGGCATATATACAAAGAAAAAAGTGAACATTACTCATCTGAATTTCCTCTGACTTTTTTTAAACAAACCTATGTTGTACAATAAGGAAAGAGAAACTAGAAATATGTCCACAGGACATGAATGCCCCCAAGTGTATATTATTAATGCAACATGAAAATCTGTATAAGTGTATGAAATATGAATATCTTGAATAGTTTCTTTAAAATTGAAATTGAAATCTAAAAAAAAAATGATAATGATGATAAATTCTGATAAAGATGATAAATTCTCACAAAATTATGTATAAGTTCATAACCTTACATAAAAATATTTTAAATGATTTCTTCAAAACTAAGCTAAATGCAGTTCATGGAAAAATGAGGTCAAGGTCACTGGGAAGTGCAAGATCAACAGTTTTTGATACAGTTGAATGGCTCTTACGAATTCATATCAGCAAATTAAGTTAGGTATAATATCTTGAATGGTTTATTTCAAACTGAATTACAACTTATTTAAGAAAAGTGAGGTCATGGTCAAAGGAAAGGTAACAAATGTTGAACAGTTGAATACCTTTCATCAGTAATGAGTATGCAGATGAAATTTGAAGAAAAGAAAATATCATGAATGACTTCTTTAAAACTGAGCTAAACACTAATTTAAGAAAAGTGAGGTCAAGGTCAAAGAAAGGTCAAGGTCAAAAATGCTGATGCATTTGAATAGCTCTCCACAATATCTATCAGCATTGGGAGTTTGATAAAATATCTTGAATAGTCTATTTGAAACTGAGCTTTCAATTGAGTTAAATTCAAAGCGGGACGAAAGGACGAAAAACGGACATAAAAAATCGTATATGTTCTTGCCATTTTCATGGCAGGGCATAAATTGACAATATTAGTGCAAAACTTTTGCAATTTTTAACCGAAATTAGCATAAAAGGGCACACCACATGGAGAAAACAGACATTAATATATCATAAGTATCTCAAAAGAGTATATAATTTACGCTGCAGTTCTGTTCATACAGAATGGTTTTTAATCACACGGGAGGTTCTGCACAGTTTGTTTCATATTCCAATTAAACTAGCTTCTTTATGTGATCTTGAACATGAGTGTTTCTTTCCTTTCCTTTTTTTCGAACTTGAATCTTTTGACTTGCTGTGGATTTTCATTGGTATGTTTCTGATGAACATGTAGGTCTTTTGAAGCAGCTAGAGCAAACATTTCAGTCAAGGGTGGCAAGTTGTGGGAAAAACCCCAGATGTGACCCTCAGCTTGAAAAATAAAATCTTCAGTTACAGCCTTACTGACAGGTGGACACTTATAATACACGTAATCATGTAATAACTATAATAAAGTTTCTCAGTATTGAGATATTATTGTTATTTTGATGTGTAATGAAAATAGTATTTAAGAATTGTAATCAAATAGTTTTAAACCTACGGAATATATTAATGTTTACAATACAAATGAATTCTGTTTATAAAATATGTGCGAAACTTCAGCATTCAATACATTATAACACGGATGAGGAGGTCAAATGTTAAAGTTATGATTTTTTTTTTATTTTGTTGTCACAAATATTGATATCTATTTATTATTTCATGTCCAGCTTGATGGTTTCAACCTCTAGGTTTATCAATCAGAGCTTCTTGATCAAAAGGAAAGTACTGCCAAGGGTTAACTAAGGTTGTACATTTTGACTGCAGATTGATAGGTAATCCAATCTGACTGTTCCTTTGGCAGCTTTCAAAAAACCTGTTGAGATAATAAACCAGACATAGGTATTCAATTTACAAGTGCATTTTATAGACATTTCTTTAACAGTATTTAACGCTATATATTAATGTCAATTCCAACTGTCTTGAATTTGAACATTCAGAAAACAGTAGCACAATTGTACAAATAAAAGAATGTATCATATTCTTTAACAAAACAACATTTAAATTCTACTTCATCTTTCATATCATCAAAAGTTGCCCGCGTGGCGCAGTGGTTAGAGCTTACGTCGCGGGTTCGAATCCCACTGCAGGACGTGGAGACCTGTCCTTCGGATGAGACCGTATAAACCGAGGTCCCGTGTCGTAGTAGGTGTTGGCACGAAAAAGAACCCTCAATGGCCGTAAGTGCCGAACATAGGACAAAATTTGCAGCTCTCCACCGGCAAGTAGTGGCGTCTCCATATGAGTGAAAAATTCTCGAGAGGGACGTTAAACAACATGCAAACAAACTAACATATCATCAAAACAGTTACATCATTGATAGAGATATCATTACCTGGAATTCATTTACTTTTTGTAAACGTTTAAAGCCATAAGTAATGAAAATGGTCAGTGGCAAAACAAACTTTTAATGTGTAATCAGTTTTCTAGTTGGGATGCACATCTATCCCCAATTGCCTCTACAACCTATATATTGTTTTGAGGATCATCTTTTTCTCAAACATCTTCATTACATAAACTGAAATTAATGTAAAAAAAATGTTTATTACTATTTATCAATCTGTAACACAATTGTACCATTAAAAAAAAATGCACTATGCAAGAACATGTTCATTTATCTAATTCCCTATTTTTTTTTTTCATCCAAACAAAAACTAATAAATGAATGTGTCCAGTGTACAAGCTCATAAACATCCTCAATGTATTTTTTTAATATGAATATAATTGGTCAATTGTCCTTCAGCATATTTTACAAACAGCATCTTTATTGATGTTATTTCATTACATCATGTTTGTGAGTAAGATTTTCCTCAATTCCTCATTTTTTTTTTAGTCCTATTGACCACTGAAATGTTCATTAAATTATTTATCCTTGAAAAATATGAGCTCAATAACCAATAGGCCTTTCAGACTAATTCTGTTAACTTAAATATCTGTATTATATTCTCTAAATATAATTAACATAGGACCCATGTTTTTAGTCATTGACAAATATGCATATTTTTGTGATAAAATGTATGCATATTCTTAGTTATGTAAATAATTTAAATATTGTGTGAAAAAAAAAGCACGTACACTGTTCAAAATATGGTAACTAGTATCATAATCAGAACTCACTGATGCCATTGACTCAATCAAGGTTGGTTTTGTTTTGATTGTTTTTGTTTTTGTTTTTTTTTTTTTTTTTTTTTGGTTGTTTTTTTGGGGGGGTGGGGGTGGGGGTGGAGGGTATCCTTTTATTTCACCGAAAAGATAAAACAGATGTACATTTTTCAGATTCTATTTCTGCATTTGAGATAACTTTCATAATGATGTTTACAAATTCCGAATAGTAAGAAGGGACACATCATATGAAATTACCACTAAAAAAATTCTACTGTACTACATAAAGTACTTACGTGAAAATCATGATGAACATTGTGATCATGTATCCAGATATGAAATCGCCTGAATAGTTGTTGTAAGATACAAAACAGAAAAGATCCATACACTTCTTGTATATAAATACACCGAATATAGAGCGGGTTTTTTTTTTCCTTTGAAAATGTAAGTGACCATCTTTTAACGATAACGGCATAGGTATGTCGTAAATTTCCAATGTCGGAAGAACTTTCAAAAAGCCAATTTTTATGCATAATATGAATATTCTAATGAAAAACACTTTATTTGACCATCAATTTGTTGTTTGTGATCATAAAAAAATCAGTTCTATAACATTGAGTCGTAATTATTAATATCACGACATCAGCATTCCGAGTTCGATTTGATTTCGTCATGTTTGAATCACTTCAGTTGCTTCGGATATACTATTTTATTGATGGAAAGGGATAGGATGCTAAGGTCGTTTGTCGCATTTGTCTCATGATTCTGAGAGGTTCTCACTTTTGTTGGTGTCACGAGTGTTTTGCACTTAAATTCTCGACCAATTTTCAGCATTTTAAAATTTTCCCAAGCTTCTCGTTGATAAATTGTTAAAAAAGATTTCAGTTTTCTGACATCTTTTAAGTTTTCTATGACTTAAATGCATTATTTTTGGCCGAAGACATTTATTCACTTAAAAGTTGCCCAATTTCCTCAACTTTGATCAAGTATATATATATATATATATATATATATATATATATATATATATATATATATATATATATATATATATATATATATATATATATATATATATATATATTCATTTATTTATTTATTTATTCTGGATATGCTAAGTTATAGTTTTAAATGGTACACAGATTTTCTTGACCGTCCGTTAACAGAAAAGAACCCTGCTTCTGCATGAGCAAAAGAGTAAATATTTAGTGATTAATTGTTCAAAGTTAAGAGGAGCATACTCTACTCCATGTCGGATTGTCCAACCTGTACAATGTAATTATATCAGCCTTATGAGGAGAATGTGTAAAACTATTTGGTGATGATAAATACCTATATATTGTGAAGTATAAGTATATTTACCCCATTTTGCATTATCAGTCTTGTAATATATCCTTATATCATGAATACTGTAGATGGTTGTAAGCCTTAGGTTTACCCACCAGGTGGCGGACTTCTGACCAGCAGCTGATGTAACACACTGTCCTCCGAAGCCTGATAGGTCGGTCTTAAGACCATCAGCAGCATTACTGGAGTCGAACGTAGCAGCTGCGTGTGTTAAACTATAATACCTATGTGATAGGTATGTAGGTTTATTTAAAGCTATGTTTTCTGAAACAGAAAAAATCCAGATAGATTTTTTTTAAAGTTAGAATCTTCCATATACCATCTTAGGAGAAACAAAAATATACAAAATAATTAAGGTAACTTAGATAAAACTGCATGGATGAATTGCAGTGGCATGCTTTCTTATTCTCAATCTGTATAAAGGTCTCTTTTCATATTTCTATACATTGTTTAAAGAACTACATATACTTAATTTAAAACTGTTTGCCATTCTATAAAAATGTAAAATATGTAAAAAAAAAAAAAAAAAAAAAAAAAAAAAAAACAGATGTGAAAGTTTTATGAATATTATTAACATGATATAAGATAATATATATAATTATTTAAAAATATTACAATATACGCCTTGATCGGGATACTTAAGAAAAAGCATTCCATTTTTACAACGATCATTTAAAAAGGACATGTTTGTTTGGTGTCGGAATTGTAGCATTAACAGCAAGAAAAGGTGTAACGTTTTTGTTATATTATAAACATGCTTTAACAGAAATAACGATGTAATTGACATTTTTTAGAAGTTACAAAAGTTACATTCAATGTTTTTTATTTAAGTAATCCCTTTATCTAAGATTTTTTTTTTTTTTTTTTTTTTTTTTTTTTTTTTTTTTTTTTTCGAAAAAGCAATTGGCTTGTTGGTTAACTTTATTTAACTTTATTTAAAAATATTTTTTTTTTTTTTTTTTTTTAAAAAGTCATTATTATTTAATTTTAAAAAAGGGAAATCTTTCACCATTTTCTTTTTTTCAAAATAATTTAATTTCTTTTGAAGATAATAAATATTTGCACTAAGAAATTGAATACTATTAACTAATGTAAGTGAAATATTGCAGGTGTCAATTCCCTAATATATAAAGGTTTTTATGACTGTTTGTTTTTCTCAGTATAAATAATACAACTTACCATATCCACGGGTATAGCCAATTGTATTTAAGAAAAACCACATTAATGCGCTACTGAACATCGTGTCCCGAATTCTGACAAGGAAGTGGAAAAGTTTGCCAACTGAACATAAAACATAGAACAAGTAAACAAGTTTCCTATTAAGACATACTTTTTTTTCATATTCTCAACACTCTATTAATAGATATCGGCAATTCACAGATGCTAACTCTGGAATTTAGTTCCTTTGATGAACTAAAAAACAAATAGGATGAAGATTGCAATAAATGAAAAATGGAGATAATGAATAATAATCAAGCTCGACTAATAAGTGTAAATTGGAAAAGCAGCAAGAAATGCATTAAAATATGCTTGCGCTGCTTATTAATTAAAAACGCATCAGGTCATTTCTCTGAAAAAAAATATTTCGATGTAAAAGTGATTTCATTTATGACCTATCAAGAAACCCGGATATTATTCGAACAAATAGTAATTTTTGCTCATTTTTTGCTCATATGGAGACACCACCAGTCCGCCGGTTACCGTTGGAAGGCCAGAAATTTACACTTATACTCGGCAATCAAAGACATTGAGCAGTAAAGGATCTCATTTTACTGTACAGTCTCATGCAATTACACAGGATCATTTCAAGTATTGAAAAACATTCCTCTGAAAGATATTTTTCTATTGGGTATGAATTTGAATTAATAACACCTTTTGCTAAAACCTATGATATCACAGGAGGGTGGAAAAAACCTTAAGAATCAGCTCCTAACTCCGCATCTCTAGAGCAGATGTTCTAACCACTGCGCCACGCGGGCGGCTATCAGTATACTGTGATTCTTGACAACGATTGTGGCGTCAAGTTAGGCACATGATATCATATTCCTAGAATCTGTAGTATAAAGTTCTTGTTGCAAATTACTTGTACTTATGTATATTAAAACAAATGCGGGCTTCAGATGTCTTTTTGAAATGGAGTTTAACGCGATGGGCAGCCTTTACATCGGGATAATTGCATGGGCATCCTAAATCTCACTTGGACTAAAAAAAAAAAGTATGCAAACTGCATTGAATTATGAAGTGCATTACACTACGATTTAGATTATTAAGTGTCTTTTATTGCACATTGAAGTCTAAAAAGATTTATTCCCACTTGTAGTTTTTTTTTTTATTTTCCATTAGGTTAACTAATGTAAAGTAATTGTTAACTAATCGATTTTATTTTGGTGACTTTTTTATGAGTGATTTTTGTTTTAAGCATTTAATTACGATGTCAATACAGAGAAATATTTATTTGACTATTTTCTTATAATCACCAAGACATTTACTGTAATCTAATAACATTCACAAACTATATTAATGGTATCATGGAGATATTGCAATTTTATGCGAAATACATTTTGACCGTGAACATTGAAATAAGAGAGAGAGAGAGAGAGAGAGAGAGAGAGAGAGAGAGAGAGAGGATTTAAATGTAGGTCTTAGACATATTAATATTATATTAGAATAAACACTTCACAGTATCAGCATCTTCTTAAAACGTTTTTCTTAAAATTATTCTTCAAAAATGTAACACCTGCAGAAGATGCTTAATCAAAGTATTCATACTATAGCAAGCAGCATAAAAAAAATCAACTTTAATATCAGCCATTGATCTTTTTAATTCATTTCTTTGGAATTTGTTTTAGTGCGTGTAATGTTGATTTAAGTGTACCTATGAATACTAACTCGCATAAGTCAATGCAAAATAATAGCTACATGTAACATTACTGATTATTAGTGCAAAACTACGTATTTATTGCAGCAAGCTTTCACCACCAGGCAATCGACCTAGTATTGCTAGAATAAACCTCAATATAAGGTTATCCACACAACTATCTCTATCTCCGTAATGCTTTTCTTTTTTTCTGTCTTTATACTAAATACACTCCTTATCTTAGCTCCACTCGCTAATATACTTTAGTTGTAGGTCTAGTGATTTTATACAGCCGCACTAGTAGTCTCTACATTCCCAAATGTCTACTTGCATATTCTAAAAACATTAAGATTGAAATCTTTATAATTGAATGGAAAAAAAAATTATGATTATAAGCCTAATCAAGACAGAATATACGTTATCGTTCTATTATGAAGTTGGCAATGTTCCTAATTTCTTGACACCATGGAGATTAATGTTTGGAAATATGAATAAAACATAACAGTATGAAAATCATATTATTGATACCTAAAAAGGCAGCAATATGTGCAATATCCCTATTTTCCAGTACTTGAACATACTACATTTGACAGGAAATAGATCTAAAGAGAACTTGTATGAAAAGAGATTTAGCTAAAAGTCATATACGAGGGGTGATCAAAAAGTTCGCGAACTTTTTCTATATCTACAAAACCACAACTCGAATCAGAATGAAATTTGGCACACACATAGTCATGCACATGTTCTATAGATAACAGATGTTAAATAATGTTTTGCTCAGTGTTTGTGACGTCACAATGTGAAAATGACGTCAATATGTAGGTCACTTGTGACCAAAAATGGTTGACTCAGTCGTACTCGAGCAACGAACGGCTCTAAATATTAACGTATATCTTGGAAATTCCTTTGCAGTACAATATGATAATTTGTACAAGGTTAATGAGGACAGACGACTTACCAGAAGTTCAATCAATAATTGGATTGATTGTCTAAGCGAAGAGAGTGAGATGGTTAAAAATGATGTTTGTTCTGTAGCCCAGCAAAAGCAAGCAGGGGAAAAGATGCGTCATTAGTTGAGCAATTTGTTATGAAATATCGTCAAGTTACAATTAGGATAATGGTTGAATATCTTAACAATAATATAATTATTATATCCCTAAAATATCATTTACTTTAGACTTTAAACATATGAGATATGATAAAAAGAAGGCGCCCAGACTTTATCCACATTGGATAAACGACGCTCCCGAGACAGAGGACTCGGGTTGCGATGGGTCACCATACTAATTGTGGGAAGCGATAGCCTTATCCATCCATCCTATTGCCGGGATTTGGCCATTTCTGTCAGAATGACTGTTCTTGTTATAAAAAAAATAGCTTCCATGGTAAGAAATACAAGACTCGGAAAAATCTATTAGCATCTCTGAACAGACTGCAATGGAGCATGCCACGTGACTGCCTGGATCACGTGATTCGCACAAGGGCAGAACAATGGCAGATGAGCATTGAAATCGGAGAGGACTACAGTACTTTAAAAAATAATAAACACTGAAACCTCATTTTATTTCTTTTAAAGAAGAAATGCAATTAGTTCGCGAACTTTCTGATCACCCCTTGTATACATACATAGTGAAATCTGCGATATGCTTACTGTCTAGTATCTTAAAAACGAAGATATTTTGAGGAAATACATGTAGATCTAAATTCATATTGCAAGAACATCAGATAAATCAGAAAGAGACATTTAAAATACACTGTATTAAGAAATGCCATATACGTCTTGCCTGACATACAATAACTCAGATAAAGAAAAAATGGCGGAAGAACGTAAATGGAAGAAAAAAAAAGCAACAAACAAAACAACAACAACAACAAAAAAAATAAATAAATAAATAATAAAAAAAAAAAAATAAACAATTTATTTCTGGCGTCCGTTTACACCTGAAAAAATAAGATGCATACTAGTAGATATACAAAATAGTCAGAAAAGAAAAGAGAGTCAAACGAATAATTAAGATAAAAATGCGACATTTAACATAAGGAAGAAAGTGAAAAGCCAATTTAAATCTCTCTGTTAAGGTAGTTTGTCCATAAAGCTGCATTAGCCTTATATTTAATTTTCCTGTTGTACACCGATATGAACTGCATTTTATACTTCTTGAAATACATTAATTGAAGCATAACATTCATTTATCACAATCAGTACTGCGGATTGAATGTGTCCTAATTTATTACTTATATTTATAGAGTAAATTACATTTCTTTAATTAACAGCATCAACAAAAAAATCAAATTAATATATCGTATTCTGTGTGTATTAAATCACATTGTGTTTAATTTTTACCGTTAAGAAAAGCTGAAAAAGAATTAGAGACAAGTTTTTCAGCTATTTTAGAAATATTAGTTAACACAATGTTCCTCTCAAAATAGACAAGATAGACTTTTTATACTCGTATTATCTTCTCCAAACTAGGAAGAAAAAAATATCTGAATCTAAAATTGTTTTGGTACTATGGAAGTTTTCAAGTGGAAAAGAATTTAAACATTAAGTAATCCCTCAACATGAATAGATCCTAAATGCTTGACAACAAGCAGGAAGAACAATGTAGTGACGGCTTGTTAAGGACATACAACACACCCACCACCAAAAATTTCTTGTCGTTTAATTTTCGCTGTTTCTGTATATATTATACATGACTATATATACAATGTGTATGCGCATTTTGGACAAAATCGTTCAAGTCGTATTTGGACAGGAAGTTCCAAACGTTCCCTACCTTTCGTTGTTCACGCAGAGAAGAAATTTTCAATCGGTTAGCTATAATATCCTTGATTATCAAAAAAGTCCAGCTAGTCTGGCTGTCAAATTTCATCGGCTCATTCATATAACCATTAACCCATGGCCGTAGGAACCGGGGGCACGGGAGGGGGAGCCCCCCCCCCCCCCACCCACCCACCTCCAAAAAATTTTGCCGATATATAGTTTACTATAGTAAATATATATACTACAGTCCCTGAAACGTTCTACTTTCCCACTTGAACGGTGAGCGAACGCTGAACGAAAGCTGAACGAACAGTGAGTGAACGATATGTGAACGCTGAACTCAACTTGGTGAACGATGTGTGAACGGTGAGCGAACGCAGAACGCGAACGGAGCGCAAACACGGTGAACGAACGGCGAACGCAAGATGAACAACATATTCGGAATGCCTCTGATATTTTCCTTGCATTGAAACTATTTTATTGTTTTATAATGTCAGGTGCCAAAAAAAAGTCAATCAACCAATAATAAATAAGTAAACCAACAAATGAATGAATAAATAAGTCAATAAAATAAATTCTCCAAAATTGTCCTGAGAAAGACGATGCATGCACATTAAGTTTTTAGTCACACGTTTTTTATCGCATTAAAACATTGCAATTGTTGCCGAACGCTGAAGTAAAAGATATATTTTTTTAGTTGGAAAATAAAAATGTTTATTCTTATTTGATAACAAATCAGAGAAAACTTCTGACTCATAGAATGAATTTAAGTGGTTGTGACATCCATTCATATATCTCCGTGTTAAAGTGATTTCGTGTAATTTAATGAAAAAAAAAATTACAAAGGTCAGTGGACGTTTTGCATTTATACGCTCGTATTTTAAATTTTTAATACAATAATATATTATGTGTCATTTCTATTTTTCATGATGATTTATTCAGGCCCGTAGGAAGCAAATTCGGGGGGGGGGGGGGGGCACAGCCATACATTTTCAATTGATAGTTGACGGGGCACTGCCAAAAATTTCCTAACAAGCAAAAATCAGAAAAAAAAAAAGGTCATCATACTTTTTATTGCGGGGGGCACAAGCATATAGTATCTATGTTTACTATAGTAATCTATATATCGGCAAAATTATTGGGGAGGGGGGCACAGCCCCCCCTACCCCCCCCCCTCCCGGTTCCTACGGCCATGTTTATTGAGCAGACTTCTACATTTATCTGTAGATGGCCGTGATTATACTCGGACAAGATAATACAAAGATACATAATCATATTATTTGTTATAAATTCAATTTTCAGAACTTGATATTCAAGTAATATGCTGTTATAGTTTTTATTAAACAGACAAATGAGAGAGAGAGAGAGAGAGAGATTCCGTTTTAGACCTCCTCCCCCCCCCCCCCACATTTCAGGCTTCACTAAATGTTTGTACCTATATCAAACAAAAACCCTGAAATTTTTTTTCTAAATATATCAGACAGTGAAAGTAACTCTTTTTTTTTTTTATCAACAAATCATATCCATTTGTTTGACAGTCATACTCGTTTTTATTTTCCTGCTTCAACGTCACACGAAATCCACGTGCTTGTCCTGTCAATCAAAATCATTCGAGACTGTGCAGGTGTGAAAGTTTCGTCACATCGAAGACGAAGTGCGAGTATTTCCAACAAGTTATAACATTTATTTTTATCATTTCTAGATTTGATTCCAACATTTGAATTATAATTGAATAAAATACATTGGGCATTAACACTTGAATTTGAAACATACTCTCTGCCAATTCCAAATACCACCGCCGACACGTGTACATTTTGAACTACTATTGTTATGTGACTATTTTTAGATGCGTGTTTGTTTTGAGACTGAAATTTTTGTTCTAAAAAAGACCTTAACTTTTTTTAAATGTTAATGAAAAATATTCTGGAAATACAATACTGACTAAGTAATCGATTTAGGGGGAAAAGGGGGGGGGGGGTATTAATCATATCGAATGGCAAACATATAAAGTTACGGTGAAGAAAGATTTTTTTTTCTCTATAACTATAGACTTTACATATTATAGTAGAGAAAATTCTGTAGTGCATTAAATTTTAAATAAATATTTCCTTTAACCACACTATCAATTTAATTCGCTCCAAAGATAATAAATTAACACGATATCCGCAGTACTATTTATTACTCTCAGAACTAGTTCTATCATATTTTCTGTAGTAATTGAAAAAAAGAGTATTAGAAATAAATATTTTTGTAATTTTGCTGCGTAATTATTTGACTTGGATAATTATATCTCTATTAATGATTTATCGTCTTTAACAAAACACACAAAATGTTGCAGTGTTTGAGGTATTTGCACAATGCCCTTAGTTAAATTAAATATTTCAGCATCGTTCTACATAGGTACAGAATGTGCTTATAACAACATTTATTTTCCAGAGTAATTTAATAAATAACCTAACAGCTAAGTTAAAATAATAAAAATATATATCGTAGATATTTTCCCCATGAAATAATGATTCTTCAAACACGATATGTTACTTATTAAATTAAAAAAAAACGCTGTAACTCCTTACCTAAAAAAGATAAGTCCTTTCACTTCGGAGTTCCGAATGACAATGAAAACTGAACAATAGGTGAACGCTGAACGGAAGGTGAACGCAAAGTGAACGGAACGAAGAGCGAACGTTGAACGCTTTGTGAACGGTGAACGCGAGCGCACGGTGAACGGTGAACGCAAAACTGTGAACGGAGAGCGAACGGTGAACGCACGCTGAACGAACGGTGAGCGAATGGAAAAATGGGAAAGTAGAACGTTTCAGGGACTGTATATGCATGTGCCCCCTCAATAAAAACATCTGATGACCTTTTTTTGTTTTTTTTTTTTATTATTTTTGCTTGTCAGGAATTTTTTGTAGTCCCCCCCTCAACTGTCGACTGAAAATGTATGGCTGTGCCTCCCTCCCCCCTCCCTCTCCCCCCCCCCCAAAAAAAAAAAAAACAAAAAAAAAAACTGAAATTGCTTCCTACGGACCTGTAACCACACAAATAAAGTATTTTGTAGGGGAACACATTGGCAAAATATTTTTTGAAGAACTTAATATAAAAAAAAACTCTGGTTCATTTAAGCCTTAAAAATGCGTATTTTTTAATTTAAATATTTTTTTTTATGAAAAAACCTTTCGTTCAATTTTGGAAAAAAAAAAACTTTTTTCATGTAACTCTTTACAAAAGTTTATTTTCTGTATTTTTTTAAACAAGCCGTTTTGAATTTATAGCGGAAAATCACCCCCCCCCCCTTTCTCCTTAAGTCACGTTTCTCAAGCGTCTTTCAGACATGGGACGAAAACATTGTTTGATCTACAAATATATATGAAAACTTCCAAGCTAGAAAATATTTTTTGCTTTAAAAAATTATTTACATTATATATCAGAGTTCTTAAAACATTTCAGTTCATTTAAATGTAGATGTATTGGCAATTTTTGGCGACCCCCCCCACCCCCCCCCCCCACCCCCCGTTTCTTCGGACGCCGTCATTAAAACTTGATGAACAATAGGTTACCCTCTAGATATATATAAAATCTTTTAAATCCCTGAAGTACCAATTCATTCATTCATTCATGCAGATTAAAATTCTGACAATTAACTAAAATAAGAGTGAAACTATGAGCTACTAGATTAAAAGTAAAACTTCTCTAAGGATTTTAATTCCAGGTGTCCAATATGTAGTCCATACACATGGCTGAAATGCATTTAATTTTATACCTGCGTATGAATTCAACTTACATTGAATTTTAATCTCATTTTTCATTAAAAGTGAACGCACAATGTTGAAAATTCAACTTTTCTATAATGTAAACAGACTGGTAAATGGAATATATTGTTTATTATTTATTTCAAACAAGAGAGGAGTTTAAAAGTAACCACCACCACCACCACCCGATACACACACACTTGTATGCATCCTTCTTTTGCTTCTATAGATAAAATGAACTATCGTATTCGTCTAGATTAACTTCAATTTATCAAACTGTAAATTCTCCATCTATGTTTAAGTTATTCATGTGTCCAAATATCCATGTACAGTGATACATGTATCAATCGTTTTGTTTTGTTTCGAGAAAATGCGCACTGAAATTGTTTACAGTGGTAGATCGTAGATCTAGATGGTCGGATATAGCCAGTTTGCCGAATATAAGATATTCATGAATTCGGACCATTTCAGTAAACAACTCTTTTACATTTTCGGTACTTACTTGGTATATATTATAGTTTTCAATTCCTGAGTTCATCAGAATTCATTGTAAATGTGTCTTCATAACTGTTCAGCAAACAGGAGGAGATAACTCAAAAAGAGAAGGGGAAAATTTCCCACATATTTAGAGTTGTTCCTCTTTGACCAGTGAACTTTTGGAAACGGGTTGTAAAACCTTTTTTTTCTTAAAAGGAGAACAAAACAGTATTTATATGGCTAATTCTAAATTTTAAGATAGGCCCGTGATCTGGTAATGCGAATGTTACATATTCAACTGTAACAAAAGAAAGCTATATATCATAAAAAAAAATAAAGAATATTGTTCTGCTAATATTGATCACGGATACGAGTTGAATTCAGATAAAATTAAAGAAATTTTAAGACATAATCTTCCTTTCTTCCCTTTTTATGGAGGGAGGGGCGGGTTTTAAATCGAAAGCGCAAATAATCAAGGATACGATTAAGTATTTCTAAAGAAACCACATCAAGTCCCTAATCCTATTTTCTTTTAATTACGTCGGGATCGATTCGGTCGTCATTTTGACGCTTTATTATAAACATCAAATTTGAGGTCAAGTTAAACGTTTAATTGAAATTGTAAGAGTTATCTCCCCCAGTGTGTTGTACGTCTTTAAGTAATTCAATATTTGAAGACATATTTACGCAGCTCTGTTTAGGCAGTACAAAGGAGGCTGGGCCTAATTTATACAGGAAGTGTTTACTGTGACATCATAAAAATATAGCGATTCCTCAGAAAACAACAAATGAATTAATTTGCGATTTCAAACCGCATTAGAGCAATGAACTGCATCTAAAATTACCACTTCATGAATTTTTGCCACTAGTTAAATCCCACACAGAAAGATTTAAATAGGTCACTGATAGCAATGCACTTGTCGACATGACGTCATCATGACAACATTTGACGCATTTTATGTGCAGTCAGAGCTGGATGAAGTAATTTTTGTCAAAGTGATAAGTGCATTTTATTATTTAAAAGAATATTACTTGCAAATCTTAGGTAGACCAATAATACAAATATCTGAAACCTTTGTTTAGTGCCATTATTTAAAAACTATCCAGAGAATGTATTGAATGAATTCTAGTGTTTTTGAGTGCAGAGTCTGTATATTTCATTCCGAGGTGCTTTATCAAATAGTCTTTCCGAAAAGCCATACACATAATGGATTTTTGACATTATTGGAAACATTTCTTTCCTTCAAAAGTCCTATTGCTTTCCTAAAATCGGGCCCAAAACTTAAGAAAATACATAAAATACTTGGTAAAGGTAACACTCATTTCGACTAAAGCCAAATAACTTGAAATTTAAACTAATAAAATGCTAGTAGTATTTAAAGCAGCAGCACTTTCAAAAAACTTCAAGTTATATAAAAACAGATAATTTCTTCAATTTATAATTCCAACTAGGGAATGCCTTGCGATATTGAAATCTGTTTGTGACGTACATACAGTACACATTACATGAACGTGCATTTATCACATGACTGTCAAATAATGTGACCAAAAAATTCGGTACAGAGCGTTATTTCACATAATATTAAAGTTATGTGATAATATAGTACCTTTACAAATATAAATTCAGTTCAAGAAGGTATGTATCTATGAACATTTATATTACGTTGATTTCTTAGTAGTATATCTAAACAGTGCTGTGTACTTTTAGTTTATCAACATCATGGAAATTTTAAACTATAAGTATATTACAGATGCACGGTGCTGAGATGAACAGATACTTACATCTACTTTACTGCAGTTAAACGCGAGGTAACGAATAATTTTTGTTGATAATCTCTTTCTTATCCATTGAACTAACGCATTTTTTTTTTCCCAGAATAATGATGCTATCAAATGTTAGTTGTTTCCTTTTCTACCATTGTTCAACATTAAACCTCCTGCAAACATACAAAAAATATGAGTACTAGAATGTACTAGAAATTCCTGAGGAAAGGGTTAGATCGAGTCCATTTACATGTACAATGCATCGTCATTCCTTTGTAAGAGGTTTTGGTACTACGGAAGTTTTCAATTGGAAAAGAATTTATACATTAAGTAACTTTTACAAAAAGCCCCTGGTTCCCAGAACTCCTCTTACATTTTACACACCTGGTTCCCAGTACTCCTCTCACATTTTACACAGTAAGCTAATTATCTTTTTGGAGATGGTTGGTGTTGTCATGTAGATATGCAGTAAGATTTTGGAATTTTCATTTTCACTCTGGGGGTCAAATGGGGGTCGAAAATGACACGTTTTTTTTTATGCAAAAAGCCCCTTGTTCTCAAAACTCCTCTTATATTGTACATAGTAGCCTAATCATCTTTTGGGAGATGGATGGTGGTGTTCTGTAGAATTTGTTCCTTTAATTCCTATATAAAACTTTGATCCCTTATTGTGACCTGACCTTATCCTCGGAGGTCATGATTTGAATACTAGAAATATGTCCATGGGACATAAATGCCCCGCCAAATGTATATTGCTAATGCAACATGAAAATTTGTATGAGTGTATGAAGTTTGATGAGAATATCTTAAAAAAAATTCTTTAAAATTGAAACTAAAATTTAAAAAAAAAAATGGATATAGATGATAAATTCTAACCAATTTATGTATAAGTGTATGCGTACATAAAAATATTATTAGATTGTTTCTTTAAAACTAAGCAAAATACAAATTAAAGAGATGGGAGGTCAAGGTCACAGGAGAGTGCAAGGTGAAAAGTTTTTGATGCAGTTGAATAGCTCTCACTAAAACATATCAGTATATTAGGTTTGATAAATAATACCTTGAACGATTTATTTAAATTGAGCTTAACACTTATTTGAAAAAAGAGAGGTCAAGGTCAAAGGAAAGGTTGAGGTCAAAATGTTGATGCAGTTGAAAAGATTACATCATGTATTTACTATTAGCATATGAAGTTTGATAAAAGTATCATCAATGGTTTATTTAAAACGTAGATAAACACTAATTTAAAAAAAGTGAGGTCAACGTCAAAGGAAAAGTCAAGGTCAAAAACATTGATGCAATTAATAGCTCTCAGCAGTGTATATCAGCATATGAAGTTTGAAAAATATATCTTGAATTTTTTATTCGAAACTGATCTAGACACTAACTTAAGAAAATTGAGGTCAAAGGAAGGGTCAAGGTCAAAAAGGTTTATGCAGTTGAAAAGCTTACATCAGTATGTATCAGCATATGATATTTAACTGAAGTCGGACATGACAAACACTATATATGCCTAGGCCAAATTCATGGCAGGGCATAAAAACTTGAATCTACACTATATGAGGATGTTTCCATATCAAAATAACTAACAAGCAAATTAAAAAAAAAAATTGTGGTCTCCTGCTTTCCGTGTCCTAGTGGATGGGATGCCATTATTTATTACATATTGTTTCAAATATGCACGTCCTATAATATGTCATTCAAAAGTAATCACCAAAGTTAAAATCTTTGAAAATTAGGTAAAACATCAAGGTCAAGGGGTAAAAAATCATAGCATGCTCGGAAACATATTGATACAGGCAATGTACATGTCAAATATGAAAGTCCTATCTCATCTCAATCAAAAGTTATAAGGAAATATAACGTTTTTGAAAAGTAGGTTAAACTTCAAGGTCAATGTCACAGAGTCAAAAGTCATGATATATTTTAAAAAGTCTTGTCACAGGTAATATGCATGTATAATATGAATGTCCTATCTTTTCTCTTTCAAAATGATCAATTTAAAATAATGTTAATTTTTTTTTAAAAGTAGGTCAAACTTCAAAGTGAAGGTCATGGGTTCAAAAATCATAGTATGTTTAGAAATTTCTTGTAGGTAATGTACTTGTGAAAATGAAAGCCCTATCTCTTATTATTCAAAAGTTATGACCAAGGATAAATTTATCGGACAGACGGACAGACTGACAAACGGACAGACTGACAGACAAATGAGATTGAATGTCTTCTAGGTCCCTTTTGCGAAAACGGATGACAATAATACCTTTGCAGTTCTTGAGAAGATTCATGATGGAAAAAAAAAACCTTTGCATTTTTCTATGTAAATCTTTGGCAAATCTACACTAAGTCTATGTCAATAAAGTGTCAACTTTTAGGGCCCAGTCAGTGGTTCTTGATAAGACGTTTTTAAATGATGCCACCAAATTTTCACTAATTCTTGATTATCCCCCCCTAAAAGAGGGTGTGACCCTTCATTTGAACAAACTTGAATCCCCTTTACCTGAAGATGTTTTGTGGCAGGGTTGATTGAAAATGGCCATGTGGTTCTAGTGAAGAAGACAAAAATGTGAAAAGTTTAATTACAGGCGGACAGATGGATGACAGACAAAATGTGAAGTGAGCTAAAAACTTACGATCCCAAGTACTTGGAATGAGATACAGTATTTGAAAAGCATTTTTTTCATGCATTGTTTTCAGAAGCTGAAAATTGTATCCATGTTGAAAAAACTGCAAATTTTAGAAAACAGTATGATTAAAAAATAGTTAATCAAGGTGTTTTGAGTAGCAAAATAAGCTAAACTGGTATAGCTAATTCAACCACAGAGCTTAGTTAATTTTAAGATGCACAACCTTTTCAAATCTTAATAAATCTTCAAATATTTATATCATTCAATTCTGATGCATGGGAGAACTAGAGATATGACCACAAGTATATCCGTTGACTAATAAACATGTACATGTATATTGTGTTTTTTAAGTCATCAATGTTTGTTTGTTGTTAAATGACCCTCTTGGGAATTTTTCACTCATTTGGAGACACCTTTCACCACTTAAAAATAATGAAGACATACAAGTCGGATTTGAGGTTAACATTCATTTTAGTAGTTTTCAACAATTAAGACGTAAAGAGATAACTCCTTCCCTTCGCCCCTTCCCTTTCCCAGACCCCTGTTTGTTCATGTAACTAATACTTTGTTTTGACATAAAAAAAATGTGAAAATGTATAAATAGTTTAATGATCCATCTCTTTGAATGATTTTCATTCCTAATTCTAGGAGGGTACATGGGTTGACCCAAATTCATGAATGAAATGTCAAGCAATCTTATCATTGATGTACTTTTATTTAATTTGATGTAGTCATATTGTGAACATTTCCAGCTCATTAAGAGACTGGGGATGACCTCCAGGGGTTCATAACCTTAAACCATTAGATGTACATAACCATGATAACATACAAACACAAGAAACAAAATTATGTATATAGTCAAATGGAAAAATTTTCTACTATATTGGATCATTTGATCATTTCAGGGACAGGGAGCGGCTAAGCGGCTAGGGAGATTGGACCCTCCCCCCCCCCCCCAGGAATTTGCAGAGTTATTTAAATAGGAATAACGTTATATACTGATTTACAGAAGCAAAAAAATGACTTTGGACGTCCTTCCCCCTTTAAAAACATGTACACCAACATCACTGTGTTTATTTTGTTTGTTTAATCCCCCCCCCCCGAAAAAAAATCTGGATCTGTGCCTGTAACTGAATGTAATGTCGACAACGGGAGATAACTTTTCAGAATGTGAAATTCGTCTATTGTGGCATCCGATGATCTTTGATCCTTTTAAAACTTTAACCTAACCATCTGCATTTCGGTTATTTTACCCCAATCAATACTTAAACTTGTACTTACAGACTGTCATAGGTCTTGTCAACTTCATGGAATATAATCCAATTAAAACACAAAATGAATTAATTCCTACTGATATACATGTAATTATGTGCACCATGTGCAATGTAAAAATGATAATCGTAAAACTATTACTAGTACTAGTAGGGTGACGCAAGCCCAATGTGATGTAGAAAATTTTCAAAAAGGTGTTCACATACATGTACAGTACAAGAACAAACTTTAAATTATCATTACAAACGATGTTTAAACGTAACTTTGCCATCTAGGCCTATTTTCAAAAACAGGCAGTTTGTGTGTGTGTGTGTGTGTGTGTGTGTTGGGGGATTGGGGGGGGGGAGAAATTGATTGGGTATGGCTTTTCAAGGAGGTTTTTGCCTAATTAAATACTAAAAATTAAGTTTGCACATTTTGATAAATTCATCAAAAACGCTTTTACTAAAATAATATTATTTGTTGTTGAGAAAATAAATTTAAAAAGTTCCAATTATGGGCCAAAAATTTATATCCCCCCTTTTATCAAAACTTAATTTACATCATTAATTAAATTCTGTTATTTCAGACTAGCTGGTAATTAGGAAAGCCTATTAGGATCAAACTACGGTAAAAAAAAATTAAAAAGCGTTATAACGCCTTTTCAAAAGGCGTAATAACGCGAAAAAAAGGCGTAATAACGCCTTTTGAAAAGGCGTTATAACGCGGAAAAAGGCGTAATAACGCAAATAAAGGCGTAATTACGCCTTTCCAAAATGCGTTATAACGCCTCTTTTTTTTCAATGCATGACTTACTTAGCCCACCCCGGGGGCTGATTATAATTAGATTTCAAGGAAAAAAAAATAAATGTATAAAATATTTTCAGTGTTCAACCAACTTAGTCCTTCTCTGATGCAAGACTCCTCTACCAAGGTGCATGGATTTCAGAAATTTGGTTGAAGACTAGTTGTTCATTATACCTATGCAAATAGTTTGCCTGTTTTTTTTTTTTTTTTTCTTTTCCAAGAGGGGAGAAAAATATTTTAAATTTGACATGAATTTTTAATACATGGTTAGCAAAGCCCAAAGCTGGCTCTGCCTAAACCCTGGATTTTTCAAAAGTAGAGTGTTGACGTCTCTTTATACGCATGCAAACAGGTGTCTGCGAGATGTGCAGGGATATAGAAAATATTATAATTTATTATATTGATATAATTTATAATATTAAACCTATAATCTAAATATTGCATAAATAAAGATGACTTTGGCTCAATCTTTCATAAATTTATAATTTTAAAATAACGCCTTTCCATTTTGGGATATAACTCCTTTTCAAACAGGCCGGTAGTACGAATGCGATTGGGGGGGGGGGGGGGGCTCCCCTACCCCACTTTTTGGGAGAATAGTCGTGCTATAGATTAGATATAAAAAACATTTATTGATTGTTTGGTCCCATAACATTTTGTTGCAGTATGGTTAAACTAGAGCAAGTCATTGCATTTTAAAAAAGTTTTACCGACTAGTTAGATAAAAATATTCTCCTCAAGTTTAGGCAGTTTAGGCGGGGGGGGGGGGGGGTTCTTGTTAATTTTTTTTTGTTTGCTTGTTAATGGGAGGCTGCCACCACCCACCCCCCCCCCCCTTTGAAAAGCACGGGCCTGTCAAAGACATAATAATGGTTCTTCAAAATGCATAATAATGCATTTCAGAAAGGCGTTTTAATGCCTTTTAGAAAGGCGTAATAACGCCTTTTTAAAAGGCGTAATAACGCCTTTTTGAAAGGCGCAATAACGCCTTTTGAAAAGGCGTAATTACGCCTTTTGGAAAGGTGTAATTACGCCTTTTTTCGCGTTATAAAACCTTTTGGAAAGGCATAATTACGCCTTTATTTGCGTTATTATGCCTTTTTTCGATTTCGCGTTATAACGCTTTTTATTTTTTTTTTACCATAGTTTGATCCTTATAGGCTTTCGTAGGTAATGAATTAAGTAAAGGAAATACCAATAAGAGAATCACAGGTCACATGGTCACCTGAGCCATTTTATGCTCGAACTAACGAATACATGTACATGTATTGTGTAAAGAACTACGCACGCTAACTCTCGATTCCCGCCTACGTTTTACACACATTTAATTCAATACTAATGGCAATTTGACCGTGAAATCTTTGTTAAGTGTATAGAACAGTTCAATGGTAATTGACTGATAATATTAATGCCAGTGTTAAATAGTTAATTACCCCTAATTCCAGCTCTTAAAATAAGGGGGGTAGATGATAATTTCCTTTGAAATCGAGCTTTAAAGCATCAACACATTTTAAAATATGCTTGGAAATGAATTAATGTTACTAAAATCTTTTCTTATGTTTTACGCATATAAAATTAAACATATATTATTAATAGAAAACAATATTTTACCTGGTAGTTGTAAAACCCTTTGAAATTGATGAAAAAAATAAGCATTTTTGTAGTTTTTGTCTGTAAACATATGCCCCCCCCCCCATGTGAAACACAAAAAGTTTTGGAATAAATTTGTGAAATGACAGTCAATATTACCTGTAAAAAGGGATTTTTGTTTCATTCAGGGGGTGTGGGGGGAAATGTTTTTAAAATATTTTTCTGTTTTCCTTTGATTTCTACAGTGCAAAACACAAGTTTTACCCAAATTATAGAGTTATCTCTCTTTGTTTTCCCATAGAAGTAATGTTTTATGAAAATCCATATAAATATTTAAATAAATATGAAAAATCATCCAAATATGTTAACTTTTGAAAATTGACCTGAAGGTATACAGGAGAACAATGCTATCGTTCGCAGTTCTTAGAGAATTATTTTGACTTTTTCCTTGGTAAGCCCGATATAAAGGAGTGTGCATTTAGAGGCAAACACCTTAGTGCCGGTATAACGGTCTCCTGACAGCATCTAGTTTTAAATGTTTCCATTGAATTGTTTCGGCGCAGCCGATTGATACAATATTCATAAACATAATGTTATATAAATAAACTCATCATATATTTGTGTACCCAAAATTTTGCTTTGGAAAAGCCATAGTATTGCATGGCTGCAAAAAAATAATCGTGAGAAGTTCAACTAAACGACACATTTCAGGGTATTTTCCACACAATATCGTAATCTATATTAAACAAAGTCATCATGCACTTTTCCCAAGCAAGATTCAATTAGAGAGCAATCTCTCCTTAGAGATTTGCACAAAAGATCTCAGATTAATCATTATTCAAAACGTATATTTTTTTTAAGCATTTTGAACACGCTGAATTTCAATAAAGGGTACGTAAGCGAGGTATTTTTTTTTTTTACTATTCGGACATATAAGGATTTTAAAATACAACATGTATAACGACCCATGAATTTTGTAATAGCTCTCTAATATTTTGCATGCAGTTTGAAATAAGGTGTAAAGTTCTCTCCACGTCATAACAGTTGAAGTTGGCAGTGACTTGACCTCATTTTCCATTATGACGTCATGTCTTGGTATTTCCGACAAATGAAAACACAGCCTGCTTTGTGATACTCTGTGGGAAGCCCTAATGTATCTGCGCTGAACATGATGTGTCGCAGTAGGTGTTGACACGAAAAAAGATCCCTCACTGTTCTATGGCCGTGAGTGCCGAGCATTGGTTAAAATATGCAGCCCTCCGCCGGCAAGTAGTGGCGTCTCCCTATGAGTGAAATATTCTAGAGAGGGACGTTAAACAACAAAAAACAAACAAACGAAAAACAATCATCCAATTTCCGAAATACTGATTAGAAACCACGCTGATGGACATTTGTAACAAAAACAGATCCGTCCATATTTAGCCTCGGATAAAAAAAATGATTCGCACCCTGAGCATGCTATTGTGTATAAAATAACTTGGGAGACGTAAAAAAAATGACAGGTGATAGCGAAATATTACTACATTAATACATGTAAGGAAAGTCGGAGATGAAAAGCTTATGTCACTTCGTGTTTCATATGATTTAATGGTGAGCTGGACAGTATAGGCTAACAATAGTTATTTCCATTTATATCGCAGTACAGTTAAGGAACCAAATGGAAATATTGGCGATTTTTTTAGATAGAAAATACCGCAGCTATGTTAAGGGTTCCCAAAGCTTTAAAATGCGCTCAAAACATACTATGTCATTGCGAGGTCGGTTTTGGTTTTAATTTATAAGTATTGAACTTTAGTACTTCTAATTTGTATAAAGGGTTTCCTCGGCTATATATTAACATATTTGTTATGATATCACATGACTGTTGATCACGTGACGGTCATTTATAATTTTTGAAGTGTTTCATATAAATCGCTTCGGCGCAGCTGATTAACACAATAATTACTAACATTTCGTTATATAAATAAAGTCATCGTATCCTTGTGTATCCGAAATGTGCTTGGGGAAAGTCATAGTATTACTTGGATACAAAATATTTCCTTTTATACACACAAAATAAATTCTAACTCCAACCACGGGTATAAAACAGAGTACATTTCAAAATTATATTTTTTGTAAGCATCTTGAAGATGCTGAATTTCAATCAAGGGTAGGTAAGCGGTGTATTTTTAAAATATTCGGACATATAAGACTTCAAAAACCTTTAACGACCCGTGAAGTTTGCAATAACTATCCAGCATTTCACATGCAGTTTGAAATAAAGTGTAAAGTTCATGACACTCTCCCCGTCATATTACCTCAAGTTTGCAGTGATTTGACGTCATTTTCCATTATAACGTCATATTTTGGTAGTTAGAGATGTGAAGACACAGAGTGCACTGTGATGTTCTAAGGGAAGCCTTAACCTACCTGCGACATCCTTTACAAGGATGGGCGATTTTTGTTAGGACTTGACTATTATCGGACAAATGTAATGTGGTTTGTCTTGTCACGTAATGTGACAGTCACGTGATTTTAGCAAATATACCTGCAGTATTGAGGTCATCTATAAATTCCAATATTGCAAGGGCATAGTCAAGTTAAAAATTCAAGTTTAATTTTTCAACTTTTCAACACTCTTTGTAGTTTGTGAAAAGTGCTGCGAAACTATATAGATTCTACTATCTAATTGCTAAAATTACATTTGTAAGACAGTATGTTGAATATTTTGCTGGTCAAGTACATTAAATATAGATATAATTAATTCATTTGCAAGATTTCATCAGGTTCGCAGAACTTTTCAAATATCTTCATACCTCTTGAGTTTATGTGTAAAACCTTGTCATAATTCATTGAGGGTATGCCCTTGCAATATATCGATTTATTACCACCCTTCTATTATCCTTCAATGAATCTGCATACAAATATACGTCAGTATCGCTTGTCTAGGGAATGTACGGGAAGTATATGAATACAACCATAAAATAGACATTGCATCCAAATTAATGCCGTCTTATATACTGCAAATAATATTTTATTCAATTACAAAATACTTTTTCCATTGTATAAAATATAACTTGATCCGCCTCTCACTGCATACAAACTTCGTCGAAATTTTCGATATGACGTCAAATTGACAAGTGCATTGCGATCAGTGAATTGTTTATATATTGCTGTGTGGGATTTAACCAACGACAACTATACATGCAATAGCAAGTATTGATGTAGTTTAAAGTTATCCAACAGTATAAAATAGCAAATCATTTCATTTTGTGGTAATTTGAAGAACATATATTTTTGTGTGATGTCATAGTAAGCATTTCCCATATAAATTAGGTCCCGCCCCATTATTGTAGCCTTAACTGTGCTGCGATGTCGACACGATATATCATAGTTAGCTTGAATTTAAAGATACCACAGAGTCTGACACATCTGTTTCAAATTTGGATATTTTACTAGAAAAAGACGTTAATGGTAACCAAACAACAAGGCTTTATGAAAAAAAAGTGATGACTTCACTTTTCCAGTCGTCAACCTCCTTGATTATGTAGCAATATGTCCTTTTCACCTACATGGGTTTATATCTCTCATTTAATTCCATAAGCAAGAGCATGCTCTACATGAGAAGAATTTCTAAAAGTAAGTTATCTACAAACAAGAATATAAAGAGTCTCGTTTAAATTGTCATTTCGTAAGTATGGTTGATTCAATGATCCTTTCAGCAAATACAATATATTTTAAGTCAAATGCTGACTGATAATTTTTCATACTATTTCATTCATACTAAATTCATTTCATTGAAAAAAAAACAGTTGTCCATGATATCAAAGAGTCCATTTTTGGACGAGCACAATTGATTCCATATGAGGCATCCGGCAGATTTTACTATCTTCACATACATTGCGCCCTACTGTTTTCTGTCTACTTTGCACTGAAAGCTTCATATTAATCTTTCAGAACATGTTACGTACTAACAAGGATTATTTTGATGCATTTACCTTGAGATGCGGATGTTTATTCGTTTACTAAGTGAATGAAGGTTCATTTTTTCCTTTGCATGCATACAAATTTCATTCGGAAGTATATTTCTAATAAGGACAAAGTTAAAGCTTTCATTGGTGTTTCGGAATAGAAAAGTCGAATCGAATGAAGAAAGAGCAACGCACACGTATCCTATTCTATTTGTAGCTTCGTGGACTTTCAGCTTATTGTTGTTCATGAAGAAATATCAAATTTCGTCCAATTTCAGTTTAAAAGTATTTTGAATTTTACCGTTAAAGAAGTGCTTGACACATCACTTAGCCATAACATAATATGAAATCACATTGCCTCTATCTATACCTACGAAGACACTTTCTTCAGTGATTAGAATGTATCGATTGATTTTACACAGGGCTCATAATTCGTTGGAGTTGAGCGGGAAACATTCATTCAGCAAAATACATACATGGTCATTCAAACTATTTTCTTGGCCTTTTTTTCTGTTAGGGATAATTTTGAACACAATTACTAATCCCCAGGAACATGTCTATATACTAATTAAAAAGGTATATTTCTTTGCAACTTTGATAAAGAGCTCGTTAAAAATTTTGAGATAAATTTATCTACAGAGTTATCATTCTTTTAAAGGTTAAACCAATTTAATTTCATGTCTCTCATCTCATTAAAACTGTCTACATTACTTTTTTTTTTTTAGGTTTTTAAATACAATATTTTTAAATCTAACATATTGTGGTCATAGTTCTTTATATAACAACAATGCCCTATTAAAAATTGATGTTCAATTGAAATTTGATATACGAGGAAAGGCATGTTTATATGGTTAATTTTTTTTGTCATACTCATTTGACAATTGATGTGAAATTAAATATATGTGCATGTATATACATAATCATTGAAAAAAATAATTTAATAAAAATAAAAGGAAAAGTCTTCAAACTTATTTCATGAAATTACGATCATTTCTTTAAAAAATCGTATTTATTACACTTTCAACAGTGAAATACTGTGATTTATTTATTGAATAAAAGTGATATTCTCTCACAGTGTGAAAGGATACAAAAAATGATATTCTCTTACAGTGTGAAAGGATGTCAAAGTAAGTAAAAAATAATTCCTGGCCTGTCATAAGATAGAGATAGTAACTAAGCATCTTGATAGAGCTAAAACTGCAAATTCTGCCTAAATATGTTGCTAAAATCCATGCTACGCAATGTTTTCAATCTGACACACAACTTCTAAGCTATGACGTCTCAACCGCTCAACTATGACGTCAAGCCTATGACACTGTGTTAAGAAAAGACAGAGACAAAGGGAAAATCAAAGAAAATGTAATAAACAGAAAATTCAATGTTTTATAGATGAATATGGAATTAATTTCACTCGTGAGACAGGATTTTTTTATATTTTCACTCGTGCTTCGCACTCGTGAAAATATCAAAAAATCCTGTCCCACTCGTGAAATAAATTCCATATTCATCTACAAAACATTGAATATCCTCTATATATCCAGGGTAATTTCAGAGACTGGGGAGGGAAATATTGAAGGTTCGAATGTAAGGGTTGTTATACTCAGGTACAACGTTACCATGTTAACGAGATACACCCTTGAACCAAATGTCGGTTAAAACAAGACGGAACATTCCCTGCTCTGTGGATTGTTATACTTATAGATACATATACATAATGGCCACTGCTAATCTATCAGGGATGGGGTAATGATAATTTGTAATGGTAATTGAAAGTAATTAATTACAAATTTCGATGTAATTTAAAGTAATGTGTAATTGGCCTAATTTTCAATTACATGTAATTGTAATTTAATTAATTACTTTCGAGAAAAGCATGTAATTCACAATTACTTTTCAATTGCATTCAATTACACTGGTGTTTAATAAATGAAAAATACCCCCCACCCCCTTTAAAATCCCATACACTTTATTCAAGAAACAAACTGATTTTTGGACAAAATAGTCTATGAAAAAATTAAAAAAAAAAAAAAAAAAGAAGAATTTATATATTTCCTATATTTAGTGAATTGCTGTTTCCTCTTTAAAATGCATTTTCTTCAAAACTTTTTAATCATATTTATCTCCCTGTTTATAATGTACAAATAAAATTAATAATTTTGATTAAGTTATTTATGAATTGGCACTTAATACATCTAGTCCAATGGCTTCTAATCCTTTGTTTGCCATACCTACAGCTTGTGTTAGAAGTGATTATTAGGTGCTAATTAGTGCCCTAGGGTCATGTACATATTGACACTGAACCTCCATAGAGATTTAATTCACACTCATTTTGACTTTACCTAATGGTAGTTTTGTACACACATATTGACTATGTCTCCCCACAAATCTTTTTAAAGTATATATTTTGGTGTTATAACACCAATTTTTCTATTTTTATAAAAATTGTGGAAATTAAGACAATTAGTTGACACAATATGTCACATACTAACATTTTGAAATATACAGCTTAATTAGGATGATGAAAAAAAAGCAGGAAACAAGGCAAAACGCATCCATTGTTTAGCATAAATATATTGGAAAGCATAAAAATGGACACATGAATTAAGGGAAAACAACATCCAGGTCCTGTAAAAGGACTGTGTCCCAGTTGAAAATTGGCTCTTTTTTCCCCCAAAAATTTAGGTAACAATTCCAAACTGATGACGGAATTCATTTTTTTGATGCTGTTTATATATAGAAATAACATGTTTTGAAATTATAATGATTTTTAAAGAACAAGTACACTATTTAACTCTTTAATCAACAAATAAATATAAGTCAACAACATTTCCCAATTTTGCAACTTTTTCAGTTAAAAATGCACATTTAAAAAAGTACAGGGCCCTGTACCAAAAAGGATCAATTAAGCCCTGAAACTTGCTATTAGTCAGTATTTATGTATTCCCGTCACACAGCCCCAGTGTAAAATATTTTCATTGTGGGAGGATTTTTTTTTAAACCTGATAGATTCATGTAGGTTAGGGGATGCAATATTCAAAAAATTCATTAACATCTTTACAATGTTTACTTAATGTTAAAAAAAAGGAACTGAATCTATATGAATATAAATGAACATTCATGACTATTTATCATTGTTTATTTTTATATGTTTTTTTCTTAATGTAATGTGTAATTTAATTAATTACATTTGCAAAGTAATTGTAATTTAATTAATTACATTTCAAAATCCTTGTAATGGTAATGGTAATTTAATTGAAGGTTTTGGGCAAGTAATTGTAATTTAATTAATTATTTTCCTATGTAATTGACTCCATCCCTGTAATCTATCAAACAATGAATAAGTTTATAATCTTAAGGCTAGTTAGAATGAAAAGATGTCTTGGCGAAGACACTTCAAAATGCAGATTTGAACGTATCGAAATAAAATGTGTTCTTGCTATAAAGTTTAGACAAATAAATACGAGTTACGATTTATAATTAAGAATATCCGCTCCTCGGCCGAAAGGATAAGTCTAAAAAGTATTTTTTTTTTTTTTAAGTCGCAAAATCAGGCTTCAAATTGAAATCCTTTCGTGCAACAATTTTCATTTCATACAATATTATTCAGGGTTCTTTGAAGCCTTTGAAACGCCTTAGTAATAAGTTGATAATTGTACCCTATAAAAGTACAAAAAAAAATACATTTTTAGAGAAATCTAGCCTTAGATACCAATCCTAAAAAAAAAATACTATAGTTAATTTTAGTTTACTATTGTTAAATATCGTAAATCAAAGTGTCAAGGTTATCACTATAGTTTCAAAGTGATCACTATAGTGTCATCGTTATCACTATAGTAAATCAAAGTTCTCAAAGTTATCACTATAGAAAATCAAAGTTTTCACCATAGTAAATCAAACTTTTCATAGTGATCACTACAGTAAATCAAAGTTTCCATAGTTATCACTTTAATAAATCAAAGTGTCAAAGTTATCACTATAGTCAATCAAAATGTCAAAGCTATCACCTTAGTAGATCAAAGTTGTCAGAGTGTCAAAGTTATCACTATAGTTAACTAAAGTTTACTATAGTAAACTATAGAGTTTTTTTTTTTTTTTTTTTTTTTTTTTTTTTTGTCAGGGAATGTTTATTAGCATGATCTGAAATTGGAAGTGATCTATGATGTCATACACTGATAGCACAATGGTTTTACACTTTTTATTATATAACAGTTGAAGTAAATAGAAATTAAAAAAAAAAAAACTAAAGAACCGTATAAGTATAAAATACATGCAATTTTTTTTCCAAATGCCTGGATACCTATAATTTGTTATCGTAAAATATATTTGTTGATCAATTTTCAATTACAAAATGCATAGCTGGTGCTTTTATTCGCATGTCCTGAAAATATATTTGAGAATTGATAATTTTACCTATATAATCTGATTAACTATGTTGATTAACTTTATACACATTACATTGAAAATTCAACGACATTTTTGTAAGCATTTTCAGTTATCCAAATCCTGATTTTCGGAACCTGAAGATCGGACTACCTGAATAGATCTATTTTTTTCCCCTCTCTTTTTCTTGATGTACGTACATATATGTGCATGTATATAACTTTTGCGAGAAGCACCGACTTTTACAATCGACGTCTTACTTTTAAACTAGGACAGTATACGGAAGCTGTTTTGCGATATAAATATTAAGCTTAACAGTTGATTAAACGATAATAAGTGGCCATTTTAAAGCACATATTGCGTTGTCTAGGAAGGGAACGGGAACCATCCTACCCTCACTCCCCTCCCTTCCCACATTGACCAACTCTTGCTTAGTTTTCCTTCCGGAATGTTTTTTCTTCCTTATTTGATTCCTTCAGAAAATGAGTTTGAAAGAAGATACTAGCCCTCACGAATAAATAATCAAAGCTATGTTATCCAGCCCCCCATCATCTCTTGCGCTGATTGCATAGCAGTTAATCATGTAAGTGCCCCAAGCAAAATACCTATAACCACTATTAAGGTTTTCTTATCTATTATCAATTCCGTACCTCCGAACATAAAGCAGGTTTAAATGTCAAAGTAAGCCGTCAACTGTAAAAATCTGTGCTTCTCGCAAAAGTCCATAAGAAGAATTAAATATTTTATTTATTTTATTTTTTTTTTTCATGTAGACGGGAAAAAGATCAATTTGAAATGTGAATAGAAATAATAGAATAAAGGAAACAAAGAATTATTGAATCAAAACATGTTTCTTAATAAATAAAATATAAGGCCAACTTTAAAATACTGTTTATTTGTCCACCCGAATTGGGTTAAAAAAATTAAGTCGGTAGTTATGGGGAAATTTTCAACATTTATTTTGTGGGATGTATTAAAAAAATTGTTTCCTGGAGGCTAGAAAAGTTTAGAGTCAGGCCGTTATTAGCCAGGCGGTTGTGAGAAAACAACCAAACAATTTTTAAAGATGGCCTAATTTATATATATATATATATATATATATATATATATATATATATATATATATATATATATATATATATATATATATATATATATATATATATATATATATATATATATATATATATATATATATTGTTTTAACACAACCTGTCTGAAAAGAAAAATTCGTATAATGTATGACTAAAAATCCCTGTACATGTTTTAATCGATTTTTTTAAAAAAAGAAATAATTGATGAAAATTAAAAAAAAAATAAATAAATATATAATTTTCAGAATATGTCATGCTACGTAGAGATTTATAATTAAAAATTTTAATAATATTAGTAATACTAAATCTAAATTGGACATAAACACGCATGGCTCATTGTACAATGTTTTCATTTACAACGAAGTGCAAACCGGTATGCCGATTGGTCTACGCGCTGATTGGTAATCGCGTAATCCTGATTTGCAGTTCTGTAACGTAGTAGCGAACGACGGGTTCGCTTTCTAGGTGCGCTACTGAAATCGGGCTTGCTTTCGGCGATCGCTTTTGGTCCGCTCTGAGTGTGCTCAGGGTTCGCTCGAGGTCACATTTAGCGGACCCCGAGCGAATCCGGGGTTCAATTGGGGTCAGCTTTCTGTAAAATTGTGTCTGCTTAGTACTGTACAAACATTAAAAGAAATTGAACCATGAATGCTTTCATCTATACATGCACAATAAATGTTAAAGAAGTGATAAGTATAATTTATATTTGTGCATTGCTTGCTTTTCTGCTGAAAATCTTCCACTAGCAAGACCACTTTAAGTAACTCATCCGATACTAATTCAATCACTACAGACGTTAAGTAGGATATTTCTGCAGACAAAGCATGATAAACCCAATTAGTTTAATTATTTTATGTATACATTATCCAACAGACGGCATATGATGATTTTCTTTGGCAACTGTAATATAAGTAATATAAGTCAAATCCCGAGTACTATATAGGCAAAGAACTTAGAAAAGGCAAGACATTTATAACGAACTCTATTTTAATATATATATATATATATATATATATATATATATATATATATATATATATATATATATAGGTAAGATAGGTACTTGTATGTATTTTACTGCTAATCAGAATTTAAGATGTATTGTAGTTTTTTACGTATCATTTTAAATACATATATAAAAATGTTCAAAACCGTTGGAAATTTCATCTTAGAAGTTTTCGTATCTAGCAGACATCAATACATCAAAATACAAATATAGCTAAAAGTTATGATTCGAATTTGTCGGCATGAAAAAAGCTAGTTTTTTCTCAGTAGAAATCAAGTTATACATAAGGAAGAAAAAAACAGATGCAATTTTAACAGTCCGTTTTATTTTGTTGTAACCACATTTATTATCCTTTTATTTCAGGGGAGTTGCATAACAAAACACAATCCTATTAAAATTAGGAATACATAAACGCGTGGACCTTTTATCTCGTCCACATTGGATAAGTTGAACAAATGATCGTATTGTGAATTATCTTGATCAGGAATTCATTGAAATATCGTTGATTTGCAGCTATGTATAGAATGATGAAATTGCTTCAATTGATTCCAATTTAAAGCGGGGGTATAAAAACGAAATATAACATCTTAAGCCAAAAATTAACTTAAGAGTAAACATTCAATTTTCCACGTTGATAGCATACTACAGGCTCCATGATATTTTCAGATTTTCAGGTCAGTTGTAAAACAATATATGGAACAAAATATATCTATATTTATTTACATTTTCAAAACGCTCATAATATACTGTACAAATAATTCAATTAAAGTAAGCCTTCTTGTGTAGGATAAACGATGTATCTCGATTATTTGCTGATAATTTTAATAAACACACCTTTGAATGTTTAGCCTTTCAAAACGTCCAATAATTGCTATTTGCACTTGTACTTGATTCCAATTGGTTAATTGATCCCATTGGTTAAGATGAATAGACATAATTGTAAAACTAAAATCATGAAAATATAAGTAATACATATGTTAACAAATAAATGACAAATATATAAACGGATATACATAATAATTGAAGTAGAAATTTTATGAAATATATTAAAAAAAAGATACAAACAACTAAATATCATAATAAAGTGGAATCTTGTGAAATGTTATTAAAGTGATTTGCAAAGAGGCAAATTTCGGTATTATTGTATCGTGACGTAACAGAACTTTCAGAAATCTGCCATTGTGATTCATCAGTTCAACTGATTACAGTACATGTTTTCCGTGGAACTCTGAATGTAGTCATAAACAGTTTTAACGACAAGACAATACTCATCCTGAAGAAAAAAAAATACATGATTTTACATTCCTACTAATAAATAATTCCTAACGAAAAAAAAGTAATCACATTCTAACTGACATCTTCAGGTATTCGACCCATAATAGCCTCAGATTTAATGAAATTAAATGCATAACAGATATGTATGGACTGGATACTAAGAATATCCATGCTTAATTTTTATGTTTTGGTATTAGTATGTAAGAACAAAACATGTCCTAATATATTACCTTGTCCTGTCTTTAAAGAGTTAACCCCTTTGCATTTATTAACAAAAAATATCAACTCTAACAAAATCTATCTGGTGAAAAAAATATTCTTCATTTTTTTTTTTTTTATTTATTCCTAATGATTAAATGGATCTTTCAACGACAGTTTTTATTGATAATCTAAGAATTAATATTTTATTTTTCAAGATTATTTGCTTGTCCCTATAGACCACATTGCACCCTTTAGTAGTTAATAACTGCTTAGGTAATTACATATTTTGAAAAAAAAAAATCCTGTTAAATCTTTTTCTTCTCTAAAATGCTTTGAAATAATATTGAGCATTTTATACTATATGGATATTTAAGGATAGATAGGTCCTAATATGCGTCAAATACCTTAAATAGAATATTCCTTAAATTTCAATTATTTTACTCTTATCTCAAGAAATCGACACCTTGCGGATAGATTTGGAGGTAGACGTTCAAAAGAATGAGCAAGAACTGGAAAGAGGTAGAAAGCATTGTTCAGGATAGAGGGACATGGAGGAATCTTGTAAGCTGCCTATGTCCCAAAAGGGGTAGCAGACATTAGTAATTAAGTGAAGTAAAGTAATTAAATACCTACTTAAAATCACGATGAGGTGGACAAAAGTCTAAGAAGTTACATGTATATATAATTCGATTCGGTTCTTAACATTCTGTTAATTATTTTCAAAACCTTTTTGTACGGAGACACTAAGAATTCGAAACTAGAGGAGGTTTGTCATACTTCCAGGAAAGAATAGCAGTTAATTGAAGACAGGATTTGCCATTTGAAAGAAAAAAAAGGAATACATGTAAGCTCATACGAGTGTACAAACACTAAAGGTAATCATCAACACTAATTGTCTTGCGCATCTTCGCCGTCGCATCTCCGCAATTAAGTTAGCTTTTTTTGCTTTCGCAACTTCGCACTCTCACAATTTCGCCTAAAGGCGAGAGTACGAAGGAGCGAGTGGTCCCAACAGAACATCATATTTTACAGTTTTATCTATGAACATATATTATCTTTTATACATATTTTGCTAATTTAGATTTTTAAGAGAGAATTTAGATTAGGAAGATTAAACTCTAATGATTTAATAATGATAAAAGAAACACTATATGAATTCAAATGACTTACAAGTTTAGAGCAAAACTCTGGTCTTCGAACTTGTAGCTGTCTGACGGCAGTAAAAGCATCAATTCTGTCTTCCATGTTTATTTGTTGTATCACGTTATAGACAGCACAGAAAACACCACACAGAGACGCTCCATCACTAATTAAAGAAAAATACATGTATAAGGGGAAAAAGATGTATTGCAACAACCAGCTAACTTTAATCCAATCATGTGAATATTACATATCCTGAACCAAAATTATTCAAGTAAAGTATGGTCAGACAGATTCCAATGCCGTGCATGATTGATTTTTAAATAACTATACATAAATATAGTTTGTTGATCAGTTCTTTCTCAATTGTCCATTAAAATGCTTAATTTTAACTGAAAACAAAACCTGCTGAAGATCGTAATAGGATTTTCTGTCTTCAGGTTTAAAGCCTCAGATACCAAACTTCTAAGTTGGAAAGTGTTTTGAGAGTTTTCGGATGTTTTAATGCAGATCTGTGGTTCTAAGATCGTAACTGAATGAGCTTCCTCTTCACTCTAAAATGAAATTCTTAGAAAATATTTTTGCTTTGATTGATCAAGCTTTTCAATCACGAATCGCTATTTTGTTAGAATTGTTTTGAATTTAAAAGCAAAGGAATTCCTGCATAAAACATTGATTTTGATACTGAATGTCAATTCCTAGATTTTTTGTTGTTACTTCATTTGCAAAATGTTTATGCATATACATAATGAATGCTCTAGCTTCTAATCACATTTTTCTGGAGGATGTGAATGGTGGTATTTCTGACGTCAGTTCCGGATTTAGACTGACAGTGAACGGTAAAAGGAGGGACTGATTTATAGGAAGAGGGACTTGGCAACCATGCTTTGCTCTGAAAATAGATACGGCTGAGAGTTGAGAAACATAAGCCAATGTATGATTAAAATTTTCAGAAATCATATCGTAAAGATAGTACAGATGTCTTGGATTTCAATACATTCAATCATTTACAAATATATATTGTACTGACAGGAATTTGTATAAAATTACAACATTTAATATATAGTTTTCAAATTAAACATTGTCTGATTAGAGCAATTCATAATCCTAAATATCGAAGTATGATACTTTGAGCATTTGCCTACCGATTCAATCTCATTAAGTGGGTCCATGCAGATGACAATGTCAGATTCATGATCATTGAGCAGGCGCAGGAAGTCAACAGCGTCCTCTGTCGATGGATATTGCGTCACTATGAATCCTCTACTGTTGACAAACGACTATTGAGAAATACATTAAATGTAGTTTAAAACTGATACTAAAGTTTACCCTTAGACACAATTAACAACTTCCAATTCTGTAATGTCTTTATTATGGTCGAGAGCAACAAAATCAAAATCCCATAGAATACCAAGTGTTTTCTAATTTGTTTTCAACCGGAATGATCTTGACCCATGAAATATTTAAATATGTCTCAATACCACAGCATCAAAGCTATAAAAAGAAATTATTATATTTTAAATACGGACGAATAAAGCAATTGCTTGAAAAGTAATGGGAAATTTTAATTATAAAAATTGAGTTTACGGTGCCTATGATCATAGATATATGGAGTGTGTTTAGAACATTAGAAACTTTAAAAAATACCCATATTGTGTCAATAATTTTATATGTTTTAATCCCTTATGAATATTGGATTGTCTTGTCTAGGTAAGTTGATGCTGTGCTTTTATTTTCAGCGAAAGGGATTAAAGAAGCGAGGTAAAAGTAAGATCTGAGAGGAAAATAAGACTGATCATAATAATGTTTATTCAAAATCTGTAAGTGACATAACTCATATTTATCATTGATACCAATATATGCTCAAGATACGCATGACGTAGAGTATTTAAAAATGATTAGTACGTTCAATAACCTATATTTTACATTAAAATGGAATATACGATTCTCTTCTCTTTTTCCATGAGTACAAGATTGTCGTTTATTATTTAGATATGATAAATGGAAATTAAATTTAATTCATTGACTTAGTTGTACAGTGGACTTACTGGTACACATATAGCATTGATAAAATTGCCTCGTCTCGGTACAATTGATGAAAGGTGGAGGCTATATTTGTCCACTGTTTGAAAAAAAGAAAATAACTGATAAAATTTCAAAGCTATACCAAAGGTGTCTGATATATATAATGAATATTTTAAAAAATACATCAACAGGAAGAAAAGAAATATTAACTTAATAAAAATGTAACTCTTCTAAACTGTATTCAAATGATATATACACAAATTAGACTACATGAACACGCACGTGGTAATATGGCATTGGAGTGTAAACCTCGCGAGCTCTGATTAGCTAACTTGTAGTCAGACTCTGTGTAGGCAGGGCGTATCTTCATCAGTAACTAGATGAATAAATACATAATGCATAACGAATAAGGATTTCAACATCAATTTCTTTCTCTTTTTTTTAATGCAATCTTTAGAACAGCTTACAATTGACATTGTACTTCCTTTTTTTCATACTCAGAAAATTAACAGAAAGGTCTTTCATTTTATGTTTATTTCTTTCAAAAAGCTGCTTAACATTCGTTCGCACACTTGCACACATTTGATATTCAATGTTCACCAAAGTTATTCTTCTTTACTTATTACCATCTTACAACAATGTATTTTCCTCCTTTAATCAATTTTTGTCAACACAAACCTTCTCTAAAATGAACTGATGGCAAATGCCAACCTTCAAACTTTAATTTATATTTGAAATAAACCTTTCTTCACTTATACATTTATAGACAAGAAATAAAAAAAAAATATCTTACGTACATCGTATCTCTATTTTTTACCTGAAAATCTTTTCGAAGCGCACTGTGGTTTACAGGTTTGTCAGATGCAATATTTTCCGCCATTTTAGTAAAGTCAGCAATCGTCATGGTATTCACCGGGGATTTGAATATTTCATTTAACGCAAGAAAAATGGTGATGTATTGTTCCTGCAAAACATATAAATAAACAAACAAACGTTATGGGTTTTTTTTAATATAAATCAATTGTATTGTTTAAGGTATCCGACCCATAATTAGGACCTAGTTTTTTAATCTTTAATATCCATCATGTAAAGTAGAAAAGGATTTACCAAGAGAAATTTTCAAAAATGTAATTACCTAAGCAGTAATTGATTGATGAAGATTGCATTCAGGTCTATGGGGACAAGCAAATTTTTGAAAATAAAAATTGAAATACTGAGAATATCGGTAAATGCTATGGTGGAAAGATGTATTGAATTATTAGGAATATAAAAAGGATTGAAAACTATTTTTTTAATGATTTTTTAAATTGATTTTTATTGATTAAAAACAAAGGGGGATAACTCTTCAAGGACAGGTCAAGGTCAAAAAATAGGACACCTTCCGCTCTTACATATTGATACTAAAACATGAAGATTATGTCTAAATATACTTAGTTTTCAGCCAATATAGATCCCTAATGCATTCAGATTCATTGAATCTGAGGCTATTATGGGTCGAATACCTTAAACTGTTAAAAGTGCCACGTTACGTATAATGAGAACCCCCCTACCACCCCTCTAAAAAGGAGATTTTGGAAGAAAAAAAAAAGAGTAATTGCATAGAAATGAGACAAACTGCTATTTCACTGCTTACATGTTCTGTTTGCTGATTGACCTTGTCTCCTCGATATCGCTTTAATATCATGACAATCGGACATAACCCATACAAGTACTTCTAGACTTTTTATGCATGTTTTAAGAGGTGCAATAACTGTATTGTTTTATCCTTTCCACCCATGTGCTTGCATTTTTTTTTCTTTATCTATTTATTGATTTATATTTCGCTTTAAATAATTTACCGAATTAGTTCGCGACTTTCCAATATACTAATTTGATTTGTTTGTTTGTATGTTTGTTTGATTTTTCTGTCGAATTATAGTGCAATACCAATTAGTCTAAGATATGCGGTTATATATATGTCAAAGAACATGGATTAAAAATATCTCCATTGTGTTCCGCATAGATGTCTAGTCTGGATTTCTTGAAAAAAAAGTATAAAATTTTCTTACTTTTTAATTTTAAGATCTGTATGAAAGTATGACATCAGAAGAACAGAAAAGATGACGACTCATTTGACTTTAATACAGAGAACTCAAGCTCTTTTTCAGTGTATTTAATCAGAACTTACGTAGGTTTGGACCATATTCATCCTGTTTTCTCTCATCTTCTTGACATATTCTGCTACGTTTACTTTTCCTGTCTTTCTTCCTATCTGGTTCAGGACGTCTAATGCTATATACGTCCCCGTTCTACCAATCCCCGCGCTAAAGAATAGATCATTATTTTATTATATGACTTAATATAATAGCAAATTAAAAAGTTCGGAATTACCACTAATTAAGGTACGAATTGTTTCAATATTACTATATTTCTTCTCCAATAAAAGTTCAAAATTTATAAGTCAGACCTAGACTTTTGGTTCAAAATTAAACTTCTTAGCACATGTATTTAAATTTCAGTATTTGTTGTATTGCAGATGTGTAGCGTTATGGTTTATATTTTAGTCTTTGACCGTGTCGCTACAGATCCTGTTCTGAAATATGATCTGTCAATCAGCTAACTTTTACTCTCTTATTCTATTCACCTTTTAACCAATCTGTATATTTTATCCACATCCCAACCCTTTATAGTCGTGTCTACAGACCAATAAACTCTTTTTTTTTTTTTTTTTTAATTTCTGCCATCCGACAAAAGACATACATCATGCAAATTTAAGCATCCTACATTCGAAGAGAGTATGATTGTTCGATAGTTTTCTGAAAGACGTCAAATTATTTCAATTCCAATTTTATAATATAAAAGAAGACATTAAATAAGGGTTTTTTTTTCATATACAAAACAAATGTTGGGAAATTCTTCTTTTCAAATTGATTTAATTGAGATATTTGATTAAAAAATCTGATGTTCAATTTGCACTTTCAACCCGACTGAAATTAACACGATAAAATCAACATCAGCAAATTTTATCATTCTGATGTAGTTAACAATGAGAAATCAACTTGCTTAATAAGTTAAACTTATTTATAAATATATTGCAGCTAAAAAGTCTATTTTTATTGTGAAAGTGAAATTGTTAATTATATTTCGAGTCCGGATCATTTAATTTAGTTCGGGTTAGGCTCGATTATTGCAATTTCTCTTCAAATCTTTTTTTCTGATTTGTTCTAATTCATGAAGTTACCGGGTGGGAGTAAATATAAAATTTAGAACACGATAGCTGTTGTCATGTTTTAATTTTGTATTTACTTCCAATTAGTAAATTTTAAGATGACACATGATACCTTTATAAAATATGATTGTAAGTTATTACTTTAATGTTTTTGTAACATTTTTTTCCACAGATTAAGAAAGTACATGTATTACAAAATTATTCAGACACGTAGCATCGGGGGATGGGGGGCTGCCCTTTTTTCCCATAGATAACTTTCTACTTTTGAAAATGTTCATTGAAAGGCTTGTGCCTCCCCAGCTTTTGTTGAAGCATAGTCAAATAAGGGTAGTAATGTATGAAAAAAAAATGATACTGAAAGAATCCCCCCCCCCCCCACGAAATAGAATTTTCAATTTTCGACATTGGACAAGTCCCCCCCCCCTTTTTTTGGTTGTCAGGTAAGCTGAAATTTGTTTCCTCTCGCTGCCCCCCCTTTCCCCCCTCTTCTGCCCACCCAAAAAGATGCTAACTCACTGTTATTTCATATTCATTCATTCACCCTTCACGGTAGCTCAGTCGGTAGAGCGCTCGCTCCGTGATCGGGAGGTCGTGAGTTCGAATCTCGGCCGCGACAGACCTAAGTCGATAAAAAATAGGTAGCAAATGTTCCTTCGCCATGTGCTCGGCACTTTGGAGTGAAAGTTGCGGGTCTTTCGGATGAGACCTTAAAAACCGAGGCCCCGTGTCACAGCAGGCGTTGGCACGATAAAGATCCCTCACTGCTCAATGGCCCTGAGTGCCGAGTAAAGGTCAAAATTTGAAGCCCTTCACCGGTATATGGTGACGTCTCTATATGAGTGAAAAATTCTCGAATGGGACGTTAAACAATATACAATCAATCATTCAATCATATTCATTCATATCAAGTAAAAAGGTTTTAGTGACTCTTCTTGACTAGCTTATTTGATACTTATTTTTGGCTTTAATTGACAACAAACTTGAAGCTCTCATATTTCATATTTGCAACAAAAACATTCTTTCTATTTTCTATAAAAAAAAAATCAAGCATATATCCATCCCACAACCGTATCGAAAAATGCGTACTGGCCAAAAATAAGAGATTCTGAACCTATGCGCGAGGTTCCAAGGGAGGATTTTCCTAAAATATTTGAAATGGATCGCAAGAGGAAGTTGTATTTTCAGTTGTTAAAATTACAATGCTCTGTTTTTAGTCTGTCTAATTTACTCAGATACGCCACAGATATAAGAAATTCATGAAAGAATTTTCCGGATTGCAATAGCCTTCAAACTTAAATTTGGCTCTGCTATATGGGCATTTCCATATTCTAGGTGTAAGAAAAAGGGAGAACTCAAGGTGACATAGAAAAAAAAGAGGGAAAGGAGAGAACAGTTTTACCTTAAGGAAATAACGTAGTTATCAACTTTTAATTTCTTATTCCCTGTATAATTTAAGAGTTTTAATAATTGAAGAACCTTTGCGCATTTTTTAATGCCTGGTAATGCTGTACACCTCCTCTGAATCAAATTTATAAAAATACCAGCTAACACTATATTTTTGTTAAATTTTCTTTTAAAAACTAAAAGAAAATCTGATTGTACTAATTGTATGAACTTAAGGTAGTCCGATCCTCAGGTTCTGAAAATCATCTTTTAAGTAATGGAAAATGCTCACAAAAGTGTCTCTGATTTCACATAGTAACGTGAATTTACCCATGGTATTTCTTCAAAGTTCATAATTATTGTTAATCATATTATATAGGAAAAATTATCGATTCTCAAATATATTTTCAGGAAATGCGAATAAAAATACCAGCTATGCATTTTCTAATTGAAAATTGATCAACAAATATAATTTAGGATAGAAAAATATAGATATCCAGGCATTTGGAGAAAATTGCATCTTTTTTTATGCTTATATTTTTTTAAATCTTCTCTTTTATCAATTATAATACAATATATAATGTAAAAAGCTTGTGCTATCATTGCTAGACATCACATATCACATCCAATTTCCTATTATGCTAATAAGCATTGGTATCCAATGCTAGACTAAGAAAAATTCCATTTCTCTAAAAATGAATTTATTTTTATTTTCTTTTATGGGGTACAAACGTCATTTTTTTACAAGACTGTTTCTGAGACTTCAAAGAACCTTGAATCATATTGAGATGCATAAAATGAAAATTGTTGCACAAAAAGATCTCAATTTTAAGCTTCATTTGAAGACTTTTAATAAAATAATAAATTAAAGAGTTATCCTTCCTGGGTGAAGATCGGATATCCTTAAATTAATAATATTTTTGGAAAATTTTCAGTAGAAAAAGTATATTGTAAAGTTTATGTGCATGTGCATTGCCTATGGCCTTTTAAATGCAAAAAAAAAAAAAAAAAAAATCTTTTGCATATATATTTTTTGTTCGCCTGACCACTGCATCGTGACCTGTCACCACTGTAGGATCGATTCCGATGTTCATTCTCATTTCTGTAGCACATTAAACATACATATTCATGATGTAGAGTATTTTTGGATTCACTGGTTTATTATTTTTTTTTTTTACGATATTGTCTTGCGAGTGCACTTCTGAACTTAAATTTAAACTGCTTTTATCAGCAGTAAATTATATAAATTATACTTTCTTATGCTATACATACATTCTAAACAAACTCGAAGTATTAAAGATGTAAATTACATTCTGAATATTCTTAAACATGCACAGATCCAGGAATTTTTGGCGGGAGGGGGGGGGTCACCCCAGTCCAAAAAAAACCCCCAACCCAGAAATTTCTTGACAACAAAAAAATACTAAAAGATAAAACAAAAAAACGTTATTTCCTTTCCCAAGTGTGAAGAACCTATATTTCATAGTGGTGGTGGTGGTGATGGGGGCGGTGTGTGTGTGTGTGTGTGGGGGGGGGGGGGGGGGGTTGTAGCCGTTACTCCTTAAGCTTCATTCGTATGACTTTTCATACCAACTTAACAGGGGTCCGCGTTTTCTGTAGGATGGGTGGGTCCAAGGTCACTTTAAGTTGCTTTAGGATATACATTTGATAACTCTGAAAATTCCAGGGAGGTATGCCCCCCTCCCCCCCCCCCTCCTCTAAATCTGCACATGTTAAAATATATGATATGAGAAAAAAAAGATTAAAATCGCAAGAAAATTCACACGAATTATATAAGACCGACAGTATCCGGTTTAATTAGAGGGAGGGGGGTAGGTTTTCCCCTCTAAAATTTTTCCTCTCGAAAAAATTGGCTCTAGAGTAGGATTTCTCTCGGAAAATAGGCTCTAGAGTAGGATTTCCCCTACGAAAAAATGACTCTAGAGTAGGATTTCCCCTACGGAAATCCCACACCAGATTCAACTTTCTGGGGAGGGGGGGGGGGGAATCCTACTCCATGTGGTAGTTATAGAGTGCGATTTCCCCCAGAGCCAATTTTCCCACAATAAAATATTATGGCTGTACTTATGCTATGAGGGGGAAGAGAGCGACACATTGTTACACGTGTCCCTTCTTCAAAATGGTGACCAGATGCTTTGATTGGTTGATTGTATGTAGTTTTACGTCCCGTCTGAGAATTTTTTACTGTTATAGAGACGTCACCAAATACCGGTGAAGGGCTTCAAATTTACACCTTTACTCGACACTCAGGGCTATTGAGCAGTGAGGGATCTGTATCGTGCCAACACCTGCCGTGACACGGGGCCTCAATTTTTAAGGTCTCATCCGAAGGACCCACAACTTTCACTTCAAAGTGCCGAGCCCCTGGCAAAGGAACATTTGCTATCTATTTTTTTTTTTATCGACTCGGGTCAGTCGCTGCCGAGATTCGAACTCACGGCCTTTTGATCAGGGAGCGAGCGCTTTACCGACTGAGCTACCGTGACGGCCATCCAGATATATTGAAACATACGAAGAATGAAAAATGGATTTTTTAAATCTCACTTTTCTCAGCAACTGTCCAACCATTTTTTAAAGCATTAAAATATTATTCTTGTTATGTATAATATAACGAGATAACTACTTACTCGATATAACTAGATAATTAAATCCTTTTCACGGGATAAATATTTGGTTATAAGGTTATAAGGAGATAACTATCTCGTTATAAAATAATTTATTTGTTCTAACGAGACAGTAACTCAAACAATTCTTTCGTTCATTGGATTCAAACAACATACAAGTAGTAAAAGGTATACATAAATTACTTTCTTTGAAAACAAACTGAATCTTTAAACTTTAGATAGAATTGATATACTACACATTAAAGATATGTGACAGATTCAAGTACCGCTGCGCCATTAGAGGTGTAAAGGCTTCGACCTGAGAAACTTTACATTTCTTTTGAAAACTTAATATTCGGGTTGAGACTCCATCATTGGAAAAAAATATGCTAAGAAAATTCTAACTACAATAAAACAGTATACAAGTCAAAAACATTCATTTTTCATTTAAAAGTTAGCGTGTCGTTTATCTTTTTTCACAAAAATATTGCAGTTGTAGTTTATATTGACTCCATAACGAGGGCGGAAATCCTACTCTGAGTACGAAAAAAGGAGGGGAAATTTGGCTCTGGTGTGAGATTTCCCCTGGGAGGGGGGATCCTACTCGAGGGTACAATTTCCGGGGGGGGGGGGGAGCTGGCTATGGGGGAAATCCTACTCTATAACACCGGTAAAATATCTCACCAGTAAAGATCTTTTAGAAATGAATATGCTAGATAAAAAAAATTAAAAGAATATCACACATTCACCCAGTCAAATAACAATGCATATGACGTCAAATTCCCGGTTTGGTGGAGGGCGTGGGTGGTGGCGATTTTTTTTTTTTATCATTAGAGGGTGCGACTGCAACGCTTAATGATATACTAGTGTGTATCATTAACTGCCAATTATGTAGATATTTGCTTGTTTCATTAAGCGTCGATGTTGCACTGCATTTGTGACGCTTAATGATACAATTCTATAATTAAGCGGCGATTTAGCATTAGCAGTTGAGAATGTCAGCTATTAATGCAATCATTTAAGGCATTAAGCGTTGCAATTGCAACGCTTAATGATATATGTATCATTAAGCGGCGTTTTATCATTAGAGGTTGCTACAATGCACATTCGTAGACACGATAGAAATGTAAATAATAATGATTTGGGTAGTGTATCTTTCATAACATTACATTAAAAAAATAACCTGCAGTGTACAACCGTTGGTGACTTCTTTTGATTGGTTCCTGTTCTGGTAACGTGGTCAAGGAAGCCGATAAGGCAGAGAGGCTCTGGGGTTCCATGGTCTGGCCAAGAGGTGTAATGGTACTGGGTCACCATACGGGATTTTCTGGTCTGAAAATACATAGTTAGTCTATAAGTAATCATATACATTGATTGCTTCAAATTTGAGTCATGATGAATACATATTGGTCGGACTGAAATTTTGAAATTAGAATTCCGGCCCTTACTTTTGAGAGAAAAAAAAAGAGAAGAGGGAAAGGAAATAAAGTAAAGCAATAAAACATTTGACAAGGCATTATTGTATTTCCTTATGTTGAAAAAAAAAATCTCACCTGTTTATGGCTTACAGACAGTCTTCTTACAACAAAGAATGCAAATGATTTTTCTTCAGTCATCTGTACAGACACAGTACCGTAGTTGATGTGTTTGTTTGGATTGGGCCAGTACTGAGCGCATTTTGGCTGATAATGAATTAAAAATATATGTATAACTCGAAAAAAGAAGGTATATGTGCGTTAAAAAAGATGTTGCCATTGGCCTGAGCGTTAAAAGTTTGCTGTGAAGATTTCTTTCATGTCAAATTGCATTTATTTTGATGGCATTACCAAGAAAACAGAGCCAATATAATCAATCCAAAAGATGCTATATTTAAATGGTTGAAATCGGTTCAACTATTTCAAAGAAGAAGCTGAAAATTTACAAGATAAAGGGACGACGCAGGGCAGATGATGCACGACGATCGTAGCAAGCAGAAAATTAAAGGTCGCATAAGAGATTCAAGTGACCCAGTTTAATAAAAAGAAATAGAACAAAACATTCTTTTTCACTTCATTGATTTCATATATTTGAAATTATACCTTATTTCCTTCTCTCAGGTTCGTCAGCATTACAATAACAGATACATTCTCTTGCCAAATCATCGTCCAAAAGTCACCAACAGTGTTTTGCTTTGGTCCTAGGAAGTACAGGACGAAAAAAGTTCATAATCTTAATCTTTGTATCTTCAATAAATTTCTTGTCGATTTTTTTTTTCTTCACATAATTAGGCTCAGTACTTTTTTTATGCATTGTACATTATATGTTAATTTTCGCAGATGATAGACAAGAAAGAAGAGTCCTTATAAAAATGATTAAAGAGAATATTATCCATATCATCAAATGCATCACACCTAATGCTATAATGATGTGATTATTGATATCAGGGAATAGTATACCTTGTGCGGCAATGTATTCTCTCTCCCTTTCTGCGCCCTAAAACATGCAATAATTTCCACTGTCATAAAAATCAAGAACTTTTGTTAAGAATGCATCATTTAACCTGTATTACCCCCATCCCCACCCATTACGAACTCATCCACACACTCAGTCCAATTCCCCTATCCCACATCAGTCCCCAAAAGGATCAAGGAGTTAAATGGATGCTGTATAAATTATAATCTGGTTAGGGGGAGAGGGGCGTAAAACACGTACAAACTTTGATTGTGGTGCATTTATGCGTTTACCTCTATATAGTTGGCGTTTATGTAGTCTGATCCTGGCTTTGTGCAAAGCATTACCCTTGAATGGTCATCTGGATTCCAGAAAAACAGATACAGTGAAAACAAAAGTTACAAAAATCTTCTAAATTCAGCCACACGTTTCAATATTAATGATAAGAGCTTCATGTTAAGCTCTGCAGATCAATATTACTTTATTTCACATAATAATTCTGTTGCTCTTGCTTACATTGTTAAAATATCTACGCACAAGAAATGAAACAAAGTGGGATCAATTAAAAAAAACGTACTTAGTGCGCAATGCATCTTTTGTTAATCATCTTTATTCTACTTACAGGGAAATGTAGTCTTAAATCTATTTTTGATAATATTTTCCTCTTTCTTCCCAGCATCACACTTGTGTTGCTCCCCATACGGTAATCCCTGAAAAGATTTGATCAAATATTACACTCGCTGCAAGATGTAAAAGAAATACTGTATACAGAGTTATTTGCATTTGTTATTTTCGCCCTTTCAAATTTGCACAAAAAATGAGCCGCTTTAAAATCGCCCATACAATGATCTGCTCAAGAGATTATGCTGTCTTTTTTTTTTTATTCGTCCCGTTTTAAAATCGCCCACTAGTAACAGAGCGAAAGTGGCTAAAATAAAACCTTCGCGAAAATTTCCCTGTATACAGTAGCTTTTTTTTTAAGGAATTATACTTTGAACACGTTTAAGGTATTAAATAGATATATCTCGAAAAACCTGTGTCATTAGTCATAAGTGTCATAACTTTTAAAGCGAAGTTCAACGAAGTTTCCTTCGTATAATATTAATGCATTCTACCCATTTTAAATGATGTTTTTGTCATTTCCTTTTGCATACTAAAAATAGTGTTACAGTGTTCATTAAACTCCTTTAGCCTGCGTTTAAATTGTCTCATAAAGTCATTTTTTCCACATAATTTTTATGACTAATTTTAAAACAAAATGCTAGAAATTTCGTAAAATGTGATTAATCCTTATGGCTCCGGATCGATATTCCAAACTTCTTGGACAATTTGGTCAAAATGAAGAAAATAATCCAAGATGTTTTAACGACCAAAAAATGAATAAAAGTATAATAATGTTACGATGTATGTTTATTGAGGATGATGTGTTAGTTGAGAGGGACTTTTATTTAAAATTAAGTAACTTCTCAAGTGATCTGATAAAATTTTGTTTGCACAATATGTAGATTTCAATCTTTATTTCTTCTGTTTGTACACTCCAATAGATGTCGTGCCCCTTTTTTACAAATAACTTTATAACTATAATAAATGAAAAGTAAATAAAATCAAAGTAAATCAAATACAACGCTTGAATTTCATTTCTCAATAAATCATATCAGTGCTCTTTGATGAATGAAGACTAATTTTGCATAGCTCATTGTTATGGTAAAAATATTTCCATGGATTATAATTTATTTTTACACATTCTGCAGTCACAAAGCATTTTACAAAATTAAGTAGACGTAAAAAAAAATTAAATAAATTAAACTGTGTTATGATTGATACATTCAATCTGTTTTTGCCAAACAAAAATTACTCTATCTTCGAAGATTAGTTTTTAGGAAAAGGAATTACAAAATTCATCCTGCGAATTTTCCCCTCATTTTATGCATGTATGTTTTTTCCTGCAACTTACAAAGTATTCTTTTTGAAATCCGTCATCATCATTCTTCCTCTTTTCAGCAATCACGGACTCTAACTGATTTAATGGAATGTCAGGAACAGTCGTTTCATTCATATATAGGTCTCCATAAGGGTTATCTGAGTGTTTTAATTCATCATCATCGACATCAACTTCGCTACTTTTCTTGGGGACAATGACTGGTTTTTCAATTTCAATATTTACGTAATTTTCCCCTGGTTTTGGTGAATCAATGCTGCTAAAATGTGTTTGAAATTTCTGGGTTGTGTCTACAATCAATAAAAATGAGCAAATTTTATTGTTTAAAGAACCCTCTTGTTCTTGAAGCACACGAAACGTATCACCAGCTTTTACTTACATAAAGGGTTATTATTGGCTTTTCTAGCATCACTATCACTTTTCTCGGATCTTAACCTATATAATTAAATGTAGAAGATACATGACATCTTTAATAGTACCTAGAAATTGCAAATATTGTATTTGAAATGTGAAAAACAGAGCAGATTACCGTTTAACAACCACTACCACTATTATAACCACCAAAATAGCAATCAAACTTCCGGATATGCTTCCAGCAATCAGAGGAATGGAACTTTCTTCCTGGGTTTGCTGTGAAAAATACAAAGACGTTTTATGTTTAAAACATTAAAAACAGCTATAAAGAGCCGCCATAAGGTTTGCTAAATAATATGATATTTTATGTTTGAACAATTTTGTGTTCCTACGAAACTGACTTGTGTATAAACAAAATTAAACATACAAATCAAGTATATGTGCAGTATTTGTCAAAATGATGATATCTAGATTCTAAACAAACTAAATAGTTAATCTTCAGGTAGTGACATTTATCATGTAATCTGTGTATTGAGAGTTAACACGTATTGCGTAGATATCAAAATGTTTACAATGTATACATGTATAATGATAGTGGTGATCTTTGGGTTTAGAAAATACTTATTCCAAAATTTATTACATTTTTCCCCCGGCATTTTAATTAATTTACTGTAAATGTGTTCACCTTAAATAGGCCTTTATATGAGTTATTTTCAGTATTTTTTTTTTTATTCCTATAGCAACATTTCTACTTAATTATAAAGACCCCCCCCCCCCCTCAAAAAAAAACAGAGAATTCAAACACTTTCCTCAATAAATGTCAACGCAGTCACATATACGCGGCCATTTAAATAGCAAACAGTTCTCCCTATTTAGCAAGGGTATTTGGACTTAGAAATCTTTAGACCTTGTTGAAAATTTAAGTAAGTAAACTTTAATTTTTTAGGTAGAGTGGGTCTTCGTATCAAATTTCTGAAAGGGTAATCTCAGTTTTTGTGAAAATTGAGTGTGTTGCAATTTTTTTTGTGTTAATCAGATTCAATATCGCTGATACTGTATTAATGCATTATCAAGTTTGTATGCAGATGGCAATTTACATTTCCTAACTTAAACAAAAAGTGGAAATTCTGAGAAATAAATTTTGACGTCTTTATCTGTCGTTCTGAAGGCATATGGCTCAGCTTATCCTCCCAGTTTCTTATTGGGATAAATATATGAAATATGAAAAATATTTTAACTGGATATGAGCAGGAAGTATGGATATACCGAACAATAATCAAGCTAAAACTTCAATCGGGCGATTTTGTATAAAGATATGTTGATATTCAGATAAGGATTTAAGTACCTGACTTTTACAACAGCTTTAAAAGCTTCTTATTTGTTAATTGAAATGCATTGATCCTTAAATTTTAGATTTCTTTACCTTTTTTACGTTTAAATCAATACAGCGTGTCTGAATTGCAAAAATAAAATCTTGCACATTGACAAATAAGATCATATATACGTTTTTTTATTATAGTTATTAAAGAAGTCAGTTCGTTGAATTCATTTGGTCTTCGACATTATGTAGACTTATTTGGCAATTTAGTAACGAAACATATACATGTATTTTTGTCTGTAAGCAGAATGGGGGAAAATGTTTAGTGATAACTCTATGAAGTACTGTACCTCTAGTTCACAGGTGCCATCAATAGGACTACATGTGTTATTAAGACATTCTTTTCTGCATTCTTCTGCACAGTTGTATCCATATTTGTTGTTTCTACACACTTCAAGAAAAAAAGAACAATGTAAAAGAAATGCACGAGAAATATGATACAAGGGAAATTGGTTTGTTCTTTTGATATATAAGATATTCGTATAGAATTCTTAAAAGTTAACACAATCACAGTATTCGTAAGTCTTTTATACTACTACTGAATCATAACCAAAAATCAGGTAGCGCTATCTTTGGATATATATATATATATATAGATATATATATATATATATATATATATATATATATATATATATATATATATATATATATATATATATATATATATATATATATATATATATATATATAATTTTAGTAGAGTTTGTGTTAGTCGGTTATATCAATTTCCGAGGAAGAGGAAAAACAATCTGATATGAAAGTTTTTTTTTTATGCTTCAGAAACTCATTTCTGAAGATTTACCATTCATTAAAAATGTAACATCATTAATTTTATGCATGTAACTTAAGAGAGAAAAAATGGGTTTACCACAAACTTATACTTTATTAAACTTTATAAAAAACTTACAGTTTATAAAAAAAAAATACCCCCCCCCCCCTCTCATCCCTCATTACCTAATGATGTAAAGAGCAAGAGCCACGAACCATCAAAAATGGCCCTGTCTCAAAAATTAACGGGTTTTTGTCAATTGATAGTGAAGACCTTTAGCTTTGCTTTGTCGTTTTTCTTTTTTCGATATCGATTATATTTTTTGAAAATGAGAGTTTGAAGTAGGGTGGTGTTTTAAAAGGAAAATGCTAGTAGAACGTCATTTTCTGTAACATAACGTCGTAGGGCGGAAAAATTACCTTGATCGATTTTACATGTATGAATATGTGACTTTGAATAAAAACTAGTATTGATAATATAATAACCACGTGTTTAACTGAATGAATTTTATAGATACATGTAGTAAAACTAGCGGTACTGTGAGCACTGAGCTCACAAAATGATACCCCGCCTATCATATGTTTATAATGGCAAAGTCCATGTTTTGCTACGGGAGACCCGAAATATGTGTCTGATCAAAAGTGAAATAGCAGGTCACAATGGCACTATGTAACAAAGATTCTGCGAAAGAATCATTAAATTTTATGGAGTGGTATAGGAGGAGTAGCGGATAAGAGATGTGTACCCCAAAGCGCAATGGACGGACGTACAGACGGACGGACGGACACCCCCATCACTGTATATCCCCACTTTTCAAACGGGAGTATAATAATCTGTGTTACTGTCTTGGAATATTTTCATCCTATCTGGTTCCTATGATAATATTAAAAAGGAACATTCTATTTATATCCCTTCAACACATTTTTAAGCGATGCTTAACAATATACAACATGCTTCAAATGCTGATAGTCTGTCTAACTTTGTTTTCCGGATATTTCCCTACAGGCCTTCCGATATTAAGCTGATCTTTGGCATGTGCGTCCAGGCTCGTAGTATCGTTTTTCAAAGTTGGGAAGGGGGCAGTCAGGAAAAAATAATTGACAATATACCTGAAATGATCTTGAAACGAATGTTTCTAAACTGAAGAGCTAATTCTATAACTGGATAGAAGTTTAATTGCAAAAAAATTTTTTTTTAAACTGAAAGAGACTTTCAATGCGAAATTCTTAGATCTCGATATTGAGAGTATTTTGACATGTAAAAGATCTAAATTATTTGGAAAAGAGGAGGGAAAAAAAAGTTGGAAGGACTTGTTTCTAATCCATTTATTCATTTGTAACAATAATTTGAACATTGTTTTCGATACAGAAACAAGGAAAATTTTTAGATTAATTGGAAAGGGATTTTGCAATTTATCAGAATGGTTTAATAAGTAAACAGAACTGATCAAAACTTTCTAGTCCTAAATGTAAGTTTCTTTGGAGTAATATGGAATACAGTAGAGTAAACTTCAAAAAAAACATTCTTAAGAAAAATAAATTTGTTAAAAAATCACTTGTCACTGTCCATTATTATATATTTAACGGTATTTGCTGGAACCCCCCCCCCCCAATTTTTTTGCAAAATATTCGAATACTTTTCTCCCAAATACCTTATCTACAGGAATTTGTAAAGGTAGAAGTCTGCGAAAATTGTATGATTATTTTCCATGTAAATGTACCAAAAAATTAAGCATTGGGAATTTTTCGTTATTTTCATACGTAACCACTGTGTAAAATCCACACTTTCGATTTCATTTGCACATTATGGTTTTTATGGTTTATAAAAAGAGTAGAGCTGCATTGATATTGCTGATATGTGGGTCACTATCATAATTGAAATACATGTACAGATGTTCATTTATCCTTGTTTTATTGTCTCACAATTAGCGCAAGATTGATTTCATTCAACAAAAGTTTGCTTAAAAATGTTTTACTCAGAGAAGCACTTACAGTTGTCCGTACATTTGTTTTTCAATTTTCTTTATGATTTTTTTTTTTTTTCGTGAACAGTGGCGCCGTCACACCAGAAAAAAAATCAAGCTATAATCAACTTACGACCATACGTTTTAAAGTTCATATTCCCGGTTTATTGATTTGTTTTTTTAAAACACATTCTAAGGACTCTCTCTCTCTCTCTCTCTCTCTCTCTCTGTATTTTCACATCGCTGAATTCTTAGATAAAACGAAACCGTATACTATTAATAATAAAGTCGCACTGAAGAGATGATGACAGATAAAAAGTTTAGGGTAAATTATATGTATCATACTTATTATTTAATTTATGTTTTGTCTAAATAGATTTAAAATCACTACCCTTTCACTGACTGACGATCTGAAGTATAACTTTATTTAATCAAATTGTGTTAGTTACGATGAAATATTTGGAGCACAGTACAAAAAATGAATGAACGTTTTATACCGAGTTCTAAGAATAGGCATTAAATGCAATTTTCTCACTGGGGGTATAATTGAATTATGTTTCACAAATGATGACAAGATCAGTTAACATAATTAAGATCAACAATATCCTCACTTCGATCTTACTAAATATACATTCATACTAAAAATATACCGGTATGTTCTGTTGTTCTAGATCACGGGCGCGGGTTCGTCAAGTGCAAGTGTTTATAAATGAAGAAACCCGATATCGGTGCACACATAACTGTATACTATAACTATTCATTATTTTGTATCAGCATGTATAAGCCATCGATATAACTGAATTTTGTAAATCCATGGAGATGATTCTTCTGCATGTACATAAAAAAGGTGGATTTCGGTGCGGAAATTTGATAAATATGTTAATGCGTATTTTTTTTTCATTCCTTTTTTTTTCTTTCATTTTTTTAAAGTTTCACTTTGGACAGCAACCTACATGTATATCATTATTATTTCGCTTGTTTTAAAAAGGTCTAGTGTGATATCTTTGCTACTCTCTCTATTAATTTGTTTACAAGTTAAGTCATGCCTGTTAACACTGTTAACAACAGTATTGTGAATTATTTCGGGGGGGGGGGGGAGGGGGGGGGGAGTAAAGAAAAAAACATCGTGGCGTGAATTTCTGATAACTTATAATTTGATGGTATCATCCCGTTGGGTTTAATTAAATCATATACATGTGAATAGGGACAGTATCTTAATTTCATTATTCGAGAGCGTTTTTTTAAAAAAAAAAAACTTTTCAGCAACATCCCAAATAATTTACAGCCTTTATGACGTCACAACTGACGTACTACTAGTAACGTCATATATAATGACCTAGTCATAGTAAAAACCACTAAGTTTTTCCAGATATTTATATCAGAACATGTATATAATTGACTCTTTTTCACATTTAGCGTTTTAATGAACAATAGACTGATTTTCTAGCAAATTTTGTGAAATCTATAATTTTTTATTATTACATGAATTGAATGTAAACAATTGATCCACAAATTAGTGATTATTTGATCCATCAAAATTTAAATATAAAATTAAATTTCGTATTGGCCACAGCCACGAACAACAACGATAATAAACATGAAGATTTGTATTGGCAATATCTATATCTATGGGAAGTATAAAAGTTGTTCTTGACTGTGGCCACATCTAACTTTGGGAAAATCTGTCGAAAAAAACTGCATATTTTAACGTTTTCATGAAACCGTCGCATTTTCCAACCGTTGCACGTGTTTAACGGCGCATTATATAAGAAGTAAGTTATGTTTGGAAAAGAGGAATGTTGTCCTCTAACATTTAACGTATAGTACTCTTCTTGAACCGAAACTTTTTTTTTGTGAAAAACACAGGGCCAAATATGATGGTTCGTGGCTTTAGCTCTTTATCATTGAGATGGGAGAAATTTTCCATGTGAACTTTAAACAGAAAAAAGGGTATAGGTTTACGTGTACTAGAATCGTAGAAAACGTACTAGGAAGAAGATCAATATACGCATGCTCCTATTTTCTGTTCTTATCCCATTTATTTTAAACATAGTATTTGAAATATAAGTATCACCTTGTTTGCAGAAGTATCCTTCAAATCCTAGTTGACATCCATGTTTACACGACCCATTAATATGATGGCAGGTGTTGTTCACGCATTTACCACAAGACTGAGAACAATTTTCACCAAAAGTGTTCTTCGAACAAACTGGTACAAAAAGTAGTAATAATAGATAAAAAATAAATTTACCCCCCCCCCCCTCAAAAAAAAAAAAAAAAAAAAAAAAAAAAAAAAAAAAAAAAAAATCGGTGTTCTTATTTATTCAGTAACAGATATTATTGTGCTTCAACAGAGAATTGAATGGGCTTTTTTTAACAATGTGTATGCAATACAAAAAACAATTAATAAATATAATTAATTACACTATAAAAAATATATAAATAATTAAATTTAAAAAGTGTAATAATTATAAGAAAAAAAGAAAACGGCCATGAAAAAGACCCACTCAAACCAATATTAAAATGTCTCTTGTTTTTGCTTAAAAAGGGATTTTACTAATAGTCTCACTTCTTAGATACAAATTTGGGATGTAGTTTCATTATATTGAAATATGATGAGCTCACAAAGATGTAACATTTATTTCTACCAGTATCGCAGCGTAAGCCTTTCCATCCAGGCTTACATCCACCCTCACACTCTCCATCTTTGAAATCGCATCTGTGTGTTTTGGCACAATTTTTCGAGCAATTTTCTTTGCAGTTTTGACCGAAGGTTCCTAACAAGCATGCTGAAATGATAGAGGATGTTACATTTAAATTAATTAACTACTATCCATAACAGGGGATACGGGAGAAACCTCATTCTTTTTATATTGGTTGTTTACTGTTCTCTTACTATTATCAATATTAGTGAACATTACACAGCTATCTTCTTTTTTTCCCTTTTAAATAACGATCAGTAAACAGGACACACCAAAAGAGGGAAATGAATTTTTATGCTCTCTTTTTAAAGCATTTATGCTTTTTATTACAACTGCATAATATGATCTTGTACAATAATTTCTTCTACATTTCAATAACCTTTCACTGATAAAATAGATATTTTTGTGTTAGTCTCTGTGATTGTTATGACATAAATAGCGCGTTATTTTTTTTTTCGCTATGATATACAAACTCATCACCATAATGCTACTTCCAGAAATTTGGCATTTACCGACGAAACATGTACTTCAGTACATCAATGTATAAAGTATATTGATAAAAAAGGCAGTTACAATTACATGCAATTGAAATCATCACCAATCAAGACTTGATAACATTAAAAGGTATACATATATGTCTGTTATTTGGCGAAAGAGTTGTAATGGGCGGATACAATATTTATATTTGTTAGTACACAAATTAACAAATCAATCCCTATTTATTTGATGTAACGTTTATTGGTGCTTTTATAATGTGATTCTTATTATTTATTTGCATTATCCATGTGCCTTATGTCAAAAAGCTAGTAAACAAATAAGAAAAAGAATGACGGATATTTTATGAAACTCACGTTTCTGGCAAAATGTTTCTTGATAACCAGGGCCACACCCCTCGGGACAACTTCCGTTTATGTGATGGCATTGTTTTCCGTCCAAACAGAATCCACAGTTGTGTGAGCAATTTTCTCCATATTTCAAATCATTGCAGGCTACAGAATGTTTAGTAATACATTTATTATTAACATTAACATTTATTCAATGTGATCTCATTTAAAGTACTCATTAAAATACACGAACATTAGCAAGGTTATGTATAGAAAAGGTAAGTTAAGATGTTTTTTGGATAATTTTGGACAACATATGCAAAATGAACACTCGAATGTGTGTCAATTAAGTTCACTGAAATTTTGACAAGAGAACGAAATATTTATATGTAAATGAGGTACTACAATTTCTTATGTCTATAATTCCTCGATATAAGCATTCTTTAAAAAAAAAAAAAATAGTGTAGTTTCTTCAAATAAAATAAATTTGTTTTGTTCGAAATGGATAGAGAAATGTTCGAATTGAAATAATCTTTGACTGTATGTATTTGTATAGAAAAAAAAATGTCCCTGAAATGTTATATGAAATAAATACGTTAAAATATTTTGCAGAAGAATTGTCATCACTTAAAAGCTTTTACTTACAATCTTTGATAATATCTAAAATCTGATCCTTAAACGTATTGATCGATTGATTGATGCTATCATCGTATTTCTGATAATGTAATTTTTTTTTAGGAAAGGCATTTTGAATCGAAAGATTTTAAAAGTGTGCTCATTTGAGAGTTTATGTATTAAGCTGAACACAACTGAAAACTAAACAATTCGTTTATGTCATACTTTCGTTGCAAAATGTCCCCCTCCAACCAATATGACAGCCATAGTCACATGATCCATTCATTCTGTTACATCCGTTGCATTTGCTTCCACATTTTTTTGAACAATTCTTTCCAAAAAGACCCCAAGGACATTCTATGAAAAATAAAACGTAAAATTCAATCTCAAATTTAAAAATATTTTTTGATAAGAATGAATTTGGGCAAGTATTATAACCTTTAAAAAGGTGATCAGCAACAATTAACTGTCAGTTGTGTAAAGCAAATAACTAGTGTAAGGAAGCTGTAAACTATTTACCATCTTTGCATAGTGTTCCAACGTAACCCCTATCACATCCAGCAGGGCATATTCCGTTTATGTGGTCACACTGTTGGTAATCCAAACAGACACCACAATCCTTACTGCAGGCCTCTCCAAATTTTCTATCACCACACTCTATTAAATGTATTGATATAACAAACAAATATGAATGATTAATAAAAGTTACATATATATCATTTCTTTCTACTGTATTTATTTTTAGGACATTTATGTTAAATAAAAAAAAAACTTTTTATGCAGATTTTATGCTTGCTCAAAATTGCAATAAGAGTGTATGTCGATAAATGGAAGCGTCGTTCCGGCACTTTGTATCGTTTTTGAAAGGAGGGGACAGTCGGAAAAAAATGACAACTACACTGAAAAAGACTTTGCCATGTCCCCCCCCCCCCCAAAAAAAAAAAAAAAGAAATCGGAAATTGTCTTACCTCGAAAATTTAATTTCGTATGTGGGGGTGGGGGTGGAGGGGAGTAGGTTCCAACTTCCTTTCACAACCAAATTTTATTTATACATTACCAAATTACATGTACCACCAGCCCTCAAATGAACACTTTCAATGGTAAGAGGTTACGTTTGGTAGAAAAGGGAGTCCCCCTTCCTCCCGATACTACATGCGTGCCATTGTATAAATTTCTGAGTTTCAGGAAATTGTGAATAAGACACATACGGCGAAGAAGTTCATAGTGCATCGTAATAATACAAAGAGGTCAAGGTGCACGTATAAGTAGCCAGTTACAGTTGAAAATAAATTAAAATACGAAACTCACGTTGTTCACAACGTTCACCCTTATAGCCAGGCTTACACGCCAAACAATTCCCTGACTCTATGTGGCAGTACTGCTTGCAATTTGTAGGACAAGGGAGGGAACAATCTAAACCATAATGTCGAGGATCAGAACAACCTTTTCAGATGTTAATAAAAATAACATGAGTTAATACGTACATGCATACAGTTACGTCTGATAATTATACTTTACATTATTAAATAAGCTTATTTTACATAAAGCCTCACCATACACTTCCACTTCACAAAGTTCAGCAAATGCGTTTGTAGAATATCCAACTGGATAAACTGTGTTTGCAAGTCTTTCATTGTAATAGATGACAAATTGTCCGTGTACAGGGCAACTAATGTTGGCGACGGCCGGAATAGTAGCTTTTGTATATGTTGTATCATGAAAACATAAATGACCTCTATTTTTATTTGAGACATCGGAAAGATATAAAGAAAACCCTAGAAATCTCTCTGTGTACGGATTAGCAGCATCTAAAAATACAAAACTCAGATACTTTTCAAATTATCAAGAACTTTTATTACATGGTTAACTTGAGAAGGGGGTTACATTTAATCTTTATGCTTAGGTTTCCAAAGCTTAATGTAATGCATGCTTTATTTTCAATGGATTTGATGCCTTCAGATTTCACACAGTTCAGTTAACATGATTCGAGATATTACCGGATTTTATAATACATAGTGGGAAAAAAGTAGCAAAGCCAAAAATAATTTTGGATATTACACATTAGAAATGATAGTTATAAATTCTTTTCTAAATACATGTATGAAAATGAAAAAAAGAACCAGATAAAAATATCTTAATAAAAGAAATGGAAAGTAATTATGACATTCCAAGTAAAAATGAGATCATGAATTGTTATTCTCAGAAAAAAGAAAAAAAAATGTTGTCGAAGATAGATAGCGCTCAACGATAATCGGTCTATAAAACAACTTTTTAAATTTATATTTGCTGTGTAGAAATAATTTATCAATATTTGAACATACCTAAAATGCTCTTAAATTTAATCTATTCACACAAATTTTACGTTCTGTTAATTAATTAAAACACATTGTATGACTTTTTTTGCACTCTTTAAAATGTATACCCAGTTCTAAATCGATATTTTGTTCGCAAAAAATGGTGATGAGAATCATCTAATAATGGCAGGATAGTTTATTTTTTAAAAATTATGTACTGTTTATGTTAAATATCATCTTTCAATGCAGTGTTCATAAACAGAGTGCACATTATTTAAGTCATACAATGAATTCAAGATTAAGCAGTTTCCGTACTTTTTGCAAACATTGAAAAAAGAATATACATTTATATGTATATATTTGTACTTGGTATCTAGAAGGCTTTGGGGAAGACTTTGAACATATGTGCACCTTTATGTACCAGGCTGTCTTTATCTTATGATGATGATGATGATGATGATGATGAATCATTGGTATTATACGTACTCCATACAAATCCGTCCGTCCTGTAGTAAATGACAATGTTATACACGCTAGATATTGTCCCGAGGTCTACCCACCATGTTACACTTCTTTGCCCATCTTTTGAAATGCTACATTGTCCTCCACTATAGGACAAATCTGATTTTGAACCGTCAACAGCTTTTCGAGAAGGAACGGTGGAGTCGTGTGTTGTGCTTTGCCAAGTAGATTTTCCAATAGCCAGATTCTCTGAAAAAAATTAAGACAATAAAGTATGATTCTTTCTTATAATTTTCCAATAGCCAGATTCTCTGAAAAAATTTAAGACAATAAAGTATGATTCTTTTTTATAATTTGAGTATTGCTGGCATTTTTCCTATGCTCCATAAAAACATTCATTTTGTAATTGTTTATCGGAGGTATTGACTAAAATTTATAGCCTTCTCATTTCTTATGACAAGTATTTATTTACAATATAATACATGTATTGCAATGCATTAGGTATCCAGTGCAAGTGGGGAAAAAAACTTTGTATCTAAGCGTAATCAATACTCTATACATTTTTGTTTTAAAACAAAATCATTTATCAATGTATTGAGAGCAGGCACATTAAATTTCACTGGAAACTTTACTTTCAATATCTGTAAGTACAACCAATAGCCAAAAAAAGTTAAGTTTGCCAAGATAAAGAATTTGAATCAAATTTAATACCATCTCAATTAAATTCTTTAAACGTTATCAGGAGGTAAAATTTATAAACCGATTACGACATCTTTCTTTCCAAGAGAAATTGAATCATACTTAGTAGCCTGTTTTTATATTCCTATGAAGCAGAATTTATTCAAAAACTTCTACATGACAAGAAGAAAACACTTGCCTAGCCTTCAACTCGACATTTACATGAAGTTATATCGACGACGTATTATCAATTAACGATAATTAGTGCCATCCATATGTCGACTCGATATATCCCAGTGAACTTGAAATAAAAAACACCACAGTGTACCACGTCTGTTTCATATTCGAAAGTTTTACTGACTACAGACGATATGGGCCAACTAACAACTAAATTGTATGACAAAGGAGATAACTTCAGCTTTTCCATTGACAATTTTCCTTACTTGTTTGGTAATATCCCGCTATCACCTGCGTATGGTGTTTACATCTCCCAGCTTATTCGATACTCAACAACATGCTCCGAGCATGATCAATTTTAAACGGAGGCAGGCTACTGACTGGCTACTGATAAGTTGATGTTACAGGGATTTCAACAACCCCGTTTATAGGTAGTATTTAGTAAATTCTATGGTCGATATAATTACCTTGTTAGCAAATATATAATTGGGTCACATTTTGGCTGACGTGTTTCATACCAATTGTAAGGACCGTGTTTTTATAATGAAATTGACTACGGAATTTTCCCTTAACGTGATCAATACATAGGGCTCACGGCAGGTGTGACCGGTCAACAGGGGATTCTTTCTAATCTCAAGCACCTGATCCCAACTTTGACATTCCCAGGGGTTCGTGTTTTATGCCCTCTTCACAGATTTATATTGTTTATAGATTTTTTTTAGGTCGTTCACTGTTCGTTATCTTCACCCTAATCATTCCTTTATTGACACTATATGTGTCAAATCTGGTCTTTCATGACACCCCATTGAAAAATATTTGCTGTGCATTTATTTGTTCAAGGGGACTTGTTTAAAATGTTGCAATGTTAGTTTTACGATAAGTTCAATTTTAGAGTGTTAGAATGAGTTCGCATTTAATTAAAACAATAATTCTTTTGTTTCTTCAAGTTGTCGGGGCGGGAATCAGAGGAAATGGGCATGGCATAAAAGAGAGCGCTCATGATCATATAGTTCTGTTCTTCCAGTGTGTTCCCTGAGTGAAATCTATTTTTTTTTAATTTTTATTTATTTATTTTTTTTTACAAACTAGTCTTTTCAGTTGGATCTGCTTTAAATCATCCCACCTTTCCTTGTGTTATAATTTGATAGTTGTTTTTACTGCTGGTATTGTTTGTTTTTTGTTTTTTTTTTTTTTTTTTTTTGTTTTTTTTGTTTTTGTTTTTTTTTTTTTTTTGGTTTGTTTGTATTTTGTTTTTATTATTTTTTTTACAGTAACTTCTCAAAACTAAAATGAGTCTTGGTTTTCAAGTGAAATGTTTACAATTGATCATGGTCTTGTGAATTGTCATGCTCTCAAATGCTTACATTCCATCTAAACAATTATACTTTAATATACTTAAATTACCAAATTGATATATGGGATATATGCATTCAAATATTTTTTAGTTTTCAAATGAAAATGACACTGGGCAAAATTTGCACATAATGGTCGTTTGAAAAGTATACTATATGTACAATTTGGAAAAGTGTTTGGTATTTCAACAACTGCTGAGATTAAGTTTCTTTCTTTATTTGTAACTTTTAGTGATCATTAGTGACCATTTTAACTGCAATTATGTGACGATTGTATTTTTTTTTCTTTTACAGTATCAAAATTATTTACACATTGTACTATATCAATATCAATCTTTTTTTTTTTTTTTTTTTTGTTAGACGGCAATTTAAAAACATAATTTTTTTTTTCCCTTAATGTTGAAACCAGTGACATATAACGTACATGTAAATGTTGGCAAATATAAGGGGTAGTAGTGTCTGCTAAATATGATAAATTACAATTTTTCATTCAGGTTAACATTTCATTTATTTGAATGAATAGATACCATGTTAACAAATATTGTTCCTATAAAACTTCATACAGTCAGTTTTCCAGCTAGGATGTGCAAATGGAGGATTACAAGAGAAGGGCACTTTTTAGCAACTTATCGTTTGTCGCAAGCTTTTGATACATAGGCGTATCTCATTACTTCACCCTTATAATAATGAACTCCTTCAAATTTTATTAATTTATTTAACCTTTTTTTTTAAATTTGAAAGATATCTAAACATACACTATCTAAAGCTAGTATGTAAATTTATATAGATCTACCTTTTCGAACTGAATCTGTTTTGGGCAAATGTATAAATATGTAGATAGACACAGTATTTGTAGTTCATAGGTGACATGATAGTATTAAACGTACAATTTAAAGCCTATATCGTTCTTGCTTGTTTTATCATATTGGTCATGAAAATCAATTAATTAAATAAAGTTTTAAACTTCTGTCAATTAAATGGAACATAGTTGCATATCATTTGTGATCTTTTAAAATACCTTCAAAAGTGTCAAATATCATAATTAAGGAGAAAACATTTAAATATTTATACTTGTTTCTGTTGTATTTGAATATTAAATTCCTTTATTTTTTTATTTATTTATTTCTTTTTCCCTTAGAAAAAGTCAACATTTTATAAGTAGAACTGAGGGTCAATGTTAATGCTACTTTCACTTCCTGATTTATTTCTAGAAGGCTTTAAAACAAGCCTCATCTTTTTTATATTAGAACAGATAGCTTGGACATTCTCAGAAATCAAAAAATCAGACTATCAAGTGCCTAATCACTTATAATTGGAAGAAGGCACATGTATATAGGTCCCGTAATGCGAGCCTTGTTGCGGAATCGTCGATGTACAAGAGGTGTGAATTTGCTGATTTTCCCTCGGTAATCTGCTTTGGATCACATTAATTATTCTAGTGAGGGAAAAAAGGACAGCCAGAGTGATAAGGGGTCCTAACTGGGGACAAAGGGTCGCCTGTCGGGGCAGAGGGGCGCACTGATTTGAGGGCGTTCGTAAACTATGTGTGATATATACTGTACAAAATGTGAAAGCATGTATAAAAACTTGAAATATTACATTTCACTTGAAAATATGCCAATTGAGAGTTTTAATACCCGTAAAAATGGTATCAGATAAATTGGGTCACCCCGTATTTACTGTAATGTATGTATTGGCTCAATATTTACATACATACATGTATTTATGCAACCAGAATGAATCAGGTGAGGAAAGAAAACTGCATTAGATCCGATCGATATTCCTTTTTTTATTCTTTGTATTTCCAACGTATCTAAATTATTTTCAATGAAAGGAATCCCTATTAAAACATTACTAGAAACTTACCAAATCCGTAAGTACAAACGATAAGCAAACCAAAATGGAATACTGTCAGAGGCATTTTGATAAACACCGTTTCCATATCCTTAACAAGGAAGTAACAAATGCAGACAAATTTGAACTTGTTTACAGCAATTTTGTGATATCTGTTGACCCGGAGAATTTAAATCATTCGTAATACCTTAGGTAAAACGCAAGCTTGAGTCAATTGAAAAACCGTCCCTTACCCATTTATCTATAGAGTGCATTGTGGCGTATCCGGTGACTATTGCATGTTTTAAATCTTATGTAAAATGTTTTAGACATTTGATCAGTGCGATCATAATTCAATACAACTGAAAAGACAAGTTTTATATGATAAAATGAAAAGATTTGTGACAAACCCGGGTAAACATAGAATTGCAGGATTTTTTTTTCCTTTCGTGTTCTTTTTAATATTTGCAATACATGTATATCTCTAAAAGATACCAATATATCTATGAAATTTATCGCTTTATTTTTCTCATTTATCTTCATTTGTATTATGGTTCGGTGGTACAATGTAGTGCAGAAGGTGGAAGGATGAGTCCTGGGGGAAATTGATTCATTCAGATTTGTATGGTATGCTTGTTTCTTTTATAAATTTTACAGAGATGAAGCAAAACATTAAAAATGAAATACTTAGGTGTTGTAACATTTCCTCGATTTTTTTTTCCATATATATAAACAATATTTTATTTTGAAAGAAATTAAATGCACCTATATTTTACAACACCTATATTAATCTAAAATATTCATTATTCTATTATATTTTTTACAAGGTGTGTATGACCATTAAATATATGGTAATGTGCTCAAAATTAAGGAATTATAGGTAGGAAAGCGATGAACTAAATATTATATTTTATTTAGTGTCAAATTATCCAGATTGTGCTAAGTAAAAAAAATGGTAGGGGTATAAAAATGGAAAATGGTGACAAGCCATAAATGTATTTTCTCAGGCCAAAATAAAAAAAATACCTTTGTTTCACCTAACGCGACCGACCCACTTAAATCGTGCCGACTGAAAAGTTTTTTTAATAAGATTATTCAAACATTTTTTTTTTTTTTTATTGTTTATCAACTTTATAAAATACAATTTCATCAAAATCCATTTTTATCGGAATGTCGGCTTTTGTTTTACTCTCATTTGTCGCCCACAATATGTGGCCACAGAGGTGTTATAAAACAACGACGATGTATTTATCTTATTTAATATCTTTAACTTATTAGAATCCTACACTCTTGAAACACTTCGTGAATTAAATATATCATGACTAGGGAGTGTTACAAATGTGTCTTCTAAAATTAACGTACGTAGTAAGCATGGCAAAGCCTGCCTCATGAGCAGATGAGGGGGCTTATGGTACAGTTTCCTGAGACGTCCAGTGTATTTTTCTTTAGCTAGACCCTTGAAATTAGGTTGTTTCTTTGCTTTAAAATACCTTTAAAAATTGGTCGACAACATTTGAACACCTGCCTGGTGGAGGGCTCCTAATTTAGACTTTGGTCATTGATCATTAAGCATCAGTAAGGGATCTTTTTCGTGCAAACATCTACATGTATACTGCGACACTGCACGGACCTAAGTTTTTTTACGGTCTCATTCGACTGACCAGTCTCCACGTCCCACGTCGGGACCTGTGACTTAGAATAAGCTCCTGAATTACGTCGTGATTCCAAAACAAAACACTAGTATCACTGCGCCACGCGAGTCCTTGACAGTTTGCCTGGTAAGTACTCGAAGATGATAGTAGGTTTGAAAAACATACTCGGATATCCGATGGTTGAGTATTTGCAAATCTTGTCTTTTTGTAAAAATTTGATTTCAATAAATTTACGCTGGCCTGATATATTTCACAGTTCAAATGAATAATATTTGTGAATTAATTTACCATTATACATGTTGCTTTTGAATTTCATTGTATGATATTCGGTTTAAAAATCGGTTTCTTTTGTTCTCTCTTATTTATAAAGATATTAATCAATTTTTCAGAATGTATTTTCAAAACTGCTGTCAAAAAAAAAAATAATAATAATTTACCTACCTACCTTCCCAACTTGAAATTTTAGGGTCGGGTGAGGGGAAACAAAGATATTTTTAATGATGGCCTCAGTATACGCATTATTCTCTTAAAGATTGTGTCCATGTTTTGGAAGTAAAGCACTCTTAAAAAAATAACTCATTGCTCATCGTTAGATCAGAGCAGAACAGGTTGCGTTACACGGCTACATAAAAAAAAAAATTCAGCGGAAAAAAAAAAATATTTAGTATACAATTAGAGAACAATAGAATAAATCCAATCTTATTATACTGTCTTACCAGAAACTGTAAACCACTGGGTAAGTGTCTCAATGCAATGAGGGCAAATTGAAAATTTATTGATTTGATGCGCTACGTTTTAGACATAGAAAAGAAGAATAGATATTTTTAGATTATTGTAAAACCACGAAATAAGGCTGTGGATTTATTACCATTAATTTTAAATATTCATTTATGTATCCGGCAAGGTATTGTAGACGTGCATCGGATGCAAAAATAGACCCCACCATCACCACCACGAAATACTAGTAGTCGTTTTTTACGTTTTGGAAATGGATTTTAATTTTTTTTTTTTGGGGGGGGGGGGAGGAGTGGGGGTAGGGGGCTTGTCAAGAAATTTTCTGGGTTTAATACGAAAAGGAAGGGACTACACGGTTGTACGTTTTTGTTTTTTTGTTAATTTTGTTTTGTTTTGTTTTGTTTTGTTTGTTTGTTTTTTTTTTTTTTTTTTTTTTTTTTTTTTTGCCTGTCAAGAAATTTTAGGGTTGCAACTTTTTTTTAGACTGGGATGCCCCCCCGCCCCCCCCACCCCCCCCCCCCCGGAAAATATTCCTGGATCCGCGCCTGACATATTCAGCTTTAAAGGACAAACAAAGTAAATAAGAATATCTGTGTTCCAATGAAATATGCTAAATATGGTTTTCATGTCAAAAATAAATTCTTTACGAAGATGACGTCATTACAGATTCAACAAAATATTCAAAATATAGCAATGTGCATAACACAATTGAATGTTTCGCCTATGCTTTATAAATTTGCAGTGGGTTGTTTACGAAATAATGACAATGATAAATTATAGTGCAATATGTAACAGAAGTTATAGTAGTGAAAATTAAAACCATGGCATTTATTGCAAGGTAAGATTTATATTATGCTTGAATATTGTGTGTCCCGATCTGTTGTTCTCATTATTAAAATGACCAGCACAACGAACACAATCATTATTTAATTTTAGGTTTTATTTCAATATGAAAGGTACTATTATAATCACATACTTTTACCTCTCACCAGAATGCAATATAAACATTCCATGTGACATCTTGAAACCAAATTCCACTGGGTTTACTTAAATAATTTTCTATTTTTTTTTAATACAGTAGACATCTTTTATAACGTATCTCAGGGGACTGTGATAAATCCTACGTTATAACCGATGTACGTTATAAAGGGAGACAAGAAGTAATCAGTTCAAACTTTCAAACCCCTAGCGATGTTATTCAATATGTAGATTATGTAAAAAATGGTTTGTGGGTATATTTGGTTTCATTTCTAATATTAAGAAAGACTAATATTCAGTAAGATTTTATTTTCACAAAGTATAAATTATTTCAAAATCATTAAGCTGTACAATCTTGATGATCGTAAGATCATTTTAAAAAGTCCGTAATGTTTATCTGCTTGGACATTTATTTACAAAAGTTTCCAGAATTACCAGAACGGAGAAAACACTTGTCTTCAACACCTTCAAACGAGTTTACGTAAGTTTTAATTTCGGACTAATGCCCTTTGATCGTCTGGGTAGATGGTACACACGCGTGAGGCACGGCCTCGTCGTCCTCGCTGTCGTCGCGGTCTACTGATATTGAATCACTGTATTTTTCTTTCACTTGTTTAATTATACCATTTTCGGTCATATTGCTATTTTAAATTAATTTTATTAATTCAAAGATGAACTTTATTAAAACAATTTATTATAAATACATTTACCTAAAACAACAAAGAAACCTCGTTAGAAAAACACCCATTACGAGCAAGCTATGAAGTCAACAAACCGTGACTAAACCGCAGTCACCGAGCTAATAGAAAAGGTGTGAAACCAGGTGTCAGAATACGTTTTAAGAGATGTCATTTTGTAACGGGACCAAATTTCTTATACTGTATAAACGATACTACCTTATATACAAATACGTTGTAAGCGGTGTTTTACCAATGAAATATATACTAGACACTTTGCTGGGACTACAGAATGGCTACTTTACATCTGGGGATACTTTGTAACCGAGTACGTTATAAAAGAAGTTTACTGTATATTATTTTATCTTCTTTCTTTAATATAGGAATAACAAATAATAACATTTAATCTACTTAATCAAGAAATTGGATAGGTCAAAAAGGAATAGGTGTGAATCTGGCTGTGGCATGCCCAAGAATAGTTTGGAGGTATTTTTTTTTTCTCCATGGGTTGCGTTAATTGTCTTTGACAAACAAACAGTAAGGATTTTTTTTTTTTAAGGGGGGGGGGTACCTTTAAAAAAAATCATTGTATAGGGCATTTCTTATTTGCATAATCTATCAACATGATCAACTGAAAAATTTGATCATAACAAAAAATGAACTTGAATGCCATAAATTTCGTGTAAAACTTTTAATAAACTCTCAGGGTGTCACCTTTTAGAGTTAGACCACAGGATCATTCAAAGAAAGTCTCCAAACCCATTTCTCATATAACATTCAATTTTGGTACAATGTAAGTTGTATTTATTTGTATGCATGTTAAATCAGCAATCCTGATTTTGACTTTTCTTAATCATTTTTTTTTTCTACCTTGGGCTTTAAAAAAGATACTGATTTAAATAATTTAATAATTTACAACTCAATACATTGGACTAATCATTGCATAATCAATGCAATCAACTTATGTTTTCTCATATCTTCTAATCGACCGTGGCACGTAACCTGACCAGGTGGCTGGCTATGTGCGTTCAAACACGAAGTGATTTCCTGCCCAGAGTTCACACCTTTGCATGCATTAAACAAACAAAAATGCTAATCAACATGCACTGTGTAAACAGAGAGTTTGTGAAGCTCGCCACTGTAGGACATATTTATTTATTTTTGGCAAGCAAAACAGCTAGGCATGGCGCTTGAAAAAAAAAAGCATGGCGCTGAGAAAATTGGCATGAAGCCCGCCATACTAGTTTGCCTTAGATTTAACACTTTATTTACTACACTGTGATTTAATAATTCAATCCAAGTATACACAACTCTTGTAGGATTGTCAGAGGAAAAGAAATAAGCAATTCGTGTCCAAATGAAAATATTCAAAAAAAAAACGTTGGGACTAAACGTCTAAAAGTCCCGTCATCTTCATACAGATTTTTCAGTTATCACTTGATAACAGCATATGAAGAGGGTTCATTTCTTTCACTAAGCTTTTTGGTATTCACTTTTGGCGTTTTCATTGGTCATCTCTTTTATGTAACTAACATTAAACTGGGGAACTTTCCTTTCAATAAATGAGTCCCAAGCATGCGTCCCACTCCTGCGCTGTCTGTAAAAAATAAAAAAAAAAAATAACTCCTTCAATTTAATCGTGGTTATTTATTTCTGAGGAGTTATTCTATTGCTTTAAATTAAGGTTACATGCCAAGCACACTTTTGCAACCTGTAGCATATGGCATAGTTTGCTCATACTAAGTTGCCTGGCCTGTAATAGATGTCAATGTTATGGATACTAAAGATACCTCCTAGATTTTCCCAGCACGTAGCAGTTGTTTGATTATCAAATGAAATGCTGCACTGTTTCCCCCGATACCATTGATTTGATCTTGAACCATCAATGGCCCTATCAGAACTAACTGTGGAGTCTTGGGAAGTGCTTTGCCACGTTGATCTTATGAGGGCTAGGTTCTCTAATGATTACAACTTATTTTGATGTATCACTATGAAGAAATAGTTCAGGTAACCCCAATGTTTGTATTTCATAATTATGATAAAATGAAATGATAATGAATGCTTAAGTAATAGTTGTTGTATATTTATTATGGTGTATCCTGATTAATTTGGACAAAGGGCGGTGACGAGTGCGAAGCACGAGTCTCCGCCCCTTTGTCCAAATATATCAGGATACACAATAATAAATATTCAATAACTTTCTTGTATCATGGCCAATCAAAATGTCAATAATTGTTATGTCCTAAATTTTCAAGCATGATTTTTAATTACACCAATAAAAAATATAGTTTTTGTCAGATGACAGCATGGATATTCTCTCCTTCCCGCCAGTATTTTTAAATCGCACATTTTATATGTGTGTTCATGAGAAAGGACGTCGGATTGCAGCTCTCAAACTTAATATAAAAATGGATTGTTAATGAAATTTATAAGAAAACCTTTGGAAATCAAGGATGAAAAATTCGAAGTTGAAGAAGGGAAATTCAGGTGTTAATCGAAAAATCAAGAAAAGAAAGATACCCGTTGATCATTTGACATATTCGAGAGCTGTAGCATGAACAGAAATGCTGTGTTAATAACTCTTCATCTATGGATGCAGTACAGCTGAACTTTATTCTAGTTGAGCTAAGAATACAGCAAAGATGGTATATCCTGCTAAAAGGCTCTTTTTCAATAGGTGTGATATTTTAAGTTGTATCATGGCTGTGGTGTTTTTCCTTTGAAGTAAGGTGTACAATAACTGGAGATACACCGATGGGCGGAGCCAGCAAATACTGTGCCGTGTAAATAAATTATTGAACTCCAAGGCGATTTCAACATTTTAAATTACATATATACTAAAACTGAATAACAGAATAAAATGGACTTTGTTATATATAATGACAAAATTTCTGTCAATGAAATAAAGGTCTTTCACATAAATTACAGTGCACATGTATTCCAAAATACGAAATGTGCTTACGGAACTCTGCAAATATTCGATTCGCCGCAACGAGAAATCAAGGTCTGGACATAAATTCCACATATAAATGTCTTAAAATACCACACCTATTGTAATAGAGCGTTTTAGCAGGATATACCATCTTTGCTATGTTCTTTGCTCAACTAGAATAAAATTCAGCTGCACTGCATCCATAGATGAAGAGTTATTGACCCTGACACAGCGTTTTTGTTCATGCGACAGCTCTCGAATATGTCAAATGATCAACGGGTATCTTTTTTCTTGATTTTTGATTAACACTTGAATTTCCCTTCTTTAACTTCAATTTTTTCATCCTTGATTTCCAAAGGTTTTCTTATATATATATATTTTTTAAATCCGTGTTTATATTAAGTTGGAGAGCTGCAGTCCGACGTCCTTTCTCGTGAACACACATTTAAAATGTGTGTATTAAAAATACTGACGGGAAGGAGAGATTATCCATGTGGTCACCTGACAAAAACTATATCTTTTATTGGTTTAATTAAAAATCATGCTTGAAAATTTGTGACATGACAATTATTGACCTTTTGATTGGCCATGATACAAGAAAGTTATTGAATATTTATTATGGTGTATCCTGATTTATTTGGACGAAGGGACGGAGACTCGTGCTTCGAACTCGTCACGCCCTTCGTCCAAATAAATCAGGATACACCATAATAAATATACAATAACTATTACATATTTATTTGTGGAATTCATGTCAAGAACTTGATTTCTCGATGCGGTGGATCGAATATTTGCAGAATTCCGTAAAAACATTTCGTATTTTGGGATACATGTGCATTGGCAGAAATTTTGTTTTTGTATATATCAAAGTCCGTTTAATTCTGTAGTTCTTCAATATACATGTGTTGAAATCGCCTTCGTGTTCAATAATATATTTACACGGCTCAGTTTTTGCTGGCTCCGCCCATCGGTGTATCTCCAGTTATTGTACACTTGACTTCAAAGGAAAAACACCACAGCCATGATACAATATAAATAACTTAACTGAATTTTTATTACACTTGTGCTTATCTCCTCAAAAAGAGTACATATAAAATTGTCTTTTGCAGAATTTTTTGACATACTCTGTCAAAAATATTAATAAATTATGAAAATAAGTAATGCTTATTAATTCAGAATATTATGAGACTTCATTTCCTCTGATTGCTTTCATTCTTTGATAATTTAAAGTAAAAATATTCTTGTTTGTCTTTTATCAATCCCTTTATTTCTACCAACTCAAACTACTGTCCTGAGGAACATTATGACGTAAATCAAGGTAGTGGTTATTCGCCAAATATGAATGTTACAAGGACACCGCAAAGAGGAGCATCTCCTCGCAAAAGAGCATATTGATCTGTAAAAATAATATTACTTGCTTAACTTCTGTTACCACGCTCTCACTCATTTAACCCCCCCACCCCCCACCCCCACCCCCACTCAAAACACGCACACACACGAGCGTGTTACTATGTCCTCTCCAACTTCGTTGCGAGGGGATAAAAAGCTTTCTTGCAAGGAAAACACAATTTTACTTTTTTAAATTTTCCCAGGAGAAAACTTTTATAATTCTGAGTAAGTACAAAGTTGCCACTAGGTTTTGAATATTGAGTATGTTGAATTTTGCATGTCATGAGGTATGTTAACCGCAATTGGAGACACTGCTACAGTTTGGTTTCTTAATCAGTGTAAATTTATTTGAGCAGTGATCATTAGGAATAATTTCTAAGTTATAACTGAACGAATGTGTCGTACATTGCATCTATTATAGTTTACCTACAACTGTTATATCAGCCCTGTTGCAGTGAACAAAAGGTGAAAATAGTTTGTCATCGAAGCGTAAACATCTCCTTTTTTCAATTCGGATGTTTCATAATTTTTGTCGGATGCTTTGTTAATGGTGATTTTTAAAATTTTGTTATTGACTACAGACAGAAAAACTATTCTTCAAAGACCAGTGTATTTATCATTATTATTTTTTTTTTGTGCTTTAATATAAACAATATGGCATGAAATACATACAAGTGACCCGGCACTAAGACAAGCCGTAACTGGAACTCTTCAAATTAGAGGCGTGCTTGGTCATCTGATTGGGAGACTTCGACGTAGCGGAGAATACAAAACATGACGATCTCAATCCAGTTTAGAATGTTACATGTATTTGTCATTCCCATTAAAGAGTAGAAGAACTAATAGACAATGTGAGAGTGTGAAAGCCCTGGACCTATCATCCATTGATAAAAATTATGACGTTTCCGAGGCATGTATCGATACAGTGTATTTCGAGATGGACCGTCAACACATTTCAGTAGCTCCCTGTAATAGAGGGCGGAGCCCTCTCACGGGCCCGAAGGGCCCGTGAGAGCGAAGCTCTCCCTATATGTAACACGTATGTATGTAAAATATATTGAATTCTATTGTAAACTTTATTTTTATTACAATACTTATGGAACTGAGAACCTTGTGGCCAATATGGCGTCTATAGTCGTTTCCATCTTGAATCTCGCGACAAATTCCCGCATAAACGAGATGCTGGAGAATCGTAATTTTAATTCCAATCCTGCGTTAATGAAATTTAATCAATTCTTATAACCAAAATCACCGTATAGTACACATCCTTGTTACTTTCATTTTCAACTAACTTGCATTCGTCATAGACCTGACATGTGACGTCATTCATTGACTGCAGCGGAAACTGTTGAATTATTAACAAGGTGTAATAATTGATATTTCATATGTGTACTCTCTTTTTAAAAACAGATTTATTCACCTTTTGAAAAACCTTACTATATTTTGATGAAACAAAAAAACTCAGTTTAACGAATTCCGGTGACGTCACTGTCTAGACTGTGCACTAGGCACTATGGAGGGGCGGATCTTCCTGTGGCTCCTTTCACCAGACTTTAGGGGAAAGAAACAACTCTAATTTATTTGTTAATAAAATTTCTTAATTACGAATGTCTTCAGGATTATTTTCAATACACAAACTAGATATATAAGATTTTTCTTATGACATAGTATAATTTTCCTATTGAATAATACATTTAAAAAAATGTTCTAGGGTAAAATATTGCATGAAAAGCTTTACTGAATTGCAAATATTTGTCAGTTCTTGCCCCTTACGATGATATAGGTGGCACACTACACGTTTCGGTTCATAGTTACTTCCGGTTTCTCTTCGATTTCGATAACATTAGAGTAGTCATAATAAACATCAAATGCCCACTTGCTGTTGTGTGCCTGGTTGTTCCACCAGGGGAGGATTAAGCTTTCCAAAGGAAGAAAGGATAAGAAAGCTTTGGATTCGAGCCATTCGACGAAACGATGGGGATATGACATATAAACATTGGACGCCACAGCCATTTAGTAATGTGTGTCACAAACACTTTCGTGAGGAAGACTTCACCTCTGAAACACAGCACGGTTAGTAAGATTATTTGGCTTCATTTTTAGTTACTTATTTATATTTTGTCTTACAACATGATTTGTTTATAGTCCATAACAGCTGTGTAATAACGAGACGGATACACATGAAAATTTTATTTGTATCTATATCTGCTATATATCAAAATCAAATACCAGTTTTAATACAGCAAAAAATCAAAGACTTCATTGGAACTTTTTTTTTATTAAATGACAAATCATACTGAGAATTTGGCCATAGAGATGATGCTTTTATATAAGACGTAAACCTTTATAAATATAATGCATATATGCATACAATAATATTTACTTCTGTTACACATGTTCATAGTTGACACTGAAACAGCTGATATGACGTAAAGAATTTCAATGATTAACAGTTTATCATTTTTACATTTGCATGCTTTATTACGAATTATCTCCATTTTTTTACATGTTGACAAGTGCTTTTCTTTTCCATTACCAGCGCAGTATCCTAATATTAAACAGTTTGATGTTATCAAAATATGCAATGGAGTGGTCAAACTTGTGAAATATATTTTGAAAAATACCAAGTTTGCTATTTCATGGCTATTTTGTTATGTCATCATTCATCAAGATGTGGTGAGGAATTAGAGTCATTCTGCAGTCATGCTCTTTTGGAAGTTCCTGACACGTGGGTTAGGAAGTCACCACTGGATACGATAAGCCAAATAATACATATATCTTTTATTAAATTTTATACTTTTTGAACTAAAACTTTTAATCATCTCCTGATATATCTTGTTTTTTTTTCTCTCCAAAGTATTTTCATTATGTATTAAACAATAAAATATTTTTGATAACTTGATAGGCACTGAATCACTAAGACGGCAGAGAAAACCTGATGCAGTCCCTTCCATCTTCCCTTGGACCAAGTCAAAGTGGAGTTATGGTGTTGATGAGAGGAGCAAGAGAGTACTTGACAGTCGTGCCAAATTGGAGAAAGATGACCGAGAAAATTCGGAAATGGAAACAGAAATGGTTTCAGATGTTTGCAATGTATATGAAGTGGGCAACAGTGTAGAAGTTTAGGATGAAAAGTCTTGCTTCAGTGATTATGATATTGAGATAAGTGCCCCTGTTGCACCTGTTTTTGCAGATTCATCATGTCAAACAGCAAAATCGCCAATCATGTGTATTGAAAATTTCATGTATTATGATGAAGGCATCATGTTTTATACAGGGTTGAGTTCCTACACAGACTTTTACATGTACTGTATAGTCTTGGTGAAGCAGCCTTTCATATCAATTATATTTATAATCAGGTTCAAAATATGTCCATTGAAAATCAGCTCTTTTTGACACTGATTAAGTTGAGGCAACATAAGCCCAATTTCGAATTAAGTAGACTATTTTCAATATCACAAACAACTGTTGAAAATATTTGGATTACCTGGGTGAATTTCATGTCAAGACAGTGGAGGGAACTGAATTTCTGGCCAGACAAAGATCTGGTCTCCTTTTTCTCCCCCTCTGATTTTTACAGTAAATTCCCCTCCACACGAGTTCTGCTTGATGAAACTGAGATTCCTGTAAAGAAACCTAAACCGCCCATTGCCCAACAAGCAACCTTCTCTACATATAAAAATAGAAACACTGTCAAAGTACTTGTAGGCTCAACTGCAGGGGGTTTAATTTCATATGTGCCTTCTGCTTATGGAAGGTTTGCAATTGATAGACAGCTTGTTGAACAGAGTCCTTTGTTAAGTACTGACTTATTTGAACCTGGCGATTCTCTTATGGCAGACAAAGAATTCAATGTCCAAGATTTGTTTGCTCCTAAAGATGTAACTGTAAATATTCCTTCATTTTTTAAGAAACAAAACAGAATGTCAGGAAAGACAGTTTTGCGTGATCGCAAAATATCCAGCGAAAGAGTTCATATTGAACGGCTGATAGGGTTAGGGAAGACATACAAAATTCTTAAAACACCCTTAAATACAACCGAGACAAAATTAGCCAGTGAAATTTTATTTGTATGTTTCACACTGTGTAATTTCAAAAAAATGTATTGTTCCCAAATATGCATGATTTTGTCTCAACGTGTTCAATGAAAATGAATACATATAAGTTGGTTCACAGAGTCAATAACTATGATAGGACATGGTATATGTTAAAACATTTTTAATGGAAAGTTTTTATACTTTGACAAAACATATTCAATTTGTGCAGTCTGGTTGAAAAAAGAATTCACAAGCTTATCTAATGAACTTCTTTTATTGATAACAAGGTGGTAAAAATATAATACATTTACACTTACTACTTTAATATTACCCTAATCTAACCAATGGATTGTCAGTTTGTTTATTTATTTATTAATTCTCAATTAGTTGCAAGTATTTATACAACTAAGTTTCATAGCTAGTTACATAGTCATATGAATAGATTTTGAGGTACATGATCAATGTACACATAGAGAGTATAACTATAACTGTATGAACATGTACCAAGTGTAAGTTTCTATTTACAACATATAAAAAAAAAACTGTTCATGTGTGGCAGTGCCTATAGGTCCATAGATGTCATTGTTAACAACTTAAATTTTAGTTCATTTTGTGGTCATGGTAATAAAAGTTCTTCAGAATAGCAGTCTTGAAGTATGTGTCAAAAAATGAAATTAATTTCTGCAACATTCTGTCAATGAATGCTTGGTCTCTTTGAATTGAGATAACTTTAAGATTTTTCAGTGTGTAAACAACTAAATAACAGCATGTTTTGTTTGAACAGAAAAGTTGCCCTTGAATTTGATAGAAATAGTCATGAGTATTGTCTAGCTCTAAACATCCATCAACAATTTTTAAATACGAGACAGTCTCCTCTGATATTTTATTGTATTTTGCATGGTAGGGGCATTTAACTTCAATAAGCGTACTTTGGTCCAAGATGGCATCAGGTGAAGAAGTTATAAAAGGATGCAACTTTGAAACAAATATTCCACATTTTGAGGTTTTAACATTCAATTTTTCCTCAAACTTTTTATTGCCACCGACTCATAACATCTACCATGCAAAATAGCAGGTACCCGAATTTCTGGCATATGCTTTGTTAAATTTTCAGCCAGCTTTAAAAAATCAGTTTTGTCAGTAGCCTTGCAAATTCTGCCAAAGTTGGAATAATGAATTCTCTTTCGTCTCTCATCTCACCAGATAGCACTTATACTTTGACCGCGCGTTTGCTTAACAATATATTCATCTGAAATATTTGTTATATTCATGTTTTGTAACCATATGTATGACAATGGATGACTTAAATAGTCATGGTCTTTTTCTAACCCCATTGTGTTGGCAAGTGGGAAGATTTGTGAGACTGCTAAATCACTAATGTTGGGATGATTTAGCCAGACATTTCTGAAGGTATCTGGATATCCTGGCATATTACGATATGCTCTTGGTCTTGGATCATAACTAACATCCACTTCACCAGCTAAAGGCAAGTCATTTGCCTTTATTGGACTGCCTTTGTACACTTTGGTTTGATGGAAAGTTTGAAGGTTCTGAGTGCACGACTCCTCGGTTACAATGTCTCCACTTTTACAAAACATCTGTAAACTGAATAACACAACACATACATGCTTACATGCTTACATGCAGCAGTTGGGCCCATGCCCACAGCACACTCGCACTGACTTTCAACGATACACCCATCCATATCAACACATACATACACTTTATATGACACACTCTTCTTCATCTGTGCCTTGCATTCTGCCTTCACATAATAAAAGTTATTTTCAGCACAGAGTCTCACATACTTTAGAAACTTGCTCTCATTTATGTACATCACATTGCTATCTACACTTTTATTCATTCTTTCTAGATATGCTTTCACTGCCTCTTCTCTCACTCCTACTATCTGAGTATCTTTGTTGATTTCTTTAAACTTTTCATAACCAGGCACTTGCACACAATACTCTCTCTCTACTCTTTCTGCAGAACCAAAATTTGAATTTCTGTCATATGCTTCAAGTCTGAAATATGTTGAAAGGGAAAGACTCATGAATGTATTTACAGATACAACTTAGTGTTTAAAAAAAAAATGTTACATATTTTTATAGTTACTGCAATATTTTTATGGTCTAAACAGAGAGGTTTCTCATCAATAATACTCTCTCCCTTTCTATTTATCTATCTATCTATCTAAGCCTATCTATCTATATATATACTAGGCAAGTGACGCATTACCATTACATTTAGCATTACCCCAAGCCTGATACTGGCCTACTAGGTGCACAGGCCTCTGAATTTCTATCAACAGGCCCGAAGGAAGCAATTTCAGATGGGGGTGGGGGGGGGGGCACAGCCCTACATTTTCAGTTGAGGGGGCACTATAAACCACCAAAAATTCCTTGACAAGCAAAAAAAAAAAAAAAAAAAAAAGAAAAAAAAGTTCGCCAGACGTTTTTATTGAGGGGGCACAAGCATATAGTACCTATGTTTTCTATAGTAATATATATGTCGGCAAAATTATTGGGGGGGGGCACGGCCCCCCTTGCCCCCCCCCCCCCCCCGGTTCCTACGGCCATGAATTCAATAAGCCGTTATATGATTGATTAGAGTAATATATATACCCCCTCTATATATAGATGTATATATTTATATATAGAGGGAGTATATATATTACTCTAATCAATCATAAAACGGCTTATTGATAGAGATTCAGAGGCCTGTGCTAGGTGATAGGCAGTCGGGTCACAGTAAATGTTACGTGTATACACTAAGGCCATTTTTAATTTAAATTATTATACGCATTGTACAGATGATCTAAGATGTATTTGACGTAAAAAAACTGACTGGAATTTTTTTTTAAAAATGTAGATAGTACAAATTGTGATTAAACTCACAAAAATCTACATAAAATATGCTTTTGGAGAACTTTTATTGAAATTACGAAGAATATCAGGTACCGATATCGTCTTAATCACGATTCTGTGTACGACAGAGAAAATTATGGCTAAGAAACTGCTCGCAAGTATACCTTTCAACCAACTCTCTTTTGCGACCGGAAATGCGAGCATTTCGTTTCCGTAGCTCTTTTCTAAGTGTGGGTAGATCCCACGATCCGTAATCAGCCATTATATCTATAAAATTGAAGCAAACGAGCAAGGTCTACGAGGTCGAAATTACGTTGACACTCTCTAAAATTGAAGGTACGAATAGTGATGAACTTAAACGTGTTGTGCGCCACCTATAATTCAGGGAAGACAATGTGCAGTTTTATTTGCAATTCTGGTATGAACTCAAGAAGAGGGGAAGGGGAATGCATTTTAATTTTTTTTTAATCTTATTTTATTCTTATTTATTCTTTTATCATTGATTAATTAATTTATTTATTAATTTATATACTTATTCATTCATTCATTCATTCATTCTTGTCTTTGATTACTTGTTTGTTACTATATACATATGCAGGTGGAGGCCTGTGTCTCATATCTGTTGTTGTTATTTTTTTTTCTCAAAAGATTTATCTTTTTTTTTTTTTTTAAAGTATCAAATTTCAGTTTCGTGAAGCTCACGATCAAAAGAGAAATCTTTGGACATGTCTGAAGCTCAAACTACCACATCAAACACATGTTCCATTTATACATGTGGATACACTTCAACGGATAAAATAAGATTATTTCCAATTTTTGTTATAAAAAGTACTTTTAAAAATATAGAACAGCAAATTTATTCAGCCAGTTGCAACCTATGGTGGATTATGATAGTGTATAAAGTCTAAACTCATATGAGAAAAACTAAGTTAAACAATACATTGAGGGACTGCAAAACACATGAAATGTATATTAATAAAGTTTAATGTTCTCTTGGCTTAAAAAAAACAGAATCTTCATTTGACATTACCCATGGTAATCCATGTAAAGAGTTCAATGTTGTTGAGTAGTACTAAAATATCCTTTTTTGAAAGCTTCAACATATGATCCTTTTTATTAATTATGTGGTGGAAAACATCAATTACTGATGCGGGGGGGGGGGGGGGGGGGTTCGATATATCTCTAAATATTCTATTTGATACGTCCCAGAAATGTACCCTATTCACAAGTTTTGGTTTTAAAATTCTAATATTTTTCGCATTAACAATTTAATACTTGGAAAAAAATTATTGAGTCAAATTTGTTTTTCCAAATATTAAAAAGGAAAGATTTTTAGGTTGCTTTTATGTTAGTTTTAGAAAGCACTAAAGACTATTCGAATCAGATTAGTTTTTGAAAAATGCAGAAACGTTAAATTTACTCTACATTTTTTCCATTAAAATTAAGAAAATAATTCTTAGAAATTCTGCGATGCTGAAACTTTTAGCCCTCACGATACACAGCTCTAGTGTTGGTCAGTTTCTAAGTGTCCTGATAACTCAGGAGTTAGATCATCTTTCTGTAGTTTGGCTCCCAAGTTTGACTTCCGATGTAGTCCCTGACAATTGTCCTTATTTGTATTTGATGTCATGACCATGCATTGAAAGTAAAAGATGAGAATTAAATGACTTGATGTTTCTGGATAGGGGTTTTAAATTAAGTCGTGAAAGATAAAGAAATTATGCTCATGCAAGTTCACATATTAATTGTTGGACAGATACATATCGATGAAGGAGTTTAAGTTTAAGATTTCTTGGGTCTTGGTAGGTTGAATCCTTGAAAGGTCCAGTGCATGCTCTTTCCCCTTTATGTTATTTGATTTTGAGTGCTCTGGCTAGGCAATTCATGATGAAATATCTTAGTAAAGGTTTTTTAGATTTATAAAACCAAAAACCCTTAAATTTCTTTATTTGAAATGAAAAATATTTAAGGTAAGAGAACTAAAAGCTCATTTTAAAAGGACTGAGGTCTTTGTTATGATTTTCTGACACTAATTACAACTTGATTTTAAAAGTGATTTATCATTAAACTATAAATGTAGAAAAGTTCACATGATGACTCCGCCCTCACCATTGGTCACACCGTCTAACATATTGTATATAAACTGAAATCGACATCGTTTCTACTTCTGATGCATGCAGAGTCCACCAAAAAATACAGTGTCTCATTTTTATGTTTATAAGGCTTTTTTTCATCGATATTCAAGGTATTGTTAACATGTTGTTACAATTGTCCCAGAAATTCCGCGATATTTGTACATTTTCCGACTTTTTCACAGAAGATTGCACTAAGAACTATAACTCTTCCATGGTGGAAATAGAAAGTTTTGGCAACTTCACTGTACGTAGGTAATGCAAACTATGTAGCTACATGAAGTGCTTGTAAAAGTGTTGTTCGAAAGTAAATGTTTACATGCTTGAAAACTTGAAAATCACCGAAAATAATCGGGGAAACGTAATTCAGATTGAAATACGAGAAGATCACACACACACACACACATATACGTGTATGACGTGCCGACTGAACACCTTAACTTCCCACATGCAAATGGACACTTCTTGTAAAATGGAGTTAGAGGGAAGAAATGTTATCTGTTGGACTAAAAATAACAACTAAACATAGAATCAGACCTAATATGTATCGAAAAAGGTTTATTTCATTCCTTGATTTTTCACATACCAAATGAACACTTAACTGATACACAACCAATTGAACACTTTCATTTACACACTATCAACTGAACACTTCTAAAGCACACAGTCAACTGAGCACGTCTGACACACACTGTTATCTAAACACGTATAATACACACAGCCAACTAAGCACATTTAGCACACACACAGTCAACTTATCACCACTGATACACACGATCAACTGAGCACGTCTGACACACACTGTCATCTAAACACATATAATACACACAGTCAACTAAGCACGTTCAACACATACAGCCAACTAATCACTTCTTAAAGAAATGCATGGTTAGCTGTGCACCTCCAACACACAGTCAACTAACCACATCTGACACACACAATCAAATAACCATATCTGATACACGCGGTCAACTAATTAAAAATATCTTAAGTATACTATTAACAATACCATCTCCAGAGTCGCCCGGCGCAGTGGTTAGACCGTCTGCTCTAGAGTCGCGAAGTAAGGAGTTGATCCTTACGTCGCGGGTTCTAATCCCACTGTGGGACGTGGAGACCGGATCTTCGGATGAGACCGTATAAACCGAGGTCCCGTATCGCAGTAGGTGCTGGCACAAAAAGATCCCTCACTGCTCAATGACCGTAAGTGTCAAGTACAGGACAAAATTTGCAGCTCTCCCCCGGCAAGTGGTGGCGTCTCCATATGAGTGAAAAAAATCTCGAGAGAGACGTTAAACAACATACAAACAAACAAACCATCTCCAGATAAAACAATTTAACAAGATAGAAATATTACGTCGATCTACCTCGTAAACATAGTCAGGTATACATATTCTTTATGGAAAAGATTTAACACATCCTGGAATTCATGATCACCGATCAACCGAATCGTACAAAAAAGTGCCCACTCATGTATTTTGGTTTCTCATGGTGAGAACACTTACAGTGGAAAACGTTTAATTTTGTCAATTGAAGCACAATGATATCAAAAGAAATGGATCTTTTTTGAGAATTTACTTTGAAAAAGTCCATTAATTTATTTTTTTTTCTGAATTTTAGCACAGCCAAGAAATGTAAATAAACATATTTTGAAATATTTTAAGTATACAGATATATTAGGAACATTCTACTTTCCAATTTTTCCGTTTGCCCACCTTTCATCATCGTGCGTTCAACGTCTGTTCACCATGAGCTCATAATGCTCTCATTGTTCACAGTTTTGCGTTCAGCGTTCACCAACCGCTCGCGTTAACTGTTCACAAAGCATTGTTTTGAATATATATTTTATTGAGTACATCAAAAGGATAGGAAACAAGTTCTTATAACTAACTAGTTCTTTTCCTTATATATTACAATATTTCATGCAAATTAAAGGAAAATAATACAATTGATACAAGTGAAAATGCTATTAAATAACATATCAACTAGAGAATCTATATGTTTCGTCAATAAATATATGAACGTTAACAGCAGCAAATATACTGCTATTTATCTGTAAAGGCAAATTAACATCATTAATAATAGATTTATATCAATAGTGACCAATTAAAGCATGAACAAGCGATTGAAAAGAGTACTTCTTGCATTAGAACAATTTTTGTAGGCAAAAAAGAAATGTTACACATCTTCATGTTTTTGAGCATAAAGGACTCTTAATAATTTCCTTTATATGGATCATAGTTTAGTATACAGTAATGTCGTAGCTTAGTATGAATGATATTGGTATCTCGCTTTACCGAAAGAAAAGTAAGATGGTGGATTTTTAATTTTTTGTTATCAAGTTTTTTTCTCGAAATGTATGTTGAGATGGCTTTTCTGACCTCTGTTTTTAATAAATACCATTGTTTTGCAACATTAGGTACGACGGAATTTCTAAATAATTCTAATCTACATCTTGGAATTAAATAATCTGGTTTGTCACGAGTATTGTATATGGATACATTATCACGCTTTTTGGGAACACTATTATGCAAATATTCAGGTACTCTTCCCCTGTGAATTTTGAAATATAGTAGTCATTTTTAAAGTTTCCCAACTATTTTCAGAATAAAGTGCTTCTCTAGACACAAAAATAGGTAGTCTTGTTACAATTCTAGCGGTGGAAAGTTGTACTTTTTCAAGGTTTAGAGTAGCCATCCCGAACAACTGAAGCACATTCAAGCATAGGTCTGATAAATTTAAATACAATTTGGTAAGATTTTCCTATCCATTTTGAACTTCAATTTTTTAGGGGCCATTTTTTTAAATTAGCACTGCATACCGTTACAACACCAATAAACATAATATCAGACCTAATATGTACAGTTTACTAATACACAACCAATTGAACACTTTCATATGAACACTTCTAGCGTACACAGTCAACTGAGCACGTCTGACACACACTGTTATCTAAACACGTATAATACACACAGTCAACTGAGCACATTTAGCATACACACAGTCAACTGAACACTACTGATACACACGATCAACTAAGCACGTCTGACACACACTGTCTTTTAAACACGTATAATACACACAGTCAACTAAGCACATTTAGCACACACACAGTCAACTTATCACTGCTGATACACACGATCAACTGAGCACGTCTGACACACACTGTCATCAAAACACATATAATAGATGTATTAGGAAACGTTTTATTTTCCCATTTTTCCGTTAGCCCACTATTCGTTCACCTTGTGTTCAACGTCCGCTCACCATGAGATCATCATGCGCTTAATATTCACAGTTTTGTGTTCAGCGTTTACCATCCGCTCGCGTTAACTGTTCACAAAGCACTGTTTTGAACATATTTTATTGAATATATCACAAGGATAGAAACAAGTTCTTATAACTTACTAGTCCCTCTCCTTATATATTACAATACAGTATGTCATGCAAATTAAGAAAAATAAAACAATTGATATAAGTGAAACTTCCAATATAACTTATTGTTATATTACTTGAATCTTCCAAGTAGGTTCTATTTTGTCGTAACAATTTGATATCGTATTCTTTTTCATATTGTTGACTAAATTTCGGACCTTTCTATATGCGGACCAATCGGAATCTTTTTTAGTTTATAGTGCTTTGTTACGAAGACGGTTTCCAATTCTTATTGTTTCACGTAGCACTGAATCAAACCATGTTTTTTAACGAGGAATGGTTACAGTTTGTTCATGTATACATTCATGAACACAGGAAAGGTATTCCAATGTAAAATGTTCAGCTGCAAGGTTTATTGTTTCATTTTCGTTGCTACTTTTTGTCCAATCACAATTTTCGATTAATAAGAGAATTTACTTTTTGAAATCTGAATTGTTATAAATCCACACTTTATGCTTATACGAACGATTATAATTTATACTGAAAGAAAGCGAAATATAAGTTGCTCTATAGTCACTGATAGAAGCGCCTATTGTTGGAGTGTCTGATTCGCATACTTGAATGTCAACAGATGTAGGAATTGGGTTAAGAAGCGTGCTCGACGTGTGTGAAGTTATAGTCGGTTCGAATTCAATGATATTGTTAACAAGTTTGTGTGTTGAAACAATTTCACGAATTATGTTCGTTTGTGGAGCATTAAGAAGGTCTACATGTTCATTCAAGTCACTACTAATAATATTTGAAGTTCGCCTACTTTGTCAATTGACCATGTGAGTTATGTCCAAAAACTTCTATCCCAGTTTAGAGGACGACATATACACTAGAGGTACTGTGGGAACTGAGCTCACAAAATTATAACACCCCCCCCCCCCCTACCTCCCTCGCGACCAAGCCTCGCATATATAATAGCAAAGTCCTTTTTTAGCTGAGGGAAACCCCAAACATCTGTCAATCAGAATATGAAATAGGAGATGCACAATGGTACAGTGTAATAAAAAAGATTCTGTGAAAGTCTCATAAATTTTATTCAGTGGTATATGAGGAGTTGCAGAAAAGAGATGGGAGCCCCCAACTGATACTGACATAAAATAATACACCCAATCACTATTAACTCTGCCCTTCAAGCGGGGGTGTAAAACTACATGTTTAATTGTTTTATCTAAATGGCAAACTTTGATATGCGCCTGATTAAATTATTGCCTAAATGCGTATTTATCTTTCTTATGAAAGGATGTGATGGAATTACTAATCAACCATTAACTGTAAGTTTTAAAGAAGATGGGCTAATAGGGCGAGCGATATTCCTTTAGTGAAACAAATATAAAGGTGAAAAATTAACCTCAATTATAACAAAATTTTCTTTGATATTTCATCTGACATAAAAGTATACTTATAATATAAAATCTCAACAATTTGCAAAAATGTAACAAAGAGTGAAATCATTTGCCCATGGAATAGCATACATGTACACACAATGAAGAGGGCTAAAGGGATCATTTTCTCGTAATAAGGCCATTCCAAGTTTTTTCTCCCAAGTTTTAGCGTCCACCCATATTTCAAAAACCTACCTACCTATTTGCAAAAAACACACAAGCCAAAAAATAAAAACACAGACTTTAAAGTCATACAAATTACATTGTCGAAGGATATAATTTCATTTAAGATTTTTTTTTCTTGTAAAAGATTTATTCTTTTGCATAACTAAGGTATAAATTGCTTAAAATATACCTAATACGACATATTGTAGACAAATATGTAGAAAAATTGAAAGAATTCAAAGATTTCGACCAGAATAATCAATTTTAGGACCCCTAATTTTGTTTGTTTTTCTGATATGGGGTGTCAGAAACCAAGGCGCAGGCGGACGCTAAACATAGAAAAAACTTGGAATTGCCTAATTATAATTACCGATAAAACAGTCATAACCCCTCTAGTTTAATTTAAAATTTCGCCAATGACGTTTCATGTATCTACAGGTGAAATATCATAAATCTTTATGCGCTACAAATGTACAACAGTGAAATTTTAATTTAAAAAAATGACTATGTACTGTAAACGAGTGAAAAAGCATCTTCGCTATCCAAAGGTTTACGATTCGCTCCACCCGAGTAGATTTCGGATCGGAAACCCTTGGCTAGCGAAGATGGCGAAAAAGTGACATTCTCCATAAAGTATGTTTTATCTAATTATTATAGCTGTATATTTTTAAGGATCATTCGAAAACATAATCTTTGCATATTTATTGGAATATACGAAATAGTTTTTATCTGCAGAGTTTTACTGTTTTCATGCATGCAAATAGCGAGCTCACAATTAATAGAACCTGTCCGCAAACTTTTATAATAACCCTAATATATTTCTAATCAAGTGAGGAATAACGTCTATAATGAAAACACTAAATTTGAGTGACCAAAAAAGGTAGGTATACATGTTCTGTTAGAGCTCTTTATGGATATAAGGCCTCGACGGAGATTACGCAAGTTGGTAACTGGTTTGAGTTTAGAATGGGTTTTTCTGGGGCAGAATTGTCTGAATTAAAACTAATATCATTAATTACAAATTCTGATTTTATTTTTGTGATTTTTTTTTTTTTTTTAAATATTTTTGGCGAACAATAATTCCATCATGTACATTGTTGAGATCAAGCATTGAACTGTTAAACTGATGTGCGCATCAAATAAGTTAACGAGAGCAAAAGTTAATTAAATTTAATTATTGCAAGAATGAAAATATTTTTGCAATAATTAAATTGATATCTTGAAATAATTCTTATGTATCATATTTTCATGTAAATTAGGTTAATTAGTTGAATTTGATTTGTTGAGTTACATTTGTTGAAAAACACAACAGAATTACCATCTGAATCATGAAACCACGCCCCCAGCATGGTGTAGAACAGCAACAGTCACCATTAGTTATGCACGTAGCATCGTCTTTGAAACTGGGGGACAGCCGGAGAAAAAATGACAACTTACCTGAAAATCTTTGACCAAAAAAAAGGAAACTTGTCCAAACTCGATATCATCTTTCGCGCTGATGGTGGTGTGGTGGTGGTGGGGGGAGGGATTAGGGGGTAGTTTCCAAGAATTTTCTTTTAAATAACATTCGCATCGGAGGATTTGCAACAAAATGTGGGGAGTGGGCCGCTAAGTCGATGTACTTTTTTCATACTATATTAGCAGTTAAAAATAGCCCCCCCCCCCCCCCATGCATGCTACGTGCCTGTTACTTGACAATGGGTGATTCTATAAAAAATATTGAAATATTGAAATGCGTGGAATTACTACGCGTAAGGTTCACCGTTAATCGTTCACCGTTAGATGTATTTGTATAAAATATTTAGTATAATATAATAAATATTGTATGAAGTTGAAGGGTGACATTGAAAATTTTCACCCTACCCCCCAAGTTCAACCTCGATTGCGCCTCGGTTGACAGAGGTTTTCTTTGGGGTGAAAATTTTCAATGTTGCCCTCAGCTACATGCAATATTTATGCAATATTGCGACAGAGACGGTTATAAGGGTTTGTACGGTTAACGCATTAGCTCGATTAGTGGAGGCCTGGACAGACAAGACATCCCAGGTTCAATCCCAAGCACAAACGGATTTCTGTTACATTTGATGCCCAACGTTGTGATTGGGTATTCCTTATCGGGTGAATGTGATTCCCCCCCCCCAGCCCCGACTCCGGAACTACCCTACATGTTTTAGCACTCCTTAAGAAATGAGGACACATCTATCTCTGGATGGGTACAGTTTTGTATTGTGTGATACACTGATTCCTTGGGCTAGTGGCTTAATTCCTTGGCTCGATTGATAGAGTATTGGACTGGCATGTTAGAGATTAATTCTGGGTCCAATCCCAAGTGGAGACACAAATCGTTTTGCTACAACATGTACAATATCTTCAATGAGCTCCATATTTCATCCCTGCAAACGTGCTTGGGACCTTCTATATTTCGGTGTTCAGTAAATTATAATACACGAGGAATCATCAATACATGTCACTCTGGCAAGACTACAACGAGACTACCAATTAGATAGATTAAATAAGTCGATTAGATAAATTATTCACGGAAATAAACATGTAGCTAGAGAGTAATGTTTAATGACTAGCATGTTATGACTTGTAAACAGGAGATTATTTCGTTTCAGTTTTCACCATTTTGCAAAATCACCTGAGCATCTTTCTGGAGTACTCATGCAAACTTCTTCAATGTTCTTTATGTCCCAGGGGCCCGTTTCATCAAAGGTCGTAAGCCAAGTCCTAGCGCTACGCCGGCGTGAAGTCGGGACTAGCACAAAGATTTGCATTTCATTGAACAGCGTATCCAACACTGGACTAGAGTTAGGCCATATTTTTATGTCTACTCATGGGTAGGTGTAAGTTCGGGCGTAAACATAAAATAAAGCGACTTTACTGATCTGACAACAATTTAGCCGTTCCTTAAGAAGAATTACAGTAAATTCTAAGAAGTCTTTTTAATACAAACGATGCATTATTTAACTTCACAAACTATGAATATTTGGGGGAGCGGAAATTGGGGGGGGGGGGGCACCCATTTGAGGAAGTAGTTGACATGCAGTATTTACATAACTTTAATAAAGAGCCATAGCGCATTTGATAGGCATTTTCGCCTACTCTACTAGTGATTTCTTAAATTGATTGTTTAACCAAAATTTTGTCATACAATATTAGTTTATACATACGTAAAACCAACCCACACAATAATGATATTTCAATATTAATAGTTCCTTCATATGATAAATATGAAAATTATCCAGTTTGTGTGGAGTGTATAGTAAATATTGAGATATCCACCTAAAGATGACAAACTGTTGCCAAAGACCACCCTTAATCAGAAAAACAACTTCTGAATAATTTTATTTGAATATGACTGCACTTCATTACATTTAGATAATTTTGGTTAAAGGTGGTCTTCGTATTGAAAATGATGAAAATATATATTCAAATTTTCTTCTCATATAATCGTAAGATTTAGCAACCTGTCTTAAATTTATATCGATTCGACGTCATTGACTTCGTTGGCGCAGTGGTATGATTGCTGGAATGTAAATATGGTGATTGCGAGTTCGACCCCCCCCCCCCCCCCATTTTTCTGTGTATCTTTTCTACGTTTTTCTTTATTACGTTTTATAATATGCATAATTTCAGAAAGTTATAATATACACATTACACTTTGAAAGTATCTCGGGAAAAGACAGTCCTAAACTATTTTATTAAAGTCATATATGGCGTATTTAACTAAAATTAAAAAGATCTTTCTATTTGTTTTATCACTTTATATAAAGATAGGACTTTCCTGTAAATTACACAAAAAATCAATCACGTTTCAAAGATATTAGAAATCTAATACAATATCCGATTTATTTAACGACTCCGCATTGATTTAACAGACACAGTTTAAAATCAATCTATCTATGGAAACATTAGGTTATTCAAGGTAAAAATCGGTGAAAATTTTTATTTGAACGTAAAAAACATATTACGTTTATCTTCACTCAATCTCGTATTTTTATTTTATTTTTTTTTTTTTAGCTCAGATACGCCATATATAGCTTTAAAGTTTGTAGATTCATAGCTACTTGTTTTATTTTTATTGATTTTCTTAATCTTTTGTCTCAGAATTAGAGTATTGAACATATTAAATGAATGTCATTTGACATACTCGCAACTATGAAAATATAATAATACTCGTCCTCAAACCATATTACATAGAACTTTTGATCTTGAATTGAAAAGGTATATCTATAAATAGAAACAGGTGACTTCCTTTTAAATTCTTGAGTCGGTTCACGGCCAGGAACACGTCCGGTGTCATGCAAAAGATACAAGAATTTATACATAATGCCTAAATTTTAACGTTTTGGACAAATTCTAAGAATAAATTTTAATTTTGGGAAACAGATACAACATTCAATATTCCATACAAAGATTTATGTATTTGATATCCTTAATACATTTTGAGGAGTTTTGGTTGGCGATCACATGCCCATGTGTGAGGGCATGGTCGTGAGCTGGAAAATCATATATTTCTTATATTTAATTCATCGAAATGGTACTTTTATTTTAAAATATGAACAGAAACTTCATTTTAAATGTATTAGGCAACTGACAGCCTTTTGTAGCTAACATGTTTTAAGAAATCGCAATTTATAAGCAAAAAGTCCGTTGTCAGTACATGTTAAGTTTATCTGGTCCGGTGTCATTTTTCTTAATATGCAAGTAAATCAATAAAATGGAACAGAAATGATCAAATATATGCTTAATTTAAAAGAATACAAATCATATTACAGATAATATTGGATCTAGGGGTCGTATTAAAGCAGCTTTCACGAACGTGCTAACTATTCTTCGATGTTTTAATTTTCAATTCATTTTCTCTTAAGAAACCTGCATCCTAGCTAGTATGCCCGGTGCTAGGTCCGCCTTTGGTTATTGAGCAGATTTTTAAAGAATTTCTGTATACCGTATATTCCAAATGTTAAACTTTTATCATCAATTATGCCCCCACCCTACCCATGGGGGTCATGATTTGAACAAAATTGAATTTGTTTTTGTTTGTTTGTTGTTTTAATATCCCTCTAGGAAATTTTTCACTCATAAGGAGACATCACAACTTGCCGGTGGAGGGCCAAAAATTTAGACCTATTTTCGGAACTCAGGGCCATTGAGAAGTGTGGGATCTTTTTCGTGCCAGAATCTACAAAATTAAAAGTACACTATGTACTTTCACATAAGTATAATTTCTTCTGATCCAGAAGTTCTTGAGAAGAAAATTTTGAAAGAGTTATTCTTAAATATTCTATTTAAACTTTGATCACCTATTGTAGCCCCACCCTCTCCAGATATGTTCTGAATAAAAATGAATCTACACTTTATAATAAAGCTTTCATAAAAGTTTCAACTTTTCTGACACAATGATATTTGAGAATATTATTTAAAGATGTCACTAAATTTACATTAATTCTTAACTATACTTCCTTGAAAGAGGGCATGACCATAAATTGGAACAAACGTGACTCCCTCTATCCACGTTTGCTTTCTGGCAAGTTTGGTTGAAATTGGCCAGTAGTTCCTGAGAAGAAGCTGAAAATGTGAAAAGTTTACCGACAGACAGACGGACGACACAAAATGTGATCAGAAACGCTCACTAGAGCTATCAGCTCAGGTGAGCTAAAAAGTCAACCCCTACACCAATTATATCGGTACTCGTATGAGAATTAAGCAAAAAAAAAAATGAATTCCAGATAACATTACTACTGAACAAATAACTTTCAATCTTATATCCATTTATACATAACGAGAAAAAAGAATAGACTGATTTTTCAGATATCTCAGGATCTACGGTATTTTAACATATCATAGTCATGTAAACCAATGCTGGACACAATTTTCTGAGCAACACCATTTCTCCCTACAGTATTGCGAGTAATGCTAAATACAACCTGTTTAGTTATTTATCAGCCAAACACTTTGTCTATCCTTCTGTCTGTCTAACTGTCTATCTGTCTCTCTCTCTCTCTTTCTCTGTGTATGTGCGTCAATCTCTCTCTCTCTGTCTCTCTTCACGACCTTAGGCTGTCCAAAGTTAATTCTATGTTTAACGTCACCCGCGCGCGTAGGTTTCAGAGAAATTGGCACTTTGAAAAAACAAACAAATCCACATTTTTTAATGTTTCTGTTCGAGTTTGCTCTTACTTTTAGCACCTAAAAACTACATTCCATAGAGATAGACAATACTTGGGCCCTCTATGAGGCCTATCATTTAAAGATACAGGTTTACTGAAATGATTATTTAATCAAGAGTCTGTACATGATTACAAATACTTACAGTATTTTAATTCATGTAGATGAGTAACGACTCATTTGTTTGAAAATTCTGTTTGTTTAATTTTTTCCTCCCGCCCTCGTAGGTTTTGAAGTTTATAGGTGACGTTCAACGTAGAATTAATTTCAGCCAGCCTTAGTAAATATTCAACACAATATATCGGCGACAAAATGTGCAAATGTTCACAGTACATATTGTCGCCGACGACAAAACGTGCCCATGCTTGACTGTACATTTTGTATTTCATTACGTAGGAGGAAGAAAAGGCTCGTCTCGGTACAAATTGTCGACGGCGACAATATGTACTGATGGACGACGATAAGTGAAGTCAGGGTAGGTACATTTCGTCGCCGACGACAATATGTATAAAACGACAATATGTACCGTCACACTCCTCTTTTTGATGGCATGCTTAACAATACCTAAAACAACATAAGATCGTCCTTCGTAGTGTATAAAGTACAGTAGCGACAACAGACTGAATTTTCGTATCTTGTCATGACAACGGACAAAAAATGAAATAAATCAAAATTTTCAGTTTTAATTTGTTCTCATTTTTCTGTAAAGGCTTACAACATGTCTTGATACTGTCTGCACCAATTGGTGTGTATATTATATATTCTATATACGAAAAATATAACATCTCAGTAGGAAAATAAATCTAATCCACAAGTGATTTCAACTGGGTTAATGTCGCCAACGCAAACTCTTCTTTTATTACTTCTTTTTAACGGCTGAAATTCATACAACACCAAAAAGGGTGTCAGCCCTGTTTCCCATTGTAATTTCAGACATTGTTATAGATAATTTAACTTGAAAAATGAAAAACTTCTCACAGTCTGCCTTCTCAAATCATGACACCGGACAGATTTTACCATAACCTCACCTGTATATTCATGACAACGAACCAGTTTCAGTGCTTAACTTTAAAAAGTTTCTGACAACGGTACTGTCTAGGAACTTAACGTGTTCCTGGCCGTGCGGTTGTGTCGTCGGGGAGGCAGCTATGGCTCTTTCTTCGTAAAAGATTGTCTTATTAACAGGGATTCATTTTTACACCATCTCTTAAGTTTTGATAATTCTGCATTTATACACATTTGATTGTTGTATTTTGAGTACGAGGTATTGTATATACATTTTGTGTCATTCACTGAAAAGAAACCTATTAAAATGTTTATTTTGAAAAAAAAGCTATTTCCCCCAACATTTTTAAAAAAAAAAAAAAAAAAAGAAAGCACAGTTACAGTTGTATCTTCTTTAAGTTTGGTTAATGCCTATATTTAAAAAAATATTTTTTAACTTATCGTAAAACCATGCAAGTAGGCTTTTTAAAAACTTTATCGTGCTCAAAAACACCATTTCTTATTTACTCCCCGTCCACATGCGTGGATCAAGGGAGGTCATGGAGAGGGTCCAGTCCTCTTCGCCGCAATTTGCGGAGTTATTCAGGTATACAAATCTGAGACTAAAGAAAGTAAAAAAATGAAAATGACCTTGGACCCCTGTTAAAAAGTTAAGTTATTAGGTTGGTAAGAAGAGCCATATTTATCAAGTTTAAGAATTGAAGGGAAGGACGAAGGGACCCCCCCCCCCCCCGAAATAAGATTTTCAGCTTTGGGAAAGAAAATTGCGATATTTAGCTTGTCAACAAGTTTTTCGGATGGAATTTTTGTTTACTGATGACCTACCCTCCCCCTCCCTTGAAAAGAAAATCACGGACCCGCCTGCGTCCAGAAAAAAGTTGTTAACGTTCAAAAGACAAAAAGATTCCGGGTGATTTCGTAAATATAATTGAAAGTCAATATATCCTGATATTGTATACAAATTAAAGAGGATTTTACCATAGGGACTAGGGGCAACAAAGTCACTCGAAAGCTTTTGAAAATCAGCTGTAAGAGAAACTTGACTCGGAAATGACTGTAATTTTACAATTATTACGCCCATGTATGACAATATATTAGTGTTTAAACAATGTATGATAGATTTCTGAAATTTTCAAAAATATCGATGGTACTTGCCTTTCTTTATTGGGAAAATTAAAAAGAATCCGCATTAAAAAAAATAAATACTACAATTTTTTTAGGAACAAACGGAATGACATACAAGGTACTGTCATAGAAGAAATGGGAAAAAATCTTTATTTTTTCATAATAATGCATATTTTGTAATATTTTATTGATTCTTATCTATTTAGTAGTCCATCATATGCCCAGTTACAAGTACATAAAATTGTAACGGATTATCCCCCCCCCCCCTACGCTGTCTAGATCTCTGTCTCTTCCTCTCTTCCTTTATCAAAATCCAGGGGAGGGGTGGTTTGTAGATACTCCAAAATTTATATGTCTATATTCCAAAATTAGTACATTTGCAAGAACATTTATTTCTTTTTTCAGACCTTTAATTTTGGAGTTTAATCAGGTGGTATGTTGTAGGTAGTTAATATTTTATGATAATTAGATATAAGTTGCATGTTTTCTAGAAGGTCTCTAAAAATCCACGTAAGTTTTCATTTAAAATAATGTATATGTGTGTTGTTCTACAGACATTGTACACAATACGCATGTATGTTTTTTGCGCATGTGCAATGCAGCGTTGTAAAGGACTTAGTCCTGAGACTAAGCGTATCGTTTACGACTAGACTTACGCCACTTCGTGAAACGCAAATTACGTCCGACTAAATTTTGGCGTAAACCCCAGAAGTACACCTAACTTAAGCCTTAAATTTACGACTTTTGATGAAACGGGCCCCTAATCAGTAATTGTTTTCACTTTCAATTATCTATCATAATGCTTTTTTTATTTTTTATTTTTATTTTTTATTTATTTATTTTTTTTTTTAACTTTTTAGAAATACTTACATACGTAGTTTCAAGGAAATAAGCATTATAAATTACAAGTAAAAGACCATATAGCAGTTTTCTGAAGAATGTTTTTGGAAACTGGTTATAACCTATAAGATTTAAATGGGCCAAGAGAGACCTGTAGCGGCACATATTGTTGCCTTTGCATATATTGTCGCTGGCGACATTATATAAAGAATTGAGCTTTGGCACATATTTTCGCCCACCGGTACAAATTGTCGCCCAGGGATAAAATATACCTGCACGCACTCTCGAAGGCGACAAAGTGTGCAGAACCTTGTGACACATATTGCCGTCCTCAACATCAGAGTTTACATGATGATAATCACTGATTGCAATTAAAATTATTTTTACTATTTATCAATTAATTGATAATTTAAGGCACACATCATGGCACACATCGTAGCCTGCTGCGTCATTGTGCAAAATTGTAACTACTCACAATGTCACTCGTTCAGCAGAAGAAAAATAAGGCATAACTATTATATCGGCACATTATGTCAACGACAATATGTGCCAATGAACGACACTATGTCACTTTAAAGGATGAACCTTCATAACATTGCGATTTCGCTCGCTATCATTAGTTAATAGCTCTAAGCATGGGCTACGCAATTACGGCTATGTAGGTCATTGTTTTATTTGAATAAGACGGAGCGTCTTAGATTAGCGTGTGTTCGAGATGAACTAAGTTTCATTAACGAAATTCAGGTCATAACCTTATATTCATTTGCAACTTATTGTGTCAAAACCCTCCACTACAAATGTTTTTTTTTTTCACATGCAACAGTATATATTGTTCGGTCCTAGTGAATCAGTAAAACATATGGTGGAACTCTTTATCAGACTCATTCAATGTTCACCTGGAAGCTGAACTACCTGTATTCGGTCTATGCCAGAAGATGAACATACTTCTTGGACGACCAACACTTATCCTGTCTGAAGGGGAGGAGATCGAGTTTGAAAAACTCAGCTCTCAAATGTTGTCACATCCAGTGCATTCTACAACAAGCTGCAATCGGGAATTTGTCAACGAAGAGTCCAACCACCTTGTCTGGCTAACCTTTACTATAAAATAGTGTACTATAATAAGTGTTATTTTCTGCATATTGCATTTTTGTGTATTTTTTCTTTCGTATTTTAATTATTTAAGGGAGCCGACTGGGGTTTTATTGTGTGAAAAAAAACTATTATAGAGAAACTCTTTAATTTTATTCCATATGAACCTTACATTGACTTCAGTATACATGCCAAGTTTAGTGAAAATCTACCGTCTGGTAATTTTGTAGGGACCATCTCAAAATACAGGTACATTTATATAGATTATATAGAGAAATACAATTTTTTCGCAAATTATACAAATGCTACTATAGACTTTTTGCCAAATTATATTATTTGATGGGTAATACTATATTGTACATTTTATGCAAGAAAAACAAAATTCTACTATCTGGTTTCCAGAGGGGGGCATCTCAAAAATCATGATATTTTCCTGTTTTTCTGGAGTACATTAAAACATGACAGATACCACAGATTTACATAAAAAATAATAAAAATGATTGCGAGATTCTCAATTTACTATGTTTAAAATTTCAAGAGCATCTATTTTATAAAGAAATACGCCTTATTTTACTATATATGCTGCGCGAAGTATTGCGCAATGAAAACCCCAGTCGGCCCCCTTAAAACACGGGGGGGGGGGGGTCTCTCTCTTTATAGCGTGATTACTTTATAATTTATTTATGATGCAATTGCCTTGCTAAAAAAATCTCTGTTACAGAGAAAATCAAAGATGAATGAAACGAGTTATATTTGAAATGATAAATTTACTGGAAATTTTAAATTAAAGTGTACACATTATGAATACAGAATGGAATCTGTAAAAAATGCTCTTGGGGAACTGAAATCTTGCTGACTTCGCCTCGGGAAATAGGCTTGCTCTTAGGAGTACATGTATATCTTAGTACTATTGTCGTCTTAAATGATTGATTGTTCGGTATAAAGAAATACGAGACTGTTCAATTCGAATAGCCTTTTACATGTATATCTACTTATTATCGTCATACATGTAATACTTTTCATTATCATTAAGGACCGGTACACACGGTAAGACTTGCCTTATAATAATGAAATCCACTCACACAAATTTCAATCTATTTTTTTATCAAACACGTGGGTAGATTAAAGGGAACTTTAAGTATATTCGAATAAGATAATGCAAATATCCGCAAATGCTTTTGTTCAACCTCCTCTTTTTCAAGAAGTGTGATTGCACTAGTCTGTAAAATTATTTCAAAGTCCTAGCAAGTAATCTATACTTCTATTTTAATGATGTGCACTGTTTACGCCTCAAAAACAAGTGGAATTTATGGAAATGCTATTTATAATCTTGTAAGTCATGCCTTAGCGTGTGGACGCTACGTCCGTCCGGCAAAATGTAAGGTTTTAGACTTATAAGACAAGCCTTACCGTGTGTACCGGCCCTAACATCGACTACTACCGACACACGTTCCTGGGATAATTTTTTTTAAGAAGACAAATTTGGTGTAATATTAAAATTAATTCAAATCCGTAAATAATAACTCCAATCTTTAAATAATAAAATAAAATTAAAAGTTTTAATTTAAAACTTAAGTTGTTACAAATAAAAAAAATATCAAAGGGGGTTTGTATTGAAATAGGTAGGCCAAATGGCCGGGGTGGAGTGGGGGGAGGGGGGATGTAGATCGAGTCATATGTTTTGGAGGTTGCATATCATTACCGCTACATTTTCAAAATTTTCACTACTGCTACATACTCATTACCACTACAAAAAAGATTACATTACCGCTATATTACCTCTACATTGCTTCGTTCATTAGCCAGCGGCTTTTTTTATGTACATATTGATTACAAGTACAACAAACACGTGTATAAGACCTTTTTTCTGCTCACCACGAGGGAAGTGAATATAGGACTTTGAGCAGATTTTTTTTCACTTTTTATATAAAATCTATTTTATGTAATAAAACATTTTAGAAATATTAAAACAGAGAAATTGTTCACGGATAAAACACACAGTCTTCACAGAATTGGTAGATCTTTGAAGGCCATTTGCTTGAAGTAGGCCTACTGCTCTCTGGAAATCTCATCATTTTCTTTGAATATTTCATTTATTGAAAGGTATTAGATATTATATAAATACTGCATGTAGTTGAGTGTAACATTTAAAATTTTCACCCCAAGAAAACCAGTATTTATTATATTATACTGAATGTTTTATTCAAATACATATTACAGTGAACCTTGCGCGCATGAATTCTGCGCAGTCAATATTTTTTTTGGAATAACACCCGTCGTCAAGCAATGTTAACTGTTGCTACGCTGGAGGGCGTGGCTCCATTATTCAGCGGGTAATAGTGTTTTTTAACAAATGTTTCTCGACGAATCAGATTCAATTAATTTACATGAAAGTATAATATACATGTATGGGAAATTGTTAAAATTAAACAGCAATTCACATAACTTGTCGTGTTTACACACGCGCTTTTGAAGAACTTCTTGAGACTATTGTTAACAGATACAGTACACTCCGCATACAAAGTAAAACAGGTGCCAGGGACGAATAATTTTGATCCGTCATTATACCGCATAAACGAAAAAAGTGACCTCTTTGATTTTAGTATCCGTGGACATCATATTATATAAATACTGCATGTATATAGTTGAGGGTAACATTGTAAATTTTCAAATGTTACCCTCTACTACATGAAGTATTTATTATTTTATTCTATATTATATTATTCTGAATGTTTTATACAAATACAAATAAAGCTGAAGCGCTCGCGCATAGATTCCGGGCGGTCTTTTTTTTTGGAGGGGGGGGGGATGATACCATCTGTCGTCAAGCAATGATGACTGTTGTTAAATTCTATCTGGAAGGCGCGATTTCATCATTCAGAGGGTAACGGTGTTTTTTAACAAATGTTTCTCGACGAATCAAATTCCAGTAATTTACATGAAAGTATAATACACCAAAATCCTTCGTTGAACGTAGGGCGGTCGCAGGAAGAGTGTGGCAAATTTTGGTCAAAATTTGAGGCATGTTACCGGATATTGTTACCGGATATTGCATGTGCAAACAAAAAATTTTTTAAGCTTGGTTACAAGTTCTAAAAAACTTTTGACCGACACAATCAAACATACATAGATATTTGATAAAATGAATATGAATTTACTTTATTAATTCATTTATGTAATGAGAATATTTTAGCACATTAAAGAAGACGGGCTAGGCTAGTAGATCAAATAATAAAATAGACTGAGATTTGAAATATAAATAGTGAATAAAGCCTATCTCTTTACATATTTTCAAATTTGATTTTAAAAAAAATGATGAAAAAGTAATTGCAAAATAAAAAACCACCTGACCAGAAGGCCCACTTTAATCTTAACAAATAATTTCATTAATAAGTCGACTAATTCTGAACAATATTTGCATATAATATACTGTTACATAGATATGGATGTATGCCATGTACAACCAAGTACAAATTCAAATTACTTCTTAAATAGGTAAAACCCCTTATAAATACTTCAAAAGGAAAACTGGACCTTTATGACTATAGGCTTAATTCATCTTTTTCCATTAAAATCATTTATTATTTTAAAAAAATCAAACTCGCTGTGTTTCTTCAAAATAGAGTGTACTTTTAAGTTCCTAAAATTGTAAGAATGAAATCTGGAGATGCCAAAGCCAGAATGCTTGCCTGAGTCATTTTGTGTCTATTGCTCTTAAAAAGATTGTTTTTAAAGATTTTTCCCCTCCATATTCCCATGAAAAATGTTGACACCTGTATACTTGTAAAATTTAAACCCTAATTTTAGTCCTTTTCTAATCCCAATGTCCATAATTTAAACAAAATTAAATATTGACACATAGATACATGCAAAATGAAAACCCTACTTTTAGCCCTTACCTAACCCCAATGTTTATAATTTGAACAAAATTAAATCTCTATCATAATGATGTTGTAATGTTGGCATATGAATTTGCTTTATGTCACCCTGCTAGTTTTTCACTTATACATATTTTCATGCAAAACTTTTAACCCCTCTGCAGCTCTATCCTCACCTTACGGACAATGAAAAAACTTGAACCTATGTTCATTAAGAAAACTCTTGGATAACATTTGTCTTATATGACCAAGTTGTTCTTAAGGTATTCAATGTATAATGACCATATTCTGTACCTAATAAATGAATTGTCCAGTGTTTTTAATCAAGTTAGCATTTGAAGATGTTATTAAATAAAAGTACACCACCAAAGGAATTTACAAAATTTTGATTATTGTCCAATTACATGTAATTGCACCTTGAATTTTACACTGAAGTCTATGGGCAGCGCATGTTTTGTTTAGATATTCTAAAAGGTAATTTGAACTTCATACAAATCTCTTGTGAAAATATGCATAAACTCTCTCCTTAATAAAATATGAAATAAATAAGTCATCTGCTACAGATATATTGACAAAATTTAAATTTTCTTCTTTGCATCATGGGCAGATAACTCTTGAAAATGTTTACGGTACAAAATGGTCAGTTTCTAATATGTTATCAGTCATGTGAATTTGGTTCATTTTACGTTCATCATTATCTAGCAATACATATTTAACTAGTTTAAAATGATTCAAAACTGCTCAACATTCCTTCATTATACATTGAATACCTTAAAATGAAAGATTTTTAATGACATTATCTCATTTTTCATGTTTCTTCATTATCTCCCCTTGAAAAAGGATTCAGCACCTTTATTTGAATAAGCTTTATTCCTTTTAAGCAGAGATACATTGTACCAAATGTGGTTTACATTGACCAAATGTTAGAAAAAAAAAAAAGAAAATGTTAAAAGTTAATGAAGGACAAACGGTCAAACATATAAATGTTGCATTGTTGGATACCAGAGACTTCTTTTTATCAGAATTGTGCAATTGAGCCTTTGGATAAGGTGAGCTAAATTCCAAATCCATGTTTTTTAGCTATGGACCTCATTGTTTAAACAGGTGTATTATATCTCCTTGAAGTAATTAATGTACACCATATACAAATGTAATTTTAAGGCAAATCACTTCAATTTATTAATATTGGTACAATTCAGATCCGAATTCCACTGGCAACTGTCAAAGGCAATCTAGTCTCACTTATAGATGAATCAGAATGTTTTTAAATGTACTTTTAAAGCTTTAATTCACAGCAGATTTTGTTTAACTTCCAAGAAATAATTTTTCACACTGGCTGGCTCTCTCAGTTGGGCATTCAAAATGGCTGCATGATGAACACTAGGAACTTTCTTTTGTCATGGTATTCTTCTTCAGCTAACCATCATGCATGCATCTATATTGAAATTAAATTTAAATGATCATTTAATCATGCATGTTTAAAAAAAGCACTTCAAATCATCAAATGCTTCCTGCATATATATATATATATATATATATATATATATATATATATATATATATATATATATATATATATAGGATCTCCCATGATTTGTAGTTGGATATGATTTTTATCCAACGAGTTGTGTTTTTTATCCCTGAGCCTTGGCAAGGGGATAAAAACACACAACGAGTTGGATAAAAGTCATATCCAACAACAAATCATGGGAGATTCTTTTTATCCCATGTTTAATACTTCACAACCAATGTTTTACACTGTTTTATATAGGACTCCACTTTATTTTACTTCATAGCGCTAACGCAAAAACCATTGTGACGTCACAACTGTGGATTATGAAAAAATTATCCCATGAGTCATATCCACGGGATAAAGGGGTAAACATGGGATAAATATATATATATAACAGTATATTATTTGAATTTGGAGTTATTGGCAAGTGTAATCTGGTTCCCCTTAAAAATTTAAAAGGCTATAATTCTGTCAAAAATCAACAAAGTGGAATGAAATGCAAACTTGATCTGTAACTTAATTATCAAGGTACACTCACATATACTAAAAATCAGCTAAATGTAGTAATGGGTTATATGTTATATTTTAAACTGTAAATAAATTGAATATAAAATAGTTTAATAAATGAACACATTGCCATAAATAAATAAATATAAACTTAAACTCCATTTGATAATTACATTTACTAACCTTACTGCACATATTGTATGGTAATACTTATTTTAGATTTAGAGTTATCTTTTCATAGTTAGAACTCTCTAGTTTATTCATTAGTATATATGAGAACCAGTTTAGAGGTTAGGAATAGTCGATTGGCTATTCTTGTTTTGCAGAGATTTTATTGGTAGGTCATTGAGGTCACATTCCGTAGTGAGTTACTCTTTGTTCTTTTAAAATTCACTTTGAATCCAGCCACAAGCCAAAGTGCTGGGATCTTGTCTAATTAGATATTATATATTTCTGACTGGACTATAAGACCTGATCACAGTCCAGATATGGTTTAGATAAAGTAGCGGTAACACCTATGTATGCAGCCTAGGTCCACAATTTGGGCTGAATTATATATCTATAAAATAGTATCCACATCAGAATTAAAGAACCCTAAATTACAAACTGACCAGTGTTTTCATCATTCATGGGAAAACCCGGTTACATAAATACACGTATAGATCTGCGAGTGTTTATTTGGTGGCATATTTCTGCCCCCTACATGCAAGATAAATTATGTTAACATGAAGCATAATTATGTAGACATGCGATTTATCTATGTCAACATGCAAAATAATTATGTAAACATGTGAGATATATATGTAGACATGCGACTTATTTATCTCAACATGCAAGATAATAATGTTAACATGCAACTTATATTTGTCAACATGCGACTTATTTATGTCAACATGCGAGTTATATATTTTACACGCAAGATGATTATGTTAACATGCAACTTATTTATGTCAACATGTGACTTATTCATGTCAACATGCAACTTATTTATGTCAACATGCGAGTTATATTTAAACATGCAAAATAATTATATATGTCAACATATGCATGCAAGATAATAAGTTGCATGTCAACAAACATATCTCACATGTTGACATAATTAACTCGCATGTCAGCATAATATCTTGCATGTTGACATAAATAAGTTGCATGTTAACATAATTATCATGTATGTTGACATAAATAAGTCGCATGTCTACATAATTATCTTGCATGTAAACATAAATAAGTTGCTTGTCAACATAATTCTGTTACATCTTGCTTGCATGATGTCATATAATGGCGTGCGTAAGTAAGTTTACCAACATTAAAATTAGATTCTCTCGAGAAGTTGGTAACTTGCATGTCAACATAATTATTTTGCATGTTGGCATAAATAAAGTCGCATATCTACATAATTATGTTGCATGTTAACATAATTTATCTTGCATGTAGGGGACAGAAATATGCCACCAATGCCCATAGTTTAGAAAAAAAAAATCCAGAAAACCAAGTGACAAAGACAGACAGACTGAAAGACAGATAAAGGAGAAACCTGTAGTCCCCTCCAGTTTCACTGGTAGCTAGGGGACTAAAATAATTACATAATATGGTGTACAAATATTTTGGAGACTCTGGAACAGTAGTATATTCATTAATTTTAAAATGTACATCATGAAAATATTGATCTTAGTACATGTACATGATGTGTCATAAATATATAAAATATATACACTGTTTATATTATATATACACTGTGCTGTAGAAAGTCTGTCCATTGCTAGAATTCATTCACCATTTTTTTTAAATATGTTGTCAACTTGGTGTCTTAACCATATCCCTCTTATCAGTTAAACTTACACAATTAACATGATTAACTGACACGTAAACTTGCTTTCAACAGATTTTATCTAAAAATATCTCCTGATTTTATTGCAATTATAAATTCATAAAATTTATATGTCCTTTATTTGTCGCACATAGTCTCTTAATTAGGGGTGTATTAATTGTTACACCAGTATATGGAGATACCTTTCAACTGAAGTTGGTTACCAGTTAAAGGCAATCTTAATTATCTTTACTTTTCTTGTTTTCAATTTAAAAATCAGAAAAGAATTTGAGTCATCTTAAAGTACAACTACACTGTACTTTATAAATGTAATTTTTTTTTTTGAGATATAGAATTTTGGATTACTGATTCTATAAACATGATAAATTATATTTATAAACAAACCATATTTCATAATGATTGAAGAATACATTTATTCTTAACAATTTTACAGTGGAAACTTCTAGGAATTTTTTTTAATATGCTATAGAACAGGTAGAACAAAAGTAAAAAATTAAGTGATATGCATCAATATATATCATAAAACACAAGTCAAAATATTGTCGTCGCCCGCGTGGCACAGTGGTTAGAGCATCTGCTCTAGAGTCGCGGAGTAAGGAGTTGATCCTTACGTCGCGGGTTCAAATCCCACTGCGGGACGTGGAGACCGGTCCTTCGGATGAGACCATATAAACCGAGGTCCCGTGTCGCAGTAGGTGCTGGCACGGAAAAGAACCCTCACTGCTCAATGGCCCAGAGTGCCGAGTATAGGTCAAAATTTGTAGCCCTCCACCGGCAAGTGGTGGCGTCTCAATATGAGTGAAAAGTTCTCGAGAGGGACGTTAAACAACAAACAATCAATCAATCAATCAAAATATTGTCATGATTAATTTTTTTTGCATTTTGATACTCATCCCTATTTTTAATTAAATGAATATTTACTCTAGACTTTGTGTAAGTTTTGAATGAGAAAGCATTTATGAGATAAGACTCAAAACAAAGCTAGTTGCTGATAACAAAGCAGGAGGCCCATGGGCAACAACACTCACCTATTAGTCACTTTGGCCTTCTGTTCTGCCACAGATTTTTTCCCCCATATACATGTACTCCTATGTAAAATTTTGTTGTCTTTTGTGGCCCAACCCTATATATAGGGGCCATCATTTAATAAAAAATGAATCTACACTACCATGATGCTTCTTACATTATTATGTTTCATCGTGGCTTTGTTGTTCTTGAGAAGAATTAAGCATTTTAAAGATTTATCCAACGTAATCCCTATTGTGGCCCCACCCTACCCCCAGGGGCCATGATCTGAACAATTTAAAACCTACGCTACCTAAGAAAGCTTTCATCTAATTTTCATCTTTTCTAGTACAGTATTTCTTGAGAAGAAGATATTTAAAATTTTTCCTACATACCATATATACTCACCTATAAGTCGGTTTTTTGGGAGTTAAACTTTGGTCCAAAACTCATTATCCGACTTATACACAACTTATAAAAAAAACTGGTATTTTAGTGGGTCAATCCCTCTAATTTAAGCTGAAAAAAATACAACTTATTCCAGTTATTGATACTTTACTATTCATTATTTTAAACCTACTGGTATCTGAAAAGCTTTATTCATGCTGTACTTGGGTTATTAAGTAGATGGAAAAGGTTCATGACAGTAAAAGTAATCTATCTTTAAGATTTAACAAGTTGAAATTCAACAAATCATAACTTATTTCAGTTATTTAAACCTAAACCAACCTCACTTTAGAACTCTTGCACAAAAATCTACAGCTTTGCACAAAAAATGTAAGACATACTAAGAGATTGTACAGTAATATCCAAGGATTTTAGGAAAATTAGTCTCACTTTTGGCAAAATTGGCGGAAGTTATATATATTTTGATAAATATCATCATATCTGCTCAGGAGATATGAAGTCTGTTGAGTATATTAATAGAAGTACATATATTTACAACTTTCTCAGTCTTACATCATCTTAAATCTGCAGCAAACTCAAAATATTGATGTTTTTTGGCAAAATTGATAGGCATTCTATGTTTTAAGAATTAACTCAAATGAGTTATTTCTTTGTTTAGTAATAAATAAGTGAAGTAACCTAAAAAAGTTATTTTAAAAAATAACTTGATTCCATCATGCCCCTGAGTGTTCTACTTTATATATATTCCCTGCTTTTTTCAATACTTAGGGACAACCCTCTTAATAGTCCAGTAGTCTTGAGAAGAAGATTTTTAAAGATGTTTTTCCTATAATATTTTCAATGTAAAACATCCATTCCCTATTGTGGTCCCACCCTCCACCCGCGGGGCCATGATCTGAACAATTTATAATCTAATATTCTGTAGGAAGCATTTATATAAGTTTCAGCTTTTCTGCCACAGTGGTTCTTGAGAAGAAGATATCTGAGGATTTTTCCTATATATTTCATTGTAAAATTTTCATCCCCTAATTTGTGGCCCCATCATGCCCCGCAGGGGCAAGATTTGAATAATTTACAATCTACACTACCTCAGAAAGCCTACATATAAGTTTCAGCTTTTCTGGCTCGTTGCTTCTTGAAAGAAGATGTTTCAATGGCCCTAACCTATTTTTGCATTTCTTGATTATCTCCCCTTGGAAGGAAACTTGGCCCTTCATTTTAAAATTTAGAATCCCCTTTACCCAGGAATGCTTTGTATCAACTTTGCTTAACATTGGCCCAGTACTTGGTTCTTGAGAAGAAGTTGAAAATGTGAAAAGTTTACAGTTGGACGGACAGACGCTGGACAATGTGTGATCAGAAAAGCTAACTTGAGCTTTCAGCTCAGGTGAGCTAAAAACTGGAAAAGGGGGGGGGGGGGGTGTTAAGTCACACATGCACCTTGTCCATTAGCTTTCATGAAAATTAAAAATATATGTACATGTATTTAAAAAAAAAAAATCAATGTGAGAAGCTACATGTAAAAATTAGTTAAAATTAAATGGTAGTAATTAAAATTGCTAGGTCATTAACAATCAAGATAACTAATTAATATGAATGTTTAATTTACTTACCAATAATGAGATCCAAGTTCAAATAGCCATATTTCCAATGGTTGATTCTTTGTCATCAAAACTCCTAAAATCCGTCTTAGTCTCAACTCCCACATCTTCCTTGAATTTTTGAGAATCATGAGTTTTGTTAATTTTGTCACTCACTCACTCATGAGTTCAACAGTATTTTTCTGACTTTGTGGAAGTCTGAAGACAGTCCTTAGGATTACACTCTACTATTCTTTTTTCTCACACTCCCATGGACTTTATTCTGAATTGTGTCATATTTGGTTTCTCACAATCCTTAAATCTTTCTATTGTGGCTATCTATGCTTCCTTTAAACTTGGTTGATATCATGTGTTCTATGATCCACCACAAGCTGTAGAACAGAGGTCCTTCTTCTTACAGGGTTTGTTGATAAGAAATGTTCATAACTGAAAAGACAAATTGTTTCCCATCTATTAGAATTTTGCAGACCTTTACTGAAATATGAAGATTACAAACAGTATTTAAGCTCAAAGGTGCATTGAAACATTACTAATTGTGAGCATAGCAAACATAGATCTTTAAAACATCAGAGGTGGGATCAGTTGCCATGGAGGAATAAGCATCCCCTGTCAACTGGTTACACCTGCTGTGAGCTCCTTGTCATAATAGGGAGAATGGATAAATCTGTTGACAATTCAGTATAAAAATAATGGCCTAGCACTTTCTGTATGAAAAACATCAGTAAACATTTGACTTATGTGTAGACTATATTTGTTAACAAGGTCATTGTATCAAACCAGGGTTTGACATTTTCTTTTATGACTACTATACAAGTCGGGCTACTTCCCATAATTTTGACTAGCACTGACCGTAAAAACACTTAAGCCCCGACCAAACTTAATTTTTTTTTCTTTTTATAACCTGGTATTTTAGTGAAAAAAGTTCGAAACAATACTATCTCTCGCATGTATTAAGATAATACATTTTGTCAGACTTTTCCATAGGTCGCAGCCCATTGAGTCGGGTTAAACAGAACATGCAAATATTATAGGGCTGGCTTTAAAGAACATGCAAGGAACTTTAAAAAATTATTACCGTAAATATAAATAAATTAAAGAATATATTATTTGATATATATTATTCAATAATTTTCATACCAATTGATACTGAATGAAGCTAGTTTCGATCGCAAATTGTCTATTACAGCCAGGATAAAAATAAGGATTAATTGTGTCATGCTGTGAAGTTTTCTTTTTCAGAGCGATGGCTGTGTTTACAATCAGAAAATTAAACTAGAGCGAGCTCGTTGCAAAGCAACGAATAGGTCTTCCGTTGGAGCTGCAGAAGGAAGAAGTGACCTTGAGTCAAGGTCATGCCACATTCTAAAGTTATACATGTAAGCAATCTTGTAAGGGGAAGCAACTTACAATATTTCGCTAGGAAAAACTGTAAAGGAATGTATGTGACCTTGAACATTCCAAATGCCTTGCGTCAAACCATGACACACTCTCGTCATAAAACCCAATCTGTGTGTTACCGACTTGAAAAGTTCACAGTGACACGTCATGTTCTTTTAGTCCATACATACAGTCAAAACATCTTATCCTTAGTGACCTTGAACTTGAGTCAAGGCCATATCACACTCTGCATGATACCAGCAATGTTTCACTAGTACAAATACGGTAGCGAAATTACAGTTTCTCTGTCAGTGACCTTGACTTGACCAAATGACCTTGCATCAAGGCCATAACACACACTGGTTAAAAGCAATCCCAGTCTGTGAGTTTCTGAATGGATAAGTTCAGCCATGTTTTTTCAGATCATACAGCGAGTCGGAATAATTTGTTAGGTTCAACATAATGATTACAAAATTCATTGAGAATGTTTTATGCCCAGTTTGGATAAGTAGTAAAACGTGGAGATCGGTCCTTTGGATGAGACCGTATAAGGTCTCGTGTCGGGGTAAGTGCTAGCATGAATAGGATCTCTCATGCTATAAATTTTGAATTTACCGGGTGGCAGTAAATACTGACAACCGGTAAATTCAAAATTTACAACATGACAGATCCATGGCACTTGATTCTACCTCTGATTTCAAAAGATTTGCACTGTTCCTGATTTGTATTGTTTGAATGGTCTTTTAAGCTTGAATGCTGCACAGGTGCTTGTGGACAGGACCCCCCCCCCCCCAATATACACCCCGGGGTCCAAGAATATTTTTATTCATCTTTTCCCATAAATTAATCTTCTAGTACACGTTTACAATGTATTCCATATGAAAAATCCATAAAAATAACGTAGAATTAACGTTTTATTAAAAAATCATACCCGCGGTATTATGAAATAGAGAAGGTAAGTCACTTCCATTTGTTAACACTGGACCCCTCTTGCATATCGGGCCTAAAATATCATATATATGTACCTACCACATGTCACCAAAATATGTTATTATATCTTGTTTCGGTAGATATTTTTGTCTTTAATCGTGCTATTTAAACGGAAGACCTTAAATAGTGTCTGTGGCTGTCACTATTTCGGTGTTTTTCAGAAACTTGATCGTAGAATTAGTCAAAGTCCACAACTGGACAATAAACTGATAAATCGGCTACAGTATATTATCTGTTCACAGAAACTACATATTGAAACTGGAAAAAAAATAATCCAGAAGCAATTCATTTCATTGAAATTCTATCATGAATATTTTGTTTTAATCGATGGACTCGATGAATCAATAAACTGACCGAAGGAAAAACGTTGCACGTGCCGTAACATTCTGTACTTTTTTTTTTTTTTGATTTTACATTCTACTTGCATAATACATGTACATGTACATGTACATATATATTAAACAGAAACATAAATACCAAGCCCGTCGGCATTTAAAAAAAAGTAATAAAACATAATTTGATTTGATCTATTTTATTTCATTTAAACTCTATTAATTTGTTTTAAAAGTATGATTGATCTTTTTCCTTTTAACATACACTCAGGGTAAAAAAAGAGAGTATATATTGACTCGCGTGACTTTCATGGTTGTAGTTACATTTGAAAATGAAGAAATAATGAAATAATGAAACGTTGAAGGGACTGGTGTGTTGTATGGCTAGACAACGCCTTGCACATGCAGAGAAATTTACCACAGGTACTCTAGGACAGGTGTGTGAAACCCCTAGGGCATGCCGTTTCCTGATCTTGCTCTGCTAATCCCTATACACAGGAAATGATCGCGACTAATACTTAATACACAAAGAAACAGAATATATTCAAGTAAACTTGGCATTGATTTTTTTCTTGAGTATTATTGAGAATAATAAGTTTTAGTGATATACCCCCCCCCCCCCCCCCCGTTTTAATTGTTTTGTGAAGTTCATCACCATGCACATTCCATCTTCTGTAATTGGAGAAATGTTTAAATTAAAAACAAACCACTGTTTACAAAAGAAGTAAATATCGAGGGGAAAAAAATTGTTATATTTTATTGATATCTTTTATAACGTTCACGCGCCCACTCACTGCAAACGCTCACCATCGAATATTACAGCTTTCCGGTCATTCGACAATTTCAGGGAAATGCTTGCACATTAATACAGTAAAGTGAAATTATTTAAATGAATTATATTGTTCTAAATTTGGTAAAAAAAAAAAAAACAAAAAACAAAAAAAACATGAACAGTATATAGATATATTTTTTTCCTCATAAGAATGCTGAAAACTGTTAATCGAAACTCGCACTGACTATTGTTTAGCACGTGTATGTAACATTGCAGTTCGCATATAATTTGAAAAGAGAAGTTATTAGAACTTATATTTCCGACATTAAAATTTGTCACGTTAAACTCTCAAATGACTCAGCTTATAAATAGTTTTCTTGATACTATTTAAAAAAAAGATGTCGCTTTAGTGTTGATATATAACTTAACAAAATTAATAATAATAAATAAAATAAAATAAAAAACGATTAAATATATTCTGCTTTACATTTTTTTTTTTTTTGTTCATTCATTATTTTCACCTTTTGCGAAATAAAAGAAAATACTTTCATAAATATACATACACTGCGGGATTTTAATTTGTTTTTTTTTAAAGAGGGAATTTCGCAAAATTCCTGTTCGGGGAGATAACTCCCGTTTGTTTACGAAACTAGTTGATCGATGATTTAACCGCGGCGGGGACAGGTAGGTGATGAATTTCCCGCGGAGGGAACGCGGTTTACCTGTCTCATCTGGCCAAATGTGCTTAAACCGCGACGGGGCGCGGGAAATACGGGATCCGCGTTGCCAGTACTGTACATGTATAGTCAATCAGATTAGAAATACAGCGACTATCAGAATTTCGGGCCGTAAAAAAGATCTGATTTTGATTAGATTTCAGGTGTAGGCGAATGTGTGTGTACTGAGGGGTTAGTTAATTCATTCAAGATTTATTATATTGTTCGTTTGGACGAAGGCTTCATAAAAAATATACACACTGCTTGTACAGGTACACATCAATGAATGTTCAGATTAATTCAAAAATCGGTGGACATTAATTGATTTTAGTTATCTAAAGGCAATTAATGTTATTTCCAGAGACATTTACATTTTCTGTTTTTTGTCTCGGATTTTTCTTTTTTGTGATTTACCGGTTTACAAAGGCCTGTGTTTTAACAGCTGTTCATAAACGCTGTCAATTAATATATGATCAGAGAAAACGAGACATCTCCCGGTAATTCATTTCTTATGGAAAATATATGGATTGACATCTTAGTATTTACCTGTGTAATTACGATGTTACAAACCGTGACGATGACTGGCCAGGAGGACTACCCGTTATGAGAACAACTCATGATCAACTCAGCGGACCTATAATTGACTTTAATATATGCTGTAAATCAATAAAATCATTTCAGTTTAACCGATATTTTATTGCAAAGATAATGGGAAAAAAGACTTGGGATTTAGAATTTTTCTGAATTTCAAACGCTCGATATGCATATATTTGGGGCGCTCTTGCATATGCACTTATAAAACGTGCACGTTCTGTACTTGCATGCGTGTACATTGTATGTATCCGTAAAACCTTAAGAGAGCTGATAAATGTGTTCTGATTTTCAGAAAAAATAATGGGAACCTATAAATAATTACATGTTTATCATTTTGTTCGCATACAATAACAAGTTTAGTAGAAAAAAAATTTGTTCAAGGTTAGGTGTCTAATAAATTTGTAATATTCAAATACAGTTACGCATGTATGTCTCATTCTACATATTTTGGAGGCGCGTGTGAATGTGGGATTTTGTATTTCCATACGCTCGATATGCATATATTTGGGGCGCTCTGTATATATACAGTTGTACATTTTAAGGGCGTCGACAAAAGAACGTACATACGTGTATATTAGATTACATACATGTACATTTAAGTTTCAAAAGTTCCATTACTAGTAGGAATTAATTAAGGTTACATATTTTGAATTTTATTATGAATAAAACAGACAATTAACTCGATATCGAGAAATAAATTGTTTATAAAAATAACTATGCAACTTTCCTGTAATTCAGCGAATAAAATATTAAATAAAATGCACCAGCGATTTAATCAAAGATATTATGAAATAATCTGAAAGATTCAACATATTTATCCACTCATGACTTAGTTTACAAAATGAATTTGGAATGGCCATTCTATGATTTGTTTTGTGTATGACTAGGTCGCTGGATCACACACGCCGATTGATCCCCGGTGACCTCCTTTGCCACGCGCTATCGAGGGAGGTGTTACATAATTGTAAACACACAAGGTGAATGTAAAAGGCGCACACTTAATGCCTGTAAATAGTCTATGCTTCAAAGTTATGTTTTATTTTCTCAGTATATTGTTTGTTTTTATATGATAAGAAGAAAAGGTTATCTTTTTTCCCCTTTTTTTAGTAGACTGGTTTATTCGACTTTGAAAAAAATGAAATAAAACGAAAAGTTGTCAAAAAATAACTTGGAAATAAAGCACAAAACACTTCAAGAACCTTATTCTAAAGAATATTAGCATCTAATGTAGCCAGATTTATTATTTATAGTAAGTTTATTTTAATTACACGCATGAAGAGCTCTCGTTTACTTGCTGAATGAAAACACTTACCTGTATATGGGTCAAGCTTCTGGCGCATTTAAAACACAAGACTCGAACAAAATAACATTTTCATGAAATCAGTAAGATGTTAAAGAACAACTTTTTTAACGACAGCCATTTCGAAATATTTACCGTTTTTGAGTTATAAAGCAAAACCTTTAAAGGGCTCCAGATCCCTAATTTGAAGGGCCAGCCCCTTTTTAGTGGTGTCAAATGAAAGGCCTTGAAATTGTGCACAACTTTTATTCTACATGTCTTATCAAAATATTTTTACTTTTAAAGATACAAAGGAAAATATGTCTAAATTTTCGCTCTTTTAGGCGTTCTAAATTTTGACCCCTAATTAGCGCCATTTTGAATACAGAAATCGAAAAACAAAAACCGATGTGCACAACTTCAATCCTTCTATTATCTAAATTCGGTAGAATTTCTGCTCTAGCTATTGTAGTCTCGGAGCCTTTGTCTGGAAATGAAGCCTAATAAATTTTCATTTAAAGGGCAATAACTCAAAAGCGGAAGTGACTTTTTGAATTGTTTGACAGCATTCTGATAGAGTTTTGTAACGTCTATAAACTCTGCAAATTTAAGCAAAATCCGTTGAGAAATGAGCGAGATATGAGGTCTCAAAGTTGGCGTCTAGGAAAAAGAAGAAAAAAAAAAGAATAATAATCTTAACCATCAGAATCAGTAGAAGGTCTTCCGTTGGAACGGAAGACCTTAAAAATATTGTTTAAAAAGTTTATAGAACATTTATTTGAAAGACTGAAATGTGAGATAACATTATTTTATTCACACAACTAGTCAGTCTAGATCACGAACATTTGACACGACCGGACCACTCATTTACTAGACTGGGTCAGTTGGACATGCCTTAGTGTCAAACCCTGCAAACACAGAATTTGCAAAATGTTGGCTATACCTATACCTGTATACCTTGGCTATACAACTTATTTGCCAATAGCTTGCCCCATTTTAGTAATTGTTTGTACATAGTACACATGCTCTTGCCCTTTGAATCAAATGGGAGACATAAACTCCATATGCAGGTGATAATGCTACATAAGTAAGGTAAGTTAATAATTATAGAAAAATGAAAGTTTATAATAAAGTTTAGTTGTTACTTTGCCATTAATGTCTTTATCTAGTAAAATATTCAAATATGAAACAGATGCATCAGCCTCTGTGGTGTCTTTAATTTTGAGTTTAAAGGGATATACATGTGAATAAAAAAAAGTTAAATACATGTATAATGAACAGTGATCAATCTCAAACAATCTATAAAAAATACAAATCTGTGAGAGCCTGGATAAAACAAGGACCCCCTGGAAATCCCAGAGGTGGGATCAGGTGCCTAGGAGGAGAAAGCATACTCTGTTGACCTGTCACACCAGAATAAATTAATGTAGGAATAAAAATGAATAATTACTATCCATTGAAAAAGCATCATCAATATATTTACATGTACATAATATATCTAATCATGTACCGGTAGTATGTATAGGATAGGAAATACAAAATATAATTATTTATAAAATAGTGTATTTTCAACTTAAGGTCATAATATCATTTGTTTCATTATATTTAATCATGTAAATAATGTACCTGACCACCAACATATGGCATGTGGCTTAATTGTGCTATAGTTAAGCATGTATCAAAATTTAATTCTAATTATAGCTTTGCTTGGTGTTCACATGGAGTTAATGCAAAGAAATTTAATGTACAGTAAATTAATTTGCATTATTCGCATTAAGGGGGGACAGGACACATGTCACATGATTGAATTGACTGCATCATAGTCAAAGGGGCTGACAAATAGATTTTTTAGGCACTTGTCTGAGGGCAAGTGCACGGTCAAAATTTACTTGCCCTACCCGAATTTTTGCTTGCCCCACCATCATGACCATAATCTAATACTGTATATATTTATATATATTTCAAAAAATAGGAAGACAAATAATGAGTAGATCATGCAAGCCCCTGTGTCTAGCTCTATTTCTATGACTTACCGGTACATATGGATTTAATTTTTTAAAGTCACTTGCCCACGGGCAAGTGGTTGATAAAATTTCACTTGCCCACCCTTAAAATTCACAAGTCACGGGCGTTGGGCAATGGGATTTGTCATCCCCTTTGTTACTGTTAATGTAGGTGCTAAACGTTGTTAAAATCAGCATTTTTTGTGTAATTTTTGTTCAACTTGTTAAGCTTAAACATTTAATGTAAAATAATTAAGAGTTTTAAATGATCGTGTAAATATTTAAAAATTGTGAAATTGATCGATCCACCCATCTATTTCTTTATGCTACAGTCTAACGAGTCAGTGATGTCATATATGATCTCTCAGTGCAATGAGATCATGCAGGTATATGTTGGTTACCTGGTAAGACTTAGTCAGTTTAAAAACATAGAAACCATATACCTATTAGGTCTATGATAACAGATCACAATCAAGGCATCGTGATGTATTTTTTGAAGCAGGAACTACAAAAATAATTTTTACGTGTTTAGTAGCAAAGATTCTCTGAATTAATATTTCATTTCGGTTGTATAAGTTTTCCTGTGACGTCACAGTTGTTTTTCCCGTACTCGGAAAATGTAAAGATGAAGCGTTTTTACCACGCTTATGTATTGTTCAATTGTGTCCTCTGTGATATGAGGTAATTATCTTCACCTTACGATATTGCTACAGTTGATTACGGTACTATGAAGAAGGACTTCAGTTCAATCGTAAATCTTCAAATATTTATTGACAGAATTATTTCCCAAATGAATTTTTCATCGTTGAAGATGTCTTGAAAAGTATTCATCCAATCCATATACATTGTAAAATAGCAAAAATGCTTAAAGAATTTTAATTCTATATATATTCTGAATTCTTGAAGAGATGCATGTCCTTATACATATTTCTTGTTTGTGCTTAAAAATTTCCATTTTAGACTTAGTTATGGACCCGTAAAGACGAAGAACCAAAACTATTTACAGACACTGTGAGGAGCGATTTTTGTATGGCGATATCACTTAAATAAGTCAAGAAATCTGAACGCAGAATTACTTTTAAAATGTGTATGACATATTAAGTTAAAAATATACAAAATATGAAAAAAATTCATTGACTAGATTTTTTTCAGCTCAAGGCCTTGTTCCTCCTTAAATTCTCCGTGTGAATGTGGTCCAAATTTAATCTGCAGTAACTTACATTTAATTGGAATAAAATCCTCCTTGTGTAGAGGACATTAAATGTACATATCTCATACTGTACATCCTCATCAAAGTTTCACAACCAGTTCATACATATTCTTGTCAGCTGTCAAAATCACATTCGCATGATTAAAATGAAAGTAAACGTTAAGTTGAATACCGATCCCGATTAGAATCAAGACCAAGGACTGTTAAGGACCCTCTATCATGATCTATACACTAAATCAAAAATGTTTTTATTCCAAGATAAATAAATTGAACACTTTATTTACATGCTTTCTCACTCAAGTAAATGTGTAGAGATTTCTGTTCATCAATACTTTAATGTCTTTGAATATTTTTCTTAGGGTGTAAATATGCCATGTACCCTAGCTATGTTGAACATGTTGAAATTCAAGAAAATAAAATAGATCTGATTAGCTCATTATCTATACCTTTATACAATATGATTTTCTCATTCAATTGTTAAGAATGCTTGCATTAATTGAAATTCAGTAACAGACTGTTAGGATTTCCCAGGGCAAATAAGTCTCTATCTCCATAAAATACCATAAAATCAGAGCTCTTTTGGTGTGCAGTATATACTACAGTGTTATTAATTTGTATGTGAAAACTGAAATTAAAATAATCATGGAGGGTAAAAAATTGGGGGGGGGGGGTTAAAATCTTTCAGATTTCTTCTAATTCCATCACAAAATATATAAAGAAAACTTAATTTATGCAATCTAAGTAATACACACTGTCAGATGATGACATTTCTTGCTCATTTGAAATAACATATTATATTCTTGGCACACAGACCTCTTCACTATCAACAACATGTTTACCTTTTAAATTAAATTTTAATAATCTGGTTAAGTGGTAACAGATCTAGATTCTCTTTATTAACAAACTTCTCTTAACATAATTGTTCACTCAGGTTTACAGAGTCTGCCAATCGATATCAAACATTAATTAATAGAGTCCCTCTGAAAGATTATGAGGCCCTTTATATTTTTTGTTGTATATTTAAATGTCTTGTCTTATTATTTTTGATACACTTACAAATAACTTGTTCCTAAATACTAAATAATGAGTAAACTTGAGTTTGGTCTGAAATTACTGTGCCTTTCCAGTCACTGCACTTAAAAATACTTAATGCATCTGCTGTACGTTTTACTCACATTAAAGTGTTGGTTATATACTGTAGATCGAAGCACAAATTTTCGTGGGGATAAAATTTTGTTGATTTGAATCCGAGAAGGTTTTGTGGGCATTAAATTTCTTTGTTACGAATGTAACCCGACTCATTATACATGTATTGTAAAGTAAAATTTCATGTGGGGATTTAATTCTGATGATAATGTTAACAACAAACAACTGTCGAAATAAAGGAATATAATTCAATCTGCTTTTAAAGTATATATTGTATACCGATATATATACATGTATATAAAATGTAGCTACTCTGGCCTTTCTACTGATAATGTAGATAAGTGAGCAAAGTCATCTAGTGTGATTACATTTTTTATTACTTTGAGGGGAAGAATCATAAAACCTGTTGAAGTTTTTGATTTTTTTAATTTTAATTGCCCCTAATTAATCCTATAGGAATATGGCCTCAGACCAGTGATCGAGTTTTCATAAAGAATGAATAGATCCAGTTTTACATACTGCCAATGTTAGCTTCAGTAATTTATGCACGATTAATACCATATTCCAAAAAACAAAAATGACTTTTCCCTGCATTTTCCAGTGCCTCATGTTAGAATGGGAGGGAGTTAGAAAATTTGCAAGATTTCAAACAGCTACAATGTACACATGCTACATAAATCTCTGTTATTTATGTCTCTATGACACCCTTGATGACAGAAACATTTTGAAGGATTTATAAATATTGTAAATGTTCAATCATAATTCCATATAACATAATTGTATTCTCTGCAGTTGGAAAATCTTTTCATTTAGATCTTTTTAAAAATCCCTGAATGGAAGTAAATCTCTTCATTTTAAATTTCAGTGGTTGAATTATACCCCAATAAAAACATGATTGTATAGTGTGTACCCCTCCTTCTTTGTCTTTTTTTTTTGTTTTGCTGAAAATAAAAGTGTGCACATCATAAAAGAGAATTTATAGTAGTTCGTATTATTTTGTTTAATATATTACATGGTATGCCCCGACCACAACAATAGCCAATGGTGTTATAGTGTTAATTATCTGTCCTGTACATGTTTATAAAAATGGAAATAGCTAAATGATGAAAATTATCGGTATGACAGTCAGTTCCAAACATCTTTTTTTTTTAATCCTATTTAGATAATTTTATTTTACTTTTTATCTGGACTATTATTGGTGAAGTTCTTTGTCTTTTAAACTGAACCTTTAATTTTTTTTTTATGATACTGGCACAATTAACTGATAACATACAGACTTAATTTTGAATTCATTGATCCTCCCAAATATTTGCCGGTCTTGGACCGACAGACTGTCATTAAGGTATTACATGTAAAACAGTACTGATTCATCATGTTCATGACAGGAAAAGGTATACAGATCATGCTGATACACAAACACATCATCATGAACACAGATCATTAGAACTTCAGGTAGTGTTTGTTTTTTTCCTGACATGTAGCTTTTCACTATTAAATGAATATTATATAATTGCATTCATACCATAAACTTCTCCCTGCTGTGTTCGGAGTAGCCATGAACATTAATAATTTCTCATCTGAAATCAATCTTTCTACCTGAAATGTATTATGATATACATGTAAGTTTTAAAACATGCATGAATTCCATGATAAATAGGGAAAAAAAATTAATTACTGTAACTTAAATTAGTAGAAGTCACATCATATTCATGAATCATCACAGCTATATTTACATATTTTCTCAAAATTGCCCCAATGCAATAATGAGTGCATGTCAATAAAAATGACAAGTATCAATCTTTAAATTCTCACACATTAAAATTGGGGCATGTGACATGTCACTGTCTAAATGCACAGCATGTCTTTGACATTAATATCAACTTATAAAGCTGCACTATACCCTCAGTTTGCAAGGGCTAGAAGACCACGTTGAAGCAGGGACCTCTACATGCTTAACAATTATATCATTATGTCCCTGGGAGAAGTAGACAGCGCCCCCCCCCCTCCCCCCTTTCATCATTTAAACTTGCAGGAATTATTTCTAATGTTTACGCCTCAGTCGTACATGTGTTTTTAGTTGACAGCTTAATATGTACACAATATTAACAATGATTTTAACAGCCCACGTACCTATATATAAGCCAGGCAGACTGAACGTTTCCCCGGCCCATAACACATGGCGTGACCGACTCTACTTTCGTTTTTAATATGAAACCTTCGAACTTTGCATGACACATAAACAAGATGCGAAACACAAGAAAACATTTAAAATTTCTGACAGTATATTGTGCTACACAATGCAAAAGATCAACGTTGATTTGAAATCGGCCCATAACACATGGCGTGACCGACTCTACTTTCGTTTTTAATATGAAACCTTCGAACTTTGCATGACACAAACAAGATGCGAAACACAAGAAAACATTTAAAATTTCTGACAGTATATTGTGGTACACAATGCAAAAGATCAACGTTGATTTGAAATATGCTATTAGATACAGATACAGATACAGAAATAATTTCTCTCCGCGGGTACAACGTACATAGGTCAATACGGAATGTACGTGTTTACCTTCCCACAGACATCCAGATATAGAAAAGATTTCTTTATGTTTTTACTAACATTAATAATAATAACTTTTAGTAAATTGGTTTTTACCATTTATACTGCAATTATGCAACGATGCACATTGTAACTATACAGCATATACATGCATGTATACATACCGTAGGAAAATTCTAGAGTAGACAATTAATGTCATAATGGACACATCTTTACTATTAATTCATAGGCCATATTTAATACATTAAATTTATTTAATTTATTTACAGATTTTGTACTTACCTTTTACAAAGTTGACTTCGTCCCTATGTACATGACTAAGTGTGAAACGGGTACTTTATTATGATGTCATTTACGACGTCATTTGTGTAACGAGCATGCGCACTTGCAATGTGTGTAAGTCTCGCCGAGAAGAAAAAATGATGGATCGGTGGTCATCGTATACACACTCATTACACAGATCTCATGAATCCGGTCAAATTAACACTTCAATTTTTCGAAATCGGATGCATCCTAGGACAGTTTCTAGTTGATTTATGACAAAATCCAACTGAACACCACCATTTCGTGTTCATTTGGATTTTTCCGTGTTCATTTAAACGTGTGCAGTCTAAAGCACGTGTCCAATTGACAGGGTTTACAAACACACACACACACACACACACATACACACACACACACACACACACACACACTATATATATATATATATATATATATATATATATATATATATATATAAAGCACTAAAAACCAACAACACTGTATATCCTAAGTGTCGGATCTACTAAGTAGATACAAGGTCACGGATGGAAATTTATTTAAAGCACTAAAAATGACCAACGACACGAACAATAATAATTGTCAAATTTTCGGGACAACCTGTCCCTTCCTCAGGACAAAGAAATAAGTTAAAAAGTCATAAAACTAAGAAAATAGAGAAGCAAAAACAACTAGCACTACTACTAAACTACCAAACACTAAATATTTACAATGTTACATGTTTAATTTGGAGTTTATAAACAGTTGTGAACAAAGAAATCCGGAGCGCTATGAATTGCGTCCGGTCTATCGGGTGTAGTCTGGTGAAGTGTGATTTACATAGTTGAACGAATTAATTATCGCTAATTAATTACGGCCAACAGTAAATCGTACATTGTCTTATTCTCTCAAAATAGCGTAACTCTACATGATAAAAAGAAATTAAAGAAAGATAATATGGAAGGACAATTTTGAAATATGAATTTGGATATATTATAAATTTGGAAATCGGAAAAAAGAAATAAACAAAAATGTGAGCTGTAAATATTTGGGTAGGTTGTTCCAGGATTACTGATACGAATAAACGGTAAAGTTTACTCTATATAGAGAGAATGAACTTGTTTGTTACAATCCGAGATTGGGTCTAGTTCACGTTCATCCTGGTGAAGTCATTAAGTTTGTTAATACCATTAGGGCGGAATGACTTCAGCCTGTGCATCCAGAACTTTTCCTTGCCTTTTCTCTGCGCGTCTGTCCATCTTGGATTATGGTCAATAACCACTACTGTCATGTCCTCCCATTTGTGTCCTTCAAGGTTGAAATGTTCCCCAACGGGTTCATTGAGTTTTTTGGTCCCAATGGTAGAACGGTGATTATTGACCCTCCTGCGAAGATCTCCTGTTTCACCAACATACTGTTTGGAGCAAACTTTGCAACTGATGAGATAAATGCAGTTGTCTGTTTGACAGGACAAATTCCCTAGTATTTTGTAGCTGCGGCCTGTAACGGGGCTGTTAAAACTGTCTGTGTCAGAGCTGTACTTACAGAGAAGACATCTTCTGTTAGAGCAAGTTTTAAAGCCCCCGTTAGGTAATGGATTGTCCAATCTGGTTCTTACTACCATGTCCTTCAGGTTCCTCGGGCGTCTGTATGCAGCCAATGGGGGCTCCTTAAAGACCTCTGCCATTCGTTTATTTGAGTGGAGAATTGGCAGATTCTTTTGAAGGATACCGCTGAGGTTCTTAAGGACGGGATGGTATGTGGTTACCAGAGGGACCCTGCCGCTATTGTCTTTTTCCTTGTAGCGTAATAGGTTTTGCCTGTCATGTCCCGCCATCTCATCAATAGCAGTTTGTACGGTGCGGGCATTGTAGCCTCTCTTGCATAAGTGGGACTTAAGGAGACCGCTTTGTTCTTGATATAAGGCAGGGGATGAACAGATGCGCCGAATTCTGGTGGCTAGACCCTTAGGCACACCCTTAAATGTGTGTGGGGGATGACAGCTAGTTGGCATAAGATACAGATTGGAATCTGTGGGTTTCGTGTGGAGACTGAACTCGATTTCACCGTCAGTCAGGGTAGATGTAGTATCTAGGAATATGTTTTTCGAATTAGATATGTCTACTGTAAATTTGATAGACTGATGAAAGGTGTTGGCAAACGAAATGAATGCCTCGAGGCTCTCGCGACATTCCACCCACTTCATCTCTATATCGTCAATGAAACGCAACCAGCTAAGGGGCCTAAATGGTGCTTGAAGTAGCAAGTTGAGTTCCAGTCTGCCCATGAAGATATTGGCATAAGATGGTGCCATTTTCGTACCCATAGCAGTGCCATTAACCTGCAGGTAATGTTCTCCATTAAACATGACGTTGTTATACTTGAGAACATGTTCAAGGAGCATGGCAAGGGACTCGGTAGAAGGAATTTGTATGGATCTACTATCCCAGACTTCTCTACAGGCTTCGATACCCTCATCGTGCGGAATATTGGTGTACAAAGATGTGACGTCCATAGTCACGAGAAGGGTATGATCTGGAAGGCCAGTAGAGGGCGTCTTGTTAATGTAGTCCGTGGTGTCCTTGAGATAGGATGGCAAATTCTCTACGTGTGGACGGAGATGTAAATCGATGTATTCAGAAATTTTCTCCGTGGGGTGTCCAATAGCGCTAACTATAGGGCGACCTGGCATACCTTCTTTGTGTATCTTAGGAAGCAGATAAAATTGTCCTGGTCTACAGTCAATAGGATTGAGTGTCTCATAGACGTTGATACCAATCTCGTTTTTCTCAAACATTTCGTCAAGAGTTTTGGTGATGGCGGTGGAGAATTCTTTAGTAGGGTCAGAGTCCAGTTTCTTATAGAAACCTTCGTCTGAGAGTTGTCTATGGGCCTCCGCCATGTACGTCTCTTTATCAAGCACTACTACTGTAGAGCCTTTGTCTGCTTTCTTGATTACAATGTCATCCCGATTCTTTAATGATTGTAAGGCGGATCTCTCTTCCTTACTCAAATTGTCGGGAGCCTTGTCTGGCATTGAAAGGAGTTTCTCTATGTCTGACTCAACGGCGTCAATATACAATAGACATATCTAATTCGAAAAACATATTCCTAGATACTACATCTACCCTGACTGACGGTGAAATCGAGTTCAGTCTCCACACGAAACCCACAGATTCCAATCTGTATCTTATGCCAACTAGCTGTCATCCCCCACACACATTTAAGGGTGTGCCTAAGGGTCTAGCCACCAGAATTCGGCGCATCTGTTCATCCCCTGCCTTATATCAAGAACAAAGCGGTCTCCTTAAGTCCCACTTATGCAAGAGAGGCTACAATGCCCGCACCGTACAAACTGCTATTGATGAGATGGCGGGACATGACAGGCAAAACCTATTACGCTACAAGGAAAAAGACAATAGCGGCAGGGTCCCTCTGGTAACCACATACCATCCCGTCCTTAAGAACCTCAGCGGTATCCTTCAAAAGAATCTGCCAATTCTCCACTCAAATAAACGAATGGCAGAGGTCTTTAAGGAGCCCCCATTGGCTGCATACAGACGCCCGAGGAACCTGAAGGACATGGTAGTAAGAACCAGATTGGACAATCCATTACCTAACGGGGGCTTTAAAACTTGCTCTGACAGAAGATGTCTTCTCTGTAAGTACAACTCTGACACAGACAGTTTTAACAGCCCCGTTACAGGCCGCAGCTACAAAATACTAGGGAATTTGTCCTGGCAAACAGACAACTGCATTTATCTCATCAGTTGCAAAGTTTGCTCCAAACAGTATGTTGGTGAAACAGGAGATCTTCGCAGGAGGGTCAATAATCACCGTTCTACCATTAGGACCAAAAAACTCAATGAACCCGTTGGGGAACATTTCAACCTTGAAGGACACAAATGGGAGGACATGACAGTAGTGGTTATTGACCATAATCCAAGATGGACAGACGCGCAGAGAAAAGGCAAGGAAAAGTTCTGGATGCACAGGCTGAAGTCATTCCGCCCTAATGGTATTAACAAACTTAATGACTTCACCAGGATGAACGTGAACTAGACCCAATCTCGGATTGTAACAAACAAGTTCATTCTCTCTATATAGTGTAAACTTTACCGTTTATTCGTATCAGTAATCCTGGAACAACCTACCCAAATATTTACAGCTCACATTTTTGTTTATTTCTTTTTTCCGATTTCCAAATTTATAATATATCCAAATTCATATTTCAAAATTGTCCTTCCATATTATCTTTCTTTAATTTCTTTTTATCATGTAGAGTTATGCTATTTTGAGAGAATAAGACAATGTACGATTTACTGTTGGCCGTAATTAATTAGCGATAATTAATTCGTTCAATTATGTAAATCACACTTCACCAGACTACACCCGATAGACCGGACGCAATTCATAGCGCTCCGGATTTCTTTGTTCACAACTGTTTATAAACTCCAAATTAAACATGTAACATTGTAAATATTTAGTGTTTGGTAGTTTAGTAGTAGTGCTAGTTGTTTTTGCTTCTCTATTTCCTTTGTTTTTATGACTTCTTAACTTTTTTCTTTGTCCTGAGGAAGGGACAGGTTGTCCCGAAAATTTGACAATTATTATTGTTCGTGTCGTTGGTCATTTTTAGTGCTTTACATATATATATATATATATATATATATATATATATATATATATATATATATATATATATATATATATATATATATATATATATATATATATATATATATATATATATATATAGATAGATAGATTGATAGATAGATACATGTAGATAGATAGATAGATAGATAGATAGATAGATAGATAGATAGATAGATAGATAGATAGATACACACACATACATACATACATATATTGTATACGTTCACGATCGTGTTGGACCGCCCTCATATATTTTCACCTTATTATGAGGCATATAAAAGAATAATAATTAAATCAATAAATCAATATATAAACAAACAAATAAATGAATAATTCAATAGCTACCCCCGTTTTACTGTACAAAGAGGTTTATAAAAAAGATATATTCCAACAAAGATTAAACAAGTTTATTAAAATTTATTGTTTTTATTAAATGTATATTATAATAAGACTATTTCCCTTAAAAATGACATCAAATTTTATAAAATTTAGATGTAACGCTAGGAAGTTTGAAACTATTTTACCCCAGTAATATTGTGATGCAGGCAACATCGATAACTGTATATAAGATTAAAACATATCTTCAGCTTATCAAATGGCCCGTTGCAAAAAGGATGGAATAATTGAAGAAGAAACAGTTGTACATTTGACAAAATAATAGAAAAATAAACGAATTGAATTAAAAAAAAATGTTATTTGTTGATCTGCTCTTTTTTAGTATGTAATTTCGGAACTTTTGGAAGGAACTGCCAACAAAAGTGTAGTATGTTCTGCTTCAGTACAGGAAGCTGCAATCGTACGTCAGGGAAATGTCACAATGGGTGTAAAAAAGGATGGGAAGGGGATAAGTGTCTCGATGGTAAGAAGAATGTATTGATTGGGGGGAGAATGAAAAAGGAAAATGATGTATCCATTGTCGATAGAAAGGAAAATGATGTGTCGATTGTATGGAGGGTTATGTGTTTATGACAAGAAAAATGATGTGTAGGTTGTATGGAAAATGCTGTGTTGATTGTGAGAAGAATAATTTGTTGAAGATAAGGAGATGGCTGTTTTGATGGTAAGGCAGATATGGTCTAGATGGAAATGATTTCCTGTTAAAGAGAATAACATGTTAGGGTGGGAAAATGATGTGAGTTTCGACCTTTAATAGAATACTGTCTGTATTAGTGCGATTCTCTTATTCCACTAACAGTACTAGTTTGGCAAAACTGTCTCAACGAACTCCTGAATGAAAACAATAACATTGAAACTGACCTGTTTGAAGTTTACGGCAAGCTTCTCTATCTATACATAAAACTCTGTTTAGAAAAAAAAGTAATTCACGTACACCTGTAGTATCAAATTATTAAAAAAACGAAAACATGAAATTAATATCTGCATTGCCTCATTACAATGATATGACGTAATGTCATTAGATATCTCTCATCGAGATATGCTTATCTTACAGTTGTAATTTAATTATAATTATTATTAAATATATGCTTTGCGCAATAATAAGTACAATTTTTTGGTTGACACGAAGAGCCAATCGAATACAGCCGGTTTTGCAGATATTTGAGAGTCATGTGCGAGTGTTTTGTTTTGTACAATCACGTGAATTTCTATTTTAAGAATTTCTATTACGTATGACTGACCAGTGACCTACCATGGACCAATGGATTTTATTCCATACTAATTTATATGCATGTTTTACTAACTCGTGCACTATATAAAGTAAGTAACCTGCCAAATTCCCCATGCCAAGCTTTTGTGCCTTTACGGTAACAAAATGATCACGTACTTTTTGATATAAGATCGAGTCAATCGATTTTTCTGACTTTAATACTTGATGTCTGGTAAGATGTATATTAATCTTGTAATTCACTTACATATTAATTTTATGTAACGATCTACTGGCAGTTGTTTAAGGATGTACAATACACCATCTCCAAAAATTCCTGTCAATTAATTTTCGTTATTTTTGTATATTTTATACATGACTAAATCTAGTATGTGTATGCACATTTTGGACAAAAACGTTCTGGTCATATTTGAACATAAAGTTCCAAAATTTACCCCCCCCCCCTTCCCTTTAGCTGTTCATGAGGAGAAGAAATTTTCAATCAACTAACTATCAAATCCTTCATTTTCAAAAAAGTCAGGATGGCCTGACTGTCAAAACTTTGTTCTATTGATCATTACACATACAAATAAAAAAAATTTGTAGAAGTACATACCGACAAAACTTTTTTTTGAAGACCTTAAAATGAAAAACTATGGTTCATCTTAGCCTTGAAAAATGCTTATTTTTTAATTTAAATATTTTTTTTATGAAGAAACCTATCATTTAAGTTTTGAGAGAAAAACTTTCTTCATGTAGCTGGTTGCATAAATAATCTTCATAATTTTTTGTATTTTTTTTAAACGAACCTGTTTTGAATTTATAGCGGAAAATTACCTTTTCCGCCTTTCTCCCTTAGTCACGTTTCTCAAGCGTCTTTCAGACTTTGGACGATAACAATGCTATGAATCTACAAATACACATAAAAATTTTAAGGTGAAAATATGCTTTAAAAATGTTGTTTACATTTTATTTAATCACAGTTTTCAAATGTAAAGCGCATTTTAATGTAGATTTATAGGCATTTTTTGACTACGACCCCCCCCCCCCTTTCCTCCTTACTTTTCTTTTTTGCCACGCAGACTATTCCAGCTTGATCATCGAATACACTGCATATATATTTAGTCTATTGAATCCCTGAAGTACTAATTTGATAATTCACCTATGCAGATTAAGTATTGACTACTAGTATGTTTTGCATTTAAGTAATTTTATGTCCACGTGTCCGATATGTACATGTACTCCATAAATATGCATTCAATTTCATACCTGGACTTACACTTAATCTTACTTTAATTTAATGAGTTTAAATTTTATTTCTTGTTAAAAGTGAACCCAAAATGGTGTATGTTCAACTTTCCTGTGATATAAATGGAATGTATAGTTTCATAATTATTTCAAACAAGAGAGTGTGTGGGGATAACGCCCCCCCCCTCCTCCCCCCCGTCCTTTGATGTTGTATTCATCCTTACGTTGCTTCTATAGATAAAATGGAAAATGGAAATTTCGTATTCATCTAAATAAACTTCAAAATATCACACTCTTAATTCTTCATTTATTTTAAAATTATTCATGTGTACAGTGATATAAAAGGTTTTGTTTTGATTCGAGGAAATGCGAATGGACACTGTTCACAGTGACAGAAGGTCGCACAGTTTGCTGAAATGAGATATTCATGAATTGAGATAATTTCAGTAGAGAATTCTTTTTCACTCTCTCTACTTACTTTCTATGTTAATTATTGTAATATTCAGTTCTCGAGTTCATCAGGCCGGTCTGACTGTAAATGTATCAGTGTACTCGTGAAAAACATAACTATTTGGAAAACAGGAGGAATAACTCAACTAAAGGGAGGGAAAACAGACAAATCCCACATTTTTTAGAATTGTTCCTATTTGATCAGTGAGCTTCTGAGAACGGTATAGATGATTTGTAAAATATATTGTTGTTATTTGTTTGTTTGTTTTTGTTTTGTTTTGTTTTATTTCTTACTTATTTGTTTGTGTGTGTGTGTGTTTTTTAAATATATACATGTATGTAAAAGAATAAATAAATAAATAAACATATATATATATATATATATATATATATATATATATATATATATATATATATATATTATATATTATATATCTTGGTGAATGCTTAATTATAACAAAGACCAGTAATCGATATGTTATGTAGCCAATTGTAACGTGAGAAAAAAGCAATGTAACATGAGAATTTTCAGAAAAAAAGTGTTTTGCTTTTGATCACGGATACAATATACATAATATGAAATTAAAGAATTTTAAGGGGTAATCGTTTCTTCCTTTTAATGGAAGGGAGTGGTTTAATTAAAAAAAGATACTCAATGGCAGAATTCGGAACTCAAAATGAAATCACAATCAAGCTCCGAATCCCATTTTTTCTGATTCTAATTAATACATCGGGATCGTTTCGCTCATCATTTTGACGCTTTATTTCTTACGTCAAATTTGACGTCACGTTAAACGATTGATTGAAATCGCAAGAGTTATCTCCCCCACTGTGTTGTACGTCTTTAAATATCTTAGTTGCTTTTACTTTTCGTTAATGTTTAATGTGTATGTTTTGTATTCTGTCTATGTCTGTTCTGCCATAAACTGTCATAAACAAGCTAATTGTTGCAGTAGTAATATCTATTAAAATCTTGATAAGAAGGAAGCCTTCTCGATGTTTAGATGACAGATGTGTACAGGTACAGTCCATGAGACGTTCTACGTTCTCACTTTAACGGCGAGCGAACACTTAGCAAACGGTGTGTGGACGCTGAGCGAACGGTGAACAAACACAGCGAACGCTGAGTTAACGGTGCGTTAACGCTGAACGCAATTTGGTGAACGATTGGTGAACGGAGAACGGTGAGCGAACGGAGCATAAACGTGAGCGCAAAGTGAACGGTGTACAAACGGTGAACGCAAGATGAACGATTTATTCAAAATAGCTTTTTACTTTTCCTTATATCAAACGCTTTGTGAACGGTGAATGCGAGCGGTAGATGAACGCTGAACGCAAAGCTGTGAACGGTGAGCGCACGGTGACAAGAGTGCTCGCCGAAGAAACGGTAAACGCACGCTGAACGAACGGTAAACTCACGCTGAACGAGAGGTGAGCGAACGGGAAAATGGGAAAGTAGATCGTTTTAAGGATTATAAGGATAAATCCTTCTGAAAGTAAATATACAATAGGAATCTGGTTACAAGAGTAATGGTGTCTCGAAGGTAAGAAGAAAACCATTTCGAGTTAAAAAGAAAACTGTCTCGATTACAAGAGGTCCCTGCCTCAATTGGCAGGACAAAACTTTACTGAGGATATTTCTGAATTCATGGTTATAGATCACATATTGTCGACTCTAATTCTTAATGTATAAGTGTTATGATTGAAAGTTTCAGAATACAGTTGCATGTAAAGATACAAAATTTCTTTTCTTTATAGCAGCTGAAAAAGATTATGATGACAGATTTACCTGGACTTTAGTGAGTGTTCTACTTTACGTAAGCATTATTATAAATGCAGCTGTGGCAGTTTCATTTACTATGAAAAGGTGAGTTCAAAATAATATTCATAATAAAATAATACTGTGGAATCATTGTTGTACGCGGGACATAAACGTTCTTCGATATCGTGGGTAAACCTTATTCACGAATTAACATTCCCAAGAACATTGATACACACATATATTGTGCACAGATGATACATGAATTGTAAAACATACACGTTACGCACAACATTACATCCTGTCGAACAAATAAAAATTTGGTTAGCTACGAATATTAACCCTAGGAACAGTGATGATTCAAAAGCATCTCTTGTTAAATTGATAAAGTCGAACCCTGAGTTTATTTACATGATTTCGGTATTCATTAGTCTTTAATTACCTTTAAGGTTCTACAGATCAAAATATTAGTAATATTAAGCATCACATCACATTAATCTGTCATTAGATATAATTTTGCGTTTATTCACAGTGATTTCAAAACAAAATTGTAATCAGAAATTTTTACCTTTAAGGGTCTACATAATGCTAAAAAGTAAGCAAGCAAATGAAGAACCTGAAAGGATGAGTGCAAGAACATCATTGCAAACATCTCCAATGAACGTGGATATAGAAAGGGTCAGAGGAATTAATGTTAGCCGGCTTGGGCATCTTACAATTAATAATGAAGAAGGGGACTACGATATTGTTTTATGAGTAATGGTTTTGACAGTACTTATTCAAATTAAACGATTAACCTTGTGTTTCAGACGGGGATGAATGTATATAATTTGCCCCCTCCCCTGTCTTAAAGTTGCTAATCAATGACAATACAGTTGAAGTCCTCAACGAAATATCTCATATCATTATTATATTATTAATTTGTGGTCTAGATTAATGTACTATGCATTCTTTCTGTTTTCATTCATTATTCTTGACGAGGCAAAATATACCAAGATATAGGCAAAATACGCCAAATATCAAGGGTAGACGGATATGTGTTATTTGTATATAATTCTAGAGAATAAAAACTTAATTTACTACTAATATATAATATGTTTTGCAGAAAACAGATGTATTCTCATTCTCACGTTTTTTTAACCTCACAAGGGCCGAAGTCTCAAGTGATTTCCAAATCACAGTGTACAATGTCCCTCTGTTTGCCAGTCCACCGTCTACCATCAGTCTTATGTTGTCTGAAAAAATTGCATATACATGTATTCTCACATTTTCATCTTCTCCAGAACCACTGGGAAAATTTCAACCTCTATTGCCAAACATCTTTGCAAGAAATACATTAAAACTACTTTTCAAGAACTCTACAGGTACAATTGCATCTGTATTAATCTGTTAATATGCATTTAAACTTTTTCATATAATTCACCTAGGGTAAGGATAGAGCCACTTAAGACAATCATAGGTTTTTTTACAGCAATATATAATAAACAAAAATTGAAGAAAAAAAAAACATGCATACATGTATTCACTAAGAAATGCAGAGTGGATTGTGCCAAGTATATTTTGAACACCAAACAATAAAGTACACGTATCACTGAAAAGTTTGCTTTGTTGCTCCATGAATACTAACACCTTTTCTGAGACATAAAGTCGTAAAACCCGTTGTAATTTTTCAGGGTTTCTATGAAAATAGATTTGGTTTCGTTTAACAATTTGCTTACATCAAAAAGGATACTGAACAGAATTTAGCATTTGCTATTTTTTTTTTTAAATAATATGATTGAAGAAGATAAGGTTCGGAATTTTTAATGCAGCCTAGTACGTTTTAGATCAGACTCACAGTAACTTTTTCTTAGCCATGCATTTATCTTGCATATCTGAAAGAAAAAAATCAAACATTCAAAAGCTTACAGCAAACAGACGACAGACTAACGATAAACAAACGTTGGTATGAAGAAAATCATACCTGTGTTTATATATATAAAATTTATTGCACACAATAAAGACAATTCATTCAATGCTACCTCGAAAATTATCAGGCAGAAGACTATACGAGATCGATCATATAAACTGTCTGTAATATAAATATTTCATCTCATATTCAGATATTACTTGGGTTCCCTTGCCAAGCACCTTTTTAAGCAGTTTGAGTTTGGGAGGGCGGTTGGGGTGAATTTTGTCACTTAAGAAATATTCCCTATTTTAAACCGACTTGCCTTATCAGAATTATATTAAATGGTCATATGGAACATGATAAAGCAAATCTGCACATCTGGAACATGATCAAACATATCTTTAACCAATTTCAACTATGTTGCAAGTTTGATCATAGCTTTTATTTTTAATCGCTTTGGGAATCAGCTTCTTTCATAAATTCTAACTGATCACATAGCTGGAAAAATAAATCAGATTTATGTTCAGATGCTTCTATACTAATATGCAATGTGCAAAAATCTGTCAGGATTAAATTTAGTTGATATAAGTTTTAACTCACCCAAATATTTAAATGTTCAGTTGTTGCAGCATTTGAAACAAACTGTCAATACTTACCGAGTTCAGTAATGCAGAGTTGTTATTCGATGACCTATAACAAGCTGTTCCCACACCAATTATCTCGCCATTGTACATGAAGCAAACTATTCCATTTAATTTGTAACGCTGCTCAAGCAACAAGCTAATTTTTAGAACACCTTTTAATTCCCAGTCTTTTTTGAAACTAAACTACGAAGTACCCTAACAAAAAATACTATAGTTAAGTAAAGTTAACTATAGTAAATCAAAGTTTTCAAAGTGATCACTATAGTAAATCAGAGTTTTCAAAGTTATCACTAAAGTAAATCAAAGTTTTCACCATAGAAAATCAAATTTTCATAGTGATCACACCAGTATTTTCATAGATATCACTAAAGTGTCATAGTGATCACAATGGTAAATCAAAGTGTCAAAGTTATCACTATAGTTAACAATAGTTTTCATAGTGTCAAAGTTATCACTTCAGTTAACTTTAGTAAACTATAATTAACTATAGTATATATTTCTTTTTTTTTTTGCTAGCGACGCCTCTCACAATATTTAATGAAGCAGTATGACCATTTTCTCATGAACTAGCACCAGCTTTTATAATATTCCAAAAGATGAATGAAAATTAAATGCGCCTTAAATAAATAATTCAAATCTTGCAAATATAATGCGTCAATCATTCACAAACAGAATATCATGGAATATGAAACCTCTAGTGTAAGCAAACACTGTCTAGAAAAAAAAAAATTGTAGGACAATACACCACTTTATTAAAATGACAGAATATCAATCTTTATTAATCTTTTACCATTATGATATGTTTAAACTTCCTATGAGTTTCGATTTTTCCCCATAGTAGACATTCACAATTTGATCTTTGGAACTTGAAGAAAAATGAAATTGGAAACACTGAGTTTCAGATACAGTACAAGATATACATATGCAATATTGATATTATTTATTCCGAGTAAATATTGAAATTAAAAATGAAAAACATAGAATGAGTTCTAAAACATTCATAAGAAAATTGATATATCTGTAATTGATACAATACATTTGCACCAAATGTTTTCTGGAGAGAGAGAAAAAAACAATAGCTTCTATTAGTATTTATGTTAATTTGGTCAAAATTTCAGGATGCTTACATAAAATTAACGTAAAAGATGAAAATAACGAACAGTAATCAATCTCATAAATACAGTTAGGATTCGAATGGTGAACAGGGCAATTACAGACCCTTGGAAGCACCGCAGGTGGAATCAGGTGCCTACGAGGAGTCAATATCCCAGATCGACTGGTCACACCAAACTTGAGCCCTTTTTATTGATCTAATGAACTTTTTTCTGGAAAAAGTAAGTAAATTGGAAATAGGAAGCAAAATTTTATGATAATGCTTACTGCGATGCCAGCAAACGACTGGTGTTTGACAAATGTTAAAAAATGAAAGAAATAGTAATATTGATGATGGTTTGCTAACTGGAAAATAGGAAGATAATCAGTAAAGTAAAAACATATATATATATATATATATATATATATATATATATATATATATATATATATATATATATATATATATATATATATATAACCTTGAACATCATTAATTTGCACGTAATATTAAAAAGTCTAATATTGCTATTTTCAGAGATAACTATATATTAATATAACCAAATAAAATTATTTTTTTTTTTCACAAAAAGGGGAAAAGGAATAGTTACTTCATACAAATTGTGATATTGATTGATCTACATGCTTAGTCATTTGTTTATATGATAAAAAGATATATTTATTAACTTCTGAAAAATCTGTTCATTTAATATGAAAAAGGAATATAATTCGAAAAGTAGTCTCGTAAGATTTAGAGTTAAAAAAAACCTCGATCATACCTTGTTTTTAGCCCAGTATATATGAAGGTTACATCAAACAAATTATAAGCCTATGGATAAGAGATGAAAGTCTAACGATAACAAATGTTGGCAAAATCTATTCATAAAAATGGAAAATATACAATAAATACGCGCCTTTACATCAAGCCCATCTTAAAGTTATTCAGTAAAATTAAATCACATTTAATATGGTGCGTTACAAATAATAGTTGAAGTAGTACACATGCTAATTCTCTAGTTATAAGTCATATAAATAGAATCTAAATTGATAAAAAAGTTTTTCTTCTTTGGCATCATTGTGAACATGGTTGAGGCATGAGAATTACGTCATCGATTGCTATATCACTCCGGTACGTGTTTCCTCTGATTGCCGCAATTGCAATCTAAATATAAAAAAAGCGATGTAATTAATAGAATGCCAAGATCACATATAGTTCAATCTCAGCCCTAAACCTTCCGAATAATCGAAAAAGAAAGTATAGTAATATATACAATCTTGTCGCCTGTTTTTACTAAGAAAGTCTGTTTTACCCAAGTGTCTTTATTAAGTGGCAAATTAACGTCAGTAGTATGCCATTCGTTCCCTTGTGTTCCACTGACGGCAAAGTGTTCTTTAAAGCCGAGGTCATTGTTGTATGTATAGATTGAAAATGTTCCCATACCGCTTCCATACATATGGTAAGCCAAACTAAGGCAGTACGTCTTGTCTGCATAGATAGAAGTAGCATACATATAATGATTTATTTTTTTTTTTTGAATTTTATATTTATAATGAATTGATACTTGATGAATTCCTCGTCAACTTGAAAATGGCTTTGTCTATAATCCATAAAACATTTAATTGAAAAAAAAATCTAAATATGGAATACGACATTTTCTATGTCACAACTAACTTTTTTTTTTTAAATTAATCAGATTTGTAAATAAGCAGAAGATCAATTATAATAAGACATGTGACGTCATTCATCACCAATTGAACACAATTTAAAAGAAAATTCAATATAATATATTTCAACCGATTTGAAATATATTATTATACCCAATTTGCACATAATTTATTGTACATAGAAACTACATCCAAAAAATCTCTGAAAAGGGACAGAATCATTACTGTTATGACAGAAATTATTTTGTACATAATTTACTGATTTTAAGTGTATTTGTTTTTCATTTTTAAGAGTCAACTGTTTTGATTTTTTGTGGGGGTAGATGTGGGTAGGGGATGAAGGAGAGTTTTTTTTAATTTAGATTTTAAGGATGCCTATAAAAGTCGAAAAGAGAAATAAATAGATAGGGATAATGGTAATACAGGACAGTGTTATTGAAAGAAATTTCAGCAATCAAAAATATATATGCATCATATGACATAAAATCATCTTGGCCAGCTATCTATTCAGTGAATGCTGTTAAGAGAAATATCAAATTGCAGTCGATTGATCATACAGAGTACCTGTTGCATAATTATTTTTATGGTTTCATTGGAATCATTTGCGTTGTTAATATTAGTTTTCGTTTTATAATTATATTTTAAAGTTAGTTTAAAAAATGCATGCATTCTGGATCCATTCGTTATTTCAAATACTATTTGCTGGGAAGTAGGATACCGTATAATACTTACTCTCAAATTCAACATTGTCATCATAGACATAATAATGTCCCCCCTTTGAACAATCAGTAGCCTCGAAATAAAAATAGTAATATCCCTCATATGCATATAATGGACCCGTTCCACTTGAAGGCGTCGCTCCCTGAAATGATCGTTTAAGATTTTTACTATAATAAAAATAATGTTTACTCCAATAATAATCATTTACTTCAATAATGAGACTGTAATAAAACTATTGCAAAACTTAAATATCTTCTTACCATTATTCTAAACCAAGAAGATGTATCATCGTCTGTAGCCAAGAAGCAAGCTGGGTCATTATCAACTTCAAAACGACAAGAACGACCTATTGTTGAGAAGAAATGAATTAAAACGTTGCTACAAAATTATAGCCAATATATCTTTGACCTCAATATTTCAGTTATTTTTAGAAACAACAACACCAGATATATATATATATATATATATATATATATATATATATATATATATATATATATATATATATATATATATATATATATATATATATATATATATTCCCGAAAGAAAAAGTAACGAAAGAATTAATAAACTACAATTAATTCTAAATATAACAAAATAAAAACACCAATTCGATAACAAAAAAGTACATCTTTCATGCATATGTCAGTAAAATGAAGAAATGATCTAGCTTATTTTCAGTATTTTGATTTGAGGCAGATTAATAATAAAAATTATGTAGAGTGAATCAAAAAGATATAATTGTTTTAACATAAAAAATTATATATAGTGGAAGAAAGAACATTGAAATTAGGATTATATGTGAATTACTGAATATTTTGACCAAGTTACACATACATGTATAAGCTATTATAGTTTAAACGAGAGAAGTGCAATTAAGATTTATTGAATATATAATAAATTAACATTTAAAAGGAGGCACTAATGCGATTTTTTTATTTTCAAATCAAGAAGCTCTATTTTTTTTCAAAACAACATAAGTTGCGTGTTATAACAAGATGCGATTATAAGATTATAAAAGCCTATTATTCAAATGTTGATGTGGATTCTACAGAAGGATCTTATTAAGCTTGTTAAATTGTAAGCAAAAGACAGGTACCTTCGCATTTGTCTCCGACATAACCTATTACGCAGTTGCACTTATAACCTTGTATATTGTCCTTGTCTGCTACACATGTACCCCCATTCTGGCAATCATGGTTGAAACATACATCGACTATAGTAACAAACATCTAATCTGATAAGCATTACAGATGTAATTTATATTAGACATCGTAATAAAATTATCTGCAAATTACAAACAGAACCCCCTTTTACATGTTCTAATCATGTTTTATCCTAATTCTCATTTCCTAAAGCAGTGTCAAGATTAGTTATAATGCCTTGACCATTTTTTTTTCAATTATCAACTACTGTCAGTAGTTTCAGTAATTCTATTATTATGCATTTTTAAGTTTTTCCATTATTTTTTATAATAAATTTGTTGAATTAAGTGTTTCAATAGAGAAGATGCTTATATATAATTACTTTCACATATTTCCCCTGAAAATCTTTCTGGACAGGTACATACGTATCCAGTTTCGGTGGGTGAATTCAATTCCTCACAAGTTCCGCCATTTTTACAGGGATTAGATATACATTTTGTACCTGAAATTTTTAATAAAAAGTAAATCTTTTTTAAGCAATCTAAAATCCTATTCCTGAAAGAGCTATACATTACTGATGGTAATAATAATTTCAATTGACATCGTTGAAACATGGGGGTTGCAATACGTTTGTGAAATAGAGCTGCGAGTTATTCTGTATTTTTTAAAAAAGAGTGTTTTTGGATTAAAAACTTACACAATCCTGGACGAAGAGATATATTGTCCACTCCAACAAAGGAATTTCCCAAAATGCCCTCTATGGTGATCTACCAAATTTATTTATTATAAAATGCAAATAAAAAAATGATTATTTTAAACAGGAAAACTACATTAAAACAAGCTAAAAGCCAAGTGCCAAAGATATACAACTTCATTATGTTTTGAACGTGCTTCGATACAATGGAAAGATTTATTATACATTTTAGTTGTTTTTTTATAAACAAATGTCAAATTGAATTTAAAAGATATAAAATGGATCTCAATATTTCAAATTCAATCTGCCAAAAAATACAAATTAAAAGAATAAATTGTTTTTATAATAAGAAAAGCTTTGAAACCTATGAGTTATGAGTTAAGTATTTAATTTTTTTTATTTTTATTTGCCCGATCATGACAAGGAGCACACGGCGGGTATGATCGGACGACAAGAGATTCTTACTCCTCTATGGCAACTTATCCCACCTCTGATGTTTGAAGAGATCCATGAGCGCACTACTTCCAGTTTGTACAAGTATTATTTCAATGGAATTTTGAGCTTGACTACTGTTCGTTATCTAATATTTCCTTCATAAAATTTACCGTACCACTAGATCCTCCATGGAGTCGACAGATACGATTGCAGTCCGCCATTTGTAATTTGTTGTTGTTTTGATATTATATAACTTGGACCTCTTCTTTTCACTTCCATCTATATATACGGTTATTTCTGCTGGAGCTTCGCCTGATGGAAGTTCGCCAATAGCATAGTCGAAAGATAGACATCGGTCATTGGCTTAAAAAAAATCTCAGAAAATTTGGAAAACAAAAAGAATACAGAATATTGTTTTTCATATTATGCCTAGTGATACAGAGAATTTTAAATCTACACAGAAAAAAAAAAACATATATTGCCATATAAAATAAATAGAAACAGGTTCCACAACTTGTTCCTAAAGCACGTAGAGTATACGATATATGTAGATTACCTGCAATTTGAGCTCTTGTTTTTATAATGGCTTTTGATTCGGCGGTGTATGGAACATCGTCGTAGAATGGAGTCATGGTTAGAAACTGGTAGTCATTACCGTGTGTTATACATGGTCCATCTTCACTTTCACAAATTCTCTGTATATTACAACAATACATTAAAATAAAACAAACAAATAACCACCTTATTTATTTTTTTAATTGTGAAGTACAAATGAATCACAAAGCGATTTGAATTAAACTATAGAGCACTAAGTTTAGAACTGGTTTTATATAAAATAATATGATATAAGTGGTTTACATATATATTCATTTGTTGATGTTTTATAATGCATTCATTTTCTAAAGGTACATACATCTATCCTATCGCATGATTTCAATTTAAAGGATCTCCGACTTTAAAGTTCTATTTCGTTCAAACATCTTTCTCTCGACCATTTTTTTTTTTTACTTTTTTCAATGATTTTTTTTTTTTTACTTTCCTTCAGTGCATCTCCTTGCTTTAATACCTGATATCAAACTTGCCTCACATTACATATCCAAACAAATTTACCGTATTGAAGCTCCATAAAATATCCCCCGATTTATCTTGGTCAAATAAACATGTCCCAAAATCATCTTCAAACTTGCAGAAATTCTCTGACAGTGCTGCAAGGAAACGATGGAAATAATATTCATTGTAATAATTATAGATTTTTATCCCTTATATTGAAAATAAACTTTTACATGCAAACAAATTTTTTGAAATACATTCTTTCTTGTCATTTTTTTTTCTTGTTTCCTTTTTGTACTTTTTTATTTTGTTTTTGTTTTGTTTGTTAAGCTTTTAGGATTTTTGGATTTTTTATGGGGGTTAATTTTTTGGGTTGAACATTTATTAGCACTATATAATTTTAGAAGGTATGAGGTGGTTAACATATTATCAAACATATCCATCTAAATGAAGACATGTGATTTTTTAGCCACAAACTACTATTAAGTCAAGATTACAATACACGTTTCAGCTTCGACAATTTATATAATTTTCTTTCAGTTTTATTTTTACAGAGCAATTTTTAAAGGGAATAAGTAGTCAAAAAAAATGGCAAAGAGTAATGCTATTTTTTTCATTTTGGCTAATTCTGACTTGGTAGATATACTAGGATTCTTGCACCATAATACAGCTATTAATAATACGAGTTACATTACCTCCAAATTCATTACAGTTTTCTCCTGACAGTCCGTTTTTGCATGTACATGTGTATGATCCACCGTTGCCTCCTTCTGCGCATGTTGACCCCGTCTTGCAAGGAGAACTCATACAACCTATAAGAACACGTAGTTATTCAGTTGACTTGGTGTACAGAAAGGTATGTCTCCATATCCAAATAAAATTTAGCATAAAGCAATTCTACATCTAGCCTGAAATTTGTATAGCAACTCTTTTAACATTGTTTGTAGCCAAAACATTAAAAAAAAATATTTTTAACCTTCACAAAAGAGTGTTTTTCAGGAACTGATTCAATAAATTACAGGATGAAACTCTGCCATTCAGTTAACTGCAAGGTGACTGAAAGTCTACTAAAAGATAATTTAATGGCAAAGCTATTCCATTGACCATTCAGTTGAATGAATGGTGCAGGTTCATCCTGTAAAAATGATTTAAGACAAATAGAAAAAAAACTGTTCGATTTTATGTGATCTTTTTGATTTTATACTTGATTTATCCAACTGGTTATAATGATGGTTATTCACGATACACGATTGCTTTATCCAGCTTGTACAGAGGAAGTTTATTCTAGACATGCAGTATACGGTAGACATCTTTTTGTTTATACATATGGTGGATATTACTTGTTGAATAAAGTATCGGTTGAAATCAATATCCATCTTTTCAATGTCTTAGAAAACAAATCCATGGAAAAAATAAACTGACGACTAAAATAGCACAGGAGAAGCAAGCTCTGAAGACATCAATGTATAATACAAGTACAAAAAGTATATGTGCATTATTTAAAGAAAAAGAGTATAGCTAGAAATAGAAGGGCGCTAGCGCATAAAAGGATCAGGATCTTCAATGCGGTTTGTAGAGATATGCCTAAATTATTACACAGAAGTTTTGCGTTTAAACAAATTTTGTCAATCCCCTCTTCTTGACCTCCAGGCCATAGAAAAATCAAGATATATCAAGAAAATAATGTTAAAGTACATGATGAAAAAGTATTTTAATCGTCAAACGCCCATTAACATAATGAAATCGATATACAAGACGCTAATGTTTGACTGTTTAACATTTTTTTTAGATTATATAGGAGACGAAATTTACCTGGTAAATGACATGCATTAAGAGAAGATAAATTTAAAATGAAACTAGATCAGTACCTGATTGGAAGACCTCCATTCTAATTGTGAAACCGGTCCCTGGTAAGTGGTTGTTCTTACTGTTGAATCGGATCATGAAAGGCGAAGCCTCGCCAATATTCACTTGGGTATATGTTATTGGAGTTGTAGATTTCCCACACAGTCTATAAGATATTTACTGCAGTTTGTTTAAAAACCGTTCCTAATGCCTCGATTTACGCGTAAAAAACTCATATTGATTATACGAGGGTTGTTCGAAAAGTTCGTGGACTACCGTCTAAGCTTTTTTACTTAACGTCATATTATATCCAAAGTTGGAGGAAATATCTCAACTGATGTGTATGAAATTTTTTTTTAAATATCGTGGTTTATTTCAAACTTATTTAGACTTAAAAAATGCGAAAATCGGCCCACGGAGCAAGTCAAAATTTTGTAACTTACGATCAAGACACTAAATAATGTCTGAAGTCACATCTTCTGTAAAATGACACAAAAACGGAACAATTCTAAGCGTTCAAATTAAAAATCGTTTCAGCGTTTCTGATTCCAGATTATGACTTTGTTTCGTTGAAAAGAAATCAGTTTCAGAAGTTAGGTAGTCCTCTTTGAAATACGCAAAAAAGATGACGTCGTTGAACGTCACGGAGCAGCATTTAACCATACAATTTTGTGTTGTACTCAAGAAAACTCCAGAAAAAACTGAAAATTCCAGAGGAAGTAGGAAATTCGTCAAAAGCGAGCCATGCATGTGTATGTCAATGGTACAAAGGGTATTTGAATGATAGACTACTCTGTTTAGACGATGGTGATCTGTGAGAAAACGGATTGTCCGTAAAAATCTTATCAAAAATATTGAAAAGCTAGTAACGTCAAGCTAAGAATTTGGCGCTTCACATATGCTGATCTTGTGAAAGCACAATTATGCAGTGAAAAAAAATATAACATTGACAAACAGAATGATGCTACTGAAACAATTGTTAGCATTATACATTTCAAGTGATAGAGAAACGTTTTTATTGAGTGCACTGGTATTGGGCAATACCGTATGAAATTTACAGGGATAGTACTTTTGGGAACCTTGTGTCGGTATGTTTTTGACGTTACAGTATTGTTGAGTTTGCTCCGTGGTTACAAAACGTGTTGATTTTAAAATTAGATAACAGGAATTCTATTAAAACACATGGGGTGAAACTTCACACTAAAACAAAATAAATATTTTACATATGATAATGCGCTCATTTTAAATTTCTTGAAGATAGCGCTCATTTTAAATTTCTTGAAGATAGTGTAACGAAAATTGGCATAGTTTACGAACTTTCCTAACAACCCTCGTATTAGCATACAAATTAAAAGTCTGTATGAATATTATGATTAGTATACTCTTTTCCAGGATCTCCAATGAGGTAATCACGGATTTCCAACCAGTGGTAGCACTCCTTTCTAACGCTAAAGGGAAGATCAATGGATGTGACGATAGCTTTGATTACCGAATCAGATTCAGCCTACAATGTAAAATATTTTTTTTAAAACAAGATAAGGAAAAGTTAAACGTTGTCCTAACAATTTTTTAGGTTCTTGTCATCAATATATTGAAACAACATTTCAATTCTTTTTTACATATTTTATAAAGTCAGTGCCACACCGAGATAATGAAATATAAAAAAGCGTTCCTGCTAGAAAGCAACTTTTGAACATCCATCGGGCATTTGGGGTTTATGGAATTTGATAACATAACCAACCTATATCGTTATCCCGATATTTTTTTTTAGATATATTTATTTCTTTATTCAGCATTTCTTTATATACTTCAGGATGATCTTACAAGCTTTGTACTGTAAATGCTAAAACTTCGCAGTTCTTGTGCAAAATCAGTTCTAGTGATGATCTAAAAATCTTACCTTCACCAGCCATGTACACATTTTTCCAGAACTGTAAGATGTCATATTAATGTCACGTGATTCGCCATTAAAAAGCGTAATGGTTTCCCCACAACCTATATTAGAACATAAACCAAATTAACTAATCCGCATTGGCAGAACTAATTATTTTTTTTTTAGTTTTATACTAGATATACACTATTACACAGATTATAGCATAATGAAGCAACTTTAAATACACATTTTTTTTTCCTTTTTGACAAATGTATCTTACCGTCTTGTTAATGCTAAAAAAATATTTTTCTAAAAGCCGAAGTTCTCTCTTGTCTTGAAGGATTGATTGATTAATTAATGTTTTACGCCGAATCGGCACAATTTCAGCCATATATCGGCCAATCAGGATTAAAAAAAAAAGACAGTGACATGCGTCAGACATTATTTAATTCCTTAAATTGATACATATATAAGGGGAAAAAAACTTTCAACCTACCGACGTCAGTGTCCAACTCTTCACAAGTTGTGCCCTTTAACCCAGAAGGACAATGACAATGGCAAGTCTGCTGATCTACTGCCTGCATTCTAAACCCGTCATTCTTACAGGTTACACTACAGCTAGCTAATTATATATATATATATATATATATATATATATATATATATATATATATATATATATATATATATATATATATATATATATATATATATATATATATATATATATATAGTGTTAATAACATGAATAATAACAGAATATAGTCTTCCTAAAATTCATATATTTCAATTTCAATAAAAAAAGGAAACAAGAAAAAACAAAAAGAAAAAAAAAACAAAACAAAAGCAAAAGCAAAAAACAGAAACAAAACAAAAAAAAAAGGGGGGAAAAAAAAAGAAAAACAAAACAAAACAAAACTAAGAATGTATACGTCTTTGAATAACATCCATATAAATGAAACATATAAACAAAAAAATTGGATTTTTTACAATACTTGTCTCATTTTGTTGTTTGCTTTGCAGTCCAAATTGACATTATATCACAAATCATGAAATCCAAGACCCCCCCCCCCCCCGCCTTAAAAAAAATAATAATGAAAGATAAATTGTGAGATTTGTTTTGTTCACATTTATTTCTCGATAATCAAAATAATTCATATAGTCAATGCTTAAAATGCAATTTGAGTTACAAATTCACGTACGTATTTATTAATCAACAAAGTCGAGAACTTATAATTACACGCTGCAGCTGCGAAGCAATATATAAATTACAAATGTATACAATTATATCTGAAACGGGTTCAGAAGCCTGAATGTTTTGTACATGGCGGATAACATTCTCTAACTATATTACTGAAAAGGAAATCTCAATATTATTTGCCTCTTAAATAATTATAAGGTTTGCTATCTTTACAGCGATTGCAAAACACATCTAGACACTTGCTTTGTTGTTAGTAAAATTTAAATGATACATCAACGATCAATCGTCAAGTGCTTCATCTCTGATGTCTTTACTTTCAAATTCAGTTCTGGAAATGACCATTTTTGATGAAATACATGAGTGCACATGTCCAACTTTGCTGTCAGTTACCTCATCCCTTTATTTACATGATTTGTATGCAAAAGAAACACAAAGAACAGAATAACACAAGTTCCTATCAAGAAAATTTCAGTATATTTTTCTGACTGTTTGTTATAATAAGCATAATTTGTCATTTAATAACTTGTTATCCATATATACGAATTTGACATAATATTGTCACGTGTGAGCACATTTCATAAAACATGTGCCTTCTTGCAGAGTTATATTCCTTGCAAAACCCCGGAATAATTCAACAGCAATGATAAACTAAGTACATTGCATGTTTTTCGATATGATATGGTATCGCAAAATAATGATTGAATTCTCCTCAATTTTATACTGATTAGAAATCTTGACTTTGCTCATAGTGCTGACAACAACCGTCAGAAGTTGGCCTATTCGCTTAAAGTTACAGTCATCGAAAAAATGCCTTTGTCCATACTAATTAAACTAAGCAAAGAAATAAATTACAAAGGAAAGTAACCATAGAGTAAAGTAAATAAATTTAAAAAAAATTTCATTTGGAAAAAGATAAAATACAAACTGGTCAATACAAATTGTTTCAATTAAATAACTGACCTGTTGGACATTTATACGCCTTGTTAACCTCTGCCATATCATAGAAGGAGAACATGTACTTGGGATTTGAAATAAGATACTCTAGGTCCTTATCAGGTATTGTCATTGTATTCTTATTATTTGTTGAAAATGCCTACAAAAAATCCAAAATAATAATAATAATAATAATAATAATAATAATGATAATAAAGCGGTTAATCTCATGTTATGATTAAAATTCACGTTTATATATGTTTACAATAAACATGTGCATGTACTTCTCTGTTTTGTTAAAATAAATTGGAAATTCATTTGAAAGGATCTCTTGTGTTTACTTAATTGACAGAAACACCAAGGAGAGATAATATTAAGAGGTCGTTCACTTATGAACTTCTATTTTTAGTTTCTTATGTATTTTTTGTTTGTTTGCTTAATGTTCCTTCACGAATTGTTCACTCATATTGAGACGCAATCCCGTGCAGTTGGAGAGCTGCATATTTAGACCGCTACTCTGCACTTAGGGTCTTTGACCAGTGAGATTTTTTTTACGTGCAGGAACCTACTGCTACACGGGGCCTCGGTTTCTTCCGCTCATTCGAAGGACCGCTCTCTGTGGATTTGAACCCGCGATGTAAAGATTAATTCCTCACTCCGCGACTCTAGAGCAAAAGCTCTAACCACTAAGTTACGAGGGAGACTTGTTCTAGATTTTTAGCCTTATATTGAAAGGATGTTAACTGTAGAAATCTATTCTTGAAATTCAATAAAGATGTCCTAAAACGTGGAAACCTGGACGATGTAAAAATCAAATACTCGTCTTTTTCTCATCTGTTTTTAAATAGCAATATAAGATAGTTGTAGCCATCAACGATTCTACTATTATGTTTCTATGTAATGAAATCGTCAGACTTTCAATTTTTCATCACATCTCTTTAGTTTGAAAAAAAAAAAAAAAAACTATTATGCTGGAAGCTTAAATGAACCAAAGTACATGTATATTGTTTTTAAACTTTTTTACTGAAAAATATTATATCGAACAAGGTTCTAAAGCCTTGATATAATAATAATATTTATATTGATTCAAATTCTATCCCCTTTTTAAAAACAGCTTTAGAATTACGATAACATTAATCTTTAGAAAAAATATTATTTAGTATACACTGTTTTATTTATATTTTCTTACCGTAAGGTGATATTGTAAAATTGACATGTAGTCATAAACTTCTCTGTTTTTGGTATGTTGATCGAGACTAAACTGATCATTATTTTCAGGTTCGATATTTTCCCAGTTGATTTTCAAAAAATCCCTTCTTTTGTTTCTCTGTTGTTCATGAAGACCGCCCATTGCATGGTGCATTTCATGTAATACGGCATATTCCTAAAACATGACAAGCTGAGAAAACATCTATAGCACTCTTAGGTAGAATTTACTGTAACTGTCCTTTTTTCCATTACACATTTCGCTGTCTAAAGAAATTCACATATGAGCGAAGATATGACTATGTATTCCTGTATTATGACACGAATAAAACTTACATCTAAACATCCTTCACTAAGGGAAAGAATTTGCCCACCTTCATCGCTTATATTTCCAACAAACGACCAGCATCTATTGAAGAGGAAAAACATATGCAGTATTTCTTTTCAAGAATTTTTAAACTCAATTTACACGGCATCTGTAGCTATGTTAGAGATTTCAAAGAAATGTGTATTAAATTTCACTTTGTTTTCTTATTTGAATATGTTTTATTTAGGTTCTCTATTTGTTTATTCCTCAATACCTTTTATCTTTACGTCAAATGAATTTGTCATCAGATCAAACACTCTGTGGTCTGTGATCACTGTGCTTATCAATAGAAAATATTAAGACATTCATCATAATCTATCCCCAGGTTTAAAAAGCTGGCGGTAAGCGTTGATACGATTAAGAACCCTCACTGCTCAATTGCAATTGGCGGATTTCGGAGTATAGGTCTTAAGTTGAAACTCCTAAAGGTTATATGCTGGCATCTCTATATGAGTGAAAAACACTCAAATGAGACGCAAAACAACATACAGTCAATGAATCGATATAATTTTGTTTTAGGTCTAAATTTCTAGCCCCTCACAGTGACTCTAAAAATGAAATTTCTCGAATAGGAAACAAAACAACATACTGTCAATCAATCGTTATAATTTTGCAACAAACATTAGTTTTCAAAGACGGAGATTTGTATTTGTGAGGAAGAATATATTCAGTAGAATTCAACAAACTAATATATGGATGACATATCCAACATAAATTTCAGACATTTTAATGCTAAAAGATGTATACATTAATTCAGTAAAAAAAAAAAAAAACTGTGGTGATGAACAATAAGATATATCATACCCATCGTCATTGCCAATAAATTTTATGAAATGTTTATCCTCACTTGTCCTTAATCTCCATTTCACACAAGTAGTTTGTGAGATGTTATGAGCAGTTTTCTGAATGAGTTCGACCGCCCGACTTAGTCTTGCACCTAAAACATAAAAACATAAATTTGGCGCAGGTAACGCTAAAATAGTTAATGCTCTTAATCGGGAAAAATAACAATTAAGGGAAATATATCCTGACACTAATCCATTTTTCAAATTCATATTTACTAAAGTATATATTGCAATTTGGCAATCTTTTCCATTCATGAAGCATGAAGAGAGATTCTTTATGATTGTAAAATGATAAACAATTGCATACTGATCAACTCAGGATTGCCTAGTGACCGTTACCGTAACTGTTTTGACCTAATGTTCTAATCTATTGCAGTAAATATCACATATTGATCATCCTTACCAAAAGATTTAGCGTCAATATTATATGGTATGACATTGTTTTTCCATAAAGGATTTCTTGAGATACCAAAATTTCTCTTTTCACGTGCTGCGACCTGCGAAAATGTGAAGAAACTATTTGAGTTTCGTAAACATGTTTGTGTTAAAGCCCAACTTCTATATACGTAAACTATAAATAATTAAGGTATCTTTATAATGAAACACAAATCAAGCCTTACTTTAAACTTTCTAAAACAAATATATACATATGATGAGGGGAGTACAACTGATTAAATATGAATATAATTATGTCTAATCGGGCATATTTAATAACTGCTTTATCATTTATAATCGACAATTTCTTGCATTGACGCGCTTGATACTGCTAGATTTTATTTAGAAGATGATCATCTCAAAGGCTCTGTTTCCTGTAAGGTAAAAGAAAGGGCTGAAAAGGACTTGTAAAGGATGGTATTTTGATGTTTTTCAATTAAATGCAAAATATTGTTTCAGTGTTAGGGATGAAAAAAGAAAATTATTAGCTTTTTTTTCATCTCTTCTCTTTTTTGGTTAATGTTAAGTAGATAAGGATCAAACCCGATTTTACTAAGTTGATAAACCAAATTATGTGATTACAAAAATCATGAATTATAATTGTAAAACCCTTTTAAGTAAAGAATTACAAAGAGATGTATGAGAGGCAAAGAAATAAAACCAATGCTTTTGCAAATATGTTTTAAAATACACATGATGTTTATTGTCTTTAAGCCATGTTTTATGTGAAATTATAGTGGAATTGGACTAAAGGGGGGGGGGGGCGACAGATGTATACCTTCAACAGTCGATTACAAAATTATATTTACCTTTGACTTTGATAAAATACTGCATGCCCTTACCCAAGACCCTTTGGTTAAAGAATATTTCAAATTAGACAGAGGAGAAAAAAGGTGTTCACTACTAGGATTCGACCTTGACCTTTCTTTTACAGCTTTATCCATATGTACTCTTTTGGTGAAGTTTGGGCTGATGGAACCAATGAGAGATAAAATATGCTCTTGACAAGGATTTCTAATAGAGTTTTGCTATAACTTTCACCGCGGATATAAGTACCTTGACTAAGGACACTGCACATGTATTAACTTAGAACATTGTATGGGTTATAATTGTAAGAATGAAGATTTTACACATAGGCTTTTGTACTTGACCTTTGATATAGAAAATTGATTGAATCAACGCACATCCTTAAACCAGAGACACTATATAGGTAAAGGTTTAATCAGATTGAGCCAAATGGAGAAAAAATGTTTTGGACAAGTAGAAAAGGACGGACAATCGGCCAAGAACGGACAGTCAGAATAATAAATCATTATAGGGCACCCCTAAAGCGTAAACATTTTTAGTTTGTACAAGAATTACAGAAAATACTTATCAAATGTTTTCAAACAAAGTTTCATTTTGATAAGTTATCATCCGATCTATAATTTTAATTCATTCATAGTTATAAAAAAATGTAAAGGTTGAAATGTGTCACTAATTCGGCAATGCCTGTAATGAGATGACTGTAATCTAGACCTATACTTTCTTCCCTTAATCATCCCTTACTGTAAGACCTAATCTGACATTCCAATATAATCATTTATGCAAGACCTATACTATCATTCTTATATAATCCCTACATGCAAGACCCATACTATTATCCTTAATTCATTCTTTCAAGCAATACCTTTATTGACATCCTTATATAATCACTACATGCAAGACCAATTCTATCATCCCATATTCCCTACATACAAGACCTATATTTTCATCCGTAAATCAATACCACATGCAATGACTATACTGTCATCCCTATATAATCCCTATATGCAAATCAATACTATCATCCTTACACCAAAATTTACATTGGTGAGGAAATAGTGCCAATTCTTACATCTCATGTATAGTTTAATCTTCGAAATTTCCCTAGTGTAGAGAGATTGAATACGCTTGTTGGTCTTTGTGTGGTCAAAAACCAGGAAATATTCTCCCAATCCTTTTATATTTAAGGTTTTTTTTTCGTTGTATATAATCTCTCTCTCTCTATATATATATATATCTCTCTTTACTGAATATCTAAATATTAGAATATGATTTTGACGCTAGTATTCGGTTTCTTTTAACCGTCTTTACTGCTTTCTTACCTTTCTGATTCCATACACCAGGGGCGGTCGTCGATCCTTTTCGTCATCTTGCTCTTGTTTCTTGTTGATACATAAATCATCGGGCTTGAGGGGAAAAAAAACAATGATCTTGTGTGCATAACAACCAAACTTCGCCGTTACAGCAAATGCGCATGCAATGAGTTTACACAAACTGCAAATGAATTTTGAGTCCATACAGTTAATGTATGAATGAATACCTTACATCTCGCTTTTTTTTTTCTTTGGAAAAAACAAAGATGTATTATCTAGAGCTGTCTTTCCTTCTAATGATATAGTGTAGTTTGTCCCTAAGCCTATAAAAGAATCTTGCATGACCCCTTTTCCAAAGAATGAACTCGCAAGGTAATATGACATATTCTTTCCAGAGTAATGTCCTACCAAGTAATATAGAAAGTTTACCGAACTAAACGGATTTTAAACTGCTACATGTCCCTGTTCAAAATTATATAGAATAGTTTAAAACTATTGCATGGTAAAAATATCAGTGTGTAGATTAAACATTAAGCCCACATAAAACAGTTTTTAAAAGATCCTATAGTTCCTGATTAAACACCATGCGGTGCAAAGATTAGATTATTATTTTTTTTTATCAATACACAAATTTAAGTACAGTTAAGGGAGTTGGTACAAAAATTTATTTTTCATAACGTGCATTAATAACATGGCTTAATCTACAGTTAGTGATTCCTGAAAAGTAAGTGAGGCTCTAAACATTTATTTTGTTTCTACTTGGGAAACAGTTCTTTAGACTGTGGAAGACTCTTGCCTTTGTCTTTCATCTTGTTCACTACTATGTGAAAACGGTTTCGCCGTTTCCTTTGTAGTCATGAAATAAATATACAGAGTTCAGAAATGAAATATAGAGATAACAAACAGTAACCAAGCTCAAACGTCCATTGAAACAATACAAACCGGGAGCAGCGCAAACACGGACCTATAAAAACATGATGTGGGATCGGGAGTCATTGAGAAGTAACAATCGCCTGTCGACCGGTAACATCTGTCGTGCATTCCTTGTCATGATCGAGAAAACGGAAAAATCCGTTGACAATTCAGTGTGTAAATGATGGCCCCAATTAGTGGGAAATGCAAATGGTTAATTCAAACGAAAGTGTTGAAATTCTTGTTTCATCAATTTGTTTCATAAAAGCTTGTCTCGTTTAAGAAATTGTCCGTACATAAGGCATTCTCTTGCATATCGAATTAATCTGGAGACATAAGAAAGGGAAGTTGACGAGAGAAAATTTGAAGTCGTCAACTTTGTTACAAAGTTTTGTTGATACTTAACCATTCAAGTAAAATACCCAAATGTAAAACAGATGTGTCAGATTCTACGGCATCTTTTATTTCAAGCTCACCAGGATATATCGACCCGAAATATGGATGGAAATAACTATTGTTAATTGATAATACGTTGTAGATTTATCTAAATGTCGAGTTGAAGGCCACAGCAAGTGTTTTTTCCTTCTCAGGAACACGTTTTTGAATATATTCTGCTTCATATGAATACAAAATATGTCTGCTAATAACGGGGCGCAATTAGTACCTATGGAAATTCCGACAGATTGTAGGAAGATCTGATCTCTAAAAACTACATAGATATTGTCAATCAGAAACTCAAGCATCTTCTTAATATCAACTTAGAGTATTATGTGTACAAACAGAATTTTTTTAACAAAATAATTTTGCAAATGATTAATGACAAAGTATGTAAATTAACGAGTTCCTTTTTTATTGAAAAAAAGCAGCTATGTATAATTTAAAAAAAGCCTTTATCATTTGGAAGATAATTATACAATTTAATTTATTGGGGGAAGATAAATAATCGTCTTTCATAAAAAAAAATCATCTAAATCTGTTCACAATTGTTTGTGAAATCCTCTCGACATACCAATGCATGGACATACAAACACTTGTAAAAAAGGTAACCCCCTTCTTGTGTTGCCAATCTGCCCCACATGAATACAATTGAATGCCTTACGTTCAAGAACATTAAAAAGTGTCAAAATATTTTTTAAAAATCAGTTTACTCTATATACACTAAAAATAGCGTCTTTGCTGCAAACTACATTTCAAAAGGTTCTATAAGAATACAATGTCTGGGAAGCACTGCTTATAATGGCTTTCTCGAAGGCCTGTATGCTTTATGCTGATAATGTCAAATGGTATGCATTTAACTTACATATCTGGAACGTAAATAGCATATCTTCATTCTTACCTTCTCGTTATTTCCATCAATATGAACTGTTTGCCTTTCGGCATTGTCTTCATCTTCCGAACAATGTTTTCCCTAAAAAAATAAAAGTAAAGTTTTGTCATTCTTTGAAAATATATGTATCATTATGAGATTTAAGAGATATTGCTATATTGCTTATATAATGCATGGAAATTATATTTTCTTGATAAGCAGTAAGAATGCAGCAATTTTTTGAAACCCCCATACATACCTCACATTTTTTTTCATTTCTAAATATATAATGCATGTAAATTATATTTTCTTGATAAGCAGTAAGAATGCAGCAATTTTTTGAAACCCTCATACATACCTCACATTTTTTTCATTTCTAAATATATATTGATTAAATGATCATAGACAATTTGTAATTAAATCTTCATTAAATTACCTTATTTTCTACTTTCTTTGATCGTGTATGTTCATTTGACATCAAAGTTCTTTGATTGAGATATTCTTCTAAAATATCTACTATTTCATGCAATCCATCGTCTGCAAACATAAAAAAGCAAAAAAAAAAAAAAAAAATAAAATAAAAAGAGGCGAGTGAGCTGTGTTTTGCACATTCATTTCCATACTCCTGTTTCTTATCAAGCCTAGCAGATAATTTGAATTCACTTTTTATACTGTAACATGGCTTTGGATACAAATTGAAATGTATATGTACGTGTAGATTTATATGTCAACAAGCATAACAAACCTGTCAAGAAACAAAGGAAATTCAACATGGTTTTAGTAACGAATTTTTGTTTGTCTCATTTTCTTTTTATTTTAGACATGCCTTCATCTAATGAACGATGTTTCCTTTTTTTTCGACGTGTGCATTTATTATACTTAAAAAAATATATATGCTATAACATGCTACTATTTATTTTTTAGTTTATTTATTTATTTATTTGTCGCTTTAATACACTCTAAAGTAGTTATTTACACTAGATTTTTTTTAATGTTTAAAAAGAGATAAACATTATGTGTTGGTATGAAGGATGTCAAGCCCTTGTATATTTACTTAACAATGTCAGTTAGTGAACTTTACCCGGCAGTATGATAACCACGAAATAGATAAATTCTATACGCGCATAAATATTTACTAAGTGATTTTCAACAAGTCTTGTCATTCTATAAGAACCAACTTTGAGACTGTCCGAAATAAAAGTTGTATTTTAGTCTGAATTCTTAGAGATATAAAGGGGATTTTTGGAAAATAGTCATATCATATGACGAATGTCATGCATTTGACTTTAAAATGATTTTGTATTATTTTGAGTGCAAGAAAGATACATATGATGAAAAACCTCTACTGTATGAATCTGCTGTATGAATTTCTTCAACAAATATAGATAAATAGGTCTATTTTCCCATCTTTATATTACGTATCGATAATTAAGAAAAGATTACACGTGTAATTTTAATTTTTAGAATTGGAAAAAATTGAAAGAAGATTTGCTGCTTTCTCCTTTTTTTTTTAATTCACATTAAGTCCATAAAAGATAAGACACTATAATTTGAAGAAGGAAAAATATCATGAAACCCTGGTTAGAATAGTTTTTTTTAAAGATGAAAAAAAAAACACCGGCCAGATATTTACATTGATAGATACGATTATGTATCTTCTAACATTTTTTTTAATAACAGCCCAAAATAATTACATCACAGTACCTGACAGCAACACAATGGCACATATTCGTTCACCCATAACCATGGAGTATTTAGAGGTGACATTTTGCATTCTTATACATTATAAAAGGTAATTTTCCATAATATGTGGCAAAAACCTCTTCCTTTTTGATATTTTGTGATCTGTTCATTTCTTCATGGTTAAGCTACATCACTTGGCTGCATTTTCAAGTGAATGAAACTAATCATCAAGTTTCTATAGCTACCATGTTTTTCAAGGGACAACAATGTTTTCTGCATCTTGGTTTTTTAAGGTCTGATAATCTAATATTATTTTGAGAGAGGAGGGAGCGAGGGGAGAGAGAGATAGTTAATGTCATATGCACTGAAAACAACAAACGCCACCTTGAATGAAAGAAAATATTGCATTGTCAGGTTTACCAGCACCTTCACTGGAAACAAAAGTGCATTCAAAACACAAAAACGCTTATTAAAGAACTTTTTGGTGAATTATAAGCAACTTAAAAAATGAGCAATATTCAGCATTTTGAGGACGTTGTTAATTTTCTATCACAGAAAAAGATAATTACCATAAATTAAATTCTTTTTTATAAAATGCATGTAATTTTTTTTAAAAACTAATTAAATTATAAAACATCATACATTGTACAATTCATTCTCCTGTTGATTTAATACAATACCTTTTTCATATATCCCCGTTGTTGGCATGGCACTCGCAACACCAAGACAAAACACTAAGATAATATATGATTTATAGTACGTGTCCATTCTCTGCATACGTTTCTGTTTTAAACTTCTAAAATGCTTTTGCTTGTTTTGTTTTGTTTTGTTTTGTTTTTTTTCAGAAGGGTGGTTTTCTGAGCTTCAGTGATCAAAAAGGGACTTGTTACGCTGCTAGTGACCTTGAATTTGAATAGAATTTTAAAAGGTAAACTAAATCCTGGGCTTATTTATGATCATGACTCAATATGTAATAAAATTACAAAAGAAACTGTAAAATTATACATATTCTTAAGACCAACATTTATGGTTTCGAGAAAAAAAAATGTTGTTTTTTTGTGGATTTGATTACATGGATAAACAATTGTTGAGTATATATATATATATATATATATATATATATATATATATATATATATATATATATATATATATATATATATATATTGGGGAGGAGTAGGAAAATTATATTTTATGACAGACGTAAATTCGTTGGTCTCTTATATGTAGAAAACAACGAAAATTTAACCCCTGCAAAATTGATTTCTTCATACTATGTACCTTAGTGTAATAGTACACAAGAATTCTTCTCTATCAATTACTTTTAAATCCAAATGTGATTTTCTCTTTTTAAAATAGTTGAGGAATGATCAATCTATATAACAACACAACGCTTTGACAAACATTTAGTCAAGTTCTAACACTGGTTTTGATCTTGATGTCGGGAGAGCCATAAAAAGCTTGAAAAAGAACCTTTCGAAAGGTACCTTCAAGGATATTAAATATAAAATATACACTCTTTGCAGATATTATCTCAAAATTTTCATTTTTTTGCTTTAGAATTCTGATATGATTTATTCATTGGAAATGCAGAATTTTATAGTCACGCGTTGAAGGATCAAATTGAAAAAAATACCCCTTATATGTTTTCATTCTAAAGTGTTTCTCCGCGTCATAAAAATGGTTTGATACATTGAATTTATTTCTTTTTAAAAATGTTATAATATATGTATCTTTTTTATTTAAAAAAAAGATATCAGACTAAAATGTGGATAGTATATTTATCATACATCATTAAAACATGATTTTTTTCATTGATATTACATCCGTTTCCTAGATGTCAGGAAATGACCAATACGAATTAGCAAGGACGCTTACATTTTAGTTTCAAAATTGCCCTACAGGAAATTCAATTGGCTCGAATTGAATCTAAGCAAACGTAGATTGTTGATGTGTCTTTTTCAGTTTGATGGACTGTTATATGAGGCTATTTTTTTTTAAATCTTGAAATCAGTGCGCCTTAAAATATCGGTGATGTCTAAATGCATATATTCCCTTTTATCACTAACCATCCTGATCAGTGGTTTGTCTGCGTTCGGTAAGATTTTCTATATATAAATGCAATCATTTCATTACGTTACTTCATTTTTAAAATATCTAAAATGAGATAAAGAAAATAACTTTTCTCTCTAAATTTTTTAATTACATTTTTATTTTTCCTTATCACCGCAATTTTATGTATAAAATCAAGAGCCCAAAATTAAATACAATAACATAAAGTTATGATAATCATGATTTTTTAAAAAGGGACTCATTATGATCTAGCTGAAATGTTTCTAGAGTTTTCTATTTGATACTCCCGCTTTTCCTTAATGGAATATTTTTTTTTTTTTTTTTTTTTTTTTTTTTTTACATTCATGGAGTTTAGATTGATTTTATCCATACAATTTCCTTTTGTCAAAATAAATTAAATTTTGACTATACTGTAATACAAAAATTAAAAATATTCCATGCATAGATCTCTTGGTATACTTTTATATAAAAGTCACTGATCAATGAAATATTGAAAATCAGAAGGAAAGAATAAATAATTTTCAAAGATTTAAAATTAGCTTTATTGTAGAAATATCGTATAAAATAGTTAAAAGATCAAAATATAAAGATAAACTTGAATCGTGTGTACTATAATTCCAGTATTTTTTTTAATAATTAGTGAACATAGCATATAAGCGACCAACATGGCAGAGAACCACTCACCCTTCGAAGTTTGGACCGGACAAGGCAGTCGATGGATTAAAATCTAACTTATCTGCAGGCGGTCATCAGTGTAGTATATCTGCAAATTATCAAAATATAGCTTCATGGCGAGTCAACCTGCTTGGAATAAAGTTTATTGATCATGTAGTTATATACTACAGAACAGACAACAATGTTTGGGGTACACCTACATTAAATTTTATTAGACGTGTTTCATTTGTATTGGTACACTGCATTATTAAATACCTGCTTAATATATTTAAATAAAACTCTTTCCTTTGGATATCTAGAAAGGAGTCAATTAAAAAAAGGTAATTATTTTACTTAAACCGATATCTACCAGAAAATATTCATAATGAGGAAAATTGTATAAATCTGTGTATTTTTTCAGGTGAAAATAATTCTTTAGCTGGGAGATTTCTCGGATTCTCTGTCTATATATCAGATACAGAAAATAAGGAGGATGGCAGGTTATGTTTCCATGACACCGAGTACAACATGACAACAATACCAGCTGTAGCTAATATCACGTGCGAGTTATACGGCCAGTATGTTATCTATTATAACGAAAGGAAAAACGACACGGTTTATCCGATTGGTTATTCTAAGTATGCATACAGTGAGCTCTGTGAAGTTGAGGTTTATGGTAAGAATTATGATAAATGATAAATTTATTATAATAGATATTTCATGGCAGAATGTATTTATTATACTTTTGGATGGAATATGAGCACGACGTACATATACGTGTATTAATAATTATGCAAAACAAAAATGCGAAAGATAGAATTAAAACTTTATGGAACTGTAAAATCAGTCCATTACACATACAAGAGGCCAACGGCCTTGAATCGCTCTTCTGATAAATTGTGCAACCTACATGTATCACTTCTGTTTGAAGCCTTTACGTATATTGTATATTTAGATCAAGCCTTGAAATTCAAAAGGTTGGTCATCATGACCTACATTTTAGATAAATCAAAGATGATTCTAAGCCAATGTATAACTGAGAGTAGCTCATGATGGCCTAATTATCAGCAGCTGTCATTCTCTGAGGAGCCAAGATGCATCAACTGACAAAATTTGATGATTCTAAGCCAAATATTGACTAAAATATTTAAATAAAACCATAAAATTTCAAAATGTAAGTCAAAGGGACTTACTTGTCAGTCGACTCACTCTGATGACCCAAGGTGCATCATCTGACAGAATTTGATGATGCTAAGCCAAAAAGTACCCAACTATATTTAAACAAAGCCATAGAATTTCAAAGAGGTCACAATGACTTACTGTACAGTCGACTTACTTGAGGATCCAGGATGTATCAACTGAAAAAGTTTGATGATTCTAAGCCAGTTTGTTCCTGATATATTTAATTATAGCCATAAAAATTGAAAAGTTGGTCACAGTGACCTACTTTTCAGTCGACGTAATCCGAGATGCAAGATGCATCAGCTGACAAAGTTTGATGATTGTAAGCCAAATTGTTTTCGAAATATTAAAAATAAAATAGCATAAAATTTCAAAAGTAGGTCACGGTGATCTAATTTTCAGTTGATGTTTTATGATCATAGGCCTTAGAATGTCCAAAATATGCCACTTAAACAATTAAATCGAAAGGTTGCAACGTTCAAAAAGTAGGTCACTGTCACCTTCCATTTAATAAATATGCTTTATGGCCCCAAGATGCATCAGCTTAAAAGATTTAATAACTCTAAAGCTCTCATTATTAAATTAATGACCTTAAATGTTTTGAAAAATATTAGCCATAAATTCAAAATGTAGGATATGGTGACCTACTTTTCAGGTGAAAAACTCTGAGGACGTAAGATGCATCAACTTTTGTTTGATGTTAATGATCATAGACCTTAAATGTCTAACATATGCCTCTAAATCAATTTGAAAAAAAAAAAAATGACTGCAAAACTTACTTTTGAAAAAACATGATATGAGGTCCTAAGATGCATAAACTGACAAGATTTCATAATCTTAGTCCTTATAGTAGGCAAAATATAAACGTATTAACATAAATTTTGGACAACTTTGAAGTGACCTTGAGACCACGCCCTCTGCCCGAGGGTGATGATTTCAGCAAATTTTGATCTACAAGATATCCTCAACCCATTAGTCAAACCTTTTCTGATTCCGTCATCTTCATGAAATCTCGGTTGTACGAAGAAACTTGATATGCGTCCTTACTTGATATTTGGGATAAGGCTGCCTGTTTACCGCTAAGGGAAAACGTAACTCTTCCCAAACGATGATAAAACATGCATCGGACATACAATAAAAATCTTCAAAAGCAGTAAAGTAACACTTAGAATAAGACTTACGATAAAACATGCACCTAGTATCTTTACATAATCAAATGTTTGTGAACGGATCGAATTCAGCACACTATGCATGTGTAATTATTAATTAATTAAGGGCACATCCATATATCATATAAAGTAGCTCCGGTGCAATGAGCTTTACATATTACAGACGAAGTCAGACGAGGTACGATTCGGCCGAGGTGTGCCGAGTGATACACTTGTTAGTTGTGACACTATTTGTATTACAGGATGTTCTCAAGGCATCTATGGACCAGACTGCTTGTTTCCTTGCCCAGCAAATTGTCCGAATTGTAATGCAGGGACGGGTGTTTGTTTATGGTGCGAAGCCGGGTACATCGGGGAATATTGTAATTTCAGTAAGCTTTTCGAAATATGTATTTTTATTAGTTTTCAAAAAGAAGAAAAGACATACTTTTCGATTAAAAGACGTCACAGGATGACGCCGTAGTGAAGTGCTTCTTTTAGCTTACGACTCATTGACTCTTTGGAATGTATAAAAATGTCAAAGTTTAATCCGTTGATTTTCTTATTTATCAATGTTATATTGTATAAAAAAAGTAAATTTGCCGAATAATGACTTGGGCGCTGCTTTAACATACCTGCACATAGAAATCAATTTTTTTAATAATATAGAAATTTCTAATTTGCATTATTTGACAACAAAATATATTGACTCAGGCACCCTTTTTTGTATCATTTGTATTTATTTAAGGCACCCGACCCAAAATCGCTTCAGATACAATGGCATTAAAAGTATAACATACTATATGGGCTTTAAACTCCGTATATTTAGACATTTTTATGATTTTGTATCAAAATATAAAAGCGGAAGGTGTCCTATATTATGAGCATTTCCGATTTTTGAAGGCTTCACACACATTGCTTTTATTCAATAAAAATAAATTCTTGCACTTCATCATTTTATATGTTTTTTTTTTCTTTTTTCTTTTTTTTTTTGGTTTGTTTAGTTTTTATTATTATTATTATTATTATTATTATTATTATTATTGAGCAGCTCATTTAGTTGCCACATAAGAGATTAACATACCTGATAAGTACAATAATTATGTCAACCAAATAAGTTTCAAGTATTACTCTTTTGAAATTTATATGTAATTCCATTTTTGTTAGAAACTGTTAACCTTTGATAGGTCAATTTTTTTTTTAAAAAATGACCCTTTTTCTCATGTCGGAAATTCATATCAATTTGTTTATTTGACACAATTCCATGATATTTCCTGTTTATAATTTACTTTGTACTTGTATTTTAAATAGAATTAATATCACAAACGGCAGTATGTTCAAAAATGATTTGAAAAAAAAAACCCAGCAAATTTCAATTTTTTGACTTGTTTTTATAAATGCAGTTCAAGGGCTTAGCTGAAACTAAAAATGCCTCTTATGTAAAACATATCTTACTCAAATAGCACTGGGAAAAAATAAACTTAGTCGGGATTGACAGACTGTCAAATTGCACGCTTTAAAACATTAAAATAAAAACATTAACATTGAAGTTTTAATAAGGGCCGGATTTCAAATTAATATATTTGCACCCGTGTCGAATAAGCTAGTTTTCACTCATTTTTGAGATTCGCATTTTAGAAAATAAAATCGCATAAAATAATTAAATGTTTATATTGGTCATTCAATGTTGAAACTATCTTTCCTGAGAAATGTTTTACAGATCCATCTTATAAGATTGTTGCATTTTTCCTTAATTTAAGAAAAAAATAACCCTTATAAAGTAATCAAATGCTTATATTATACATGTACTTTCAAGGCTAAATACTATTTCCTGAGAGATGTTTAAAAGTCCATTAAATAACATTTTTGTATTTTTCCAAAATTTTTATTTATCTGAAGTACATTTTCTCCTCTAGCTTGTGCCCAGGGAACTTTCGGTGTAAACTGTACTAGTACATGTGGAGAGTGTACAGGAAACTGTGATCATAGATACGGGAATTGTTCTCAGGGATGTAAAGCAGGATATAAAGGAATCATGTGCGATGAAGGTGTGGATTATTTATTTTTTTCTATTTTATTTTTCAATTGAAACAGACTTGAAATGCAAGAACAATATGCTTAAGCAGTTATTTATGATATAAAATCCAATAATGATAAATGTTGGACTTTTGTATAAAGATAAACTTTTATTTAAAAAAAGTATTTATTTAAAAGTAGTTCTAATTAAAAGTTGCTTGAAATTAAGGGCATTCCATACTATATATCTCAAAAATTGGGCTTTAAAATGTTACTGTTGTTGTTTACAAGGCTGTTCACGGCTGTCAAATCTCAGTTTTTGTTCTATTTGTCTACTTATAAGTTAGTTCCGAAGGCCGTATAAGTGAGAAGATGTGTCCTTCCCAAGTAAAAATCCTGTATAACTTTTTGAATAAAATAAGATATATCTGTTTTCGTTTAAATTCTTCTCTTTTTGTTTTTCTTTACCGTACTGATTTCCCTTTTATCAATAAATTTAAAAAAAAAAAAATAATAATAATAATAATAATAATAAAAATAAAAATAAAATAAAGGCATTGCTAAATTTCAAAGTCGATCCCAATCTTTTCCTTCGAAGTTCCAGTTTTTAAATCATCGTATTTCACTTTACTTTTTTTCTAAATTGCTTAATTTTGTCATTTACAGTATCGCTATTTTTAATAAAATACTTGATTTTCAATTAATTTTTCAATTATACTTTTACACTATTTTCCTGAATTCAAACTTGTCGTTCCTGACTTTTTTTTCTATTTTCGTTTCTTTTCGAATTATTCCCCTTTCCTAAACAAATAAGATCGTCTGCAATGACAACAATGTGGTTGCTTGGCAGAATGAAAGAAATCAAAAAAAGAAACAAAAAATATAATATTCTTTTTTTAATGCACATCGTTTTACCTGAGTACAACAGACAGACAGAGCGTATTTCAAAGAAGTCAGCCGTTATTTCAAAATCAATAGTTTTTAACATTTTCAAAGATGTAATAATATATTGAGTAGTTTTGTTTTAAGTGCATTTTTTTCTTTGTTTTCTTTTTTTCATTTTATCTGTTTTATGACTTGAAATGTAGAGTTTGAGATGAGAAATATAATGTCATTCTAAATGCGTACTTTTAATTTGCATTTTTCTTCAAAGTATGTGATTTTGGTTTTTATGGAGTAAATTGTCAACATGAATGCAGTATGTTTTGCGCTTTGTCCAAGAACTGCAGTAGAATCAGTGGGCAATGCATGGATGGATGTAAATCGGGATGGGATGGCCTGGATTGTCTAGAAAGTAATGTCTTAAAGCGTATTATACCTTAATTTCTTTCACTCGTCTAATTCTTATTGTTATCTTATCTGTTTGATTTAATTTATCCTCCCTTTTTTCATCAAAGTGGGAAAAAAGTGTTAATTCAACTATTTGAGTTAGTGTTAAAAAATTTCATTTGTTTCTAAAATCTTTCAATTTAGTTAGAGAACAAAAGACCAAGGAAATACTTAGTTCAACAGAAACAATTGCAGTTTTGTCGATCAGTTTGTCATTTAACGCAAGTCTGCTTTAGGCATACTGCATAAGCAGGTATAATGCTTATGTTTTATTTATCTCTTTTAAAATAATAACGAAACATTTTAGTTGAAATGTAGTTTAAAATAGCATTGAATCGCACAATAACCATATCAGCAGGTGTGCAGTCTCATTAAAATTAGACTTGTATTTTCGCTCATGTGCTATACTCCTCAATACAAGAAGTAGACGAGCGAAAATACAAGTGTATTTTTTACTAGATTGAGCAACTGTGGTTTTATAAATAATCTTTAATGAAGCAAGTTATCTTCGTTTTTTTTTAAAAAGATAAACCTAGTTTAAAATTGGAAATATTGAAACATGATACTTTGAATTTCAAATAAGGTATGATGCTGTAAAGAAAAGGTCACTTCTGAAGGCATACATCTGTAAAACAAGAAATGATAAAATGTCAACAGGGGTACAAACAAATCTAGAAGACGAGGAACAGAATGAAAGAGAATACAGTGAACCACAGTACCTTCAAATCATCACTGAAAATTATTATAACACTGCGTAATTAAGAATTGAAACTTACTTTTCTTGTCGATTTTCGCATAGAATACGAAAAAACCAGATGATCATTATTCACCTTTCATATTATTCATTTTGCATATTTTGTAAGATATAATGTTTACGCACATGTAGGCTTCCATTTTTTTTTTTTTTGGGGGGGGGGGAATTTTTGTACCTTTATATATCGAAAAAAGGAATGTTTGGGTGAAAATTCCCTAATTTTTTTTTTTTTTTTTTTTTTTTTTTTTTTTACAGTTTAAGTTATTAATGTAACACGTTTAACGAAACAGCATGATTTTTTTAAACAGTTTATTTACATTCATCTAAGAAATAAAAAAAATATACATTAATACATATTAATTAAACAAAGAAAAGAAATGAATTATGAAGGAAAGTAACCATAGAGTTAAGTTAATCAAAATAAATATTTCAGCCTTCTTTTGCTTGAAAAAAAAAAAAAAAAAGATAATATACAAACTGGTCAATACAAATTGTTTCAATTAAATAACTGACCAGTTGGACATCTAAACGCTTTGCTAACTTCTGCCATATCATAGAAGGAGAGCATGTACTTGGGTTTGAAATAAGATACTCAAGGTCCTTACCAGGTATTGTCATTGTATGCTTATCATTTGCTGAAAAGGCCTGCAAAAATAAAAATTAATGAAGCGGTGTATAATGTTGAATTAAAAATTCATGTTTATACATGTATACAATAGACATATACGTTTGAATGGTACATTTCATGTAGCACTAAATATTCCTAAAACATAACAAGAAGAAAAAACATCTATAGTATCCAGGAATAGTATCCCGGGAGAGTACCCGGAAGTCCTATTAGCTAAAATTTACTGTTACTGTTCTTTTTCCATTACACATTTCGCTATCTAAAGAAATTCACATACATGTATGAGCGAAGATGGGACAATGCATTCCTTTATTATGACACGACTAAATTTTATACCTAAACATTCTTCACTAAGGGATAAAAGCTGTCCACCTTCGTGGCTCATACTTCCAACATCTATTAAAAAAAGGGAAAACAAAAGTATTTTTTTCAAGTATTTTTAAACTTTATTTACACAGTACAGCATCTGTAACTATATTAAAGATTTTAAAGAAATATTTTAATTTTCATTTAGTTTTCTTATTTGAATATGTTTTGTATTTGCCTATTCCTCAATAAATTTTATCTTTATGTCATGTTCATTTGAATTAGATCAAACAGTCTGAAATGCTGAAGTGAAACGAACAATATACACTGCAATCTGATGTCACATCAATACAATACCCTTTTCTGATATCCCCGATGTTGGCATTGCATCCACAACACTTAGACAAAAGACTGACACACTTGCTAATTTATAGAACGCGTCTATTCCCTGCACTCTTCAGAGAATACCTTTATTATTTTCATTCAAATATTTTTATCTGTTGGATGGTTTTCTCAGCTTCAGTGATCAGAGAGTATATTAATATGCCGTCGGCGACCTTCGAATTTGAATAGATTTTTTTATGGAAAAGTTAAGTCTCGGGCTTAATGTAAGACGGGAAAATATGCTAAAATAATTCTACTCTAGATAGTTCTACATGTACACACAGTTATATTTTATCCATTACTTTTAACTCCGAGTATAAAAGTCTGTATTTTTTTTAAAACATTCAAAACGTATACCAAATGTATTCAGGGTAACTATCTGTTAGAGATAATTTTCGAAAAAAAAAATAATTTTCGTCGTATGTGGCTACAAAATAAATTTTTAAGTAAGTGGTCTTTTAAAAAAAAAGAAATATTAATACTTTTAGAACACAAAAGCATCCCAATTTTCTTCCATCCATTACCACAGCAAACAAAACACATAAAATGAAATATATGGAGATAACGAACAGTATTCAAGCTCAAAAGTCCATTATACAATACAAAATAGGAGCAGAGCAAACACGGACCTCCAAACATCAGAGATGGGATCAGGTGCCATGGAGGAGTGAGCATCCCCTGCCGACCGGTCACACCCGCCGTGTGCTCCTTGTCATGATCGGGAAATAACGGAAAAATCCGTCGACAATTCAGTGTGTAAATAATGGCCTAACAATTAGTATGAAAAACGTCAGTCAGCATTTGACTCAATGATAAATTGTATTTGCTGACAAGGTCATTGTATCGACCAAAGAACTTACGAAATGATGACTTTAAACGAGACAGCTGATATTCTTGTTTCATCAACTTATTTGTCAATAATTTACCTCGTTTTAGAAATTGTACATACGTAGAGCATGCTCTTGCGTATCGAATCAACTGAGAGATATATACCCCGTATGCAGGTGATGAAGGTATATTGCTGCATAAGTAAGGGAAGTTGACGATTGAAAAGTTAAAGTCATCACGTTTTTCATAAAGCTTGGTTGTTAGATTACCATTACCGTCTTTTTCAAGTAAAATATTGTTTTTGTAAATATTAAAAAGTTTCGAAAGTGAATATTATATTTATTATAAGTTATTTTGTGTGGTGGTGCAAAAAAGTACGAAAAATTCTCGCTAAGCAAATTGACTGCATGTAGATGCAATAATGTCGACATTTTGTGTACTACGTGCCTCAGTCCTGACCCAAGACTTTTCCTTCAAGAAGTTGATCTATAACTCATCATTATGCTGAAATGTTTAAAAAAAGATAATGTATTCTCTTTTCCTCTGACAGCTTATTTATTTATGCTTTGAATTTGTTTTCCAACTCTCGGCTCCTCGTCACCATGGTCACTATATGTAATCAAAGGGAGATCACCCGAGAAACATGTAGGCTACATCTTTAGCTTTTCCTGAGTGGTCGTGTCGGAATAGCCTAGAATATTAAACAATTTACATCGGATGCAAGTACCAAGACGTATTTATAATGATTTTTTGCCAACTTACAAAACATTAATGTCCTGAAGTCTGCATCGACAGCATACAAATGGTTAATGTTACGCAATAGAGTCTATTACAACTAAACATGTATTATAATTATAACCCATACCCAACATGCGTTTCAGAAATCGCAAGTGGCATTTTAAGACAAAAGATTAATTAATATTTATTAGTGTAAACCTTTACTGATCCGAGACCTCTTAACATTAATTATGTTACGAAGTATTGAACCTATAAAAATTCGAGTTGACAGATCAAATAAACAATAGATTGATTTTACAGATCGCGTGTAATTTTTGTGATAGGCCTCTATAAGAAAAATGCCCTATATTATATAAACGAATAACTTACTACCAAGGCAGTGACAACTCTTTATGGTTTTAAGTAATTTCAGTATCGCATGCATGCTGTGACCTAGTACATGTAGCCAACACATGAAAGAAAAAATGTCAAAGGGAGGCTACTTGCTATCTCTTTCTATTTTGAGTTACTCCGCTTTTAAAAATGTAACAGGCCCAAGGGAGAGAGGGCAACCAAGATTAGCAAGCATGTTTATACATGTACTAGTGTAAATTCATAAAGGGGGGATTAAAGCATTGACATAAAATAAAAAGCCCAAAAAACCTATTACATTTACAAATAAAAAAAAGACAGGGGTTATTGGGAGGAGGGGGTTTCGGAATTCCCACTCTCACTCATTAAATACGTGGGACAGTTCGACCAATTACTGCTGCTATTTAAACAAGAAAGTAGTAAAGTGAATAAATAACAATGCCAATTATATTAGTCCTTGTATATATAGTATAAAAATAAATTCAATAGGAGTTTTCATTTTTTTTTCAATCTCCTTGATAAAATTTTAATTTAAAAACGATTGAATTTTCGTGACTCGGTCGTTGCATAAATTTATTATAGATCCCAGCCCCGTAGGTAGCAATTTCAGTTTGAAGGGGGGAGGCACAGCCATACATTTTCAGTTGGGGGCACTATCAACTACCAAAATTCCTTGACAAGCAAAAAAAAAAAAAAGGGGGGGGGCATCATACGTTTTTATTGACGGGGCACAGGCATGTAGTAGCTCTGTTTTATATAGTATACTATATATCGGCAAAATTATTAGGGGGGGGGGGGGTGGGGGGTGACCATCCACCGGTTCCTACGGCCATGTATCCTGAACGTATTATTTTTATTAACGGATATAACTGCTAATTTTGCCTGTCTATCATATGTCTATCAGATGTCTATATAGAATATAACTTCATAGATCAGGCATTTGAACATGATATTTTTTTTTTCGGGGGGGGGGGGGGGGGTAGGGGGGTGGGGGAGGTGGTAATATGTCGCTCGACATGTGGTCTATAATTTTTTTAGACGGTCTGTAATGATTGCCATTTACTACTGCCTGTATCTGTTTTTCGTATATTTTTTGTTTAATTACAAAGAGTAACGATCCGAAAAGGTCCAAGTTAAAAATCTCTTATATGCAATATGTATACGATATTTTGATTATTTTATCGTCTTCTGTACTCATTATCGCCTATCTATTTGTAGTTGTGTTAGAAATTGCACATAGAGAAAAGAAATGTTATTTTAAATATTTGAAAATTATGAGTAAAATGTTAAAACTGGTTTTAAACTATATGAAAGTCTTAGATGTTGCTATGTTTCAATTTAATTTTCACTTCTCACCAGATAATCATTACTTTATGATTTTATGAAAAGGGTTTATAATAGGTACTCCCCAACATGGGAGTGTGTAAGATATGATAATATGATTAGAAAACGATTAGTTAGCAATAATTAATTCGATTGTTTTTGTCATCTGAAATCTCTTTTCATATCTATTGTGGGTATATAAAAAACGTTTCTCTTTGATGATATACAATGTAACATGTTTATCATAATTAGTGAACTTTATTTCGATTAAGTAATTTACATTGAATAAAGTGGTATACGTGCCATTTCCGTTTTTCTTGTTTTCTTAAAACTTCAAGTTCGGTTTTGAAATTCAAATGCTTTGGAAATCTTATGTTTTCGTTAGACGCTTAATTTTTTTTTTTTGGCGGCCGATTTGATGCTTTGCATCACTCTTGTTTAAAAGTCTGTAGTGCCTTCTTTCCTGACAATCTGTGGTGCGCAGGATTGCGTCAAACGTCACTATTTTACGTGTATTATATGTATGAACTACAATTTCAAATCAGGCCCGTAGGAAACAATTTCAGTTTGGGGGGGGGGGGCACAGCCATACATTTTTCAGTTGACAGTTGAGGGGGCTCTACCAAAAATTTCCTGACAATTAGGCGCAAAAAAAAAAAAAAAAAAAGAAGAAATAAAAATAAAAATAATAATAATGATAAAAAAAACTCATCAACTACCAAAATTCCTTAACAAGCAAAAAAAAAAAAAAAAAAAAAAAAAAAAAGAAAAGAAAAAAAAAGAATAAAAGAAGAAGAAGAAAAAAAATTATTGAGGGGGCACAAGCACATATTATCTATGTTCACTATAGGAATCTATATATCGGCAAAATTATTGGGGGGCACGCCCCCTGTGCCCCCCCCCCCCCCCCGGTTCCTACAGCCATGCAAATGTCCCGGAAATGCCATAAATTTCGGAAGTGCAGCGAAATTTTCAAAATGACAATAAAATAGATGGTAACTTCAAACGTATTCATTTTTAATGCAACTTTTCATTTTAATTTTATGTTTTCGTCTTTAAGGTAGTCCGATCCTCAGGCTCTGAAAATCAGCAGTTGAGTAATTAAAAATGTTCAAAAAATATCTCTGAATTGACAAAATAATGGGTATTTATCCACGGTTTCTCTTCAAAGTTCATCATTGAAGTTAATCATATTATAAAGAGAAAATTATCAAATCTCAGATAAATTTTCAGGATACGCAATGAAAATCACCAGCTATGCATTTTCTAATTTAAAATTGATCAACACTCATATTTTAGGATAAATTAGAAAAGGTATCCAGACATTCAGAGAAAATTGCATGTTTTTAATGCCGTATTTTAGTTCTATTTGCATTGATTGTTACATAATACATGTTGTATCTAAGGCATAATTACAGGAAATTCGATCTCTCTAAAAATGTATTTATTTTTGTTCTTTTATGGGGTAAAAATGTTAACTTTTTACAATACTGTTTCTAAGACTTCAAAGAACCTTTAATCATATTGAGATGGATAAGGTGAAAATTGTTGCATGAAAAGATTTCAATTTCAAGCTTCCTCTTGAGATTTTTGAATTAAATAATGATTTTAAGAGTTAACATTCCTGGCTGAGGATCGGATATCCTTAAAGAGTACTTGTGAATTTTCTGAAAAAAAAACCCGTCTATTTTTTGTTTGTACGCCGTATGACCATACAATAACACATTTAAGAATGATAAAATCCTTATCCTTGGCTACTATTGGATATATTTTACTACATTAATTCAGTTTTACTCAAACATGATTGATTAACGCTTTGTGTTTGTTTTCAGCTTAACGTGTCTCTTATTATCCTTTAAAAGGTGTTACATATATCAACGATTATACCAAACAACCGTTGTATAAAACAAATATTTGGCATTTCTTTAGAGTACAAATAGCTTTAATCAAAATTTAAACCAAAAGTTTTCAGAACTTCTTGAAAAATTTATAGTAAAATTTTCCCAAAATTTGAAAGAAGAGCCTATATTGGTTATTTTTATTCCATTAACGTACATATATTACTTTTTTTTATACAAAATGTCAACGTCACGACGTTAAAGTATGTAACGTCAACGTAATGACGTGATAGTATTAATAAGGAAAACAATACCAAATTTAAACGAATGTAAAAAGAAAACCAGAAAAGATATTGTGAAAAAATAAATTGTTTTACAACATACAAATCTTAGAGTTTTATATGAGAAAGTTTCATTTATTTTTATGACTGGGTCGATTTAGCCCCTTCGTGGAGTTTGCTCTTTAGTTTTCATTTGACTAAAACATAATTTTAATTCATCATTACTTTTAAACCCTTGAGAGTCCAAAAGTGTATTTTATATATTTTCAACAATACATACTTTAGTTTTTCATGGACACACAATTTCAGAAATTTGAGTATCACTTTCTTAGAAATACTATTTATTCTTGGCAACATGCCCGTTTTGTTTGTTTTTTCTTTGTTATTTAACGTCCCTCTCGAGAATATTTCACTCATATGGAGACGTCTTCAAATTTTCACTATGCTCGGAACTCAGGGCGATTGAGCAGTGAGGGATCTTTTTCGTGGCAGCACCTACTGCGACACGGGACCTCGGTTTATATGGTCACATCCGAAGGACCAGCCTCCGCGTCCCACAGTGGGATTCGAACCAGCGACATAAGAATCAACTCCTTACTCCGCGACTCTAGAGCAGACGCTCCAACCACTGCGCCACGCGGGTAACGCAACATGCCCGTATTTAGGCTCCTGAGCCGTTCTTTTGTAATTGATGAGAGCACAAAATCTGATAAAAATTTAGTTATTAGGCCATACCCTGGATAGGAATAGACCCTTTTCTACATATGTAGTGTATGCAATTTATGACTGAATTTCGAAACTGTCAGTTTCTTTTTTAACTTTTCCATCTTGTTTTTGGTCACATTTTAGACAAAATAAAATATGGACTGTTACTAAAAAAAAGTACGGAAGCTGGTTGGTGCCAGGTAGAAATTTTTTTTTCTAGCGGCTGCCATATGAGTTTCTGGTGGCCGCCACATAAATAACTGGCGGCTGCCAAATAATTTTCTGGCGGCCGCCAGAAAAAAAGATCTAGCGACTGCCAGATAACTTATCTGGCGGCAGCCAGAAAATTACTTGGCGGACGCCATATAATATTCTGGCGGCCGTCTGATAAGTTATCTAGCGGCTGGCAGATCTTTTTATCTGGCGACCGCCAGAAAATTATTTAGCGGCCACCAGTTATTTATGTGGCGGTCGCCAGTTTACTATTTGGGGGCCGCCAGATAAAATATTTTTTTCTACCTGGCATCTAGCGGCTTTTGTAAAAGAGAAACAAACAATGCAAAAATAAACCTCACAATTCGGACCCTTGATAGGGTTCATATAAAGCTATGACAAAATTCTAGTCATACTTGATACTTGCTCCAACCACATTTATAGCTCATCTGAACCGAAGGCTCAAGTGAGCTTTTCTGATAAAAGAGTATCCGGCATTTGTCTGCCATCTATTGTCCGTCGTCTGTCGTCTGTAAACTTTTCACATTTGTGAATTCTTATCAAGAGCCGGTGGGCCAATTTTCCCCAAACTTGCCACAAAGCATCCTTGAGTGAAGGAGATTTAAGTTTGTTTAAAAGAAGTGCCACGCCCTCTTTCAAGGGGAGATAATTAAGAATTCGTGAAAATTTGGTGGCATCTTTTAAAAATCCTCTCTAGAACCACTGGGCAAGAAAAGATGAAACTTATGTGAAAGCTTTATTACATTCTCTAGATTCAAGTTTGTTCATATTAGAACCCCTGGAGGTAGGTCGGGGCCACAAGAGGAGGTCGAAGTTTTACATAAGAATTCATAGCAAATGTCTTTAAAAATCTTCTCGAGAACAGCTGATTGATTGATTGAATGTTATTTTACGTCCCATTCGAGAATTTTTCACTCATATAGAGACGTCACCATATACCGGTGAAGGGCTTCAAATTTTGACCTTTACTCGGCACTCAGGGCCTTTGAGCAGTGAGGGAGATCTTAATCGTCCCTACGCCTACACACGGAGCCTCGGTTTTTAAGGTCTCATCCGAAGGACGCGCAACTTTCACTTTAAAGTGCCGAGCGCATGGCGAAGGAACAGTTGCTACCTATTTTTTTTATCGGCTTAGGTCTGTCGCGGCCGAGATTCGAACTCACGAGCGCTCTACCGACTGAGCTACCGTGTCTCGAGAACAGCAAAGCCATGATTAGTTCATATATAACAGAAGTATCATCAGATAGTGTAGATTAAAGTTTGATCAAACCATGTCCCCTGGGGGTAGGGTGGGACCACAACAGGGGGTCAAAGTTTCCCATGGGAATATTTAGGAAATATCTCTGTAAATGTTCTTCTCAAGAACAGCATAGCCATTATTAATCATATAAATACAAAAGTATCCCCACGTAGTATAGATTCAAGTTTGTTCCAATCATGACCACTGTGGGTAGGTCAGGACCACAACAGCAGGTCAAAGTTTACCATAGGAATAAATAGGAAATACCTCTATAAATCAAGAACAGCTTAGCCATTAATAGTCATAATAATATAGAAGTATCCTCAGGTAATAAAGATTCAAGTTTGTTCGAATCATGACCCCTGTGGTAAGGCGGGGCAACAACAGCAGGTCAAAGTTTTACTTAGGCATATATAAGTGTAATGGTTAAGGGGCATTTGAGTAAAACGCATTGAAGACTTCAAATAGAAAAATGACCTGACAACACTTGGAATGGACTAGCCAAAGGGTATATAAAGCAAAGCTTTGGAAAAGTCAGGCATTCAGAAGAGAGCTGAAGAATTTGGATGTTGAATCAGCAATAAAGAAGTTAAGGTATTCCATCCTAATAGCAACATATTCGATGAAGATCAATACATAACAGATGTGTAGGTTTTGAATACTCAGTATATTTAGATATGATTCTCAATTATTACTATTGGCATGTAAGGGTGGGATGTACTCATGCCATTTATGACCTTGAATTTTGGTAAGAGTTGTCTTCCTCTGTTTTTAATTTTTTTTTAAAAAATCAATTTTAAAAAACTTATCTGGTAAAAAATTGCTTTCAATTGTCTTTCTATTTCTAATGTTTTTAATGCATCTTTTCACAACAGTATTTATTGATATTCTTATAATTTGAATTGTTATGTTTAAAAAAAAAATCGTTTGTCACCATAGACTTCAATGCAATCTCTGTTACCGGTAATCAGTTACTGCTTAGTAAATCACATTCTTGAAAATTTCTCTTGGTCAGTTCTTTTCTACTGTAAAATGCTTTAAATTAATATCAGACCTTATGGATGTGATAGACATTTAAGGATACAGGATGGAAAACCTTAAGGATAAGAGCAAAACAAAAGTATAAAAGTTACAAACACCAGTCGCAAAATAGGGAATTGATGTTAAGTTCTGGGTGTAGTAATTTTGAAGAAGATTGAGACACACAGTTCCTATCTATGAGTGGGAACCTAGGGGAGAAACACTGTGCAAATAGTACCTTACCCAGTCCCCGTCTGTAGATCAGAAAAAAAATTGTGATATACCCTAGGACAGAGCTGTCTTAATAATCTTCCCAATTATTAGCTCCAACCGAGTAAAAGGAAAACATATATATCCCTTGCAAGAATCTGATCATAAACAGCACATTAGAAAAATCTTTAGAATCTTCTCCTCAAGAACAACTAAGCCATTATTAGTCATATTTATATAGAAGCAACCCTATGTATTGTAGAATCAAGTATGCTCAAATTATGATCCCCAGGAGTTGTGGGGGGAGTTTTACATTAGAATATATAGGAATCATCTTAAAAAAATCTTCAGCTCAAGAACAGCAAGGCCATGATTACCGGTAGTCATAATATTATAGAACAATCCTCAGGTAGTGTAGACTCAAATTTGTTCAAGTTTGGGGTGGGTAGGGTGGTGCCACAATGTGTGATCAGAGTTTTACATAGGAATACATAGGGGAAAAAAATCTTTAAAATCCTTCTGTTTAAGAACAGCAAATTTATGATTACCGGTAGTAATATTGATACGGAAGAATCCTGAGGTAGTATAAATCTATGTTTGACCCTCCTCCCTGTTCAATACTGAACTGATTTCTTCTTCTTCCTAGCTTATGTCACCGATGTGACCCAATAGCCTCTTGTTTCATATTTGCATGCTTATCTCCTAGACACACTCTTAATAGAAAAATCACTATATTTCACTGTTGAAATGTTTTAACTGAATAATGAATTATTTTGAAGTAATTTTATTACAACTCCTTTTTAAAAGGCGCTATTAGGTCTTTTAAAAAGGGTGTGATTACTGAGAAAGTAACACCTCACTGAAGAAAACCTTTGAGATGGAAAAGGTTAAGCCGATATTTACATGTACATTATGAAATATGTTAACCAACTACTATTTTAGTCTTGTTTTGATAATTAATTAGAGATCAGGAAATTATCAACTTTGTCAAGTTCAGGACATTCTCAACTTGGTTATCAAGGAAATGGCGTTTTTAATCAACAAACCCTGACTGAAGCTTGAAAAGGGTGATTGCAAGCATTTTTCGAATGTTTTTATCTGAAAATAAGATATAATTGATATAATTTATCTTCGAATCAAAGTCTGATTTTTTTTTCATTTCTATAGGAGTGACTTTATTGTACTTTTCAGCAAATTCGAGGAATGTTACCAATGTCTAGACACATCTGCTTATTTTCATCGTTACTCATTCTAGGCGTTGCGTCTGATTACGGTAAGGCTTATCTTAAATGGTGATTTTGATAAGGATACATTGTATTTTCTCCATTTTTAAGCGAGTAACCGAAAATAAATTACTCTGTTCAGTCTTTGTTTGAAATGAATAAGTAATGTTGAGAACGCACTGGATTTTACAATATTATATTTCAAATCAGTCGAAGCTTTGGATATCCCTAACAACTCTTTTTAGCCGCTTATAGAATGGCTTGTTGGTTTCTTTCTTGCTTTGGCTGAACGGTTAATCATCATCATCAGCAATATCTCAGACATTAAATCATTGGCCGCTGACGTTATAATTTTGGAGATAGGGGCAATGAGAGAAAAAAGACACTACAGAAGAATTATAATGAGCTGTGCATCAATGGACTTTAATTTGAATTCTTATCTCGCCGAGGCTACACAAAGTTTAATTCTGTGTGAAAAAGCAGGAAGTTTTTATCGAGGTTTTAAAGAGAGTTTAAATGTATGTTTTAGTAGGGAAGCAACACCAAATAGGTTGTGAGAAACCTTTTCCGTGTCGTAGAGTGGTACCTGTATTTATAAGTACATGTACATATCAACAAATTATTTAAATGTACAGTATATATAGCTCTTATGATGAGTACTTTTTAAAAATTGTTTTAGTGAATATTGCATATAAACATCCTACCTGGCAAAAAACAACACACCCTTCTAATTTTGGACCTGAGAAAGCAGTCGATGGCTTAAAATCAGACTTATCCGCAGCTGGCCATCAATGTAGTATTTCTAATAATGAGGAAAGGATAGCTTCTTGGCGAGTCAACCTTCTTGGAATAAAGTTTATACATCATATAGTGATATACTACAGAACAGATAATCATACTTGGGGTATACCTAAAATACATTATCTTTGCATGCAAAGCATATAAAACTTATCTGTTTTCTTCATTTTTATGAAAGAAATGTTATATAAGCCATTAATGAACAGCAATTTTATCAAGGTGAATTTTCTAGTCAAATTTGCAGTTCATGTCTTGTATTAAAAAATATACATTTGGTATAAGAAAAAGATGAAATTTGTATTAACTTTTTGAAGACAAATTCATCATAATCAATAAACTTATTATTGTCTCCATTGCTTGTATAAATGTATTTATTATATACCCAACTGTTTGTCACTCAGTTTTACTGTTGAATTCACACAATCACGTGACGGTGTGATCCGACGTTCCGGATCACCACACTGTGGTTTTCTGAATCTATATCACCCCTCTCTGAAACTGATGACGTAGTACACAGATAAATGACGTTTTTATTCTCGCGCATCAAAAAGTTCCTTGACAAAATGGTTTGTTTAATGGATGAAAGTTATGTAATTTATCCAAAAAGTTTCTTTTTATTTTACGTTGCTAGTTGTAAAGGGGTATATAATAAATATATCATTATAACAGTAACTTGATCCGAAGAGCCGTATCACGTCTCGTTGACAGGCGCGGATCATCAGATCAAACTCGACGCTTCGCGTCTCGTTTGATCTGATGATCCGCGCCTGTCAACTCGACATGATACGGCTCTTCGGATCAAGTTACTGTTATAATAATATATATATACTAACTTCAAATTGTGAAATCTAAAAATATCTTCTTTCAGACGAAAATAATTCTTTAGCTGGGAGATTTCTCGGATTCTCTGTCTATATAACAGACACAGAAAATAAGGAGGATGGCAGGTTATGTTTCCATGACACCGAGTACAACATGACAACAATACCAGCTGTAGCTAATATCACGTGTGAATTATACGGCCAGTATGTTATCTATTATAACGAAAGGAATCCTGATACAGTTTACCCACCTGGTTATTCCACATATGCTTTTAATGAACTATGCGAAGTAGAAGTTTATGGCAAGTATTTCTAGGGTTAATGGACTAATATTTGAATTTATTTTACTGTTTTCTATAATTTCGAAGGCGCTTTAAGTTTACAAGCAACAAAATTGTTTAAAAGTTTTTCTTTGATACACTGTATATAAATATATCTAAAATGGAAACTTTATGCATTGTACATCTTTAAAAATCACCATTTTCTAATTGCATCCAGTTCCTGCACAGTTGAACACACCTTTTGATCATTTATTGTGTACAACATTTGTATTTTACAGGATGTGCTCTAGGATTCTATGGACGAAACTGTTCACTTCCTTGTCCAACACATTGTCAGAATTGTAACACAGAAACAGGTGCTTGTTTATGGTGTGATTCTGGATATACTGGAGAAAATTGTGAATTCAGTAAGCAATTTTTTAAATGTCATAAAATATGAGATTATTAGATTAAGTAAAGGTAAGTCTATAAAGGCTCTATGTAGAGAAACATTCTACATAATTAATATTAGATCCTCCGCTTTGGTTGATAAAGACTTTCTTGGGGTAAAAACTTTCAATGTTACCCTTAACTACATGCTGGATTTATTATATTACACTGAATGTTTTCTACAAATCCAAAAAAGGTAAAACGCGTGCGCATAGATTTCTCGTAGTCAATATTTTTTGGCCTATCACCCGTTCTTAAGCAATGTCGACTCTTGCCATGTTCTATCGCGCTTGAGGGCGTGGTTTCATCATTCAGAGGGTAATAGTATTTCGTAAATATGTTATTGACAAATCAAATAAAATAATTTACATTATAGTACAATATAACATTATTGTTTTTTGGATTTAAAACCTTATTTACCTTGGGGTCAATGCGCGTAGAGCAAAAATAGAAACGTCTCAAATGCCGCCTCGAATAACCTTGTTAACAATGGTTACAACGACAGAAGCTCATTCTGAGCTGAAAAAAAAGTTAGACAATCCTATCACTGGAAAATAATCTAAATATTTCGACGAAAAATGATGTCGTATACACTTTGAAAGGAAAATGTGGAATACTTGTATATAACTTGTAATGTGGACATTTTTAGTCTTTCTGCACCAGAAGTTTGATAGGAAAATGATGGCGTCATTCAGCCTTAATCTTTTTTATTCGAATCTGGACTACATAATTAAACAATTAAGGGCTCTTTTGGTAGTGAATATGGTTTTTTATTCATCAGAAATATTAATTATGGTTTTTTATTCATCAGAAATATTAATTATGGTTTTTTATTCATCAGAAATATTAATTATGACCTCGGATTTCTCCGTCAAGATTAATATTTTCTGGTGAATATCAAACTATATCCACCATCAAAAGAGTCCATCAGTTTATACTATGGACCGGAAAAAAAAGTTTTCTCTCAATATTATAGATTTTGATACCGTTGCGACTACCAAAAAACCTTACGTCACAAAAAAAAAAAAAAAAACAAAAAAAAAAAAAAAAAAAAACAAACAAAAAAAACAAAAAAAAAAAACAGGTAACACAAACATGGCAACTTGAAGAAATCAACTTGTGCATTTATGAATCGGTTACAAATGAGTTGCTGAATGTTAATGAATGAAATCAAAAGTACTATCTTATTGATTCCTTTCGTTTTTTAATAAAACAATTTTAGATTGTGGTTTCGAGCAACATTGATAAAGTTAGCCCCCCGGGAAGAAGAAATTGCCCTTCGCTCCTTGACGGAAAATATTCTATCACTTGGGGGCTATCATAATCAATGTTGCCGTTCATCCCATTCAATATCTGTGAAATATTTGTTAACTTTGAAAAGAAAGGAAGAAAGAAAATTCTTATTTAAGAAAAAAGATAAGATACATGGTGAAGTTTAAACATGTGCTTAGGAGAAATCTCAACTATTTTACTTATTTTATGGTGCAGAACTGAGAACTGTGCAGATTCGTTAAAAAACAACGATAAAACGTGATAAATAGCTAGATTTAAATAATTTATGTTTATTTTTCTCTTCAGTCTGTGCTTCGGGAACGTTTGGTGATAACTGTTCCAGTACATGTGGAGAATGTGCTAGAAAATGTGACCATAGATATGGGAATTGTTCCGGAGGATGCATGGCAGGATTTAAAGGGAACGCGTGTAATGAAGGTCAACATGATTTTAGACTTTGTATGACAAGGAATTACTTATTTGTCAATTTTATCCATTTCATTTACAGTTAACCTTCGAATATAATAACTAAAACCAGGTTTTGGTGAACAATATGAGTTATCAAAATTCTTATAAAGATATGTGAGCAATTATTGCAATGTACATCTCATTATGTTTATAGTGTGTGGAATTGGAAAATTTGGAGAAAATTGCACTGAAAGATGTGGAATGTGCGTAGGGACGTGCTTCCATATAAATGGAACTTGTTTAAGAAGATGCCAATCCGGGTATCAGGGAGATTTGTGTAATAAAGGTATAAAAGAAATTGTCCCTTTTCATATCTACTGCCATTAAAATCTTATAATTGAAAAAACGCAGCACTGTTAAGGCGTACTTCAAAGAAATCAACAGAATATAAACGTGCATAAATACATACCTTTTTAAACTGAATTTATTTTTGTAAAGGTACTATATTATCTTATGACTTTAACATTCTTTGAAATAACATTGTATACCCCGCTCTGTACTGAATTTGGTTTGGTCACGTTATTTGATAGTCACGTGATAAATGCATGTAATGTGTACTGTATGTAGGTCACAAACAAATTTCAATATCGCAAGGGCATACCCTAGTTAAAATTAAAAATTAAAGTAATAGATTGTTTCTACATAACTTGTAGTTTATGGAAAGTGCTGCTGCTTTAAATAGAATTTGCATTATATTATTTAAATTTCAAGTTATCTGGCTAATGTTGAAATATGTGTGACCTTTACCAAGTATTTTATGTATTTATTAAATCATTCTATCGATTTCAGGAAAGCAGCAGCACTTTTCAAGTTAAGGAATACGTCCGTTATGTGTATTCAAAAAATGGTCAAGATCTATTAAGTGTATGCCCTTGCGAAAAGGTGATTTAATGAGGCACCTCGGCGTGAAACATGCACACCCTGTAGACAAAAACACGGTAGAATTAATTCAATACATTTTCTCGATATTTTTTAAATAATGGAACTAAACAAACGTTTCAGATTTGTATTAATGGTCTACCTAAGATTTGCAAATGATATTCTGTTTAATAATAAAATGCATTTTTCACTGTGAAAAAAATTACTTGATCCGCCTCTCACTGCACATAAAATGCGTCAAGCTTTACCATGATGAAGTCATGTCGACAAGTGCATTGCGATCAGTGACTTGTTTATATCTTGCTGTGTGGGACTTAACTAGCGACAAAAATGAATGCAGTGGTAAGTTTTGATGTAGTTCATTACTCTTATGCAGTTTAGATTCGCAGATTATTTCATTTGCTGTTATTGTGAGGAATTCCTATATTTGTGTGATGTCACAGTAAACTTTTCCCATATAAATTAGGCCCCGCCCCCTTTATGCAGCCTTAACAGAGCTGCGAAATTCTTCCCTGTTGTTGTTGATTTGCTTAATATACCTCATCCTGTTAATCTAACTGTCTTTTTTTTTTCATTTGCATGATATCCATGGCTATTTTCTTTTGATCTTATGAACATTAGAAATTTTTTTTTTCTAGAATTGATTTTTTTTGTGTATGTGTATTTTGTGTTTTGGTTTTACATTTACATATTTTCAAACAAATGGAAAAAATTATCCTGAACTCAATATTTTGCCTAAGTATTGCTTGAGTGAAACTCTGTGATTTTTACTTTGCAAATTGTTATACCCATGAAATGTCTGAAATGTAAGAAATATCTGCTCTGAAGGCTTAAAGGGGGTTTGTAACTTGCAATTGGCCAGAAAATTTAATTTGTACAAAAAATGTGCAAACCTTCTTTTCTGTGAATTTTGCCTCGGAATAAGTTTCACTATTACCAAACTTTTCTAGATGTTTTATAATTTTGCAAAATTTTGCGCTCTACAAGCCACACAGAAAACAATTTTTAAACAAGTATACATGGTGCACCTTTTCGAGAGAAAACATGGTAGCTCTCTATCAACCAAGTTCGTTATGTGTTGCATGTTATATTTTCTCAAATGTCCATTTCTTGAGAATGTCAGGAGAAAGATGCCTTGCAGAATAATTTTAATTATATATGTTTTATAGAGGCCAAGGTATACATGCTTTCTAATAAGTATATAAAGCCGATCTTTGCGTTTTTGCACTGAAGAATGTGCTCCTGGAAGATATGGATCTGATTGCAAAGAATATTGTGGAAAATGCGAAGGAGAATGTAATCACGTGAATGGAAGATGTGATATTGGATGCAAGCCAGGCTACATAGGGTTAACTTGTAAAACAGGTATATGGTATCTTTTCAGAGATGTTTAGAAATTATCAAATCCCTTTTTACATTGTTTCCTGAAAACTTTACTTTATTATACAAAATAAAATCAGAATTCAATGTACAAAACATATTTTCAAAAGCAACTGCAACCCGTTTCACAGGAACATTTGAAGGAGCATCTAAACCTCAATCGAAAAAGAAGCCTCTCAATATCTCATAATTATAGAATAAGTATGGAACTACCTAAAGTAGCAGTTGTTTGGAAAAATCATACGTCTGCCTCAAAATAGGATTTAATTTTTAAGCATTTATTTACTATGGTACGGAATAATACAAGCCACCAGGTGACATTTGTTCAGACAATTAAACGAAGTCTTATTTATCAGAGATAAGATAATATGTTGCTTATAATTCTTCATTAAGAATGTGCATCAGGAAGCTATGGAACTAACTGTGCGGGACGATGTGGTGCATGTCTCGGAAACTGTAATTACGTTGATGGACACTGTCCAAGCGGTTGTAAAGCAGGATATGTGGGGGTCCTCTGTAAGGAAGGTTCGAATATTTTGTAACAGTTTAAGATAAAAACTTTAATCATTATATGGATTCCACTGACATAGGGTGAAACAAATTTGTTCAATGCTAAATATTTTCAACTACTTTTTAATATATTATTAAAGTTGAAAGGTAACCCTAACCATTGTCATGACACACTCCATTTCTCTCCGTTCATTCAGAGTGTGCTTTGGGAAGATATGGTGCAAACTGTAGCGGACTATGTGGAGAATGTATAGGAGTATGTAATATTGTTGACGGAAGTTGTGCTGCGGGCTGTAAGGCAGGGTACGAAGGAAAAACATGCCATGAAGGTAAATTGTTATTTTGGAAAATGGATGAATGGATTGATGGAGAGAGAGAAAGAGAAATATACTCTTTTAATTCATGTAATTTGCAAGTTTAAAACTTTCTTCATATCTTGAAATTAGATAAAATAAAAAAAAAAGCTTCTAAAAGTTTCCTGTTTTAAAATTTTATTACAGTGTGTGGTTTTGGTAATTTTTTGAATCAACTGTCAACAAGAATGCAGTATGTTTTGCTTCACATCCAGAAACTGCAGTAGAATCAGCGGAAAATGTATTGATGGATGCAAAAAGGGATGGGAAGGCATGGATTGTCTGGAGAGTAAAGTTTTATTTATGTATTCCAATTTCATGATATAACCTTCAATGTTAGTTGATAAAACATTTTTTTAAATGCTAAGAAGTCCCATACAGAAAGAAAATATATAGTAAGTGTGTTGAAATTATTTTCAATTGTACAATTGCAAATTTTAGTGAGACATCATAAATCGAACGGAATTCTTGGATCAATGGAAACAGTTACAGTAGTGTCAATCAGCCTGTCGATCAACCTATGTCTAATGTTTGCCTACTGCATAAGCAGGTAATTAATGTTCACAACTCAGTATACATGTATATATTGGAAATTGACTTTTTACAGAATTTCATTGAACGATATTTTAATTGATTTTTAAAACTAATTATTGTAAGTATTGATACTGTTGGTATTAGAACAATCAGTCACATTCAGTACCGAAACATATCTGATTAAATTATTTTCGATCATTCTTTAAAAAATCATATGAAGGATGCACTTAAAGCAGAAGACTACCTAGATCTTTATCGATATCCGATGTAATTTAAACAGCCGAGTACCGAGTTTCTTTGTGAAGTGACTCCGTATACATGTATATCTTAATTATGTTTTCTTAATCTATAACATTAGTCAACCACGTGGTTGGAGCGTTTGCTCTAGAGTCTCAGGGAAATGATTTGATCATTACGTCGAGGGTTCGAATCCCACTGCGGGATTAGTATATGATATAGACCCTATAGCTATTTATCGAGGTCCCCTTGGCGCCATAAATGTAGGCGCGAAAAGGGTCCATGACTGCTCAAAGACCTTAACTATCGAGTACAGGTCTAAATTTTAAGCCGGTCAACACTAGTGGTGGTGTCTCAATATGAGTGAAATATTCTCAATGGGACGTTAAACAAACAAACAAACATAACATCATATTTACAGGTATTATCGAGTACAGAAGAGAAAACGACAGAATGTATTCAGTTCCAGACATGATTTCATATCAGCAGGGGTACAAACAGGATTAAGAAGTCTCGATGATGAAGAGTACAGTGAAAGAGAATACAACGAACTGCAGGTCCTTCATAATAATACAGAAAAAGATTATTACAACATGTAAAGGAAAAGGAATATTGAGGCTTTTGCTCTTCTTTTAAAACACGGAGATTTAAAAAAATGCTTTTTATTTGTATTTGTTTCTTGCAATTGTGTAAGTCCTCTATCATATCGCATGAACCTTGTATTTTAAATTTGTCTGTCTTCATTTTTTTTTTTACTTTGATTACATGTTATTCTTAAATATAGTAAAATTCCTTAATTAGTCAATTATCCACACCCCAAATCTTGTTCTCTTCCATTGATTTAATTTTCTTTTTTTATTTATACATAATTTTATTCACATGAAGTGAATGGGATTGGGCAGCGCGCATAACTTATTTTAGCCCTCTCTGTAACTTGTCTTAGGCTCTCTTCCTTAATTGTCTTTAGACATGTGAAACATGAATTCAATATTCGTAAAAGTTTATTTTTATTTACCTTTTCAAAACTGATTGGAGTACAATGTGCGTAACATATGTTATGGGACTGAAATACATTGCGATTAATTATTTGTTAATATGCAAAATGGTACCACAATGATTTTTTTTTAAAACATACTTAAAAGGCATAAAAGAGCAAGGACCACTTATGGCCTTTTTAGGCCCTGTGAGTTTCTGAAAAATCGAAACTTCTCAGTTTTGGTTGACAATGCAGTATTTATCACTTGGACCCTTGGTGACCGTGTATCTATTGAACATGACGTAATTTTCTCCATAGTCAATGCATTATGACGTCATGAAAACCATCATTTCTACCATATCCTGTAAATTCCTTTAAAAATGGCCAAAAGTTGGAGTATTTTTTCAATATTTCATATAGAGCACAACCTCTGATCCAAAATATGCAATTACGTAATGAAAGGTCTGTTTCCTAAGATCACAAAACATGTTTTAATTTTTGGATAGAGGGCTGTGCTGATATTTTAATTCTTTGCTGAATGTAGTCAAATATGCCTGTTTTCTGCAAAATTCAGGAACATTGCATTTTCAGAAAGCCTGTTTTCCAATACCTGAATTCTTTAAAAGAAATTTTGTTACTGGAAATGAGAGCACTACGTCTCTACTTTATTTTGATATATGAAATGGGACAGAGAGTGATAGTCAATTAATTGATACAAGCCATACACACTCATTAACCCACAATGAGAAAAAAGATAAGCAAGGGTATTTCGTCAAAAGGGAAAATAAGAGTTGCACAACGGTACTTCCTAAAAGAATCTTTGAATGTTTCATCAAGTATAGGAGGAGTTGCGGATAAGAGATGAGTACCCTTAATGTTGATAAAAAATAACAAAGTCCATTTGTGCTATTGGGAACCCCAAATATTTCTGTTGGAAAAGTAAAATGGGTTGTGCTCAATGACATTACAAAATAAAGAGGCTGTGAAAGTCTTATTAAGGACAGATGTTACAAACAAACATTCATCCAAAATCTAAAATATTACAGCTTAAGTCACGTTAAGATAAATAAAATGAATGTCACCGCATAGATTTTATTTTTTTATTCGAAGTTTCACAATATGATTTAAAGTGACAAAAAATTGTATAGATTAATAAGGACGATTGTAGAAAGACAGAATTATGAACATCATAGAAAGTTTAAACTTTTTTAATATTTTTGAAAAAAAAAAATATTATTTGCATCATTTACAACAAAAATAGGTCGAAAAAAATCAATCAAGGCATCCATTTCTTGTTTGTATCGTCTGTCCTTATAGTTAATGCAATGGTAAGGAAGTAACCGACTAAAGATGGATTTCCACGATACAGTTGAAGGGATGTAAAGTCCACGATTGCTACTGGAAACTCAAAATATCTCTGATCAAAAAGTAAAACAGGACGTGCACATTGATACCATGTAATAAACATTATTTGCAAGTTTCTTGATTTTTTTTTTTTTTTAGTGGTTTAGAAGAAATAATGTCCCTGTTTTGCATTTTAAATCCCAAATATGTGTCCGATTTATTGAAACGTAAAATGCCAAATACCATTTTCATTACGTTTACTGTTAAAGGAAGCTATATATCAACTTATTGGACCCATTGATAAGGGAATGCATCTATCATCAACTGCGTTTCACCCCAAAACAGATAAACAGCAGAATTTTCTTCTTTTTTTTTTTTTTGGTTGCAATTTAAAAAGGAGGAAATAATATAATGGCTGACAAAACTTCGACATTCAGGGCCTGTTAATTCAGGGATATTCATCTTTTTGGATTGTTTGATCAAATGAATTTGGTGAAGTTTAGATAAACAGAGCATTATTGCGGAAGGAATTAAAGAGTTTTAGTAAAATGAAATTTCATATTTTAGTAATTCCAATAGTATTAATATTTCCAGTAGTTTTATTGGGTCCATTAACTATATTTTAACGGTGTTTGCTCTTCTGTCTCTTTCTCACAAGTTGTTTTTTTTTTCTATTTAGATGTATTGAATACTGGAACATGTATGTATTAGAATACACTTGTATATTTATCCTAAAAATACTGGTATGTTGATATACATGTACAAGGAATGATCAAAAAGATCATGGACTGTCGCGATATTGATTGCATGTGAGAGAGAAATTACAAATTTTGCACACTTCTTAAGAAGGCCTTTATATACAAAATTGTCAAATTTATAACTCGGTTTAAGTTTAGTAATAAGAAATACTGACCATTCAAATATCCGTACTAGGCGTACCCAGTACCTCAAATCATGTTAGGGAACTTGAAGATATAAAGATGGATAAATTTGCAAAGAAAACCCATTTTCTTTAAAATTTCCAAGGAAAAAAATATCTTAACCGCACCAAAGTGATACATAACGTTTAGCAATGTGACTGCATCTGGAGGATTTTAAACGATTTTACCGTTATTTCTTTTGGTAATGTTTAAGATTTGTTAGTAATGTGTAAGATTTGCAAAATGACGCCTTGGAGTATATTGTATTTCCAGAATTTTGTAGAAACTCGGGAAATGTGTCAAATCCAGCAGATGAAGAAAAGACCGTTTTACCATCTTCATTATTTTATTTAGTGAAATAAACGGTGCAGGAGTGGATGGGCATACTGCGAAACTTATTCACGCTCGGGATGACCAAAAACTGTGCGCAAAGTAACGTCTGTTTTTGAAGGGTGAGATTCCTCATGCATTGCAAATTAGCCACTCTCTTCGTATTAAAAGGAAATATCAATTTATCGCACCATTTCACAAAATTTTTGATCATTCCTCGCTTGAAGTATTAAAAAAAACAGTTGCCGTGTCCATCTTTTTGTAGGTTCGGTATTGTGTGTGTGTGTGTGTGTGTGTGTGTGTGGTACATTTTTTCATTATGCATGGTGATTATTACATACGCCAGCTTTGTAACAAAGCATTTCATTTATTTGCATGTAATAGTTGCTTTTAAATAATGTATAATGATATCTGGAATTAATAAATAGAGGATATATAATATTTGCAAAGCACGAGTGAAAATGTAAAAAAAAAAATCTTGTTTCACTAGTGAAATAAATACCATATTCAACTACAAAATGTTACATTTTTTGTTTATTAAATTTTCTTTGATTTTTGCTTTGTGTGTCTGTCTTTTTGAAACCCAGTGTCAAAGGCTGTGACATCAGAGTTGAGAGGATCGTTGAGAGGATGAGAAGTAAAAAAATAAGCGATTGTGAGATTGAAAATACTGTAAACATAAATTTCATCTACATATTTTGAGCAACATTGGCAGTTACTGTCTCTGTCAGAATGATTTATTTATTTTTTAAACTTTCTCTCCGTCTTATAAGCCAGGGTCATTATGTTCACAACACTCTCCTTGAAGGGAAAGAAAATCGAGATTTCTCTGCTGCACTTCTGATATTCTTTCACACTGTGAGAAAACATCACTTTGGTATTCTTTTACACTATGACAAAATATCACATTTACTCAATAAATAAATTACATTATTTAACTTTTTAAAATATAATTAATCTGTTGCATGTATTCTATCATTGAGCACGAATAACTATTTTCCATTGGATATCGTCATAGTAGTGATTGTTGACCATGCCTTAAGTTCACTTATAGTTTCTTGCACAGTGGAAAATAGGATGCCAAAGTTTGAAAAAAAGAATATTTATTCAAATTAATTCCAGTTCATAATTTATCTAAAGGGCTACTTTGCAAACCACACGGAACACAGAAACAATGCTTGTTATCATTTTATGTTCCATATATTAGTGAATGGATATGGTCTTTTTTTGTCATTCACTATATTTCTTATTAACCCCTTTTTGTTTGGTTATTATTAAAATTGTGATAACGAATTATATTCGTTAAATCAAATGTGACATTAAGGACCTATGAAAAAAAAAAATAATATATAACGAATTGTCGAATTCCTTTAAACGAACTTGATTTGTTACGACAAATTTAAGAACTCATTTTAAGATCTTCAAGATCTTGTACTATTTTGTTGGAACCTGAAGATTTCTTGGGAACTTTGAATTCCTTCGATATAGTTGCATGCTGTTCACATAATAAAGATTTCGTTACCCGGGAGAGTAGCCGATTCATTCAGACCTACTGAAGATTTAATTACGTCGTTTTACGACAGAGGTTCTATGAAGCACAGTGATGCCATTGCCGACGTGAAACCCACCCGAGCTTTACAATTCTGAATTGATTCCCCTTCCCCGTCTCCATCCTCATAAATAACTGTCCCAGCAGCAATTTTAATTGGAAACCAAACCCCCCTTTGTAATGAAAGAGTGTACCAAGGGAGATAATCTCGAAATTTGTGTATTTCAAACTATGGCAAATCTTATGTTGATGAAAAGAAATCAGAAAAAAATATCTGGATTTTATTTTTTGTTAGATGATGCAAAAATATATATTTTTGAGGTGCCCAAGACACTTCGGAAAAATGCTTACAATTATATATTTACATTTGCAGTGTTTTTTCTACTTAACCAACTATGATATTTATTTGAATGTCATTTTCGTGTTTGTATACTCAAGTGTAGAAATATACATGGAGAAACTGGCTCTAAAGTGACGTCACAATGAGACTACAGAAATTATGAATATATACATAAAATATAACGATATGGAGCAACGAGAAAATCAAACGCCGAGTATACTTTTATTGGTTTTGAATATGTAAAATGTAAGTAAAAGGAATGTTTTTAAGTTTGGTGTGAATTATTGGTGTGTAAATAAGAGATATTGTGTAGCGTTTATATTTTGTCTAAGTTATTGAATAAATTATAAAATATCAAAACTAAGGACTTTTTTGGAAAATATTTACATGTATTAGACATAGAACATTGAGCAATAGAGAGATGTATACTTGTTTCTCTTTTACAAAATGTCCTTAATGCAGGTATACTAACAGGCATGTGCGTAGCTAACCGACGCTGACAGAAATCAAACACTCTACAATGAGAGGATTTCTATCCATACCCCTTATTATTGATTTTACATTTTTTTTTTATTTCCTGAACTTACTGACGAGTAAAAATGTTCACATCTGTAAAAAAAAAAGCGCTCAAAGGGCCAAGGGGTCATGACGTTATGTATGTAACAGATAGACACAAAAACATTTTATAGTACAATGGTCGTTTTTATAATATTTCAATTCAGATGTTCTCCTCAAATGTTATTACAAGACATACATGTAAATAGCCATGTTAAACAAATACTTGAATTGATTTTTGGTATTATAACCGGGTCAACACCACCATTACCCGGATTCTCCACCACTTATCATAACCGGGTCAACACCATTCTGTACTCCAGCCCTTGCACCCTCTCAACCTCAAACACTGGAGTATTTGAGTCTGGCAGAGTCCACAATAATATTGGGGCGGCCATGAATTATTTTGTTTGATATTCCACGTTACTCAACCACACCCGGGACTTTTCGTATTCAAGTGAGAGGTCACACACCAAGTGGAAGAACTCGTACAATACTCTGTAAGCCAATGTTAATTTATCTTCCAGAAATATCTATCAGTGATTTTTATTATTATCATTACCGTGATGGTGCTATGATCTGGCAATTTAGATTCTCCCGCTCTGGCTACTGGCTCGCTCTCAAATTATGGGGAGCGGGTGTTTTAACCCATCTATAGATGCAATAGAGAAGATACAACTCGTCTCGACCACTCTTTATAGATTTTTAACAATCCAGCATAAACAATTTATAAATATCAAATACACACAATATAATAAATATTAATTTGTGAATTTGATTTTTAACTTACATAAATGTGCCCCTTAATCCTTTTTACTTTTTTACTGCAACTTAAAATTCATGTTAATCTTTTTTTGCACAGTCTTAAGTTTTTATTCCCTGTGTATATTAAATACATACGACTTACTTTTCTCCATTCACGCACGATTGGTTATCCCTTCATCATAACAAAAAGGATCTTGCGATAATGAATTGCCGGGCATCCATTTTTATATATCCAACGGGATAGAGGAAACTTTAACGCATGTGCTACCCACCCCCCCCCCCCCCAACATTAACTTCTATTATATATCTATTTTTATGCAATTTTTGTTATGATATTGGTACATAATGAAATCTCTTAAGAAGCCAAAGATATGACTTTGACGACGAAACAAAAGTCATTCTCCAGTGAATTTTTCAATATTTTTATTTATTTACTAAAGATTCCTCAACATGATATTAACTTTTATTAAGATTTTGTGACAAACAAAGTTTTTGAAACAAGGAATAACATTCAATTAAACTTCAGTTTTAAAGTCAGATTTAAATTACATGTAATTGTTTCCTTGAAGTATTATACAAATTAAATATGCGCAATGGTATTCCCGGATAGAATACAAAATGATCATCATGATTATTGATTTGTTTATATTCATGGTTTTCTTGAACGTGTCTGCTTCATACGGTAATGTTTTTATCTTTTTTATCATATATTTTGGAAAATGTACTAACTTTGGACATAAAACCTACTCTCTCTCTCTCTCTCTCTCTCTCTCTCTCTCTCTATATATATATATATATATATATATATATATATAGTATATAGTACCCGCATCGTTATTCTTTATACGATACACGATACGACAGGATACACGCACGATACGACAGCATAAACGCACGATACGATAGGATACACGCACGATAGGATAAACGCAAAACACGATAAACACAAAACACGATAAACGTAAAATATGATAAACGCAAAACACGATAGACCTGATAAACGATCTTCACAATAGGATAAACGCAAAACCTGATAGGATTGTTTCAAAATGCGAAACTTTTTTGACAAGACGAATTGTTTTCTTTTTAGATACACTGTAGTATGATGATTTTAATTACTAACAAAGCCGCAAATCTAAATGCTTAGATATGTTAAATGTATTATGATCAAAAATTCGAGGTAATTATGCTTTGTACAAGAAACATGTTTATTTTTTGTCAAAAAAAATGGATCGTCACCAAATTCAAACTGTAATTATTTTAGATAAATTGCACTCTATGGTGGAAATTATGCGATTGTTTGTATGATTATTATTATGTGGAAATCCCCTCGAATCGTAAAACTTGAATTTTAGTCGTTTAACAATCTCAGTAAAAAAAAAAAATTACTGAAGCCGGTTGATAGCATAGAGAAAGAGTTTTTACCTGACTAACGGAAGGGATAAGTGCTAAAATAAATCGCAGAAGAGCAAAAAATATATTCGCGGAAAAGCAGTATATATGTTATTCGTCGCGGAAAAGCAGGATTCTTTTCGCGGAAAAGCTGGTTATAAATATTCACATTAACAGAATTTATATCTACCATAGCTATGTGCATGCTAAGATTACAATGATGTGAATATATTTATCAGGTACTTAAACTTTGTATTAGATAACTAACATTGAAAGTTTCATACTCTTGTTCACAGTATATTAGTGTTCACACACAAATAAATAATAATGTAAAATAAATGTCCACAATATGACAAGAAGATTTTCGGACTGAATAATTGTTAATCATTTCAATTAGACCTTGTATTAATTGTTATTAAACTTATCTTATATATGACTATATCGGCAAAATAAAACAAAACTTTGTAAATTATGGATGTCTTTATCCCACTTGAGGTACAGTCAGCGGTGGGGGGGGGGGGGGGCACTAACTACTCTAATAAATAAAAAAAGATCCAGTTCAAAAAGCAAAAAAAAAAAAAAATAAATAAATAAATAAAATAAATAAATAAATAAAAAAAATGAAAATATATATTGACTTCTTGAATATAGCCAAGTATTAAATGTAATCGATAAACACTAATAAACTTAAATTCAAGGCATTTACACGTCTTGTGTATCGAAGCAAAACCGGGCGATTTGATATAAATTTTAACATATATCTTTTGAGGAGCCTTTAATAGCGAAAAAAATCATGCGAGGCAAAGTTCGTATTTTTCTATTTGAGTAAATGTTACTTACCATATTCTTCGATTAATATTTTATTTTAAATTTGATCAGATCATTCATGTTTTAAGACTGTAAACCAATAAGAAGTATATAAAAGTATACAAATGAATAAAATCAATGGAGTGTTGGAACAAATCTCGCTTATATTTCATTTGATTCATTTATTCAGTTTTTAATTAGCAACTGAAATGTACATTTTCTAATTTTCTTAGTACAGTGTATAAAATCTTTAAGTGGTTCATACAAATTATGAACATTGTCCAGAAAATGAGCTGATGCCTTATATTGATACCCAGTAGGATTCAACGTAAATACTTGACACCTGGTGAGAGAGCAGTTCAGGTATGTCGACGTTAAATACACACGGGCTAAGGTGTCATGTAAGGGGTAGGGGGTTGGGTCTTGACCTGAGAGGGACACAGTGTACTGGTTAGGCAAGTACATATAGGTGTCAGTTCTCTTGGTACTGGAGCGCTGCCGTCTGTAAATTACAGTATATACTCAGTTCATTTCCACGCCGAAATAGGTAAGATGTATACCGATTTTTTTTCCATTTTCTAAAGGCAGTAGTAAGTATAAATGGTTAAACATCTACAGTATAATATATAATTATCATAATTATGATGAATAGTGCATGCTCATGCATTATAAATTGTAATTTATTTTTTAGTTAGACACATCAGAGAAACAAATAAATAGAAAAAAAAAAATAGGAACTACATACTTGCACGTACAGACAAATTTTGTAAATGTTATCTAGATCATGCATTACATTGTAGATGCCTTTATGAATCAATTGGTAGCAATCCCTTAAAAACTTAAATGTGCATACATTTAGACAAGAGGCATAAAAATATAACAACATGTATGTTACCAGACGATGCTTTTTAAATATTAATAAAAAAGTGTTTGTACTTGTGTTTCTGAAAAATGAATAACTTGTTATTGATTTATTCCGATATTGAAAAAAAAGATAGGCCTTGTGTGTATGCTGATATTTTTTTTCAATTTATTTATTTTTGCACACATACCAACTGTTTTATGTTTCTATAATTATCAAAAGAAAGTTAAGAAAGGTCTACCTTTTGTAACTGACTGTTTAAAGAAATTATAATATTTCTATATTTGACAAAAAATATTTCTTACAAATCGACAATTTCAATTAAAAAAAAAAAGAATGAGTAGTAAACCGATTATTTCATGTACTAAATAGGATTTATCTTTCGATTTACGCTCTCTGCTTGGTCACGGCCGGTATTTGACGTTTTTTTTAAAATTATTTATTTATGTATTTATTTATCTAGGAAGTAATTTATTTATTTATTTTCTTAAAATTATATACCAGAGATAAGTTATTAATTTCTCTCTCTCTGTTCAACAATTAAATGAATCGTTAGTAAAACAACAAAACGAAAAATGAACTCCCGATATCTCGGGTGTTTCTTCTCAAGGTAAAGATAAATAGTAAGAGTTTCTGAATGCCCACGAAAAACTCAAAACACGATACAACCTGATAAACGATCTTCATGATAAACGCAAAACCTGATAAACGGAAAAGACGATAGAAAACGCAAAACCTGACAAACGGAAAACACGATACGATAGGATACACGCACGATACGACAGGATATACGCACGATATGATAGGATAAACGCACGATAGGACAGGATAGAATTGTAAAGAATAACGATGCGCGTACTACGTATATATATATTATATATGACGTACAATGTGTTTTGTATTTTGCCTATATCCCTTTTATTTTAATTATAATAGAAAACATAGCATATCTCAAACCTACATGGCAAGCAACAACGCATTATGGTATGGTAGGCCTTGGTTCGGATAAAGCTGTTGATGGACTTAAATCAAATCTTCCTTGGTTCGGACATCAATGTAGTATATCATCTAATAGTAAGACATCGGCCACCTGGTGGGTTGACCTCCAAGGCATCCTTAGTATACATCACATCGTTATTTATTATAGGACAGACAATTTCCCATGGGGCAAGTTTTTGCTTTGTTCTCATTTGACTTGGTGTGGACTCTTATGTTCTGAGACCCAATTTCCTTTCAATTCTATGTAAATTTTATTCAAACGTCCGAAATAAAGCAACATGAAAAAAAAATATGTAAAAATTTGTTGAAGCAAGAAATACCCATTTGGATCGTTAGGGAGTTTCTTTTCACTTTAAGTCATTAGGTCTCATGCCATTACTTTATTTTCGAAAAGCTACATAATGTTCTGAAATAGTACATTCGGATTAACATTATATCATTATAAATAATGTAACTTTATATTTAAGTTAAGCAAAAAACATCTATTTTCCATTTTTCATCATAAATTTACAACTTCTAAGAAATCTTAAATGATTCAGAATTACAAAAAGATTTAAAATATTTTAACTTAAAGATTTTAAAACAGAAGAAATAAATAAAATGTTGCATACATTTTGAGGCTCTCAATTTGCATAATATGCGACGGACGAGAAATTTAAAAAATACAATATGTGCTGGTTTACACTGATTGCAGATGATGATAATCCATATAAAAGGCGATTTTTGGGATTCTCAGTCTATGTTTCAAATACACGATATAAGGAGAATGGAACTCTGTGTTTCCACGACAACGAATATAACATTTCAACAATACCAGCTGTTGTCAATATTTCTTGTATAGTACACGGAAGATATGTTATATATTATAATGAAAGACTTCCCTCGAGAGAATATCCACAGAACTATTCGGAAACGGCTTATAATGAGTTGTGTGAAGTTGAAGTTTACGGTAAGTTTATTAATAATTTTGAATGACAGTGAATTGATAATAAATTCAGTAGTAGTAGAAGTAGTCGTGCAGTATTAATAATGATAATGCTATTAAACTAGTAATTTTTCTACTCATACAAGGGATTATCAAAAATTCATAGACATGCGATAAAATTAATACTATGTAGGCTATGCTTACAAAATTTACAAGGAACAGAAAACAAAAGTTTAAAAAGTGTTGAAAACTGTAGTTTGATGGGTTGATTTTTTGCCAATTTATCTTCAAATACAGAAGATATGTCATGGCTACCCGGTCCTGTCGCCGTTGAATGTTAAGACGTTCGACAACATAATTGCATCTTTAATGTCCGATTCCTCTGCCTCAAAACACGTTTCTTCAGGAGCTAGATACTCTAGCTGCAGTTAAATAAAGACTTATTCCTATGGAAAGCCATAGGGGACCCCCATGTCATGTTATATACAGTCCCTGAAACGTTCTACTTTCCCATTTTTCCGTTCGCTCACCGTTCGTTCACCGTTCGTTCAGCGTGCGTTCACCGTTCGTTCACCGTGCGTTCACCGTTCGCTCTCCGTTCACAGTTTTGCGTTCACCGTTCACCGTGCGCTCGCGTTCACCGTTCACAAAGCGTTCAGCGTTCGCTCTTCGTTCCGTTCACTTTGCGTTCACCTTGCGTTCAGCGTACACCTATCGTTCAGTTGTCATTGCCATTCGGAACTCCCAAGTGAAAGGACTTATCTTTTTGTAGGTAAGGAGTTACAGATTTTTTAATTTAATACTAACATATCGTGTTTGAAGAATCATTATTTCATGGGGGAAAATCTACGATATATATTTTTATTATTCTAACTTAGCTATTAGGTTATTTATTAAATTACTCTGGAAAAAAAATGTTGTTATAAGCACATCCTGTACCTATGTAGAACGATGCTGAAATATTAAATTTAACTAAGGCCAATGTGCAAATACTTCAAGCACTGCAACATTTTGATGTTTTGTTAAAGACGACAAATCGTTAATGGAGATATAATTACCCAAGTCAAATAATTACGCAGCAAAATTATGAAAATATTTATTTCTAACGCGTTTTTTTATTCAATTATGACAGAAAATATGATAGAACTAGTTCTGAGAGTTATACATAGTACTGCGGATATCCTGTAAATTTATTATCTTTGGAGCGAATTAAATTGATAGTGTGTTTAAAGGAAATATTTATTTAAAATGTAATGCACTACAGAATATTCGCTACTATAATACATGTATGTAAAGCCTATAGTTATAGAGAAAAAATCTTTCTTCACCGTAACTTTATATGTTTGCTATTCGATATAATTAATACCCCCCCCTTTTTCCCCTAAATCTGTTACTTAGTCAGTACTGTATTTCCAGAAAATTTTAATTAACCTGTTAAAAAAAAGTTAAGGTCTTTTTTAGAACAAAAATTTCAGTCTCAAAACAAACATGCATCTAAAAAAGTCACAAAACAATAGTAGTTCAAAATGTACACGTGTCGGCGGTGGTATTTGAAATTGGCAGAGGGTATGTTTCAAATTCAAGTGTTAATGCCCAATATATTTTATTCACTAATTATTCAAATGTTGGTATCAAATCTAGAAATGATAAAAATAAATGTTATAACTTGTTGGAAATACTCGCACTTCGTCTTCGATGTGACGAAACTTTCACACCTGCACAGTGTCGAATGATTTTGATTGACAGGACAAGCACGTGGACTTCGTGTGAACTTGAAGCAGGAAAATAAAAACGAGTAATACTGTCAAACAGATGGATATGATTTGTTGATAAAAAAAAAAGGTACTTTCACTGTCTAATATATTTAGAAAAAAATATCAGAGTTATTGTTTGATATAGGTGAAAACATTTAGTGAAGCCTGAAAGGAAGGGGGGGGGCTGAAACGGAATATCTCTCTCTCTCTCTCTCTCTCTCTCTCTCTCTCATTTGTCTGTTTGATAAAAATTATAAGCATATTAATTAAATATCAAGTTCTGAAAATTGAATTTATAACAAATAATATGAATATGTATCTTTGTGTTATCTTGTCTGAGTATAATCACGGCCATCTACAGATACATGTAGAAGTCGGCTCAATAAATCATCATGAAAAATAGAAATGACACATAATATATTATTGTATTAAACATCTAAAATACGAGCGTATAAATGCAAAACGTCCACTGACCTTTGTAATTAATTTTTTTAGTACTTTACATGAAATCGCCTTGACACGGAGATACATATATGAATGGATGTTACAATCGCTTCAATTCATTCTATAAGTCAGAAGTTTTCTCTGATTTGTTATCAAATAAGAATAAACATTTTTATTTTCCAACTAAAAAAATATCTTTTATACTTCAGCGTTCGGCAACAATTGCAATGTTTTAATGCGTTAAAAATCGTGTGATTAAAAACTTAATGTGCATGAATCGTCTTTCTTAGGACAATTTTGGAGAATTTATTTTATTTGCTTATTTATTCATTCATTTATTGGTTTACTTATTTATTATTATTTTTTTTTTTGGCACCTGACATTATAATACAATAAAATAGTTTCAATGCAAGGAAAAGATCAGAGGCATTCCGAATATATCGTTCATCTTGCGTTCACCGTTCGTTCACCGTTCACTTTGCGTTCGCGTTTGCGCTCCGTTCGCGTTCTGCGTTCGCTCACCGTTCACCGTTCACACATCGTTCACCAAGTTGCGTTCAGCGTTCACACATCGTTCACTCACCGTTCGCTCTGCGTTCGTTCAGCGTTCGCTCACCGTTCAAGTGGGAAAGAAGAACGTTTCAGGGACTGTATATTTCATTGTAAATCAATCCTGGTCGATCAGGATGGCAATCATGACCATGGCAAGATTTCAAACATGACCAAGCCATGATTTTTATAATGTTGACCAAGTCAGGATTGATAACATGGCCAAGTCAAGATTGATAATATGGCCATCTTATCCTGGCCAAGTCAAAATAACATATCCATCCTGTCTTGGCTGGGTCATGATTCAATGTTCGGTTTTTAGGTGTTAGGGAGGCGCTTAAATATTATCATACTAAAGTGAATCATGACTGTGTTTGGAAGTCATACATCCTGGTGCAATGCAATCATGACCTTAAATCTTGACTGCGTTTGAAGAAATACATCATGAATTGGCCAGGATTGACGCTTGAATATATCATGACTGTGTTTGGAAGTCACTCACCCTAGCGCAATGTTACTTGACCAGGATTTACGCTTGAAGAAATCTTGGCTGTGTTTGGAAGTAATATATCCTGGCGCTATGCAATCCTGACTTGGCCTTCAAATCATGACCGACCAAGATATAGAATGGTCATGTTATCAATCCTGACCTGGTCATGTTATCAATTCTGACTTGGTCAAGATGACCGGCCAAGATAGGATGGCCATGTTATTAATCTTGACTTGGCAAAGATAGCATGGCGATGTTATAAATCTTGACTTCGCCAAGATAGTTGGCCATTATATCAATTCTGACTTGGTCAACATTGAATCATGACCAGCCAAGATAGGATGGCAATTCTATCAATCCTGACTTGGTCATGTTATCAGTGATGACCGGCCAAGATAGGATGGCCAGAATCCTGACTTGGTCAACATTGAATCATGACCCAGCCAAGATAAGATGGCCATGCTATCTTTACTTGGCCAGGATAAGAGGGTCATATTATCAATCTAGACTTGGCTATGTTATCAATCCTGACTTGGTCAACATTATAAAAATCACGGCTTGGTCATGTTTGAAATCTTGCCATGGTCATGATTGTCATCCTGACCGGCCAGGATTGATTTACAATGAAATATATAGAACATGACATGGGGGTCCATATATTCCTGTCTGGTGTCTATGACTTAAATTTCATGAGCAATTGATTTCAAATCAAAATAATACAAGTAAACAAAAGTAATAGACCCTCTCTTGCCCGTCTCGGCTTAATTTGCTTGTCGGAACTCAATTTCTACCGCACAAGATTAACGTTACATTTCGACTTGACTTACTGAAGGACACACGGACCAGAAGTTGACATTAAATCCGTCTTACCCCCTCTCCTCTCCTCTCTCTCTCTCTCTCTCTCTCTCTTTGAATATTTTGTGTAATTTAAAAAGAAATCATGTGGACGTATTTTGTCTCTTAACCGCATGTTTAGAGATTTTCAAACTCTAACAATGGAGCTGAAACTTTGCAAAAAGATACCCCCTTCCTTCCTTGCCAAGCTCCTGTGTCATTTTAACCCCTAGTTATAGATCACTTTATATAGAATTTACGATTTTATTTCATAGAACTAACGAAATTAAGAAAATAAATAAAGCATAATTGTGTCAAATCACATGAATGAATTAAAGTGGAAATTTGATGGCAAATACTTGTATTGAAGGATTTCTGTCTCATAGTTTATTCTGTAGACAGAAATATTATTTTGAATACGTGTGTAAAATTTCATTGAAGTACCTTAAGCGGTTTTAATTTTATGGCGCCATTCCAAAAACATCGGGATAATTAACCCTTCGTATGTTCCGAAATCTCTTAAGCTCACATGTGCATATTTTTCACAGGATGTCCTGTAGGTTATTATGGCTCAGATTGTTTACTTCCTTGTTTACGAAATTGCCGACAATGTGACGTAGAAACAGGTGAATGCATCCAATGTATGGCAGGATTCCAAGGGGAGAACTGCAAATTGCGTAAGACTTTTTACAATCAAAGAATATATGTTTTGTCTGCTATTTATTTTTACTTCAAAATCTATAATAATGATATATGTCGTAGAATGGGTCATTCATTTCGATTACAAAAATTATTAATTTGCTATGATGATTTATTTTTTTCATGATACCGCTAATATTGTGTTCATATTTCTTTGACTCTAACAAATTATAACATTTTTTCACTGTTCAGAACGATAAGACGAATCATCTCTATTCCAGTTCCAGGGGGGACATATAGTCGGTTTTAAAGAATAAGAATCGATATTTTTTCGCGTTAGAAATGTATATTATCGGTTTAATACAGTAGGATAGATCTTTTCTATCACTGTTAAAGTAGGAATTTTTAATATGTTTAAGACAATACAAATAAACGGAGGAATATAAATACGATTGATATTTGTGATACGTATCCTTCTGAACAGACTGACTTAGTCCATCCGTAATAGCTGTTGGTCCTTTTCCAGCTCATTTCCTTTTATCCTGTTGAATTTTTTTTTTCAAAAAAAAAAAAAAAAAAAAAAAAAAAAAAAAAAAAATATGTATATATATATATATATATATATATATATATATATATATATATATATATATATATATATATATATATATATATATATATATGTATATATATATATATATATATATATATATATATATGTATATATATATATATATATATATATATATATATATATATATATATATATATATATATATATATATATATATATATATATATATATATATATATCAACAAATATATTGAATTGCCAGGAATTCTGTTATCCCGAATATAAATGGGGACGACATATTGTTTTTGTTCAAATTATAATTTTGTGTAGCATTTTAAAGATGATAAAGACAATCTGAATGAAAATTTTCAGAAATGATGATCAGCAAATATATTGTGTATTTATCAATTCAATTTTTACAAATGATCACTGTAGCTGTATTTTGTGTAGGTTTTACACACACACACACACACACACACACACACCCTCTCTCTCACACACACACACATTCCACGGAAACAAATAAAAGTGACAAATATTGTCCACGAATGTACACGCAAATGGCTCGGACAATCTTTATGAACGTTCAAAGTTATAATGATAACCAACTCAAGTTGTGTGATTACCTGAACTTTTATATAAGAGCTGTGGCACGTATAGTCTCAGAATTTCTCCAATTTCTCTAAGATGAAAGTTAACTGTATGACAAACGAGATTACTTCAGCTTTTCATCTTTAATTCTCCTTATCTATGTAGTGATATTCACTATCACATTCATATGGCGTTTATGTCTTCCAACCCATTCGATACCAAGAGTATGCTCTGACTATAATGAACCTTTTAACCTAGATAGGCTACTAACAAATAAGTTTATGTTACAGAAATTTAAAAAAAAACTTATTTTAGGGTCAGCAGTACAAACATCCTGTGGTCAATTTAATGATCTTGTTTGCAAATACAACTTATAATTTGGTCCTATTGTGACTAACATTGGGTCATTTTTTTTTACTTAATTTGGCAATAGGTTACTCCGTATACATGTGCCTGATGAAAATATGGGCTCATGGCGTGTGTGACCGGTCGACAGGCAATGCTTATTCTTCCTAGGCATCTGATTCAACCTCAGTCTCCCAATGTCGTGCCACCACTTTTTCTTCAACCTCATATTTGTCTTTGATTTTTTTTTCAAATCTGAGATTTTCTGAAACGTATTTGCCACCAAAGTATTATTTTTCAACTCAGCTGTGGCATAAATCTGAAATTTATCAGAAAATCAAGAGGCAAGTTAATAGTAGCCTCCAATAAAATTGCACACCTTATTATTAAAGTAAACTGGTCGCAAATAGTACAGTACACACTTTAATCAGGTAATACATAAAATATCATGCAAAAACAGAAATCATGTTAATTTCTGCCAAAAACTGGATCATCTTTTGATATGCAGATTCACCTGGGTTTCATATAATGATTGAGGATCTAAACACGATGAAATTTTTTTTAATAAAACAATATCAGAGTTTTTTTTTTTTTTTTTTTTTTTTTGTCTTCACTCTCTTTTTGGCGCGGGGGGGGGGGGATTTCTCTGACAAGCAATCCATATCAAATTTTCCTTGATAAATATGGATCAAGTATGTTACCGACCTTGTGGCATGTTCTCTGTCGCAATTTTTGCACAATTACGGAAATATATTTATGATGTGCAGAATTTAATTAAATACCGAGCATTTTGCCTTTGATCGACTTGAATTTATTTCCTTTGCCTGTTTAAAAAAATCTTTAATCTATTCTAAATAGAAAAAAGTCCCTATAATTGAAGTAATGTTTACTTTGCAGAATAAATTGAAATATCTCTTATTTTACAAAACAAAAAATCAATTAATTTTAATCGGTAAGACTGCAAAACATAGATATCTACGTTTTGTAATTTTTCTACACGTTATGTCACAATAGCGGAAGCGTCGCCTCAGTGTATTTTTTTGTGTGTATATATGTTGACAGACGGGCCAAGATTATAAAATTTGTATTTTTTGGTGTTTTATATTGTTGGGGATTATTTTGAGGAACTAGCTGAACAGTTATTATTGCAAAAAATTGAATCCTTACCGTTGAAAACAATTGTAACAAATAAGGGACAAAGGAAGGGGGTGTACATTTTTTTGCGATAATACACCTAACTAACTAACTAACTAAAAGTTAAATTCAATCAACCATTCAATTAGTTCTTGCATTGTTAGAAAAAAAAGGTCGTTGATAATAGGAAGTCTAAGTTTTTTTTTTTTTCTTTAAATTAATATCAGCTTACGTGACACAAATCTGAGAAATGTTTTTTGTACGGCGTTATAAGAAATTCTCAGCTGAGGCAGAAATCTAATATTCGACAGTGGGGTTTGATGTGAGATTTCATATGTTCGTGGCCCCGAAACTTAGAGTTTAAAGGGGCTCGTGTTTATTGTAATATTCACATATTCATATTGTTCGAAGAGGTTTTGGATTTTTCACAATTTTTGTTAGCATTTAGAAGGATTTTGTTTTGGTGTTAAAAATATTTTTGTCGTTGAAATTCGTTCTGTTCTGGCATATCCTTTTGCTTTGTGTTACTGGGTGAAAAGTTTCAATTTCGATCGGAATGTGACAGAAAACATTGCATATATGATATGTAGGCTCGAATCAACAACACATATTATGCCTATTATGGATTATTATAAGACTATTGTTGAAATGATTGAAAATCTATTGTTTCTTCAATTTTTTTTTTCTTTCTTTTTTTTTTCAGAAAATTCACTTGAATATCAATAGGTTTAAATTGCTCCGTTTTGTAATTACGAAATTGCCGATACTGAAACATTGATTAGTGAATGTATGTAACGTCCACATGGTTCAAAGACTGCTAATTGTGAAAAACCGTTATGAAATCAAAAGATGGGAATATAGACTTATTACTATATGTTTCTTCATTTAGGCAGGATTCTTTTTTATTTACATTTTTTCAGGTTATTGTAGACTTTCCACCTAGATTGGAATATAATAAGTAGCTTTAGTTTTCAGGATGAACACTAAAAATTGCATGTATAATTTTCAATCACGTTGAACACATAAAATGAATTTCTTTTGCTCTCATATGATATGAGTTTTTTTCCTTAAATTCTTATTGACTCATACACGCATTTCCTTCTCCTACCTACATTTATATTTATGTAAACACTCAATTCAACTTATAAATCAAATGTATTATGATTTAGTAGATCACAATTTTGATCGTTACATTTATATAAATGTTATTCATGAATATTGATTCCCTGGGGTTGAAGGATAAAAGCCAAATTTAGGCGAAAAATTGATTTCTGTTCTAATCTTGAAATATACCAGACGTCATGGAATCACAAAGCTCCTTCCTCCTAGCCATCTCCCCTTCCCTCCTCATTCTCTCTTCATTATTTAAAGAGTCAGGCTAGTTGTAACAAGTATAGGGTATTTATTAAATACATAATAAGAATTTTTAATAAGCAGATTTTATCAGAAGTGTCAAATACTCGTAGTAATTGACAAAACATCCTCCGTGACTTAAAAAAAAATGTTTTTTCCCATGCTTTATTATTTTGAATCTCATACCTTTGCTTAAGCTTTTTATTATTTATAGCTTGTGACCATGGATGGTTTGGTGATGATTGTAAAAGACAGTGTGGTGAATGTATTGGAGAATGCAATCCTGTTAATGGAAACTGCACAGAAGGCTGCAAAGCTGGGTACCGCGGGGCCAGATGCAATCAAAGTATCTTTTAACACACATTCCCTTCTTACATAAAAACTTCCATACCTTTTTGCTTTTTTTTAATGTTTTGTACCATAACTGACATCAGCTATTAGCGTAACTTGGTATTTTAAATACTGTTGAGAGTCAAGCAATCGTGTAAGCAACTACTTCATAACAGATATGCAGAAAAGTTATATTATGATTTGGCACGTAGTATCGGGGGTGGGGGTGGGGTGGGGGTGTAAGTAACCCCCCCCCCACCCCCCTCCTTGACTTATTTCAAGCATAACATTATACTTTTGAAAATGTTAATTGAAAGTACGGTTGCTTCCCCATTACCTTTTGTTGCAGTATAGTCAAAATATGCCTCGGTAATATAAAACAAGGTTTGTATGTTGAAAAAGTTGGAATCTAACCCCATCTCACCCCCACCCCCAAAATGAAATAGGATTTTTAAATCTGGACAATTTCCTTTTTATATTGGCCTGTCATTTTGGATTTTTCAGTTGAGTTGTGTAATATTTCTCTAGGTCCCCCTTCCAAAAAAGATACTACCTGCCCGATGGTATACCCTAATTGCCATTGAATCTTCCGTCAAGTACTGTTTTTGTACATCTTCTATACCTATAAATTTTCTTAAATGAACCATCTCGAGCTTTAATTTAGCTTGTTGCAAGTTCTTCTCAAAATTGTTATTATGTATTCCTACCTTAAGATTTTCTGGAATCATGAATCATGCATATTTACAATTTCCACTCAGATATTTGATTTTTCTTGACATAACGTTAAAATGTAGAATATTGACCCGGGTTGAAAATGGACCCGGGGTTCATTTTTAAACATTGATTATTGAACCAGGGGTGTCTTCTCTCCGATGAAAATTGAGACCAAAAGTCGTGGTATTTATACACAGAGTCATTTTTCAAAAGCTTGGTAATTTTTGTACGCACTGTATCGAAGATTCGGGGGTATATAGTTTTTGCCCTGTCCGTCCGTTCGTCTGTCTAGCTGTCTACCTGTCTATTTGTCTGTTTGTCTGTTTGTCCGCAAAAACTTTAACCTCGCCCATAACTTTTGTTGCTTGGTTGGAGCTATGGCTTTCATATTTCACGTGTGTATTCCTTGTGATAAGACCTTTCTTTGGGTACCACCATATTTGACCTTTTGACCTTCACATTGGAGTTTCTTCCCGTTTTTCAAAATTTTACCAAACTTTAACCTTGGCCCTAACTTTTGAAAGGTTGGTGCTAGGGCTTTCATACTTCACATATGTAATCCTTGTGACAAGACCTTTCTTTGGGTACCAACAACTTTGACCTTTTGACTTTGGAGTTTGACCTACTTTTGGAAAACTTTAACCTTGGCCCTAACTTTTGAACGGTTGGTTCTAGGGCTTTCAAACTTCACATATGTATTCTTTGTTGCAAGACCTTTCAAATTTTTAAGGACGGAAATATTGAAATAAGCTCCCTCCTTTTCAATCCCCCAAGAATAAAATGGTTGTCCTCTAACTGATATCAACTTCTTGTCATAATATCTGACAAATCAAGATACGAGTCTAAAAAAAAAGAATAAACATACGTTTCTGGTAAATCGACATAATTTTCTGACATTTGAGTCTGAATGGGGGATGGGGAGGCAGCAAATTTTGTTGAGTCAGATTATTTATTTCCATTTCCATGCCCTCTTAGGACAGAATACTAATTTCCAAGGCGACCAGGCACATATTATTTAGTTTCCTTACTGGAAAGGTTTTAAAGGGGTGTTAACAAAATACATGTATAACCACAAACACACAAAACAAACTAACAAAGAGAAATAAAACAAACAGGAACTATTTTGGTTTATGGGGTTGGGTGAGGGGAGGGGTAATGAACACTTCTGAAGCACTTTCCTTCATATGCATATCTGAAAAACTTACAAGGAGTCCGTGTTACCTTTGAGAGTACAATTTCATTTACTATAGATTTAAATTCCAAAAATCCCAGGGGGTCCAAACCCCCTCCTCCTCCCCACACTCAATCCTCTACTGAACAAAATAAGTATATATGTCACGGAATTTGTTGTTTAACTGTTTAGTTAACTAGGCAATGAAAGTCCTAGAAAAATCACTTTAAGCTGTTATTAATCTCAGTTTTAAAGATGGGTATAGTTACTAACATTGTACATGACTGAGTATGCATGAACATGTACATGCATTATGCCTGAAACCTCCAGCATTTCCCAAATACCAAAGTACGAATTTTAGAAATTTAAAGTTAGTCTATAGCAAATATAAGGAAATGTATTTCTGAACTAAATTGTATATTGTGTAACCATGTACATATTTATATTATAGATTTAGACATATTTCTTTTTAAATAAATACATGTATTAAACAAAACATTGCGATTATATACGTGGAGCATTCACTACAATAAATTACATGCATATTTTTAGGGTTCTTCGAAAAATCGAGACTTTCCTCTGTAAAATGTTTTATGTATTGTATAGACTGTCTATTTGATATTGAAAATATTAATGTAAGCATGTTAATCTAAAGACGTTTAATTGAATAAAATCAAAGTTCAGGATTTCAATTCATTAATATGTGTTTTTATGTTCTTCAATTTAGAACAGGTTTCATAATCAAAATTCCACGACGTTGCTCAGTTTTCAATGAACTAGGGTTTAAATTCAACGCTTTTGGTATCAATATTCAACGATGAAAAATGACCCCTCCCCCTCCCCCGGGTCAATTTTCAACCCGGTTTAAAACTCTACGTTACACCAGCGGCAGGTTCAATGTAGCAAAAATTTATAGCAAACTAAATCTACATTTGTAATCAAACGCTCTTGTAAACAAAATAAAACTAACTATGGACCTAGGGGTTTTTTGTTTCCTGTTCTATGTTTTGTTTTTGTTTTTGTTTTTTTTTATAGCTTGCTATTACGGGAAATATGGACTGGATTGTGCCCAAGACTGTGGAGCTTGTTACTTTTGTCATCACGTTACAGGAAGTTGTTCGAGTGGATGTTTTTCTGGATATGAGGGAGATAAATGCAATCAAAGTAGGCTACATTTGCTTTAATTTTGCACTTTCTGACAACCGATTTGTATAGGGATTTTTTTTCTTCCCATTAAATCATTAAATACCCTTGCAAAATAAATTAAAAAAAATGCTTATGACTTCCCGTCTCTTGTCGAGTGGTTGACTTCATATCCATCCATTCCCATATTTTCTTTTAGAATAGTTAGAAAACGTAATGATTAGGACAAAGACTATATAGAGATCATTTGCTATCATTTGTGTCTATTTTTTTTTTTTTTGTAACTGCAGAATGTGATGAGATGAGTTATGGACGGAATTGTGTATATCAATGTGGGAACTGCAATAGCAGTTGCCATCATCGATCTGGTTTCTGTCTAGATGGATGCAAACCGGGATATCTTGAGTTTTACTGTGATAGAAGTGAAGTATTATAACCTTTATGAAGCTAGCAAGAGATTTTGTTTCATTATTTAATTTTAACATTTCTACAGTTTTATGTATTTCGTTTTTACATTTGTAGAGTGTAATGATAAAACATATGGGTCGTACTGTAGTAAAAGGTGTGGACATTGTATTGGAAAATGTAATCATATCGACGGTAGCTGTATTGGTGGGTGTGAAACAGGGTACAAGGGGAAAAGGTGTCATGAAGGTTAGTATGTTTCTCTTCTTCTTTTTTTTTTTATTGTTTTATCCTATTGTTTAGTGAAAATAAAACAAGGTAAATGATGAAAGACAAAACAAAGTATTTGTACAATTTGGGAGACACGTTCAAAAGAAGAAACTTTTGCTTTTGGTAAAAAAAAAATGTATCCTGTTCATGACATTAAAAAATCTAGCTTAATTAGCTCAGACGTATTTATACTGATGACGTTCATGAAATACTGTGTTTTGTGATGATATATATATATATTTTTTAAAGGACTAGTGAACTTAAGCAATGCTTAATGGCCCTTTTTCAGTGCTATATTACTTTAGAATATATTACCAAATTGTTCTCTTTTGGTAATAGTTAAACACAAGTGGACATTTCTAATTAAAATCACGTTAAAACATCACCTAAATCAGCATAGATTTGAAACAAATGAAGTTTTTTAAATGCCTATAGATACCCCAAATCCGGAAAAGTACCGAACCTATTTTGAGTTTCGTTTATTTAAATCAAGGGGAGGAGACATTTAAATCAGACACTGGTGGATCACTGACAGGCGCGCTGCTTGCGCTATTTTACCTGAGAGAAAAATCGAATGAAGTTGTATAGATGCCTGTATCCATAGTTATCAAACTAAGAAATTTGCACGCTTGCATTTGAAATAATACAATAAGTATTAACATTAGTTCCTTTAAATTTTAAAATGAAAAAAAGTGTATTTAGGTGGCTTTCAATACCGGTACCATTGTCTTGCGTAAATGTTAAAATGTTTGACGCTTTTATTTATGATGACATTTTAACGACACTAAACTCTCCTAACCCTCCCGTGTTCCTACAACCAAATACATACATACAGTCCCTGAAACGTTCTACTTTCCCATTTTTCCGTTCGCTCACCGTTCGTTCACCGTTCGTTCAGCGTGCGTTCACCGTTCGTTCACCGTGCGTTCACCGTTCGCTCTCCGTTCACAGTTTTGCGTTCACCGTTCACCGTGCGCTCGCGTTCACCGTTCACAAAGCGTTCAGCGTTCGCTCTTCGTTCCGTTCACTTTGCGTTCACCTTGCGTTCAGCGTTCACCTATCGTTCAGTTTTCATTGTCATTCGGAACTCCCAAGTGAAAGGACTTATCTTTTTGTAGTTATAAGGAGTTACAGTTTTTTTTTTAATTTATTAACTAACATATCGTGTTTGAAGAATCATTATTTCATGAGGAAAAATATCTACGATATATATTTTTATTATTCTAACTTAGCTGTTAGGTCATTTATTAAATTACTCTGGAAAATAAATGTTGTTACAAGCACATTCTGAACCTAGGTAGAACGATGCTGAAGTATTAGATTTAACTAAGGGCAATGTGCAAATACTTCAAGCACTGCAACATTTTGTTGTTTTGTTAAAGACGAAAAATCGTTAATGGAGATATAATTATTCAAGTCAAATAATCACGCAGCAAAATTACGAAAATATTTATTTCTAATACGTTTTTTTTTTTCAATTACTACAGAAAATATAATAGAACTAGTTCTGAGAGTTATACATAGTACTGCGGATATCCTGTTAATTTATTATCTTTAGAATGAATTAAATTGATAGTGTGGTTAAAGGAAATATTTATTTAAAATGTAATGCACTACAGAATTTCTCTACTGTAATATGTAAAGTCTATAGTTATAGAGAAAAAAATCTTTCTTCACCGTAACTTTATAAAAATTATGTTTGCCATTCGATGATTAATACCCCCCCCCCCTTTCCCCCTAAATCGGTGATTTAGTCAGTACCGTATTTCCAGAATATTTTAATTAACATTTAAAAAAAGAAAGCTACGGTTTTTTTAGAACAAAATATTCAGTCTCAAAACAAACATGCATCTAAAAAAAGTCACAAAACAATAGTAGATCAAAATGTACACGTGTCGGCGGTGGTATTTGAAATTGGCAGAGAGTATGTTTCACATTCAAGTGTTAATGCCCAATGTATTTTACTAATTTATTATTCAAATGTTGGAATCAAATCTAGAAATGATAAAAATAAATGTTATAACTTGTTGGAAATACTCGCACTTCGTCTTCGATGTGACGAAACTTTCACACCTGCACAGTGTCGAATGATTTTGATTGACAGAACAAGCACGTGGACTTCGTGTGAACTTGAAGCAGGAAAATAAAAACGAGTATGACTGTCAAACAAATGGATATGATTTGTTGATAAGAAAAAAAAGTTACTTTCACTGTCTGATATATTTAGAAAAAATTTCCAGAGTTTTTGTTTAATATAGGTACAAACATTTGGTGAAGCCTGAAAGGAGGGGGGGGGGCTAAAACTGAATATTACTCTCTCTCTCTCTCTCTCTCTCTCTCTCTCATTTGTCTGTTTAATAAAAACTACAAATGTATAACACCATATTACTTAAATATCAAGTTCTGAAAATCGAATTTATAACAAATAATATGAATATGTATCTTTGTATCATCTTGTCCGAGTATAATCACGGCCATCTAGAGGTACATGTAGACGTCTGCTTCAATAAATCATAATGAAAAATAGAAATGACACATAATATATTATTGTATTAAAATTTTAAAATACGAGCGTATAAATGTTATTTTTTTTTTTTCATTACTTTACACGAAATCGCCTTGACACGGAGATATATATATGAATATAAGTTACAACCGCTTTAATTCATTCTATAAATCATAAGTTTTCTCTGATTTGTTATCAAATAAGATTAAACATTTTTATTTTCCAACTAAAAACAATATCTTTTATACTTCAGTGTTCGGCAACAATTGCAATGTTTTAATGCGATAAAAATCATGTGATTAAAAACTTAATGTGCATGCATCGTCTTTCTTAGGACAATTTTGGAGAATTTATTTTATTAACTTATTTATTCATTCATTTATTTGTTTACTTATTTATTTATTGTTTTTTTTTTTTTGGCACCTGACATTATAATACAATAAAATAATTTCAATGCAAGGAAAAGATCAGAGGCATTCCGAATATATCGTTCATCTTGCGTTCACCGTTCGTTCACCGTTCACTTTGCGTTCGCGTTTGCGCTCCGTTCGCGTTCTGCGTTCGCTCACCGTTCACCGTTCACACATCGTTTACCAAGTTGCGTTCAGCGTTCACACATCGTTCACTCACCGTTCGCTCTGCGTTCGTTCCACGTTCGTTCACCGTTCGTTCAGCGTTCGCTCACCGTTCAAGTGGGAAAGTAGAACGTTTCAGGGACTGTACTTCTCTATGCGACACGACTTCGATATAATGATACAAAACGTGCCTATGTTTTACAGTGAGCATTTCTGAGGAATGTTTACCTGGGTAGAACTCACGTGACTACCGGTATTTTAAATAATTTATTCCACGGGTGGGTTCAACATAGATCGTACAGGTGAATAGCTCTCGCTTGCTATAGAAAAAACATTGAACTTTTCATACATTTTTAATATTTTAAGTAGAAGCCTAATCTTGTACAAATTTCCTACTTTCACACAAGTTTTATAAATGTATAATGCGTTTTTTGTCAATCGCACAAGTTTGTACAGCGTTAGGCTGACAATAAACAAAAGCTTTGAAATGAATTACCGTCCTCGATTTACTATAGAAAATCACGATTGTCGGCTGACCCCTACCACATTGTATGACTTTGCTCTTTGTATATTCATGAATTTCGGCGTTAAAATTTGTTGAATCTTACGGTTTAGATATCAATTAATGATCTGAGATGGAAAATTATGCTTAATTTGATTCTTCATTTTTTCACATTTTACCGGGGCCATAAGTGCACTCGTTCTTTACTCAAACATAAACTATATCATAATATTGTTGTACACTTGGCAGTCTACTCATTATTAAGAAAAGACTTGTGTCAACAGACATTTGATATATGTTCGAAATCCATATTCATGACGTTATCAGGAAAAATATTTCAACATCAGATTCAGCCACTAGATTTGAATATACTTTTTCTACATCGATAACATTTTTAATTTTGCTTTATTTTTATTCTATTCATTCATGGCCTTAACTTAAATATGATCGTGCATATTTTGCATTGTAATCATTATCAAGTAAAATTATTGTATACGTTCACGAACTTGTTGGATCACCCTCGTTCATCTTAATTCTGAAGCATAATTTCGAAAGTCCAATGAAACGATACAAATCTGGAGCAGAGAAAACAAGGCGCTTAAAACTTAGAGGTTGGATCAGGTGCCATGAAGGAGTGAACATCCCCTGCCGATCGGACATACCCGCCGTGTGCTCCTTGTCATGATCGGGGGAAAAAAACCGGAAAATCCGTAGACAGTTCAGTGTATGAGGGATGGTCTAACAATTAGAATAAAAAAAAAAATAAGTAGGCATTTGACTTAATGATAGGTTGTATGTGCTGACAAGGTCATTGTATCGACCGTAAGACTCGCGAAATGATGACTTCAACCAAGGCTGTTGATATCCTTGTTCCATCAACTTGTTTTCCAATAGTTTACCTAGTTTTAAGAATTATTCATACGTAGAGCCTTCTCTAGCGTATCGAATCAGACGAGCGACATCAAAGCTTTGTTGCTGGGTTAACCATTATAATTAACATTAACCATTAATAATGTGGCATTATTTTAGCCAGTCAGATGACACTTACAGCAAGGATTGAATAAGTGAAGAAGAAACAGTTGTTTATTAGGCAAAACTGAAAGAATAATAGACAAATTGAATAAAAAAGAATGTTATTTCCAGATCTGCTCTTTTTTAGTATGTAATTTCGGAGCTTTTGGAAGGAACTGCCAACAAAAGTGTAGTATATTCTGCTTCAATACTGGGAGTTGCAATCGTACGTCAGGGAAGTGTCTGAATGGGTGCAAGAAAGGATGGCAAGGGGATAAATGTCTCGCTGGTAAGGAGAATGTATTGATGGTTAGGAGAACTATATATATATATATATATATATATATATATATATATATATATATATATATATATATATATATATATATATATTAGATGAAGCGCGCGGAATTGAATTTATACCACTACCAACGGAAAATATATTGTAGTTTCCACTGACAGCCCACAGGTATATATGTCTTTCTAAAAACTTGAAAATTAACAATTTCATAAATTGACTTTTGGTTGTGAAACCTGTTATACTATATGTTATGGATATTGTACTTCAGGTGCCTTTATTTCATTTCCGTCATAAAAACAGCGAATATGCACATTTTACCTATAAATTGATTTTTTCTTCTTTTTTTTTTTTTGGGGGGGGGGTGTAAAAATTCATAGGTATTTGGGTCTTGGTTTATTAATATGTTTGTACCTTATTGACAAGTAAAAAAATGTACTTTACTTTTTTTTTACATATCAATAAGGTACAAACATATATATAAACTAATACCCAAGTACCTGTGTAAAATTAGCTTGTGACGCCCTATGAATAGGCCAAGTATTCAGAAAAAAAGAAACTGAAATGTGTTGACTAAAGCCCGATATTTTACATCTTTAATTGTATTTGAACAACACCTTATAAATTAATTTTCTCTTTTCATGTAAGCAAGTTTATTACGAAGTTCAAATCGTACTTGGGGTTCGTTGCCATGTTGCTCTCGGTAAGGAATATGTACAAAGGGCTATACTCAATAATGACCAATATTTGCCCCCTAAATTAAACTTTGACGAAGAAATCTATAATTACGTTCGAAACCAAGGGGATATCTGCATATTTCAAAGTATTGAATATTTTCATAAGTTATGACGCCATATGTTAGATATGACGTCAAAAAAGTGACGTAAATTCAATTATTTTATGATTTATAGAGAAAAAGGTGTATATCAGGTCGATATTTTGAGTAAAAGACACCGAGTGCAGGTCTGCTCCAACTCAATATTTTGATATAATGTGTAGAAAAATGATATCAATGAAATATGTGAATATCGTTATGGAGCAGGTTTGCGCCCTATAAATTATATAGTAAAAATTGAACAAATATTGTGCGTTTTGTCCTCTATCGGAAAAATAACGCAAAATCCAACGACTTTATGACGTCATAGAAGCAAACTTTGCTTCGAAACTACAAATTTTTTTGTTACCTCAGATTCAATATATAAATGTACAATTCAGCACACATCAAGAAATTTTCAAAATTTAACTTTTATGGGGGCAAAAATATGCATCTACCGCATATAGCTCTTTTACCGATAAATTTATTGGGAAAACCTACTATATACACGTACATGTAATAGTCTTTCGATATATAAATATATTCACAACTTATAGTGTTATCAATGATTTACCATTCTTTCAATGAACATTAACACAAAAAGTTTTTTTTTTTTTTTTTTTTATGTTAGCCTCGTTTTTCTTTTTAACATCGGACTCAACCACCACCGTACTCACGTTTTTCATCTTTAATCGCTGTTTATAGAAAATGAAAGTAGACAAATAATTTTCCTTGACATAAATACATAACACTTCACACATTTAGTATAAGAAGATCGTCACTCGTATATGTATGCAGGGACTACATGTGATAATAATAATAATAATCAAAATCCCTGTCATCAGAATCCAGTTATTAATTTCAATATTTTGGGTTTATGACTTTACTTTTTTACATATTATTAAGGTCCATACATATTTATTAACGAAGACCTAAGTACCTAAGTAAAAAATATAACTTTTAACGCCATTTGTATAGGCCGATTATTTGACAAAAAAACTGTATTTAAAAAAATTGAAATGTATTGATTAAAGCAAAACATTTTTACAACTTAATTGTATGTGAACCATACCTTATTTATTAATTGTCTCTTTTCATGTAAGCAAGTTTATTACGAAGTACAAATTGTACTTCGGGTTCGTTGCCACAATGCTCTCAGTAAGGAATATATACAGATTTTACCGATAAATTTACTAGGAAAACCTACTACATATAAGAAATAGTCTTTCAATATATAAATATATTCACAACTCATAGTGTTATCAATGATTTACCATATTTCAATGACCATTCACACAAAAGCCTTTTTTATGTTCATACAGCTGTAATCGCCTCGTTTTTTTTTTCTTTTTAACATCGGGTTCGATGCTATATGATGTTCTAGTGTCTTCCGTCAATATTAAGATCGGTAAATAACGAAAATAATTTGCACATTTCCCTTCTTTATCGGTTATCACAGCTTTAATATTTTGAGTCATTCAAATCAAGTTTTGATTTGATAGTTCAGTGATGACATTTTATGAAATAAAAAAAAAAAAATCAAAAAAAAAAAAAAAAACGATTGCTTGTTGTCAGTTTCATTTAAATTTGCCAGTAACTTAGATCCGCCAACCGCAAACGCCACCGTACTCATGTTTTTGCTATTTCATGGCTGTTTATAGAAAATGAAAGTAAATTCTAGTGAAATCTAAAGATAGTTTACGGACATCATCTTGTATAAAGCATATTGTTAGAGGAGTAATTGAACTCAGGTGCACCCATTTCGGAGAGCATTTAAAAAATATATTGATTTATAAGTATAGATTCCTTCTCAATGTGAATATACAAACTAAATGTAGTCACAAGAGTTAAATTGTCTCGAAGGTAAGAGGAAAACCATTTCGAAGAAAAAAAAAAAAAGAAAAAAAAGAATACTGTCTCGATTACAAGAGGTCCCTCTCTAAATTGTAAGGAAAAATACTTTATTGAGGATAATTCTGAGTTTATGGTTATAGACCACATATTGTCGACTCTAATTCTCAATGTATAATTGTTGTGATTGAAAGTTTTAGGGTGCGTTTGCATTGAAAGATAATTTTTTTTTCTTTATAGCAGCTGAAAAAGATTATGGTGACAGATTTACCTGGACTTTAGTGAGTGTTCTACTTTACGTAAGCATTGTAATAAATGCAGCTGTGGCAGTTTCATTTACTATGAAAAGGTAAATTCAAAATAATATTTGTAATAAAACACATACTGTGGAATTATCGTTGTAAGTGTGGGGGGGGGGGTCAATTTTCTTTGATATCGTTGTTAAACCTCCACGAATTCACATCCCCACGAACATTGATACATACATACATACTGCACAAAGGATAAATTAGACATTAACCCTAGGAACAATGATGATTCCAAAGTATCTATCGTTAAATAAATTGATAAGGTCGAACCTTGAATTTATTCACCATGATTTCGGTATTCGTTAGTCTAAAATTACCTTTCCTGTTCTACAGTTCAAAAAATTAGCAATTTTAAGAATCACAACACATTAATCTGATAAGGTTTAATTTTGAGTTTATTCACAATGTTTTCAAAAAGAAATTGTAATCAGAACTATTTACCTTTAAGGTTCTACATGATAGTAAAAAGTAAGCAAGCAAATGAAGAAACTGGAAGGGTGAGTGCAAGTACAACATCGATGCAAACGTTGCCAATGAACATGGATGTAGAAAGGATCCGAGGAATTAATGTTAGCCAGTTTGGACATCTTACAAATGATAATGAAGAAGGGGACTACGATATTGTTTTGTGAACGATGGTTTTGACACGACTTATTCAAATTAAAAGCTAAACCTTGTGTTTCAGACGGGGATGGATGGATATAATATGCCCCCTCCCCCGTCTTAAAGTTGCTAATCAATGACAATACAGTTGAAATGCTCAACGAAATATCTCATTTCTCTATTATATTATTAATTTGAGGTATAGATTAATGTACGATGCAATCTATCTGTTTTCATTCATTATTCTTGACGAGGCAAAATATACCAAAATATAGGCAAAATACGCCAAAAATCGAGAATAGACGAATATGTGCTATTTGTATATAATTCTAGAGAATGGTAACTTGATTTTCTACTGATATATAATATGCTTTGCTGAAAACAGATGTATTCTCACGTTGTTTTTACCTCACAAGAGCCGATGTCTTTAGTGATTTCCAAATCACAGTGTACAGTGTCCCTCTGTTTGCCAGTCCGCCGTCTACCATCAGTCTTATGTTGTCTGAAAAAAATTGCATATACATGTGTTCTCACATTTTCATCTTCTCCAGAACCACTGGGAAAATTTCAACTTCTATTGCCAAACATCTTTGCAAGAAATACATTAAATTACCTTTCAAGAACTTCAGAGGTACAATTACATCTGTATTAACATACATTTGAACTTTTTTCATATAATTCACCTGGGTAAGGATAGAGTCACTTTGGACAATCATAGGTTTTTTACAGCTATATAATATAATTAACAAAAATTGAAGAAAAAAAACATGTATACATGTATTCACTAAGAAATGCAGAGTGGATTGTGCAAAGTATATTTTGAACACCAAACAACAAAGTACACGTATCACTGAAAAGTTTGCTTTGTTGCTCCATGAATACTAACACCTTTTCTGAGACATAAATTCGTAAAAACCGTCCATTAAGTTGTAATTTGTCAGGATTTCTATGAAAATAGATTTGGTTTTGTTTAACAATTTGCTTACATCAAAATGGATACTGATCAGAATTTAGCATTTGCTACTTTTTTTTTTTTTTACATAATATGATTGAAGAAGATAAGGTTCGGAAATTTTTATGTAGCCTAGTACGTTTTAGATCAGACTCACAGTAACTTTTTTCTTAGCCATACATTTATCTTGCATATCTGAAAGAAGAAGCCAAACATTCAAAAGCTAACAACAAACAGACGACAGACTAACGATAAGAAAAAACGTTGGTATGAAGAAAATCATACCTGTGTTTATATATATAAAATTTATTGTACACAATAAAGACAATTCATTCAGTGCTACCTCGAAAATTATCGGGCAGAAGACTACACGAGATCAATCATATAAACTATCTGTAATATAAATATTTCATCTCACATTCAGGTATTATTTGGGTTCCTTTGCCAAGCACCCATTTTTAGTAGTTTGAGTTGGGGAGGGCGGTTGGGGTGAATTTTGTCACTTAAGAAATATTCCCTATTTCAAACCGGCTTGCCTTATCAGAATTATATAAAATGGTCATGTGGAACATGATAAAGCAAATCTGCACATCTGAAACATGATCAGACATATCTTTCACCAATTTCAACAATGTTACAAGTTTGATCATTGCTTGTCTTTGTAATCGCTTTGGGAATCAGCTTCTCTCATAAATTCTAACTGATCACATAGCTGGAAAAAAAAATATTAGATTTAGGTTCAGATGCTTCAATATTAATATGCATCCCAGATGAAAAATCTGGCAGGATTAAATTTAGTTGATATAAGTTTTAAATCACCCAGATATTTAAATGTTACAGTTGTTGCAGCATTTGAAACAAACTGTCAATACTTACCTAGTTCAGTAACGCAGAGTTGTTATTCGATGACCTATAACAAGCGGCTCCCACACCAATTATCTCGCTATTGTACATAAAGCAAACTATTCCATTTAATTTGTAGCGCTGCTCAAGCAACAAGCTAATTTTTAGACCACCTTTTAATTCCCAGTCTTTTTTGAAACTAAACTACGAAGTACCCTAACAAAAAATGCTATAGTTAAGTAAATTTTACTAAAGTTTACTATAGTTAACTATAGTAAACCAAAGTTTCAAAGTGATCACTAAAGTAAATCAAAGTTTTCATAGTGATCACTATAGTAAATCAAAGTTTTCACCATAGAAAATCAATTTTTCATAGTGATCACTATAGTATTTTAAAGTTTTTATAGTTATCACTATTTAGTGTCATAGTGATCACAATGGTAAACCAAAGTGTCAAAGTTATCACTATAGTAAATCAAAATGTCAAAGTTATCACTATAGTAAACTAAAGTCTTCATAGTGTCAAAGTTATCACTTTAGTTAACTATAGTAAACTATAATTAACAATAGTATTTTTTTTTTTGCTAGCGACGCCTCTCAAAATATTTAATGAAGCAGTTATGACCATGTTCTCATGAACTAACACCAGCTTTTATAATATTCCAAAAGATGAATGAAAATGAAATGCGCCTTAAATAAATAATTCAAATCTTGCAAATATAATGCGTCAATCATTCACAAACAGAACATAATGGAATATAAACCCTCTAGTGTAAACAAACACTTTCTAGAAAAACAAGTTATTTTTTTTGTAGGACAATACAACCCCTTATTAAAATGACAGAATATCAATCTTTATTAATCTTTTCCCATTATAATATGTTTAAACTTCCTATGAGTTTCGATTTTTCCCCATAGTAGACATTCACAATTTAATCTTTGGAACCTGAAGAAAAATGAAATTGGAAACACTGAGTTTGAGATACAGTACAAGATGTACATATTCAATATTGATATTATTTATTCCGAGTAAATATTAAATATAAAATGAAAAACATAGAATGAGTTCTCAAACCATTAAAAAGAAAATTGGTATATCTATAATTGATACAATACAATTGCACCAACGGTTTTCTGGAGAGAAAAAAAAAGGTTCTATGAGTATTCATGGTAGTTTTGTCAAAATTTCAGGATGCTTACATAGAATTATATATATAAAAGGTGAAAATAACGAACAGTAATCAATCTCATAAATACAGCTGGGATTCGAATGGTGTACAGGGCAATTACAGACCCTGGGATCAGGTGGGATCAGGAGTTAGTATCCCAGTTCGACCGGACACACCAAACATGAGCCCTTTTTATTGATCTAATGAACTCTTTTCTGGAAAAAAGTAAGTAAATTGGGAATAGGAAGCGAAATTTTATGATAATGATTACTGCGATGCCAGAAAACGACTGGTGTTTGAAAAATGTTAAAAAATGAAAGAAATAATAATATTGATGATAGTTTGCTAACTGGAAAATAGGAAGATAATCAGTAAAGTAATGCTTAGTCATTTCTTTATGTTATATGACAAAAAGATATATCTATTAACTTCTGAAAAAAAATGTTCATTTAATATGAAAAAGGAATATATTCGAAAAGTAGTCTCGAAAGATTTAGAGTAAAAAAAAAACCCTTGTTTTTAGCCCAGTACATATGAAGGTTACATCAAACAAATAATAAGTCTATGGATAAGAGATGAAAGTCCAACGATAACAAATGTTGGAAAAATCTATTTATAAAAACGGAAAATAAACAATAAATACGCGCCTATACATCAAGCAAGCCCATCTTAAAGTTATTCAGTGAAATTAAACCACAAGCAATATGGTGCGTTACAAATAATAATTAAAGTAGTACACATGCTAATTCTCTAGTTATTAGTCATATAAATGGAATCTAAATTGATAAAAAAGTTTTTCTTCTTTGGCATCATTATGAACATGGTTGAGGCATGAGAATTACGTCATCGACTGCTATATCACTCCGGTACGTGTTTCCTCTTATTGCCGCAATTGCAATCTAAATATAGAAAAAAGCAAATAACAGTGCGATGCAATTAATAGAATGCCAAGATCACATATAGTTCAATCTCGGCCTTAAACCTTCCGAATAATCGAAAAAAGAAAGTATAGTAATATATACAATCTTGTCGCCTGTGATTAGTAAGAAAGTCTGTTTTACCCAAGTGTCTTTATTAAGTGGCAAATTAACGTCAGTGGTATGCCATTCGTTCCCTTGTGTTCCACTGACGGCAAAGTGTTCTTTAAAGCCGAGGTCATTGTTGTATGTATAGATTGAAAATGTTCCCATACCGCTTCCATACATATGGTAAGCCAAACTAAGGCAGTACGTCTTGTCTGCATAGATAGAAGTAACATACATATAATGATTTATTTTCTTTGAATTTTACATTTATAATGAATTAATACTTTGTGATGAATTTCTCGTCAACTTACAAATGGCTTCGTCTATAATCCATATCACATTTAATTGAAAAAAAAAAAATATAAATATTGAATACAATTTCTATGTGACAACTAACTTCTCTTTTTTTTTAAATTAATCAGATTTGTTAATAAGCAGACGATCAATTACAATAAGACATGTGAGGTCAGTCATCATCAATTGAACACAATTTAAAAGAAAATTCAATATGATATATTTCAGCAGATTTGAAATATATTATTATACCCAAGGTGCACATAATTAATTGTACATAGGAACTACATCCAAAAAATCTCTGAAAAGGGAGAGAATCATAACTGTTATGACAGAAATTATTTTGTACATAATTTACTGATTTTAAGTGTATTTGTTTTTCATTTTGGAGCGTCCTTTGTTTTGATTTTTTGTGGGGGTACATGTAGATGTGCGTAGGGGATGAAGGAGAGGTTTTTAATTTAAATTTTAAGTATGCCTATAAAAATCGAAAAGTGCAAAATTAGATTGGGATAGTGGTAATACACGACAGTGTTATTGAAAGAAAATTCAGCAATCAGAAATATATATGTATCATATGACAAAAAAATAATCCTAAATAATTCAGTGAATGCTGTTAAGAGAAATATCAAGTTGCAGTCGATTGATCATATAGAGGACCTGTTGCATAATTATTTTTTTTTTTTGGCTTCATTGGAATCATTTACGGTGTTAATATTAGTTTTCGTTTTATAATTGTATTTCAAAGTTATTTTAAGAAATGCATGCATTCTGGATCCAATCGTTATTTCAAATACTATTTGCTGGGAAGTAGAATACCGTATAATACTTACTCTCAAATTCAACATTGTCATCGTACACATAATAATGTCCCCCCTTTGAACAATCAGTAGCCTCGAAATAAAAATAGAAATATTCCTTATGTGCATATAATGGACCCGTTCCACTTGAAGGCGTTGCTCCCTGAAATAATGTTAGTTTTAGATTTGTACTATAATAAAAATAATGTTTACTCCAACAATAATCATTTACTTCAATAATGAGAGTGTAATAAAACTATTGCATAACTTAAATATCTTTTTACCATTGTTCTAAACCAAGAAGATGAGTCATCGTCCGTAGCCAAGAAGCAAGCTGGGTCATTATCAACTTCAAAACGACACGAACGACCTATCGTTGAAAGAAATGACTTAAAACGTTGCTACAAAATCATAGCCAATATATCTTTGACCTCAATATTTCAGTTATTTTTAGAAACAAACACACCTGGTTTATATATATATATATATATATATATATATATATATATATATATATATATATATATATATATATATATATATATATATATATATATATATCACTACTGGCTTTCAAAACCCCTGTCCGTATGAAAAGCCCCTGTCTTTCTCTGTAACCTACGGCATTTCCACAATTATCTACGGTACATCTACAGTATGGTACGGTATGTCTCCTCTGCTTATACAGTAATTCTCAGCATGCCACTGTATGTATCCCCAGCATGCCACAGTTACCTACAGTAGGCCCCAGTACGCCTACGGTAGGCCCCAGTATAGCTACTGCTTCCTACAGTGACCTACGGTATGCCACAGTATATGCCCCAGTAGGCCCCTGTATTGTTCACCGAAGCAAAACGGAAGAGGTATACACACTTCCAGAGGCGCTGTTTATCTAAGATGTGAGGTTGTCAGTTCAGTACACAGGGTTATTTCCTTGAGAAACTTTTGAACATTAGTTTATACACATCGTAATACAACTGAAGTCAACTGATACGGGTTTCGTGATCCACATTAGGCAAAAACTTCACGCATATGTTATTGCCACAAAGAAAATATCAAAATAGTCAATAATGTTGACTTATCTGAAGTGTACATTTCTTGCTGACAAAATAATAAAAATACGCTATAAACATTAAAACTGTTATAATTATTAATTTATTCGTACATTTCATTATGTTTACAATTGTTAAGAGACTTATAGGGTTATGCAGTGATTCTGAAAAGTTTACAAATCATTGCTAAAAAAATTTTTTTTTAAAAATCAATTAATGAATTTTATTTATTATTTTTTTCATTTTTTATTTATTTATTTATTTATTTGTTAGTTTATTCCTTCATTCATTCAAAAAATATTTAATGTAAAGCATCAAATTGGGAAGGGCATGCATTACGACCAATAATTCTGCAATGAAGATTTTATTCACTTATAGTACGGCTACATTAGAGACCTAAATGTATATACTAATATATATGCTCCTGGCTAGTGGCCACATGTGCTTGTAAAATATATTCCATGGTGTTTTAATAAACTTGAACACGTCGTGTAACTTATGACCTATATCCTTAATATAAAGGTCCCTGGTGTAAGTAAATCTCACCGATGCAAATATTTGAAAAGTAATCCGCGTCGATACAGGAATGTAAAATTTATTTTATTTAGATTTTCTGCCTGCTCAGCGAGAAAAAAGTCTTTTAATCTTGGTGCATGTAACCATTCTAATAAATGAACATAGCTGTATACGACAGCAGTGGGTCTGTCATAGTATCTAATGACATGGTATCTTTAGGTAACACTGTTCATTTTCTTTATTGTCAACCGATTATTTTTTTTTTCAATCGACCTTTGTTCATTATCTTCAACTTTAACATTTTTTTGACAATCATATTTTACATTTAATAACATGCTGTCCAGGCGCGGATCCAAGAATTTTTCAAGGAGGGGGGGGGGATATTCCACCCCAATTCCAAAAAAAAATAACGCAAATTCCATTTCCTTAACGTGAAAAAAACCTATTTCGTGGTGGGATCCACGCTTTTTTTTTTTGGGGGGGGGGGTCAAAGTTATGTTTTATTTGCTTCAATATAACTTGGTTCAGAATTCCCCCCCAGGTTAAATGCATGCTGTCAGTATTAATTTTAATCGGAGAAATTCAATATTAAACGTATAATACAAGATCAGTTTATGCAAAAGAGACACAAGTAAATTATATGTAATTGCCGAACAGACAGTGAATGGTGTAATCTGTATAAAAACTGTAGACATGATTTTCTAAGAAATATTGGCATTTCAAATTTACAAAATAACGATTTAAATGTTCTATTCAGTTATCTATTAACTCATTTCCCACGTCAAAATGCGAGTTTCAAATATAATGCATATAATATACACTGTAAGACAAAGAAAAATCAAACGCATGTAATTAATATATATTGCTAAAAGTGATTTATAGGTCCGATGGGCCGGGTGTTGTACATATATGCTTATTTGTCTAATGAACGTAAAATTATTGTATACACAAGTCACTATGTATAATAAAATATTTACTTACTTACTTATTGTATATAATTTTAAAGCAAAATTCATTCGAAAACCCTTTTTTCTGTCTTTTTTTTCTAGGGGGCAAAGCAAACAAGCCACCATTTTTTTTTTTTAAAAAGTCTGACGTTTTGTGTTTAATGAGGGAACAAGTTTACTATTAAACAGAGATGAATTACAGATATATCGAACCTATTAATTCCGGCTTGGTTGACAAGAAGTGCGACATCTATTTTGTATATGGAAATTTCGGGGGGGGGGGTATTTTATACAATAGAAAATTAAATCGAAAGTCAAATATTTATTATCAAAACACGTTTACTTAGAACAACAATATTTGACAGACAAGAAGCTCATCTTGAGTTCCCCCTACGAAATATATACGTTTAGAAAGGTACATGAAAAATTCACCAGAAATGTATGTGTAAACCAGCACGAAGAGGACTAAGTAAGTAAGTAAAATGTTTCATAAAAAACATCAAGGGGTTGCTTATTTTAGACACCGTTTTGATTTTCTTAAAAATATAGTATAACTACATCACATGTTTCATCATAATGTTACGGGATCGAGATCCGGAAAAACTCCTCAAAAGAAATCGCAAGAGGCTGACCTTGACAGATGAATTAAACGAGGACGCACTTTTCTTCATAATCATCTTTCTGAATGTATCATAGTAAGTTCAAGCTGTAGTGTGTGTTTCTCATTGTGAATCCTAAAAGGTGCAATTGTCATGATTGTGCGGGACTTCATTACTTTTTTTAATTATTCAGTGAACACTGGTTGTCACAGGAGTTCGCAATTTTATCAATAGTCAATAGAATCACTCGATTGACCAAGCATGAGCTATGCGTTCGCATATTGGCTGTGCTAACACATATATATAGCTCATGCTAGGTCAATCGATGCTAGGTCAATCAAATGATTTAACTTTATTTATAATAAAAATTAACTTTATTAATAAAATTGCGAACTCCTGTGATTGAGGCTGTAAATAATCTGGTAATACAACTTCCATTATCAATAACGTACGTAGTGATTGTCAGTGTTTTTTTTTCTTCCCGAAATCCTTAGTAGGAAGACAATCCAATTAGATGACAGCTTTTCCATGTAAGCAGACTTAGCAAGCCACTTGTTCATGCTAAAAAACAGAAAATGGTATGGATTCTCTTTGATCGCGGTGGTGACAGTGACGATGCAAATGGACCTGGTTAGCTGTATCAGTCTAACGTAATAGTGTACAGTGTAACAGTAATACTTTGTTGTGACTTGACTTCTACATTTTGATCAATGTGAATGGATTATGTTTACTGTAGCTTGACATATTTTTAGATTAGTGGAAAAATCTTTAGTTAAAACGAATTCGTTATTTGTGTCAGTGATTGTGATGTTCATACTATGAAACACAATATAGGCCTATACACTGTAGCTGTGTTATAAATATATTGAACACGTTCGACAATTTCAAGAAATGGAGACTCTAAAAATTATTTTGCCATGTCTGGCAATTAAAAAAAAGTTACTCAGTATTTGATATTAATTTCTTTCATTCCTTTTTTTTGGGGGGAGGAGGGGGGGGGTATTTCTAATTGTCAGGGATGAATATACATATATATGACGTGTATATACTAAAATGCACGTTTACAAAAAATTGCTTTTATATTTGTTCATCTTAAATTAATTTAGAATTTGTGTTTCCATTCTCTTTGCAGTAAATCAGCACATAAAATTATCATAAATAACTAAATTGAAGAACAGTCTTCGTTTACTGTTAACGTTCATAGTGCTAGCTGTCGATACTTATGTCTAGAATAATGATAACGTAGTAAAGAGCATAGAGTTCGTAAAGTAAACATTTTAGATTGAGGATTTAAGATATTACGATATTTATCGCATACTGTTAGACGAAGAATAAATGTACATGTATCACATTGACATGACATTAACAGGTATTGGTGGGGAAGTCCTTTCCCCAGCATTGTCGTCATATCATGTCATTCATATCATGTGTCAAATAACGAATGCAAACAACTCCGTTTGGTTTGGCGTTTTTTGCATTGTAGATGTATGTATACACGGTAATATAATTTTTACCCCCCCCCCCCCCCGAAGCAGCGTACATGTTAAAAGATTTCATTCATGCACTCTTATATATATATATAATATAAATTTCTTTAACAGTATAACAGGATTTAATTCTTATTTTCACTGTGTTCAATGAATTCTAATAAAAGATCAATCAATTATGCAAGGGACTTTAATTTCAACCCATTTGTCCTTAATTACAGATCAAAGAATTATATCAGACGTCGATCTCGCTTAGCTTGCGTTGGTGTTGGGAAAATTGAAAACCCACTCTAATTTATGTTAAATAATCAAATTATTGATTTTAAATGTTTGATTATTTTGATATTACTGTCATGTCTTTATTTAATTACATGTATTTACAAACAATATAAACTTTTACATCTTCGGGCCAGTCTACATGCCGGGAGAATCGTAATTCATATTCGCACGTGTCACAATTTTCAATTTTTAAAGGACAAAAAAGTGTATGCATCTGCAGTGCCTTGGTATTTATAATGGAGTCAGAAATTTATCATCGCAGGTAAAAAACCTCTTCGGTGTTTGATTTCTGAGAATAAATTGAAAATAACATGATAGTTCGTTGCGCCAATTTGTATACCGGATCTTGATCTGATCAGGAGCCCGTGGACTGTGGAATCATGTACATAAATGTTGCTGATTTCTGTGATGCAGAATAGATCATGGGTAAACGTTATCGTTTTTTTTTATTTCTAACCCCGATACTTAGCATCGTTTTAAGGGTGAGGAAATGGGGGAATAGACTTTTTAAAAAGTCAGATTTTTTTTTTTTTTTTTTTTTTTTTTGACGCTCTGATTTGTTTGAGAAAAAAAAAATTAGTCATGCATATTTCCGTGCCCTGTCTTGTGTCTAAGTATGTTCTTGAGGTTATAGTCAGAAAGACTGAGTTTGATACGAAACAATTTAAAATAAATTTTCAAAATAAATGATACGACTTATAGCATTTCAGGAATTAATAAAGACTTAGTATTGAATTATCTTCTTTTTTCCAAAGGTTTGAGAGATATATCCAGGTGTTTTATATTCCGAATTTTTTTCACATCAATTAGCGTACAATACAAACTGCATATAAAGCAGAGTAAATTTTAAATTAGTAGATTTTGATATAAAGCTGACGGAAGATTTTGGTTCATGTACGGATCCTTTTTTATCCTTATTTCTCAACTGTTTTCGCTGACCTTTGTTTAAAATAACTTCTTAACCATTTATTTTGCATAATATAAAGTGTAATTATGTCTCTCTCTCTCTCTCTCTCTCTCTCTCTCTCTCTCTCTTGGACTCGAATTATTTTAATGACTGCTTATTTCAATGTACCAGTGAATAAGAGGATTATAAGCATTCGTGCTTGCTTTTCAATGCATTTCACATTACAAATATATGATATTTTTAAAACAGAAATTGTATAGCCGAAACTTATATTTTTAATTCATGCGTTTCACCCCTTAAAGAAGCGCCTAAGAAACAACATCGATGTTGAAAGTATTAGCAAGGATTATGTACAAATTAGCAGTAATAATTGTAAATATATTGTTTTTCAGTGTTCACTTTTTTTTTTGGGGGGGGGGGATATTTTTTTAAATTAAAGTTTTCTAGCATATCTATACTATCAATTAAACTGATATTTCATAGTGAATGTGAAAACAGTCTTGTTACAAGTGGTCAGTCAGTTGTTTATTTAGTCCTAACACCAATGGTCAGACGCAGACAGAGAACAATAGGCAATTATAGGACCTATTGTTAAGCTGACCACTGCAAATTACATTAGATAAATAAACTAGAACCTACCATGGTTCTGCCTCAGTGCATACAATGAAGTTGATAAAAGAAAAGCGCGGGGCGGATCAATGATTCTTAATCATAAGTGGGTCTGAAAATTGAAACTAGATGATAGAGAAAATGAAATTATTATTAAATTATAAATTCATTTCATTTTAAACAAAATTAATTCTGTATCACCATAAGAACCATAAGAGCATACTAATTAATTTTATGATCGGAAATCGGAAAATTTTGTTCTGATAAGGTCCAAATTATGCAGAATTTCATCACGATATTAAACAAAAAGGTGACGTAGAATTAAAGTCTAAAACTGTGTACAAGAAAACAGGCCCTGTCTTTAGCGTATTTTACGGAGACAAGAGGGGGTGGCTTATAAACTTAATAGCTTTATACAATCCTCCAATTATAAATAGTTTGATCTCTCAGCAGTTTGAAATATTTATAAAAGTTGCGTATAAATTAAAAAAGAAAATGATTGATCGATTTCACAATCGAAACTTGATTGACTTTTTGCAGAATATTACGTAAATCAAAACGCAGATTAGGATTCGTCAGAAATGCAACAAAAACAAATGGAAAATTACATTCAAATGATTTCTGGGCAGTTTTAAAATAACGAGAAAAAGAGAAAAGAATAATAACATTTCAGTGCTGTTAATAATTGTTTCTGAATTCGTTACATAAATACATGTACATAAAAATTAAATATTATCTGGATACGACTTATAATTCAATTTTATCAAGTAAGCGTCAGGAAGAATAATTTGTTATCACGTCCCTCAGTTCATTAGCCACTGTCATTTTTATTAATGGCATCATTTTTAACAATATTTATCGGGAATTATGCTCCTAGATAAAAAAAAAACCTTCTTTACAAACATGTTCATTTTATCTGATTGCAAAACATGCGGGCTTAATACGAACTATAATTCTTCTTTTTAATAAGTTCGAAGAAATCCAAATATGTTCATTCAATGTGTCAAAACAGACTGACCTTGTTGATGATTCGATGATTCAAAGTGATATAAAGATTCTCAGCCACTTACAATAGGACAGGACTTTTTTTGAAATAATAGTGATTAATTATCGTTATTTCTAATATATTGACCATAATCATCCCCGTCAGAAATAAATCTATTATACTATTTTTTTTTAATTTTGTTACAACAAAGCAAGTTTATCATTACTTTAGAGATGTAATGTAAAAAAACAATTCTATAAATCATCATAATCTTCTTCATAAATAATTTTTACCGATGAATAGCTTCAACTGTAAAAACATTGCCTCTTAAAACATTGTGTATTTCTACCGTTTTGCTTCGGTTAACAATACAGGGGCCTACTGGGGCATATACTGTGGCATACCGTAGGTCACTGTAGGAAGCAGTAGCCATACTGGGGCCTACCGTAGGCGTACTGGGGCCTACTGTAGGTAACTGTGGCATGCTGGGGATACATACAGTGGCATACTGAGAATTACTGTATAAGCAGAGGAGACATACCGTACCATACTGTAGATATACCGTCGATAATTGTGGAAATGCTGAAGGTTACAGAGAAAGACAGGGGATTTTCATACGGACAGGGGTTTTGAAAGCCAGTAGTGTATATACATATTACCGAAAGAAAAAGTTTATCCATAGTAACGAAAGAATTAATATACTACAATTCATTCTAAATACAAAAAAACAAACAAACAAACAAACAAAACCCAAATCAAAAACAGAAGAGTATATCTTTCATGCATATGTCAGTAAAATGAAGAAATGATCTAGCTTATTTTCATTATTTTGATTTGAGGGAGATTAATAATAAAAAAAATGATGTAGAGTAAATCAAAAAGATATAATTGTTTTAACATAAAAAAGAAGTTACATATATTGGAAGAAAAAAACATTGAAATTAGGATTATATGTGGATTACTGAATATTTTGACCAAGTTACACATATAAGCTATTATAGCTATTATAGTTCAAACGCGAGAAGTGCAATTAAGATTTAATGAATATATTATAAATTAACATTTAACAGGAGGCACGAATACGATTTTTTTTTCGAATCAAGAAGCTCTATTTTTTTTCAAAACAATATAAGTTGCGAGTTATAACAAGATGCGATTATAAGATTATAAAAACCAATTATTCAAATGTTGATGTGGATTCTCCAGAAGGTTCCTATTAACCTTGTTAAATTGTAAGCAAAAGACAGGTACCTTCGCATTTGTCTCCGACATAACCTATTACGCAGTTGCACTTATAACCTCGTATATTGTCCTTGTCTGCTACTCAGGTACCATCATTCTGGCAATCATGGTTGAAACACACATCAACTATAGTAACAAACATCTAATCTGAGAAGCATAACAGATGTATTTTATATTGAATAACGTTATAAAATTTTCTTCAAATTACAAACAGAACCCCTTTTTACATGTTCTAATCATGTTTTATCCTAATTCTTATTTCCTAAAGCAGTGTCAAGATAAGTTATAATGCATTGACCTTTTTTTTTTTCAAGTATCAACTACCGTCAGTAGTTTCAGTAATTGTATTATTATGCTTTTTATGTTTTTCCATCATTTTTATCATAAATATGTTAAACTAAGTGTTTCAATAAAGAAGATATTTATATATAATTACTTTCACACATTTCCCCTGAAAATCCTGCAGGACAGGTACATATGTATCCATTTCCGGTGGTTGAATTCAAATCTTCACAAGTTCCGCCATTTTTACAGGGATTAGATGTGCATTTTGTACCTGAATTTTAAATAAGACGTAAATCTTTTTTAAGCAATCTAAAATCCTGTTCTTGAACGTGCTATACATTACTGATATTGTAATTAGGTCTTTCCACCTTTCTGTTGAAAGACCTCTTGAAATGCTTATGTTTATTATTATTAGGTCTTTCCACCTTTCTATGGAAAGACCTATTGGTTTTCTTCTGTTTCTTATCATTCTTCTTATTTTTCCGCCGCAAGATTTTGAGTTTCAAGATTTATCGAAAAGATTTATAGTCCGTAAGAATGTACTCCGTAAAAGATTTTTGCAGTTGACCCTGCGTATATGAACTTTGACCCCTCAAAGAGTTATTACCCCTTTCGCAATAAAAGCTTGTTATCGCTACTTCTTCGAAACCGTAAATAGTAGAGGTACGGAACCTTCACCAATGTCTTCGACCAATTGAGGGGACTCTTCAATCTTGTCATTGCGAAAGTATTCATGGACCCCTTTTATGAGTTATTGCCCCTGAAAGTTTTTGAAGTTTACAAATAATATTTTTTTTTCAAAACGATTAGTCGTAGAGACATGAAACCAACTGGATAAGATTCTTTGACCTCAGTTCTTGAAATTTATGTCAAGGTCAAAGGTCAAGGGCATTCAAAATATGAGAAATTAAGCTTTTTTTATATCTCTTTTGTCTTTCAACGTATGCTAAATATCTTTGCATCATTTATATGTCCTCTTAAAACTATTTCAAAGATTTAATTCTTGTCCCCTAAGATTTACCCCTTAAAAAGTTATTGCCCCTTTTACTAAAAACCTTGTTATCGCTACTCCTCCGAAACCGTAAACCATAGAGACACGAAACCTTCACTAATGTATTCAGGGTCTTTAGACACAACTTCAATCTATTCAGTGTGAAAGTATCCGATGACCCCTTATATGAGTTTTCGCCCTTTAACGTCTTTGCACTTACTATTAAACCTTATAACTTGAAAACTAAAAGTGGTAGAATCATGGGACCAATTGCATTGTGACTCTTGACCTTTGACCTTGAATATTTTTTAAAGGTCAAATGTCAATGTCATTTCAAAAATTTTATTTTAAATTTTTATTTTTTCCATCTTTCAAACCATTTCTGGTTTCTTTTGTATAAAAATAATCAGTACCGAGTTAAATATTAAAAATGTATGAAATTTAAAGAAGGTGGATAGACCTCTAATTGTTCGAGAACAATTAGTCTACTAGTTATTATTATTTTTCTTCCCGGACTTTTGAAACCGCAAGACTTATCGAAAAACTTTATAGTTCATGATACTGGATATTAAAAGTTATTCCGAAAAACGACCCCCCATGTTTGAACTTTGACCTCTTACGAAGTTATTGCCCCTTTCGCAAGAATAGCTTGTTATCGCTACTCCTTCGAAACCGTAAACCGTAGAGGTACGGAACCTTCACCAATGTCTTTGACTAATTGAGGGGATTCTTCAATCTATTCATTGCGAAAGAATTCGTTGACCACTTCAATGAGTTATTGCCCCTGAAAGTTTTTGATGTTCATGAAAAATTAAAAATTTTCAAATCCATAAGTCGTAGAGACATGGGACCAACTGCATTGAATTCTTTGACCTTTGACCTTGAAATTTATGTCAAGGTCAAAGGTCAAGGTCATTCAAACTATGAGATATTTATAACTCTCTTGTCTTTCAACATATACTATATGTCTTTGCATCTTTAATATGTCCTTCTAAAACTATTTCAAAGATTTCATTCTTGTCCCCTAAGCTTAACCCCTTTGCAAGTTATTGCCCCTTGTGCGAAAAACCTTGTTATCGCTACTCCTCTGAAACCGTAGACCGTAGAGACATCAAACCTTCACTAATGTCTTCAGGGTCTTTAGACACAACTTCAATCTATTCAGTACCGTTCAAGGTAGCTCAGTCGGTAGAGCGCTCGCTCCGTGATCGGGAGGTCGTGAGTTCGAATCTCGGCCGCGACAGACCTAAGTCGATAAAAAATAGGTAGCAACTGTTCCTTCGCCATGCGCTCGGCACTTTGAAGTGAAAGTTGCGGGTCTTTCGGATGAGACCTTAAAAACCGAGGCCCCGTGTCACGGCAGGCGTTGGCACGATAAAGATGCCTCACTGCTCAATGGCCCTGAGTGCCGAGTAAAGGTCAAAATTTGAAGCCCTTCACCGGTATATGGTGACGTCTTTATATGAGTGAAAAATTCTTGAATGGGACGTAAAACAATAACAATCAATCAATCAATCAATCTATTCAGTGCGAAAGGATCTGATGACCCTTTATATGACTTATCGCCCTTTAACGGCTTTGCGCTTAATAGTAGGCCTGATAACTTTAAAAGTATAAGTCCTAGAAGGATGAAACTAATTGCAATGTGATTCTTGACCTTTGACCTTTAATGTGTGGTAAAGGTCAAAGGTCAAGGTCATTTCAAAATTTTCAAATTTTTCATTTTTTTCTATTTTCAAGCCATTTATGGATTCTTTTTGTATAAAAATTAACTTTAGAGAGTAAAATATAAAAATTAAAGAAATTTAAAGAAGGTGGAAAGACCTCTAATTGTTCGAGAACAATTAGTCTACTAGTAATAATTTCAATTGAATTCATTAAAACATGGGGGTTGATAATACGTATGTGAAATATAGCTGCGAGTTAACCTGTAATTTTAAAAAGAGAGTCTTTTTGGATTAAAAACTTACAAAATCCTGGGCGAAGAGATATATTGTCCACTCCAACAAAAGAATTTCCCAAAATGCCCTCTATTGTGATCTACCAAATTTATTTATTATAAAATGAAAAAAAAGAAAGATTATTTTAAACAGGAAAATTACATTTAAACAAGCTTATAGCCAAGTGCCAAAGATATACAAATTCATTATGTTTTGAACCTGCTTCGATATATTGAAAAGGTTCATTATATATTTCAATTGTTTTTATATACAAATATCAAATTGAATAAAAATGATATAAAATGAATCTCTAAATATTTCAAATTCAATCTGCCAAAAATAAAAATTAAAAGAAAAACTTGTTTTTATAAAAAGAAAACCTTTGGAACCTCTGAGTTATGAGTTTAGTATTTTAAAAAAAAAAAATATTGTATTCTTATTTGCCCGATCATGATAAGGAGCACACGGCGGGTATGATCGGACCGCAAGAGATGCTTACTCCTCTATGGCAACTTATCCCACCTCTGATGTTTGAAGAGATCCGTGAGCGCACTACTTCCAGTTTGTACAAGTATTGTTTCAATGGAATTTTGAGCTTGACTACTGATCGTTATATATCTTATATTTCCTTCATAGAATTTACCGTACCACTAGATACTCCATGGAGTCGATAGATACGACTGCAGTCCGCCATTTGTAATTTGTTGTTGTTTTGATATTGTATAACTTGGACCTCTTCTTTTCACTTCCATCTACATATACGGTTATTTCTGCTGGAGCTTCGCCTGATGGAAGTTCGCCAATAGCATAGTCGAAAGATAGACATCGGTCATAAGCTTAAAAAAATAAGTCAGAAAATTTGGCAAATTAGAAACAAAAAGAATACAGAATATTGTTTTTCATATTATGCCTAGTGATACAGAGATTTTAAATCTACACAGAAAAATAACAACATATATTGACATATAAAATAAACAGAAATAGGTTCCACAACTTGTTTCTAATGCACGTAAAGTATACGATATATGTAGATTACCTGCAATTTGAGCTCTTGTTTTTATAATGGCTTTTGATTCGGCGGTGTATGGAACATTGTCGTAAAATGGACTCATGGTTAGAAACTGGTAGTCATTACCGTGTGTTATACATGGTCCATCATCACTTTCACAAAGTCTCTGTATATTACAACAATATATTAAAATAAAACAAACATATAATCACCTTATTTATTTTTTAATTGTGAAGTACAAATGAATCACAAAGCGATTTTAATTAAACTATAGAGCACTAAGTTTAGAACTGGTTTTATATATAATAATATGATATTAGTGGTTAACATATTTATTCATTTGTTGATGGTTTATAATGCATTCATTTTCTAAAGGTACATACATATATCCTATCGTATGATTTCAATTTAAAGGATCTCCGACTTCAAAGTTCTATTTCCTTCAAACATGTATCTCTCGAGGATTTTTTTTTTTACTTTTTTAAATGAATTTTGACTTTCGTTCAGTGCATCTACATGCTTTAATACCTGATATCAAACTTGCCTCATATTACATATCCAAACAAATTTACCGTATTGAAGCTCCATAGAATATCCCCCGATTTATCTTGGTCAAATAAACATGTCCCAAAATCATCTTCAAAATTGCAGAAATTCTTTGACAGTGCTGCAAGGAAACGATGGAAAAAAAAATATTCATTGTAATAATTAAAGATTTTTATCCCTTATATTGAAAATAAACTTTTCTTTAAGTTTACATGCAAACAAATTTCTTGAAATACATTCTTTCTTGTCATTTTTTTGGTTTCCTTTTTGTACTTTTTTATTTTGTTTTTGTTTTGTTCGTTAAGTTTTTAGGTTTTTTGGATTTTTTTTATGTGTGTGTGTGGGGGGGGGGGTTAATTTTTGGGGTTGAACATTTATTAGCACTATATAATTTTAGAAGGTATGAGGTGGTTAACATATTATCAAACATATCCACCTAAATGAAGACATGTGATTTTTTTAAGCCACAAACTACTATTAAGTCAAAATTACAATACACGTTTCAGCCTCGACAATTTCTATAATTTCTTTCAGTTTTATTTTTACAGAGCAATTTTTAGAGGGAATAAGTAGACAAAAGGACAAAGAATAATGTTATTTATTTTCATTTTGGCTAATTCTGACTTGGTAGATATACTAGGATTCTTGCACCATAATACAACTATTAATAATACGAGTTACATTACCTCCAAATTCATTACAGTTTTCTCCAGACAGTCCATTTCTGCATGTACATATGTATGATCCACCGTTGCTTCCTTCTGCGCATGTTGACCCCGTCTTGCAAGGAGAACTCATACAACCTATAAGAACACGTAGTTATTCTGTACACACGTAGTTGGTGTACAGAAAGGTATATCCAAATAAAGTTGAGGATAAAGCAATTCTACATCTAGCTTGAAAATTGTATAATAATTTAACACTGTTTGTAACCCAAACATTAAAAAGAAATATTTCTAACCTTCACAATAGAGTGTTTTTCAGGGACTGATTAAAAAAATTACAGAATGAAACTCTGCCATTCAGTTAACGGCCAGGTGACTGAAAGTCTAATGAAAGATGGCTGAATGGCAGAGCTCTTCCAGTGACCATTCAGTTGACTGAAAGGTGCAGGTTCATCCTGTGAAAATAATTTAAGACAAATAGAAAAAAATGTTCGATTTTATGTGATTTTTTTTTTAATTTTATGCTTGATTTATCGAACTGGTTATAATGATGTTTATTCACGATTGCTTTATTTAAGCTTGAAGTTTATTGTAGACATGCGGTATAGACATCTTTTTGTTTATACATATGGTGGATATTACTTGTTGAATAAAGTATCGGTTGAAATCAATATCCATCTTTTCAATGTCTAAGAAAACAAATCAATGGAAAAAAATAAACTGATGACTAAAATAACACAGGGGAAGCAAGTTCTCAAGACGTCAATGTATAATACAAGTACAAAAAGTATATATGCATTATTTAAAGAAAAAGAGTGTAGCTAGAAATAGAAGGGCGCTAGCGCATAAATGAATCAGGATCTACAATGCGGTATGCAGAGATATACCTAAATTTTACACAGGAGTTTTGAGTTTTAACAAATTTTGTCAAACCCCTCATCTTGACCTCCAGGCCATAGAAAAAAATCAACATATTCGAGAAATGATGTTAAAATACATGATGAAAAAGTATTTTAAACGCCAAACTCACATTAACATAATAAAATCGATATACAAGACGCTAATGTTTGACTGTCTAACATTTTTTTAGATTATATAGGAGACAAAATTTACCTGCTAAATGACATGCGTTAAAAGAAGATAAATTTAAAATGAAACTAGATCATCAGTACCTGATTGGAAGACCTCCATTCTAATTGTGAAACCTTTTCCTGGCAAGTGGTTGTTCTTACTGTTGAATCGGATCATGAAAGGTGAAGCCTCACCAATATTCACTTGGGTATATGTTATTGGAGTCGTAGATTTCCCACACAGTCTATAAAATATTTACTGCATAAAATCAGTTTGTTTAAAAACCGTTCCTAATGCCTCAATTTACGTGTAAAAAACTCACTATTGATTATACGAGTGTTGTTCGGAAAGTTCGTGGACTACCGTCTAGTAAGCTTTTTTACTTAACGTCATATTATATCCAAATTTGGAAGAAATATTTCAATAGTAACTTCAAATGATGTGTATGAAATTTTTTTAAAATATCGTGGTTTATTTCAAACTTATTCAGACTTAAAAAATGCAAAAATCGGACCAAGGATCAAGTCAAAATTTTGTAATTTACAATCAAGACACTAAATAATGCCTGAAGTCACATCTTCTGTAAAATGACACAAAAACGGAACAATTCTAAGTGTTCAAATTAAGAATTGTTTCATCGTTTCTGATTCCAAATTATGACTTAATATTTTGTTTCGTTGAAAAGAAATCAGTTTCAGAAAAAAGATGACGTCGTTGAACGTCACGGAGCAGCAGTTAACCATACAATTTGTGTTGTACTTAAGAAAACTCCAGAAAAAAAAACTGAATATTCCAGAGGAAGTAGGAAATTCGTCAAAAGCGAGCCATGCATGTGTATGTAAATGGTACAAACGGTATTTGAATGATAGACTACTCTGCTAAGACGATGGTGATCTGTGAGAAAACGGATTGTCCGTAAAAATCTTATCAAAAACATTGAAAAGCTAGTAACGTCATGCTAAGAATTTGGCGCTTCACGGATGCTGATCTTGTGAAAGCACACTTATGCAGTGAAACAAAAATATAACATTGACAAACAAAATTATGCTACTGAAACAATTGTTAGCATTAAACATTTCAAGTGATAGAGAAACGTTTTTTATTGAGTATACTGGTATTGGGCAATACCGCGTGAAATGTACAGGGATAGTATTTTTGAGAACCTCGTGTCGGTATGTTTTTGACGTTACAGTGTTGTTGAGCTTGCTCCGAGGTTACAAAACGTGTTGATTTTAAAATTAGATAACAGGAATTCTATTAAAACACATGGGGTGAAACTTCACCCTTAAAAAAAAAAAATAAATATTTTTACATATGATAATGTGCTCATTTTAAATTTCTTGAAGATAGTGTAACGAAAATTGGCATTGTCCAAGAACTTTCCGAACAACTCTCGTATTAGCATATAAATTAAAAGTCTGTATGAATATTATGATTAGTATACTCTTTTCCAGGATCTCCAATGAGGTAATCACGGATTTCCAACCAATGGTAGCACTCTTTTCTAACGCTAAAGGGAAGATCAATGGATGTGACGATAGCTTTGATTACCGAATCAGATTCAGCCTACAATGTAAAATATTTTTTTAAATAGGATAAGGAAAAGTTAAACGTTGTCCTAACAAAATTTTAGGTTATTGTCATCAATATATTGGAACAACATTTCAATTCTTTTTTACATATTTTATAAAGTCAGTGTCACACACACAAAAAAAGCCTTCCTGCTAGAAAGTAACTTTTGAACATCCATCGGGCATTCGGGGTTTATGGAATTTGATAACATAACCAACCTATATCGTTATCCCGATATTATTTTCTTTTAGATATATTTATTTCTTTATTCAGCATTTCTTTATATACTTCAGGATGATCTTACAAGCTTTGTATTGGAAATGCGAAGACTTCGCAGTTCTTGTGCAAAATCGGTTTTAGTGATGATCTTGATTAATTAATGTTTTACGCCGAATCGGCACAATTTCAGCCATATATCGGCCAATCAGGTTTAAAAAAAAAAAGACAGTGACATACGTCGGACATGATTTAATTCCTAAAATTGATACATATCAAAGGGGAAAAAGGCTTTCAACCTACCGACGTCAGTGTCCAACTCTTCACAAGTTGTTCCCTTTAACCCGGAGGGACAATGACAGTGGCAAGTCTGCTGATCCACTGCCTGCATTCTAAACCCGTCATTCTTACAGGTTACACTACAGCTAGCTATATATATATATATATATATATATATATATATATATATATATATATATATATATATATATATATATATATATATATATATATGCGAAGCAATATATAAATTTCAAATGTATACAATTATATCTGAAACCGGTTCAGAAGCCTGAATGTTTTGTACACGGCGGGTAACATTCTCTAACTATATTACTGAAAAGGAAATCTCAATATCATTTGCCTCTTAGATAATTATAAGGTTTGCTATCTTTAAAGCGATTGCAAAACATATCTAGACACTTGCTTTGTTGTCAGTAAAATTTAAATGATAGATCAACGATCAATCGTCAAGTGCTTCACCTCTGATGTCTTTACTTTCAAATTCAGTTCTGGAAATGATCATGTTTGATGAAATACATGAGTGCACATGTCCAACTTTGCTGTCAGTTACCTCATCCCTTTATTTACATGATTTATATGCAAAAGAAACACAAAGAACAGAATAACACAAGTTCCTATCAAGAAAATTTCAGTATATTTTTCTTACTGTTTGTTATAATAAGCACAGGACGAAAGACCATCTTTAAGCAATCGCTTAATGGTGGCTTAATGGTAGCTTAATGGTGGCTTATAGAAGTTAATTCCTTTAAGCCACCATTAAGCCACCATTAAGCTGCAGCTTCTAGGTGCTTAATGTCCAAACTTCATTAAGCTACCATTAAGCCACCTTTAAGCTACAGCTTAATGGTGGCTTAATGTCCAAACTTGATTAAACCACCTTAACGCATCCAGTATCAAGTCTTTAAACTAACTTGTTTGAAGTTGTTTCAGTATCATTTACGCAAATACTTATTCAATTCATAATTTTTTTCTCGCTATTTCTAACATTTTTGTCAATGCGTATAAACTCGGGAAATGAGAACAGCTTCACCAAATGCCTTAAAATTTTCGCTCCCTAAAATCAGTTTGTTGAATACTTGTTTTAAAATTATTTTTATCCATAAATACATAACATATATAATTTTTTTTAAAAATCACATATTTTTCTTTCGTGTTTGGAGAGCCACGTTCCGCCGCCGAGTTCATAGGAAATGTTGTAATTAGAGTCATTTTCTTCTGGAATATCTCTAAGTCTCTTAATTTTTCTTTGGGTAGAGAAATGTTTAAGATAGAAAAAAAATATAGGTATAGATTGTATTGCCAATCATTGAATTACTTCATGAATAATTTGAATTAATTCGTGGTTAAGTGCCTTTATTTTTTCCTTTCTTTTAAAATACTGCAGAAGTAAGAATTTATTTAAAATAATGCAGATGTAAGAATTGATCAAAATTTAGTCCGTCTTCAATGATTGTTATTTCAAAATCAATTTTCAGAAGAACAGCCGATCAGATTAAACAGGGCATCCGACCAAATTTATACACATTGAGAAGCGGGGTAAAATAATCAATGTACAGTATATCGACTAGTTAGACAATAGACCTTAATTAGGTGTCCCCACCAGTCCCCGGTCAATTAACGGGAAACTATACACGGGAACGTACAGTGACAGGTTTTGATGATATATTATTTTTACAAAACTTAAAATTTACGCAAGCATATAACAAATTAGAAATTATGATTGTACACAAAAAGACAATTATTTTGATACCCATAATGATATAAAAAGAATTAAAACTGGAGATGATGTGTTACAAAAATATTTTAACTTAATTGTTACGCAAAGATTGTCGAAAATCGTAAATATCCGCAACATATTTATAAGAACTATAATCTGGCTTTTTTCCCATCGTTCTCTTTCGATGAGATATTCCTTTTTAATAACAAAATTTTGTTATATCTGTTGAATTTCAATCTTTTCATGCTTATAAATCTGCGAATAACAGAACGAGGAATTCAGTTACTTAAAATCAAAAAGTTGTTTCACACCATCACACCGAACTCCGGTCCACGGTTAAAAAATATTAACGTTATATAAAACTTTATAAAATTTTCCTTTTTAGAAATATATATAATTATTTGTGTTATTGATTAATGAATATAAACATCAGAAAAAAATACATGAACAGGTATTTGTAACCATTTCAAACAAGATTTGTTAAAAATAAAGGTTTTATATTTCACTTCAATTTCAACAGCCACGATAGATCAGTGGTTAAAGCGTTCGCCCTCCAATTCAAAGGTCGTGGGATCGAATCCTGTCGGGAATGATTTTTTTTTTTTTTTTCATTTATTTTTTTTTTATTTTGTTTCTTTTACATTATTTTCGCCGAATTAACAAACGAATAAACTCGACATTTATAATTTTTGTGAAGAAATCGTTATAAAAATAATATTTAACCCATAAAAGCAGTTTTATCGACAGCGTAATGGTGACTTAATGGTGGCTTAAAGGTGGTTTAATGGTAGCTTAATGGAGTTTGGACATTAAGCACCTATAAGTCTAGCTTAATGGTGGCTTAATGGTGACTTAATGATTGTCTAGAAGCTACCATTAAGCACCTATAAGCCACCATTAAGCTACCTTTAAGCATCCATTAAGGACATTGAAATGACTTAATGGTAACTTAATGGTGGTGTATTTATTACTTAAATGTAGCTTAAAGGTGCTTAATGGTGACTTAAAGACAACCATTAAACCATCATTAAGGACCTATAAGCCACCATTAAGCCAAACTTAAAAGGAAGTGTTTCATCTTGTGAAGCATAATTTGTCATTTAATGAATTGTTATCCATATATACGAATTTGACATACTGTTGTCCCTTGTGAGCACATTTCATAAAGCAGGTGCCTTCTTACAGAGTTTTATTCCTTGCAAAACCCAGGATTTCTTCAACAGCAATGAGAAACTAAGTTCTTTGCTTGTTTTTCGATATGATATGGTATCGAAAAATAATGATTGAATTCTCCTCAATTTTATACTGATTAGAAATCTTGACTTTGCTCATAGTGCTGACAACTACCGTCAGAAGTTAGCCTATTCGCTTAAAGTTACATTCATCGAAAAAAATACCTTTATCCATACTAATTAAACCAAGCAAAGAAATAAATTACAAGGAAAGTAACCATAGAGTAAAGTAAATAAAAAAAATTCAGCCATATTTCATTTGGAAAAAGATAAAATACAAACTGGTCTATACAAATTGTTTCAATTAAATAACTGACCTGTTGGACATTTATACGCCTTGTTAACCTCTGCCATATCATAGAAGGAGAACATGTACTTGGGATTTGAAATAAGATACTCGAGGTCCTTATCAGGTATTGTCATTGTATTCTTATTATTTGTTGAAAATGCCTACAAAAATTAAAAAAAAAAAAATAAAAAAAAAAAAAATAATAATAATAATAATAATAAAGCCGTTAATCTCAGGTTATGATTAAAATTTACGTTTATACATGTTTACAATAAACATGTGCATGTACTTCTCTATTTTGTTAAAATAAATCGGAAATTCAATTTAAAGGATCTTTTGTGTTTACTTAATTGACAGAAACACCAAGGAGAGACAATATTAAGAGCTAGTTCACTTCTTATGAACTTCTGTTTTTAGTTTCTTATGTTTTTTTTTTTTTTTTGTTTGTGTGTTTAATGTTCCTTCGTGAATTTTTCACTCATATTGAGACGCAATCCCGTGCAGTTGGAGAGCTGCATATTTAGACCGCTACTCTGCACTTAGGGTCTTTGACCAGTGAGAGACTTTTTTCGTGCAGGAACCTACTGCTACACAGGAAAAATTGCAACGTATGTTTAACATATGTTGAACATACCTTGAACATATGTTCTGAAACATATGTTCGCCATAAAAAACGAGCAACATATGTTTTACATATGTTTATGAACATATGTTGATCATATGTTTAACATATGTTGCTTATATGTTTTGTATGAACATATGATTAACATATGTTTATGTTCATATGTTTTTCATATGTTAAACATATGTTAATTTTATTTCTTACTTACATTTATTATTTAATTATTTTGTATTTCTTTGGATTGCAAACTTAACTAAATAGTACTCTTGTCCTTTAATCACTTAACAATAAGAAATCAAAGAACACAATCTCAAGCATTAATCTTGAGTTTTTTTTTTCAAATTTTTACATAATTCTGGCTTTATTTCCCTGACAGTGACTGCATTGCTTCTGAAATGATAAAGAAAAAAAAAAATAAAAATTAAGATGTCCAAATTTCATGTCAATTACATGTATAATTAATAAATATATACCAGTATTAGTTAGCAAAAAGAGTAATTACTTTGAGCACTTACAAATTTTTTCTTGGCCTGTTCTTTGTTTTCTTCTATTTTACAACCCCTTGGATCCTCATCATAGGATCTGAGTACAAGTCTCTAGTTTCTCTAGTGTTGAAAAAATATTCTATGTCAATTAATATGTAAATAAGTAATAAATTAGCTGATGCACTTTTAAATACATTTACATGTACACTATTATCTTGAATGCCAGATTAGGCTGAAATTGATCATCCTTCATATATTCTATAATTTAAAAGCCAGCAAGTTCTATCCATATCCATATCTTCAATATTATAGCCAAAAAAAAAGACAGTTTAATTTTTTGATAAAGCAAAACAGTGTAGAATTAATGAGTGAAAAGAAATTTCTCGAAAAATATTTTGTTATTAAAGAGTCATTACTTATATGCACCCTGTAATTACTGTGATTATTATATATGTATTTATTTTCACCTGTATTGTGATCGTGTAATCTTCTTGTGATCGTGTAATCTTCAGTCGAATCAGCTTTGGGTTGAATCGTCAGTCTTAACATTTTAGGTTCTTTCAATAAAAACGGCACTCTGACACTGAACTCCAGTTGCTTAATACATAATAAAAACAAACATTTTCCATTAATAATTTGATAAAAGAGCCGAGAGGATAACCATCTAACATAAGCTACACACAAACTGCAATGCAAGATTTCTACTTTTATTTTCATCAAGATCGTACATAAATATGCAAAGGTAACTGTCGACAAAAGGAAAACAAATCTGAAAAATTAGCAATGCTAAATAGTTTTTACACTCGTCGAAAACAAATCCAAAGTAATGTAGCATGTAGGCTTAGATAAGATCACTAGGTGTATCGTTTTTTTTTTACGAACTGCATTAATTACAACTACAGTTAGATGTTATGCATGTCACGAGAGTACTAGAAGTTCGTATGAATATGTAATCGTAAAGAAATTCTCTTAAAACACCATAAACTACTAAATTCTGAAAAAAAAAAAAAAAAAAAAAAAAAAAACATAACTGATAGCACTTACTTATTTCTAACACCCAACACTTCTGATGCAGCAGTGACGTCAAATATGACGTAGTACACTTTCTTCCGATAAAAATCAAAACCGGTCCGGAAATACAATGTGGAATGATTTTAATTTCACTCATAAAATAAATCCAAACAAAACAGGGTAAAATACAAATTTACTAATTCTTGATAAATTTGATTTGGGGAATACCATGCTCAAGAAGTCAATTTTGAATTTGAAGAAAAGAGGGGGCTGAATTTGGAGAAACGAGTGGGGGAGGTGGTGCAGGGTAACAGAGTAGTTAACCCCTCCCCTTTTTTATGTAAGCTTCTACAAGAAGTAACCATTCTTTTGAATAAATGTATTCAAATTGATCTTGATACTTGTTATTGAAATTAATTTTTTAACATGCAGTCTATTTGCATTGGCGAATCCAGAAGGGGGGGGGGGGGTCCGGTCATATGGAGAAATGATGTAAAGTTTATTCATGAGATTGCTCCCACGTGATTTACTTCTCATTAATATTCATAAGATCCTGCATAAACTCGAAATATTCCATTTCTTTAAATTTTTATATTAAAACCTACAAGCACAGTTTATTTTGTTTTTTTTAAGCATCCGTCATAGTTATTTGGGCAGAATTTTGGGTTATTAACAGTTGACAACACATGAAACTTTCTTTTTTGGTAATAAATAGGTCACACTGATGCAAGAAATTGCCGTTTTCAAATTAAAAAGGCGGTCGTAACTCTTCATGAAATGATAAATCATCTGTATTTTATAAAAATAGGCATTCGTCTGCACCTATCAATCGGCGGAAGAACTCTGTCAACTTGCAATAAACACTTACATTTAATCACCAAAAATGAAAAAGACACAAATTCTGTGCTCTTTCCTTCAATAAAACATTATACTCTCGCTTCGGAATTTCAAATCAAAAAGGCGGTCGCAACTTTCACTTTGGCATCAACAATATTGTCATTTCCGGTAGAAGATATTAAGAAAAATCTAAAAATCGGCGGAAGAACTTTATCCGAAATAGCTAGTATATAAAAATCGGCGGGTTTTTGTTCGTTCTCAATATAAACCTTTATGGAATCTGTCGCCATTATAGCTCAAATATGGCCGATATGTAAATGAGAAGAATGAACACAATTTCTCCATATGGGGTTGGCACGGGCTTGAAGTGCCAATGATTCTATGCATATGTGTTGGGGGCACCGACCTGGAACCCCCCTCCCCCCTTCAAAATTTGCTGGATCCGCCCCTGACATGTTAAAATATAACATTAACTCGTGTTTTTCATATTACGCTTAATATCAAATTATTGTCGGTTCACTGATTAACATTAAATTAATTAACATATTTTCTATCTCGTTAAATTTAAATAAAATTGATTCAAATAACGATAACATAACGATAACATTAATTTAATATTAAATGAAAGAAATGTGAAAAGGCGATTGGTTATTATATGATGTTCAGTATGAATTTTATGTGAAACTCAAAACATATGTCGAACATATGTTGAAACAACCATATGTTTAAAATATGTTCAACATATGTTAAACATATGGTTACCACAAACATATGTTCAACATATGTTTTGAGTCTGTTATGTGTTCAACATATATTTGAAACATATGTTCAACATACTGTCGAAAATTCATATGGTCAACATATGTTTAACGTATGTTCAACATATGTTACTCGAAACATATGTTGAACATACGTTGCAATTTTACCTGTGTACACGGGGCCTCGGTTTCTACCGCTCATTCGTATAACGCTCTCTGTGGATTCGAACCCGAGATGTAAAGATTAATTCCTCACTCCGCGACTCTAGAGCAATAGCTCTAACCACTGCGTTACGAGGGAGACTTGTTCTATATTTTAAACCTTTTATTGAAAGGATGTTTACTGTAGAAATCTATTATTAAAATTCAATAAATATTTCCTAAAACGTGGAAACCTGGACGATGTAAAAATCAAATACTCGTCATTTTCTCATCTGTTTTTAAATAGCAATGTAAGATAATTGTAGCCATCAACGATTCTATTATTATGTTTCTATGTAATGAAATCGTCAGACTTTCAACTTTTCATCACATCTCTTTAGTTTGAAAAAAACTATTTTGCTGGAAGCTTAAACGATCCGAAGTACATGTATATTGTTTTTAAACTTTTTGACGAAAAAAAAAAATTGTATCGAACAAGGTTCTAAAGCCTTGATATGATAAGAACATTTATATTGATTCAAATTCCATCCCCTTCTTAAAAACAGCTTTAGAATTACAATAACATTAATCTTAAAGAGTATTATTTAGTATACACTGTTTTATTTATATTTTCTTACCGTAAGGTGATATTGTAAAATTGACATGTAGTCATAAACTTCTCTGTTTTTGGTATGTTGATCGAGACTAAACTGATCATTATTTTCAGGTTCGATATTTTCCCAGTTGATTTTCACAAAATCCCTTCTTTTGTTTCTCTGTTGTTCATGAAGACCGCCCATTGCATGGCACATTTCATGTAATACGGCATATTCATTAAACATGGGAAGTTGAGAAAACATCTATACATGTAGCACTCTTGTGTAACTGTCCTTTTTTCCATTACACATACCGCTATCTAAAGTAATTCACATATAAGCGAAGATATGACTATGTATTCCTGTATTATGACACGAATAAAACTCACATCTAAACATCCTTCACTAAGGGAAAGAATTTGCCCACCTTCATGGCTTATATTTCCAACAAACGACCAGCATCTATTGAAGAGGGAAAACATATGCAGTATTTCTTTTCAAGAATTTTTAAACTCAATTTACATGGCATCTGTAGCTCTGTTAGAGATTTCAAAGAAATGTGTTTTAAATTTCGACTTTTTTTCTTATCTGAATGTTTTATTTCGGTTCTCTATTTGTTTATTCTTCAATACATTTTATCTTTACGTCAAATGAATTTGTCATCAGATCAAACACTCTGTGGTCTGTGATCACTGTGCTTATCAATAGAAAATATTAAGACATTCATCATAATCTATCCCCAGGTTTAAAAAGCTGGCGATAAGCGTTGATACGATTAAGAACCCTCACTGCTCAATTGCAATTGACGGACTTCGGAGTATAGGTCTTAAGTTGAAACTCCTAAAGGTTATATGCTGACATCTCTATATGAGTGAAAAACACTCAAATGAGACGCAAAACAACAAACAGTCAATGAATCGATATAATTTTGTTTTAGGTCGAAATTTCTAGCCCCTCACAGTGACTTCTCTAAAAGTGAAAATTCTTGAATAGGAAACAAAACAACATACTGTCAATCAATCATTATAATTTTGCAACAAACATTAGTTTTCAAAGACGGAGATTTGTATTTGTGAGGAAGAATATATTCAGTAGAATTCAAAAAACTAATATATGGATGACATATCCAACATAAATTTCAGGCATTTTAATGCTAAAAGATGTATACATTAATTCAGTAAAAAAAACTGTGGTGATGAACAATAAGATATATCATACCCATCGTCATTTCCAATAAATTTTATGAAATATTTATCCTCAGTTCTCCTTAATCTCCATTTCACACAAGTAGTTTGTGAGATGTTATGAGCAATTTTCTGAATGAGTTCGACCGCCCGACTTAGTCATGCACCTAAAACATAAAAACATAAATTTGGCGCAGGTAACGCTAAAATAGTTACATATTATGCTCTTAATCGGGAAGAAAAAACATTAAGGGAAATATATCCTGACACTAATCCATTTTTCAAATTCATATTTACTAATCTATATATTGCAATTTGGCAATCCTTTCCATTCATGAAGCATGAAGAGAGATTCTTTATGATTGTAAAATGATAAAGAATTGCATACTCATCAACTCAGTTTTGACCTAATGTTCTTAATCTATATGCAGTAAATATCACATATAGATCATCCTTACCAGAAGATTTAACGTCAATATCATATGGTATGATATTGTTTTTCCATAAAGGATTTCTTGAGATTCCAAAATTTCTCTTTTCACGTGCTGCGACCTGCGAAAATGTGAAGAAACTATTTGAGTTTCGTAAACACGTTTGAGTTAATTCCCAACCTCTATATACGTACAAATAATTAATGAAACACAAAATCAAGCTAAAATATAAACTTTCTAAAACAAATATATACGTATGATGAGGGGAGTACAACTGATTAAATATGAATATAATTATGTCTAATCGGGCATATCTAATAACTGCTATATCATTTATAATCGACAATTTCTTGCATTGACGCGTTTGATACTGCTAGATATTATTTAGAAGATGAATATCTCAAGGGCTCTGTTTCCCGTAAGGTAAAAGAAAGGGGTGAAAAGGACTTGTAAAGCATGGTATTTTGATGTTTTTCAGTTAAATGCAAAATATTGTTTCAGTTTTAGGGATGAAAAAGAAAATTATTAGCTTTTTTTCATCTCTTATCTTTTTTTGGATAATGTTAAGTAGATAAGGATCAAACAATTGTGATTACAAAAATCATGAATTACTGTAAAACCCTTTTAAGTAAAGAATTACAAAGAGATGTATGAGTGGCAAAGAAATAAAACCAATGATTTTGCAAATATGTTTTAAAATACAAATGATGTTTATTGTCTTTAAGCGTTGTTTTATGTGAAATTACATCTTCGCTAGCCAAGGGTTTCTGATACGCTACTCTCCTCATAAGCCCTTGGCGTACGGTGTTAAAAAAAGTTGGGATTTTTTTTCTCAAGTTGTGATTGGAGTTGATGACATCATTCGACCAATCAGCAATTGTTTTTTGTAAATGACGACATTTGCGTTCGGGATATATCTTGACTCTTTAATATCGGGAATGAAAAACGCAAGTAAACAACGATCCGTAAGATAACATGTCATTCTATGAATAGCTATATGGTGTCATTGAATATCTTAAGCTACGTGCAAAATATGTGATTAAGAATCTATGCTGAAGATATAGATTGCATTTTAACATGTTTAAATAACAAATTAACATAACTCAATGCCTTCTTGTTAATTATTCTTTAAAACATTATTTTTTTTTTAAATACGCTTTTTATTTCTGTCGATGACGCAATCTGTGCGTACCTGGTACATGTAAGAATCGTGATCACGTGACCAAAGCAATCCCGTCTTTTGTCAGCACCGTATGCCAAGGGTTTATGAGGAGAGAGTAGCGTATCAGAAACCCTTGGCTAGCGAAGATGGTGAAATTATAGTGGAATTGGACTAAAGGGGGGGGGGGGGACAAAAGATGTATACCTTCAACAGTCGATTACAAAATTATATTTACCTTTGACTTTGATAAAATACTGCATGCCCTTACCCAAGACCCTTTGGTTAAAGAATATTTCAAATTAGACAGAGGAGAAAAAAGGTGTTCACTACTAGGATTCGACCATGACCTTTCTTTTACAGCTTTATCCATATGTACTCTTTTGGTGAACCAATGAGAGATAAAATATGCTCTTGACAAGGATTTCTAATAGAGTTTTGCTATAATTTTCACCGCTGATATAAGTACCTTGACTAAGGACACTGCACATGTATTAACTTAGAACATTGTATGGGTTATAATTGTAAGAATGAAGATTTAACACATAGGCTTTTGTTCTTGACCTTTGTTATAGAAAATTGATTGAATCAACGCACATCCCTAAACCAGGGACAATATATAGGAAAAGGTTTAATCAGATTGAGCCAAATGGAGAAAAAATGTTTTGGACAAGTAGAAAAGGACGGACAATCGGTCACGAACGGACAGTGAGAATAATAAATCATTATAGGGCACCCCTTAAGCGTAAACATTTTTACAGGAATTACAGAAAATACTTATCAAATGTTATCAAACAAAGTTTCATTTTGATAAGTTATTATTCGTTCTATAATTTTAATTCATTCATAGCTATAAAAAAAATGTAAAGGTTGAAATGTGTCACTAATTCGGCAATGCCTGTAATGAGATGACTGTAATCTAGACCCATACTTTCTTCCCTTAATCATCCCTTACTGTAAGACCTAATCTGACATCCCAATATAATCATTTATGCAAGACCTATACTATCATTCTTATATAATCCCTACATGCAGGGCCCATACTATTATCCCTAATTCATTCTTTCAAGCAATACCTTTATTGACATCCTTATATAATCACTACATACAAGACCAATTCTATACTCTCATATTCCCTACATACAAGACCTATATTTTCACCCGTAAATCAATACTACGTGCAATGACTATACTGTCATCCCTATATGCAAAGCCAATACCATCATCCTTACACCATAAATTTACATTGGTGAGGATATAGTGCCAATTCTTATATCTCATGTATAGTTTAACCTTCGAAATTTCCCTAGTTTAGAGAGGTTGAATACGCTCGTTGGTCTTTGTGTGGTCAAAAACCAGGAAATATTCTCCCAATCCTTTTATATTTAAGGTTTTTTTTCCCTTGTATATAATCTCTCTCTCTCTCTCTCTCTCTCTCTCTCTCTCTCTCTCTCTCTCTCTGTCTCTCTCTCTCTTTATTGAATATCTAAATATTAGAATATGATTATGACGCTAGTATTCGATTTTTTAAACCGTCTTTACTGCGTTCTTACCTTTCTGATTCCATACACCGGGGGTGGTCGTCGATCCTTTTCGTCATCTTGCTCTTGTTTCTTGTTGATACATAAATCATCGGGCTTGAGGGGGGAAAAAAAAAACAATCATCTTGTGTGCATAACAACCAAACTTCGTCGTTACAGCAAATGCGCATGCAATGAGTTTACACAAACTGCAAATGATATATTTTAGTTTGTCCCTAAGCCTATAAGAGAATTTTGCATGACCCCTTTTCCAAAGAATGAACTCGCAAAGTAATATGACATATTCTTTCCAGAGTAATGTCCTACCAAGTAATATAGAAAGTTTACCGAACTAAACGGATTTTAAACTGTAACATGTCCCTGTTCAAAAGTATATAGAATAGTTTAAAACTATTGCATGTGGTAAAAATATCAGTGTGTAGATTAAACATTAAGCCCACATAAAACAGTTTTAAAAGATCCTATAGTTCCTGATTAAACACCATGCGGTGCAAAGATTAGATTATTATTTTTTTTTTATCAATACACAAATTTAAGTAAAGTTAAGGGAGTTGGTACAAAAATTTATTTTTCATAACGTGCATTAATAACATGGCCTAATCTACAGTTAGTGACTCCTGAAAAGTAAGTGAGGCTCTAAACATTTATTTTGTTTCTACTTAGGAAACAGTTCTTTAGACTGTGGAAGACTCTTGCCCTTGTCTTTTATCTTGTTCACTACTATGTGAAAACGGTTTCGCCGTTTCCTTTGTAGTCATGAAATAAATATACAGAGTTCAGAAATGAAATATAGAGATAACAAACAGTAACCAAGCTCAAACGTCCATTGAAACAATACAAACCGGGAGCAGCGCAAACACGGACCTATAAAACATGAGGTGGGATCAGGAGTCATTGAGAAGTAAGAATCACCTGTCGACCGGTAACATCTGCCGTGCATTCCTTGTCATGATCGGGAAAACGGAAAAATCCGTTGACAATTCAATGTGTAAATGATGGCCTCAATTAGTGGGAAATGCAAATGGTTAATTCAAACGAGAGTGTTGAAATTCTTGTTTCATCAATTTGTTTCATAAAAGCTTGTCTCGTTTAAGAAATTGTCCGTATATAAGGCATTCTCTTGCATATCGAATCAATCTTCAGACATAAGAAAGGGAAGTTGACGAGAGAAAATTTGAAGTCGTCAACTTTATTACAAAGTTTTGTTGATACTTAACCATTCAAGTAAAATACCCAAATGTAAAACAGATGTGTCAGATTCTACGGTATCTTTTATTTCAAGCTCACCAGGATATATCGACCCGAAATATGGATGGAAATAACTATTGTTAATTGATAATACGTTGTAGATATATCTAAATGTCGAGTTGAAGGCCACAGCAAGTGTTTTCTTCTTCTAGTGAACACGTTTTTGAATATATTCTGCTTCATATGAGTACAAAATATGTCTGCTAATAACGGGGCGCAATTAGTACTTATGGAAATTCCGACAGATTGTAGGAAGATCTGATCTCCAAAAACTACATAGATATTGTAAATCAGAAACTCAAGCATCTTCTTAATATCAACTTAGAGTATTATGTGTACAATCAGAATTTTTTTAACAAAATAATTTTGCAAATGATTAATGACAAAGTATGTAAATTAACGAGTTCCTTTTGCATGGACATACAAACACTTGTAAAAAAGGTAACCCCCTTCTTGTGTTGCCAATATGCCCCACATGAATACAATTGAATGCCTTAAGTTCAATAACATTAAAAAGTGACAAAATATTTTTTAAAAATCAGATTACTCTATATACACTAAAAATAGCTTCTCTGCTGCAAACTACATTTCAAAAGGTTCAGAAAACAATGTCTGGGAAGCACTGCTTATAATGGCTTTCTTGAAGGCCTGTATGCTTTATGCTGATAATGTCAAATGGTATGCAATTTACTTACATATCTGGAATGTAAATTGCATATCTTCATTCTTACCTTCTCGTTATTTCCATCAATATGAACTGTTTGCCTTTCGGCATTGTCTTCATCTTCCGAACAATGTTTTCCCTAAAAAAATAAAAGTAAAGTTTTGTCATTCTTTGAAAATATATGTATCATTATGAGATTTAAGAGATATTGCTATATTGCTTATATAATGCATGGAAATTATATTTTCTTGATAAGCAGTAAAAATGCAGCAATTTTTTGAAACCTCAATACATACCTCTTTAATTTTTTTTTTTCATTTCTAAATATATAGTGATTAAATGATCATAGACAATTTGTAATTAAATCTTCATTAAATTACCTTATTTTCTACTTTCTTTGATCGTGCATGTTCATTTGACATCAAAGTTCTTTGACTGAGATATACTTCTAAAATATCTACTATTTCATGCAATCCATCGTCTGCAAACATATAAAAGGGAAAAAAATAAAAAGAGGCGAGTGAGCTGTGTTTTGCACATTCATTTCCATACACCTGTTTCTTATCCAGCCTAGCAGCTAATTTGAATTCACTTTTTATACTGTAACATGGCTTTGGATAAAAATTGAAATGTATATGTACGTGTAGATTTATATGTCAAGAAGCATAACAAACCTGTCAAGAAACAAAGGAAATGCAACATGGTTTTAGTAACGAATTTTTGTTTGTCTCATTTTCTTTTTATTCTAGACATGCCTTCATCTAATGAATGATGTTTCATTTTTTTTTTCGACGTGAGCATTTATTATACTTAAAAAAATATATATGCTATAACATGCTACTATTTATTTTTTAGTTTCTTTATTTATTTGTCGTTTTAATACACTCTAAAGTAGTTATTTACACTAGATTTTTTTTATGTTTAAAAAGAGATAAACATTATGTGTTGGTATGAAGGATGTCAAGCCCTTGTATATTTACTTAACAATGTCAGTAAGTGAACTTTACCCGGCAGTATGATAACCACGAAATAGATAAATTCTATACGCGCATGAATATTTACTAAGTGATTTTCAACAAGTCTTGTCATTCTATAAGAACCAAGTTTGAGACTGTCCGAAATAAAAGTTGTGTTTTAGTCTTAATTCTTAGAGATATTAAGGGGACTTTTGGAAAACAGTCATATCATATGACGAATGTCATGCATTTGGCTTTAAAATGATTTTGTATTATTTTGAGTGCAAGAAAGATACATATGATGAAAAACCTCTACTGTATGAATCTGCTGTATGAATTTCTTCAACAAATATAGATAAATAGGTTTATTTTCATATATTACGTATCGATAATTAAGAAAAGATTACACGTGTAATTTTAATTTTTAGAATTGGAAAAAATTGAAAGAAGATTTGTTGCTTTCTCCTTTTTTTTTTTTTTAATTCACATTAAGTCAATAAAAGATAAGACACTATAATTTGAAGAAGGAAAAATATCATAAAACCCTGGTTAGAATAGTTTTTTTATAGATGAAAAAAAAACTCCGGCCAGATATATATATATATATATATATATATATATATATATATATATATATATATATATATATATATATATATATATATATATATATATATATATATATATATATATATATATATATATATATATATTGGGGAGGGGGTAGGAAAATTATATTTTAAGACAGACGTAAATTCGTTGGTCTCTTATATGTAGAAAACAACGAAAATTTAACCCCTGCAAAATTGATTTCTTCATACTATGTACTTTAGTGTAATAGTACACAAGAATTCTTCTCTATCAATTACTTTTAAATCCGAATGTGATTTTCTATTTTTAAAATAGTTGAGGAATGATCAATCTATATAACAACACAACGCTTTGACAAACATTTTGTCATGTTCTAACACTGGTTTTGATCTTGATGTCGGGAGGGCCATAAAAAGCTTGAAAAAGAACCTTTCAAAAGGTACCTTCAAGGATATTAAATATCAAATATACACTCTTTGCAGATATTATCTCAAAATTTTCATTTTTTTTTTTTTTGCTTTAGAATTCTGATATGATTTATTCATTGGAAATGCAGAATTTTATAGTCACGCGTTGAAGGATCAAATTGCACCAAAATTGAAAAAAATGATCCATTATACGTTTTTATTCTAAAGTGTTTCTCCGCGTCATAAAAATGGTTTGATACATTGAATTTATTTCTTTTTAAAAATGTTATAATATATGTATCTTTTTTATTTAAAAAAAAAAGATATCAGATTAAAATGTGGATAGTATATTTATCATACATCATTAACACATGATTTTTTCATTGATATTACATCCGTTTCCTAGATGTCAGGAAATGACCAATACGAATTAGCAAGGACGCTTACATTTTAGTTTCAAAATTGCCCTACAGGAAATTTAATTGGCTCGAGTTGAATCTAAGCAAACGTAGATTACTGATGTGTCTTTTTCAGTTTGATGAACTGTTATATGAGGCTATTTTTTTCTAAATCTTGAAATCAGTGCGCCTTAAAATATCGGTGATGTCTAAATGCATATATTCCCTTTTATCACTAACCATCCTGATCAGTGGTTTGTCTGCGCGCGTTCGGTAAGATTTTCTATATATAAAATTAATGCAATCATTTCATTACGTTACTTCATTTTTAAAATATCTAAAATGAGATAAAGAAAATAACTTTTCTCTCTAAATCTTTTAATTACATTTTTATTTTACCTTATCACCGCAATTTTATGTATAAAATCAAGAGCCCAAAATTAAATACAATAACATACAGTTATGATAATCATGATTATTTAAAAAGGGACTCATTATGATCTAGCTGAAATGTTTCTAGAGTTTTCTATTTGATAACTCCCGCTTTTCCTTAATGGAATCTTTCTTCTTTTTTTTACATTCATGGAGTTAAGGTTGATTTTATCCATACAATTTCCTTTTGTCAAAATAAATTAAACTTTGACTATACTGTATTACAAAAATTAAAAATATTCCATGCATAGATCTCTCGGTATACTTTTATATAAAAGTCGCTGATCAATGAATATTGAAAATCAGAAGGAAAGAATAAATTATTTTCAAAGATTTAAAATTAGCTTTATTGTAGAGATATCGTATAAAATAGTTAAAAGATCAAAATATAAAGATAAAATTGAATCGTGTGTACTATAATTCCAGTATTTTTTTTAATAATTAGATAACATAGCATATAAGCGACCAACATGGCAGAGAACCACTCACCCTTCGAATTTGGACCTGATAAGGCAGTCGATGGATTAAAATCTAACTTATCTGCAGGCGGTCAGCAGTGAAGTATATCTGCAAATTATCAAAATAAAGCTTCATGGCGAGTCAACCTACTTGGAATAAAGTTTATTGATCATGTAGTTATATACTACAGAACAGACAACAATCTTTGGGGTACACCTACATTAAACTTTATTAAACGTGTTTCATTTGTATTGGTACACTGCATCATTAAATACCTGCTTAATATATATGAATAAAACTCTTTCCTTTGAATATCTAGAAAGGAGTCAGTTTAAAAAAAAATATTAATGATTTTACTTAAACCGGTATCTACTAGAAAATATTCATAATGAGGAAAATTGTATAATTCTGTGCATTTTTTCAGGTGAAAATAATTCTTTAGCTGGGAGATTTCTCGGATTCTCTGTCTATATATCAGACACAGATAATAAGGAGGATGGCAGGTTATGTTTCCATGACACCGAGTACAACATGACAACAATACCAGCTGTAGTAAATATCACGTGCGAGTTATACGGCCAGTATGTTATCTATTATAACGAAAGGAAAAACGACACGGTTTATCCGATTGGTTATTCTAAGTATGCATACAGTGAGCTCTGTGAAGTTGAGGTTATGGTAAGAATGATGATAAATGATAAATGATAAATTTATTATAATAGATATTTCATGGCAGAAAGTATTTATTATACTTTCGGATGGAATATGAGCACGACGTACATATACGTGTGGTATTAATTATGCAAAACAAAAATGCGAAAGATAGAATTAAAACTTTATGGAAATGTAAAATCAGTCCATTACACATACAAGAGGCCAACGGCCTTGAATCGCTCTTCTGATAAATTGTGCAACCTATCACTTCTATTTGATACCTTTACGTATGTTGTATATTTAGATCAAGCCTTGAAATTCAAAAGGTTGGTCATCATGACCTACATTTTAGATAAAAATACTCCGAGAATCAAAGATGATTCTAAGCCAATGTATAACTGAGAGTAGCTCATGGTGGCCTAATTATCAGCAGCTGTCATTCTCTGAGGAGCCAAGATTCATCAACTGACAAAATTTGATGAGTTTAAGCCAAGTATTACCTAAAATATTTAAAAAAAAAAAAAAGAAACCATAAAATTTCAAAAAGTAGGTCAAAGGGACCTACTTGTCAGTCGACTCACTCTGATGATCAAAGGTGCATCAACTGACAAAGTTTGATGATGCTAAGCCAAAAAGTACCCAACTATATTTAAACAAAGCCATATAATTTCAAAGAGTTCACGGTGAACTACTTTTCAGTCGACTTACTTTGAGGACCCAAGATGCATCAACTGACAAGTTTGATTATACTTAGCCAAAAAAGTACCTAATATATTTCAATTAAGCCATAATATTTCAAAATTAGGTCACAATGACTTACTTTTCAGTCGACTTACTTTGAGGATCCAGGATGCATCAACTGAAAAAAGTTTGATGATTCTTAGCCAGTTCGTTCCTGATATATTTAATTATAGCCATAAAAATTGAAAAGTATGTCACAGTGACCTATTTTTCAGTCGACGTAGTCCGAGATGCAAGGTGCATCAACTGACAAAGTTTGATGATTGTAAGCCAAATTGTTCTCGAAATATAAAAAAAAAATAGCATAAAATTTCAAAAATAGGTCACGGTAATCTAATTTTCAGTTGATGTTTTATGATCATAGGCCTTAGAATGTCCAAAATATGCCACTTAAACAATTAAATCGAAAGGTTGCAAAGTTCAAAAAGTAGGTCACTGTGACCTTCTTTTTAATAAATATGCTTTATGGCCCCAAGATACATCAGCTTAAAAGATTTAATGACTCTAAAGCTCTCATTACTAAATTAATGACCTTAAATGTTTTGAAAAATATTAGCCATAAAATTCATAATGTAGGATATGGTGACCTACTTTTCAGGTGAAAAACTCTGAGGACTTAAGATGCATCAACTTTTGTTTGATGTTAATGATCATAGACCTTAAATGTCTAACATATGCCTCTATATCAATTTGAAAAAAAAATGGCTGCAAAATTTACTTTTGAATAAACATGATATGAGGTCCTAAGATGCATAAACTGACAAGATTTCATAATCCTAGTCCTTATAGTAGGCAAAATATAAACGTATTAACATAAATTTTGGACAACTTTGAAGTGACCTTGAGACCACGCCCTCTGCCCCAGGGTGATGATTTCAGCAAATTTTGATCTACAACATATCCTCAACCCATTCGGCAAACCTTTTCTGATTCCGTCACCTTTATGAAATCTCGGTTGTACGAAGAAACTTGATATGCGTCTCTACTTGATATTTGGGATAAGGCTGCCTGTTTACCGCTAAGGGAAACGATGATAAACATGCATCTGACATACGATGAAAATCTTCAAAAGCAGTAAAGTAACACTTAGAGTAAGACGTACGATGAAACATGCACCTAGTATCTTTACATAATCAAATGTTTGTGAACGGATCGAATTCAGCACACTGTGCATGTGTAATTATTAATTAATTAAGGGCGCAGCCATATATCATATAAAGTAGCTCCGGTTCCATGGAGCTTTACATATTACAGACGAAGTCAGACGAGGTACGATTCGGCCGAGGTGTGCCGAGTGATACACTTGTAGTTGTGACACTATTTGTATTACAGGATGTTCTCAAGGAATCTATGGACCAGATTGCTTGTTTCCTTGCCCAGCAAATTGTCCGGATTGTAATGCAGGGACGGGTGTTTGTTTATGGTGCGAAGCCGGGTACATCGGGGAATATTGCAATTTCAGTAAGCATTTCTAAATATGTATTTTCATTAGTTTTCAAAAAGAAGAAAAGACATACTTTTCGATTAAAAGACGTCACAGGATGACGCCGTAGTGAAGTGCTTCTTTTAGCTTACGACTCATTGACTCTTTGGAATGTATAAAAAGGTAAAAGTTGAATCCGTTGATTTTCTTATTTATCAATGTTATATTGTATAAAAAAAAAAGTAAATTTGCCGAATAAAGACCTGGGCGCTACTTTAACATACCTGCGCATAGAAATCAATTTTTTTAATAATATAGAAATTTCTTATTTGCATTATTTTACAACAAAATATATTGACTCAGGCACCCTTTTTTGTATCATTTGTATTTACTTAAGGTACCCGACCCAAAATCGCTTCAGATACAATGGCATTAAAAGTATAACATACTATATGGGCTTTAAACTCCGTATATTAAGACATATTTTTATGATTTTGTATCAAAATATAAAAACGGAACGTGTCCTATATTATGAGCATTTCCGATCTTTGAAGGCTTCACACACATTGCTTTTATTCAATAAATTCTTGCACTTTTTATATGTTTTTTTTTTTTTTTTTTTTTTTTTTTTTTTTTTTTTTTTTTTTTGGTTTGTTTAGTTTTTATTTTTATTATTATTATTGATCAGCTCATTTATTTGCCACATGAGAGATTAACATACCTCATAAGTTCAATAATTATGTCAACCAAATAAGTTTAGAGTATTACCCTTTTGAAATTGTTATATAATCCCATTTTTGTTGGAAACTGTTAACCTTTGATAGGTCAATTTTTTTTTTTAGAAAACTGACCCTTTTTCTCATGTCGGAAATTCATATCAATTTGTTTATTTGACACAATTCCATGATATTTCCTGTTTATAATTTACTTTGTACTTGTATTTTAAATAGAATTAATATTATAAACGGCAGTATGTTCATAAATGATTTGAAAAAAAAAATCAAATTTCAATTTTTTGACTTGTTTTTATAAATGCAGTTTAAGGGCTTAGCTGAAACTAAAAATGCCTCGTATGTGAAACATATCTTACTCAAATAGCACTGGGAAAAAAATAAACTTAGTCGGGATTGACAGACTGTCAAATTGCACGCTTTAAAACATTAAAATAAAAACATTAACATTGAAGTTTTAATAAGGGTCGGATTTCAAAGTTATTATGTTTGCACCCGTGTCGAATAAGCTGGTTTTCACTCATTTTTGAGATTCACATTTTACAAAATAAAATCGCATAAAATAATTAAATGTTTATATTAGTCATTCAATGTTGAAACTATCTTTCCTGAGAAATGTTTTACAGATCCATCTTATAAGATTGTTGCATTTTTCCTTAATTTAAGAAAAAAAAAATCCTTATAAAGTAATCAAATGCTTATATTATACATGTACTTTCAAGGCTAAATACTATTTCCTGAGAGATGTTTAAAAGTCCATTAAATATCATTTTTGTATTTTTCCAAAATTTTAATTTATCTGAAGTACATTTTCTCCTCTAGCTTGTGCCCAGGGAACTTTCGGTGTAAACTGTACTAGTACATGTGGAGAGTGTACAGGAAACTGGGATCATAGATACGGGAATTGTTCTCAGGGATGTAAAGCAGGGTATAAAGAAATCATGTGCGACGAAGGTGTGGATTTTTATTTTTTTTTTTTTTTCTATTTTATTTTTCAATTGAAACAGACTTGAAATGCAGGAACAATATGCTTAAGCAGTTATTTAATATGATATAAAATCCAATAATGATAAATGTTGGACTTTTGTATAAAGATAAACTTTTATTTAAAAAAAGTATTTATTTAAAAGTAGTTCTAATTAAAAGTTGCTTGAAATTAAGGGCATTCCATACTATATATCTCAAAAATTGGGCTTTAAAATGTTACTGTTTACATGTAGATTTTAACATTATAATATAAAGTACTAAATAGAATTTCCTATCCTTTTTTTCTAAAAAAATACTTGACTTCTTCACTGAGCCAATTTAAAAAAAAACGTTTTAAAGAATCGTTGTTGTTTACAAGGCTGTTCACGGCTGTCAAATCTCAGTTTTTGTTCTATTTGTCTACTTATAAGTTACAGACCCTGAAACGTGCTACTACCCCACACGCTCGCTGCACGAACGGTACACGCTCGCTACACGGTTTGCACGAAACGCTGCACGGTTTACACGAAACGCTACACGGTTTGCACGAAACGCTACACGGTTTACACGAAACGCTTTGCACGAAAGGCTGCACGGTTTACACGAAAGCCTGCACGAAACGCTTTGTACACGTTTCTCACACGCTTTGTACACGATTCTCGCACGCTTTGGCCTCGATCTGGATTTTCTATTCGGAATCTCTCGGACTTTATTTAAATTATTACGGATTAATCAAAGATTAGTTAAGAATTGCAATCATTCTGATTAAGTTAAGATTCAACCTCGCTTCACCAGTACTATATTAACAGATAAAATACTCAATGTTCAGTTGTAATTAATCAATAGTTGTCATTGAGTATGTGACCCGCCCGGTGAAATGCCTATCATCGTCTCTGTACATACCTTTTTCATAAGACTCTAAATTACGCACTGAAAAAAGAAAAATATTTGTAATTCATAATCTTTTATAGCATTCAATGTTTTTACAATTATAGTTTGATAGTAAAAAGTCGTTTTTATTACTGACAAATAAACTCAGTTATTGATTTGAAAAACAAATGATTAAATTGCGCATGATTTCTGTAAACGGATTGATTTTCTTTTCCTTTCTTTTTAATTATTGATTTATTCATTTTTTTAATTTAGTAAATAAATAATTTCATTTGATCAAATTAGGTTCTACTTATAATTTGCAACGGTAATAAGTACATGTACACTGCATCAGACAAGAATATTTTGCGTGAAAAGGGGGGGGGGTTAGATTACCGAGATCTAACTTCTATACCTGGATAAATATAACGGGCACTTGTTTCAGTAAGCATACCATTGAAAAAAAAAATATTATAGAAACAAATGCTCGTTCTAAGAAAAAAAGATATCCATATCTCCAGCGGGACCCGATACATGTACATGTAACTCATTAAATGCACTTTATTCAGAATGGTAAATATATCATTTCATTACAGAGTTGAACTTTAATTTATCATAAAATTTTATATGGTAGAGAAGCCGGGGGATAGGTATTGTAGTTCTTTAGTTGTGTTTATCAAATAAAAACAATATATCCACCACCTGGCAAAATCCTTGATTTCAAACCCCGTCTAGCCAAAAAAAAAATGTAATCAATAGTCGCGGCTCTTAACAATACATTCAATATACATATGTACATGTATACATGTCCAATGACCAAAAACTAAAAAAAAATTATGCTCTAGAACTGCGTGATTAATAAAACAACTCATACATAATTATTCAGGATTTATTTCTTTATAATTTTTTGTTCACGAATACACTGGCAAATTAATTCACTGTTTACAGACAATCGGTTAAATTTAAGAAATAAAATCCACGGGTATTATTTCTACCCATTAAATACTAATAAAACAATTTAATTCATGAATTATTGTCGGTTGTCATCTTAGCCATGATTGACAAGAGGTAATACATGTAGCAGAACACGTTTTCAGTTCCCGGCACGCAGAGCCCGTGATCGTTGTTGTAAATGACCTTGATCACAGTCGTAAGAAGAGTGTTGGAAGTGTAAAGAAGATTCCAATATATTTTTAAGGGGTGCATCGGGCATCTTTAAAAAGAAAATTATTTATAAAAACGTGTTAACAAAAACTCAAAGTTTGTGTTTTCATTTGAACCCCCCCCCCCCGGAAATATTTAACCCTATATTTGCCGATGCATGTGAATTATGATTCCTTTATATGACAATTATTAATCAACCAAGTTTTTGCATAAAAAGACTATAAATGACTCATCGTTTCAAAATTATTTGTATCACAATCTTGTAATATAAGAAAATTGTGTTCCCCGGCCTAGAATTCCTATACTCCACATTTATAGCAACGGACTAAATTTTGTGTTTTATTTTTCACGCCTGCCTTATCTGTCTATTATTTTGTATTAATTACCCATATGTTCTTGTAATCTCTATATACCATAATTGTAAAATGATGAAGAGATTCTAATAAATGAATGAAAAGGACAAGACCGGATTCCTGATGAATTTTCTTTAAAAAAATGTTCAGCATTGCTCCCTTTAAAAATGTATTAAATCAAATACCTTAACATTGATGTGCATATAATTAATTACTTTTAACACATTTTCTTTCCATCTTTATTTAAATGAAAAAAGAAAGAAAATCAAACAAATATGAAATACATTACCAAGTAATTTTATTTTGTTGTTTCCGTACTTTTTTTTCTTAAAATACCACCGGTATGATATATCCGAATAATATTAGTAACAAACAACACAGAATGACATGTTAATCCATCAATAACCTTATTTAAAATAAAATGACTTCCGAATGAATCTTACACGTTTCTCACACGATTCTTGCACGAAAGTCGCACGTTTCTCACACGGTTCTTACACGAAAGTCGCACGTTTCTCACACGCTTCTCGCACGCTCGCTACACGGTTTGCACGAAACGCTTTGGAGCTTACACGAAACGCTGCACGGTTTACACGAAACGCTACACGGTTTGCACGAAACGCTGCACGGTTTACACGAAACGCTACACGGTTTGCACGAAACGAAAAGCGCACGAAAGTTACACGCTTTTTTGGGGTAGTAGCACGTTTCAGGGTCTGTAGTTCCGAAGGCCGTATAAGTGAGAAGATGTGTCCTTCCCAAGTAAAAATCCTGTATAACTTTTTGAATAAAATAAGATATATCTGTTTTCGTTTCAATTCTTCTCTTTTGTTTTTCTTTACCGTACTGATTTCCCATTTATCAATAAATTTTAAAAGAAAAAGTAAAAAAAAAATAATAATAAAAATAAAAATAAAATAAAGGCATTGCTAAATTTCAAAATCGATCCCAATCTTTTCCTTCGAAGTTCCAGTTTTTCAATCATCTTATTTCACTTTACTTTTTTTCTAAATTGCTTAATTTTGTCATTTACAGTATCGCTATTTTTAATAAAATACTTGATTTTCAATTAATTTTTCAATTATAATTTTACACTATTTTCCTGAATTCAAACTTGTCGTTCCTGACTTTTTTTTCTATTTTCGTTTCTTTTCGAATTATTCCCCTTTCCTAAACAAATCAGATCGTCTGCAATGACAACAATGCGGTTGCTTGGCAGAATGAAAGAAATCAAAAAAAGTATGTTAAATGTTTGTCTTTGAGATAACTGGTATGAACATTAGAACTGTGAAGAAATTTTTTTTTGCACTTTGATGACGTCATTCATCCAAATTTTTCTTTGATACTTTGGTCAAAGAAACAAAAAATATTATATTCTTTTTTTGATGCACATCGTTTTACCTGAGTACAACAGACAGACAGAGCGTATTTCAAAGAAGTCAGCCGTTATTTCAAAATCAATGGTTTTTAACATTTTCAAAGATGTAATAATATATTGAGTAGTTTTGTTTTAAGTGCAATTTTTTCTTTGTTTTCTTTTTTTCATTTTATCTGTTTTATGACTTGAAATGTAGAGTTTGAGATGAGAAATATAATGTCATTCTAAATGCGTACTTTTAATCTGCATATTTCTTCAAAGTATGTGATTTTGGTTTTTTTGGAGTGAATTGTCAACATGAATGCAGTATGTTTTGCGCTTTGTCCAAGAACTGCAGTAGAATCAGTGGGCAATGCATGGATGGATGTAAATCGGGTTGGGATGGCCTGGATTGTCTAGAAAGTAATGTCTTAAAGCGTATTATACCTTAATTTCTTTCACTCGTCTAATTCTTATTGTTATCTTATCTGTTTGATTTTTTTTATCCTCCCTTTTTTCATCAAATTGGGAAAAAAAGTGTTAATTCAACTACTTGAATTAGTGTTAAAAAATTTCATTTGTTTCTAAAATCTTTCAATTTAGTTAGAGAACAAAAGACCAAGGAAATACTTAGTTCAACAGAAACAATTGCAGTTTTGTCGATCAGTTTGTCATTTAACGCAAGTCTGCTTTTGGCATACTGCATAAGCAGGTATAATGCTTATGTTTTATTTATCTCTTTTAAAATAATAACGAAACATTTTAGTTGAAATGTAGTTTAAAATAGCATTGAATCGCACAATAACCATATCAGCAGGTGTGCAGTCTCATTAAAATTAGACTTGTATTTTCGCTCATGTGCTATACTCCTCAATACAAGAAGTAGACGAGCGAAATACAAGTGTATTTTTTACTAGATTGAGCAACTGTGGTTTTATAAATAATCTTTAATTAAGCAAGTTATCTTCTTTTTTTAAAGATAAACCTAGTTTAAAATTGGAAATATTGAAACATGATACTTTGAATTTCAAATAAGGTATGATGCTGTAAAGAAAAGGTCACTTCTGAAGGCATACATCTGTAAAACAAGAAATGATAAAATGTCAGCAGGGGTACAAACAAATCTAGAAGACGAGGAACAGAGTGAAAGAGAATACAGTGAACCACAGTACCTTCAAATCATCACTGAAAATTATTATAACACTGCGTAATTAAGAATTGAAACTTACTTTTCTTGTCGATTTTCGAGTAGAATACGAAAAAACCAGATGATCATTATTCGCCTTTCATATTATTGATTTTGCATATTTGGTAAGATATAATGTTTACCCACATGTAGGTTTCCATTTTTTTTTTTAATTTTTGTACCTTTATATATCGAAAAAAAGGAATGTTTGGGTGAAAATTCCCTAATTTTTTTTTTTTTTTTTTTTTTTTTTTTTTTTTTCAGTTTAAGTTATTAATGTAACACGTTTAACGAAACAGCATGATTTTTTTTAACAGTTAATTTACATTCATTTAAGAAATAAAAAATATACATTGGTACATATTAATTAAACAAAGGAAAGAAATGAATTATAAAGGAGGGTAACCAGAGAGTTAAGTTAATCAAAATAAATATTTCAGCCTTCTTCTGCTTGAAAAAAAAAAAAAGATAATATACAAACTGGTCAATACAAATTGTTTCAATTAAATAACTGACCAGTTGGACATCTTAACGCTTTGCTAACTTCTGCCATATCATAGAAGGAAAGCTTGTACTTGGGTTTTAAATAAGATACTCAAGGTCCTTACCAGGTATTGTCATTGTATTCTTATCATTTGTTGAAAAGGCCTGCAAAAATAATAAAAAAAATAATGAAGCGGTGTATAATGTTGAATTAAAAAAAATTATGTTTATATATGTATACAATAGACATGTACATTTGAATGGTACATTTCATGTAGCACTATATATTCCTAAAACATAACAAGAAGAAAAAAAACATCTATAGTATCCAGGAATAGTTTCCCGGGGGAGTACCCGGAAGTCCTATTAGCTAAACTTTACTGTTACTGTTCTTTTTCCATTACACATTTCCCTATCTAAAGAAATTCACATACATGTATGAGCGAAGATGGGACAATGTATTCCTTTATTATGACACGACTAAATTTCATACCGAAACATTCTTCACTAAGGGATAAAAGCTGTCCACCTTCGTGGCTCATACTTCCAACATCTATTAAGAAAAAGGGAAAACAGAAGTATTTCTTTTCAAGTATTTTTAAACTCAATTTACACAGTACAGCATCTGTAACTATATTAAAGATTTTAAAGAAATATTTTAATTTTCATTTTGTTTTCTTATTTGAATATGTTTTGATTGATTGATTGTACATTGTTTTACGTCCCATTCGAGAATTTTTCACTCATATAGAGACGTCACCATATACCGGTGAAGGGCTTCAAACTTTGACCTTTACTCGGCACTCAGGGCCATTGAGCAGTGAGGGATCTTTATCGTGCCAACGCCTGCCGTGACACGGGGCCTCGGTTTTTAAGGTCTCATCCGAAAGACCCGCAACTTTCACTCCAAAGTGCCGAGCTCATGGCGAAGGAACAGTTGCTACCTATTTTTTATCGACTTAGGTCTGTCGCGGCCGAGATTCGAACTCACGACCTCCCGATCACGGAGCGAGCGCTCTACCGACTGAGCTACCGTGAACGGTGAATATGTTTTGTATTTGCCTATTCCTCAATAAATTTTATCTTTATGCCATGTTCATTTGAATTAGATCAAACTGTCTGAAATGCTGAAATGAAACGAGCAATATACACTGCATTTTGATGTCACATCAATACAATACCCTTTTCTGATATCCCCGATGTTGGTATGGCATCCACAACACTTAGGCAAAAGACTGACACAATTGCTAATTTATAGAACGCGTCTATTCCCTGCACTCTTCAGAGAATACCTTTATTATTTTCATTCAAATATTTTTATCTGTGGGATGGTTTTCTCAGCTTCAGTGATCAGAGAGTATATTAATATGCCGTCGGCGACCTTCGAATTTGAATAGAATTTTTTTATGGAAAAGTTAAGTCCCAGGCTTAATGTAAGACGGGAAAATATGCTAAAAATAATTCTACTCTAGATAGTTCTACATGTACACACAGTTATATTTTATCCATTACTTTTAATTCCAAGTATAAAGTCTGTGTTCTTTTAAAACATTCAAAATGTATACCAAGTGTATTCAGGTAACTATCTGTTAGAGATAATTTTCGAAAAAAAAAATCCTTTTCGTAGTATGTGGCAACAAGATAAATTTTTAAGTGGTCATTTAAAAAAAAAAAAGACTTTAAAAAGATAAAAGCAGCCCAATTTTCTTCCATCCATTACCACATCAAACAAAACACAGAAAAACCACAAAATGAATTATTTTATTTTCTAGTGTCAATACTGAACAGGTTTTTTTTTTTTTTTTTTTTTTTTTTTTTTTTTTTTTTTTCCCTCAAATTTACCACAATATTTTCTTAAAAAAAAAAAAAAAATCCAGTGATTTCAGAAAATTGTCCTCAATTGTCGTTGATCTGCCAGGTTTTTCATTTGGCAATAATTCATTAGTTGAACTTTCTTTTTTGATATTTTCATGTGTACGGTTATTTTTTTTTCTAAAATAAAGTAAAATGGAAAATGAAACCTCTTAATAACAAAGCCAATTTTATTATTTTTTTTTTCGGAATGCTTAACAATGAAATTAATTTAAAACGTATTTCTTTAAAAAAAAAATCTGGTACGTTGGTTTAAGTTGTTCATTAGTATCAATAACAATTAAAGCTTTTACACGTTTCTATACTGAACTTCGACTCGACTAAAATTGATTTTACATAAAAAAAAAAATTGCCAAGTTCCGATAAACTAAACATTTTGCATTATATATATCGAAATTTATTTTTAGCTTTTTACATATATTCCAAAATACCATCTTGACTGTTTCACATTATATAATTTATCTGTTTGCATATCAGCAAATATACATCTATTTTAGCTTATTTTTATTATTTATTTATTTATTTGATTGCAATTTTCAAGGCCTGCAATCCAGAGCAATCAAAGAAAACACGTGACGTTGGGAACTAATTTCGAAGACGGGCCAGTTATTGCTTTATCACACTGGAAAAGTCTTAGTGTCTGTTGGTATTTTGATCCTTAGGAAGAAAGCACACTAAAAAAAGTCAAGAAAATTAGATTAATGTATTTTTGAAAAAAATAATGTATACTACTCTACAGTTATGTAGCCCTTTTCACAAAAAATCTTAAGTTTTTGCATAGGATTTTAACTTAAGAATCTCTTACGACAAATCTTAAGTGCGTTTCACGAACGCAGTCGTAGCAGATTGAACTTAAGATTTTACTTACGACAGACTTCATCCCTAGCAACGACTTCAATATGCTTTATTTCCTTAAATCAATGGGTGAAAATAAAAATGAAACTTAGTTTTCAACATATATCAGCATAACAAACATTACTGACAATAAATATCGAATGCAATCGTTTGTGAAGCAGGGAAGTTTAAAATCTGACGTCACAATCACAAGTCTGACGTAAAAGTAGGTCATACGAACATCTTAAGTGAAACTTCAATCGTAAATATTTTGTAGTGTATTTCATTTAATTTTTCGACATTGATTGTGATGAAAATATAAAATATTAATGGAAGTAGCTTAAAAAAGTTCAATTTAATGTGTATTTTGGTTTTTGTGGTTATATTTTTACAATTAAATCTGTTTTAAAATACTTAAGAGAGGGTTGGGGCTCTCGTAAAGTTACGACCGATTTTGCACTTAAGAATTTCTTAAGAATTTTTGTGAAAATGATTTTTATCATAAGTTTTCACTTAAGATAAAAATATGTCGTAAGATTTTTTTGTGAAAAGATCCACTGATCTTTTTGAGCACGCGATCTTTTCGGCTTTCAAGGGGTAAGCAGTAACACATTTTATTCTTTACAACTGTAAAGACTATCGAAATAAGATTTTTTTCCCAACATGTTTGCATATATTTTGTGAAAATAATGTAAGCAGAAATGTTGTAAAGCTACATAATCGGAGCAAGTTTTAGGAGTTATAAGGTAGGCTTTTCACTGTACATATATGTGTTTTATGAAATCTTACAAGTAAAATTGATAAATAATACATCCGAAATATCAAATAAAATGTCAAATTGAATTTAAGAAGACGTGTCTCTCGGAAAGTTCTAGCAGTGGATGAGTTTATAAAAGTAAATCAAGGTAAGAAAGAGGATTGTTTATTTATTATATTTTATTTCATTTGTTTATTTAGTTTGAATATTACATACCTAGATTCAAAGTGATGAAACTCCTCTTTTTTCCCCAAACGATCGCTTTCAATCCTAAAATTCTATGTTTTTTTCAGAAGCTTAATTTAGAACGCATAGCATATTCTATACTTTTTTTTGCATCTTAAAAACAAATGATATCTCATCTTTGCCATATGTAGAGAACAGTCTAATGTTATTTAAGTATCCAAACTGGTACGCAGTATTAGCTAGTTAAAGAGTATCTATAAATTTATTTAGTACATAAGGTAATATATATAAAAGGATAAATATATAACTTCAATCTCACAACAAAAAGAATTTCCAAATCAAGATATGAAAAAAAGCAAATATTACAGAGATACTTGCCTCTCCCTCTTCTGTGCAAACCTGTGCAAAATAAAGGTAAGAAGAAGCGCAAAAATGTTTGTAAGCTTTCGAAAAGGTAAACATACAAATACATTCAACTATATATATAGAAATTACTTCAAAGGATTATTTATTAATGCAATGATTTGTGATCAAATATTATTGTTTCCAACTTGCAAGTCATTTGCTTAAACAAGGCAACTGTGAATTGTCTTCTTTTCTAATGTATATCACATCCTATGCTTTTTTGTCCCTACCAATCTAATTTTTATGCAAATTTTCATCAATTTTACCGCACATTTTGTTTCAGAAAACATAGAGCACAAGCTTGCCTATCAACCAAATTGATATATTTCATACTCTAGCAACATATGTATCTTGTGTATAAAAATCTCAGATAGGCTCTATGTTTCCCGAAGTGAAAAGTATCTCAAATTTGACGAAATTCCACCATAATTGGGGAAATTCGGGAAAATGTCCTACTACGACACCATCTTGTGGCCTCCGTGTAAGCTTTGAATCAAAATTAGTGCTGGTTTTAAAACAAGCATCATTTTAACTTCTTAACTACAAACTATCAGAATTTTAACTGTATTCTGATTTTTACAACAAAAAAGGGGTCAGATTCGGCCGTTACCATACCTTTTCCTTTGGCATAAGTATTCCAAGCTTGACATAAATATGTATAGTCTGCCCCATCGACGTTAACTTTATCACCTCTGATCCTTCGACGTATTTGGTTCCATGCCTTGACTCTGTTTTTCAGCTCTTCAAATTCTTTTTTATTGAAATATTTTGGATCTCTAACCTTTCAGCAAGAGTATCACTGAAGAGACAATTTGTTGGAATGCGCATCTGGTGCATCAAAATTGGCACCGTATATGAGTTACATTTATGCATCATATCTCCAAATACATCTGAGAATTCAAACTAGGGTCGATTATTGCATTTTTTCTACAAAATCTGTTTTGATATACACATTCAAGTTCAATTAGTACTCTGATAGTTTACTAATATTACGAAAACGGCAACCAATCGAAAGGGATCTATCATTGTTTGTGATTTTCTATTTGTTTCATTCAATAAGGTAAATGAAAGTTGTACACGTTTGCATTCAAATTATACGTCCCTGGACATAATTCCCTCAGGAGCTTAACAGCAACGGCAGAAATTTACATTGTACATTTTCCCGTAGACTTTATAAAAATAGCATCACACAGGTATGCGTTTGTTTTAATTGCATAAATCAGATCTGGCTAGATCTGGATCAGAAATGAAGAAACCTAAATCTGAAATAGCATTGTCTTTGAAAACTAGTCAATATTTAATTGATATCATTAAAAATATTTTTGATCACTCATGCGAGACAGACTATAGGAACATTATATTTTCTTTTAAAATTTGTTATTAAATAGCATTATTATTTGTATTAATGTGAGGCAGTCTGACTGACTTTTAGACCAAATATTATTTGAACTTCCGTTATAAGTATCCGTTTCGTATATTAACAGGCCTCAAAAGAAAAAGATTAACTTGCACCCCAGGTTGGCTGAAACTGTCAATTTCGCAATCGCTTACCGATGACTTTACAGTTTATGCCACTACGTAAAGAAGAGATAGTTTATTGGCGATACAGGGAAAAGGAAGAATAAAATTCATTTTAACTTGTGCTTTACACTCGTTTAAATACTTTTTTTTTTTTAGAATTTCTAAAGCCTATCCATCTATCAAACATTGATATCCCTTCTATATCAGTGGACCTACAAGGTAATCTTGGCTTGCAATTACAATTTTGTTAACTCTATTGAGAGGAATATTTCCTGATTGATGTGTGTATACACCATATATGGCTTTTTTTTTTTTTAATCTAAACGTTATATTACTATTTATCACTTAAAATACAAAGGAACTCTGAAAGGGAAGTGATGATTGAATACTTTTTCACCGATTACATTAAAAAAAAAACATTAAAATACAAGTAAATGAAAAAGTAACTACAATGGAGTGAAAATATGAATTAATTTTAGTTATGATATAGAGATTGTAAGTTTTCTGTATACTCAGAGGTACCATTTTGTACATTAAAGTACTTTTTTAAAATTTCTTTCAGTTATTGCGCCTAAAAGCTTACAAGTTTAACTATATTTGTAACTATAATTTCATTTGAAGTATAATAAGCAGTAGCAGATACCACTGAATTAAAACAACTTGCGTTTGAAAGCAAACGAAATGTGTAAAACAGTGGCAAGGACCACACATTTTTAAGTTCTTTCTTATATAACACTCGGGAAAATTCTTAGCAGTTATCGAGCATCATATTCCATATCACAGCCTCAGTTGACGTGAGGCTAATATTGCTATCATAAACTTTATCAAACACTGTGATTCATGAAAAAGACAAGCAACAATTGTCATCTCTCTTGTATACATTGAAATATGACATAGTTGTTTTTAGTACGATTTGCAATTTTAAAAAGTGTCCTTTACTATTTTGTAAATAGTTCAGATTATTGATAAAGTAACATAAATGAAACGCAAATTTTTATTTGAGAATGAAAAAGTTAGATACAAGAGCAATTATGATTTTTGTCCAGTGTTGTGTTTAGGACTACAATCTCCTTATATGTCTCAGTGATTTCTACCCATATTTTCTTTCTTATGCCAATAAATAAATTCCAATATTAAAATTCAAATCATACAATTTTCACTTGAAAAAAAAAATATGGACCCCAAATTAAACGTGTCATGTTTATTCATTTTATATCATAAATTTATCACTGGAGGAATCTTTCCTTTTGTAATTGGTGTAAGTTTTTGCTAATTTCACATTCAGCAATCAAGGATCATACTTCCCTTAACTATTCTTCTATCTGTTGAAACTTTATTGGTTTAAAATATCAAGCATTTGAGAAAAGATCCTCTCTTAAATTTCTGTATATCTGTTTATACCTTATTTAAGATACATTCATCTCTAAATTTGTATCTTTTGACATTGTATGTTTCTAAGGCATTGACATTTTTAGAAATTTAATAAAAGAGGATTCGATAATATTTCATGAGTCTTAGAATATTTGAAGATTTCTTTTTCTCTTTTATCTGCAAAGCTTGGAATTTAACACACGCTTTCGATTTGTATTCGTAAACATTGAATAAAATATATCCAAAAATATTTATGTTATGTTCAAAAGGATTTAATTAATTAAAGCTACACTAAACTATAACCATATAAACTATATACATGTGTATAAATGAAGCTAAAAAATCAATACAAACATCTGTACATAGGTACAAACACTGGGAATAACATGAATTTTGTTGCATTTTCGGTCATAGTTCCAGGTTAATTAATTGTACAGAAATACAGGAAATGGTCCAACTTCTTTTTATTGTAATGCATAATCAAGATAATTTCCTTTCCCCAATTGATGATTGATTGTGTGTTGTTTTACGTCCCGTTTGAGAATTTTTCACTCACTTGCCCTGTGTTTTTCTTAAAAATGAAAGTGATGTAAAAAATCAAAACTCATGCTTTCCTAATCATTGAAATTCCATGACGAAACATGAAACAAATCATTTCTTTTTCTCACATGACCTTCTAAATGCTAATTGTGACGTCATAAACTTGTGCATTTTCCCGTATTTTCCTAAAAAGTTCTTGCAGATAATATTGTCCACAGGCATCGCCCACAAAGATTTTGAGATATGTAATTTTTCAAAGAATTCTATAGAAAAATACAACAAATCAATAGCGTCATTTTTCCACAATGGTACTCCTCCATGCCATATTCTTTCCTGATTTATCGCAGTCACATACTTAAGTTTTAAGCCAGTTTTACCACTTTTTTTTTTTAAATATTAGTTTTTAGGGCACAATAAAGCTACATGTACACAAGAAAAATCGTACCTTCTTCTTCAGACCTTTCCTCGGCACTCAGAGCCATTGAGTAGTGAGGGATTTTTATCGTGCCAACGCCTGCCGTGACATGGGGCCTCGGTTTTGAAGGTCTCATCCGAAGGACCCGCTTCTTTCACTTCAAACTGCCAAGCGCTTGGCGAAGGAACAGTTGCTACCTATTTTTTAATGACTTAGGTCAGTCGTGACCAAGATTCGAACTCACGACTTTCCGATCAAGAAGCCAGCGCTCTATCGACTGAGCTACCGTGACGGTCCTTTTCCCACTTGACTTTAACATCTGCGTCTCTAAATGCAACACAATTTGATTTTTGAAAATTTAGCAGGTAAGTTTAAAGTTTTGAAATTTTGAAGAGTGTATCATTTATTTAACATATTGCCATGTTTACAAAACTTTCCACATCAGACAACGATTTGGGTACATCAAAAACAAATCGCTTTGCACTTTTTTCTTTTTTTTTCTAAAAGAATATCTTAAGGTTTATCTTTTATCTTTTATCATTAATTCTTCTTTAAAGCACTTAGAATGACATGATGATGTCGTGTTTGAAGAATCACATCACATTGTACATTGGTAACATGTACATGAAAGCAAACTGGAGTTTTCTTATCAGTCAGAACGATTTATAAACTCCCCTGATTTTAGCTTACCATGCTTATATACATGTACATGTTTCGACAATACTTTCCCTTTAATATAGTTGGGTCACAACAGTTATCTTCCTTGAAATCCTTCTCAGCCTTTTCCTGGCTCCATATGTTGTAGCTGAATTTTTCCATTAAAGAAAAGTCTAATACTCATCTCCTACAAATTTTTGCATCTAATATCACGTATTAAATTTTAATAGAAAAACTTCATAGGTACTCAATATTTCAAAACGTGTTATTAAATGTAAAAAAAAGTGTAGACAATCAAACAAAATTAATCGTGTAACTACAAATGAAAATGTATAATCAGAAGATAAAACTAGGAAAGTCAGTCAGAAATTTATCTGAAATTTTCTGAAACTCTTGACCTTAAACGGGAAGTAATTAGATGTACCTCGGAAGCCTTGCCTAATTTCTTATTATTGGTATCCATTAGGAAGAGGATAAAATTCAAATTGGAATGGTGGTAAAATGATTCTGATAAGTCGTCCGCGTGGCGCAGTGGTTAGAGCTCTGCTCTAGAATCGCGGAGTAAGGAGTTGATCCTTACGTCGCGGGTTCGAATCCCACTGTGGGACGTGGAGACCGGTCCTTCGGATGAGACCGTATAAACCGAGGTCCCGTGTCGCAGTAGGTGCTGGCACGAAAAAGATCCCTCACTGCTCAATGGCCGTAAAATGCCGAGTATAGGACAAAATTTGCAGCTCTCCACCGGCAAGTGGTGGCGTCTCCATATGAGTGAAAAATTCTCGAGAGGGACGTTAAACAACATACAAACAAGCAAAAAAAATGATTCTGATAAATGCATATCTATAAATTTAGTATTTTTCAGGAAGGGTGTTAGAAACTCTGATTGAATAAATATATTGGGGATGGCAATTTGTAACCCGTAAACTGGTTATTCGGTCGAAACTATAGGAATAGATTGGAAAATATGTAATATGTCAGTCTAAAAAATTGAATATGTGTAAATTTAAATGCAATTTACTTAAAAATTTAATTTCAGAAAATGTCGGGTAAGTTATCGATCACACTTACCTATTTTACTGATGTGGGGGTAATTAAGCTCTCTAGATTGAAATCATGGAGGTAATTCGGTCATGTTAAGAAGTATCGATTTCTCTTTAAACACCATCAGTTATCCAGGTCTAATCAATGGAGTACGAGGATCTACCCCGGGTTTTATTCCATACACACTGAGGCCAAAGACCGAAAAATGTATGGAATACGAACATAGGTAAATCCCCGTACACCCTTGATTGAACCAGGATAACGAATTTATTTCCTATGTATTCGAATAAATTCTTTGTAAACAAGTCCAATCAGCTGTATTTTAAGCTATCGATAAGATTTACTATGCCCTACAATACATCGTGACTTCATGTTATTTGTTTGTTTTTTTTTTCATAGAGAAACTATGAATTGTGACGTCAAGTCGGGTTTACGGAAATTTAAATCCGAATTTGTAACCACTCAAATCTCGTGTTACAAGCTACATAGGAAATAACATGCGTTATCCAGCATGTTCTAGATCTATATTTTTAATGATATTTGTTTAATCACCGTTAAAGTTAAATTTGATAACTATGCTAAACTTTGAAGTCAAGAGAATGTGAACTTGATATTGAATGCATAGGAAGGTGTTTACATATTCATTCATAATTAAAAGTTCAGAGAGAAATACAACATCAAAATTAGCAAATTTAATATATAGATATATAGTAATGAAAAACAATTCTTTTACAACGCTTAGATGAAATATCTAAAGTGAATTGAACTGAGCTAACTTTTAAACATATTTTAACATTTGAAACATTCCCCATGGATTTGATAACAATAAACATTATCATCATAAAAATGTTTAAGGCAGAGTCAGAAAATACTAGTAGCAAAATACATGAATAATTTGCTATTGCTCTAATTGATTGATTGGAAATGCCCGACAATAGGGTCATTGAACAATGAGGGTTCCTTAGCGTGCAAGCGCTTGCCGTGACACAACACCTTGGTTTTTAAGCTCTTATCCGAAAGACCAGTAATTAATCTACAAAATGCAGAACTGATCATGTTCACCTTGTGTGTCTTGGCCTTGACGCAAAAATAAATAAATAAATAAATAAATAAAAAAAATAAAAAAATGATATTTCGACTACGGAGCCAGCGCTCTACAAACTGAACCACCGTGACGTTGCTTAAGGTACTGACAAAAATTTAACGCTTATTGTCAAGAGTTTTTTTTTTTTCTGATTACCCAACGTAAGTAGATATATGTATTTAGTCTTAAGATCTATCAAAAAGGGAAAAAAAGAAGAAAAAAGGAAATAAGTAGAAGGAAAAACGAAATGGTTTCCTACATGTAGATGTGCTTAATATTGACTCGATTAATTCGATTTTAATTTTGAAAATGAAGGGACCGTTAGCTGCTGCGTTGAAATGAAGTAAAGGGAAATAAAAGAGAAATTGATGAAATTTTAAGCTACTTATACATTCAAATTGTCTTAAAGCAAAAAGTTCAAGATTTTTACATTGATAATATCAAATATATACATTTATGCTGTACTATGGAAATCTTACTTCTTTGTGTACTTGCAACTAATAAATTACCAATAATTAAATAATTAATAACTAATATTATTACTCTATCTTGGAAAGAGAAAAAATATTCACGGGATAAAAATCTACGTTTGTATTTTTTTTTCCAGTCATTCCTTGAAGATATATCGCAGATCACTGTAAACTAGTATTAATTGTAACGGGGACCGTTACAGATGTTCCCCAAACGCTCCCCAACTTCCTTTTGGTGTCTTATTCCCTGTAAGCATCATTAAATAAGGCAATCAAGTATATTGGTTTTTTACGCATTACACGCGCGCGCACGGGCATGCATGTAAAAAAAAATGACCATGTCAACTTGTCTACACTTTTAATACATCTTTATATTCAAATTTCATCAAAAGATAAAAAAAATCGGTTATATTAAGTATATCTGTCATTTTACGCATTGCAAGCGCGCGCTCGTGTATGCATGTCCTTGATGACCATGTCATCTTGTCAACAATATTAATATATCTACATATTTTGAGTATCAAAGCATTTCAACAAAAAGTGTAAAAGTTACAGCTATATCAAGTAAATTGGTCATTTTAACATTGCATGCGCGCGCATGTGCATGCATGTGCATGTTGACAATGTCGTCTTGTCTACATTTATAAAGGGTCTATAGATTCTGAGTATCAAAGCATTACATCAAAAAATGTAAAAGTTATGGTTATATCAAGTATATTGGTAATTTTACTCATTGCACGCGTACGCACGTGCATGCATGTGCATGCTGACCATGCCATCTTGTCTACACTATTAATATATCTTTATATTCTGAGTATTAAAGTATTTCATCAAAGGATATGAAAATTTTGGCTATATCAAGTATATTGGTCATTCTACTCATTGCACGCGCACGCACGTGCTTGCGCTGGTCATGTCATCTTGTATACACTTCTAATATATATTTATATTCTGAGTTTCAAAGCAATTCATCAAAAAATGTACAAGTTAAGTCTATATCATTTGTATTGGTTATTTCAATCATTGCGCATGCGCACACGTGCATGCATGTGCATTCTGACAATGTCATCTTGTCTACACTTTTAATATAACCTGATATCCTGAGTATCAAAGCATTTCATCAAAGGATATGAAAGTCATAGCTATATCAAGTATATCTGTCATTTTACTCATTGCACGCGCGCGCACGTGCACGCACGTGCATGCATGTGTGCGCTGATCAAGTCTTCTTGTGCAAACTTCTAATATATATTTTTATTCTGAGTTTCAATGCAATTCACCAAAAAATATACAAGTTAAGTCTATATCGATTGTATTGGTTATTTCAATCATTGCACATGCGCACACGTGCATGCATGTGCATTCTGACCATGTCATCTTGTCTACACTACTAATACATCCTTATATTCTGAGTATCAAAGCATTTCATAAAAAAATATAAAAGTTATAGCTATATCAAGTATATCTGTCATTTTACGCATTACACGCGCACGCACGTGCATGCGCGTGCGCGCAAAATGACCTTCGTTCCGCAAATCTACATAACATTCCTATTAACCCTATTAACCCTAAAAAGGTTTCAACTCAATCGGATGTGTAGTTTCGGAGATCACTCATGGACAAAAAAGTACCCAGGAAAAAAAAAAAAATAATAATAATAACTAGATGAGATCTCGTTGCGAGCAACGAGTAGGTCTTCCGTTAGATTTCTGATAAAATCTTGATTGGGAAATTTTGATTGATAAAAGAAGGTAAAACAACTTTAAATGTAAAAAATATTCATGTCAATTCTTCAGAATTGTTTAGCAACTCCTAAAAGAGTGAAATTCAATTTCAAACAACTTCCGGTCTTTTTTATTCACTTCCGGTATGACCGGAAGAAGTCAAAATGACTTTTAACTCTTCACTGAATGTGGAGGAATCATCCCTCAAAGTTTCGAGGAAAAATGAGCATTTTTTCGACTACTTCCGGTTCTGAAGAAATAACTTCCGGTGGCAATAATATGACTCGAAACAGTCTATTTGCCTCTATTAAAATCATTACAATAAGAAAAAAATAAAAATTTGCATATTTTTAAACTACTTCCGGTGGACAACGGACGTCACGGCAACAAAAACTATACAGGTTTCTCAAATTTACGTGTCACAATCTATCATACCTGAAAGTTTCAAGACTCAATCTTCAACCGTTTTTGAGAACACTCGCGGACAAAATGCCATTTTAAAAATGGAAAATTGGTCATATCTCGCGACCAGAAGTTAGAACGACAAAATGAAAAAAAAACGCATAAAGTTCACATGACTTGCCATCATTGCTGAAAGTTTCATGAAAATCTATCCAGGCGTTCTCGAGAAATCGTCTGCACAAAATCGGTAAGAAAAAATAATAATAACTAGATGGTTCTCGTTGCGAGCAACGAGTGGGTCTTCCATCTGATTTTGGATAAGATTAGTCAAGATCTTGACTGAGATATTCGTCTGTAAAAAGTGAAAGGATGCATATAGTTTAAAACATTATTCTGAGCTTCTTTTGTTCATTATTGCTTATCAAAATATTTCCCATTGTTCGAGGTGTCAAAGATTTAGCATTCTGGCCCCTTATGGCCCCTTATTACGTAACATATGATCAAAATCCTATAATATATAGTTGCAGAGTGTTAAGGTGAACATTTTTGCTTCCATAATTTATAACAAAATATTCATAATCAAAGAGTTATAGATGAAAGACTTTTGGCCCTTCTGAGCCCCTAATTTGAGGGGTCAGCCCCTTTTTCTTGATATCAAATGAAAGGTCTTGTGATTTTGAAGACTTTTTGTTCAACAACTATTCAAAAATTTCCTTTCCTTTAAGAGATATATAGAATAACAATATTTAGGGGCCAGCCCTCCAACTCCTTAATGGGGATGTCTTGCAAAAACTTAAAGGGTGTATATTGTTTAGAACAATATTCTGAACATCTTTTGTTCAATATAGCTTATCAAAATATTTCCCCTTTTCGAGATATAATGTGTCAAAGATTTAGCATTCTGGCCCCTTGTGACCCCTTATTACGTAACATATGATCAAAATTTTATAATATATAGTTGCAGAGTTTTAAGATGAACATTTTTGCTTCAATAATTTATAACAAAATATTCATCATTAAAGAGTTATAGATGAAAGATTTTGGCCCTTTTGAGCCCCTAATTTGAGGGGTCAGCCCCTTTTTCTTGATATCAAATGAAAGGTCTTGTGATTTTGAAGACTTTTTGTTCAACAACTATTCAGAAATTTCCTTTCGTTTAAGAGATATATAGAATAACAATATTTAGGGGCCAGCCCTCCAAGTCCTTAATGGGGATGTCTTTCAAAAATTAAAAGGATGTATATTGTTTAGAACATTATTCTGAACATCTTTTGTTCAATATTGTTTATCAAAATATTTCCCCTTTTCGAGATATAATGTGTCAAAGATTTAGCATTCTGTCCCCTTATGGCCCCTTATTACGTAACATATGATCAAAATTTTATAATATATAGTTGCAGAGTGTTAAGATGAATATTTTTGCTTCAGTAATTTATAACAAAATATTCATAATTAAAGAGTTATAGATGAAAGACTTTTGGCCCTTCTGAGCCCCTAATTTGAGGGGTCAGCCCCTTTTTCTTGATATCAAATGAAAGGTCTTGTGATTTTGAAGACTTTTTGTTCAAAAACTATTCAGAAATTTCCTTTCGTTTAAGAGATATTTAGAACAACAATATTTAGGGGCCAGCCCTCCATCTCCTTAATGGGGATGTCTTGCAAAAACTTAAAGGGTGTATATTGTTTAGAACAATATTCTGAACATCTTTTGTTCAATATTGCTTATCAAAATATTTCCCCTTTTCGAGATATAATGTGTCAAAGATTTAGCATTCTGGCCCCTTACGGCCCCTTATTACGTAACATATGATCAAAATTTTATAATATATAGTTGCAGAGTGTTAAGATGAACATTTTTGCTTCAATAATTTATAACAAAATATTCATCATTAAAGAGTTATAGATGAAAGACTTTTGGCCCTTCTGAGCCCCTAATTTGAGGGGTCAGCCCCTTTTTCCTGATATCAAATGAAAGGTCTTGTAATTTTGAAGACTTTTTGCTCAATATGTTATAACAAAATACTTCTATATAAGATGTTATTATAAGAAATGTCTCTAAAATTCACTCATAAATCACGTCCTAAATTTTGACCCCTACCGAGCTTCCATACTTCGCACTTCCGGAAAATTTGAAAACCAAGGTGCACATCTAGAATATGTCCTCTATCACCACTGCAAGTTTCAACACTCTAGCATTTGTCGTTCTTGTGTTTTTGTGCAGACACAAGGTCTATGTAAAAATCAATCAAAGTGCGATAACTTCTGACCGGAAGTGATTTTTCGAAAACTGAAGCGGCGTTATAAACTTCAGATAGGAACGCATTAACACTGAAAATTTGAAGCAAATTGATCAAGAGATCTCCGAGAAATCTTCTGCACAAAATCGGTAAGGAAAAAAAAAAGAATAATAACTAGATACTTATTGCCTAGGCAATAACAGGTCTTCCGTTTTCTTGACTTTTTGTCAAAAAAAAAAAAAAAAAAAAAAAAAAAAAACACTCATCTCAATAAGATTACTCTAAATAATTAACAAAAGTTATCTCAAGGCTTCCAAAGATATGTAAATACAGATAAAACAAACGGGATTACTTTTCTGTTTTCTTTATGTACTTCGTCATGAACGAAAGTGTCCAAACGAATAAAATGTTCATTCTACACCTAAATTGTTCACAACTGATCATCCCTAAAAGTTTCCATGAAAAACTACTCATGTTTGAGACAACTTCCGGTTTTTCGGTTGGCACTTTCGGTGAAAATAAATTGCATTGTTATAGTCTATCTAACATCCGCATTAGCCAAACATTTCTGTAAAAAGAAAAAAAAACTTTAAAAATTCATGACCGGAAGTGACGGCAACGTACGATTTTTACATGATGCAGATAAACTGAGGACTGTCTATCAGTTCTGAAAATTTTAGACTTCAGCAATATACTGTTTCTGAGCAATTTGGTGAACAAAATCTCAATTTGAGGACAGAAAAACACGCGACCGGAAGTGCATTTTCCTAAGATGGTTGACTTCACACTAGACAATTGCAGTCTGAATAACATAAATAAAAATCATTTCAAAAACTTTATCTATAAGCGATATTTTTGGGAAAGTTAAAAATCCCAATTACATAGTTTCTCTCTTATAACCGGAAGTTGTCGTTTTTTGTTTCCAGTGAGACCAACACATATAGAAACTGTGAAAGAGATTAAATTATATGATGCAAGATTTATTTCAAAAGAGAAAAGTTGAAAATCTTGATTTCTTTGATCACTTCCTGTGACGGCCGGAAGTGAAGGCTGACGTTATTAACCCAAAGATTTTTGCCTACTCATTAAGCTCTATTACTCATTACTCAGTTTGGTGTCTTAATCTCTTACCGTTTCTGAGATCTCACTTTGACAAGTTCTTATTTTGCGGACAGTAAAACACACGACCGGAAGTGAATTTTACCAAGATATTTGATGTTACTCTAGGCATTTGCAGTCTAAATAACATATCTAAAAATCATTTCAAATACTTCATCTAAAAGCGATATTTATGGGAAAGTAAAATGCTCAAATTATGTAGATTTTCGCTTATAACCGGAAGTTGACGTTTCTGTTTCCGGTGGAACTAACATATTTCGAAACCACAAAACAGATGCAATAATGAGATGCAAGATTTAATCAAAAACAGGAAAGTTGAAATTTTTGATTTCTTTGATCACTTCCTGTGTCGACCGGAAGTGACGGCTGACAAATTTAAACATATTCCACAAACCTACTTGTCCTGGTCTATAATCCCTGAAAGTTTGGTATCTTAATCTTTTACCGTTTCTGAGAAAACGTCCGGACATGAACTCTTTTGAAAAAACGGAAATCGGACATATCTGACGACCGGAAGTGAATTTTGCAAAATCCTTAAAAATGTTTTTAGTTTATTTAATTTTACATAATCCCTGAAAGTTTCAAGAAAATCCATCGAGCCATCTCTGAGAAATGGCTTGGACAAAAAATGGGAAAAAAATAATAATAATAATAATAAACAGTACAATCACTATAAGGTCTTCCGACTGAAACGGAAGACCTTAATAATAACTAGATGAGATCTCGTTGCGAGCAACGAGTAGGTCTTCCGTCCGATTTCTCGATAAAATGAGATATGATTTTGATTATGATCTTTGTTAAAAGATAATAATATATAGACTTCCCTAATTAGATTTCATTCTTTTGATTTATATACCATTATCAAAGAGCTATAGATGACATACTTTTGGCCCCTCTGAGCCCCTAGTTTAAGGAGTCAGCCCCTTTTTCTTGATATCAATTGAAAGGTCTTGTGATTTTGGAAGCGATTTTTCAAGAAATATTCAAAGATTTCCTTTCGTTGTGGAGATATGCTGAATGGAAATATTTAGGGGTCACCCCTCCAAGTCCTTAATCGGGCCGTTTGACAAAAAATGAAAGGAAGCATATTGTTTAGAACATTATTCTGACCATCTTTTGTTCAGTATTGCTTATCAAAATATTCTTCCTTTTCGAGATATAAAGCGTCAAAGATTTAGCATTCTGGCCCCTTGTGACCCCTTATTACTTAACATATGATCAGAATCTTATCATATATTGTTGTAAATCGTTAAGATAAACATCTTTGCTTCAGTAATGTTTTACAAATTATTGATGGTTAAAGAGTTATAGATGAAAGATTTTGGCCCCTCTCAGCCCCTAATTTAAAGGGTCAGTCCCTTTTCCTTCATATCAAATGAAAGGTTTTGTGATTTTGAAGACTTTTTGTTCAACAATTATTCAGAGATTTCTTTTCGTTGTGGAGATATGCTGAATGGAAATATTTAGGGGTAACCCCTTCAGGTCCTTATTGGGGCCGTCTGACAAAAATTGAAAGAGTGCATGTTGTTTAGAACATTATTCTGACCATCTTTTGTTCAGTATTGCTTATCATAATATTCTTCCTTTTCGAGAGATAAAGTGTCAAAGATTAAGCATTCTGGCCCCTTGTGACCCCTGATTACGTAACATATGATCAGAATCTTATCATATATTGCTGTAAATCATTAAGATAAACATCTTTGCTTCAGTAATGTATTACAAATTATTGCTGGTTAAAAAGTTATAGATGAAAGACTTTTGGCCCCTCTCAGCCCCTAATTTGAAGGGTCTGCCCATTTTTCTTGATATCAAATGAAAGGTCTTGTGATTTTGAAGACTTTTTGATCCACAACTATTCAGAGATTTCTTTTCGTTGTGGAGATATGCTGAATGGAAATATTTAGGGGCCACCCCTTCAGGTCCTTAATGGGGCCGTCTGACAAAAATTGAAAGAGTGCATGTTGTTTAGAACATTATTCTGACTGTCTTTTGTTCAGTATTGCTTATCAAAATATTCTTCCTTTTCGAGATATAAAGCGTCAAAGATTAAGCATTCTGGCCCCTTGTGACCCCTTATTACATAACATATGATCAGAATCTTATCATATATTGTTGTAAATCATTAAGATAAACATCTTTGCTTCAGTAATGTATTACAAATTATTGCTGGTTAAAGAGTTAAAGATGGAAGACTTTTGGCCCCTCTCAGCCCCTAATTTGAAGGGTCAGCCCCTTTTTCTTGATATTAAATGAAAGGTCTTGTGATTTTGAATACTTTTTGTTCAACAACTATTCAGAGATTTCTTTTCGTTGTGGAGATATACTGAATGGAAATATTTAGGGGCCACCCCTTCAGGTCCTTAATGGGGCCGTCTGACAAAAATTGAGAGAGTGCATGTTGTTTAGAACATTATTCTGACCATCTTTTGTTTAGTATTGCTTATCAAAATATTCTTCCTTTTCGAAATATAAAGCGTCAAAGATTTTGCATTCTGGCCCCTTGTGACCCCTTATTACGTAACATATGATCAGAATCTTATCATATATTGTTGTAAATTGTTAAGATAAACATTTTTGCTTCAATAATGTATTACAAATTATTGATGGTTAAAGAGTTATAGATGAAAGAGTTTTGGCCCCTCTCAGCCCCTAATTTGAGGGGTCAGCCCCTTTTTCTTGATATCAAATGAAAGGTCGTATCATTCTGCACAACTTTTTTTCTATATGTTTTAACAAATTATTAACGTGTATGAAGATATGAAAGAAAAGGTGTAAAATTTTGTGAGATGTTTCTGAGACATTTTTTGAGCCCTACCGAGCTTCAGCGCCTTTTGAGCTAGAGAGATTTGGACACCTGCCTGCAAATCTACAAACCTTCCCCTACCTTCACTGAAAATCTTGACTCAATATCTTAAGTCGTTTCGGAGGAGTTTCCAGGACAAGCCGACCCTCTGAAAATCAGAAAATCCTTAATATCTCGAGATAGAAAGTGACGTCATCAACGAAAAAAATTTCCAATAAGGTTCAGATCAATACCTATCAGATCTGAAAGTTTCATGAAAATCGGCCAAGACGTTACCGAGAACTTGCGTGCACAAAATCGGTAAGAATAATAATAATAATAATAATAGGGAAAAAGAAACCAAACGAAAACAATAAGGTCTTCCGTTGGAGACGGAAGACCTTAATAATAAACAGTACAATCACTATAAGGTCTTCCGACTGAAACGGAAGACCTTAATAATAACTAGATGAGATCTCGTTGCGAGCAACGAGTAGGTCTTCCGTCCGATTTCTCGATAAGATGAGATATGATTTTGATTATGATCTTTGTTAAAAGATAATAATATATAGACTTCCCTAATTAGATTTCATTCTTTTGATTTATATACCATTATCAAAGAGCTATAGATGACATACTTTTGGCCCCTCTGAGCCCCTAGTTTAAGGAGTCAGCCCCTTTTTCTTGATATCAATTGAAAGGTCTTGTGATTTTGGAAGCGATTTTTCAAGAAATATTCAAAGATTTCCTTTCGTTGTGGAGATATGCTGAATGGAAATATTTAGGGGTCACCCCTCCAAGTCCTTAATCGGGCCGTTTGACAAAAAATGAAAGGAAGCATATTGTTTAGAACATTATTCTGACCATCTTTTGTTCAGTATTGCTTATCAAAATATTCTTCCTTTTCGAGATATAAAGCGTCAAAGATTTAGCATTCTGGCCCCTTGTGACCCCTTATTACTTAACATATGATCAGAATCTTATCATATATTGTTGTAAATCGTTAAGATAAACATCTTTGCTTCAGTAATGTATTACAAATTATTGATGGTTAAAGAGTTATAGATGAAAGATTTTGGCCCCTCTCAGCCCCTAATTTAAAGGGTCAGTCCCTTTTCCTTCATATCAAATGAAAGGTTTTGTGATTTTGAAGACTTTTTGTTCAACAATTATTCAGAGATTTCTTTTCGTTGTGGAGATATGCTGAATGGAAATATTTAGGGGTAACCCCTTCAGGTCCTTATTGGGGCCGTCTGACAAAAATTGAAAGAGTGCATGTTGTTTAGAACATTATTCTGACCATCTTTTGTTCAGTATTGCTTATCATAATATTCTTCCTTTTCGAGAGATAAAGTGTCAAAGATTAAGCATTCTGGCCCCTTGTGACCCCTGATTACATAACATATGATCAGAATCTTATCATATATTGCTGTAAATCATTAAGATAAACATCTTTGCTTCAGTAATGTATTACAAATTATTGCTGGTTAAAAAGTTATAGATGAAAGACTTTTGGCCCCTCTCAGCCCCTAATTTGAAGGGTCTGCCCATTTTTCTTGATATCAAATGAAAGGTCTTGTGATTTTGAAGACTTTTTGATCCACAACTATTCAGAGATTTCTTTTCGTTGTGGAGATATGCTGAATGGAAATATTTAGGGGCCACCCCTTCAGGTCCTTAATGGGGCCGTCTGACAAAAATTGAAAGAGTGCATGTTGTTTAGAACATTATTCTGACTGTCTTTTGTTCAGTATTGCTTATCAAAATATTCTTCCTTTTCGAGATATAAAGCGTCAAAGATTAAGCATTCTGGCCCCTTGTGACCCCTTATTACATAACATATGATCAGAATCTTATCATATATTGTTGTAAATCATTAAGATAAACATCTTTGCTTCAGTAATGTATTACAAATTATTGCTGGTTAAAGAGTTATAGATGGAAGACTTTTGGCCCCTCTCAGCCCCTAATTTGAAGGGTCAGCCCCTTTTTCTTGATATTAAATGAAAGGTCTTGTGATTTTGAATACTTTTTGTTCAACAACTATTCAGAGATTTCTTTTCGTTGTGGAGATATACTGAATGGAAATATTTAGGGGCCACCCCTTCAGGTCCTTAATGGGGCCGTCTGACAAAAATTGAGAGAGTGCATGTTGTTTAGAACATTATTCTGACCATCTTTTGTTTAGTATTGCTTATCAAAATATTCTTCCTTTTCGAGATATAAAGCGTCAAAGATTTTGCATTCTGGCCCCTTGTGACCCCTTATTACGTAACATATGATCAGAATCTTATCATATATTGTTGTAAATTGTTAAGATAAACATTTTTGCTTCAATAATGTATTACAAATTATTGATGGTTAAAGAGTTATAGATGAAAGAGTTTTGGCCCCTCTCAGCCCCTAATTTGAGGGGTCAGCCCCTTTTTCTTGATATCAAATGAAAGGTCGTATCATTCTGCACAACTTTTTTTCTATATGTTTTAACAAATTATTAACGTGTATGAAGATATGAAAGAAAAGGTGTAAAATTTTGTGAGATGTTTCTGAGACATTTTTTGAGCCCTACCGAGCTTCAGCGCCTTTTGAGCTAGAGAGATTTGGACACCTGCCTGCAAATCTACAAACCTTCCCCTACCTTCACTGAAAATCTTGACTCAATATCTTAAGTCGTTTCGGAGGAGTTTCCAGGACAAGCCGACCCTCTGAAAATCAGAAAATCCTAAATATCTCGAGATAGAAAGTGACGTCATCAACGAAAAAAATTTCCAATAAGGTTCAGATCAATACCTATCAGATCTGAAAGTTTCATGAAAATCGGCCAAGACGTTACCGAGAACTTGCGTGCACAAAATCGGTAAGAATAATAATAATAATAATAATAGGGAAAAAGAAACCAAACGAAAACAATAAGGTCTTCCGTTGGAGACGGAAGACCTTAATAATAAACAGTACAATCACTATAAGGTCTTCCGACTGAAACGGAAGACCTTAATAATAACTAGATGAGATCTCGTTGCGAGCAACGAGTAGGTCTTCCGTCCGATTTCTCGATAAGATGAGATATGATTTTGATTATGATCTTTGTTAAAAGATAATAATATATAGACTTCCCTAATTAGATTTCATTCTTTTGATTTATATACCATTATCAAAGAGCTATAGATGACATACTTTTGGCCCCTCTGAGCCCCTAGTTTAAGGAGTCAGCCCCTTTTTCTTGATATCAATTGAAAGGTCTTGTGATTTTGGAAGCGATTTTTCAAGAAATATTCAAAGATTTCCTTTCGTTGTGGAGATATGCTGAATGGAAATATTTAGGGGTCACCCCTCCAAGTCCTTAATCGGGCCGTTTGACAAAAAATGAAAGGAAGCATATTGTTTAGAACATTATTCTGACCATCTTTTGTTCAGTATTGCTTATCAAAATATTCTTCCTTTTCGAGATATAAAGCGTCAAAGATTTAGCATTCTGGCCCCTTGTGACCCCTTATTACTTAACATATGATCAGAATCTTATCATATATTGTTGTAAATCGTTAAGATAAACATCTTTGCTTCAGTAATGTATTACAAATTATTGCTGGTTAAAGAGTTATAGATGGAAGACTTTTGGCCCCTCTCAGCCCCTAATTTGAAGGGTCAGCCCCTTTTTCTTGATATTAAATGAAAGGTCTTGTGATTTTGAATACTTTTTGTTCAACAACTATTCAGAGATTTCTTTTCGTTGTGGAGATATACTGAATGGAAATATTTAGGGGCCACCCCTTCAGGTCCTTAATGGGGCCGTCTGACAAAAATTGAGAGAGTGCATGTTGTTTAGAACATTATTCTGACCATCTTTTGTTTAGTATTGCTTATCAAAATATTCTTCCTTTTCGAGATATAAAGCGTCAAAGATTTTGCATTCTGGCCCCTTGTGACCCCTTATTACGTAACATATGATCAGAATCTTATCATATATTGTTGTAAATTGTTAAGATAAACATTTTTGCTTCAATAATGTATTACAAATTATTGATGGTTAAAGAGTTATAGATGAAAGAGTTTTGGCCCCTCTCAGCCCCTAATTTGAGGGGTCAGCCCCTTTTTCTTGATATCAAATGAAAGGTCGTATCATTCTGCACAACTTTTCTTCTATATGTTTTAACAAATTATTAACGTGTATGAAGATATGAAAGAAAAGGTGTAAAATTTTGTGAGATGTTTCTGAGACATTTTTTGAGCCCTACCGAGCTTCAGCGCCTTTTGAGCTAGAGAGATTTGGACACCTGCCTGCAAATCTACAAACCTTCCCCTACCTTCACTGAAAATCTTGACTCAATATCTTAAGTCGTTTCGGAGGAGTTTCCAGGACAAGCCGACCCTCTGAAAATCAGAAAATCCTAAATATCTCGAGATGGAAAGTGACGTCATCAACGAAAAAAATTTCCAATAAGGTTCAGATCAATACCTATCAGATCTGAAAGTTTCATGAAAATCGGCCAAGACGTTACCGAGAACTTGCGTGCACAAAATCGGTAAGAATAATAATAATAATAATAATAGGGAAAAAGAAACCGAACGAAAACAATAAGGTCTTCCGTTGGAGACGGAAGACCTTAATAAAGGTAAAAAAGAAACCAAAGAATAATAGAAGGGTCTTCCGCTGAAGACGGAAGACCCTAATAATAAAAAGAAAAGTGAAAAATCAACAATAGAATAATAGAAGGGTCTTCCGCAGAAGACGGAAGACCCTAATAACTAGATGGTTCTCGTTGCGAGCAACGAGTGGGTCTTCCGTCTGATTTTGGATAAGATTAGTCAAGATCTTGACTGAGATATTCGTCTGTAAAAAGTGAAAGGATGCATATTGTTTGAAAATTATTCTGAGCTTCTTTTGTTCATGATTGCTTATCAAAATATTTCCCCTTGTTCGAGGTGTCAAAGATTTAGCATTCTGGTCCCTTATGGCCCCTTATTACGTAACATATGATCAAAATTTTATAATATATAGTTGCAGAATGTTAAGATGAACATATTGGCTTCAGTAATTTATAACAAAATATTTATCATTAAACAGTTATAGATGAAAGACTTTTGGCCCTTCTGAGCCCCTAATTTGAGGGGTCAGCCCCTTTTCCTTGATATCAAATGAAAGGTCTTGTGATTTTGAAGACTTTTTATTCAATAACTATTCAAAAATTTCCTTTCGTTTAAGAGATATATAGAATAACACTATTTAGGGGCCAGCCCTCCAACTCCTTAATGGGGATGTCTTGCAAAAATTAAAAGGCTGTATATTGTTTAGAACATTATTCTGAACATCTTTCGTTCAATATTGCTTATCAAAATATTTCCCCTTTTCAAGATATAAAGTGTCAAAGATTTAGCATTCTGGCCCCTTATGGCCCCTTATTATGCAACATATGATCAAAATTTTATAAAACATAGTTGCAGAATGTTAAGATAAACATTTTTGCTTCAGTAATTTATAACAAAATATTTATCATTAAAAAGTTATAGATGAAAGACTTTTGGCCCTTCTGACCCCTTAATTTGAGGGGTCAGCCCCTTTTCCTTCCTATCAAATGAAAGGTCTTGTGATTTTGAAGACTTTTTGTTCAACAACTATTCAGAAATTTCCTTTCGTTTAAGAGATATATAGAATAACACTATTTAGGGGCCAGCCCTCCAACTCCTTAATGGGGATGTCTTGCAAAAATTAAAAGGGTGTATATTGTTTAGCACATTATTCTGAATATCTTTTGTTCAATATTGCTTATCAAAATATTTCCCTTTTCAAGATATAAAGTGTCAAAGATTTAGCATTCTGGCCCCTTATGGCCCTTTATTAGTAACATATGATCAAAATTTTATAATATATAGTTGCAGAATGTTAAGACAAACATTCTTGCTTCAGTAATTTATAACAAAATATTGATCATTAAAAAGTTATAGATGAAAGACTTTTGGCCCTTCTGACCCCTTAATTTGAGGGATCAGTCCCTTTTCCTTCCTATCAAATGAAAGGTCTTGTGATTTTGAAGACTTTTTGTTCAACAACTATTCAGAAATTTCCTTTCGTTTAAGAGATATATAGAATAACAATATTTAGGGGCCAGCCCTCCAAGTCCTTAATAGGAATGTCCTGCAAAAATTAAAAGGGTGTATAGGGTTTAGAACATTATTCTGAACATCTTTTGTTCAATATTGCTCATCAAAATATTTCCCCTTTTCGAGATATAAAGTGTCAAAGATTTAGCATTCTGGCCCCTTATGGCCCCTTATTACGTAACATATGATCAAAATTTTATAATATATAGTTGCAGAGTGTTAAGATGAACATTTTTGCTTCAATAATTTATAACAAAATATTCATCATTAAAGAGTTATAGATGAAAGACTTTTGGCCCTTCTGAGCCCCTAATTTGAGGGGTCAGCCCCTTTTTCTTGATATCAAATAAAAGGTCTTGTGATTTTAAAGACTTTTCGTTCAACATGTTTTAACAAAATACTTCTATTTAAAATGTTATTATAAGAAATGTCTCTAAAATTCACTCATAAATCACGTCCTAAATTTCGACCCCTATCGAGCTACCATACTTCGCACTTCCGGAAAATTTGAAAACCAAGGTGCACATCTAGAACATGTCCTCTATCACCACTAAAAGTTTCAACACTCTAGCGTTTGTCGTTCCTGAGTTTTTGTGCAGACACAAAGTCTATCTAAAAATCGATCAAAGGGCGATAACTTCCGACCGGAAGTTATTTTTCAAAAACTGAAGCGGCGTTATAAACTTCAGATAGGAACGCATTAACCCTGAAAATTTGAAACAAATCGATCGAGCCATCTCCGAGAAATCGTCTGCACAAAATCGGTAAGGAAAAAAAAAAGAAGAATAACTAGATGGTTCTCGTTGCGAGCAACGAGTGGGTCTTCCGTCTGATTTTGCATAAGATTAGTCAAGACCTTGACTGAGATATTCGTCTATAAAAAGTGAAAGGATGCATATTGTTTAAAACATTATTCTGAGCATCTTTTGTTCAATATTGTTTATCAAAATATTTCCCCTTGTTCGAGGTGTCAAAAATTTGGCAATCAGGCCCATTTTAGCCCATTATTTTGAACATTTGATCAAAGTTTTATAATATATAGTTATAGAATGTTAAGATGAACATTTTTGCTTCAGTAATTTATAACATAATATTCATCATTAAAATTAAAGATGACAGACTTTTGGCACTTCTGAGCCCCTAATTTGAGGGGTCTGCCCCTTTTTCTTGATATCAAATGAAAGGTTTGTGATTCTGAAGACTTTTTGTTCAACAACTATTCAGAAATTTCCTTTAGTTTAAAAGATATCTAGAATAACAATATTTAGGGGCCAGCACTCCAAGTCCTTAATGGGGATGTCTTGCAAAAATTAAAAGGGTGTATTTTGTTTAGAACATTATTCTGAACATCTTTTGTTCAACATTGCTTATCAAAATATTTCCCCTTTTCGAGATATAAAGTGTCAAAGATTTAGCATTCTGGCCCCTTATGGCCCCTTATTACGTAACATATGATCAAAATTTTATAATATATAGTTGCAAAATGTTAAGATGAACATTTTTGGTTCAGTAATTTATAACAAAATATTCATCATTAAAGAGTTATAGATGAAAGATTTTTGGCCCTTCTGAGCCCCTAATTTGAGGGGTCAGCCCCTTTTTCTTGATATCAAATGAAAGGTCTTGTTATTTTGAAGACTTTTTGTTCAACAACTATTCAGAAATTTCCTTTCGTTTAAGAGATATATAGAATAACAATATTTAGGGGCCAGCCCTCCAAGTCCTTAATGGGGATGTCTTTCAAAAATTAAAAGGGTGTATATTGTTTAGAAGATTATTCTGAACATCTTTTGTTCAATATTGCTTATCAAAATATTTCCCCTTTTCGAGATATAATGTGTCAAAGATTTAGCATTCTGGCCCCTTATGGCCCCTTATTACCTAACATGTAATCAAAATTTTATAATATATAGTGTGCGAAATGTTAAGATGAACATTTTTGCTTCAGTAATTTATAACAAAATATTCATCATTAAAGAGTTATAGATGAAAGATTTTTGGCCCTTCTGAGCCCCTAATTTGAGGGGTCAGCCCCTTTTTCTTGATATCTAATGAAAGGTCTTGTGATTTTGAAGACTTTTTGTTCAACAACTATTCAGAAATTTCCTTTCGTTTAAGAGATATATAGAATAACAATATTTAGGGGCCAGCCCTCCAAGTCCTTAATGGGGATGTCTTTCAAAAATTAAAAGGGTGTATATTGTTTAGAAGATTATTCTGAACATCTTTTGTTCAATATTGCTTATCAAAATATTTCCCCTTTTCGAGATATAATGTGTCAAAGATTTAGCATTCTGGCCCCTTATGGCCCCTTATTACGTAACATATGATCAAAATTTTATAATATATAGTTGCAGAGTGTTAAAATGAACATTTTTGCTTCAGTAATTTATAACAAAATATTCATCATTAAAGAGTTATAGATGAAAGACTTTTGGCCCTTCTGAGCCCCTAATTTGAGGGGTCAGCCCCTTTTTCTTGATATCAAACAAAAGGTCTTGTGATTTTAAAGACTTTTTGTTCAATATGTTTTAACAAAATACTTCTATTTAAAATGTTATTATAAGAAATGTCTCTAAAATTCACTCATAAATCACGTCCTTAATTTTGACCCCTACCGAGCTTCCATACTTCGCACTTCCGGAAAATTTGAAAACCAAGGTGCACAACTAGAACATGTCCTCTATCACCACTGAAAGTTTCAGCACTCTAGCTTTTGTCGTTCTTGAGTTTTTGTGCAGACACAAGGTCTATCAAAAAATCGATCAAAGGGCGATAACTTCCGACCGGAAGTGATTTCTCAAAAACGGAAGCGGCGTTATAAACTTCAGATAGCAACGCATTAACCCTGAAAATTTGAAGGAAATCGATCGAGCGATCTCCGAGAAATCTTCTGCACAAAATCGGTAAGGAAAAAAAAAAGAATAATAATAATAACTAGATGGTTCTCGTTGCGAGCAACGAGTGGGTCTTCCGTCTGATTTTGGATGAGATAAGTCAAGATCTTGACTGAGATATTCGTCTATAAAAAGTGAAAGGATGCATATTGTTTATAACATTATTCTGAGCATCTTTTGTTCAATATTACTGATCAAAATATTTCCCCTTGTTCGAGGTGTCAAAGATTTGGCATTCTGGCCCTTTATGGCCCATTATTTTGAACACATGATCAAAGTTTTATAATATATAGTTAACGAATGTTAAGATGAACATTTTTCCTTCAGGAATTTATAACAAAATATTGATTATTTAAAAGTTATAAATGAAAGACTTTTGGCCCTTCTGGGCCCTAATTTGAGGGATCAACCCCTTTTTCTTGATATCAAATGAAAGGTCTTGTGATTTTCAGAAATTTCCTTTCGTTTAAGAGATATATAGAATAAGAATATTTAGGGGCCAGCCCTCCAAGTGTTTAATGGGGATGTCTTGCAAAAATCAAAAGGGTGTACATTGTTTAGAACATTATTCTGAACATCTTTTGTTCAATATTGCTTATCAAAATAATTTCACTTTTCGAGATATAATGTGTCAAAGATTTAGCATTCTGGCCCCTTATGGCCCCTTATTACGTAACATACGATCAAAATTTTATAATATATAGTTGCAGAATGTTAAGATGAACATTTTTGCTTCAGTAATATATAACAAAATATTGATCATTAAAAAGTTATAGATGAAAGACTTTTGGCCCTTATGAGCCCCTAATTTGAGGGGTTAGCCCCTTTTTCTTGATATCAAATGAAAGGTCTTGTGATTTTGAAGTTTTTTTGTTCAACAACTATTCAGGAATTTCCTTTCGTTTAAGAGTTATAAAGAATAACAATATTTAGGGGCCAGCCCTCCAAGTCCTTAATGGGGATGTCTTGAAAAAATAAAAAGGGTTTATATTGTTTAGAACATTATTCTGAACATCTTTTGTTCAACATTGCTTATCAAAATATTCCTCCTTTTCGAGATACAAAGTGTCAAAGATTTAGCATTCTGGCCCCTTATGGCCCCTTATTACGTAACATATGACCAAAATTTTATAATATATAGTTGCAGAATGTTAAGATGAACATTTTTGCTTCAGTAATTTATAGCAAAATATTGATCATTAAAGAGTTATAGATAAAAGACTTTTGGCCCTTCTGAGCCCCTTATTTGAGGGGTCAGCCCCTTTTTCTTGATATCAAATGAAAGGTCTTGTGATTTTGAGGACTTTTTGTTCAACAACTATTCAGAAATTTCCTTTCGTTTAAGAGATATATAGAATAACAATATTTAGGGGCCAGCCCTCCAAGTCCTTAATGGGGATGTCTTGCAAAAATTAAAAGGGTGTATATTGTTTAGAACATTATTCTGAACATCTCTTGTTCAATATTGCTTATCAAAATATTTCTCCTTTTCGAGATACAAAGTGTCAAAGATTTAGCATTCTGGCCCCTTATGGCCCCTTATTACGTAACATATGATCAAAATTTTATAATATATAGCTACAGAATGTTAAGATAAACATTTTTGCTTCAGTAATGTATAACAAAATATTGATCATTAAAGAGTTATAGATAAAAGACTTTTGGCCCTTCTGAGCCCCTAATTTGAGGGGTCAGACCCTTTTTCTTGATATCAAATGAAAGGTCTTGTGATTTTGAAGACTTTTTGTTCAATATGTTTTGACAAAATACTTCTATTTAAAATGTTATTATCAGAAATGTCTCTAAAATTCACCCATAAATCACGTCCTAAATTTTGACCCCTACCGAGCTTCCATACTTTGCACTTCCGGAAAATATGAAAACCAAGGTGCACATCTAGAACATGTCCTCTATCACCACTGAAAGTTTCAACACTCTAGCATTTGTCGTTCCTGAGTTTTTGTGCAGACACAAGGTCTATCTAAAAATCGATCAAAGGGCGATAACTTCTGACCGGAAGTGATTTTTCAAAAACTGAGGAGGCGTTATAAACTTCAGATACCAACGCATTAACCCTGAAAATTTGGAGCAAATCGATCGAGCGATCTCCGAGAAATCTTCTGCACAAAATCGGTAAGGAAAAAAAAAAGAATAATAATAATAATAATAATAATAAGAAAAGTGAAAAATCAACAATAGAATAATAGAAGGGTCTTCCGCAGAAGACGGAAGACCCTAATAATAAGACTAGATGCGATCTCGTTGCGAGCAACGAGTGGGTCTTCCGTCCGATTTTTGATAAGATGAGATAAGAATTTGACTGAGATTTTCGTTCAAATATAATGATATAAATAAATTGTTAAGACGAACAATTTTGCTTTAGTAATGTTTAACAAAATATTGATCATTAAAGGGTTATAGATTAAAGATTTTCGGCCCTTCTTGGCCCCTAATATGAGAGGTCAGCCCCTTTTTCTTGATATCATCTTAAAGCTCTCATGATTTTGAACACATTTTGTTTAACAACAATTCAGAAATTCTTTTTTGTTTCGGGATATATGCAAAAGAAATATTAAGGACCGGCCCTTCAAGTCCGAAATGGGGACGTCTAGCAAAAAATGAAAGAGTGCATATTGTTCAGAATATTATTTTGAACGTCTTTTCTTCAATACTGTTTATCAAAATATTCTTCCTTTTCAAGATATATACAAAGACTGTGCAATCAGGCCCCTAAAGATCCCTTATTGCGTAACATATGATATCAACATCATGTTATTTAAACAAAGAGTGTGAAGCTGAATTAGTTCGGTTCAGTAATATATTACAAAATATTGATCATTAAAGAGTTATTGATTGTATACTTTCGGCCCCATTCAGCCCCTAATTTAAGGGGTCAGACCCTTTTCCTTGATATCACCTTAAAGCTCTCATGATTTTGAACTTTTTTTGTTCAACAATTATTCAAAAATTCTTTTTCGTTTCTGAGATGTATGCGAAGGATATATTTAGGAGTCGGCCCTTCAACTCCTTAATAGGGACGTTTAGCAAAAAATGAAAGGTTGCATATTGTTTAACTATTATTCTGAGCTTCTTTTGTTCATTATTGCTTATCAAAATATTTCCCCTTGTTGGAGGTGTCAAAGATTTAGCATTCTGGCCCCTTATGGCCCCTTATTACGTAACATATGATCAAAATTTTATAATACATAGTTGCAGAATGTTAAGATAAACATTTTTGCTTCAGTAACTTATAACAAAATATTCATCATTAAAGAGTTATAGATGAAAGACTTTTGGCCCTTCTGAGCCCCTAATTTGAGGGGTCATCCCCTTTTTCTTGATATCAAATGAAAGGTCTTGTGATTTTGAAGACTTTTTGTTCAACAACTATTCAGAAATTTCCTTTCGTTTAAGAGATATATAGAATAACAATATTTAGGGGCCAGCCCTCCAAGTCCTTAATGGGGATGTCTTGCAAAAATTAAAAGGGTGTATATTGTTAAGAACATTATTCTGAACAACTTTTGTTCAATATTGCTTATCAAAATATTTCCCCTTTTCGAGATATAATGTGTCAAAGATTTAGCATTCTGGCCCCTTATGGCCCCTTCTTGCGTAACATATGATCAAAATTTTATAATATGTAGTTGCAGAATGTTAAGATGAACATTTTTGCTTCAATAACTTATAACAAAATATTCATCATTAAAGAGTTATAGATGAAAGACTTTTGGCCCTTCTGAGCCCCTATTTTGAGGGGTCAGCCCCTTTTTCTTGATATCAAATAAAAGGTCTTGTGATTTTGAAGACTTTTTGTTCAATATGTTTTGACAAAATACTTCTATTTAAAATGTGATTATAAGAAATGTCTCTAAAATTCACTCATAAATCACGTCCTAAATTTCGACCCCTACCGAGCTTCCATACTTCGCACTTCCGGAAAATTTGAAAACCAAGGTGCACATCTAGAATATGTCCTCTATCACCACTGAAAGTTTCAACACTCTAGCATTTGTCGTTCTTGAGTTTTTGTGCAGACACATGGTCTATGTAAAAATCGATCGAAGGGCGATAACTTCTGACCGGAAGTGATTTTTCAAAAACTGAAGCGGCGTTATAAACTTCAGATAGCAACGCATTAACCCTGAAAATTTGAAGCAAATCGATCAAGAGATCTCCGAGAAATCTTCTGCACAAAATTGGTAAGGAAAAAAAAAAGAATAATAATAATAAAAAGAAAAGTGAAAAATCAACAATAGAATAATAGAAGGGTCTTCCGCAGAAGACGGAAGACCCTAAAAAGTGAAAAATCAACAATAGAATAATAGAAGGGTCTTCCGCAGAAGACGGAAGACCCTAATAATAAAAAGAAAAGTGAAAAATCAACAATAGAATAATAGAAGGGTCTTCCGCAGAAGACGGAAGACCCTAACTAGAAACTCATTGCGAGCAATGAGAGGTCTTCCGTCCGATTCTGAAAAAAAAGAAAACTTAAGCTGAAAAAGTGATAAAAGAAATTCAGACACTCCGGAGATTTAACCCTGGTCGTCAGCCTGAAAATCCCACGTGCTAACCATAAACCATCCCCTTTTTGCATCACTTCCTGTCACGTCCGGAAGTAACGGCGATACAAGATTTTGTCACGGTTCAGATAAACTGATGACGGATTATCAGTCCTGAAAGTTTTAGACTTCAGTCGTTTACTGTTGCCGAGCAATCGACCGGAAGTTGACGTTTTATTTCCGGTGGAATCTAACATATTTCAAAACAGGGAAAGAGATGCAATAAAGTGATGCAAGTTTTAGTTTAAAAAAGAAAGAAGAGAAATATTACGAGCGCATCATCTGATCTAAAAAATAAAACAGGTTTTGTAATCCTCAGAAATAGTTCTATCATTTAATAGTAGCATATTTAAGATCAAAGGTTACGTCCTATATTAAATATCGAAAAATGGCTTTAAAAATTGGCTGTTTTGTAGAAATTTTCAGGATACGAGGAAAATGACGCATTTCATGACGTCTTAATGCATAGGCTAGTCAGAAAATTACGTCATTTTTGATTGATACGCAGTCATCAAAGGTCTAAATGATATTTAATGCATTGTCAACTAAAAACAAGCAGTTTCAGTTTTTCTGAAATTCACATGGCCAAAAAATGCCCTAAGTGAACCTTGTTCTTTAATATTGAAACCACTACACAAGCGCAATGTACCAGCCATCATCGATGTTTACCTTGCACTCATTCCCTGAAGTAAAGAATGTCAGGCAGGTTATTTTTTTTTCTTATAGTGCGGAATTATAGGATGAAAACTAGCCAGCTAAATTTTGTGCAAGTACTAGTAGATTTACATCGGATTTGTTACTTGTTTTAACAATAACTGATAGCAGAGAAAATAATCTGTTACTGATAAAAAATAAAAAAAAAACTATTGTGTTTACTTCCTTTATTCTTTATGCATTCAACTTTCTATTCTATGCAATTCCAAATACAGACATGTCCGTGTAATTTTTTTTTCTGTACTTCTACAGTACTGTATCAGACCATTTGTGAAAGGCGGGTCAAGATACATTATTTCGCGCCAAACGTCCCGAGTAAATCTTCGCACCTTTTCTTTGAAATGTGTCTTCAATTGAATAAGTGTACGTGATAGCTTCAATGAAATTAAAAGAAAAAAATATGTTGATTTAGCCTGATTTTCGAGCCTAAGAATGTTTATTTATCACACTGTACATATAACATATCGTATACGGGCAGGTAACATAAAGGCAGCGAGAAGTTTTCTTACACATTTTATATTCCTCTTTACCCCCAAAGTTGACTATTCCAATTAGTAACACATTAATAAAAAGACTTGAATGTTTTGCAACAAAACACGTCTCGCCATATGACGCTCAAGGAACCTGATACCTATTATGTTCGGTAACTTGCATGTATAGAGGAATATAACCCTACTAAAATCAAAGAAAAATATTGAAAAACTAAAAAGTTGAAAAAATTGACTTTTTAAATTCGCTTCCGGTAGCGACTGGAAGTATTCCCAACGCACGAAAAGGCAAACCCGCACATCTGAAAGTCATGTTCTATGCTCTCCAACAATTCTCCAGTTCATATCTTTAGCCGTTCTTTAGATCTCGCGCGAATAAAATGTCATTTCAAAATCAGAAAAATGTCCATAACTTGGAACCGGGAGCGAATTTCTCCAAAACTATTTCAAATGTAACAATGGCATTTTAAAGCGCATTATAGCTGAAAGTTTGATGAAAAACCACTGAATAGTTCTCGAGATATTGCGTGCACAAAATTTGTCTAAAAAATAAGAATAATAATAATAAATAGATACTCGTTGCGAGCAACGAGAGGTCTTCCGTCCGAATAACCATCCTTAACTGTGATATTCTTTGCACTTAAAATTACATTTATATCTGCTCGTTGTAAAGACACCAAAAAATTTAACATGGGTCTTTAAAAAGATTTTTTATTTATAAAAAAAAATAAAAATAAAAAGAGCACAGAATTCACAAAGAGAAAAACAAAGTTCAACATCATTGATAAATATGAAAACGTAAATTTAAGCAAAAAATTCAGATATAGTCGGGATTAAACCAAGATAGGCTGCCCAAAAAGAGTTAGGTTCACTTTATGCATAAAATGGCCCTGTAGATATACCAATTTATTGAGTAACACTTTATGTTCCATTTTAAACAACAAGATAAAGTAGAGACTTAGTGTTTTCATTTCCTATTAAAAATTTTCTCCTTACAGCCAAGGTCTTGGAAAACAGGCCTCACGAAATTGCAATGTTCTTGAATTTTAATGAAAATAAGTATATATTGGTACATTTACAGAAGAGAAAAAAATATGAGCACACCCTCTGATCTAAAAAATAAAACAGGTTTTGTAATCCTCAGAAATAGTTCTATCATTTTATAGTTGCATATTTAAGATCAAAGGTTACGCTCTATATTAAATATCAAAAAATACCTTTAAAAATTGGCTGTTTTGTAGAAATTTTCACGATATGAGGAAAATGACGCATTTCATGACGTCATAATGCATTGGCTAGCCAGAAAATTACGTCATTTTTGATAGATACGCAGTCATCAAAGGTCTAAATGATATTTAATGCATCGTCAACTAAAGCCAAGCAGTTTCAGTTTTTCTGAAATTCACATGGCCAAAAAATGCCCTAAGTGAACCTTGTTCTTTAATATTGAAACCATTACACTAGCGCAATGTACCAGCCATCATCGAAGTTTACCTTGCACTCATTCCCTGAAGTAACAAGTGTCAGGCAGGTTAATCTTTTTTCTTATAGTGTGGAATTATAGGATGAAAACTAGCCAGCTAAATTTTATGCAAGTACTAGTAGATTTTCATCGGATTTGTTACTTGAGTTTTAACAATAACTGGTAGCAGAGAAAATAATCTGTTACTGATAAAAATTAAAAAAAAACAACTATTGTGTTTACTTCCTTTATTCTTTATGCATTTAACTTTCTATTCTATGCAATTCCAAATTCAGACATATCCGTGTTATCTTTTTTTGTACTTCTACACTACTGCATCAGACCATTTGTGAAAGGCGGGTGAAGATGATTATTTCGCGCCAAACGTCACGAGTAAATCTTCGCGCCTTTTCTTTGGAATGTGTCTTCAATTGAATAAGTGTACAGGATAGCTCCAATGAAATTTTTAAAAAATATGTTGCTATAGCCTGATTTTCTAGCCTAAGAATGTATATTTATCACACTGTATATATAACATACCGTATACAGACAAGTAACATAAATGCAGCGAGAAGTTTTCTTACACATTTTATATTCCTCTTTACCCCCAAAGTGGATTATTCCAATTAGTAACACATTAATGAAAAGACTGGAATGTTTCGCAACACGTCTCGCCATATGACGCTCAAGGAATCTGATACCTATTATGTTCAGTAACTTGCATCTATAAAGGAATATTGACATACTATAATTAAAGAAAAATATCATTGAAGTTTATTTTTCTCTCATTTGAAATTGCTATAGGTTATTCAATCAACATGAGAAAGTAACAAATTCTACTTTCAAAATACAATTCGGCAACTCTCCAATTTATGATACAATTGCATAGGTATCTAGCTACATATACATTTGTACCAACATGTTTTCCTCGTTTTGTCATATCACAATTGCATCCACGCACATCAATTAGAGCAAAATTAAACTGCAAACTCTTTATGAGGGAGTAAAAAGACACGCTGATATGGTGCCGTCAAACACCGCTGCTCTGAGGTCGAACGACATAGCCCCCCCCCCCCCCTTAAAGATAAAATCCTATATTTGAGCCCCAAAAAGTGAGAAAAAATTCGGACATTCTTTGGATTGAATCCGGATCGCCCACGTGAAAATTAAACATGCTAACCATTACGCTTTCAAATATCATTCTTAAAATTAAAAAAATGATAAATATTTAGAGTATGGGTTAATCAATTTTTAAACAAACTACATATTTAGCATTCTTGTAAGATTCTTTATTTAGCCTTTCAACATCATAAAAAAATAATGAAAAACAAAAAAGTTCAAAAAATTACCCTTTTTAAATCACTTCCTGTGACGACCGGAAGTGACGACGACACACGAAATGTTTCCATCACATATCTACAAACCAAATTCTATCATACCTGAAAGTTTCAGACTCCTACCTTTAACAGTTTCTGAGAACATTCCTGGACTAGATTTTTAGTGTAAAAAGTGGAAAATCGTAATAATTCCCGACCGGAAGTAACTTTTTCCGAACTTTTTCAAAATTTCAAAATGGCATGAGATAACACATCATTCCTGAAAATTTGGCTGAAAATGAATGAGTAGTTTTTGAGATATCGCGATTTGAAAAGGTCAAAAAAATAAAAATGAAAAAAAATAATAATAATAACTAGAAACTCATTGCGAGCAATGAGAGGTCTTCCGTCCGATTCTGGAAAAAAAACAAAGAAGATTCAAGTTGAAAAAGTGATAAAAGAAATTCAGATTTAACCCTGGTCGTCATCGTAAAAATCCAACGTGCTAACCATTAACCATTCACCTTTTTGCATCACTTCCTGTCACGATCGGAAGTAACGGCGATACAAGATTTTCTCACGATTCAAATAAACTGATGACTGACTATTAGTCCTGAAAGTTTTAAACTTCAGTCCTTTATTGTTGCTGAGCAATATTGTGAGAGCAAATTCTAATTTTGAGGACAGGTAAACACGGGACCGGAAGTGAATTTTATAAAAATCTCTAATATTTCTCTAGACATTTGCAGCATCTACAACATACATAAAATTATTTCAAGTAGTTTATCGATAAGCAATATTTATGAGAAAGTTAAATATCAAAATAACGTAGTTTATCTCCTAAAACCGGAAGTTGGCGTTTTTGTTTCCGGTGGAATCAAACGTATTTCAAAACAGTGAAAGAGATGCAATGAAGTTATGCAAGTTTTAATTTAAAAAAAGAAAAGTTAAAATTTTTGATTTCTTTGATCACTTCCTGTAGCAAGCGGAAGTGACGACTGACGCGTTTAACCCAAATGATTTCGCCTACTTCTCAAGGTCTATTACTCATAAAAACTTGGTGTTTCAATCTTTTACCAGTTTTTGAGATCTCGAGCAGAAATCTTCTCATTTTAAGGACAGGAAAATATGCGACCGGAAGTGAACTTTTGAAAGATATTTAAGTTTACTCTCGACATTTGCAGTCTGAATAACATATTTAAAATTCATTTCAAAAACTTTATCTATAAAGAATATTTATGGGAAGGTAAAATACTCAAATGATCTAGTTTTTCTCTTATAACCGGAAGTTGTCGTTTTTGTTTCCGGTGGGACGAACATCTTTCGAATCTGCGAAAAAGTTGCAATAAAGTTATGCAATTTTTAATTAAAAAAAGAAAAGTTGAAATATTTTATTTCTTTGATCACTTCTTGTGACGACCGGAAGTGACGGCTGACGCTCTGAACCCAAATATTTTTGCTTAGATCTTAAGGTCTGTTGCTCATATAAGTTTGGTGTCTTAATCTCTAACCGTTTCCGAGATCTTGCTCGGACAACTTCTCATTTTGAGGACAGAAAAACACGCGACCGGAAGTGAATTTTACAAAGATATTTGACCTTACTCTAGACATTTGCAGTCTGAATAACATATTTAAAATTCATTTCAAATACTTTATCAACAAAAGACATTAATGGGAAAGAAAAATACTCAAATTATGTAGTTTTTCTCTTATAGCCGGAAGTTGACGTTTTTGTTTCCGGTAGGACCAACATATTTCGAAACTACACAAAAGATGCAATAATGTGATATAGGAATTAATTCAAAAAAGGAAAGTTGAAATTTTACGATTTCTTTGATCACTTCCGTACACGACCGGAAGTGCCGACGACTAACAAAAAGGCAATTCCACAAATTAAAATGTCACGTTCTATGCTCTCCAATAAGTCTCCAGTTCATATCTTTAACCGTTCTTGAGAACATTCACGGACAACATTCCATTTAAAAATCAGGAAATTGCCCGTAACTTGGAACCATAATGGAATTTTCCAAATTTTCCTTGTGATGAACAAACTTCATACAATGACTAATTTTTCCTGAAAGTTTCACGTAAAACCTCTCAATAGTTTTCGAGAAAACGCCTGCACAAAATTTGGTCAAAATAATAATAATAAGAAGAAGAAGAAACAGTAGAATCACTATAAGGTCTTCCGATAAAACGGAAGACCTTAATAATAAGAAACAGTAGAATCACTATAGGTCTTCCGTTGAAAACGGAAGACCTAATAATAATAGTGGAAAAGAAACAACAGAATCAGTAGAAGGTCTTCCGTTGGAAACGGAAGACCTTAATAAGAAACAGAGTAAAAACAATATGTTCCCAAACTTCGTTTGGGGAACATAATTACAATAAATTCATCCGTATATGGTGACGTCTAATATAAGGAAAACATACTAGCTAGGGACGTAAATCAATAAGTAATTAATCAACAATGTCTCTACATGTCATTAAAATGGTTAAATCAATGAATTTATTTTCTCTCTAAAAAAAAACCCAACATGTTATTACAATCACAGTGATTTTAAAAGGTGTCAGTTAGAGATATGGATTATCCTTGTAAAATTTGATTTCTCATATCTAGTTTCCTAGACTTCCGGAAATGATCAATACGAATAATCAAGGACATTAACGTTCTAGAGATGGAATCGCCTTGCAGGAAATTGTATTGGCTCAAATCTGAAAAGGGAAATACGAAACACGAGCTATTGTAAACTGTTAATGTCTTTTTCAGTTCATTTAACTGTTATGTTAGACTAAAAATAATTAAATTAAGAAAATTTCGTGTGCAGAACGTCTAAGAATATCGGTGATGTCTAAACGCATCTATGTCCTTCTAACATTAATCATCCTAAGTGTTTCATCTGAGTACGGTAAGTCTTATGTATATGTATACTGCAAGTGTTTCATCCCTCAACTTTATTACTAATTTATTCAAAATGAGATAAATGGCATGTTTGACATTGTTTTGTTATTGGTGTTTTTTTCTAATACTTTTATCATATTAATATATTATGTTGTTACGTCGGATTTTTAAAAAATACTTTAAGCGAATGTACTTAAAATAATTTAAAGGTTTCTTCCCAAGTGGAAGAATATTTTTTTTTCTGTAATGCTAGTGAGCATCTTCATCCTATCCATGCCAATACATTTTGTTTAACTAGATTTTACTTTGACTACAATTTATGGTGGGGGGAATCTGATTAGTTAGTAAAAATAATAATCAAAAAGATGTGTGTTTATCGAGAAAAAGAAACAAAAAGCAACAAGAATTTTTTTTTTTTTTTACTTTTTTTAAATTTCAGTGAACATCGCATATAAACGACCAGTATGGCAGAAAACAACACATTCTTCTAATTTTGGACCTGAAAAGGCAGTGGATGGTTTAAAATCCGACTTGTCTGCAAATGGTCATCAGTGTAGTGTATCTGCGAATGAACAAAGGGTAGCTTCATGGCGAGTCAACCTACTTGGAATAAAGTTTATTCATCATGTAGTTATATACTACAGAACAGACAACCAAATTTGGGGTACACCTATAACACGTTGCATTTGTAGTGGTATCATAATGTACATTCTTGTGTACAAGCAAACCCTTTCTGTTGACTATTTAAACAGAATTAAGTTTTAACATTAAACAATTATTTTACTTGTACGAATATATACATGTAAAGAATTCACTTACAATGATAAAAATAATAAAACCTTCAATATTTCAGATGAAAATAATTCTTTAGCTGGAAGGTTTCTGGAATTTTCAGTCTATATATCTAATACTGAAAATAAGGATGATGGCAGTTTATGTTTCCATGACACCAAATACAACATGACAACAATACCAGCTGTAGTAAATATCACATGTGAATTATACGGCCAGTTTGTTATATATTATAACGAAAGGAAGACCAACAAAGTTTACCCACCTGGTTATTCTTCATTTGCTTACAATGAACTATGCGAAGTGGAGGTCTATGGTAAGAATGGGTATCTCTATGGTAAGCTTACTCATATAAGTGATTTATTTCAATTTTTAGTAAATACCTATCTTTGTGGCCTTTTTGTAAAAAGAAATAAAATATGGAGATAACGAATAATATTCAAGCTCAAAAGTCCATTCAAACAATACAAATCTGGAGAAGAACAAACACGGACCTCCAAAATCATCATATACTGGATCAGGTGCCATGGAGGGGTGAGCATCCCCTGTTGATTGCTACATGTCATTTCGGGAAAGACGGAAAATTTCGTGGACAATTCAGTGTTTAAATAATGGCCTAACAATTAGTGTGAAAAAGTCAGTCAGCATTTGACTTAAAGATAGATTGTATCGAGCTCATTATATCGACCATAGAACTTGCAAATGAGACTGTTGATATTCTTGTTTCATCAACTTGTTTGGCATTGCGTATCGAAGCAGCTGAGAAACATAAACATGATATGCTGGTAATAAACTAGTTTCTATAATTTGAATGCGTTTTCATTTTACGTATAACAAAATTGTGAAATAAAGATATTTCCAATGTACATGTATAATTGAAATCTTTAATCGAACCTTTTATTAGATGCATATTATTCAAACTTTAATAAATTCACTATTACTATTATCTGATCTAATTGAATTCCAGTGCCTATAAACATAAATTTTGATTATTTATTGTGCACATTAATTCCGAATTTTAGAGGATGTTATTTTACTGAAAAAAAATGTGTACTTCTTTGTCAAGCACATTGGCAAATTTATTGAATGAACTTATTTTTAATTTACAGGATGTGCCCTAGGATTTTATGGAGGAAATTGTTCACTTCCTTGTCCATCACATTGTCAGAATTGTAACTCAGAAACAGGTGCCTGTTTATGGTGCGATTTTGGATACACAGGAGAAAATTGTGACTTCCGTAAGTTTTCCAAATTAAGAAATAAGTTTATTTTTGTAAAGGATATGTGGAGTACCTTTTTTCCTCGTGGAATTGATGTTCACTATGCACACATTCACAATTTTTTTAGCGGAAATTACTCAGAGCGTATTTGAAATTACAAATAATAACAATTGATATTAGAAATCTGCGTAGTTTTCTACTCGCAGGTTGCACATAAATTATTATTCCACGGAATTATGTCCCCGTGGAAAAGTATGTTTAAGGAAGAGATTGCAAGGGTCTGTGATAAAAATCTGCTCAATGAATTTTTTCTCATTTTTACATATAATTTGCCTTATGTTAATGGTATCATAATATGAGAATGTCACCCAAGGTCATCAGGATTATAAGGAAGATATGGTTGCCTTTGTAACCACCGTTTTTCAATATTTCGATATTTGTGGGGTGACATTTTATGTATGCCATACAGGTATCAAAACTGAAATAAAATAAATAATTTCTACCAGATATTTAATAATATGCTTTATATTCATTGAAAATATAATTTGTGTCGGAAACTATTGATAGGTGTAGTAATGCCACCGTTGCATTGGGGTGTATTCATTGTAAATTAGCAGTAATATTTTCACCTCAAAAGCAGTTTTCAACATCTTGACAAAAAATTACCCAATGAATTTTCCAAAAATTAGCATATTTTTTTTTTACTTATTATTGTAAGTGACTTATGGTTAAAATATGAACTACGGTCACCACATTCATACATCACATTCATTTTGAAGCTACATGCATTTCAATACACCCCCTTTCTAAAATTTTAAGGATTTCATAAATTTCATATAATGGTTTGCTGCTGAACCTTAAATTTGCATAATCTGTTAAAAGACTGTAAAAACAATATGTAAAAATTAATAAATACCCTTTCCTGAAAATCTTGGGGTTGTTGCTCTTTTTATATGTAGAGCAGAAAGATGAAAGTATCATAATTCATTTACACAAAAATAACAAGAAGCGCATGTTTTTCTTCTTTTATTTTCCCATTTCCAAAACAATCACTCCGTTATTATATCAATATAAATATATATATTCTAAACCAGAACACAGTGGTCCAAGGGCCATATTGTTCATTCTCTGAACATTCGTGGAGGTCTCTGCACTGTGACCTGGAATCGGGTGGGGAGAAGGGGCGGGGTTTAGACGCTTGAACACATTTAATGATTTGGGGTTATTTCTTAAAATCTGTATCTGCAATATATTTATATAAAAAATCCTATTGTCTTATTTGGCAGATCATAGTGATTTGCTATTTCATATTTACATTTGCAAATATTTTTATTTTCTTTGCAAGTTAGAAAACAGTTCATTTTCTCATGAACAAGGTACATGGATGAGCGAGGATATTCCAATTGTGACGTCATAATGGCACATTTGACGTCAAAACTATAATCCTAGTGCAAACTGTAAAATAATCGTTGAATGACAGAAACCTGTGTTACTTCATCCTTACGCGCTTCATGATGGCTTCCTGAAGCATCTTTGTTCGTGTCCTCGTGAATTTTCAAAAATTAAATTCATTTTACAAATATTTTCCCGTGAACATGATAAACTAGATCTCTCTCTCTCTCTCTCTCTCTCTCTCTCTCTCTCTCTGGTTTACCTCTGTAGGCCTACCTCTCTTTATGTAGAGAAAACTAGTATCTTACACGTTTTACCTTTTACTAGGTTTGTGATAACTTGCAAAAAGAAATTTTTTTTGTCATCAGAAGTGTGTTTAGTTTCAATTTTTGACCACATACGACGCATAAAACATTTTACAACAAATGTTTACATGTATGCCTACGCAATAATTATATGCACTGATGATTAAACACTTACATGGTCGATATAAGTGTTGAACATGCTAGCGATTACCGAAGATATAGTAGAGGAAAATAATTTCCTCTGCAATACTGCAATATTTAAAATAAAAATAAGTTCAAGTTCAGCATGCAACCGCAAACTGGTCTATACAAGTATATATCAAAATCACATTCGTTCATCTGTTCATCCAGCATATTCATTAATCAACGAGAAGCTCCTAGGAAATGAATATCTATACATAGATGTAGATCCTACCGTAAAGAAACCGATCTCGAATAAAATTCTAATATTTTAATTAAAACTAGAGGACACAAAGGTCCAGATATAAATTAAAATTTATTAATGAAATAGATTTCAATGTTCAGCATGGTTCAGCTAGACGTGTCAAAACTCAAAACGTAAAACACGTGGATAGAAAAATCTGCGTCTACGCTCACCAATACCGTACAACATCATATCTTCATTTTATTCTTTCTCTGTAAAAAAAAAATCTCTATAAAATTGCCATGAGGACGTTTTGTCATTGGCGCATTCATATCATGCTCCTTATTCCGGAAATGGTTACCGTCAGCTTTCTTTTTTTTTTAACATAACATGAGTCGATCACGTGACGCCTTGCAATCGCGTCCTTAAAGTACTTCAACTCCAAAAAGAAAAATCTTATTTAAAAAAAGATGAGAAAGACTTTCATATTGAAATATGAAAAATAATTCGATTTTAATAGAGATTGAACTAAATGTGATGTTTGCATTTATGTTTTTAACTCCAATTCAGCTGAACTAAAAAAAAAGAAATATTTGATTCATTGGCGTACTAAGTTTGTATATTCAAGTTTAGGTTTTCTTTAAATTTCAGAAAATGTCTATTTACATCCCCTTAATATTTTTTCTCTAATTTTATTTCTATTGAAAACCACTTTCCTTAATTAATCCACTAACTGTAGAGCTGCTCTGAATCTTTGTAGAACATTTTTTTCTAAGCCATCGATATGAAAGTTTTCTTAAGAAGTGGGCTCCTCCTGCATTGAAACGTATCATGATAGAGATTAATAATACAATATTATAGGTACTTGAACAGACATTCTACGGCTAGTTACACATACAAAATGTTTCTCTATGATTACTTATGCGGGAGAAGACTTTTAGAAGACTTGAACTTCCCGCTTTAGCGGGTGTGTCTAACAAACACAGAAAACATTTTATTGTTTAAGGACAGATAACACAAGAAATGTTTTCTTCTAAAATTCAAATTTCTTTTTTTTTAAATGCCATTAAAGAAGTGATATTTGTATAATTCAACAATTTTATTGTTAAGCCAGACAAGAAAATTTGATGAAAAGTCGCAAAATATAACTAACTGTTCAATAAAGTTCTGAAATAAATATAAATATTATACTGTTATGTTTTTTTAGCATTTTCAAATTTTTTTTTTTTTTTTGTATTTCCCGAAATAAAATTTTCCTATATAGAAATGTAATTCTTCTGAGTGAGACAATTTGTTTGTGGTATTTCTCTTTAGATACGTTTACATTTCTCCGTCAGGCTGTTTTTCTGGAACCTTTGGTGTTAACTGTACTAGTCAGTGTGGAGAATGCGCCGGTTACTGTGACAATAGATACGGGAATTGTTCTGATGGATGTAAGGCAGGATATAAAGGGATCATGTGCAATGAAGGTCAGTATAATTTAATAAAAATCTTTTTAGAAAAATAAACTGTCGGTTATAAGTATATACTTACATCAACGGAATATTTTCTCCTTTATTTCCAAAGAAAACCATTGCTGGTTTTTAGTTCATGAACAACACTATGCATATCACCTGTACAGATTTCTTGATCAGTGGCTGTTCCATCAATGAAACGTACTATGATATTCATATCAATAATACAATAACTAATCTTTTAATCCTATTTTAAATGATTATTAAAACAGATATAAATTTAAACAATAAATGTCTTTCTTTGGTTGTTAGTACGGGAATTAACTTCGAAGCTATTGCAGAAAAAAAATTACATTTCCCGCTTACGCGGGTTATGTAATTTTTCTGCAACATCTGCGACCTTAATTCCCGTTCCCCAAAGAAAGCATTTTATTGTTTAAATTAACATTTATATATATCTAGTTTGTGAAGAAGGAAAGTTTGGAAATAATTGCAATCAAAGCTGTGGGATGTGTATAGGGGAGTGTATGCACGAAAACGGAATATGTTCTGGAGGATGCCAACCCGGTTACCAGGGAGATTTGTGCGATAAAGGTAGCTTTATTTGCTTCTTTTAATTACGTCCGCCATCGAAGTTTCTAGACAGATGGAATGCCTTCAGCCGTTGTTGTCTCTTTCTCATTCTTCTGTCTTCTCAGTTGTCTGCCTATGAAGCACCCCATTGTAAGTCATCGCAAGACATTAGAAGTTTGATCTTACATGAAATTGTAAAGAATTCTGAATCAATGGTTTTCAAAAGGTTCTTTCGTCCATTTTTTGGGTAATACATATTTAATAAGAATTGGTATAAGATTCTATTCTTACTTTTTTCTACATCAATTATCATATTTATACTTTTTATAGCTGTAAATGCATCATTACTAAAGTTACATATTACCAAACTGCTCTCCGATGTGCCTAAACAACATCAAACGTCGCCCTTTTTTCCGTGAGATATGTTTGCCAATCCCCACTAAATGCCTTGATTTTTTTCCAAATTACGACATATTAAATAATGACTTAAATATATGGTAATTTTTACACTAACCTAATCTATGTAATACTTCTATTTCAAAATGATACTCGTATATTTTCTGATAAAACTCCGATTTTGGTCATGTGCCAGAAAAGCATATGCCACCCTTTTGTCTATTTTTTTTTTTTTCAGAAGAGGTGCTCAAATATGAAAATACACGTATGCTAAATATTTCAGCTTAGTGCGCACATTAACTTTCAATATAAAATTGTTGTCAACGATTTTACCGGACAACACCAGTATAATCGTTCTTTAAAAATGTTATGCAAATGTGATGGGATTCAGGAAATAATTATACCAACTCTTACCCACAATCCACAGAGTATAGTAAATAAAGTGTACCGGGATACTTCTTTATGAGAAAGCACATACAGTACCAACGATAATCAACCTGAAAGAAAGCATTTCAAGGGGATGTTCTTGGGGACTTTTTTTTTCCAGACTGCTAAGCAATAACCGTCTCACAGTAGTCCCACAGCAGTCTGACAATCAGAACTGAGATTATCAATATAGAAAAAAATATCAGTTTTATAAAGGCAGTTGAAATTTATGATGCACTTTTCTTTTGAGGAAAAAAGTGTACATTATACATGTACATGTACAGTGCTGCTATCCCACAAGTTGACATGGGATGGGTTTGGATAGGATTCAGGATTGAGGATTCACGATAGAAACATATAGTAGTTAATCCAATCCTATCCTATCCTATCCTATCCTGTATCCTACAGCCAATCAGATTCGAGTAAAGGTTGATTCATATTTCAGAATTAATTACAAAAACGGAATATGTTTTAAAACGTTTACAAAAGAAATATTTATAAAATTACGATAGAAAATAAACATATTTTGTTTATTTTAACACAAAGTAATAATTAACTTCGAGTGACATTGCGTACGATTTAACCGTGAGCGATCACCGGAAGAATCTTCGCATGTAAACAACGATGAGTTCGGACATCAAGAGATCTTATTTTCTTCAGCATGTTTGGATGATTAAGCCAATTCCTAGTTGTTTTAAAGTTCAATAACAAGTAACTGTGTTATATGTGCTCTGTTTTTCTGGATAATTCTACACAAACTGCCAACGGCGGACTTGAACAGATCGATATCGCAGTTGTTTGGAGCAAGAACATGTAAGTATACTACACACTGTACATGTGTGCATTTTTATACATTTTCCCGTTTGAACAATGTTATAATGACTTGAACTATTAAAATTTTATTCTATTATAATATAGACAAAAATCGGGTGTGGAAAAAAAAGGTAGTGTAGGAAGGGGAGGGGGTTAAAAATTTACAAATACTCTGTCATGATTCAATGTATTCTAAACAATAGGATGTGTTATGCCTTTTTCAGTTTGTTTTTACTATATTATTTCCCTACTGTGGTTTAAAAAAAAATTCTTTTTATTTGAGTGCAATTATAACAAAATAAAGACAGAATCATTTCTTATGCTACTGTTTAAATTGTATTATAAGCCATGATAAGCCAACTCAGCACTTACATGTACATTGTATGTATGACCTATTCTGGGTTAAGAATTATAAATTAATCATTCATTATTCTTCATTGCAGAGAATGATACTTGGTATTGCCTGCCCTCATCAAAATATTTTGTGAGGAAAAAAGGATTTTACATTTAAAAAGTAGGTATAATTATTAACATGTGCTTATGCATGGGTATCAGTATAACAGTCTAGACGAACTCCAAAAACAGCGTGAACTCCGAAAATGAAGTCTTTGGCTCCATCATGCATTGCGACAAAATGGCGTCCGATGTAAACAAACGATGGATTGTCGTTCGCTTTCTCCAAATATACGGCTGCATAATGGTGTATTTAGTGCATTATTACTTCATTTTATTTTTTGTTGAATGGATAATCGCATTTATTAAATTATTTTGTGAATATTGACTTATTTATCGCTTCAAACTCTTGCATAATAGTGAATTGGATATACGACATCGAATTCAATATTGCCGGTAAGAAATATTTTCTTATTTAATTTATTGTGTCCTTGATTTAAATTTTATGTCGATCCTACAATAAGGGTGCTTTTATTTGTTTTTGAAGACACCCAACTTGTATTTATTTTAATCAGAAAATGCGCATTTTTCACCACGGAGAAGAGATATTAACAAGTTCATTTTTAGAAGACATGTTGTGCCCTTAATATCTAGAAGAGTGGTTTTTAAAGTCTTCATATTAACAGATAATAGGTTTAAAAATGTTTTCATAATAATATCTGTTCGTATGTGATAAAAAAATCGGTAAATAACGATGGTAAAAACTTAAGCGTTCAATTCAGATGTCGTACACAAATTACAAACCGGAATGCTAATTTATGTGCAAAATTCAGTCAGGTTTTTAACAGTTACAATATATATTGTCCCATTTTGCATATATATCCCTATTATTATGCATATTTACTCCTCAAAACGTATCATTTTCTCTGTAATTGATCTGACATGAAACGTTAACTTTGAAAGTAAATATCTCCTTTTTTGCAAATAAAATAAAAAATCTGACAAATACGATCTCTTCCAAAGTCTTTTATTTAGCATTTCTGAGTACTGGTATAATTGCCATACTTTCCAAAACTTTGCACGGACAGTTTTTGTAGACCCATCATTTTTGCCGAAAAATCGCCATTTTTTGTGTGTGCGCGCATGCGCGGACTCTATTTTCGGAGTCTTTTTCAGTCTCAATTTCTTACTTCCGGAAACGCTGTTTTTGGAGTTCGTCTAGACTGGTATAATACATACATATCATTATCTGAGTTGAGATGAAGTTTCTGTAGATTCTCTGAATAAGTGATCTTTCTTCTTTTTTAAAAAAAGAGTAAAACTGAAAACAATGTGTTATTGTTCTGGTCATCATGTCATCATCAAGTTATATGTATTTTCATAATTTTTTCTTAATATTCAAATTTTAAGCAAAGAAGAAAACAAACAAACAAAAAAAAAATAAATAAATAAATAGATTAATACAAGCAGAAAAATTCAAAATAGAAAAAAAAAACCAAACAAATATATTCATACTAGTTAACAAGTTGACGAGATGAAATGAATTACAATTTACAAGTAAATTATGATTGTTTAATTAAGATATGACTATGAAGTTGCAGTATAAGATTTGAGTTTGCTTGATTTCTTTAAATGCATTACTCTGGGATAGAAAAAAGGTAAAATTCAGCCAGTCGTACATGAAATGAGAAAGATAATCACAATAAAATACAGTTTTAATGTATATGACAAAATCTACATGCATGTATTGTTATAATCATGATAATAATTTTTTTAAGGACTATCCTGCATATTTGCTGCTGTACATATTGCACTTCATCTCATCTGCTGCTGGAATAAATATGAAAGATGTTCAAACCACTGTACAAGAGCCCCCTAGAGTCTGAAATCATGATGTTTTTCATTAAGGAGAACGGTGTGTGAAGTATTTGTTTTCTGTGCATTGTTGACAATTTTGAAACTGTTCAGTTACTTATGACTAGCTCTTTGACACAAACTTTGACATTTGAAATTCAATTTGAGCGACGGACAAGCAGTCGAAATCATATGCACCTAAAACATCATACAATTGGAAAAAGACATTGAGAAACTTAAATTTAAACAGATTTCATGTACATATATCTGTGAGCTTGGCATTAATTGAAATACATGTGTACTTCTAATGAATTTGTCTCATAATGAAACATTCAATTGTTATACATTGTAGATAAAAAAAAATAAAATTGTAGATTGTAGATAAGATTTATTTGGCCCAAAATATATATATTTAACACTGAAGAGGCAATTACCCTGAATAAATATTGTCAACTTGGTCAAGCATTTTTGTTCCTCATTTAGACCATGAATAACATTCAAGATCAAATGTCAAGGTGAAAAACACAATTTACTTAAATATGGCTTATAAATACTGAAATTACTGTGAATTCATATACATGTTTTATAAGAAAGAATTCTAAGGAATATGTGTGTGTTCACTGCAATAATTATTGCTGTCAATCTATCTGAAGATTTATGAAAATGTTTTCTGTGAAACATAAATTAAATTCTCACTCATAAAAATATGGTTATTGAAATACATTTGTATGACACTGAACTGACCATAAACTAAAAACAAAGTGAAGTGAAATAATAAAATTTAACATCTTGAATATCTTGATTTTTATTCAGCAAAAACATGATAAAGTTTTTGCATGTTTGTAAAATATCCAAATTCAAACAATGAGGAACTGAACATCTCAAACAAGAATACATTTAAATAATTTTTTACATGTTTAATACATAAAAGTCAAGATATTCTAAATATCTGTTCTCGGTTTATGGTCTTGTCATACATGTATCTTCTTTCTGGATTTACATGAGTATGAACATGATGAATAAAATCTAAGTTAGGTATATATACATGTACTATTTTTCATGGTGCTCAGTTTACATTTTAGGGAAAAACAGAGTTTTGCATAAATTTTACATGAAACATATAATTGTTGAAACATCCAACATATCCTCCTTTTTTATTATTCAGTATGTGTAGAGAAATTGTATTTTCAACGGGTACGGTTATTATACAGTGTTTTACCTTCCCCGCATGAAGGTATAGACATTAATAGTCTGATTCTCATTATTAAAGAGCTTAAATTTTGTTCGTTTAGTCTACTTATTAATAATCATAACATTAGAAAAGTATCTGAAGTCTTAGTTGTTGCCCCCCCCCCTTTTCCACGATTTCCCCTCTCTAACTTTAACCCCATTTATTTATCAAAGTGTATAAATTCGAAAAGAAATCGCAAATACCGTGACGTCTCTCGATCATCGTTAGTATGTGAAATTAAATCAAAATAAAGTCGGATTATAATTTTTTCCTATAATTATTTTGAAAGCTTACTTTTTTGACACGTTCGCTAGATCAGTACTTGCTTATGTTTTATTACAGTCCCTTTGTTTACATTTTAACTGGGTACTCGAAAATTAATTCGTGCGGGGTGTCGGGAATTAATGGATGTCGATCTCGATTATTTTTTATCATTAAAACATATTAAATAAAATCCATAATTATAACTGATTTTTATATGATGGTCATTTTATTATTTTTTTTTTCGTTTTGTCAAATTAACTCCTAAATATTAAAAAACTGAAAGTAGCAGGATAGGATAGGATAGGATTAGACTGAAATCACAGGATAGGATTGTGGATGCAGGATTCACGATAGGATAGGATAGGATTGTCAACTTATAGGATAGCAGCACTGTAACATAAAATATTCAAAATCACACATTTCTGAATTGTTAACACATTTACAGTACATAAACAATGAAAGGAACAAGGACTGAAAAAAAAAACTTTCACACTTAGTTATAATTTCATACATTAAACCAAATTATTGTGATTAATTGACATTGGTAACTGTTTATTGTAATGACATTTAATCATGTGCTTAATAAATTGAATGGCTTATTTAATGACTTAAAAATAGGTCTTACGATTATGGTTTGTACATGTATTTGTATGAATATCAAATTTTCTTCCGTAAATATCTGTACTAATTAAAATTTCATGAAAAAAATATCTGCTCTTTTTTATTTTGACAACGGTTCTGCTTAAAGTATAAAATATTACTGAAGAGAAGGGAACCTGCAAATTTGAAATATGCAGGACCTGGGACTTTTACAAAGAACCTAGTTCACAAACAAGTGAGAGAAGCACTCCCAGGAACTGCTTACTGGGAAAGCTTGTGTGTCAGGTCTGGTCTAATTGATACCGAGGCAGTCATATCATCAAAGAGTTCTAATTTATTTTTACCCCTATCTAGCGTTATTTCGAACGCAGACATAAACAAAAAAAAAAAACGAAACCGATGTTCAAAACTTCAAGGCTTCCATTTTTTTTTTAATTCAGTAGTATTTGTGATCCAGCTTTTGTAGTCTCGGAGCCTTTGTCTAGTAAGTAAACCCCATAATTTTTTATTCAAAGGGTAATAGCCCAAAAGTAGGAGATTTCTGAAAAATAGAACAACGTTTTGAAACAGTTGTGTTACGTCTATAAGCTCTGAAAATGTGAGGTAAATCTGTTGAGAAATGAGAAAGTTGTGGAGCCCCAAAGTTAGTGTCTAAAGAAAAGGGGGAAAAGAATAAAAAGAATAATATTAATCAACAGAATCAGTAGAAGGTCTTCCGTCTGATTTTTCAAAACTGCACAAAGTTAGCTTTTATAGCGATTTAAAATGCAACTTTTTTCTTGGCTTTGAAAAAGTATATACATGTTATTTTGTAATTAAACGCTTTATTAAAGGGAATATGGTTTGCGGCAGTCCAACACTTTGAAAATATTTATTTTTATCTTACATAGTTATAATATTTTTAATTTATTCACGTAAATGACGAGTAAACAAAATGCACATTTAAAAATTCAACAGCTAACACATTTCTCGTATTTACAAACATAAAAACTCAACTCGTGAGTAGCGGTTTATAAAATAATTCAAAAAAAAAAAAAAATCTCGGCATGATTATTTGTCCGAATTTATATAAATTTATACCTTGTATCCCACATTAAGAGTCTTTATTAAACATTTATTAAACGAATTAATGTGCCAGTATTATGCTAAAAAAATTGTTGTATATATATTAATTATTTTTAATTATTAATTAACTAATTTTAGGTCGATGCACGAAATTTTCATTGATAGAAATTTGATTGATAATTTATATAATTAATTAAACAAAGTTGTGATAATATCCTCAGAGAAGAGTAACTTTTAGAAAGGAGAAAGGACTTAAAATCAATTATGAAACTTTATAAACCGACTAATACTTCAGCTCTGTTTTGACAATAATTAGTTGCAGGAAATTATAATTTAGCAATGAAAGGTATTGGCATTTCTGGACTTAAAAATGCCTTGCTTGGACAAATTTGAGCAGGAAAATATAATTTGTAAGCAATTTGGGAACTTTGATTATCGTTCAACATTTTTTTTCTTGGATAAATTAATCTCGAAAATTTTTCTATTGATGTAGAAAAGATTATCCTTGAACAAATTCGACGAATGTAACATGTTTATGTACATCTATCGTCTTTCACCTTTACTCATCCTAAGCGTTTCATCTGAATATGGTAAGGTATATTTATTCAAAGTGTTATATTAATGTTAACTGAGAAAAATTAAACGTCATCATATTTTGTAGCAAAATTCATCAGGTTGTCCATCATTTTTTAAATATGATTGAGTGGTACACCGAATTTTTCACAGCATTGTACATTTCACAAGCTTTTACTACGTAAATATATACGAAGGGTGATCAAAAAGGTCGCGAAATATCTCTGTATTTACAAAACCATAATTTACATCAGAATGAAATTTGGCACACATATAGTCATACATATATTCTATAAATAGCAGGTGTTATATAATGTTTTGCTCCGTGTTTGTGACATCAAAATGTGAAAATGACTTCAATATGTTGAAGACTTGTGTGACAAATAAATGGTTGACTCAGTCGTACTAGAGCAACGCACAGCTGTTTAACATATATCTTAGAAAATCCTTTGCAGTAGAATATGATAATTTGTACAAGGTTTATAAAGACAAAAAACTTACCAGAGATCGCCAATTGCAATTAAAAAATAGTTGAATATCTTAACAATGATATAATTAATAAATCCCTAAAATATCGTTTGCTTTAGACTTTAAACATATGAGATATGATAAAAAGAGGTCGTCCATACTTTATCCACATTGGATAAACGACGCTTCCGAAACGGGGACTCAGGTTTTGAGGATCACCATGCTAATTCTGGGAAGGGATGCCCTTTTCCAACCACCCAGTTGCCGAAATTTGGCCATTTCTGACAGATGGACTTTCTTGCTATAAAAAAAAATAACTTGCGTGTTAAGAAATATAAGACTCGGAAAAATCTTTTAGTTTCTGTGAATAGAGCGCCACGGAACATGTCACGTGACCGCCTGGATCACGTGATTCGCACATTGGCAGAAAAATGGCAGACGTGCATTATAATAGGAGAGGACTACTTAAAAAAATAATGAGCAATAAAAACTCATTTTATTTCTTTTGAGGAAGTAATTCAATTAGTTCGCGAACTTTTTGATCACCCCTCGTGTTGGGCAAATATGTCCATATATTTTATTTACAAGTCAAGTATTCCTATTTTGAGGCCTATCAATTTGTTACAAAACTGCGAGCGGGTAAATGTCCTTAAAGTCTCATTGATATCAATCGTCTCCAGTATTTCTCTCTTGTTTATGACACCTACAATGTTTTTATGATAAAGGCGTTCCCATTGTAACTCAAACATAAGTATAGATATAAAATATTTTAAAGGAGAGAAAGACAACTTTGCTTATAGAAATGACTTTGGGTTCCATGGTACGGATATTTATGTTTTCTCTTTTCTATTTATAATGAAATACTTTACATGTAGTATACCCATGCTTTTATAGAGGTTTAGAGTGATGGAAGTCCCTACGTACGTCTGTAACACATGTTAGTACCCATCCCTTTTCCTCAACCCCTCTTTTACCCCTGAATAAACTTCAATGAAACTCTAGCAGAATATTTATTACATTGCACCATTGAGCACCTCTTCTTTCTTACGTTTCGATGGGACATATATTTGGGGGGTTCAATAGCAAAATTATGGACATTGCCATTCTTTCTATCATATTGAGTGGAATCCTTTCTTCCCTAACTTCTCCTATACCCCTGAATAAATTTAATTGCACTTTAATAGACACTTCATTACATAATACCAATGCCCACCACCTGTTCTGAACAGACAAATATTACAGTCCATGGCAAAACGACGGACTTTCTATAAGCTGGTATGAGAGTGGGATTATGATAATCATTTTGAGAGTTCATTACTCACATTTCCTCTTGTCTGGGAAGTTTTCAATATATTTTTTCGGTACTTTTGTACTTGTTTATATTCAAGTTTCAATAAAACATGGAAGTTAATATATATATATATATATATATATATATATATATATATATATATATATATATATATATATATATATATATATATATATATATATATATATATATAAACTGTTCCGTTTAGATATTAACCTTTCTCAGTTTTATTATTATTTAGTTAATCTTGCCTATAAACAAATCACCTGGCAGAAAGCAAGTCATCCGTCTGATTTTGGACCCGAAAAAGCAGTGGATGGTTTAAAGTCCGATTTATCAGCACGTGGACATCAGTGTACAATATCTGCTGATAGAGAAAGTGTAGCTTCATGGCGAGTCAAACTAGCGATGCTAAGCTTTATTCATCATGTAGTTATATACTACAGAACAGATAATATTGATTGGGGTACGTTCATTATAAAATCTTACATTTTTGGGGCTTTGTTGTCTTAGGATGAAAATTATTTCATTCTTTTTTTTTGGGGGGGGGGGGGTTGTTTTTTTTTTTTTTTTTTTTTTTTTTTGTTTTTGTTTTTTTTGTTTTTTGTTTTTTGTTTTGTTTTTTTTTTTTTTGTTTTTTGTTTTTTGTTTTTTTTTTGGTTGAACGTACAGACCCTGTAACTTTCGTGCGCTTTTCGTTTCGTGCAAACCGTGTAGCGTTTCGTGTAAGCCGTGCAGCGTTTCGTGTAAGCTCCAAAGTGTTTCGTGCAAACCGTGTAGCGAGCGTGCGAGAAGCGTGTGAGAAACGTGCGACTTTCGTGTAAGAACCGTGTGAGAAACGTGCAACTTTCGTGCAAGAATCGTATGAGAAACGTGTAGAATTCATTCGGAAGTCATTTCATTTTCAATATGGCTATCGATGAGTTAGGTAGCAAATAGTGTTGTTTATAGCTAATATTATTCGGAGATATAATATGAAATTTTAAAAAAAGTCTGAGAGCAACACAATAAAATTACACGGTAATGTATATTCAATTTGTTTTTCTTTATTTTTTTCTCTCAAAAATAAAGATGGACAGGAAATTTATTCAAATTAATTACATGTAATAACAGTGTATGTGCAACATTTTTAATGAATTGATTTTAATGCAATATCGGAGTGATCATATCTTTTTTTATTTTATTTTCCAAAGAAAGCAACAAACGAAATTTTATCAGGACTCCGCTCTTGTCTGCTAAATCATAAGAAAATCGATCCGTTCACGGAAATAAACACAGTACAACATTTATTAAAATTAATTACTTAAGTTATATTTCGCTAATAAACGAGTTTTAATATAATACCGAAAGAAATTATTAGGGACATATAAAAATGTTTCTCTTGCAGTGTAAAATTTAGAGAAAAAAGGATGTACACTGACGATGAGGGGCATATCACCTTAAAACAAGCGGATTACAACCGGAAAGACAATCATGAATTATTAACTACTAAACTTTGAATATTTCTTTCAGTTTATAAACATGAAGTACATGTGTAGCGAGCTTTAATTTAAAACGTACTGTGAAATATTGCGACACTAAATTAATCTATATTTAACCCGTAAAAAAATAAATAATGCCCGAGAGATTCCGAATAGAAAATCCAGATGGAGGCCAAAGCGTGCGAGAATCGTGTACAAAGCGTGTGAGAAACGTGTACAAAGCGTTTCGTGCAGCCTTTCGTGTAAACCGTGCAGCCTTTCGTGCAAAGCGTTTCGTGTAAACCGTGTAGCGTTTCGTGTGAACCGTGCAGCGTTTCGTGCAAATCGTGTATCGAGCGTGTACCGATCGTGCAGCGTGCGTGTGGGGTAGTAGCACGTTTCAGAGTCTGTAATAGAACAACTATTTCCTTGTATTTACTGCTGATTAGCTTTAAGTTTATAATTATTTAACGTGACACGAACCTTCTAGCAACATTTTCAAATAAGTTCTTATTACGAAGTAAACTTTGTGTACAAAAACCTCTTAATTGGCCATTCTAAGTTTAAGCATTTAAGTTACTACTGTCCTTATAGGCAATATCCAAATATTCCCTTTTTAAGAGTTAAAATTATGAATTTGTTTAATTTTAGGAGAATACAATGCTTTTGCTGGAAGATTTCTCGGATTCTCTGTTTATGTATCTGATAGTGAAAGTAAGGAAAATGGCACTCTGTGTTTCCATGACACTGAATATAACAGGTCAACAATACCAGCTGTAGTAAATATCACATGTGAATTATACGGCCAGTATGTAATCTATTATAATGAAAGAAATGCTGGCACAAGCTACCCGCCTGGTAATTCTACATTTGCTTACAATGAACTGTGCGAAGTGGAGGTTTATGGTAAGAATCATACTATCTATATGCATGTTTATTATTGTCACGGTTTGATTAAATTCAGTAGCAGCAATTGTGAAATCAGATTCTAAAATTGAAATGTCTTGTTCATTATGGAAGCCGTTTTCTCAGGGTTTTATTTGACAAAAACGGACTGCTATAAAATACAATATCTAAAACTTATTTTTTTTAAATAGACAAAATAACCATTAAATAAATATCAATGTTAAATTTTAATTTATACCATCGTTTAAAAATATGAAGCATGAAAGGTAGATTTATGGTGATGCAGAAGAAAGGGATTTAACGGAAAGATTTTATTTTGAAAATAAGAAAATATCTTTAATTGTCTTACAGAATTCAAAATATTTCCATTTCTATTCCTTTCAGATGCAATGGAACATACGTTTTGACCAAATTATTGTGCTTGCTATTGTTACTTGTAATTTACAGGATGTTCCCTTGGATATTATGGTCCAAACTGTTCACTGCCTTGTCCAGCACATTGTAAGAAATGTAACCTAGAAACCGGTGACTGTTTATGGTGTGATTTAGGATACATTGGAAAAAATTGTGATTTCCGTAGGTTTTGTTTTGAAATTTTGCATTTTGGAACAAAAGGTTAGATTATTAATGGGATGTTTTAAAAAATGATAATTAAAATAATTTTAAAAAATATTTTGATTAAGAATCTTTTTATAAATGTTCTCAATTAGACAAAAAAGATAAAATTATCAAGTTTACAATAATATTTCACTTTTTATGAACGCTTTAAAGATGTTGTTTTGTGATTGTACGTTATAAGGTCATCCCCAAATGAAATCTATTTTTATGTATGATTAAAAATGTTTCTTCAGCTTGTTCCTTGGGAACCTTTGGTGATAACTGTACCAGTGAATGTGGAGAATGTGTTGGATACTGTGACCATAGATATGGGAATTGTTCTGGGTGTAAGGCAGGCTTCAGAGGAATCAGGTGCAATGAAGGTCAATGCATGTTTACCTTATGAAATCTCTAAAAACGTTTAAGTACCACATGGGCGAAGAGTAAAACCGGACTACTGCACATTAATCCAATATAACTTTTTCCGCAGTAACATCGGTGCCGACAATCCTTTACAAACTATTATAAAAGATATGATTTATTAAGATTTTTTCATATCTGCGGTACTACCTTTGACCAAAAAAAGTTAACAAAAATAAACATCTTTGTAGAAACTTTGTTATTGAAATCCAGCTAACATGCTGTGTCTTTTTCCATCTCAAACTAGTGCCTCAAAATATCGATAACCTGAAATTCACATAAAACTGCTTTTAAGTGAGCCTTTTTTGGACCTAATACACGAATCATGTAATCATATTTTAAACTTAATGTTTTCTTAAGACATTTACATGTGTAATTTATAAAGATCGGATATATTGGTGTCTTTAATTTATCTATTATTTATAACTCTATCCGACTTTTTTAAAAGTTGTTTTTTTTTAAATCAATAACTGATTGTTATAAAGAAAACAATTTTACAGTCTGTGAAGCGGGGAAGTTTGGTAAAAATTGCAGTCAAAACTGTGGAATGTGTAAAGGGGAGTGCTTCCATATAAACGGAACATGTCCTAGAGGATGCAGATCTGGGTACCAGGGAGATCTGTGCAATAAAGGTAGGTGATACAATTTATTTGCATGAACATGATTATATATTTTCTTTTTTATCAATTAAGCATAGAAGTTGGATGGATTTTCTTTTTAATCTGTTTCTCTGTCTTCCATTTTCTCTATCTCCGTCTGCATTCAGCTGTTTCCTTGAACACCAGCAAATTATACATGTATAAGGACATGAGACCGTTACGGTATCTCATTCGATAGAGCGCTCGCTCTGTGATCGGGAAGTCGTGGGTTCAAGCCCTGGCCGACATTTACCTAAGTCGATAAAAAATAGGTAGCAACTGTTCCTTGCCAAGCGCTCGGCACGTTGAAGTGAAAGTTAAGGGTCCTTCAGATGAGACCTTAAAAACTGAGGCCCCCGTGTCACGACAGGCTTTGGCACGACAAAGATCCCTCACTGCTCAATGTCACTGAGTGCCGAGTAAAGGTCAAAATTTTAAGCCCTTCACCGGTATATGGTGACGTCTCTATATGAGTGAAAAATTCTCGAATGGGACGTAAAACAACTTAAAATCAATCATCTTGATATACAAAAGGAGACGTTAAGATATGGTGCCTTTCACCCAAGTTCTTAAAACATCAGTTTTAGAAATGTATCTTTCATCCATTTTATAATACAAGCAGTTTAAGTTTTGATTTTTCTATTTATTCTTTACAAAATCTGTAAAACGTTATTCAGACAAATAATTGAACTATGGTTACCTAGCTAGTTCACCTCCACATTCAGTACATGGAAAACATTAAGAAAAGATAAACTGTAATTTTAAACCTTTTGCACTAAGGGTCTTTTTTAAGACTACCATAACCACATTAAACTATTAGACTTCTTCTACTAATAGAAACATTATAAGAAGTTGAACTTGTTAAATATACAGTAGGTGATGATTTTTTCGCACAAACAGTTGTTTTATTTGTGACATTCCATAAGAATTTTGATAAATATGTCAAAAAAAAAATATGCATGAATGCAAAGGGATATATATGGGATCCGAATAGGGCAAGTGGGGCATATACTATCCTATTAAGCTTTTATAACAGGGAGTTTTGTTCTAATTGATGTTTTTTTTTTTTTTTTTTTTTTTTTTTTTTTTTTTTTTTTTTTTTTTTTTAGAAATTTTGTAAATGACAATATACCTTTAAATAAAAACTTAAGTGTTTTTTGTCTTTTCTTCCTTTTATTTATTTATTTATTTATTTATTTTTGCGCTCAAGAATGTCCCCTAGGACAATACGGTGCTGATTGTGAAGAATATTGTGGTGAATGCGGAGGTGAATGCCACCACGAGGATGGGGCGTGTTTAGAAGGATGTGAGAATGGTTACAGGGGCTTGACATGTAAAACAGGTACACGGTGTCATTTGTATGGATGTTGATGTTGGTGTTGATGCTGTAATCAAAGGATGAACATACACGTAGTTAAATGTGACTGACTATTTACAGAAAGGAGAATGAATGACAAAACTCTGCAAGTGAATAACTCTGCCATTGAATTCACCTTTTCAGGCCTTTTTGCGATCATTCGGTGGGCTGAGTTGTACATTTTCATCATTCGATTGATTTTATACTACGAATTACCTTAAGACCCGTTTCTAAAAAAATCGTTTTATCAAGGGGTTGAGCTAGGGACAAGGATAAATATTTCATGTGATTTACCCTTTTAAAAACACTTGTTTGCGAAAAAAATATTAACGCACTAGAAAAAATATAAATACACAATAGAATACAAATAACTTAAACTACAATTACGACTGATCTCTGTATGTACACAATGCAGTAGAGATATATTTACAAGGATTTTAATAAAGAATTTTCAAACCAGTAAGAGAATTTGGTGTAGGATCTTAAAATGGTATTCCGAAATATAAGGAAAGATTCACTGATATCGTCAATCTAAATACATTTTCATGTATATATTTTTAAATTTGAAGCAGCTTTTGTCATTTTGTTTTCTACAAATATTAATAAATGACGTCAGTTTATGCGTATTAGCAAATCATATTATGTTTTATTTGTAGAAAAAAAATACTTTATGCATCATCAACAGTGAAATAATTAAATTTATCCATTTAATAATTTGATAGTTCTACAAGCACGTTATTTTTCACAGTGACAATATGAAATTCGCAGCAAAATTCGCCTTCTTTTATGCAAAAAGTCAAGAAAACATACTCTATATAGAGAACAAGAGTGAATAAAACAATCTCAAAATGACAAAAACTGCCAAAGTTTCTCCAAATTATTGTTAAAATTGATATTTAATTTTAAAATAATCTAATAAGGACTAAGTTATGACGTCCTATAAGTGGTCAGTTATAGCGTCATAGCCTTAATCACATTACGAAGAGTTAAAGGACGAGAGGATAAGAGGACAAAGAACCCCCCCCCCCCCAGAAAATCAATGTTTTGTACCTGGATATGGAGTGAATCTCATTCATAGCAAAGAATATTTTTTTTTACCATTTAATACGTCTTTTGCACTTATAAGAAAAAAAATCATGACTTACTCGTGAGATACTAGTAAATAAATTCCATTTATCAGCTATAAAACATTGAATACTTGCATCCACTTTGTCTTTAAATTCTTCATTTAGAGTGCAAGCCAGGAACATATGGATTAAACTGTACAGGTCAATGTGGAGAATGCATTGGGCACTGTAACCACGTAAACGGACACTGTTTAAACGGATGTAAAGCAGGATTTGTAGGAATTATGTGTAACGAAGGTTGAAGTATACTTTTTATAGTTTAAAATGACTTAAATGAATTGAATAATTTGAACAGCATTCAAGGGAGAAATATTATATTGAGAATAACTTGTTTGTTTGAACAAATTATGTTTATTAGTAGATGACAGCTTTTTGTCTCCAAAATTTTTGAAGAAAATTCTCTTAGGGTTTTAACCCTGGTTTTTTATGTACATTTTGATCATTTCACATAGGTAAAACTGACATTATTGTTTATATGTTTTCACAAAGACCTAGCCTTATAACATAAACCATACACTATTTCTTTCTATTCTTTCAGAGTGCCCCTTGGGAAGGTATGGTGTCAATTGTAGTGGACTATGTGGAGAATGTCTTGGGAAATGTAACAATGTTGATGGTTGTGCTGGCAGATGTAAGGCAGGATACAAAGGGATCGAATGTCAAAATGGTAGGAGATAGATAGATAGATAGATAGATAGATAGATAGATAGATAGAGTGCAGGAAACTGATTTTGTTACAGCATCGATGCTGATTTGAATGCTTCCTTTGCTTGCTGATTTGAATGCTTCCTTTGCTTGCTGATTTTATGCTAGTAACCCTTATCCTGATGCTGTTTTATAATTAGGTCAATGCTACCGGAAGTAGCATCATGCTACCGGAAGTAGATAATGCATTTCAGCATTGCCGTTTAAAGCAATAAAAGTGCCTTTACAATTATTTGATCATAATATCTCACTATGTCTCAATAATGTGGATACTTTAACCAATATTCTTTTCTTTTTAATTTTTTTACTGAATTAAAACTCATTGATTTTCTGATGCTAGTAGGATAATAATGATTTTATGTAGGTCAATGCTGGTTTTATCCTTTGCTTGCTGATGCTGATCCTGCGGAGAGAGAGAGAGAGAGAGAGAGAGAGAGAGAGAGAGAGAGAGAGAGAGATGTTGAAATGTCTTTTATTTATGCATGAAAACTAATCGTGAAAATGTTCTTGGATTTTCTCAATATCCTTACAGAGTGTGAGTTTGGGTTTTTTGGAGTGAATTGTCAACATGAATGCAGTATGTTTTGCTCCATATCCCGGAACTGCAGTAGAATCAGTGGTTTTTGTAATGGTGGATGTAAAAACGGATGGGAAGGCGTGGATTGTTTTGAAAGTAATACCTACATGTATATAAACATTTTTTTAGTAATTACTACAGTGAAATATCTCCTTTTTAAATTCTGAAATTGTTTGGATCCTTTTTAATCATCGTTGTACATTTGTCCTATTGCTAATTTTAGTGCGAGAACATAAAGTAAGCAGAAATCTAGGATGGACAGAAACAGTTGCAGTTTTGTCAGTCAGTTTGTCAGTAAATGTATGCATGTTACTTGCCTACTGCAAAAGAAGGTAAAATGTTTGTGTTATATTTACAATTTGTAGAGAAAAACAGTGTGTGAATGATTGTTTTTGTTCTTGTATACATGTAACTCAAACCTAATGATTGACATACAAAATTCAGCATCAGATTAATATTCATTAAGGTATGCTGCAGTTCAAAAGAGAAAAAGGCAGAACATTAGCATATTATATAGTACCCAAAACGCCATGTCTGAAGAGGTACAGACAGAACCGATTGAGTTCGATGACGAAGAATACAGTAGAAGAGAATACACCGAACCACAGTTTCTTAATATCAACTCAGAAAATCATTATTGCAACATGTAGCTAAGCAGAAAATGTAGACTAACAGCTATTATCATTAAGAAAGAGAATATTTTTAACAATTGCTGTATTTAAGAATCTTTTCAAGGGTTGAGCCTTTAGTAATACTGTATCACACATGTAATGTTATTAAGTGTTTTACATTCATTTGATTTTTTTTCCATCTTCCTTTGCAGCTCTTTTAAGGCTGCATAAAGGGGGCGGGACCTACATTATACCGGAAATGTTTCCTGTGACATCACACAAACATAGCAATTCCTCAGAACAACAATAGTTTGCGATTTTAAACTGGATAAGAGTAATGAACCACATCAAAACCTAACACTACAATCATTTTTTGTCGCTACTTAAATCCCACACAGCAAGATATAAACAAATCACTGATCGCAAAGCACTTGTCGACATTACATGTTAAAATCTGACGCATTGTATGTGTAGTGAGAGTCGGATTAAATATTTTTTTCCACTGTGAAAACTGCATGCTACAAACAGAATATTATTTGCAAATGTTAGGTAGACCATTAATACAAATCTGAAACCCTTGTTTAGTACCATTATTTTAAAACTATCGAGAGAATGTATTGAATTAATTCTAACGTATTTTTCGTACAGGATTTGCATGTTAAACGCCGAGGTGCTTCATTAAGTCGCTTTTCGCAAGGGCATACACCTAATAGATATTGACCACTTTTTAAATATACATAACGGAAACATTCCTTAACTTGAGAAGTGCTGCTGCTTTCCAGAAATCGAGAGCATTACATAATAAATACATAAAATACTTGGTAAAGGTCACAGATATTTCGACTAGAGCTAAATAACTTAAAATTTATACTAATAAAATGCCAATTCTATTTAAAGCAGCAGCACTTTCCATAAACTACAAGATATGTAGAAACAATTTATAACTTAATTTTAAATTTTAACTAGGGTTTAACTATGCCCTTGCGATATTGAAATATGTTCATGACCTACATACAGTACAGATTACATTTATCACGAGACTCTCCAATAACGTGACCAAACCGAATTCAATACAGAGAGCTATTTCAAATAATATTAAGATAATGTGATAATATAGAAGCTTTACAAAAATAAATTCAGCTTAAAAAGGTTTGTGTTAATGCTCGTTTATATTCCGTTGATTTCTTCGTAGTACGCCATAACAATGCTGCGTTGAGTGAATTCATTTTTATTCTCATTTTTCTAGATTGATTACTAGTATGTAATTCATATAAAGATACTAATATCATGGATGTGAAACTTTTATGAATCATTCGACAGATATAAGTATTTATGTGAATTACAAATACGCATATTTATGAGAATTTGTGTATTATATATGTATTGTATATTATACATAATAGTTAATACAGATTGCACAGTTTATTCAATTGTAAAAATTCTCATTTTTAAGAAATTGTTTTCTTAACCTTTACAAGTACATTGGAAAATGGTAGTGACAATAACAATTAGTACAACCTTTTCAAGCTTTTGTATTACATCAAAAGTTTATCTTTTAGTTTTACATGTCTCCGATTTATTTATTTTGAATTTAGTTTTTATTTCGGTGCCTTTGCCAGTTGATATAAACAACTTGCCCCCAAATCAAATATAGTTAAACACATTCAAAGTGCACTACCAGGGCATGTTGAACACGCTTCGATATAAACGACATTTGTCATATCTGTCATGATTTCAGTTTTTCTCTGATCTGAGAATAGATATATGTACATGTACGTGGAATCACTTCGCAACAAGCAGAAATTCGCAAAAAGATACTTTTGTTAAAATCTTGCTTTTTTAAGTAAAATAATGTAAATAAGAATTAAAATAAAAATTGAAGATAGATTTCAATATTTTGGTTTTAATTTGGGGGAAAAAAGTTGTCCTATTAATGTATTTCTTATGTTGGCATATGGATTTTATTGATTTCCAACTTTTTAAAACCTGGCATGAATCGCCCGGTATTCTAAGTAAAGGTCGTTTATTTTTTTTTTCCGTTGGCAACAGTAAAAATAAACAATCCATCACATGCAGTATGGACTTGAGTCTTTACCAAGGTATTTCAAAAATGGCATTATACGTTTAGATAAATGCACTTATAAGTGAAAAAATATAATAATTGAAAACTAAGCATTAAAATTTCACACGGCATATTTCTGTGCAATCATAATCAGATGGATTTATAAATTCTTATTAACAGCACGTTCCGATATTTTCACGTTAATAAGGTACATGTATATAAATGTAAAATTATAATGCAATTAATGTTTTTTCCCCTCAAAAAGATGTTAGATAGTTTGCTTAGTAACAGATATCAAACGAGCAACCAACTTTTAAACAAGTAATTCGTTGACATAGATTTAATAAAAAGTGTAACCATTTTCTATTCACGCATTAACTTCCTCTCCGAACTGTGACAACTTACATGGATTTACTCGTTATATTTATAGCATTTCCAAGCTTACTGTGCTAAATTACTTCCGAAATGTTCAATTTAAACCAAGTATGAAAACAAATGTAATTTGTCAGTCAAAATAGGCATGCGTTGCTAATTAGAAGTTTATAATTTCCTTCTCAAACTATATTTTACGAAATGTTATCGGTATGAATCTTATTTTTCTGGCTTTTTTGAAAGACACAAGATGAAGCTGCACCTTTCAGTCAACTGAATGGTCACTGAGAGGTATGGAAAGGTGGCTGAATGTTAAAGCTCTGCCATTCAGTCTCCTTTCAGTAATCTTTCAGTTACCTTTCGGAAATCTTTCAGTTTACTGAATGGCAAACTTTCATCCTATGAGAATTTATTTCTTATGATAAATACTTAATTAATTATACCTTAAATCTAAATAAGTTTTTACAAAATGGTGTAAAGAAGGTTTATTTTTAAACAAAAAAAATTAGATTTGAGAGTAACATTTAATCGAGATTCTAGGCATAATTTAATATACTGTATTCTACGTATATCCCTGTCACGCTTACCCAAGACTTTATAGCTCTATGAACAAACTCTCTCAATCAATGACTCTTTTGCATATACGAGATACCCACAAAAACAATTTTCCATCAACCAGTAAAAATTCGTCCATCACTGACATTGACTTCTACAAATCAAAAATATTCACAGTATTGTTCGTTAAGTTCAAATTTCATCGGCCTTCAAAGGATAAAGAAAAAACACATTTTTTCCCTTCCAATTTATATTTAGTGCAATATCAGAATTTGCCAATAACATTGTAGAGTTTTACGTTTCTGTACATCATAACGAATACATTTATTCATAAAAATATAAGAAATATATTTTGATGATGATAAAACGTTTCATATTTTGGTCACCAGATCGTGGCTACGTATATTGCAAGCTAAGGTATCTATTTGAATTTTGTCTGAGTTGTTTATAACATATGACATTGGGTATTAGTGACGTCTAAGCGAAGGAAAAAATTTTGAATGGAGTGTAAAAGTACATACAATCAATCGATTAACACTTTCTTAAAAAAGAGAATAATACGCAGGGAACAAATGGCCATTAATATTTTCAGAAAACAGCTTACAAATATGGATATGTAATTTTCGAATGTGAATGTGTTTTGTGCTAAATTATAAACACTTTTTTAAAAATGTTTGGAACTACAGTTCTATCTGCTCATCAATCCTTTTTTGAGATAACACAGCTACAGATCTGCTGGTAATCTATGTTTTATTGAATCATCAAGAGAATTGCTTGAGTAATTAAAAAAGAAATCATTCTTTTTCATTGATTTAATGCTTCAAATATTATCAAGTTAATTTAGGTTTTAGGTTTTCAGGTTTTATTTCTATCATTAACCATAGCAAAGAAAACTTGTCATATGAGAGCGACGTCGACAGGCTAACACTTAGGTTATTTCATGAAGTATTATAATTTGCCAGATCAGTAAGACCATATCTGCTTATATGTTGAAAGATGAGCCAAGCTTTTCTTCGTGATTAATATGAATGAGGAAGTTTAAAGAGTACATTTATTTTACATTTTACAAACATTTATAGCGTTTTATTTCTATTTTACCTTATTTTGTCATTTTCATTTCATCGCTAATTGCGTATGGTTTGGAATGTTTTATGACAGAGAAGTCTTCCTGGAAAATAAAATCAAGCATTATTTTTGCATTCTTAAATAAAGAGGTATCCGATTGTGACGTCACTCTTATATTTGGGTGCTTCATTATTTTTACTTCCGGAATGGAGATTTTCATACTATTCATAATAAGAGCACACTCAAAACATTATGTAAAAGTTGATGTTACGCTTGACATACCTTAGCTATGTATTATAACATTAATTTCATTTGAATAAGAAATTTTGACTGGAATACTAGCGACTCTTTGTTGGGCAACAATTAATCAATCAACTAGGAAATTGTGGAAAACCTAAATATCGAATCTTGTACATTTTATATTTTTGTCAAGTACTCTCCAACTTGAGCTAGACGCATCTTGTTTATCTAGAAGATAATGAAGTGGGTTTTTTTAATGAAGTAGCTTTTAGAATTTTCAATTTTAAATAATAATTCTTTTCCCCTCTGATTTCGTCCTACACCTGAAGCTTCCGGAATAAATGAGACTCGATGTTGAAATAAAATTGAAGAAACACCACCTATATTATATTATAAATTATTTATAATATAAGTAGGCCCGTGTCCTTCTACCTCTTAACTTTTTTTAAAAAGTGATATGGGCCTTGACCTTCTTTATCGTCTCTGCTTCATTATTTTATTGAATGAGGGGATCCATTGCTTGATGACGTATTTGAATCGGATGGTATAAACAAAATACTTCCCTATTTTGTCAAATGACGTACATTCGTTACAAAGAATTTGGATTTAAGACGGTATTGCCTTACGGGTCTCTGGAAACAATATCATAAAAAAGGGAATTTTCTTTCTTTTTTTTTCATTTAAGGTAGGATTGGTTAAATATTTCATTTGTTACAATATGAGGTAAGGGATCTTTATTTTTACGTAGTAGATCAAAGTTCTGCTAAGAGAAAACATCCAGTGTACAAAAAGTACGTTTAGAGCTACGAATAATATTATTTTTCATACTGATTGTTAGGCCATTATTTACACATTGAATTGTCTACGGATTTTTCCGTTTTCCTGATCATGACAAGGAGCACACGGCGGGTGTGACCGGTCGGCAGGGGATGCTTACTCCACCATCGCACCTGATCCCTACTTTAATGTTTTAAAGGTCTTCGTTTGGTCTGCTCCAGATTTTTATAGTTTCACTGGACTTTTTTGCTTGATTACTGTTCGTTATCTCCATATTTGATAGTATTGCTATCGAATATACTACAGTAAAGTCATTCTGCTTTAGATATAATTAACGAAGTATTTCTAAAAGGAGTTTGTGAATTCCATCAACTTTTGATCAATTTATGTACCAGTAACGAGTTCATAAATCAATTGACTAATCAAATGTGTATTAGTGAGCAAATATGAATATAATAAGGATGATTTCTTTGAAAAAAAAAAAAGGGGGGGGGAGGGAGGGAAGGTGGATTTACCATTGCTGCCCCAAAGTAAAAAAAAAATCTCGTACAGAATGTATGAGAACAAAAGCTGTTTCTGATTTAAGTAGTTTAAGTAGCCATTATCGTCAGTTGACACAATGCAAAATGCAGGCAAAGTTTGTTTTTTTTTTTTTTTTTTTTTTTTTTTTTTTTTTTTTTTTAAGAAAATTCATTCAGTGTAAGTTATCTAACATATAAATACATTTTATCCGAGCATTACTAGCATTTCAATGTCCAACTGAGGGACTCATATTTTACAGTTCGTTTTACTAGCTGGGTATCAAACAATTAACATTCATTTACGGTGTTCGAATTGAAATATTTTCTGTAGCTACGCTTTTTTATCATTACTACCGTATTCGTTCATTAAATTTTAAAGCACATGCATTAAGAATGCAAAACTCTCATTATTTTATGCTTTCGCAGATTCATACCGATTTTAAAGGGATTTTAACAGTCATGTATTTCATCATATTCATTTCGTTCATGACAGGAGAACTGGCATATTGTCATGGTAAGTAAAACTATAGTATTTTATTGTCCAAGTTATTTATTTTTTTTAAAAAAAGGCAACATAATGATTTTTTTTTTTACTCTTCCTTATTATTTAAATCAGGATTTGAATATTTTCGAATGTGTTATAGTATCCGATCGTGTTCGTCTCTTTATAGCAATGAATGTGCAGAGAAATATTCTAAATAAAATATACTATAACATTTTCTAATACATAGGTCAAATGTGATCACATTGTGTCCTCTACAATTTTTTTTTATTGCTTTGCATTCTATTTTACCTATTTTCACTCTCTTCAGAAAACATTGCCCTTGGGAAAACAACATGGCAGGAGTATCCCCTTCTAAACGAAAAAAATTATTTCAAATCAGAGTATGCTGTGGATGGTAGAAAAACAGACCTTTCCGGACAACAATGCTCTGTTTCACAAAACAAAAAATATAAGGCCACCTGGCGAGTTGATCTTGGAGCCATTTTTGGCATACACCACATTAAAATCTTCTACAGGACAGGTGGCATTCCTTGGGGTAAGAAACTACTTGCTGAGAAGACTACATCAATATTAGTACATTATTTTAAGAAAAGATTTCAGCGAAGGCCGGTTGTATACACGATTTCTTTGTAACATTTTGCCTTACTTTTTCCATCAGTGTATACAAAATTTGCGTCCTGATATCCGTATACATCATGTTATACTAGAATTAGAATCAAATTAAAGAAAAAAAAATGCACATACTATTCCATTGTATTTCCTTTCTTTCTTCACCTTTCGAGAATACACTATAAATCGATTAACGCATGAAACATAGAAAAAATGCAGTAATCGATGGATATGTTGACGACATTTATTATGCACAATTTTTTTTTTCTAGAGTTTAAAACTTACTTCACTTTTTCAATTATTTTAACAGAATGTTTTTTTTTCTATATTACACTTTTAAGACCAAAGGAACGGACATATCGGTCGGTTTCTGGGATTTTCTGTTTACATATCTAATACAACAGAGAAGAGTGATGGAGTTTTATGTTTTAAAGATGCTACTTTTACAAAAGCGACCATGCCTGCTGTTGTTACATTAAATTGTACTCATTATGGACGTTACGTAATATACTATAACGAAAGAAAACCAACGAATCCTAGTTACTACTCAGAATATGCTTACGGAGAGCTGTGTGAATTCGAAGTGTATGGTATGACATTTTACTTGTTATGTCTTTAAACTCTGTAAAGGGGAGGGAAAATATCATTAAAACTATTAAAATGGAATAAGTGGTGAAGCAAGAATTTGATCTAAGTGAAAGTTATCTGCAGAACCATTCTTAGCCCAAATTACTTGAACACATGAATATTGAAGTTTCAGACTTTTAAATTCAAAGTGAATTATAAAGTTTTAAAATGACTATTAATAGACAAAAATAACAACTCCTATCTAAGTTTTACTTCCTTTATATATATAAAAAAAGTGTTGGAGTAATTGAGAAATTTAAGAAATGTGTACAGTACCCGCATCGTTATTCTTTACAATTCTATCGTGTCCTATCGTGCGTGTATCCTATCGTATCGTGCGTGTATCCTATCGTATCGTGCGTGTATCCTATCGTATCCTATTGTATCGTTTTTTCCGTTTATCAGGTTTTGCGTTTTCTATCGTGTTTTCCGTTTATCAGGTTTTGCGTTTATCGTGAAGATCGTTTATCAGGTTCTATCGTGTATCGTGTTTTGCGTTTATCGTGTGCATTCGGAAACCCTCGTTTTTTATCTTTACCGTGAGAAGAAAAACCCGAGATATCTCGAGTTCATTTTTCGTTTTGTTAATTTTTTTAGGATTGATTTAACTGTTTAACAGAAAGAGAAATTAATACTCTAACTCTGGTATATATGTTAAATAAAAATAAGTAAATAAATAAATAAAATAAATAAATAAATTAATTAATTAATTAAAAAAATAAATAAAGGTCAAGTACCGTGACCAAGCAGAGGGGGTAAATCGAAAGTCATATTCTATTTTGGGACATGAAATAATCGATCTACTAGTCATTCGTTATTATTTTTTTAATTTTTCGATTTGTAAGAAATATTTTTGTCAAAGAAATATTTCAATTCCTTTACATAGATATAGTCACAAAAGCAAGACCTTTATTAACTTTGTTTTGATAATTATAGAAGCATAAAACAGTAGATACATCATGTATGTGTGCAAAAATAAATTTTAAATAAAAAAAAAAATATCAGCAGCTTTATTAAGTCTATTACGGAAACATAAATTTTTTCAATGCGCCCAAGTTTTGTTATTCCTTTTTATTTATTTCTTTCTGTGATATGTCTACAAGTTAAATTACAATTTATTTTACATGAACATGCTCCATTCGATTCATCATTTGATAATTATATATTATAATATAGATGTTTGCAATTCATATTTAACTACTGCAGTTAGAAGATGTTAAAAAAATAACAATAAATAAATATACAAAACCATACTAATTTTTATTACTATATCGGCATGGAAATGAAATGAGTATATACCGTAACTAAATGACAAGTGGAAGCACTCCCGTGACAAGAGAACTGACACATATATGTACCAGTCATGCCTAATCAGTAAACTGTCTTCTTGTCAGGTCAAGAATCCCCCTCCTTTCCCCCCTACATGACCGGCCCGTGTGTATTCACCGTCGACATACCTGAACTCCTCTCTCACCTGGTGTCAGGTATTTACCTTGAATCCTATCCTAGGTTTCAACGAAATGCATCTACTTATTTTCTGGATATTGTTTATTGTTTGTATGAACAACAATTAACATTTAAAGATTTTATACTAAGAAAATTGGTAAACGTACAAAATTCCGTTACGATTAATAATTGAATAAATGAATCAAATAAAATAGAGGCGAGGTTTGTACCCCAAACTCCGTTGATTTAGTTCATTTGTATACTATTATATAATTTTTATAGGTTTACGGTCTTGAACATGATTGGTGTGATCAAATAAAAAAAAAACTGCGCTTGCGGTACTTCCGGATCTTCGGGTTTTCTGTGTAATACAAAAAGAAACTGTTACAATTGTTCGAAAATTCTATTCATCGAAGAATATGGTAAATAATTCTTGCCAGAAAAATACGACCTTTGCCTCGCACGATTTTTTTTAATTAAAGGCGCCTCAAAGATACATGTAAAAAAAAAAATTAAAGAAATAGCCCGGATCTGCCGTGATGCACAAGACGAGTAAATACCTTGAATTTAATTTTATTAGTTTATCGATTGCATTAAATATTTGACAATAATCAATAAGTCAATATATATTTTTATTTATTTATTCATTTATTTATTTATTTATTGCTGTTTGAATTGGATCTTTTTTGAGTGGTTATGGACCCCCTCCCCCTTTCCCTGCTGACTGTGCCTCAAGTGGGATTAATATTTTCATAATTTACAAAGTTTTGTCTAATTTTGCCGAAGTTGTCCTATATAAGTTTTGTAACAATTAATACAAAGTCTAATAGCTATAATTTACAATTATTCAGTCCGAAAATCCAATTGTCGTATTGTGAAAATTAATTTATAATTTATTTGTGTGTGCGTTCTAATATGCTGTAAACAAGAGTATGTAATCATTCAATGTTATTTATTTGATACAAAGTTTAAGTACCCAATAAATTTATTCACACACATTGTAAGCTTACAATGTAGCATATATGTGTCTATAGTAGATACAAATTCTTGGTTGATATTACACTCTGTTATCCTTTCTTCATGCATGTAATATTTTCTGTTTAATACAATGTATATTGTACATATCTTCTCTTCACTGTTTTGTCAGTTATGATAATAAAGGTCATATCACGTTATTGTAAATGTTTATAACACAGGCAGGCTTAGAAAATAATTTCATTTCTTTGGGGGTGGGGGTGGGGGGGTGGGGTATAAAAAGAAATGTGTTGAAAAGCAAACAAAAGATGTTAAAGACATTATTGTTGTTGATGGGCATAATTATATAAGCATTATATTTCTATTGTATACTGCACATGTTGGTACACTGTAACATTTTTAGGTATACGTCTGCACGCTCCCTTCTTAATCTTACATGTCTATAACATTAGAAATACCAGAGAATAAATACAAAAGAATGGAAATGCGATATTTTTTTTCGGATACTACATGTACATGTAGATGATGACAGATCTAGTGACGTTTATTAATTTTATTGAATTCAATTTCTTTCGGTCGGCCTCCTTCCTCATATGTACATATACAAGGTATGTACTTGGAATATGTAAATAATTTCTATGTACACGGGATATGTGTAACAGATATATTTATATATAGGAGAGATAATTTAATCACAGTCCAATGCACAGTCTGTGTCAATGCAATTTCAGCAAGTCATTTGTTTAAAACGTAATAAATATAAAATTAATTTATATAAAATATAAATTAAAGCAAATTCGTAAAAAATTGAGGAGAAAGCGTTAACCTTAAAATAATTATAATGATAATTCCCCCCCCCCTTAATTATGACTAATAATTTTTCTCGTAAGATTTGATTTATTAAATACAGATTATTACATGTAAAGGCGATTTTGGATACATCGCAGACTTCTAGCACAAGATATTGAATCCAAGTATTTCATTTTTTACATGGAGTTCTTCCGTAAAAATAATCGATGTTTGTTATAAATTTCATAAGGTTTTATTTGTTAAAATAATGAATATATTTATAACCTTTCGCGAATTTATTGCACATGGGTGTAAAACTTTGCTTGTCTACCGAATTTTTGAGCCTCCAACAAATTAAAATCTACGTAATTCAACGACTCAAAATTCAAATTTAACGATTCGATGGAATCTCGACATTTTTAGAATTACACAAACAATCGCCTAATTTCCATCATAGAGTGGAATTAATCTTAAATAATTACAGTTTGAAATTGAGGACGATCAGTTTTATTAACGAAAAAAAAAATCTTTTACAAAGCATCATTACTTCAATTTTTTTTTATCATGGTAAATTTAATATATTTCATCATTTAGATTTGCGGCTTTGCAAGTAATTAGAATTATCATACTACGATATATCAAAAAGGAAACTTTTCGTCTTGTCAAAAAACGCTCCGCATTTTGAAACAATCCTATCAGGTTTTGCGTTTATCCTATCGTGAAGATCGTTTATCAGGACTATCGTGTTTTGCGTTTATCGTATTTTGCGTTTATCGTGTTTTGCGTTTATCCTATCGTGCGTGTATCCTGTCCTATCGTGCGTGTATCCTATCGTATCGTGCGTTTATCCTATCGTATCGTGCGTGTATCCTATCGTATCGTGTATCCTGTAAAGAATAACGATGCGGGTACTGTAACTGAGACACCATCGAAATGTCATCATATACCATTAAAGAAATCGATGGCAGTAATAGGTTTAATTTTAGCGAATATTTTGTTTTTGCAACAACCAAAAAATCAGGGGATATATATATATAAATATGCAACATATGTGACGAATATTTAAGGATGTGAAGAGGCTATCAATCTGGAAAATAAGAAGGAATCAACAACCCAATGTACCGCAAATAGTAGTTTTTGAAGATATAAAGTGCCAATTTTATCAAACTCCAATCAGATATGTTTATTAAATAGCTATATATAGGGTAACATATAATATCTTTATTTTGCCTGTCCGTAATTTCTCAACCACAGAGCTACGGTTCTGCAGCTAATCCTTCCAAAACCATGCAGTCAAACCTCATAGCAAACTCCATTTTATGTATTTGCAGAATACAAATAAAATAAAGGCGGGGACTGTTCCGACTGAGCTACCGTGACGGTACTGATTTAAGGACCTACTCGAAGTTGTGTTCCATAATTAGAAATAGCCTTGCCATATTGGAATTTTCTCTTTCACGATAACGTTTTTAGGAATGAAATATCCCAAACAAATTCTAACGTTCATATTTGTATAATTTGATCATGATATCTCCATATTGATAAAGATTAAGAACGTGTTTATGTATGTTTTCTTTATTCTGGATAGTATAAGTATGTTGAATTGTGATAATTGAGGAGGGGTGGGGGTGGGAGTGACATTCATTTTTTTTTTCAGTACCGTTAAATATATAGCATATACATATAGTTGGCAAATAGTTAGGGCACATATATTTTATTCCAGTTCACTATCAGGTCATGTTCACTTTCATTTCGCCAAAACTTATGTAAATGACGTGTTATTGTAAAAAGGGTGTAAACGACATTTCGGGCAAAAATTATGAATATGGCACGTTGGCCAAATAAATTATGAGGATAACGAACAGTAATCAGGCTTAAAAGTCCTTTGAATCAATGCAAAATGGGAGCAGAACAAACACCTCTAAAAAGCATCAGAGGTGAGACCAAGTGTCATGGAGGAGTAAGTCTAGCCTGTCGACCAGTCACACCCTCCTTGAACTCTTTGTCACGCTTGGGCAAACTGAAAAATCCAATTCATTGTTGAAAATAATGGCCTAACAATTTGTATGAAAAAGTCAAAATCGACTTAATTTTAGATTTTATTTGCTGACAAGGTCATTGTATCGACCATAGAGTTTGCAAAATGTTGACTTGAAACGAGACTGTTGATATCCTTGTTTCAACAACTTATTTGTCAATAGCTTGCCTCTTTTTAGAAATTGTTCGTACATAGAGCATAAAGGTTTGTAAATGACATCCAAAAAGAAAAATTATTCATAACATATAGATCAAGCACTTTTTTATATCAAATGTCTGCGATAAATTATATTAGTGGCGTGTGGTCTAAAGATCTTATATTTAACATTTCCATTTTTTCATGTTACATAATTTACAGTGATTATTAGGGTATGCTTTCTGTTTGGTGATAACACTTACATTTGTAATTTACATTGGTAATAAGGTTGTTCATCTTCTCAATACTTCGGAGAAAAATGTTCAAGATGTCCATCAAACTGCCATGACAATCGATGCCACATAGCATCTGGTCACTGTTTTCAATGTGATGATGGCTACCAAGGCAATGAATGCGAGCAATGTAAGTATATGTATATGTATATTTCAATATTATAAATACCTATTATGAACCGGATAGGTATGCATATATTTACCCTGATTCCTGTCAAAAAATAATTAACATGTTAGCGTTAGAATGTATTTTGTCGTTATGCCTTTGGGCTTGGATTTAATAAAACGAAGCCTTCCTGCTACATCGGGAACAGTAACTTAGGGTAGCTTCGTCTGTCGTAACTAGTATTTTGTAAATTACAACAGAACGCAATCAAAGCGTGTGGTTTTCGTTAAGAATAATGAGAGAACTTCTAAGACAAAAAAACAACAACAAACTTTTCATTAAGGAAGTGTTTATAACAAATCTCGTCTCGTATTGCTTATATCTTATCTGACTAATTAATGTTTTTAAAAAATCTATATTTCTGAAATTAAACGGAACAGCTGATCATATAGGATTATAGATAAAGTTAAAATACACAAAGAAAAGAATATCTTTACATTACTGTGGTATTGGTTTAACTTACCCAATTTTCTATTACTAGTTTATGGGGACGTAAACTTGTGGATAAATTTCTCCCTATGAGATATATATAGTAGACGCGAAATAAATTATCTTTGAGCTTTTAATCTGTGGTATCAACAAAAACAATTCAAAGTAAACTCCCACAGAAAATGATCATTTCCCAGTATTCATTATGATAAATGATAGAGTTGAGTTTTGAAAACATATATTTGTCGTGTATTTAACTCATTTCTAAGCTAAGATCAGTGCATATCTGCATCAACTTGTTAAATTTTTAATTATTGAAATTTTTGGTCTGCATTGCATTCATCTTGAAATATCCATAACATGTAACTATGTACAAAACGTTTAAAGGATATAATTAATGCTTAGCTTGTCAAAACAACACATATGGACGTCAGTGTTCGAAAGTATGTGGAAAATGTCGAGATGGACAACAATGTGACTATATAAATGGGGTCTGTTACATGGGATGTGCTGCTGGGTATTATGGAAGCACTTGTCATCAAGGTAAATTTGATAACGAATAGAAGGCATTGGACAAAGGAAAAAAATATTATGTTTATATTGTGTCATACATAGCGTATATATATATATATATACGAGGGGTTATCAAAAAGTTCGTGGACTGACGCGATAAAATTAATAATATGTAGTCTTTGCTTACAAAATTTAAGCGGAACATAAAACAACAAAAGTTTAAGAAATGTTGAAAATTTTAGCTTGATACGTTGATAATTTGCCAAATTATTCTAAAATTAAAAAGACTTTATGTGATCACCCGGCGCTGTCGCCGTTTAGTGTCATGACGTCCGCTTAACGTCATTGTTTCTTAATGTCCGCTCTCTCTACCTCATACAATTATATTGATGAGATTACCTGGAGTTAAGTAAGGACTTAAACCCGTCTTATTTATATGAATTTACAATGTCTTGAGCAGCTGTTTTCAATGCATATAATATTGTAAATGGATCTTTATATGGGGAAAGATCCTCACCTGATTGTGCCAGAATACTTAGTTTGTTGGAGTTCAATTTCTACCACACATGATCAACGTCACTTTTCGACGTGACTGACTTTTGACACCCTGACTACAAATCGACACTAACTGTGCATATTTCATCTCTCTGAATCTTTTTGGGCATTAAAAACAAGTACTCTGGATGCATTTTATTTTTCTGTAGCCAGTTTAAACATTCCTTAGGTCAATACCAGTTTTTCCAGGAGCGAAACTCTATAGAGTGATTGAAAAAGAAACCCCTCCCCCTTGTTGACGTTATTTTCAAGTCCATAATTGTTTGGACACTCCATATAAAATTTACGATAAAATTTCATAGAAATTACAGAATCGGGTAAAAATTGCAAATTTTACTAAACAAATGTGTCATACCACATGCCTGAATTAACGAGATTTTTGGATGACAAATACTCATATCTAAAGAGTTTTTCTCAGTTATACCCAGGTAGAAAAAAACGTCATATTAGAGGTTGCGCCGCCTGGACATACCTTTGCTTACAAAAACACTAACAATTTATTAAAAAATAAAAATTATGATTTATGGTTTATTCTATAGATAGAAAAGATGATGCTAACTAAATGTGTAAAAATTCATTGATGTACCTAAAGCGGTTTTAATTTTATGACGCTAGTCCACGAACTTTTTGATAACCCCTCGTATATATATATATATACATATATATATATATATATATATATATATATATATATATATATATATATATATATATATATATATATATATATATATATATATATACTTTATACATACAATATAAAGTATATTTCAAACAATTATCTGTAAACAGAGTGTCCTTTGGGAAGATTTGGAGAGAATTGCAAGAATGAGTGCAGTGTTAATTGTGGGCTACCTGGAACTTGTGATGGTGTGACTGGGCAATGTACTGGGGGTTGTCAGAAAGGATGGACTGGTCGGACTTGTGACAAAAGTAAACAGGGTAAATCAGACATTATTTGTTTAAAACAAATAAATGCAATGCGCCTCTATAGGTTACATCATAGACTAAAAATTGTATTTTTTTTTTTCTATTTGTTTAATAACTTGTTTTATGTTATATAAGGATAACGAGTTAAAAACTTTAACGATGTTATTGAACCAAATGTTTTATAATTAACCCCGATTAAACTTCACATAAAACCATGCTTCAATGTTTCATGAGAACAATAAAGTGTTTTGTTTAAATTTTCTCTTTTGAATTTTCAAGAGTTTTCTGCATGCAGTCAAACACAAATATTTTCTATTATAAAAAAAAACGGAATTTCACCTTTTTTTTTTTTTTTTTTTTTTTTTTTTTTTTTTTTTGGACATAAAAAAAAAGCTCAGACACTTGGAAATTTATTGTAGCATTACTAGATGAGTTATAATTGTACATATTCTTTTTTATTAAAGAAACATTAATCGCACTGCTTTTGTATTCGAGATTTTCTCCACATATTTATGGTCATTGTACATTTTTAGGAACAATAGCTTCCAGTATTGCTCTTGCTGTTATTGAGCTTTTCATATTATATCTTTAATGGAACCAACAGCCATGTTCATAACCACGATTTTTCTCTTTTAAAAGTTGAAAGGATTGTAGAATCAAGCACGCCACTGTCTTCCTCTGTTGTTTATGTAGTAGTCACCGTTCTATGCCTGAGTGTTCTACTCAACGGAATTGTAATTGCCTGGTAAGATTGCACTATGCACTGTGTGTCACGATAAGACGGTACTCAAATACTTAAGTAGATAAAGCCGTCTATGAGTGACAATTTGGTCGCAAGCTTCAAAAGGACTCATTTAATTGTTGGACAAAAATTTACAAGCAAATTTTTAGCACATTTCCTTTCTATTTTATTTCAGTGGATTGCATGCTGCTCGTGTTAATCGCTAGGCCCTTTGTTTCATCGTGATTAAGATCTTATAAAGAAGACACTAAGAGATTAGTCTTTTTTTAAATATTGCGTCATTCAAAACAGTCCATTATTTTTTCTTATTCACATCCCCTTCCTATCTCTCACTTCCTAATCTCGAAATTTAATAACGTCTTTTTAGTTCCATGCTGCTAAAATTTCACGATTTGTTACAAGCGTACCAATCACGTTGGCTTTAATTTCAATTGTGCTTTGTTATAATGAAAAAAATACACACAATACAAATCTGTGAAAAGGGCATAAAACACGGACCCCCGGAAATTCCAGAGGTGGGATCAGGTGCCTAGGAGGAGTAAGCATCCTCTGTTGACCAGTTACACACGCCGTGGGCCCTATGTATTGATCAGATAGACGGAATGTACCGTAGTCAAATTTAATGTGAAAACAAAGGCCTAACAATTGGTATGAAACACGTCAGCCAAAATGCGACCCAATGATAGGTCATATTTCTTAACATATAATGATATGCTTTATTGTGGTATCTGATAACCTTATTTTCTGTGGGTTTAATTTCTCGTGAAAATGATATATCGTGAACATAGTGAAAATGTAACAACCGTGTTCGTTTCCCAAACGTCTACAATATGTATATAAGCCACGTTTATTGACGTCATGCGAAATATAACTCCTGGTTATTCTTTTCAAAACAATAGCAACTTCAATACCATTAGATGTCTCTTGAATTATCTATTCATAATCATAGGTAAATTACAAAGTTTAAGGCATTCTTAAGTATTCTTAGCTGAATAAAGCTTTTTCCTCGACAAGTAAGTAAATCGCATTGTATGTAGTAGCAAATAATTAAAATATTAATCCCTCCCGACTTGATGTTTTGGTAAGTCAACCGAATTTAAAAGTCTGGAGAAAAGAGGTTTTTCATTAATTGTGTATTCGAAACATTATAATATCCTTAATTTTCATTTCCTTCCTCTCCCATCGATAATCAAAATATCTTTCAATTTTGTAATATTCTTTTCAAATACATTAAATATATTTTTTTTATTTTAGGATTTTCATAGATGTGATCTGTAGACAGATATCATCTCAGACAAAATCGAGAAATGAGTTATCCACAAAAGAAGACACAATTAAAACAAAACCCCGAAAGGAAGAAAGTAATGACGAATATGAAGAACTTGGACAAATAAGTCATGCGACCAATTGCAATTATGATCAAGTCTGAAAGTGTGATCGCATCAAAAGTTATACAAGCAAGCTTAAGAAAACGAGAAACTCTTGTTTATATTTTAGAAATTGCCACATTTAAACAAAATATGTATTTTATTTCAACTATTGCATTATGGTCAACTTCACTATATAAAGATTCGAGACAATTTATGTTTCTTCAAGGAAAATAGTGTGGACTTGTTTTGCTCTCTATGCTAATATACTGAAGTTAGAGTTCAGGCATTCGTGTAATGTTTTCTTTAACCAAGAACAACACTAAATGACAATTGGTTCAAAGACACATTGTATTTAAAAACAGCTTTGAGAGAGGCCAAGGCTTACTTAAATTTTCCAAATTTCTTACAGAATCTTTTGTCCAGTTAACAGAATAGGGGGAAGTCTGACCATTCAAATTATTTAATTTACAGATTAGTTTTAGGGTTATTTCTAAATTATTATTAGTTTGAAAACATATCATATATCTATCGCTGAATACAGACCCAAACTTCTTATAAATAACTAGAAAAAAATATTGTTTCCGATTTAATTTTCAATACATAAAAGGAATTCAAACAATCATAAGTAGCGAGGTCTTTGAAAGATCCACGAATAATTACGTCCTTATTCAGACAAGAAGAGCATTATTAAAATATTTCTTATTTGAAATTTTATTGATCTTAAATGATTTTTTTTTCATGTCAGTTTGACAAATGTTGCATACGACCACTAATTCATCTGATACAACAATTCTTTAAAGAACCTATAAATACGCGTACTTGTTCAATATTTCAAGAATGGATGCTAATTATCGGGTAGGGTTAAAAACCACAGATTTTCTTTTTTTCACCTATAACCTCTCTCTCTCTCTTAAAACGTGTTTAGATTGTAGGCTACATGTGTTGGTTATAGCCCAGTAAAGTTTTCATTAAGTTGATTTAGATTCCAGTTTAACTTTGTAAGTTTAATATTTAACTCTTTACAACTTACTGAACTATGACGCACCATACACTTAATGTTCACGTCATAGAAATATGACGTTACCTTTTCCCCGCAAGCACTTTATAGCGAGGTACGTTTCTCTAAGGTTAGCGTAAATAATTGATGTAATATTTTAATAAGATTATGACATTTCTTATTTTATGAGTTTTTTAGCAAGTATAAATTAGAAGGGAAATGGCATTAAATTGAAGATTAAATTTACTTTTGAAAGTGCGTGAAAATGCGTGATTGCGGGGAAACGGTATATGCGTGATTTTGCGTTAGAAATAGGAAATGGTATATGCGTTAAGATGCGTGACTGCGGGAAAGAGGGTTAATATATGCTCTGTATAATGTTATTTTAAACCTCTAGCATTGGTTGTTACCGAATTATCAAAACGTTTAGAAACACACAAAACACAATTTATGATATATATACTAGTATGTGAACATATTATAAACATACTTCAATTAAAGATCTAGTACATGAAGGATGCGTATTGTCTCCTTTAATGATGCTTACTTAGTTTAGTATAGGTAAATGCAATGAAGCTGGATATAACGTTTAGGTGATCACATCTAAAAATGTGTTTTTCATTGTCATTTTCACTAGAAATAAAGAAAACCAGATTAAAATACAGGAGTTGTTTGTTTATCAGACAATAAAATTTATATTCATATAGCCCATACTTTCTCAAAAACGGTATTCTAAATGTTCTTGGCATCTTCTTTCAAACGATTTTAAATTAAATATAGGTATCTCGATTACTTTTTGCAAAATTTTGAATGGTATGCTGTGGAAGTGTTTCATTTGTTATATAATTCAATAATTACATTGTAAAATTTCCTTGTCCGAGCTCAAACTACAAATAATGAAAAAAGGTTCGATTTCTCCATGAAGCAAAACAGACAAATGCGTTTATGCAAATTATCATGCAAGTCAGTTGTTTGATTACATCATAAAACCAGACAGTGATTCCCCATATGATAGCCTTTATGTACTGGAAAATGTAATATTTAATTAATAATGACGTCATAATGCATCTAGCATCTAAAAGACAGTCACCATTAAAATAAAAAAGATTTTGAAAATTAAAATAAAGGATAAGAATTATGATTGATTACGATTAAAGTATCCGACGCATATTTGTACTTATTTTTTCTAACCTTTGATACCCATCTTGTATAAAATACTCTGACATTAATTCAAAACACTTTATGAAAGATAAAGATTTATCCCGAGAAATTTTCAAAAATGTAATTATCTAAGCCGTAATTAATCAATGAAGACTGTATTAAAGTCTATGGGGACAAGCACATTTTTGAAAATTCAAAAAATAAAATATTAAGAATATCAATAAATGCTGTGGGGGAAAGATGTATTTATTTTCTTTTTCTTTTTTTAGGAATAGAGAAAGAATTAAAAACTACTTTTTTACCGGATATTTTTTAGATTTTACTTCGGTAATAAATTTTCTTTGAGCTTTTCATCTGTGGATGTCGGTATCAACAAAAACTTACTCAAATTAAACTTCTACAAGAAATGATCATTTCCCAGTATTCATTATGATGAATGACAGAGTAGAGTTGTGCAAACGTATATTTGTCGTATATTTAACTCATTGTTAAACTAAGATCAGTACATATCTGCATCTGCTTTTAAATTTTTAATTATTGACATTTTTCGGTTTGTATTACATTCGTCTGGAAATATTCATAAAATGTATCTATTTATAAAACGCTTAAAGGACATACATAATGCTTAGCTTCTCAAAACAACACATATGGACGTCAGTGTTCGAGAGTATGTGGAAAATGTCAAGATGGACAACAATGTGACCTTATAAGTGGGATCTGTTACATAGATGTGCTGCTGGACATTTTGGAAGCACCTGTCATCAAGGTAAATTTGGAAAAGGAATAGAGGGCATTGGACGAAAGAAAAAATATGATGTATATATTGTGTCATACATAGCGTATATATATATATATATATATATATATATATATATATATATATATATATATATATATATATATATATATATATATATATATATATATATATATATATATATATATATATATATATATATAATATAAAGTTTATTTTAAATAGTTATCTGTAAATAGAGTTCCTTTGGGAAGATTTGGAGAGAATTGCAAGAATGAGTGCAGCGTAAACTGTGGGTTACCTGGAAGCTGTGACGGTTTGACTGGGCAATGTATAGGGGGTTGTCAGAAAGGATGGACTGGTCGGACTTGTGACAAAAGTAAACAGGGTAAATCAGACATTATTTGCCTAAGACAAATAAATGCAATGCGCCTCTATAGGTTACATCATAGACTTTTTTTTTTCTATTTGTTTAATAATTTGTTTTAGGTTATATAAGGATAACGAGTTAAAGACCTTTACGATGTTATTGAACCAAATATTTTATAATTCACCCCGATTAAACTTCACATAAAAGCATGCTTCAATGTTTCATGAGAACAATAAAGTGTTTCGTTTAAATTTTCTCTTTTAAATTTTTAGGAGTTTTCTGCATGCAGTCCAACACAATTATTTTCTATTAAAAAAAACGGAATTTCAAATTTTTTTGACACTTAACAAAACAAAAAAAACAAAAAAAAAAATCAGAAACTTGGAAATGTATTGTAGCATTACCAGATGAGTTATAATTGTACATATTCTTTTTTACTAAAGAAACATTAATCGCACTGCTTTTGTATTCGAGATTTTGTCCACATATTTAAGGTCATTGTACATTTTTAGGAACAATAGCTTCCAGTATTGCACTAGCTGTTATTGAGTTTTTCATATATCTTTAATGGAACCAACAGCCATGTTCATAACCACAGTTTTTTTTTTCTCTTTTAAAAGTTGAAAGGATTGTAGAATCAAGCAAGCCACTGTCTTCCTCTGTTGTTTATGTAGTAGTCACCGTTCTATGCCTGAGTGTTCTACTCAACGGAATTGTAATTGCCTGGTAAGATTACACTATGTACTATATGTCACGATAAGACGGTACTCAAATACTTAAGTGGATAAAGCCATCTATGAATGACAATATCGTAGCAAGCTTCAAAAGGACTCATTTAATTGTTGGACAAAACTTTACAAGTTTTTAGCACCCTTTCCATTCTATTTTATTTCAGTGGATTGCATGCTGCTCGTATAAATTGCTAGGCCCTTCGTTTCATTGTTATTAAGATCTTTTAAAGCAGACACTAAGAGGGTAGGTTTTTTATTTAAATATTGCGCTATTCAAGAAAGTCCCTTGTTATTTCTTATTCACATCCCCTTCCTATCTCTCACTTCCTAATCTCGAAAATTAATATCGTCTTTTTAGTTTCAAGTTGCTAAAATTTCCCGATTTGTTACAAGCGTACCATTCACGTTGGCTTTAATTTCAATTGTGCCTTGTTATAATGAAAAAAAAAAACACACACACAATACAAATCTGTGAAAAGGGCATAAAACACGGACCCCCGGAAATTCCAGAGGTGGGATCAGGTGCCTAGGAGGAGTAAGCATCCCCTGTTGACCAGTTACACACGCCGTGAGCCCTATGTATTGATCAGATAGACAGAGTATACCGTAGTCAAATGTAATGTAAAAACAAAGGCCTAACAATTGGTATGAAACACGTCAGCCAAAATGAGACCCAATGATAGGTCATATTTCTTATTTATCAACATATAATGATATGCTTTATTGTGGTATCTGATAACCTTATTTGCTCTGGTTCTAATTTCTCTGGAAAATGATATATCGTGAACATAGTGAAAATGAAACAACCCTGTTCGTTTCCCAAACGTTTACAATATGTATATAAGCCACGTTTATTGACACCATGCGAAATATAACTCCGGATCAGACTGGTTATTCTTTTCAAAACAATAGCAACTTCAATACCATCAGATGTATCTTGAATTATCTATTCATAATCATAGGTAAATTACAAAGTTTAAGGCATTTTTAAGTATTCTAAGCTGAATTAAGCTATTTCCTTGACAAGTAAGTAAATCGCATTTTATGTAGTAACATATAATTAAAATAATCCCTCTCGACGTGCTGTTTTGGTAAGTCAAGCGAATTTAAAAGTCCGGAGAAAAGAGGTTTTCATTAATTGTATATCCGAAACATTATAATATCCTTCTTTTTTTTCCATTCATCTCTCATCGATAATCAAAATATCTTTCAATTTTGTAATATTCTTTTCAAATACACTAAAGATTTTTTTTTATTTTAAGATTTTCAGAGATGTGATCTGTAGACAGATATCATCTCAGACAAAATCGAGAAATGAGTTATCCACGAAAGAAGACACAATTAAAACAAAACCCCGAAAGGGAGAAAGTAATGACGAATATGAAGAACTTGGACAAATAAGTCATGCGACCAATTGCAGTTATGATCAAGTCTGAAAATGTGATCGCAGCAAAAGTTATACAAGCAAGCTTAAGGGAACGAGAAACTCTTGTTTATATTTTAGAAATTGCCATATTTAAACAAAATATGTATTTTATTTCAACTATTGCATTATGGTCAACTTCACTATATTAAGATTCAAGACAATTTATGTTTCTTCAGAGAAAATAGTGTGAACTTGTTTTGCTCTCTATGCTAATATACTGAAGTAAGAGTCCAGGCATTCGTGTGATGTTTTCTTTAACCAAGAACAACACCAAATGACAATTGGTTCAAAGACCCATTGATATTTAAAAACAGCTTTGAGAGAGGCCAAGGCTTACTTAAATTTTCCAAATTTCTTCATCCTTACAGAAGCTTTTGACCAGTCAACAGAATAGGGAGAAGTCTGACCATTCAAATTATTTAATTTACAGATTAGTTTTAGGGTTATTTCTAAATTATTATAAGTTTGAAAACATATCATATATCTATCGTTGAACACAGACCCAAACTTCTTATAAATAACTAGAAAAAAAAATATTGTTTCCGATTTAATTTTCAATACATAAAAGGAATTCAAACAATCAAAAGTAGCGAGGTCTTCAAAAAATCCACGAATAATTACATCTTTATTCAGACAAGAAAAGCATTATTAAAATATTTCTTATTTGAAATTTTATTGAGCTTAAATGATATATTTTTTTTATCTCAGTTTGACAAATGTTGCATACGACCACTAATTCATCTGATACAACAATTAGCTTATAAATACGCGTACGTGTTCAATATTTCAAGAATGGATATTAAATATCGGGCAGGGTTAAAAACCACAGATTTTCTTTTTTTCACTAATAATCTCTTTTAAAACGTGTTTAGATTGTAGGCTACATGTGTTGGTTATAGCTCAGTAAAGTTTTTATTAAGTCGATTTAGATTCCAGTATAACTTTGTAAGTTTAATATTTAATATATACTTTGTTAAATGTTATTTTAAACCTCTAGCATTGGTTGTTACTTAATAATCAAAACGTTTAGAAACACACAAAGCACAATTTATGATATATATATACTAGTATGTGAACATGTTATAAACATACTTCAATTAAAGATCTAGTACATGAAGGATGCGTATTGTCTTCTTTAATGATGCTTATTAGTTTAGCATGGGTAAATGCAATGAAGCTGGACATAACATTTAGGTGAACACATCTAAAAATGTGTTTTTCGTGGTCATTTGCAATATAAATTAAGAAAACCAGATTAAAATATAGGAGTTGTTTGTTTATCAGACAATAAAAATTATATCCATATAGCCCATGGTTTCTCAAAAACGGTATTCTGAATCTTCTTGGCATCTTCTATCAAACAATATCAAATTAAATATGGGTATCTCTATTACTTTTTGCAAGATTTTGAATGGAATGCTATGGAGTTGTTTCATTTGTTATATAATTCAATAATTACATTGTAAAATTTCCTTGTCCGAGCTCAAACTACAAATAATGAAAAAAAAAAGTTTGATTTCTCCATGAAGCAAAACAGACGAAGGTGTTTATGCAAATTATCATGCAAGTCAATTGCTTGATCACATCATAAAACCAAAAAAAACAAAAACAAAAAAAAACAAAAAAAAAAAAACAAAAACAAAAACAGACAGTGATTCCCCATATGATAGCCTTTATGTACATGAAAATGTAATTTTTAATTAATAATGACGTCATAATGCATCTAGCATCTAAAAGATTTTGAAAATAAAAATAAAGGATAAGAATTATGATTTGTTAAGATTAAAGTATCCGACGCATATTTGTACTTATTTTTTTTAACCTTTGATACCCATCTTATATAAAATACTCTGACATTAATTCAAAACACTTTATGAAAGATGAAGATTTATCCCGAGAAATTTTCAAAAATGTAATTATCTAAGCACTAATTAATCAATGAAGACTGCATTAAGGTCTATGGGGACAAGCACATTTTTGAAAATAAAAAAATCAAATACTAAGAATAGCAATAAATGCTGTGGTGGAAAGATGTATCTATTTTTTTTTAGGAATAGAGAAAGGATTGAAAACTAATTTTTTACCGGATATTTTTTTAGATTTGATTTCTATTGATTAATATAAGTGGGAGTAACTCTTCAAAGACGGGGTTCCAAAATGGCGTTCGAAGGCAAAGGCCACGTTATGTGAGCTGCGGAGTTTAGGGCCGAGAAAGGGTGTTTACTGAAAGAAGTGGGTCCCTGAAAGGTTTTGAAGGCTCCCAATACAACTGCTGGACTATATCAGAGGTGGAGATACCAATTTGCAAGCCTGTTTAGGAGTGATTTTTTCAGTTTATTTTCGTGTTGAGCTGCCGTGAGAAGTGTTACTAAAAATAAACAATGTCCACTAGTCAGGCAGGTGTCGTTACGAGGAGTACGAGCACAGGAGGAGAAAAAACACAGAAATCATGCTTAAAGGCAAGTCCAGTATTGAAAACCCCAACAAAAGGAGGTGAGGGTGAGTGGTCATTGATTCAAGCCCAATTAAAAAAAATAAAAAGTGATTTAAATAAAACCTTGAAAGTTGACGATGTGAAAGAGCTAATTAAAAATGTAGTGGAGGATCTTTTCCAAAAACACCAAGATAAGCTCGAAAAAAATGTTAGTGATAAAATTGAGAATTTGAAACAAGAAAATCGAAAGTTGAGAGTATTGAACAGCTTGAAGCAGATAAAAGAACAATTAAACGTGGACTTGATGAGAGCATTGAAGCGTTAAACGATTTGCACAATCGACTTGAGGAGAACGAAAATGTGGCTAAAGCTGCCCTGTCAAAGGCCAACCAAAACGAGCAATATTCACGGAAACATAATATTAAAGTCCATGGTCTCCCCGAGACTCAGGGAGAAAATCCCCTGGAGATTGTGAATAATGCGCTAGGAGAAGTTGGGGTGAAAATTAAAGACACTGATGTTGTGGCAATTCACAGAATTCCGGGAAAGCCGGACGAACACAAACCCATCATAGTAAAGCTTCGAAACACTGAGGCAAAAATCCATGTCTTGAAAAAGAGATCAGATATCAAAAACTTAAAAAAGGGTTGGAAGATAACTGACGATGTAACAAAGGCAAACGTTGATCTTATGACCGAATTGACCAAGGATCCCCGGATTAGTGCCGCGTGGTATTTCAACGGCTCAATATATGGACAGTATGGAACCAGACGCATGAAATTTGACACTTTTGATAACATCGAACGCAAACTGAAGAGCAAGTAATTTGTTCGGAAACTCTTAGGTCCAATCGGCATTCATTTTAGATTTATAGGGATGAAGTAGACTTCCGGTGTTGAGAAGGTTAGATAAAATAAAAACATTACATATTTGCACTCTATCTCGTGCCACTCGAGTGTCACAAGGAACTGAACTTTTTTCCTATTTTTCTTTTTCTTTTTCTCTCTAGTTATGTCGTGTGAAAGTTTGTCTTTTTTGTATGTATGCGTGTATATGTGTCAATCAATCTATGGAAGGGGTGAGCTCAAAACTTATTATGATCAATTCAGAGCTGGATTATTTTTTTCTTTCCTAAACAAACATGAGTTTTAGTATAGTCTCCTTTAATTGTAGGGGAATTGGCGGCTTAGAGAAACGAAGGGATGTATTAAACTATTTTAAGCAAAAGAATTTCTCTGTATGTTTTCTTCAAGATACTCATTTGACTAATGATGACTATAAACAAGTGAGGGCTTTCTGGGGCTTTGATGTATACTTTTCACCAGGAAAATCAAATGCAAGGGGTACTGCTATATTACTTAATAATAATTTTGAATATAATATTCGCAAGCAACACAATGATGATGATGGGAATCTCCTTATACTTGAATTGAATGTGTTTAATAAGTATGATTTTATGTTAATTAACTTGTATGGTCCAAATAAGGACAATCCATCCTTTATGAGTCCTTTTTTGATATAATATCAGAATTTAATGGTGAATTTGTTATTATGGCAGGCGACTTTAACCTGATACAAGATAAAAATTTAGACTGCTTTAATTATAACAATGTGAATAACCCAGAGGCTAGGAAAGTGGTACTGAATTTGAAGGAAACATATAACCTGGTTGATCCTTGGAGAAATAAGTATAATAATCGGAAGAGGTATACATGGTTTAAAAATAACCCAATTAAAAAGGCTAGGCTAGATTATTTTTTGGTATCAAATGAATTAATGGCACTAATAGATAAAGTTGACATAGGCCCAGGCTATAGATCAGACCATTCAATGATTGAACTTAATATTACATTTAGTAAATTTGAAAGAGGAAAAGGGTTCTGGAAATTTAATAACTCGTTACTTACTGATCATGCCTATGTTGACAAAGTCAAAGAAACAATAAAAATTGTTAAAGAAAAATATGCTGCCTTCCCGCATAAGCCCTGTGAAATTAAAAATATATCAGATGAAAATTTATGTTTTACTATAGATGATCAGTTATTTTTTGAACAGCTTTTATTAGAAATAAGGGGTGTAACAATTGCCTTTTCATCTAGAAAAAAGAAGCTTAAAGAAAATAAAACAAAAATTCTTGAGGAAGAAATAATGAAATTAGAAAGTGATCATAATGATAGTAGCAACTCATCAGACACTTTTGAAAAATTAAAAGAAGCACAAACCAAGCTAGAAGAAATTAGGAAAGAATATATTAAAGGTTTATTTGCTAGAACTAAACTTAAATGGATAGAGTATGGAGAGAAGCCTACTAAATATTTTCTAAGTCTGGAGAAAAGAAATTATATTAATAAAACTGTGAACAAGCTTGTTACTGCTAATGGTGTTGTCACCGGCCAGTCAGATATTCTATCTGAAATTGAAAGATTTTATAAGGCATTATATTCATGTGGGGACAATAATTTATACGATGTGGAGTTGGAAAGCATCATTAGTACTGAACATATTAATGTATTGGATAGCAATGCCGCTAAAGAACTTGAAGGTTTAATTTCAAAAGAGGAAGCCCTTTTAGCACTTAAAAATATGAAGAATAATAAAAGTCCAGGAAGTGATGGATTTACTGTTGAATTTTACAAATTTTTCTGGAAAGATTTAGGAATTTTTCTAATCAGATCTCTTAATTATGGATTTTTATCTGGGGAATTATCCTTGACCCAGAAACAAGGTATTATTTCTATTCTCCCTAAGGGTGATAAGCAAAGAGAGTACCTTAAAAATTGGCGTCCTATTTCCTTACTTAATGTATCCTATAAAATTGCCTCTTCATGTATTGCAAATAGATTTAAGAAGGTCTTGGACTTCTTAATTCATGATAATCAAAAGGGCTTTCTTCAGGGCAGATTCATAGGAGAAAATAGTCGTGTAATCTATGATGCTATCCATAGCACTCTTGAAAAACAGATCCCAGGTATCATATTACTTATTGACTTTGAAAAGGCATTTGATTCAATTTCATGAAAATTTATGTATAGGACCTTAAAGTTGTTCAAATTTGGCCCGGATATAATAAAATGGGTATCAATTTTATATAACAAAGCTATGCTGTGTGTATTGCAAAATGGCATTTTTTCTGATTTCTTTTTAATTGGCCGAGGTTGCCGCCAAGGAGATCCTGTATCCCCTTATCTATTTAATCTCTGTGTTGAAATTATGGGAATTATGATTAGACAAAACAAAAATATTAAAGGAATAAATATAGGAAAGGAGAAAGTTTGTTTACTCCAATATGCAGATGATACAGTGTTGTTCTTAGATGGCTCAGAAAAAAGTTTAAAAAGTGCACTTGACTTACTTTTTCAATTCTCTAAATTTTCTGGTTTAAAGCCTAATATTAGTAAAACTAAAGTTATTTGGATTGGCTCAAAACTTGGTTCAAATGAAACACTGTGTGACTGTACAGATCTGAACTGGACTAATCAACCATTTACAATATTGGGTATTACATACACTGCAAATCTTAAGGAAATGGAACAGCTGAATTTTGACAGCAGATTAGTTGTGATTCAAAAAGAAATAACACAGTGGTCCAAAAGACATATTTCCCCATTGGGCAAAATAACAGTAGTTAAAAGTATTTTACTATCCAAACTTACTCATCTGTTTAGTGTTTTGCCTACGCCAAGTCCACAGTGGATAAAAAAGCTAGAAAAATTACTGTTTAAATATATTTGGGGTAATAAACCTGATAAAATTAGCCGAAAAACATTACAGTCAGATTTTAAAAAGGGTGGATGCAGAATGACTAATGTTGAAATATTCATAAAATCTATTAAACTTACTTGGTTAAGGAGATTACTTTCAACCAAGTCCACACAGTGGACAGTGTTGTTTACAGAAATTACAGGTTGTAATGTCACACAGATGTGTCAATTTGGATCAGATTACATTAAACAAAAATCTAAGTTAATTTTGAATCCCTTCTGGAAAGAAACACTTTCATATCTTGTAGATTTTATAAGTATTTCTAAATCTATAATGCAGAACAACACACTTTTAGAACCTTTATGGTACAATGAAAAAATTAAGATACAAAAACAGAGTGTTTTTTATAAATCCTTATATAAAAAAGGATTCCATATAGTTTCTGACTTGCTTATTAGTCAGGGCACTTTAATTACTTATGAAAGAATAAAAAATTACTTTAATGTAAAAATGCCCTTTACTGTATATGAAGGTCTTAAGCATGCTATTCTATGTGCAATGCCAGAAGTAAAATGTCTGGATCCTTCTTCACTAACAAGACCAGTCCAGCCTGAGTTTATAACAATTTTGTGTAAGGATAAAAAGGGATCTAGAAGAATATATGATTTGCTTATGTCTCAAGGACAACATAAACCTTTGTGTGAAAAGAAATGGACTAATGATTTATCACTACAAGAAGATTTTAATTGGAAACAAGTTTATATTAATCTTAAAAATCTAACAAAAGATACAACATTGTTTTGGTTTCAATACAGAATTTTACATAGAATACTTGGTGTGAATAAATATTTGTATTTTTCAAAAATTATTGATAATCAACAATGTGCACTGTGCTCACAGGAACCTGAGACACTTAGATATTTATTTTTTGAATGTGAAGTAGTTAAGATAATTTGGTCATCTTTAGAAGATTGGATTCGACAAAAATCCGGTAGAATAGTAGAGTTTAAAATACAAAATGTAATACTCTGTCCTGTAGATATTGATGTGGGCTTGAATATGATTATTGTATTAGTAAAGAAATATATTTTTCAAACATCACGAAAAAAGAGTACCATTATATTTAATGAATTATTATTGTACCTCAATGATTATTTTATTATAGAGAAAAAATCATATGGTGAGGAATTATTTGAAAAAAGATGGTCAAATTGGAAATGTCTTTTACAAGTATGTTTATCATAGGAGTTTTATTTTACTAATGCTATAAAATTATTTTAAACTTATGTAATACTGATATTTTTTCATCCCTCTTCCATATGTATTTGTCTGTATGTGAGTGTGTGTCTGTATGTGAGTGTGTGTCTGTATGTGTATTTAAGTGTATGCTTAAGGATATAAATGTAACTTGTTTGTTTCTGTAAATAAATTTATTAAAAAAAAAAAAAAAAAAAAAAAAAAAAAACTCTTCAAAGACAATTACGGCATATTTCACTGTTACATTCTAAAACGGAAAAAAATTATCTAAATATACGAAGTATTCAGCCCATACGTATCTGTTATGCATTCAACTTCATTGAATCTGAGGCTATTATGGGTCGGATACCTTAAATAAGATTTAAGATTATATATGTGGTCGAGAGAAACCTCTATATAAAATGGCTGTACTTAAGTACACAACTTAAAATCAAAACAGACCTCTCAGTGCAATATTATGTTGTCAACGAATTTAAAGTTTTTGGAAGCCTTAACGTAGCTATGTAGGGCCTCTTCTCTATTCTATTAGTTTTAAGGAATTGCGAGAACCAATGGGTGATGACACATTCTAATTCATTGGTATGAACAAAAAACTTCCTCTTTTTGTCAAATAACGTATAGAAATTTTATTATAAATACTTAGAATTGTAGACTCATGTTTTAGTGGTCTATTGAAATCACGTCACAAAAAGTATATATATATAATATAATATAGAATATTTTCTTTTCTAATTGTATTGGTTTAATATTTTTTCGATACAGTATGAGGTAAGAGATAGTTATTTTAACTTGAAATTGCAAACTTCTGTTACATACCCTACGAGGGAACATATAGATTACGACAAATGGTTTTAGAGCTATCAAAGTATTAGAACAAAGCTATTAAAATATCACAGTCAAATATCAGGGAAATGTGTTTATATATTGCATCAACTTGGTTCAATTAATTCCTAAATGCAAAAAGATCACTTATCTACTAATTGCGTAATAAGCACTTAATAAATGTATTTGTATCTAAAAACTAATGTGAATCATTTGTTTGCATATTTAAAATTAGTGTACGTGTGTATACCAACATTGTGAAACACGAATTACAATTCCTCGATGAAAAAATATTTTAAATTTAGTTTATGGATAGTCATTTTATCCACAAGAAAACAAAAATGAGGTAACATTCTTGATTAAAGAAAATAATGAGCAGTTTTTGTTGTAAGCGTGCATCATTTACAAATAGCACGATGTCAAAATCCTGGCGGAGAATCATCACGATTTTTTTATTGCAGTTCTATGTATGATTTTTTGTTTACTCAAATGAAAAGTCAAAGAAACTTTTCTCGCCCCTTAGGGCCTATGAGCAGCGAGGTTCTTGATTGTGTAAACGTCTGACATAGAGCCTTGGTTTTCAAAGTTGCATTCTAATGTGACACAACCTTAATTTTTATAGTACCGAGTGCTAAGAGGAACAGATGTTTCCTTTTTTTGCATAAGTTTGTCTTGGCCAGGGCGCGAATCATCAGCCTTCAAATTACGGAAGCGATCTACAGACTGAGCTTCTTTGCCGGTCAAGTACCAGTACATTGTAATTAATTGTTCATGCTATATAAGTGTCGATTATCTAATATATGAAAATACTTAAACAGTGCATTATCTATTTATTGATATTTAATAGATCATCTTTTTAAAAAAAGTGATTATCAATAATTCAAGGTGTTCGAAATTAATTTTCTATGCCGTTGCTCTCATTGTCATATTAGTTTATATAGTATTATAGCACATTATAAAGTATGTAAAAATCTCATAATGAATTACCTTCACAGATTCATCCAGCCACTAAGAGGGATTTTAACAGCTTTGTATTTTATCATCTTTATTCTGTTTACTACAATACAAAAAACAGATGGCTACGGTAAGACTTATTATATTATTTCGTGATCTTATTTTTTTATCTTAGAAATTATTTGGTTGCATAAGGTATGTTTCATTAATTTTATGTTTTTCGATGCAACATGTACCTTTGGAACGAGCGCAAATGGACCATCAAACATCTCTATACTGCCTATACCTTTTGTATTCGCTTCTTCAGAGTTCAAACCTCACAAAACTCTTACGACTGTAATGTCACATGATATCGTATGTTAGATACAGTTCCATATATAACAATGTATAAATAGTGGAACTCTTAGTGAAAGGCATTGTAGAGTAGATGCAATGATTATTTTCTTTCTAAGAAACTCTTTGCAAGAACCATATTTTCGCAACTGCAGACCAGTTTAATTCGCCATTATCGTCTTGAATTGTGGAAATGAAAGAATTCTGTTTAGATTTCAAATTAAAAAAGAAAATGCTTGATTAATATACTTATTTCTGTGCGAATTTCCTCTGTTCTTACACGTTAGTCTTTTGAGCTCGCTCTGCAAGCAGAGCTTTGCTATTAACTTGACTTGACCTGTTGAATCAGAATATGTTGAACATCTAACGAGTATTTCAAGTATGTTCTTTTAGTAATGACTTCGCTGAAAAATATTGTAGGTTATACTTAAGTATTTTCTTACACAAAGTTCTAATCTAAATGCATTTTGTCCTCTGGAAGGGTATTTTAAATAACTTTTCCATTTTCTTCAGAAAACATTGCCTTTGGCAAACCAGCCTGGCAGGACAATCCCTTTTCAACTCATTCAGGAAAATCTGATTATATATCAGAGAATGCGGTGGATGGTAGAAAAACAGACTTTTCCGGAAAACAATGCGCTGTTTCTCAAGGTAGAAAAAATAATGCAACTTGGCGAGTCGATCTTGGAGCCATTCGTGGTATAGACCACATTCGTATCTACTACAGGACAGGTGGAGCTGCGTGGGGTAAGAAAGTACTAATTCAGAAACCGAAGTCAATATAAAGATTTTATTTGAAGAGAAAGAAAGAAATCAGGGAAGGTAGATTCCCGGTTTCTTTGTATTACTTTGTGATATCTTTCCACAGAATGTATATTAAATTAAGGTGTTCTTCCTGATATTTTTTTTTTTTTTTCATTATTGCATCATGAATGTAAATTCAAATAAAGCACACACAGCTATATTTACTTGACCCTGTCCTTTTCCCTGCTCATCATTTGATCGTACATAGGAAACATTTTAAAATATGAAAAATCTGGTAATCTATGGACCATATTCGCAAACATCATTATACACGCAATATTCAAGAAAGTATACAGATTATCCAGACTATTTTGTTTTATATTATATTCTTAAATATTAAACTTTTTAAGATAACGGGAACGGACATGCCAGTCGGTTTCTGGGATTTTCTGTGTATATATCCAACACAACTGAGAAGAGTGATGGAGTTTTATGTTTTAAAGACGCTACTTTTACAAAAGCGACCATACCCGCTGTTGTAACACTGAACTGTACTCATTACGGCCGATATGTGATTTACTACAATGAACGAAAACCAACAGACCCTCCTTACTACTCTCAGTTTGCGCATGTCGAGCTGTGTGAATTCGAAGTATATGGTATGTGATTTTATTTTTTTTTTTACTTTAACTTTGCAAATAACTTTATAAACGACATTTTTGTCAAACTGGTCAAAAGCTTCATAACTTAAAGGTCGGGGGAAGGTTATGAAAATAAGATGTTGCCCAAGATATTCATTAAAAATATGCAGATCAAATTTTTTTTTTCAAATAATTTTTGACTAAAATTACCTTTATGAGGTCCAAATATTGTGTACATAGAGGATATTCACTGTTTTGTAGTTGGATATGTTTATATATACAGCTTTTTCGTGCGTGGGACAGGATGTTTTGATATTTTCACAACTGCGAAGCACGAGTGAGAATTAAAAAAAAAATCCTGTCTTACGAGTGAAATTAATTTCCTATCTATCTACAAACATTGAATTTTCTGTTTACTTTTTCTTTTTTTTTTTTTTATTTAATAATGTTCCCTTTGCCTCTGCCTTTTTGCAACACAGTACCATAGGCTGTGACGTCATAATTGAGCGGTTGAGAAGTCATAGCTTGGTGATTGTGAGATTGAAAACATTGTGAACATGGATTTCAACAACATATTTGTAGAAACTTCGGCAGGTTTAGCCCCTGTCAGGATGGTTTATTTACTCTGTCTATCTTAGAAAGGCCAGGGGATTTTTTTTTAAAACATTCTTCTTGAAAGGAAGAAAATTTTCGAGTTTAGCCGCATTCTGATATTCTGTCTCACTGTGACAGAATATCACTTTTATTCCGTTAATAAATTACAGTATTGTAATATTGAAAAAGTAATAAATGGCATTTCGACTAAATGTAATATAAATATGGTGTTGGACAGATGTTATTAGAATATGCTTCCTGTTAATGTTTACTCCTACACTTGTAATAAGGTTGTTCATCGCCTGAATACTTTGGTGAAAAATGCTCAAGATGTCCATCAAACTGCCTTGACAATCGATGCCACATAGCATCTGGTCACTGTTTTATATGTGATGATGGCTACCAAGGAAATGAATGCGAGCAACGTAAGTAAATATGAATCGGAAAAACACATGTGTATATTATAAATAAGATATGAAGCTGATGGGTATGCATAGAGTAGGCTTGATTATGCACTCCTCTGTCAAGTGAATGACTAAAATGCTAGCGTCAGAACGTATCGTGCTGTGATGTCTTTAAGCTTGAGTGAAAAAAGCCCTTCCTGTCACATAAGGAACAATAATTTTAATAGCTTCACTTTTTACATCTGCATTTTTTAATAACAATAGAACGTAAACACTGTTTTTTTTTTTTTTTTTTTTTTTTTTTTTTTTCAAAAACTAGGGTACCGAGTGATTATGAATTCTGTTGGTGTTGCTTTTAACCTCAAGGGTTTTTTTTTATCTTAATTTAAAACAATGCTTCGTTTATGATTCTTTCTTTCATTTCTAAGCATTCTAATTATAAAATTTCAAAAAAGTGTGTTTTTATCACTGTGTAACCAGTTTAAGTTTTTGACCCAGTTTTCGAAGATTCCTAAAACTTTACCACTTCGTCAGGACATTATTCCATGACTGAAATTCTTCTTATAATATATATACACTCTATGTAATATATGTCCATTTTCGATTAGCTTTAGATTTTGGGGCATTGGTACCAACAAAAATCAAACAAGTTAAACCCCCTCGAAATATATACAAAAAAAATCATTTATTCATCGCCATGATTGACTTAGTAGAGGCTTAGCAAACATTGCATGCACTACATTCAACTCAATACTAAACTAAAAACACTATAAAAATTGCTAGTTCAATTATCGGTAGTTGAAACTTGATTTGGATAAGATTCCACTAAAAAATATCCGTATGAGTTAAACTGTTTACGAAATATCTAAAGGATTTAATTAATCTCTAGCATGTCAAAACAGCACATATGGACGTCAATGTTCGAAAGTATGTGGAAAATGTCGAGATGGACAACAATGTGACCATACAAGTGGAATTTGTTACATGGGCTGTGATCTTGGATATTTTGGAAGCACCTGCCATCAAGGTAAAACTAGGAAACGAATACTCAAGAAATACATGGATCAATGTTAAAAAGTTCTCTGGGAAATTTCTTAGTCACTTCACAAACTCCTAGGCTTCTGATTGCATACTGTGAGGATTTTTTTTTTTAAATCTTCGGTACATTCATCTAGGAATCATTTAACATCGGGCATATATATATATATATATATATTTTAACAAAAGAAAAAGATGATACAAATATTATATTATATTTGGCATCCTTTGAAATTCTAAGAATCTGCAATTAGAGTGTCCAGTGGGAAGATTTGGAGTAAATTGCAAGACCGAGTGCAGTGTTAATTGTGGGTTACCTGGCACCTGTGATGGCGTGACCGGACAATGTATTGGGGATTGTCAGAAAGGATGGACTGGTGGGACGTGTGACAAACGCGAACAAGGTAAAAGAAAACCATTGCTTGTTTCAGTCACATCAATGCAATGCATATCTATGGGATAAAACAGAGTAAAATATTTTTAAGCATATAGAATATCAGGATTACCTTCAAAGAAATATAAAGGGCCATAGGGGTATAAATACGATGTCAGTAGATGTATTGAAACTAATATGAATTAATTTTTACACATACATATGTTTCAATAATTGGTTTAAGCATGTATAAAAATACTTTATATTTGCTCTAATTGAAAATTTTAAGTGTTTTCTTTGTACGGTTATGGGCATTCTGAAATTGTCTTTTAAAGATAAAAATGCTTTATTTTTTTTTTCAAATGCATTCTATAGGGGAAACATAGAATATACAATATCAAATGGAAATACAACCATCCGGGAGTTTTTCTTTTATAAAGAAAAAAAAAATAACATTATTACTTTTCTGAGTTTTGCTTAAATAATTTGAACCATTGCAAGTTAAAAAAAAAAAAAAAACATTTATTGCGATATGCATTGTACCTGCTGCTATAATTTAGGTTATTGTAATGATGTCTTAAATGGATCCAATAGACTTCCCACAGTTCTTTTTTCTCTTTCAAAAAGTTGAAGAAGTTGTAGAAACAAGCACGCAACCGTCTCCTTATGCTGTATGTGTAATTATCACAGCCCTTTGCTTGAGTGTTTTACTGAACGGAATTTTAATTGTCTGGTAAGATTACACTCTGAACAGGCTGTTAAGAGAAGAATGCACTCAAATACTAAAGTATACTATTCCTTCTGTTAATGTAAAGAGACAAGGAACTTGATCACACGCTTCATAAGGACTCATTTAACTATTGAACCAAATTTACTACATTTTTAAATTACTCTTTTTTATTCACTTTCTTTAAATTGGATTGCATGAATGCTTGTACTAATCTCATCAGGTCATGTCAACTTAGCTATCATTGTGATAAAGAACATTTAAAATAGTGTTGTTTTTTTTATATTTGTCGTATAAAAAGCTTTATAATGCTTTGTTCACAAACTCTTCCTTTTTCTAACATTCTTATTTAGAGATCTTCAATATGTCATGTCTATGTGATGACATACGAACTATAACTTCGGGTCCGACTGGTATTCTTTTCCAAACACTGACAACCTAAATAAAATCAAATCCCCCCCCCCCCCCCAAAAAAAAAAAAAAATAAATAAATAATAAACATTTTAAGTCATTATATCAAAGCATTAACCAACATCATAGGTGTTTTTTTTTTTTTAATATGGACAAAATAATTGAATGTTTATTTATTCTTAAATGTTAGGGAAAAACTAATTGAAATAACTTTTACATAAGGCTTAGGGATTTGTTGAACTGCTTCAGATTAACTTCAGCATTGATTTTCATAGCACTCTAATGAACTGATACCAGTTCTTTATTTGTTACCTGACTTGCCATTGAAACATTTAAAAGACATGAGTTAAATAGATTTTTCAATCAAAGGTTGTAACAAGGCTTTATTATCCTTCTGTAACTCTAAATTATTCAATTCTTTTAATTTGATTTCAATTTTTAAATCAATTCATTCAATTCTTTTCAAGAATATATAATACTTTGTTGACTGTCTTTGTATGGAACTGTGCATTTATCTTTATTTATCCATTCATAATCATTGTTAAACTACAAAGTTCTTAAATTTCTGAATTTAACAATTTATTGGGCAAGTGCGTTAATTGCATTTTACATGGTAACAAATAATTAAAATATTAATCGCACGCAATCTCATTATTTTGTTAGTCAAGCATACTTATAAGTCTTGAAAAAGGAAGATTTTACATACATTATATACTCTGCATTATACACTATTCTTGGTCCCGATTCCTTTCATTTTTTCTCCATAAACAAAATATTTTTCAATATCCAGCTTTTCTTTATTTCATGGATACATAAGAGAATTTATCGTTTGAGTACATGAAAACAATTCTTGGTTTTGATTTCTTTCATGTTTCAGTAATAATCAAAATTTCTTTCAATTTTAAAATTCAATTTTGTATCATTTTTTTTTTTCGAAATACTTATGAGAATTTATCGTTTTAGGATTATCAGAAATGTGAGGTTTAGACAAATATTATCTCAGACAAAAACAAACAGAGAGATAACTACAATACAAAACACAACTACAGCAACACCTGGCAAGATAGAGAGCAATGACGAATATGAGGAACTTGGACAAATAGGTCAAGCGACCAAATATGATCAAGCCTGAAAGAACTATTAAAAAAAGGTTTTTGAACAATGGAACTGAGAAATGGTCGTCATTATTTGAGAATTTGTCTATATTTTCACGAATTATGTATTGTATATCAGGAATTGTGTTATGATAAATTTTACCTTTGTGATGGAATATATGTTATTTAAAAAATGCTGTAGGGTATTGTACATTTTTACTATATGATCATTAGAGCCCCGCCCAAACTCCATAACTCCTGACCCTTGGGCCATAAATTTCACAATTTTGGAGGAAGGCTAAATGCTTATTAGAATCATGCCAAGAGCTTGACTGCTTCATGAAGTAAAGAGGATTTTAAAGATAACACTGATTTTGATGGTTTTAGTACCAAAAATGCACCTCGGGACCCCAAATTTTGGCTTGTTTTTCCGGGATTTGGGCCTCAGTCGCACCCGTACAGCCCACCCCGAGGCCCGAACGAGCAGGATAAAACACCAAATATTCTGTCAATCAATGTATGCCCTAATGAAAATTCACCAATTGATATGGGGCCATTCACCTTCCTTCTGAGATACATACCTTCTTCTAAGCCCTACTGCTTTTCAGCTGACCACGTGTTTTAGCTTCGCATTTAAAACTCTGTATATGATAAGCGTCATAGTGACACCTACATGTTGCACATCATTCTTTTTTCAGCAAGCACTCTGCTACACTGCAAATGTGTCCCATAATTATTCTATTCATTTTTCTTCATAAAATATTAAACCGTTCACGGTAGCTCAGTCGGTAGAGCGCTCGCTTCGTGATCGGGAGGTCGTGAGTTCGAATCTCGGCCGCGACAGACCTAAGTCGATAAAAAATAGGTAGCAACTGTTCCTTCGCCATGCGCACGGCACTTTGAAGTGAAAGTTGCGGGTCTTTCGGATGAGACTTTAAAAACCGAGGCCCCGTGTCACGGCAGGCGTTGGCACGATAAAGATCCCTCACTGCTCAATGACCCTGAGTGCCGAGTAAAGGTCAAAATTTGAAGCCCTTCACCGGTATATGGTGACGTCTCTATATGAGTGAAAAATTCTCGAATGGGACGTAAAACAATATACAATCAATCAATCAATCAATCATAAAATATTACATCAAACAGGGGATATCTCAGTTTTTTAAGAAATTTGACCGGGTCTTTATTACGAAACTATCCCTTACCACCTACCGATAATTAGTTCGTTCTCTGTTACGCAACACTGAACGCGCGTTCGCATTCTGGTTTCGCTACTGAATTTTGGGTTCGCTTTCGGCGTTCGCTCTGGGTCCTCTGCGGGTTCGTTCGGGGTGCGCTCTCGGGGTTAGCTTTAGCGAAACCCAAGCAAACCCGGAGTGGGCTTTGGGTTCGCTTTCTGTTAGGTTGTGTCTGGTCGGTACTGTAGCGCAAAGTCGGACTGGATATACAGATTGTGTATACGAAGTGTTAACACTGATGCTGCTCGTAAATTTCGCACATTACATGTATCGTGTCGTGTATTTGATTTGAATTTTAAACATATACTCCGTGTGTTGTCTTAATTTCCATCAATAACTATATAATGGTCCCCATCAAGATAATATTGTAACCTTTGACAGGGTAGTTATTAATAAGAAATTTATAGAATCTGTCAACGAACTTTAAGAACAAATCACGTATTTGTAAATTTGAATGCAATTTCTTTAAAATTAAATTTCAAAAAGCATTTGATAAGTAAGGTTATCTTTATAAACTGATTTGGAGGTACTTAAGACAATCTGGATTGAGATCATGGGAGTAATTGGTCATGTTGTGAAGCGTTATTATACATTATATCATTGTTCAGACTGTTCTTCATTTTTTAAATATTAAATCACTGTTGAGTACAGTAAATTTATTTGAATGTACATCTTATCCCGCCTATCTTTTTCAGTAACCCTTGAAAATATAAAAAAAAAGACATTGTTAATTAAATGACATATTATTTTTAATATTAATATTTTTTTTTTAATTTTAATAAATTAAATTTTGTTTGAATCATGGCCCCCGGGGTAGAGCGGGGACAAAACAGTGGGTCAAAGTTTTACATAGGAATATATAGGTGTAATGGTTAATGGCCATTTGAGTAAAACACATTGAAGACTTCAAATAATGGAATGTCCTGACAACACCTGGAATTGACTAGCCAAACCAAAGGGTATATAAGGCAAAGCTTTTGGAAAGTCAGGCATTCAGAAGCTAGCTGAAGAAGTTGGATTTTGAGTCAGCAATAAAGTAGTTAAGGTATTCCATTCCTTATAGCAACAGATTTAATGAAGTGGAATACAAAACATATGTGTGGGGGTTGAATACTCAGTATATTTCGACATAATCCCCATTTATTACTATCTTAGCATGAAATGATGAGACGTGTCCTTATTTATGACCTTGAATTTTGTTAAGAGTTATCTCCGTCTGTTTTCAATTAATAAAAATATCAGTTGAAAAAAAAAAAACATATCTGGTATAAAAAAAAATCATTTTCAATTATCTTCTATTTCTAATGTTTTAATCATCTTTCCACCAAAGTATTTATTTATATTCTTATTACTTCAATCTTTATTCTAAAAAAAAAAAAAAAAAAAAAAAAAAAAAAAAACACCTTGTCCCCGTAGACTTCAATGCCATCTTTGTTAATAAATTACTGCTTAGTTAATAACATTTTTGAAAATATCTCTTAATATATATTTTTCTACTCTAAAATGCTTTAAGTTAATCAATATCAGATAATTATGTACGTATTGGACATTTAAGAATAGAGAATTTGGTATTATTAGGTAACGAAAACCTTTAGGGCAAGAACACAATAAAAATTATAAACAACAGCAAGTGTCCTGTGGAATTGATGTTACGTTCTGGTTGTAGTCAAATAGGAAGAAACACGGTACAAGTAGTACTCTACTCAGTCCCCGTCTCTAGATAAGAGAAAATTTTAATACCGTGTGACATAACCTCAGACAGAGGTGTCTTCATAATCATTCCAATCATTAACTCAAACAGAGTCGAAGGAAACCTATATATCCCTTGTACACGCTACATAGGAAATATTTTTGAAATCTTCTTCTCAAGAACTAAGCCATTGTTAGTCATATTTATACAGAAGCAACCTAACTTACGTATTGTAAAATCACGTTTTTTTTTTTTTTTTTTTTTTTTTTTTTTTTTTTTTTTTGTTTTTTGTTTTTTAAATTATGACCCCAGGGGTTAGAGGGCCCAACAGAGAGTCAAAGTTTTGCATAAGATTTTTGAAGACTCATCTTGTAAAAACCTTCTGCTCAAGAATTGCTTGGCCATGATTAGTCATATTATTATAGAAGCATCATCAGTGAAGACTCAAATGTGTTACAATTTAGAGTGGGTAGGGTGGGGTCACAATGAGAGATCAGAATTTTACATAGGAATAGCAAAAAATACGGAAAAAATCGTTCGACGAGATGTACAATTGTTTGAATATATTATATCGAATATTATGCGGAAAGTCTTTCATACTAAGTACTCTTTTCCAATATTTCATTCTCAGATCAAGTTGAGTATGATCTTTAACAGATTCAGATTCTTACTACGAAAAGTACCTGACTATTGAGTGTTGGACATCATTAACTATTATACATGTCTTTTTGCAGTAAAGTGTAATGGATTTTGAGCTCGAATACTGTTCGTTTTCTCCACATATTTCATCCAGTAAGAAATACCGCTTCAGAATTTATTTATTAATTTTTTTTTAGAGTAGGCGGGGGGGGGGGGGGGGGGGGCAAGCATTTTGCAGAAAGTGATATGTCTACAGTATTTGATACTTAAATACATCTCTAAAGTTCAAGTGTACAAAGATATGCAGATACTGTAGAATGTCTTTTCGGTAAAAACATACCCAGGCTTTAGGACACAGGTTATTTCTACATTCCTATGAATTTTTTATGTAGACAGTCAGTAGCATATATAATAGGTACTTCTAATAATAAAGATTTTTTGAGAGTTTCTTCTGCTGTACTTGATTTACCAAAAAGAATGAAAAAAATTATGTGAAGAAGAAGAGCAAACAAATTCATCATCGTCCATTGACGTTGGTAGTCCCCCCCCCCCCCTCCCCCCATCCCCTTCTCATCCTATTTTTTTTTTTTTTTTTTTTTTTTTTTTTTTTAAGTTGGGCTAAACATTATACGGCGTTTTAACGCCGAAATAATTTTGCTTAAAGTCACTAAAATTTTGGAACATATTAAATGTTATATATAATATATAATAATAATATTAACATATTTTCCCACCGCACTTCCCAAAAACCCTATTTTCTTAAAAGGAATGTTTAGATACTACGCATTATGTGTGCCAATACCTCGGATGTGTAAAACTATGTGTAAATAAACTGAACTTGTGAACAATAGTGTGTTGCAAATGGTCTTTTTGATATAGATGCGGCTTCCAGCAACGACTTTTTTTTGTATGCCAATAGATTTATCATGATATAATGATGGACTTAATATTAACTTATTCAAAAAAGAGCATCAATAGGTGCATCATGCCTTTGTCAGAAGTCTAATTTTCTACTTTCCTGAAAAAAAACCTCCTAATAATTTTTTACTTCATGTGTAATCGAGTTAAAAGAAATGTTTTAACATATGAAAACCAATTCTTTCACTCCTGAAAAGATTTTGAGGAAGTAAAAACACCTGTAGATCATTAACACAACGGTTTTATTCTTCTTAAATATACTTAGTTGCATCACAAAAACAGTTCTTAATTTTTCAAAAATATAAGAAGGCAAACGAATAAATAGATCAGATGTGATTTTCTTGTTAAATTGTATAATTTATACCTTGGTTGTATCCGTTCATACAGAACATTTCGATCATCGGTACGCTTGTTTTATTTTCTAACAGCATGTCCTTGTGGTAGACGAGGAAATAAATCGTGCTGTAAACCAAACTCTAAAGGCTGAAAAGAAATGCACTTGTGACGATGCTGATTTTTATCCTGAAAATTCATTTTTATACAAGGAAGAATATGCATGTTACTCATTACCTAAAAGAAGTTGACCTGTTTTTCATCAGTAAAATATTGGGGTGTAATCGAAACATAAAATACTATACATGTATATGATTTAATTTAATTTTTAATTAAATTACAGACAACTGTAATCATTTTCCCGGAAACACCAAAACTTTTCAATATTTAAGGTAAACGAAGTTTCCTTCATATCACCATATATAAATTGATTTCTTTCTACGGATATTTGTAATTATTAGTCCCCTACCGGTGAAACCGGAGGGGACTATAGGTTTCCTCTGAGTCTGTCCGTCCATCTGTCTGTCTGTCTGTCTGTCTAGCTGTCTGTCTGTTCCTCCGTCTGTCTGTCAGTCTGTCCCACTTGCTTTTCCGCACTTTTTTTTTCTAAATGCTTGCAGATATTGAGCTGATTTTTGGTATGTGGGTTAATCTTGAAGAGTTAAAGATCAAGTCTGCATTTTGCTCCGCTTCAATGATTTGTGATGGTATTACGACCTTTTAAATTTTTCAGGGTTTTCCGCATTTTTGTTTCCTGAACGCTTGCAGATATTGAGCTGATTTTTTGGTATGTGACTTTATCTTGACGAGATATAGATCAGGTTTGCATTTCCTCCCGCTTCACTGATTTTTGACGGATTTATGGCATTTTCAATTTTTAATGGGAACCAGAATGCACTTGCCGTTAGGGGACTAGTATTGCTAATGCAATACTCTCAGAATGCTTGTTTTTTTTTTTTTTTTTTTTTTTTTTTCAAAAGATAAATTTTGCACATTACAGTTTTAATCTTTTCATTTATTTTGTTTTTTTTTAATCTATAAGATATTTTGAGAAAAACAGAGGTATGGCTTTCTAGTTTAAGTTATAAGTTTTCCATGTTGTGGATATAATAAACGTAACGTATGTAGGTTAAACAATGCAGTAGTTCATTTGGATCATGTATGACTTTGGTGCGAAATCACCACTTTTTCTTAGCAGTTTTATTTTTCATGGATTTGTAGGTTGATATCAGAGAAAAACTGAAACAATTGTATAACTGTATTAAAGTTTGCCAACCATATACTAATAACAACCATGAAATCTATTACATTTATCACATTATTTTACTTATTCATTTACTAACAGACTAAATTAATCCAACTTGGAAATCCAGCATCCTCATATTATAAACTTAAAATAACTTTCTGTAGAATCAGAATGTTTTTTAAAACAAACTGGTTTTAGAAGTAACCACATAAGTATCCACACCAGTCATTTGCCATAACTATTTCCGAGTTCCATTTTTATTGAGGAAAGTGTTGTCTGGATGTCACAAAGTCAGATGTTTTATGGTGGAATATATAGAATAACACGTTTTTGGTGGCTTTGATTATGTAAAAAAAATCTCGTGTATGTAATTTTTCTTGAAGTTATTTTGAAAATCTTTATTTGATTAATACTTTTTCTTAAAAATCAGTTGAACAAAGCATCTTTAATTTTTTCCTCAAAATATCTTCTTTCTTGAGTCGGCAATATATTTGATTGTAAGGATTTTGTGATTGTTTTTCTTTTCTTTTATTTTTGTTTTGTCTTCCAGGAACAATTATATAGTTATTTTCCTGAAATAAGCCCCCAAAGCCAATGAAAGGTTTATGTTTTTGGTGCGAAATTTTACAAGTTCAGACACTATTAAACATGTATTATTGACAGTGTTCAATCTCATAAAAAAAGAGAAAAAAAGCAAATCTTGAACATGACAAAAACACGGACCACTTGAAACATCAGAGGTAGGACCAGATGCTTAGGAGGAGAAAGCATCCCCTGTCTACCGATCATGCCCGTCCTGAGCCCTTAGTTTTGATCAGGAAGACAGAGTAGTCCCATTCACATTAGTCTAAAAACAGTTTTTTTTAACAAATCGTATGAAACATTTTAGACAAAATACAGCCCAAAGATAAGGTTTTTCCAAGCAAACAAGTCCAAAATTTTAAGCAAGTAAATTACGTAAAATGTGCTGAATGCTAATTTTGATGAGGTTGATGAAATACTATTATAACAAATATTAATTTGTCAGTAGATCGTCTCGGCTGAAAAATTATCGTATTGAGAGAATGCTTTTACATGTCGATTTTGGGAGACATAATATAATATGCAGGTGCTGTTGGAATAAACAAGGAAAGTTGATGATGGAAAAGCTGAAGTCATCCCGTTTGTCCTACAAATAAGGTTTTAAGGAAGCTGGGGGGTCAACAAATTAACCAAAAATTAACCACCAGATTTAACTTTAATTTTTAGATATGATATCTTAAGCTGTCAACTATCATTTGGCAAAGAAAAATTTCAAAAATTTTAGTTTAAAATTTGATCATTTTCTATATCTTCATATGGAGCTCTTCTTCTAAAGGAGATCAATATAGTCTAAAAATGGCCACAACCCCCCAGCCTCTTTAAATGGTAATTATGTCTTTAGTCAGTAAAACATCCAAATGTGAAACAGATGTGGCAGACTCTGTAGTGCCCCTTACTTAAAGATCAGTGGGATATATAGAATTGGTGTATTAAAGAAAGTAACTATTAATAATTGATAAAACGTCGTCGATATATATATATATATATATATATATATATATATATATATATATATATATATATATATATATATATATATATATATATATATATATATATATATATATATATGATTGCGCCCATGGGAAAAGGGCTCTTATGGCAATTTTTACACATTTTAAGTTTTTAATGGATATTAATAGAGCAAGGTTAGAAGTTGCCAAATCTGAATTTTTATGACCCTACGTCAACTCTAAGTAGGTTTTTTCTTCATTTATATCAATGATACTTTAACAGGTAAACAGTGACGTCATGTTACTTTCGCACCAACGTCAAAAGTTTTCAGAGTGAACATGACTTTCACTTTGCATTGTAATGTTACTACGGTAATAAATTTATGTTATTGAGCATTTCCAGAGACATTTTTGGGTCGTTGTCTCTTTTAATAATTGTATAATATGATAATAAATAGTTGAATTAATTATTATTCATCATGCAGTTGTGTATAGAATTATGCGTGTTTGTTCGTTTGTTTGTTTTACATTTCACTATGCTGGAATGTCAGGAAAACCCGAGAAGCAAGCGGCTTCTGTTCAATATCAATTTATTCTCTCAAAACCAAAGTATTTATTTTGTGTAATAATCGTTTGAGAAACCTGTAGAATTCATTCGAAAATCATCTCATTTTAAGCATGGCTCTCGATAGGACAAGATGTCATTTTTTTTTTTTCGGGGGGGAGGGGGGGGGGGGAGGGGTTGAATCCAGTATAAACGATATCTCTTTCAAAATGTGAAGTTAAAAATATTTCAAAAAAATTCTCGGAAACAACGATGAAATAGATGCTGCTGGGTAATGAAAATTTGTTTCTTTTTTTTGTTTTTGTTTTCTAAATATAATTAGACAGAAAATTTGTGAAATGTAGTGAGTTACCGTATACGCTGTACAACAATTTAAGGACATTTAGTTGATACACTGCATGTTAAGCAATATTCGATAAAAAAAATTCAAACAAAAAATCAGAAGGACTTCTGCCCGCATGTGGTAACAAAACTTCTTTTTTTAAATTGAAATGATACACATTTTTTCAGTCACAGCAAGGAACATTTTTGAATAATTTTTAAGTAAGCAGGTTGATAAATTATAAACAAATGGATGAATTATAATTCACATGCATTTAAAATAAAAAAAAAAAAACAGATCCAGGATGACCAGTGGTTGGATTGTGTGTGTGGGGGGTGGAGGGTGGGGGTGGGTGGGTTAAAAGTTAAATGACAGAAACATGCAATACTTGTAGTTAATATGAGTTTAACAGCATACGAGGGTTGTCGTATTTTTAAAATCTTCCTACATTTAAGGTGTGCAGGGGGGATGCCTTCCCACAACCAACCCCATAACCTCCAGATACGTCATTTGGTTAGGTTTGAAATAATATTGACTTAATTCCTCAATTTATTTTTGCACCTTGAACTCTCTCCTTACGTACATGTATATGAGCAGGGTCATTTTCAAAACAAACAGCGATCATGAGCTCCACATGCCTGGAACTGGAAACTTAACTGCTATCAAATCTAGTTAATCATGAGAAAAATTGCGTCCTAGAATAACGATTTTGTTTGATTTTGTAAAATTAAATGGTTTTAGAAGAACATGGGTATTAACAGATATCAGGTATTTTATTGTCATTTCAACAAATTTTATCCGAACTTTGAATGAAATCAATATATCATTTTTTTTAATTAATATCAAATAGATTTTTCTAAGAAATAAATCATAAATAATTATATATATGTTGTCGTTAGGAATCAATGACATGCAGATTAATTGATAGAATTTTTCGGCTGGGGGGGGGGGGTGTAAAAATTAATTGAAAGTTTTTTATATCCAGTCAGTTAAATGCGACTGGTTCATAATATTCCTTGACTGGCTGAGTTTTTAAATGACAAATTTTTACGATGTGGCATACATTTAGGTACATGTAAATATTGTTATGTGATGGTGTGTTTAGAATCCCCCCCCCCCATTTCTCGCGGCTTCTTTATCGTATGAAATTCTAATGTTATTGTTTTCAAATGTTATTGTATATGAAGTTTTACAATATAAAAATTCCATTCTGGCCCCATGCCAGAGACTTGGATATGCTTATTCTTGTAAAGCTTTACAGATTCACTGTAAAGTAGTTAGGTCCCAGTAATATAAAATGACCCTGGCCCTCTTCCCCGGTCTCCTGCACTGCCATAAAAATAAAAACTTGCAACATGTTCTTGTGTGTGTGTGTGTGGGGGGGGGGGGGGGGGTTAAAAGTTAAATGACAGAAACATGCAATACTTGTAGTTAATATGAGTTTAATAGGTATAATATTTTTAGCATTTAATTTACTTTGTACAAGGCAAGTTAAGCAATATCATACTAAACCGATAACTGAGATTATTATTTCAATAAAAAAACGAGTTTTAGATTGATAATAGAAATGTAATGACATACAATGCTGAGATTCTATGAATGACAAGGATTACATATATTTGACTTTTAATTGACTAAAAACTGCAGATAAAGCTAAAACCTTTGAACTTTTTTATGCACAACACGAGTACCAAAATGTTATATTTTCGAGTTACTGAAAATAAATAGACAGCAAAAGAAAAAAAAAAGGAGATAGAGATTTCTTTTCATAATACGATATTGTTGTTTTTTTTGAAAATTCGCCTTTTCATTAAAGTTTCACATTTCACATTGTATTAATAAACTCGATTTAATGTAACATCTCTCTATCTCTCTTTCTCTCTCCCTCTCTCACACACACCTCAGGTATACATACATGTAAACTTTTTTTAAGCTAGAACAATTAGAACAAGTTTATTTCATTCGGTAGTTTTTGTTTGTTTTCAAGTACTTACATCGGAATTGGCAACAACAAAAATAAGACGAAACAATTTTTTTTTAAATTTCAGTTTATTTTATTTAAATTTATGATCATTATTACTAAAAAAAAAATAATAAAATTCAAATTATTTTAAAAAATAATTTCATGTTAAAATAAATAGATGCACATGTAACAGATTTAAAAAAAATAAATGAAAGTCTGGTTCAATGTAGTATCTATTTCTTATTCTATATTTTTTTCCTCTTTCACTTTGACAGCTGCTAGTTCCATAAGCTTTCAAAAATACTTTTAAAGAAAATATAAATATAATGCTTACAATTAAAACGTTTTTTTACTGATGATAAGTAAGATTTTTAAAAATATTTTTTATACTACGGGAGCAAATTTGTATGAGTATGTTGATTTTGAATGGTGTTAAAAAAAAGGAAAGAAAGTCCCTCTCTGGTACCTCTCTAGTATCTCGCTTGTCAGAGTTACCTCTCTTGTGTTTGTTTATAGTTCTTAAAAATTATATCACGTCTGTCATTCGTTCGTACTTTTGCTAGATTTGTGAAAACTTACAAGAATACTTTTCTTTTCTGTTGGAAGAAGTGTGACCAGTTTCAAATTTTTGGCAATTAAAGCATTTAACAACAAAAATTTATGCGCGATGTACCAATGCTTCAATGTTTACATGATCGATGTGTTGAGAATGGTGTTGCGGATCTTATACAGAAAAACGATTTTCTCTGCAATATTTTAATAATATACCCGTATCTAACAAATAACTTCAATTTGTGTGTCTATATATCAAAATCGCATTCGTTCATCCATAATCAATGATCCAGAAAATCACCTTGTCTTAAGGTTCTATACATGTATAATAGGAAATGCATAGCACAGATCAGAGACGTATTATAAAGCTATGTAATAACGTAATAACATGTAGTAAAGAAACGGGTCTCGAATAAAATTCTAAATATTTTAATTAATATCAGTGATTTAGAAGATAAAGAACTAAAATTAAAGATATAAATAATTATTTCAATGTTGAGAACAACGACGAAAGTGAGCTAGACGTGTCAAAACGTAAAACACGTGAATAAAAAAATTCTGCGTCGACGCTCACCGTCTGCAACGTCATATCTTTATGACGTTATTTCTCTGTTTTAGCAAAATTGCCATAAGGCCCTTTTGTCATGGGCGCAATCATATATATATATATATATATATATATATATATATATATATATATATATATATATATATATATATATATATATATATATATATATATATCTTTATGTTGAGTTGAAGGCAAATTCAAGAGTCCAAATGTCTAAATTCTAAACGTCCAAATCCATACATATCCTACTTTGATTTGTAAGGGAAACAAAGCTGTGAAAGTGAAAATATCGGTCATTACTCATCGATCAGAAGTAAATACCAAGCTAGAAAATCATTAAAAATTAGTACTCCGCCAAGGAAATAAGCATCATTAAGGACCCTAGACACTAGACAATAGAGGAAATATTTTTTGGACATTGAGAAAATGTTCAAAGACAATGAAGTACTGAAGAACATATATCACTGTTGTTTACTTAAGTTGGAAAATACCTGCAAATGAAGTGTTCTATACATTCTTCTTGGCTTATTAAAGTGTTATGAATGCTTGATTTGATCACAAATTAAGTAATAAAACTGTACAATTCAATTTATTTGATTCTTGATCAAAGGGCAGATCACTCTATCTGCATAAAAATACCGCAAAATCAGAACTCTCTAGTGTGCAGTGTATAGAGGGTTCTTAAATCGAGAAATATCTAGATAAAGTGAAGTACTTTATTCTAAGAATAACTTTACACTACGGGAAATTAAAAGAAGGAAATATTTTATGGTAACTCAATTTCAAACTAAATTGCACTCGAAACGCTTGCTAGTATTCTTTATTAAATGTTCCTTTCTAAAGCACAACGAGAGTTTCTTTAGAATATGCCATTGTTAATCTAAATCCCATAAAGTTTTAAAAATAACTAGGTATTTTTAAGCCTTCTTAACTATTTCAGAAAAGATTATTCTAAATTAAAATTAAATTGCACTTCCTTGATTCAAGTTATTTCGTATCAAACGACATGAAAAGCGGAACTGCATTAATTTATTTTCTTACTGAAATTATATTGAACGGAAAAATAGTAGAAGCTTATGGTAAGTTTATTTTATTTATGTAAGTATTTTTTTTTTCAGTGCAAGATTTTTTGGTCTCTTCTCTTAAATATTCTAAGTCGATGAAGTACTTGATAAAAGTGATTTTACACATATAGATGTGTCACATTGTTGTATATTGCTACTAATGTACCCGAAAGCTTCGTTTTGACTGTTAACGAAATGTACTTTTAAGGAAATCTGAAAAATTGACAATATCTTCCTTAGATTTTTTTTTTATGTTCTTCGTACTTGTAATTATGCCGTTTAAGTCACCTGTAAAAAACGAAACTACAGTCTTCAAATCATTAATTAAAGAATTTATTAAGGGGGAAAAGATTTTCACAAGAAAATACTATCTCTTAAGTATTTTTCTGGTTAAATCAATTTTAGAGTAAAGTTTCATGAGAAAAAAAGAAAATATTTTTTACCCACTGTTGAAAATATAATAAATATGATACATCAGTCGAAAGATTTTCAGACGATTGATTTTTTTTTTTTTTTTTTTTTTTTTTTTTTTTTTTTTTTTTGCACAGGTTATCCTTTTTTAATATTCAATTTTTTTGTCATAAGTAACCATTATGACATTGTAATATACTTAGTAATATGCTATTGTGAAATAGCAGGCCTACATTTAAAGTGGTTAATACTTACGTAGATGTATCTATGAGGAAAAAGGAAATCGCAAGGAGAGAGACAATAAAAAGGAAGAGTTTCAAAACACACAAAAATAATGTAATATATGTGTCGCGTTTTGAATAAGGGAACAGTCAAGACCTTAGCACTTTTTTGTGTGTTCAATGTTCGGTATAAAACAAACACATAACCTAGGTATTCTTAACATGCTCTTATTGCAGATTTATATTTAAAGTCCATTTTGTAACAAAATATACCGTTACTGTAATTATAAGATGGAGTATGAAAATTAACATGAATGTGCAATAAACGTAACATGCATATAACTATATATATATATATATATATATATATATATATATATATATATATATATATATATATATATATATATATATATATATATATATATATAACTATTTTTTTTCAGAAAAATCTGTTGATCACTTGCAGGAAAAAAATCATTTTAAATTCATTATTAAATCAATTTCAAATCAATTCATTTTTATATAATAAATTTCCTTGTTACTTTTCCCTGAAGAATCTAGCAGTAACTAAAAAGTTTCATTTTCCTTCCCCTCCCCCCTTTTTTTTTTAAAGAAAATCTTGCTTTAAGAAAATCAACATGGCAGCAGCATCCGTATACATACAACACTTACTGGTATCCAAAGGGAGCAGATAAAGCAGTGGATGGGCGGTTTTCAGTCAGGACTCCTTTTGGAGGACAATGTACGATATCGGCCGATGGAAAACGAACTGCTACCTGGAGGGTGGATCTTGGAGGAATATTCAGTATACATCATATAAATATCTACTACAGGACAGAAAATCGTCCATGGGGTACTGTATTACTAACTATTTCACACTGTATTTTAATGTTACAATAAAGAAAAAAAGCAAGCATTTATTTCTCCATATTTATTTTTTCCAGATATCAAAATTAAGATTTTAAAAGCTTATTATCCTAGTGAATGCCGCCGAAATATGGCTGAAATATTGCCGACTCGGCTTTAAACCCTAATCAATTAATCAATCCTAGTGAATGAGCAGAGGATTGTTGTCTGTAAATATTTTATATTTCAAAATATTTATGTATTTTATAGATTTTTTTTTTCTTTTATGGCTTACCTAAGTAGTCTATTATATGCATTATGTAAAAAAAAAAAAAACTCTGAATTATCGAAGACTTTAACAACAAATATTTATTGAATATGCTAAATATGAGTAAAAGTCCGTATTGATGATTGTCATCTGCCGTGACATGTTGAATATAGATGTGAAAGACTTTGCGAATTTTTGTCCAAAGACCTATTTTTTTTTTATTTCAATTTCCAATTTGAAAGGTTCAAGTTGGCAAACAAAAATTAGAAAATTTCCGATTACGTAATGAGCAGTTTTAGTCGCCCGCGCGGCGCGATGTTAAGAGCGTCTGCTCAAGAATCGCGAAGTAGTGGATTTGAACCCAAGACATAAGGGTCAACTCCTTAAGTCGCGACACTAGAGCAAACTCTCTAACCACTGCACCGTGCGGGTGACTAAAGAGACAAAAAATTGTTTATAATGTCTCTCTACCGGTTAATTAAGTTGTGTCCAAGTGCCTTTTTTAAGTCAATGATTTAAAAAATGAACAAGCATTCAATACTGGGACATTTGATATGAATTTTCACTTACATACTTATACTTATATACTTCATTTGATATTTCATTTATATCAAATGTTATTAAAGTTTTTTTTTTTCATTTCATCAGACTTTACCAATGAATACACAGCCCGATTTCTTGGATTCTCGCTTTTTGTATCGAACACAACCAACAAAGATGACGGTTATCTATGTTTTAAAGACACAAACTACACTAGAGACACGGTACCGAATAATATAACAATAGAATGCATAAAACATGGACGGTACGTCATCTACTACAATGAGAGACTCCTTGGAGTTTCCTACCCTGATGGATATTCTCGATAGGCATTCAATGAACTCTGTGAAGTCCAGGTTTACGGTAAGGAATTACAATATATACTGTTTGCTGTGAGCAAATAAACGTGGGTATAGTGCACGGCAAATTTACTTTAACAAAAGGTCAATTACTAAGTATTTAAAAATAAAGCAACTGAAATCTTAAAGTTGAATATTTCATTGTGCGAGAAATATTCATGCTATAAGGACAGTTAACGGTCTTTTAATCTGAATGAATGATTAAATTTTAAACTGCATTCCACATTTTACCCTTTTTAAAAGAAAGAAATCTATATTTGATCATTTTAATAGGTCTTATCTAAGGTTTTGAGAAAAAAGTATATTTAGTATTGATATAATCCTTCCGTAAGTTCTCAGGTCATAAAAAGTTACCATCATGAATCCTGATGAACATTTGGTTGATTAGTTCGTTTGAAAAATGAAGGGTATCAGGAAATATATTATTATTTATTTTCTTTTTTTTTTTTCTTAATGACTATTCTGCTAAGCATACCTTTGCATTTTTAACTGCATGATATTTATGTTGAGGCTCGTGTGAACAATTTTTGATTTTTTAAAAAATATTTTCTTCCTGCATAGCCAAAGAGAACGTATTCTACATGGTAAATATAAGGATATCCACCCAGAAAAATTACGGACCATGCAATATACTTGCATAACATAGGAAGTGAAACATTAATTAAATGTGAAACAAATACTGAATGAATGTCTAAGTGTTAAAATGGCAAATGGATGTTACTAAAAAAAAATCAAAAGAATAAAATAATGTATTTTTCTGCGAATAAACTTGATTTAATATCAGATATTTTTAAGAGATGAATTTAAATGTCTTTCATCAGTACAGAAGGTAAGGGTTGGTGATTCTTGATGCTATGAACAATATAAAAATAACCTATCTACATCAAATATGGTCATTTAAGTATTTCGTAATACAATTAGGGTGTTCTTCCTCCGATATATATGGAGAAAATTGCACACTACCCTGTCCACAGAATTGCCTGGAACCTTCTTGTTACATTGTGGATGGGACATGTGTTGGATGTGCTGCTGGATACAAAGGCCCAAGATGTGAAGAACGTACGTAAATGCAAGATAAACCTGAAAAGATGTTACTGAGAGAGAGAGAGAGAGAGAGAGAGAGAGAGAGAGAGAGAAAGCATAAAAATGCACTTTTATAAATGTCCTTGAAAATGAATGTTAGGTGGTTAAGTTGACGGATGGTGTAGTATTGTTGATTTCCTTTTATTATCTGCGATTTGTAAATGGTTTTAGTTTCTTACGGTGTTAAGTTAAAACACAGAACATATATTTTGTTTGATGGTAAAAGGCTAAACATTAAGTTATATATACATTAAATGCCATGCATTGATATTCCATGTATTTCTCGAAATACGTAATTTTGAAAACTTTAATTCACTGTATGGGCTTCTCTTTCAGTGAAAATTTTAAATTATGTTTCTGCTTTCTAAATGTCATTAAAATCCATAAACAGTCAGTTGAATAACATAAATCCAATTTTTATTTTTCAGAATGTGATAATAATAGGTATGGCCTTGAGTGTAACCTGACCTGTGGTAACTGTAGTGACGGAGAACACTGTAATCACGTGAACGGAAATTGCCCAAACGGATGTGACGTTGGTGCTCAGGGGGATACGTGTCAAGAGCGTGAGATTTTCTTTTTTTCAACCGCATTACAAATCCTTCTGAGGATATGAACTGTCACAAGTATAACCTCAAGGTCAAAGTCTTAATTTTTTTTTTTTTTTTTTTTTTTTTTTTTTTTTTTTTGTTTCAGATACTTCTCGATCTATCATATCGATGTAAAAACAGAAGTTGAGAAGCTAATACACAAGTTGCACCTCCTTTCATCCTGTTGCACCTCCTTTCATACTGTGGAAATCGCAATTTTAGGCATCCATTCCTGCTGTTCAACCCATTGTTGCAATTAATACAATGTTTATTAAACAAAGTTCTTTAGTGAATAACTGTGTATTGCGTTTAGTGGCACTATTATCAAATCGTCTGTTTATATTTTTATAACAGCTTGCCCTCTTGGTAGACACGGAAGAAATTGTTCTGATATATGTCAGCCAAGCTGTAAAGGAACCTGCGACAGATTCAATGGTGCTTGTGAGTTTGGTTGTGTCGCTGGCTGGAAGGGAGTCTTCTGTGAAAATGGTATGTTCGTTGTGTGTTGTTTTGCTTATAAATCAGTTGGTTTCTATGTTATATGTACGTTGCAGGTAAGATCACGAAACCGTCTTAGGATTTGATGTGTCCTAGGTATTTCTAAGAAAACGTAGTCAATAGTCAGTTTCTTGAAGTTTTTTTAACTTTAAAATCGCGGTGTGAGTTCATCCTAACTTTAGATCTTCATGATATATTATCCTTACATCATCCTAAATTTGTTGATAACATTTTCAGACGGGAGAAACTGAAGGGGCACGGGGGGGGGGGGGGGGGGTAGCTGAGTGGTGCCTATCCATAACAAAAAATATTATAATTAACTATAGTTTACTTTGGTTAACTATAGTTAACTATAGTGATAACTTTGACACTTTGATTTACTATAGTGATAACCTTGACACTTTGATTTACTTAAGTGATAACTAAGAAAACTTTTATTTACTATAGTGATCACTATGAAAACTTTGATTTACTATAGTGATCACTATGACACAATAGTGATCAATTTGAAAACTTTGATTTACTATAGTGATAACTTTGACACTATAGTTACCGTATATACTCGCCTATAAGTCGATTTTTTAGGAGTTAAACTTTGGTCCAAAACTCTTTATCCGACTTACATGCGAGTTACAAAAAGATTGGTATTTTAGTAGGTCAATCCCTCTAATTTAAGCTTAAAAAATACAACCGACTTATAGGCGGACCGACTTATAGGCGAGTATATACGGTAACTATAGTAAACTATAGTTAACTATAGTATTTTTTTTTTGTTAGGGTACCCCATCAAGAATAATTTTGCCAACGGTTGTGCCCCATCAAAAAAATAATTGCTGAAATGTTCATCCTTCTCCTATTTGTATGCGTTCGCGTCAAGTAATTTTTAATTTCTATTTTGCTCCCAGCAACTGAAATAATTGTTTCGTACGTTTCTTATTTTTTCAGTGTCTTTAGTAGTAGAATGACGTCATATCATCAGAAATCACTGTAAGAGCTGATAAATTATATTAATATCTTTTTTTAAAAAATGTTCTCCCTAAGAAAAAATCCAAGAGTTGGGAAAAAAAATAGCATTTTATTTTTATTTAATTTATCAATTATTTTAATTCAAGTTATGCTTAGATGTTGAGACTATTTGGGACTGTTAAAAAATCAGACTCTTTAAGTTTGTGTCGAGTGAAAAAAAAATTATCCGTTTATTCTCATAAATAGTAAGTTAAAAATGACCCATTAAGACTTTTATGACGCTTGAATCAAGAATTTAAAAGAAATCCGTTTCAAATTATGATAAATTTTCTCAGTAAATAAATATTAATAAAAAGTTCGGTACCTATTCAATATCCCTTTCTATATACAACTGAAAATGCCAAATTCCATCTTTTTTTTTTTTTTTTAATTTATTAATTAATTTGTCTTTATAATTTCTCTGTTACGAACCCAATTCACTGTTATAACATTATCATAACACTACAGGAAACGACATCACCCACCATCTTCTCTGTCTTAAAATATGAATTTGGAATAATAATATTCCTTTAAAAATAGAACCAAATTAGGCCACATAAAAGATATGGCTGATAACTAAACATAAATTACATAAATTGTGACATAACAGATTACATACAATATGAACATATAAATCAAATTGTTTAAAACCAAAATAAAAAAATGAAATAGAAAAATAGACAAAAGAACCACAGGGAAAAGGTGTAGGAGCAAGGGTGGAAGGAGCTTATTTAAGAAATAAACAGCAATGTTAGAAAGTTCTCTGGGAAATGAACTTGCATGGATGGTCACGTGAACAAATCCTTTGAAGCCCAAAGGGCCTCTCGGTAGATTTGATCACGTACCAACCAAGTTCATTTCCCATTGAACTTTTTAACATTGTTGTCTATTACTTATATTTACTTTGAGACGAATATTTTAAGTAAAACTGTATGTATTACACGAACGGGCCTCCATACTGCTATGTTGTGACGCACAATGACCTAGAAGTGGTTTGGTCGTGAAAGTTCGCCTCGCTCCAACATTTTAATTTACAAGATGTTCAGCAGCCCAGTTCAGGAAATTTCTATTTGTAATGAAAAAACAATGATCGCTACTGAGAATAATCTTACTATTTTATGAGTTCTTAATATATTTGAAGTCAAAAGAGGAGGCACCGCCTGTTTTAGTGTACAAAACTTCAAAGGAATTTCGGGTTAAAAAGGTGAGTGCGACTTTAGGCTCATTATAGTATTCTTCACACCGAAGGAAGATCTACTGAACATCCGTTGAATGAAAAATGTCCATATGTTTCAATTATTTTATCTTTTTCATCGCTATTCACTGAGGAGTTCTGAAATCAGTTCCACCGTGACAGAAATATGTAGACAAGATATTATCTCGCTCTCGCCATTTTCACAGTATTTGTGCTAATTGTGTTGCACTTGGACCAAAAAATAAAAAGTCAAACAGCACATTATTGACATGTTTTCTAGAAAGTACAATACCTATGCAAATGAGTCCCAAATTTTTTTTATATAAGCATTCTTATGAAAAAAGTTATGCGAAGTCAAATTTTGGGCGAGACCTTGTGTTGCGGACACTACATTACACCTGTTATGTCTAAAATAAAATATTAAAGATATTTATTTATTCCAAACTTCTTGCGGGTTTTGATTATGTACCTAATTGCAGTGAAATAAAAGAAAAATCTTATGGTTCTCTTTGAAAACAAAAATTTTATTCACATTAATGACTTGCTAATTTTTTTGCCTAATTTGTCTCCCTTCCTTAAGTTTATCTACCTTTACAATCACACATAAGACCTATATAATTATCATGTGAAAATTAAATTGAATACTTCTAAATTTCAAATACATTTGTCATAACACCCTGGATATCTTCGTTTGTATCTTGTCTAGCTTTGAAAATGCATAGCATTTTTGTTGCGGACACTACAAGTAACCATAAGAATAATCTTTTGTCATTTTTTATAAAAATAATTGTTGATAAATGTTCATTGCTAGGCTGAATTATATACCACAGGATCAACTCTTGAAAATGTACCATATAAAAAGATGCAGAATGTGGTTTATTGAGATGAAAATAACCACATAATAAGGAGCATTAATTATTTCTTGTTGTATAATTGTTTTGCAGTTTTAAAAAATGTCTATGATTTTACTTATTTTAATACACTTAAAGAAGTTATAACAAATAGTTTTATAGATAAATTCAATGAATTAAAGAATTTACTGAGACATCCATAATTTTTTTTCAGTATTGAAATTGTTGCGGACACTACAATATATTGAAATATTGCTATATGACACCATATTTGGTTTGAATGGAGTAAACTGAAAATCTTAATCTCTAACTAGTTCTATATGTACAGTAAATGGTGTTATATTATAGGGAAATAAAAAATGCTAGTCAAAAATGGCTACCCGGCCTGGAAATTAAAACCCATATATGTACCAGTAAGTTTGAAGTGTTATCTTGTACAAAAATCACCACTTGTTATCTTAATCCAGTTAACTAATTGTATTATCAAAGGAGCAAAATATCAGAGAAGTGTTTTACATTTCAAAAATATTTAATGAAATAAAAAGTGAAAATAATAAATGAATGTGGTATATAGTTATTACTGTAGTGTCCGCAACACAACTGTATTAATTAGAACTAGACTTATTAATTAACAATTAACATCTTGATATATTCTTTAGTTTCCACTTATTCAGTTTTAAATACCACATGAAAATTAACTTCAATATATAACATAAGACTGACAATTGAAAGATTTTGAATATTATGTATAAACAAGTCGTTATGGGTGTTATTCAAAGTATGAAGTTATAGTTCCACTAAGTTTTGTAACCTTACATATTTGTATTGAATATTTGGACAATTATAGTGATGATCAATTGAAATCATGTTACATTTCTTTGAAGAAACTGTGAATTTAAAAAGCTGTTGCGGACTCTACAGCGTTGCGGACTCTACAAAACACAATATATTTGCCAGAATTCCAAGCAACACTGAACTAAAGTCTGATATTTTTTGGTAGATAGATTAGTAGCTGTACTGGCCTCTTACATGTAAAATAAAAGAAATATAATTCATAATGCATTCCAGAGTAAGCACATGTTGCGGACACTACAGAATTTTGGGACATTTTTATGCCAGTAAGAAGAAAATGTGTCATTTTCTAAAGTTTCGAAGAATCCACTCAAACTTTTCTTTATTGTTTCATTTATCATTTAACTCTAATTTTAAAATGAACCTAAAGTAAGAGTAATGCATTAACATATATTTTTTTAAACTGCAAGTTCAAACAGGAGAATTTTATTAAATTTCATAACGTATCTGCATTTTCACATATTTAAACATTATTTCGCTAATATTTTGTTGATTTACATACAGTAAATTGCATATAAAAGAGGAATAATTTCACAATGATTTGACATCTATAACTAAGAGTTTCTATTGTAAATCTCCTGAAACAAAAACTGGAAAACAAAGCCTTTTTTCAGCTGCAACAGCATAACGCAAAATATACCCCATATTTTAGGTAGTAAATCTTTAATATTTTTATTGTCTAGAACATGGGAGTGTTATATATCATTTAACTTGTTAGGGGTACCATTTTGTCATAATTTGGTCATAATTGTTAAGGGTTTAATCATATATTTTGATGCAGAGTGCATTATAACATAAGTGAGTATGAAAAAACACAAATACTGTGAAAATGGCGTCTGTATTTCGGTCACGCTATGACCTCTGACCCCCTAATAAGTTTATACAGAATTGAACATATTTTCTCTATAATAGGTTCATCAAAGAAAAAATATTTGCAAATGTAAATATATTGAAATGGAAGTTATCCAATGGAAATTCACTTCGCGGTGTCCTAAGAGAAAAATGAAAATCGAATAAATTAAAATGGTCGGGGCCATACTTTTCACGCGCACAATTTACATTGAACGTTGAATATAATGCCATTTACAAAGATGGCCCTGCAACTACCTATTTTGATATAGCAACAAACATAGCAGAGGATGATGCAAGCCCTCTTGCTCTTACACCATTTTAATGTCCATCAAATCTTTTCGGTAAATTTAAAATTCATCTTTAAAAAATTTTAATCGGCTTATTTAAAGAAAAATGCCTACTTTTATATTTCAATTACAAAATAAAACCAGAAAATGCAATCATATTTGTCATTTTTGGTCAAAAGAACAAATGTGCAAAGTAGATCATACATATTAGTCCATATTACAATACTGAGAGCATATCGTAAGAAGGGAAGTTTTTTTTTTTTTTTTTTTTTTTTTTTTTTTTTTTTTTTTTTTTGCGTATTAATTAAATTAATACATGTATATTTTAATGTTGATCATTTTCCTATTATCATATGTATTCTTTTTGTCTCTTTGTGTGAATTTAGGAGATTTTATTGTATGGAAGTCACCCTAACAAAACTGTTTTTGATCTTCAGCATTTTAATCATAGAAAGTTTAAAGAAACTATATCAATCTTGTATTCTTTTAATAGTTTGTGATGGTGGTAAATTTGGACTAAATTGTGCTCAGTCATGCGGGGTTTGCTTTGATAAAGAACAATATAATGTCATCATATAAATGGGACATGCTTGAATGGCTGCGATAAAGGTTATCAAGGAGACAATTGTACACAAGGTAATTAATCAAAGGTGATTCTCCATAGTAATACATTTTATCATTCTTCAAACATTTTGATGCCTTGTAATTAATACACACAAATGGTATTTCTTAACACAAACACAAAACAGTCAACGTTGACATGTGCTCTTAGGTTATATGTACTCTTTTCTATAAAAAAAAAAATGACATGTATGTGCTGTTTTTTTTTCTTCTTTTTTTTAAAATTATACCTTGAAATTTGTACACATAGGTGTAAAATCTAAATCCTAATTCTTTCAATTAATAAACATATTCAAGGTAACCGAAACAATTTTTAAACAAACCTACAGGGTCAGAGAAGTGATATAATCTAGTATCACTACTAAGTCAGAAATGTACTGACATTCCCATTTTTTACTGACAAACTTAGACAATTACTGACCTTGTACTGTCCTTACTGCAAAACTTAGACAATTACTGACCTTTCTACTGCCGGTGCTGATAAACTTAGAAAAGTGCTGACAATCTTAGTCGGTGCTGATAAACTTAGACAATTACTGACCCGATTACTGTCCCTGCTGAAAAACTTAGACAAGTGCTGACATTTACTGATAATTACTGTCCCTATTGTTCTCGCTCTAGCGGGGTCTGCAGAGGTGTGAAAATTTATTTTAAAAGGGTTGCAGTGTTTTATAAATATCTAATTTAATATATGAAATTTAAAAGAAATATTATTTAATGAAATGTTGATGTTTAGTGAAGAAGTATGCATACATATACACATATTTCTCTCTACTTTTTTATAGTGTGTATGACTAGCAACAGAAATTATTTAAAAAAAAAAAATACAAGGTTAAATTATCAAATAACCCTTCAATTTATTACCTATGTTTGATTAGATTAGTAATAAAAAAATAAATATATTTCACTTTATGAAGTGAAAACTTGAAAATTTTGTATTTCCTTAATTTTCACTTTCAGAAATTAAATAATTTTAAACTCATATTTTTCTTTTCTTCGTATAAAATGGATTTTGTTCTTATTTACATCCACCTTTTCGACCATATTAGTGTTCCTTCTTTTTACCTATTTTTGAACGGTGTTAAAATCACATTAATTACGTCCGATCTCAAATGTTGAAAATTCTACCATCAATCAATTATACTTTAATAATTATTGTGGAGGAAAAAAGGAATTGAAGTGTGAAATAAAATTAAATTTCATACAGTTAAAGTATTCCATATTAAATTGTTTATATTTTCATGGCCAGCAATGCATTTAAATTCCTGATCTTTACGATGTTTGATTACGGTTTATCGGCTGTATGTGTAGACTGTTAAATTAAAAATTTATCCTTGATTAACTAATCTATTTATCATCATATACGGGCAGTCAAAATTAGATAAACGCAAATTTAAGCAATGAATAATCCTTCATTTGCTTTGACAATGTGATTAGTATTTCTTGAGTATAAGAGAAAAAAAAAAATGAAATAAAACAGGTCCGTAGAGCGCGGGGGCGGGGGGGGGGGGACTTTTTCTGAGTATAGTATACTATGATATTTTTGCTATAGCAAATTTTCCTTTAGATACTGGTTGGCCCTTCCACATTTCATTAGTTTGAACCATATTTTATTTGAAAATGACAAGCAGAAAATACAGGCAATTAGTACAGAAAATCAAATATTTTATTACTGTAAGGTCGGTCACAGGCAAATCCCAGGATTTGGATAGTTATTTTTTTGCGCCCACCCCCCCACCCCCCTTTGGAACTGTTGCTACGGGCCTGTAAAATATGGTATGCATGTTGTTTTTTGTTTGTTTGTTTGTGTTTCAGCTAGTGTACTTATCGTAAATACGCTAGTATGCGTTGAGCGTGTTTTATTTTGCAGTGTTTTAATATACTTGTTGTCGCATTGAATAAAACAGACATGGACAAATATTTTTTTTTATATATATATATAAAGGAGGAAATGAAATGTAAACCTTCATTGAACATCCCTATCAATTTCCTTCCAAGAAAGATTGAATTTAATTAATATTTGTAACTTCTCCCCCTATTCTTTTAATTTTGATCTTCCTCAACTGTTTTTCTGTGACACAGTGCTTATTCTTTTCAAATAAAATATGGTATGAACTACAAAAATTTATTCTTTGATACATAGTTAAATAAATTAAAATGCTTCATTAAAATAGTGTCATGAATTATACAAAATGGACACTCTCTCTTACCACTTCCGGAGACTCGACACAAAAATGGCTGTGAATTAATTTATTCCTTTTAACATCAATGTAATGCAACATTGAAAAACTATCTAATATGGACTCTAATCGGAAGCACTCCCACCTGAATCAAGAATATGTGACAATACCGATACACAATATGACACCCCCCCCCCCCATTTTTCTTTGACCTAACGAGTTATCTGCTTCTTGTCCATGCGACACAAAAATGGCTGTATTTTTATATACTTTTTAAAATCAATATATAACATGGAATCTGAAATACAACATGATTCGGATGCACTCTCGCCTGAATCCAGGAAATAAGACAATACGACCCCCCCCCCCACCCCCTTTTCTCCGCCTGAACACGTTTATATCCTCATTTTGCCACTTGAATACAAAATTCAAAAGCAATTCAGGTGTCTGTTTTACAAAAAACTTACAACTAAGACCAAAAACTTAAGTTGATTGTAAAATTTTGCAAAATTAATTATTCTGTTTGAAATTGCTAGCATAAAAATACCTTGTTAATTTCTTTTTAAGAAGTTTAAAACCATTTTCAAATCAATGTAAATTTGAAATTAATTAGCAGAATTAAATTTTGGTCTTAGTCATAAGTCCTTTTGTAAAACGGGCACCTGGCTTTTTATTGTCGAGTAAAATGAAATATAGTATATAATCTTTCTTGTTGCATGGCTCTACTCTGTCCACAAAATATTATTTGGATTGGGAAAATTACACAAAAGATTAATCAAGTACCAGTATAAAGTCGGCTACACTGATCAACTAATTACAGGTTCTAGTCATTATACTCTAATAAATTCAGCAAGCGCACCATAATTCCTTGATTGTGTAAATGCAGTATTGCGGTAAACAAATACTCATTAGAAAAGGAATTTAATCAACTAATTTGCGAGAATGAGCACCGTCTTCGATGCTTACATTAAAAAAAAAGTGAGACTACATTCCTCTCCCGTTACATTAACTTGTAGAGATTCATAGACCTAGAATTCAGTTCATATTAACTTCCTACTAGGTAGACACATACTGTCACCATTCATTCATATTTTCCCGATAATCGACCCATCCTTTCTCCCTTTCCCAAAAACAAAACCCTGGGTCTGGCCTTAATATTGAATGGCACAACCAGTTAAATAGCCAATGTTATCTTCAGTAACATTTACCATAAAGTTTCCCTGCGCAACAACCATTATACAAATTGTTGACTTTAATTTTGTAACATGTCAATGCATCATAGAAACAATTTTTCAAAAGGAGATATTATTTATTTTAGTACATCATGTTATAAATATAACAAAGTTTATGACACAACATACACAATATATATATGGTCTATCCAAACACTGAAGAGAAATGTCTTGATAGACTTAATAATGTATATTTCTTTGTTCAGAGATAAATAGCAAACCAGTCTATGGTGAACAGAATTCAACTTGTATACCATTCCATGTATAAATCAGGCATTTTCCAAAATTCAAACTCTTATTTTCTTATTAATACTTAATACAACTTCACATCAGTTAACCACAGTTACCCTTAGACATTCTAATCAAATTAAGCAACATCCAAGATATGAATTACTTTGTCCTTTTCCACAAACACTACAGGGTCACTAAGCAAATTTACATGTACAAGTCGCTGATTTACAGTCTTTCTTGTGGTCTGAAAAAATCCATTTTCTTTCTCGGCCTGCGGATAAATGTCTATCACAGCCCATGTCTGAATGTTAAAGTTCACATTGTGTTCCAGAAAAACATTTATGTTTCCGAACAAGTTGGTGTGAGTTGCGCTCAAGATCTTCACTAGGCTACCATTTTTTGTCAATGCTAGGCTTTTGGCACAAAGCTTCCTCTCACGAGTTTTGTATCTCAGAGTTTCTTTCACAGAGTCTTCAAAGTGAAAAATGTCCATATTCATTCCGCTTCTGTAGTAACAGTTCATATGGTTCTTCATGTCACATGTTAAGGTAATATGCTTGTCAGATGCTGAGGAAATACTGTACATGGTAGGAAGCAAGTTGTCCAAGTTTTCACAAGCTGACATCAGTTGACTTTTTCCTTCTGAATGTGATGATGGAACAAACTTCTGACTCAGCACCATGTACATGCACCAGTCATACACCTAAATTGAAATACAAATTAAATAAATATAAAACAGTACAAAAGCAGCAACATCTCAAGTGAAGGAGATCTTAAGGCTCATCAGTCTTCTGACAGGAGAGATAACTCTCTCTCTCTTTGATAAGTGTCTATTATTCCTTTACGAAACTATCACAAGTATTAGAGAAGACCATTTATTCAAATTTTGTTCTGCACATTATGCTGATTTTGTCTTTTATAAATATAGACCTTTTATTACAATCATCAAGACATGTTACAGTATGTACACTATTTTATTATTATCATATCAACTGAAATGCATATCCACAAAATGAAGCTCAAGAAAAACACACACTGTGTCAGTAGCTATATAAAGTGGTGGTAAAGAAAATGAAAGTTAAAAAAATTTCATAAAGTATACTCACTGCATATGTCTCCATTACTGTTGATTCCTCGGCACCTTTCTTCAAACACTGGCGAGTGATCCAGCCATTGGCCCTCTCATAAGCAAAGAGCCATCTCCCATAGAGGGGTCCATACATTGAAAAACCATCAACAATATGGTGGATGAGGTGTGTGACTAAATTCTGTTAAATATAAAGTTAAAAAAAAGTCTGATTACATATGCACTAAAACCAATTAAATGAAATGTTTTATTCATATTTGAAAAAAGATTTAAATCAAACAAGACTTTTCCTTCAGATTCAAGTCTGACCCAGAAAGAATATAAAACTCATAGGCCAGAAATGTTGATAATTGGGCAAATTAAATAAAATAACTACATTTTGTACCTGCATGGACAGTGGAAAATCCCTTTCAAATAATGCTAAGGATGAATGGACTTCTCTCTGCAGATGTGGCAAATCTTCCTCTTTCAAAGTTGGTGACACAATTCTTTTAATAACATGTAGCATTTTCTGCAGGGTGTCTTCTTGTTTTGCAGGTAGGAATCCTTTGATGCACCACTCTAGAGCTCCACTTGTAACAAACTGTAAAATAAACATAATATTGTAAATCCAAAATACAGAATTAGTACCTGCATTTGTTTTGATTTAATACCTTTCAAAAAATCAGTGACAACAAACTTGTACAAGCCATAAACTAAAACTTATAAAAGCTCAACTAAAGCCTCAGTGCTGTGTGTAATAATAATAATTTATAATTTCTTAAGAAATATTTTAAAATAAATATAAGAATTATTGAATGAACAATTTACCTGAAGCTTAGAATTCATAGTCCGTAACGTCCATGGCTTTGTGAAATCTGGGCCTGGAGTTATGTCTTGCAAAAGACTGTACTTAATCATGGAGGCTCTCTCATCGGCAAGTTTCAGTTGTTCCTTAGAGAGGGACCATGGTGTTGGGGGAAGGACACATTCTGGATCAATGTTTTCTTCATTACGTTTTCTCTTTCTTTTCCCCTTTGATTTGGCTGATGGCAATGTAGAATTTACTGGTGGCATCGGATTTGGATTTGCCGTAATCCATATTTCTGGAAATCTGTCAAACTTTTTCTCACAATTTCTGATGTTTGGGCTATCATGTTTTCCAGTAAGCATATCCATTAAATGGCTTATAAAGTCAGCAATAGTATGCATGCCGTCTGGTTGCATTTGATTTCTGCGATCATGATATGGAAGTTTCATGAATGTGTAGGTACCTTTCATCCCCGTCTCTTTTTGGTGTTTCATTTTCTGGTGTTTGTTTGGCAGTTTGTCGTATTCTTCCCTTCGTTGTTTTTCCTCTTGAAAGGAGTAGGAAACAGGAACATTACTGTCTCTCTCTTTTAGTCCGAATCCAGAAGAACCTCGCATAGAGTCACTAAGAGGAAGGAAACTTCTGTTTGACAAATGAATGGTTTTCTTCAGGAAATGACAATAGTGTCCAGTCTCTTGGCAATACGGACATGATCTTAAAGCAGCTGCACCACTCAGATGTAAAAGTTTAGAATATGCTGGGATGTCGCACAGAAACTGTAACAATGCCACTTTTACTTTTACAGGTGCTGTAGTGTACGATGTCTTTACAGGAAATTCTGTCAAGCCAAGCAACTCCTCTGTCAAAATTTCCAAGTATGGCTCCAAATTCTTTGGCTCACTCCCATTTATACCACTTGGAATTATTCCCATTAAAAACATGGGTCCAAGGAATTGACGGATGTTTCTAGGCAGATTTATCCAAGTAAGAATAAGCGGCCACATTGATTTCTGACTGGATGAATGTTTGTTAGGATTCACTCCGTCAGTGAAAAGGGAAAGAGGGACACATAGTTGTTCCTGCCAGCCTTCAAAGACACCTCCTTCCTGAAACCAGGACTTGTATAGCAGTCCATCAGTAAAATCTGTCAACGTTCCACGTATTTTAATCTTATCGGCATATAACAACTGGCACAAATTTGAGGTTCCAAACCACCGTGCAAGTCTTGGCCCAAGTGGCATGTAGGTAAAAGTCTTCCTAACACGTCCATTGACTCTTCTAGGCTCACCACATTCTGGACAGGTATCAATATCAGCATGTGCACCTCGAAACAGCAAGCAGTCATTTATACAAACTTCGTACTTCACAAGAGGGATAAGAAGATGTTTAATAACATTCCTGGCTTCCTCAAACGATGCAGGCAAGTGGTTGGGCTTTGGGAGTGTTTGCTTTTCATTATGCAGTACATCTGAAATCGCTTTTTTGGACACCCCATGGTTACTTGAAAACACATATAAATGTTGCGTCACAGCTTCCAGCACAGTTACTTTGGATCCTTCATACAAAGGTCTAAGGAGACAAGGGTCCTTGTAGGCATCTTCATTGAACATGAACTTTGGAGTAACCAGTTCTTCTTTTCTTGTAATGTCATCCTGGGCATGTCTATAGAATGTACTCCTTGGTACCCACTTTCCACAGCATTCAGTACACTTGCACAATCTAGTAGATCCTTAAAAAAATGAAAAGAAATTAATTATTGCTGATGTCATTTTCAATCCCATTTGGATTTTTATTTATTAAAAAAAATTGGTTCCAAGATTTTATCTGAAATAACTCAAAGAATTCACTATTTTCATTTAAAATTCACACAAATTTGCAACAATTGTTCCAATAAAAAAATTATTACAGGTCTTTTTCTACATGGTCGTTTGTTTGTTTAATATCTATTTATAATAAGGATATCTTAGTTTCTTTTTTTTTTTAGGTTTTTAAATTTTAGCATATTGCTTAGCAAAAAACATCATTAACTTTTTAATTACCATCAAGTTTCACTTGAAAAGACATACTGCTGAGGACAAAACAACAGATACAAATGCAGAGAACCCATGTCATATTACTATCATGAAATTATAAGGACTAAACTAAAGGTAACTGGGGGGGATCAAGGGAGAGAGTTCAACAGCTGAACTGTATTTTCATTGGCCAGTGCTCTTAACCAATCAAAATGAGTTCAATTTTACCTTATCACCTTTTTTCTAATTTTGTTAAACTAGGAGTGAAGGATATTAATCCCCCCTTTCTCAAAAGGGCAAATTTATATTAAAAAAAAAAATAAAATAAATAAATAAATATCTAAATACATACAACATGTATTGTTATAAAAATAGACATTGTTTGTGAGAGGAATTGGTTTTGAACATACATAATGTATTTTATTGCCTTTAAATTTTACAAATGTGATAGCTGGGGCAGAAATTCTTAAAACTTAACAAACCATTTTCACACATCATGTACATGTGAATTACATACAAAACTTATTTACATATATGGGTCAAAGTTTTTAATTAATAAGCCCCCCTCCTCGAAGAAATTGAAAAAAAAATAATCAACATTACTTTACAATTTATCTTCCAAGAGTAAAGGTTGAGTTTAAACAGTATGTGATTTTCCCATTTGCCAAATGAATTCGTCAAATTTCTTTTCTATAACTTAAGGATCAAAATCTGTATATTTTTGCATGAGAAGAAATACTGATGATTATTCTCCAGGGGATGATAGAACATTTACATGTATCACATGTATGAACATCAATTAATTTATCGTAACAAAATTAATTGTTTGAAAACTCTATAATTATAATCCCATTCTAAATCCATCATTTATTTTGGAGATCTAATAACTATTCAATTGTAATGGACATAATTTTGTGAAATATTAAGGGAGATAAAAAACATGTACCACATGCAGGAAACTCAAATAATTATGCAATTATACTTTGTTTGAAAAACTTTGAAATTTTACCAATTAAAAAATTAAATTTGATTTACCAAATTTCTCAAATATTTCAAATTTCAACTGAGGATACGAAGCAAAATGCAGAATTTTGGTTAATAATGCTAAGTAATTAAAATATGTTTGACCATGCAATTAAGTTTTCATTGTTTGACCATTAGGAAGTCACAGACCATCGAATTGTTTAAGTAGTCTCTTAATTGTTAGGATAATAGTTTGAAGATGAAAAGTTACAGTGAGAGGGATAATTGCTTGATTACCTAATTATGAGATTTTAAAGACAACTATGTCATTTTCTTAATAATGACAGAATTATTGAGTCCCTGAGCCAGTCTTCAGCTTTATTCAGACCGTTCAGTGTGTGTTAATATAACGTGCATCTTCATCATGAACCCCTATCAAAATCTATCCTTTAATCCCATGGATTATAACTATCCTCCCAATGGATCCTATGCTCCCATACAGAACCCTACTCCCAGTACTGTCTATGTGCCTCCCAGTGTTTCTCAGTCCTGTGACTTTAATTGTGTTTGCTGCCTGAAACTGAAAGCGGGTCAGACATCTTCTTGCAACACCTCAAAGACAACTGTGGGAACCCAGACAATGCTTGAAGTTCCTCAAGGCCTCGATCCTGAGGGGTTTTGGATGCGAGGGACTTATGAGCATGCTTTATTACAGGTAATTAGCAAATTAAATGTGTCTTTCTGCTAATTTCATTTATTATTTAGATCTGTTAAGGTCCAAAATTCTGACTTCAATGTACATTTGAATAAATCTTTGAACAAAAATAATTGTGAAATTAACTATTTTTTGGAAGAACTTTTGTGGAATATATATTGTTAAAAATATAATGACAGAACTTGTATGATCTGAAGAACTTCATCTCATTTAAAAATTCATCTACTTTGACTATGTAATTTGTTAAGTAACTAAATTCAGTCATTTACTTAAGTATTTAAAAAATAAATTGAAATACAAAGAGCTGTAATTTGTCCCCTTAATCGATACACATTTATATTTTGAAAACCACATGCTTTATTTACATGTAGGAACTAGGGTACATGTACAGTGTGTCACGACAGACTGAAGGCCAAATAAAATTTTTGTATCTAAATTTCTACATGTAGCTAGCATGAGACTATAATTTGTAGTTTCATAAACTTCATAAAAAAAAGAAAACATATAATTATTATTTAGCAAAATCCATTGATTATATGAACACTTCACAATCTGTTCAGCTGTTTTAATTAAAAAATTCAAATTCTATTTTAGAAGTCTGTCAATAATGCCCTGCAAAAGTACAAGCTGTCAGGGAGAAAGGACAGTAACTGGGAGGCTGCAACAAATGAGATCATGAACTCCTACCAGTGTGACATGCCTCAGACTCCCACAAACAGAAGAAAGGTTCAAGACCGAATGAGAAAAGCAGTTTACTGGGGACGCTTCTACGAGAAAAAAGAGTAAGTGATCATAAAATTTTGTCACCTTTTTCATAGGATTTTGTTAAAAACAGTTGGAATGAGATCAATAGAATTAGAACTAAATTTGAAAGCCTAAGTTATTAAATATCCAGCTATCTGACACATACATTTCTGGTATACAGAAATGATAATAATAGTTCTGACTTTTCAAGATAATTCTTTTATCAAAAGTTTTCAGCACAATTAATTTGTTTATGTTCTTCATTCATCATGTTTTAATTATGTTATTGAATAAATGGGGTATTTCTGATGTTTATGAAATGAGTTGTTTTAATCTCCATATGTCATATTCTATACACATTAAAAAAGTAAAAAGTAAAAAAAATGATAATAATTAATATAGAAAAGGAAAAACAACTAAATAAAAAAATGAATACTTTTTTTTTCATGTAGTACCAAGTAGTATTGATATATCTTGTAAAATTATAATAATAAATTAAAATGAGAAATTTAATCATGTTCTAAATTATAAAATTTTGATATTATCATGGTCATCAATTTGATTGATTTTCCTTGTATGTTGTGTATATCAAACACACAGTAGCAGGGGAAACCAGCAGAGAACAATAGACTTGTTAAAACCTATTGTCTCCACAGGTCATTGCTGACCATGCAATTAACATAGATTACACATGGAACTAACACAGTTAATATACTTCCTACTGTTAAGAAAGATCAAAAGAAAAATTGTGCTTTGATTTTTTAAACTTCTTTAAAAGGGTGAAATATAAAACAAAATTATATTTAAAATTAAATTAAATATTAAATATATTTCAGCATTGTTAACATTAATTTTTCTTTAAAGGAATTCTAAAGTAAAACATGTATTAGCTTAATTTTATATATTCATTTCTAATTTTTTCCCCCCAGATTCCAAGTAATCAAATAATTTTGATGTGAACATCCCAAAAATAAAATTTCCCCATAGAACCAGTACTGTGTTATTATTTATTAATCATATCATTTTAAACTAAAAAATTATAAGTACAAGTACATCATAAAATAAGGTGGTCTGCCTGATAAAATGTGAAATACATGCATGTACATATCTATAACCAGCTCTGGCTCTATTTGAAACCTTCCTGAATTTTTTTTTATGGTGTGATCATGTCAGTTCATTATATTTTCCAGAAAAGAGGCAGTAAAAAGGGGTATGACTGTTAAGGCTTTCCTTCGGCATTCCAAACAACATCCACAAGAAACAAGCAGTTCAGAACCCTCTGGATTGTTGGAGGAACAATGTGATACGTAAGTCATTATTTATTTCTAATTAAGATTAATAATTAAAGTAAAAAGTTAATACATGTAGACTATACATTTACATTAAACTAAACAGAGATTACCAGGTAGCTGTTAATTTTTTTTAAACAAAAATTAAAATATTTCATATTAGAATTCTGTAATTTATGAAACAATTTATTATGATTATTTTTTTTTTTTTTATCTTTTTAAAAAAAATCAAGAGTGTTCATCATGTTCATATTTTCTGTGAATTGATATATATGAAAGTAATGATGTCATTTTTTTCTTAAGTGAGGTTGCTGACCGTGGAGATGCTAGAGATATGACTGCACCAACAGCAGCTACTTTTTCCAGTGACTCCGACAGCGACACACCTCTGGCCGTCTACAGACAGAAAACCAAGGGCAAGAAGTAATTCCCTCATCAGTGGACACTCCCCATTTCACAACTAGCTGACATAGTCTGTGACAGTTTTTAAATATTATTTATAATATGTAGCTTGTGCATTGATGTTAATGTGAGAAATTCAATCATTAAATCACCTGTGAAAACTCTGGCATTGTACTCTATTTCTTTCCATACATGTATAGACTAGTTTAAAAGGAACAGAGCACCCCCATGTTGATCTACACAAAATTTTCTATGTCAGTCTGATATATATAAAGTAGGGTAAGAAAAATTATTTTTACTACTGTAACTGTTTATCTTACTTGAAAGAGACATTGACAGTTATCATATAGTATACTTACCACATCAATTCATGAGACAGTCATGAGGATCGAGGAAATTCCAACTTCTTCAGCGTAGTTTCTGTGTACAGTACTTAAGACTGCTAGGCACTTGAAAAGTTATTTCCAGCGGCAGTTTCAGTAGTAAATACATAAAGAAGATTGTTTTGTAAACAATTTAAGATCAAGATTGTCACTGTTATCATTCCATCAAGCTAGACCTCAAGGCAGAAGTCCTTCCGAATTTCCTTGTTCAAAAAAGCTTGTCGAACATCATATACGGGTTAAATATTTTAAACATTGTATACCGTTAAAAAATTACGCTCAGTCCTGTTATAAAGTTGTCTGTATTTCTCCTAAAAAGGCTAATTCACAACATCTGACACATTGTATGCACCATGTGCACCATAGGCAAACAGTAGAGCTAGAAACAATACGAGGAACCACGTCTTCGCCTTTGACAGTTAAAAGTCTTAATGTTGCAGATCAAACTAATTCATTTGTTGAAAAAAATATATTTGTTTAAGTTGTAAAAATTTTCAATAATGAAAGTACGGGCACACAAAAAAGTATCAATTGGTTGTTTTCGAATTTTTAAGAGAGAGAGAGAGAGAAGAAGAGAGAGAGTCTATATACATAAGAAAATAAGTCTTATTACCATAGTTATAATTAATTTCTTGAAAACAGTTTTCCCATTTCTGTATTATTTTTAGATGGATTATGTAAAAGGACATCATTTGTAATACATGTACAAGGTTCCATGTGTTGTGCCCCCCCCCCCCTTTCGGGGGAGAGCGTTTTCTTTCTTCCTAAGTGGATCAAAGAAAGGTAGAAATGGAGGCCCAAGTTCAACGACTTTCGTGCCCCCGGAGATTTTTTTTCTACATTCTACATTTCAAAGAGCGATAGCAAAATGAACAATTGATTTATAGATATAATAATTCGTATATACATAATTGATGGAATTAATTTCACCAGCTCTTCATGGGATTTTCGTTCTCCTATGATAAACGATATCAGCCTGTGTATATTCTGACTAGTATATTGTAATTTGTACGTTGACAAGTACATTTTGCAATGACAATGTACAGTTCGTGTTTTTATCTTTTTGGCTCTACAGGTGTGTACAAAAGGGAAAATGTCCAAAAAGAAAAGAAAAGGAAGTATAAATCACATGCCCTTAATTTTAATAAAAAATCCAGGTCAGCGAAGACCATTTAATTATGAATAAAATTGTACAAAGGGCACCGGGAATTGTTTTTTAAAAACTCTTGTTATATTTCTTTTTTCCCTATATCACGGACCTGTTTTAACCAATACTATATCCCATGTTACGAAACACACATCACATATACCGTAACGGAAATAATGTAAAAACAGCCCTTTTTCAGCTACCATGCATGACTGAATTTTTATGAATTCCTTTAATACTTACCTTAAATTTAATTAATGGAAACAAAAAAAGAAAAATACAAAAAATTCTAAATAAATATGTTCTATTCTTCAATGGATAAAATTCATAATCATACAATTCATAAATCCATTCATTCATTCTTTTTCTAACATTATATGTTTATTTATTTATTTTTTTTATTTTGTCACTTCTTAATAATAAAGAAAAAAAAACCCATCAGATATCGTAATGAAATTACTGTTCTTTAAGTTTTTCATTAGTTAAAAAAAATATACATTTCAGGAATGTATATTTGTATAGAAATATATATATATATATATATATATTTTTCGATAAATTAACTTTGCTTTGTAACATTTAGATGTATATAAAAAATAAGCAGCTCTGCAGACCCCGCTAGAGCGAGAACAATAGGGACAGTAATTATCAGTAAATGTCAGCACTTGTCTAAGTTTTTCAGCAGGGACAGTAATCGGGTCAGTAATTGTCTAAGTTTATCAGCACCGACTAAGATTGTCAGCACTTTTCTAAGTTTATCAGCACCGGCAGTAAAAAGGTCAGTAATTGTCTAAGTTTTGCAGTAAAGACAGTACAAGGTCAGTAATTGTCTAAGTTTGTCAGTAAAAAATGGGAATGTCAGTACATTTCTGACTTAGTAGTGTATCTCAGCAAAGCAACAAATTATTTATTCATTACCTACAATGTTGATATACTGAAAGTCACATTTAAATAAAGCAATAGGCGATTTTATTAACATCCTTTCCTAATCCGATAATATTTAAAATAATAAAACATTTTTAATTTTTACACGGAGGATAAAATATGCAAAAGATGATATTGCCTGCATTTTACAAACAAAAAATAATATACTGAAACGCAAAAGAAACGCAACATCCTATTTTAGATGGGAAAATTACATAAAGGATATAATTTTGAATCTAAAAAGTACGGATATCTTCAACATTGTAAGTATCGATAATTTAACGGTTGAATGATTTTCATGCCCTAACCGGAAGTTAAGTTTGAGTCCGCTTAACAGAAATCAAAAATTGCATGTTTCACAAAACATTTGACAAAAATATGGGGTTTTAAGGGTTTGTATCTATTTATCATAAGTAATGCAGCAATATTCCGCAAAATAAATTCGTCTTTCGTTTCCGGAAGAGATGCCAAGGCTTTCTGAAAATGACTTAAGTACGCATTTCAAATGCTGTAACTGGAAAATCTGAAAATAAAGGTCATGGAAAATTGCAGATGCAAAAATGCCTGAACAGGCTCATAGTATCATTAGCATGAATGATAGTCCGTGGACCGGAAGTCCAAGTGTTACTACACTGCGCTAGGTTAGAGAAAATTCGATTTCATCATCTGAAAAACGGACATTAAAAAATGGCAAATAATTTTTTTTTTTTTTTCGCTCAGATATCGAGATTGATGAACCTATTGCATCGTGAAAATCAATCTGCAATTGTTGTGTCTTCCATGCATGCTATAATTGAATGGCTGAGAAGGGGGTGTTTTAAACCGTCATGTGTTACTTTCTAAAGTTAAAAGATAATCATTTAACATTATTATAATTAAATCTCTGATGTTTTTAAATCGAGTTTAACTCAACTGTAATCAGTTTTGAAAATCATTAGTTAAAAGGTTCAAATATTTGTAGATTATTTCTTGTTGCGTTTCTTTTGCGTTTCAGTATAAAAAGAATATGTTTTATAAATTATATACTTTATAGAGATATCAAAATTTTTTATTGATTATGGGATTTTATTTATAGAATGTCCAGACGGAAGGTATGGATACAACTGCCAGGAAACATGTAGCTATTGTCCAGTTCTCAAGATATGCGACGCAATATCAGGGCAATGTAGTGGTATAAACCTATTCCATTCTTGGCATTTTGTGAAATATGAAGATAACGAACAGTATTCAATCTCGAAATTCAAATGAAACAATACAAATTTAGAGCAGGGCAAACACGGCCTCAAAATTTAAAGGTGGGATTAGGTGCAATGGAGTGGTGAGCATCCCATGCAACCAATCACACCCTCTGCGTGCTCCTTGTCTTGGTCGGAAGAAAAAAAAACTGTAACATCCGTAGATAGATCAATTTACAAATAATGGTCTAACAATTAGTATGACAAAAGTCAGTCAGCATTTGACTTAATGATAGGTTATATGTCCTGAAAAAAGGTCATTGTATCGACCCTTAAACTTGCAAAATGATGGCTACAAACGAGACTGTTGATATCCTTGTTTCATCAACTTGTTTGACAAAAGCTTGCGTCGTTTTAGAAACTGTTCATACGCAGAGCATGCCCTTGCGTATCGAATCAACTGAGAGACATAAACCCCGTATGCATGTGATACGTGTTTATTGCTGCATAAGTAAGGAAATTTGACGATTGAAAAGTTTAAGTCATCACGTTTATCATAAGGCTTTGTTTTAGGTTACCATTAGCATTTATTGTTTGGTTTGTAACTGAAATGCACATGTTTATTTTGTGTTATTACAGTTAAAAGATTACAAGATTCTAATACAAACAAACAGTTCTCACTATATCTTCTGTACGGAGTTGTATCGTCTCTTTTCTTAAGTGCTGGCTTAAACTTTGCTTTAATATTTTGGCGAGTTTGTTTTTAATTTTTTTTTCAATTGAACTTTAATACTAAATAATAGGGAGGGGGTGATATCCGCTTACTTCTTCTCAATATGTCTTAAAACACATTTAGGAGCTGTAGAAATAATGTGTGCAAAAGGAAGAATCACCAAGAGAGATGTACAATACAACTGGCAACAGAACCTATCAAGCCTGGAACAAAAGTCGATGACAATGATGAAGAGAGTGTAGTTTATGAAGATCTTGTTCAATATTGAGTCAGCACTCCATTTCTGATAACACACCTTAGAGGGAAGTTACAGAATGTGAATTTGTCCTTATTAAGAAAAGTTTTATTATGATCACTTTTAATTGAACTTGTGTATTTTAAATAAGTAGGAAAGAAAACCAAATAGTATAATTTTCAAAAACATCCAAACCGCGTGTTCTACTTCATACAACATGACTATTTCCAACACGAAATACACGTAAAAAATAATAGTAACAATTGACTTAACTCTCCTGATTTCGACATAATCTATTCAAATCGTTAAAAATACACAATTTAACTCTAGAAACGGGGGAAGAGGGGAGTTCCTGTCAAATGTACCAGAAAAGCTCATGGTTACGTCATAAATCTTGCTTTTTTATTCATTTTCTGTTGACGATTTCAAATGCTCCTTTCAAGCAATTAGATGCTGTTATCTTCTTCAGAATAAGAATATTTTCTTAGAGTACATAACTATGTATTGTTCAAGGATCTACTGAAAAGACATTACGTATGCTTGATAAATCGACTTTATCGGAGAATCAGATCTCCTGCTTTTTTTTCTCCTCCTCAGGTCTTTAAAAATGTCCTAACGTGCTATGCAAAATTTTTATTCATTAAAATTTTAAGGAATTGTATTAATTGAATTTTTGATTCTCTGTGAATTGTTGAAACTCTGTGATTAAATGTTATATTTATACCCTTCAAAGAGGTTTGAATTTTTTTTTATTTTTATGACAAGATTATGAATATAACAATGATGATGATGATGTTCTTAGTAATAAACCTTTTTTATTCATTGGGTTACTGTTTTCATTTGTTTTAAATTGAAAACACAAAGTGAAGAAACAGCTAAAACAATTAAAGCCGAACTATAGGTCTACTGTATACATTTGTTGACTGGGGTTTAAAGCAACAGTCTAACATAAAGCATAAATAAATCTTTTTTATAAGCTATATTGATATTTCAATGAAAATATACACTCTAAAAGAATTTTTAGGAATAATTTTTAATTTCGACACTGGCTTAATTTGGCACCAAAAGCACCTTATCCTTTAAAATTAACAACGATACAAAATATGATGTAAATCATAAGCGGTGCCAATTTTGATACACTAGATGCGCATTTCGACAAATTATGTCTCTTCAGTGATGCTCATGCCGAAAAATTGGAAATCCAGACTATATTTGAAGAGCTGAAAAAAGTGCCAAAGACTGGAGCATTTTGCATGTTTGCAATGCTGAATATATTTCAAATAAAACATCTCTCTCTCAGAATTATCATTTTCTAGTCTTAGATTTCGTTTAGAGATAAACGGGTTTTACCAGAAATGTAAGTCGAATTGTTTTTAAGAAATAATAAAATGAAAGTCGTACATGTATGCATGAACTTTATGCAACCCTGGAACAGAACTGTAGAAGGCCTTGCTTCTTATTCTCGTCGCTGGGACGTCCTTTGATTATATAAAAAAAAACTTGGTAGTAAATTTTGATATAATAATTCATTACTTCGATTGTGGGAGAGTTTAATTCCACCGAGGGGAAATCTGGACGTTGAATTTCCATGCTTTTGACTTCAAAATTGACAAATTTTCATCGTAGTAATCCATGTTACCATTGTGAGATCTGAAATTGTAAGATGTGAAGAACATAGGGCACAAACAATAACCTCCATAGTGTTTATCAAACATTTGCCATTGAAAACAAAATCCAATTATTATAAGAAATGCCTGGGTGTGACAGAGATTCTGAAGTAATGCTGGAATGATGCTGGAAGAACAATGAAAGGATTAATTTCCTCAAGGACTTCAGAATACTAAGAAGCAGTGATAATAACGTAATAACAAAAACAATGGAGTTCGAAATTGAATGTTTATCAATAACATAAACTCGATGTAGAATTTAAATGAAGCCCCACAACTTGTAAAATAGTCCTCTTTGGTTACACGGTCGATTTGTCTGATGTCCACATTTTTCTAAACGGGAAAATCTTAGATTTTCCTTTACCGCACACAGCAAAATGTTCTGAACATGGAGTGCATTTGACAGTTTCGCACCCTGTATGTTGTTTGTGAACTCTCATTCGTGCATTTAGTTGATTCGTCTGTCCAATATTATATACGCCATAGGTAGGACATATTGCACATGAAACCAGATTTGAAGATATACTATTCCTGTTGTATTTGGTTTTAAAACCTTTCTATTTTCAGTGAAATTTGATAGCCCTACTGAATAAACTCACACGTTCCACATCGGTGGTCACAACACTTTTTGATGATTCCAGAAAGGCTGTTTAATCCAAAACTCAATCGTAAATGATGGATTATGTATTTACACATTTTATTTTATTTCTATGCGTTGATTATACGTCTTGTTTTAACTGCGTTGAAAACAATTATGCAGCAGCTACCACAGGTTTCATTATGAGGTCATATTGCTTTATGGTATCACGTTAGCATCGTTACTGACAGGGATTTGAACTTTTCATAACTGTCTGAAGAGCCCACATGGCTAAAAGCGCTTAAAGTAAAGATTTTATCTATTATGGGTTGTGACATTCTGTTTTATTTAAGTTTATTATATAGTCTATTTATAGTCCCTTTACAATATTACGAACGCAAGCGGTTTATAATACTACATATTCACTGGATTTGAGGCCGTTTTCTGCAGAGGGTCAGTGCGCGTGCATCGGCGATTGTAACGTCACAATCAACACCTCAGACAACGTTCTAAACAATGGTTGTAACGGCCGAAGCCAGCTGTGTATCTAAACTTCAATAATAATATTTTTTCTGGTGAATAACAAACCATATTCACCACCGAAAGAGTCCATAATTGTGTAATATAGGGTTGTTGAACAAATTGTTATTGTACAAATGCACGAGCTTGAGAGTGCATTTGTACAGCCAACGAGTGCCAATATTCACCAATGTTCAATAACTTCTTTGTCATATAGCTATTGCATCTCCCATTGATAGATATTAGTTATTTCAACTTAATAACTCAAATTAATTAGAATTTTCAGTATCAGTATTTAAATTAACGTCTGCCCTGTAAGTGTTCAATATAGCATCATTCCAATGACCCTTTCAAGCCTTATGATATGTTTAGTGAGGATTAATCGAGGTTACTACGTATAAATTATTAATTAATAATTTAAATTTTGAAAATAAAAACACCTTATCTAGCTGACACTTCTTATCATAACATTTATCTTTGAGAGGTTGACAAGACGATATTTTTTGCTCACAAAGGGGCATTTGATATTGAACACTCGAATTCTGAACTCATATACGTAATATAACTCAGAGTTCAATAATTGAACTCTATTGAACTCTAAAGTTTTCTAGACTTAGTAAGTTTTTTTTATAGTAGAATATTTATTAGCTATACATCAAAAATGATTTTATCCAGCGTTCTTGTGTAATAATTCCAGAGTCTTGGTGAGTGGATGAAAACATATGATTATTTAGATGAAAAAAAGAAAAAAAAAAAAGCATACACATGTATGACCAAAGAGCACGGGAGATTTCTTTTATTACATGTTTTCTACATAGCTATTCAATGTTTTACACTGTTTAATATACTGTAAAATTAAATTTTAAAGGGGTCAAATTTTTGTGGTTTGAGGAAACATATTGGTTCGAGATGATATAATTTCAAGGTTGTAGAAGAAACGTACATTATTGTTACGTCAAATTAGGCATTTTGTGATGGACATAATGTCGTGGGTCCCTTTAAACCAAAAAAAAAAAAAAAAAAAAAAAAAAAAAAAAAAACGACAAAAATAAAACCCTCACGAAAATCATTAATTTCACAGTATGTAAATCCACAATGTTTTACTTGATGAAGCCCATGAAAAGATCAGTATGACGTCACAACCGTTGATATGTAAATAATACACTATGAGTTATTTCCACTGTATAAAGGAGTAAAATAGTGACACAAAAGATTATATTATTACTATAATGTTCCTGTTTTGTGCAGTTTCCGCTTATAAAATACCTTATTTAATGCAATATCGGCCATGATAACGTTTTATTGTCTTGACCACGAAAAAAAAAAATCACGAATTTATCATATTAAATTCATAAAAAAACCGTACCATAACAGTTTCATACGTGTATAATTTACTAGTTGCAATGCTTTGATTACTCAGTTTTAGTTACTGAAATAATGTTGGTCCATTTTTTTTTTTACGTCTGTTCTTTCATTCACAAATTATTCCTGTTAAATACATATTTTTTTCCTAAATACTAGTATCTTAACTCTTTTCAAAACTCAATTTACTTAATTTATTGGAAACTGTGATCGATCTCATAAATTGTTTGAACAATAAGAATTATGTACAGAGCAATTAAAACACGGATCCAAGGAAACACCAAAGGTTGGCGTAATAGGAGTAAAGAGCTCTTGTCGACCGGTTTTATCCGCCATGAGTCTTCATTGAGTATTGAGCAGGTAATGGAAAATTTTGCAATCAAAATTAGTATAAAATAGAATGGCGTAAAGTTTGTATAAAATATGACAGACATCACAACACAAAGATTCTTTTGGTTATCATAAAGACCATAGAATTCGCGAATTGTTGCATTTAAACAAAGTTGTTGCAAGTTTTTTAATGTATTTGTCAATAGCACAATCAATTTCACACTCTGATTGAAAAGTGAATCAAGTCTGGGAAAGTTAAAAAAAAAAAAATCCCTCGTCGATAAAAGGCAAACTTCAAGCAAGGGGTTTTGAAAATTAAGCACCTCACAAGATTCGCTCTTCTTTTTATTGCATTAGTCATTGTTATAGGAATGTGGTGCTGAAAGTCAGAATAAAGAGTTAAAAATAATAAGTGATATGCTATTAAATGAAGTACTTTAAAAATAACTTTTAGCAATGGAAATAAATAAAGACAATATTTTTTTAAAGATATACACGCTATAACTTGTGTCAGTTTAAAATAAAGTTGGAAATTTATTTATTTATTTATTTATTTATTTATTTATTTTACCAAATAAAGTTACGAAAATACTGTTAATTACACGATTGAATATGAAAGCGTTATAAAGATGTCAAATTATAATTATATATTTTCCAGAAAGTAATGCCTCTATTTAAATTAATGCATCACGTGACACTGTCGCTACTCTCAGATTCATAAACAAAAATGGCATCCAGAAAACAAGGCATGCAAATAATTTTTTACATAGATGCAAACGTCTAACGCTTAAAGATACTTATCTTTTAAAGCAACCAATATTAACTATCTACTCTGTAATAACAAATATTAACCTTGCATCCATAATCGTAGTCAAAATGCAACGTACCTCGTCGTCTATAATTTCCCGCGAACATGCGTGTATATACCGTTTACGCACTTCCTTTATCAGTATTCATGAAAAGGCTGAATTCTTAATTGCAGATCTTGCTTAATTGTTTTTAATTACAACGGGTTATTTCTTTGTGGTAAATATATTTTTCATTAAACATCAGTTTTCTAAAATCACTTGCTCATTTTGTTTCAGAAAAAAAGAGGAGAAAAAGAAATCGGCGTTTATGTAGCGTGTACATATGTATAACTTTAAAATAAAATTATAACTTTATTGCACAGAACCCTTTATTATCTTATTGTTTATTTATATAATAACAGAATAAGCATTTTCTTCGAAAATGTTCATTATGAACCACAAGTCTAATAAAATGAGATTGATATTGTAGATTGGCAAATAATCACGATGGTTCTAATTTCACTTATGTTTGCGATTCGTCATTTTCCCGCGAAATTAAACCCATAGTGAATGCTATCATTAACTTTAAAAAAAAAAATGTTTAAATGCTTTTACGAAATCTAAATTAATTTCTTGAAATTAAAACCATCGCAATTGGTACTTTTTGAGAAATCGTGAAATTTGAACACCGTGGAATTAAAACGACTTACAGTTTTAATCTTTGACTTTACTTCCTCATTCCTGAAAGATTATTTTAAAAGAAATATCGAAATATCTTTATTCTGCTTCCTGTTTTCAAGTTATTCCGGTATCATACTTCATGAACGGAGGAGCGATGCTGTTTTATTTACTTG